>NC_053395.1:84984628-86229347 GCF_905171765.1 Bufo bufo
TGCCCATTCATTGCCCAACCACCGGGACACACAACGTTGAAAAGTGCTGAGATCTCGACATAGGCATGTAGCTATCTGCCAGAGTGATACACCAAAGTCTCTCAGTTCAAGGATTCTGTCCTTCTCAGTTTGTGACAAGGGGCAATAACTGGCACATGGATGAACAGGAGACTTCTCACAATCATCCCATCCAACTTGATCTGATTTTTGAGGTTTCATGTGGCAACAAAACTTTGATTTCAATATGACTTTTATGCCCTCCCACATGCCACAGCTTGGAGATAGATGCTTTAAAAATTGGCCGAAATGAACACTTTACTTATTTTTTATTGATTTATGCATGTGTTCTATGAGTGGTTTTCACTGACCATTGGTAGGATGTTTCCAGGTGCAAATGTAAGACAAGCCCCTGTCATGTCCAACCAAACTGCCATGAAAGGCAACAATGCCCTACTTGCCCCAGATACCAGCTAAATTATTAAAACATAACTTTTACAGTTGACTACTAAAAATCAAACACTGTGAGAATATGCTTGTGATTAAAATTAGCAAGCACTGGTCCCTAATATGTGAATTATTCTTGCAGGTAATGGTGAAAATGATAGGTATGCACTACCTGTCACACCACTTCTAACTACTATCTGTACGACGAGGTAGTCAGTTAACTTCACTGACTTTACTGCAAACACCCGTGAACAGCGCTAGGTATTTAAAAACTCTTCTCTGCCCCCCAACATGTTTCGTCAGTTAGACTGGCTTCATCAGGGGTGACGGGCAGCACTGATGTAAGACGCCCTGAACCCTGCTTATAATACCTCTCATGGAGCGGTTTGCTGCTCATTAACCTATAGTATGAGTTCACGTCAAAATTGTAGTCAGCCTTCTTAGGAATATAACCATTAAAAGTTAGAGAAATAATGTGGTGCCTCCCAGAATGATGACAAAACGGGGAGGTCTTTTATGACATGCTGCGCTCCAACTTTGTCTCTGAGACCTTTCCTGTGCTCCCTCACTCAGGCTGCGCAGCAACTTTAACATTTCTTGTATGTTGCGCTCAACCACTGAGGCTGCGCAACATCTAGGAGAAAGCACTCCTCCATTGAGGACGTGCAAGAACTTAGAAATCTTCCCCAGAGGTAAGTATAGCACAAGCGCCACAATTAACATTAAGGACGATGCATTTCTGAAAAAACTGTGAACAGCAATCGCTACATAGTAGCTTGTATGTTGCAATATAAGCCTGATATAATAGAAGTCTGAATAACAGGTGATACTCTGACCTGTATGGTATACTACAGTATGGATACTTTCACACTAGCGTTTTTCTTTTCCGGCATAGAGTTTCGTCCTAGGGGCTCAATACCGGAAAAGAACTGATCAGTTTTATCCCCATGCATTCTGAATAGAGAGAAATCCGTTCACGATGCATCAGGATGTCTTCAGTTCAGTCACTGAACAGCGTTTTGGACAGAGGAAATATCGCAGCATGCTGCGGTATTATCGCCGTCCAAAATTCCGGATCAGTTGCCGGAATGCTGAATCCGGCATTAATTTACATTGAAATGTATTAGTGCCGGAACCGGCATTAAAAATACAGCAATGCCAGATCTGTTCATGGTTCCGTGACATTAGGACCAAGCCATGAATTCTGACGGTACAGGGCCATCCTCGCTACCCGCGCTGGTTGCCAGACTTGATCAGCAGGATCACCTGTTGGGTCGGTTCGCTGTGGCGTTGCAAACCCTGCTTGAACGCACGGCTCATTTCGCTCCCGTTGCCGAAGGGTCGGTTGTCGCTCCTGGGCTCGCCTTGCATCGATTACAGGGGTCTCAATCGCATCACGATCAAGAACGCTTACCCGATACCCTTGATTTCCGAGCTGTTCGATCGCCTTAAAGGGGCCACGGTCTTTACCAAACTCGACCTGAGGGCGGCATATAACCTGGTAAGGATCAAGGCGGGCGATGAGTGGAAGACCGCGTTTAACACCAGGACCGGTCATTACGAATCCTTGGTTATGCCCTTTGGGTTGTGCAATGCGCCCGCAGTCTTTCAGGAATTCATCAACGATGTTTTCCGTGACCTGTTGCAGCAGTGTGTGGTAGTCTATTTGGATGACATCTTGGTATATTCTGAATCCATGGAGGCCCACATTCTGGATGTCAGACGAGTGTTGCAACGGTTACGAGAGAACAAGCTGTTCGGTAAGCTTGAGAAATGCGAATTTCACCGATCCCAGGTAACCTTCTTAGGTTACATCATTTCCGCTGAGGGGTTCTCCATGGATCCTGAGAAGGTTTCGGCTGTCTTACAGTGGCCCCAGCCCAGTGGTCTTCGTTCCCTGCAGCGCTTTTTGGGCTTCGCCAATTATTATCGGAAGTTCATCAGGGACTTTTCCATGCTGGCCAAGCCTCTCACGGATCTGACCAGGAAGGGCAGTAATTCCCAGGTCTGGCCGCTCGAGGCCATCCGAGCTTTTGAGGCCCTAAAGTCCGCCTTTGTGTCGGCTCCGATTCTGTCGCATCCCAACCCTGGGTTGCCCTTTGTCCTCGAGGTGGACGCGTCTGAGACGGGAGTAGGCGCCCTTCTGTCTCAGCGTAGAACACCAGAGGGTCCTCTGCTTCCTTGTGGGTTTTACTCCCGGAAACTGTCTTCCGCGGAGTGCAACTATCAGATTGGTGACAGGGAGTTATTGGCCATCGTGCAGGCCCTTAAAGAATGGAGGCACTTGCTCGAGGGTTCGGTGGTTCCGGTTCTCATCCTGACGGACCACAAGAATCTGACCTACCTTTCTGAGGCCAAGAGATTGACACCACGTCAGGCCAGATGGGCTCTGTTCTTGTCACGTTTTAATTACGTGGTCTCCTACCTACCCGGTTCCAAGAACATCAGGGCGGATGCCTTATCACGGCAGTACTCCGAGCTGTCCAGGGAGGAGTCGATTCCGACTTCGGTCATACCTCCGAATCAGATCCTGGCCGCCATTCGCACCAGCCTGACCTCTCCCCTGGGTGAGCAGATTTTGGCGGCTCAATCTGGTGCTCCCTCTGGGAGACCCAACGGCAGATGTTTTGTGCCTGAGGAGTTGCGCACTCGGTTGTTGCGAACCTACCAGGCGACGGAACTGCTTGCCGGATCACTCTGCGCAAGTGTGAAAGTAGCCTAAATATGAACATATTAATGCAACATTAAATTAATTAGATGAAAAGAGGGGCGATATATGCCTTTCTATGGTACGTATAGGAACAGGATGCAAATGCCAACTGCTAAAATAAATGATATATGATAGAAATTATGATTGCGTGCATCCATTATAATACAGGATGGAATTATATGTCATCTATTTCTTTTCACTTGTTACAAAATATGGTTCGTAAGTAAATGCCTATTTATTTGCTACGAAGTATGTAATATTTATTGTAGAAAGAAAACCAAAAGGAGTCCAGCTTCCAAAAAAGTGTCGTACTTTATTCCAAAAATATATTAAAATCCAACATGGCAACCTGGTCTATGCGTTTCGGATCTGTTAATATCGATCCTTCCTCATGACAGGTTGCAAGTAGAGTTGAGCGGACACCTGGACGTTCGGGTTCGACGGGTTCGGCCGAACTTCGGAAATAAGTTCGAGTTCGGGACGGGGGGCAGAGCGAATTAGTGAGTGTGTTTTAGACAGCTAATGTCTGCAGCCAACAGCCAGCGATCTAAACACAGTGCTACATAGACAGGGAGGCCCGCCTTAGAGAGTGTTCCCCTCAGACCGCTAGCCGTTACACACTGTGAACACAACAGTAGTAGTATTAGTTTACAGCACTTACTATAGGGAAGAGGAGAAGAGATAGCGAGGCAGGGTAGACAATTGACCCTCCAGCCACCCTGTAGCGCTACTAGGAGGATTACAGTTCAAGTAAAAAGATCGCAGACATAGCTGACAATTTTAAAGTGTGAGTCCAGTACAGCGTTTTATCAAAAGACAATAAACGTTATGTTTTATATTAAGTAATATTCACACGTGTAAGCCAAGAGACAACTATTGGTCCATGTGACCATTTGTAAATATGTTTAGAGTATTGTGTCTCAACACGTTGTGATGGGTCAGTTCTGAATACTAAACGGGACCCGAACTTGACCCCGAACCCCATTGAAGTCAATGGGGACCTGAACTTTTGAGCACTAAAATGGCTGTAAAAATGTAATGGAAAGGGCTAGAGGGCTGAAAATGGCGTCAAAGTGTGGTTAAGAGCATGGCAAGTGCTCTGCAAACAAATGTGGATAGGGAAATGACTTTAAATAAAATACGTAAAAATAAAAAATAATAATCTTGATCTAGTAGGACGAGGTCCATATGGAGTAGGAGGTTGAGGAGGCGGTGGATGTGGCGGTGTCGGTGGAATCGGCAGTGGAGGAGAAGGTAGCCTACACTGGTTTTTGGTTTTAAATTTTATTTTTAAAATTAGGGTACACCCCAAAACATTGGGAAATATAACCTGTGATAACCCCCTCCAGTCATGCTAAACATACGTTTAGACAATACACTGGCTGCAGAGCAGGCCAGCACCTCCAAGGGGTAAAGGGCAAGCTCAGGCCATGTGCCCAATTTGGAGACCCAGAAGTTGCAGGGGCTGACCCCTGTCAGTCAATTCGTGTAGGCGTGTGCAGACTTACTGCCCCACCATGTCGCACGTCCCCGTGATGTTCACGATCCAATTTGATATCTGCTCTATCAACTTTCGATGTTTTTTTATGCGCCTACCATGGTGATTACGGGTGGCGGGGAATCAGGGTTCCAGGCCGGAGAGGATCAATTTTTTCAAATTTAAAATTAGAGTTGAAATATGGGAGAAATTATTAAAGCATAAAAGTGTGACAACTTTTCAAAACTTAAGGATTGAATGTAAGGATGTGGTGCGCTGTCATGGTCTTACCTGCTTGCTGCTCTCCTTCGTTTGACATGTGCTGGCGGCCATCTTGGTTTTCTGGGTTTCTTGTAGCCTTCCACCCTGCGGCTCCTCCTTCCCCTGGGAGGAGCTGGATGCCTAGCTCATATATATAGGAGGTCTGTGGCTTCAGTTCCTTGCTTGGTCCTCTTGTGTTCACATGCTTCTAAGACTGCTGCTGCTTCTGGTTCCTGATCCTGGCTTCGTCTGACTACCCTGCTGGTTCCTGATCCTGGCTTCGTCTGACTACCCTGCTGGTTCCTGATCCTGGCTTCGTCTGACTACCCTGCTGGTTCCTGATCCTGGCTTCGTCTGACTACCCTTCTGGTTCCTGACCTCTGGCTTCGCAAAGACTCTGCTCGGTTTCACCATCCGTTTGGACTTTTGCTTTACAGCTTTATTTTCAATAAAGCCTTCTTATTTTCACTTATCTCTTGTTGTACGTCTGGTTCATGGTTCCGTGACATGCGCATTAATTACTGAATAATTTATAAAATTTTATTCCCTGTCACCTATGTATAGCAGGTGTTTATTCACGTCTAAAATTGTATAATGTCAACCCAAGAATGTAACAGAAAAATTATTGAAATTTATTAAGCTGTCAACTAGGTAGAGGAGGGTATATTACACCCAAACATTTGTGAATTTCACCACAAAATGTAACTGACAATTTTTTTTTTCCAGTCTACTAGGTATAGGAGTGGTAAATCACACCCAAAAATTGGGGAATTTCACCAGAATATATAACTGACAATTTTTTTTTTTTTTTTTTACCGTTCCACTAGGTATAGCAGTGGTACTATACACACCAAAATTGGTGAATTTCACCCTAAAATGTAAATGACAATTTATTTATTTTTTAACCTGTCTACTAGGTATAGCAGTGGTACTATACACACAAAAATGTGTTTATTTCGCCAGAAAATGTAACTGACAATTTTTTTAATATTTTTTTACCGTTCCACTAGGTATAGCAGTGGTACTATACACACCAAAATTGGTGAATTTCACCCTAAAATGTAAATGACAATTTATTTATTTTTTAACCGGCCTACTAGGTATAGCAGTGGTACTATACACCCAAAAATTGGTTAATTTAACCCGAAAAAGTATATGACAATTTTTTTTCTTTGTTTAACCTGTCTACTAGGTATAGCAGTGGTACTATACACAAAAAAATTGGTGAATTTCAGATAATACACTGGCTGCAGGGTAGGCCAGCACCTCCAAGGCGTAAAGGGCAAGCTCAGGCCATGTGCCCAATTTGGAGACCCAGAAGTTGAAGGGGGCAGACTCGTCATTCAGTACGTGTAGGCGTGTGCACACATATTGCTCCACCATGTTGGTAAAATGCTGCCTCCTGCTAAGACATTCCATATTAGCTGGTGGTGCTGGTTGTTGTGGCTTGCTGACAAAGTTTTTCCACATTTCGGCCATGCTAACCCTGCCTTCTGAGGTGCTGGCGGTGCCCCAGCTGCGTTGGCGACCTCTTCCTCGTCCTCTGCCTTCGCCTTGTGCTTCCACTGTGCCCCCGCTGTCAAGTGGGAATGCCACCAGCAGCGCGTCTACCAGCGTGCGCTTGTACTCGCGCATCTTACGATCACGCTCCAGTGACGGAATTAAGGACGGTACGTTGTCCTTGTAACGGGGATCCAGCAGCGTGGCCACCCAATAATCAGCACAAGTTAGAATGTGGGCAACTCGGAGGTCGTTGCGGAGACACTGCAGCATGTAATCGCTCATGTGTGCCAGGCTGCCCAGAGGCAACAAAAAGCTGTCCTCTGTGGGAGGTGTATCGTCTGTGTCCTCTGTATCCCCCCATCCACGCACCAGTGATGGCCATGAGCTGGTCTGGGTGCCACCCTGCTGTGAACATGGTTCCTCCTCCACCTCCTCATCCTCCAGAACTGTGCCCTGGCTGGACAATTGTGTACCTTGGGCTTGTGGGTGCAGGAACCCACCCTCGGAGCCACTTGGGAATGACTGGCCGGAAACCCTACGAAATCATCCCTCTTTCTCCTCCTTCTCCTGTGCTACATCCTCTTCCATCATCGCCAGGAGCGTTTTTTCAAGAAGGCATAGAAGTGGGATAGTAACGCTGAGAACGGCATTATCGGCACTGGCCATGTTGGTGGAGTACTCGAAACAGGAACACAGGTCTCGCATGGAGGCCCAGTCATTGGTGGTGAAGTGGTGCTGTTCCGCCGAGCGACTCACCCGTGCGTGCTGCAGCTGAAACTCCACTATCGCCTGCTGCTGCTCGCACAGTCTGTCCAGCATGTGCAAAGTGGAGTTCCACCTTGTGGGCACGTCGCATATGAGGTGGTGAGCGGGAAGGCCGAAGTTATGCTGCAGCGCTGACAGGCGAGCAGCAGCAGGGTGAGAACGCCGAGAGCGCGCACAGACAGCCCGCACTTTATGCAGCAGCTCTGACATGTCGGGGTAATTTTTAAGGAATCTCTGCACCAAATTCAGCACATGTGCCAGGCAAGGGATGTGCGTCAAACCGTCTAGTCCCAGAGCTGCTACGAGATTTCGCCCATTATCGCACACCACCAGGCCGGGCTTGAGGCTGACTGGCACAAACCACTCATCGGTCTGTTGTTCAAGGCCCCTCCACAGCTCCTGCGCGGTGCGGGGTTTGTCCCCCAAACAGATAGGTTTTAAAACTGCCTGCTGTCGTTTACCCCTGGCTGTGCTGAAGTTGGTGGTGAAGGTGTTACGCTGACCGGATGAGGAGCTGGTAGAGGATGAGGAAGCAGAGTAGGAGGAGGGAGCAACAGGAGGCAAACTGAAGCGCCTTGCAATCCTCGGTGGTGGAAGGACATGCGCCAAACTGCATTTACCCAGTGTGCTGTTATGGCGATATAACAGCCCTGACCGTGCTTACTGGTCCACGTATCCGTAGTCAGGTGCACCTTGCCACAGATGGCGTTGCGCAGTGCACACCTGATTTTGTCCCCTACTTGGTTGTGAAGGGAAGGGATGGCTCGCCTTGAAAAGTAGTGGCGGCTGGGCACGACGTACTGTGGGACAGCCACCGCCATAAGGCCTTTAAAACTATCTGTCTCCACCAGACGTAATGACAGCATTTCAAAGGCAAGTAATTTAGAAATGCTGGCATTCAGGGCAAGGGATCGCGGGTGGGTAGGGGGGTACTTCCTCTTCCTCTCCAGCGTTTGGGATATTGAGAGCTGAACGCTTCCGTGGGACATTGTGGAGATGCTTGGTGACCCAGGTGTTTATGGCAGGTCCTCTGTTTGAGGGGTGTCAGGTGGCACTGTCACTCCAGAGGTGGATGAAGAGGCCGCGACTGCAGCAGAAGAGGAAGCAGGAGGAGCCAGAGACCTTTCTTGGTTTTTGAGGTGTCTACTCCACTGCAGCTCGTGCTTTGCACATAAATGCCTGGTCATGCAGGTTGTGCTCAGGTTGAGAACGTTTATGCCTCGCTTCAGGCTCTGATTGCACAGCGTGCAAACCACTCGTGTCTTGTCGTCAGCACATTGTCTGAAGAACTACCACGCCAGGGAACTCCTTGGAGCTTCCCTTGCTGCGGTGGGCAGGAGGAGGCGTACTGTCTAGAGGACGGCCACTCCGCTTTTGCACCCTGCTCCCTTTTCTGCTGGGGGGTATCTCGCACGGTCTGAAACAGTGTAGGCCTGAAGTAAATATATCTTTGCACAAAATAGCTGTATTTCAAATGCCTGATTCAAACCCCTGTATGTAGGGGGGTATCTTACACGGTCTGAACCAGTGTAGACCTGAAGTAAATATATCTTTGCACAAAATGGCTGTATTTCAAATGCCTGATTGAAACCCCTGTATGTAGGGGGGTATCTCACACGGTCTGAACCAGTGTAGGCCTGAAGTAAATATATCTTTGCACAAAATGGTTGTATTTCAAATGGCTGTATTTCAAATGCCTGATTCAAGCCCCTGTATGTAGAGGGGGTATCTCACAGGGCCTGAACCACTGTAGGCCTGAAGTAAATATATCTTTGCACAAATTGGCTGTATTTCAAATAGCTGTACTTCAAATGGCTGAATCAAACCCCTGTATGTATAGGGGGATCTCACGCGCCCTGAATCAGTGTAGGCCTGAATTAAAGATTTCTTTGCACAAAATGGCTGTATTTCAAATGGCTGTATTTGAAAATGGCTGAATCAAACCCCTGTATGTATAGGGGGGGATCACACATGCCCTGAATCAGTGTAGGCCTGAAGTAAATATATTTTTTGCCCAAAATGGCTGTATTTTAAATGTCTGTATTTCAAATGGCTGATTCAAACCCCTGTATGTATGGGTTATCTCACACGGTCTGAACCAGTGTAGGCCTGAAGTAAATATATATATTTTTTTAACAATTCTTTATTTATTATAAGCAATATAATATCATTTGCTTTATGCAACATTGCAATTTACATGGAGAATCAATATCCAATGTTACAATATCACAAATCCAGATACAATGTCGTACATATATAAAGGTTTTGAACGTATACATACTCCAATGTAAATACACTCTCACATTTGGCATCTCAAGATACTGTTTCCGATCAATAACCAGATCACACATTAGAATAAGAGAAAATAATGAAATAAATATTTAATAGATAACATAAACCAAAAAACCACCCCGGCGACGGACTATGAAGGTTCAGCAAAAGATTGGCTGTCTAACTTGTACTTTGTAAGGATCTATGTGAGATATGGATTCTGTGGACAAGGTTTGTTAACAATGAGGGACAGTCTCTCCTTTCAGGTCTGTTATGGATCAATGCATGCTACTTCTATTGGAGGCAGATTAAGTATGTGAAGTCAGAGGCTAGTAATTTGTGTCCTCTTTGCGTGGAAGTTTAGCCAGGGTCTCCAAATCTTAAGGAATGTCTCCCTATTCCCTGAGTTCCACCCCACTAGTTCTTCCATTAAGCAGATGTGGTGGACTTTCTCATACCATTCTTCTACCCTTGGAGGCTCCCTTTCTCTCCATCTCTTTGGTATTAGGATTTTTGCAGCTGCTATTAAATGTGTGGGGAGATTATCAGCAGAGGGTACTAAATCCAACTGGGGTTTCCACAACAACACTAATTCCGGGGTCAGTATAATACGCGTGCTGCATATAATGCTAATCTGTTTCTCAATTTCTTTCCAGAAATGGTTCAAGGAGGAGCAAGACCACCATATGTGGGAAATCGTTCCCCTACCTTCAAGACATCTCCAACACCTGTCATCGGGGAGCAAGTTTATTTTGTGCAAAAAATCTGGCATCCTGTACCACCTTGTAAGAATTTTAAAAGAATTCTCTTGTAAACGAATACTTCTTGAGAAGTCATGTGAGTGAGCTAAGATAGTTTTTACTTCTGAGTCTGATATGTGTATCTCAAGCTCATTTTCCCACGCCTTTAAATACAGAGTTTTCTCAGAAGGTGGTACAAGGAGTAACGGTGTATAAATAGGACCGAATTTTCGGAGGGGGTCTATTGGAGGACAATGACAGGTTTTCTAACCATGTAGGATCCAAAGCTTCACTAGCGTATTTCCTCCTGTATTCCCTACATGTAATGGTCAGATCTCTTGTTGCTAAAGAGTTCCTAAAGGGCCTCGGAGTTCTCTCTATCATGTCCTGTATGAAGGAGTCTAAGTCAGTAGTTTTGCGCAAGTTTGAGATTTTCATCTCTGTGAGATTGTACCAACACTGCTGATTTACACTTCTTTTACCTCTCATAAAATACGGCAGGACCAAGAGCGGGGCTAGCGGGGAAAGTTGATTATGATGCATCAGGAGACCTGCTGTTTTCTGACAGTATGAAAGCATAGTGTTAGACATTTCAGACTGGAACAAAGCCCTCTTTCTATTTTTATAGACAACCCAAATGTATCTTGTGGCATTTGTGCCCATAAGGCTACGTTCAATATCGACGTGTAGTTTGTTATTGGACGGGTCCGCTAGTTCGGTCCATCTTTCTAGGTGTATAGCGTGGTGATCAGTCCTTAAATCAGGGAAAGAGAGGCCTCCTGCTACTTTCTTCCTGATGAGAAGAGAATAGGAGAGACGCGATTTTCCACTGGCCCACAAGAATTTAGTAAAGAGCTTTCTAAAATCTGCGAAAAGCCTGTCCGGGATTTTTATAGGTAAACATCTCAAGATGTATAAGATCTGTGGGAGGGCATATGTAGTCAGTACATTTTTACTACCTAACCAAGACAGGAAGGGGATTTTTATGGAGTCAAGATAGGACTTGATCTTAGCAAATAAGGGAGGGTAGTTTAGACTGTAGAATTGCTGGGGATCCGAAGGTACTTGAATTCCCAGGAATTTTATAGCCAGTTTCGGCCATTGGAATGGCGAGAGTGGGACTAGGGTATCTGCCCTTTTCTTCTCTATGGAGACATTAAGTATCTCTGATTTCTCATAATTAATTTTAAAATTGGAGATTTCTCCATAGTCTTTCAGCAACTGCATAATTTCTGGCAAGGCTTCTTCCGGATTAGTGACTAGCAGTAGGAGATCATCGGCGAAGGCCGCTATTGAGTGTGTGTTACATCCTATATGAAGACCCTTTATTTTGTCTGAAGCCCTTATTTTATTTAGAAAGATCTCTAGAGCCAACACAAAGAGTGTGGGTGACAGGGGACAACCTTGACGCGTCCCATTTGTGATCCCGAAGGGAGCAGAGAGGTATCCATTAGCCAAGACCTTTGCCGAAGGACTTCCATAGAGGGTGAAAATTGCAGCAACTAACGCGGAGGGGAAGCCAAATGACAAGCTTACCCTATCAAAGGCCTTCTCTGCGTCCGTTCTTACAAGTATTAAAGGAGTCTTGTCTTTTCTGGCATAATGAATGGCATGAAATATCCTCCTTACATTATGTCTACCCTCCCTGCCCCCCACGAATCCCACCTGTTCCTCCTTGAGAAGTCGGGGAAGATATTTGGCTATCCTTTGGCTGAGAATTTTGGCCCATAGTTTCACGTCAGCATTCAAAAGCGAAATGGGCCTATAACTACCACATTTACTTGGGTCTTTCCCCTCTTTATGCAGAACTACTATGTAGGCCATCAGGGATTGTGTGGGCAGGGGAGACCCCTCTAACAGCGAGTTACAGAGTTTAGTGAGTTGGGGGAGTAGTGGCTTCTGGAGTTTTTTATAGTACAATATGGGGAGACCATCCGGTCCCGGACTTTTACCAGAGGGGATGCTCAAGAGACAGGCACTCACGTCTTCCTCCGTGATGGGAGCTAACAAGTTATCTGCCTCTTCGACCCTAAGTTTGGGGACAACCACTGAATTGATGAAAGAGGCAGCTTTCTCTTGTTTATCCTTTGGGTCTACTGTTTGTAAGTTGTACAAGGAAGAGTAAAAAGATGCAAATTCATTTGCTATTGCTGGAGTTAAGGTCAGGGATTCTCCTTTACCGTTTTGGATGCGTGCAATGTGTGTCTTTTCCCTCTGACCCTTTATTAAACGCGTGAGTAGTTTTGAACCCCTGTTACCGTGGACATAAGTCTGAAATTTCGCCATTTTGAGCATCTTTGCTGACTTAATATTTAGAAGATCTTTAAGTTGCATGCGCAGTTTAATTATATCATCGTGAGTCACTTTGGAGGGCTGTCTCTTATTAAGGTTTTCTAGCACAGATATTTGGGATATAACGGAATCTACTTCTTTCGTCCTTTGTTTGCGGACCCACGACCCTAAGGCAATTAATTCCCCCTAACAAAGGCCTTGTGCGCCTCCCAAATGATGGGTGTGGCCATTTGTGGGTTATCATTAATTTCAAAAAACATGTTTACTTTCTCGTCTATCTGGGATCTGTGCTTATCATCTTCTAGGAGGGTCTCATTAAGCCTCCAGGTCCAGGATCTAGGAGGGGTACCCTGAAAATGAATTTCCAACGAGACTGGCGCGTGATCTGTAACTGTAATTGGTCCAATGCTCACAGACTCCACTCTCTCCAGGAGGTGATTCGACAAAAAGATGTAATCCAGCCTCCTATAGGTGCCATGCATTGCCGAGAAAAAAGTATAATCTTTCCCCTGAGGGTGAAGCACTCTCCAGGCATCTGAAACCTGATGAGCATCCAAAGCATTTTTCAGTTTCCTCACCTGTGAGGCAGGGTGTCTTGGGAGAAGAGAGGTGGAGTCTAGAGGGTGGTCCAAAGTTATGTTTAAATCTCCTCCCAGGATTAAAGCTCCTTCCCTGAACGAGTGTAGGGTTTGTAGAGTTTCCCCTAACAATTTGACCTGGTTTATGTTAGGAGCATATACATTGGCAAGTGTAACCCTGTTTCCAAAGAGTGACCCTTTTACAAACACAAAACGCCCTATCGGGTCTATTGATTGTGCCTAAATTTGTAAGGGGAGACCTTGTCTAATTCCTATTGAGACGCCCTTGGAAGCTGATGTGTGGGTACTATGTATCCATGTGGAGAACATTTTCGTATAAAGTGCAGGTATCCTATTGTGTCTGAAGTGGGTTTCCTGCAAGAGCAATATGTCTACCTTCTCTTTTTTTTAGCATCTGGAAAACCCTACTTCTCTTTTGCGGCCCATTTAATCCATTCACATTAAGCGATATTACTTTCAAAGGATCCATAACCCTATCCTGTACGTTTTATCCAGCAAAAATAGCCGTTCCCCTACCTCTACCCCAGAGTGCACACATCACCGGGTGTAACTACTAACATGTTGAAAAACAAAAGGAACATAACATATATCTACTAAACTAAGGAGTGCAGCTCCGCAAAACTTCCATCCTCCTCCATGTGGAGTATGGTTTCTTGTGGTTAAGGCATAACAAGGAGCAGGGGTGTGCGGGCTGGCCTCCCATCAATAGGGGTGGAAAACATATCTTCTGAGAAGAAGACAGTTTTAGTGGGCAGGGGAAGCCAACTAAAGGACCGACAGCGAAGATCGGGCAGCTGATTCAACATGGAAAAATTAAACTCTTAGGTCAGACAAAACGTGTCCCAGCATTGTACTATATTAAGGTGACCTAGAATAAGTGTGCTTCAATCCATGCCAACAACCCAATGATCCCTGTAATCCAAACAGGCGACCCGGGATCGACTATAGTCTTCATGCGCCTGGGGTTATGTCCGGCATGGACCACAGCACAAGCTGGATACGCTAAAATAGGATTATTCGCACAAGCAACCAACACAATTCTTCGGTGTAAATACATACTTAGGATATAAGGTACGTAGCTAATATTCATTGCTTCTGATAACCTCCGTTCTTGTAAAGACTCAGATTTACACTTCAGCGTACACAGTTTACAGTGGGAAGTCGGATCGCGTATCCGTGAGGGGGGAAAACTCATGACCCCCCCACAGAAACACAAATATGACAATATCATATTAAAGGGGGACCACCTATAAGCTTAAATCAGGTGTAATCACGGGTGGATGAGAGGGGGGGGAGGGGGGGTCAGAAAGGCGGGGGGGTGCGGAGAGGGAAGGGGGGAATATCATGGGTAAGGTTATGAAAAATCGCTTATTTAAGTTGTAAGCATTCCTATAAGCTCTCACCCCCTCTTAATAAAGACACTCAAGTCCTTGATTTTTTCAGCTTAAGAGAAATAACGCCTCAGGTCTCTCCTCCAAGCTCCTTCCTCGAGGCACCATTCCCGCTTCTCCTTCTCTGCCTCTGGGTCTTGACTTGCCTTCCTAGGGTCCACGATGCAGGAAGCGGCAAAGGTGGAACGTCAGTGATCTTCTGGGCTAAGTTCCAGTCTTGGATTTCTTGATCACCAATTCCCAAGTAATCGTAGATACGCCTTAGGTCACTATGGGACCTGAGCACCAGCTTCTTGTCAGGCGTGTTTATGAGAAGCCCAAATGGAAACAGCCAACGATACAGGAGTTTGTTCTCCCTTAACACTTCCAACAATGGCTTCAGCGCTCTCCTCTTGCGCAGCGTGACAGGGGAGAGGTCTTGAAGGATGGCTACCGACGCTCCTTCAAACTTCAAAGGAGCTTTACCGCGGGCTGCTTTCAGGATGCACTCCTTAGCTTGGTAGCTTGCAAGTTTGCAAATTATACCCGAGGCGGGTCCGTAGGACCTGGCGGTGGCCTCAACGCCCGATGCGCTCTCTCCAGGGTAAAGTCCGGAGCTGCAGCTTGCCCCATGAGGTGAGTGAAGAAGGTAACCAATGCGGTTTCAATAGCGTCTGGCATGATGCTTTCAGGGAAGCCCTTGAGTCGTAGATTGTTCCTACGACCCCGGTTATCTCGATCCTCTAGCTGTGTGTACAGCGTGTTTATGTGGGCTTGAGTATAGTCCAAAGAATGTGCCACTGCTGAGCCAAACTCAATTATGGCGGTCTGAGCAGTTTCGACCGCTTCTACTCTCTCACCCATGTGCTGGAAATCTTTTTTATATTCTTTCAGTTCCTGCACTATTGGATCAAGTGCTTCTGCTAGAAGTTTCCTCATAAATGGTCTAGAAACCGGGAGGTGTTCTTTCAGTGACGGGGCAGCTGCTTCACTGCCTTCTCCGTCTTCTGAATCTGAAGCATCAGGTTGTAGTTCAGGGTCTTCTGGCGGCGCCATTTTCTCTGGCTTCTTGGCCTGCAGCGCCGACGTCTTTTTGACGAATTTATCCAGATCCCCTTGACCCGAAGTATGCTTAATATGTGCCGGGTTCTCCCTGGACTTATCCCTTAAAGGCTTACCCATGTTTGCTGGTGAAATCTGCTGATAATGCCCTCTTCTGTGTCAGTCCTCAGCAGAGCGATCTAACTTGCGGCCATTCAGCTCTGCTGCCAGGCTCCGCCCCCTGAAGTAAATATATCTTTGCACAAAATGGCTGTATTTCAAATGGCTGTATTTCAAATGCCTGATTTGGCACCCCGTTACAAAATGGCTGTATTTCAAATGGCTGAATCAAACCCCTGTATGTAGAGGGGGTATCTCACAGGGCCTGAACCACTGTAGGCCTGAAATAAATATATCTTTGCACAAAATGGCTGTATTTCAAATGCCTGATTCAAACCCCTGTATGTAGGAAGGTATCTCACACGGTCTGAACCAGTGTAGGCCTGAAGTAAATATTTCTTTGCCCAAAATGGCTGTATTTTAAATGGCTGTATTTCAAATGCCTGATTCAAACCCCTGTATGTAGGGGGGTATCTCACACGGTCTGAACCAGTGTAGGCCTGAAGTAAATATATCTTTGCACAAAATGGCTGTATTTCAAATGGCTGTATTTCTAATGCCTTATTCAAACCCCTGTATGTAGGGGGGTATCTTGCACGGTCTGAACCAGTGTAGGCCTGAAGTAAATATATCTTTGCACAAAATGGCTGTACTTCAAATGCCTGATTCAAACCCCTGTATGTAGAGGGGGTATCTTAAAGGGCCGGAACCAGTGTAGGCCTGAAGTAAATATATCTTTTCACAGAATGGCTGTATTTCAAATGGCTGTATTTCAAATGCCTGATTCAAACCCCTGTATGTAGAGGGGGTATCTCACACGGTCTGAACCATTGTAGGCCTGAAGTAAATATATCTTTGCACAAAATGGCTGTATTTCAAATGGTTGTATTTCAAATGCCTGATTCAAACCCCTGTATGTAGGGGGGTATCTTACACGGTCTGAACCAGTGTAGGCCTGAAGGAAATATATCTTTACACAAAATGGCTGTATTTCAAATGCCTGATTCAAACCCTTGTATGTAGAGGGGGTATCTCACACGGTCTGAACCACTGTAGGCCTGAAATAAATATATCTTTGCACAAAATGGCTGTATTTCAAATGCCTGATTCAAACCCCTGTATGTAGGAAGGTATCTCACACGGTCTGAACCAGTGTAGGCCTGAAGTAAATATTTATTTGCCCAAAATGACTGTATTTTAAATGGCTGTATTTCAAATGCCTGATTCAAACCCCTGTATGTAGGGGGGTATCTCACACGGTCTGAACCAGTGTAGGCCTGAAGTAAATATATCTTTGCACAAAATGGCTGTATTTCAAATGGCTGTATTTCAAATGCCTGATTCAAACCCCTGTAAGTAGAGGGGGTATCTCACAGGGCCTGAACCACTGTAGGCCTGAAGTAAATATATCTTTGCACAAAATAGCTGTATTTCAAATGGCTGTATTTCAAATGCCTAATTCAAACCCCTGCATGTAGGGGGGTATCTCACACAGTCTGAACCAGTGTAGGTCTGAAGTAAATATATCTTTGCACAAAATGGCTGTATTTCAAATGCCTGATTCAAACCCTGTCACGATCATGGTCATGGTCGTGACTCCTGAACCGCAAGCTGTTGCCTGCGGTCTGGTTTGGTTGTTCAATCACAGGTGAGGGCCGCTAGTATGTTGCCTCACTTGTGGTTGCCGCTGGCAAGATAAGGTATGTGGCAGTAGAGCAGCTGGAGCTGGTTGCTAGGCTGCTCGCTGTAATAGCAGGCGGTTGTCTCAGGCAACTTGTGTTATATGTGTGCACTTTCCATGTTTGGTGTGCACGGGGTTGTTTGTGTGTTCACTTCCCCTTTAAGTTGCTGTCTTCCCTTGTCTGGTTTTGGAAGGGTTAATTCCATTCTCTGTCTGTGAACACTGGGTGTGTCTGAGTGTGGGTGTGTCTACTTTGGGCTATATAGCCTTTCTGGAGACCTAATACTGAGGGGTACTTCAGCCATGGTTGCTGGAGTCATCCTCCTGGTTATTTACCATCTGCCAGTGTGGGCCACCCTTGTGTTACACATGATGTTATGAAGGCGTGTGTTTGGTATGCTTGTTTGGTGCAGCTTATGGTCCTGGGTTCCCGTTTGATGTGTGGTGTGTGCTGTGTCCGTTTGTGTTCTGGACAGAAGCACTTGCACATGGGTTCCAGGCTTTGTTGTCTGTGGCAGGTGGGTGTTGTGCTTGTTGCATTTACCTGTCATTGCCATAAGTTGTTTCTGTTTCCCTTTTCTTGTAGCTTGGCCAGTGAGACGCCTGTTCCTCCGTGCCTAGGAGGAACAGGTCGTCTTACCCTGCTCCTAGTTGAGGACCACCCTGAGGGCTAGTAGGAATCTTTAGGTTCCGGTGTATGAGCCCTCCTACCATCAGGGTCGGCTCATACGGCTAGGAGACAGGGTCAGAGTTAGGGATATGATAGGAGGTGACCTGCTTCCTGAGCTCTGTCCTGGCCATGCAGGGATCATCATCTTCTGGCATCGCACGGCTGAGGGTTTTCCCCATCCTCAGCCGTGACAAACCCCTGTATGTAGAGGGTGTATCTCATAGGGCCTGAACCAGTGTAGGCTGGAATTCAATATTGGTGCACCAAATGGCGGTATTTAAAATCTCTGAATGTAACCCAAATGTATTAAGGGTGTCTCACAATGACATCTGCATCAAAGGCTGCCAACTAATTTTTTTGTGCCCAAACGAGTGTTTGTTTAACTGAATTTGACAGCAGTATATAAGCCTGTAATTTCACACGTGCTGATGCTGCAAGGCCTGAAAATAGTGTTTTTTGTCAAAAAAGTGTGTTTTTCAAACTCCAGAAAATGATGGGTGTATTTCTAGCTTAAATTGCACACTGACTAATCAAGATGTTGTAGATTGCCAAAATTGTGTTTTTTTTGGTAACAGAAATATGAAAGATGTATATATCAAACTTGAATTTAACACTTTGCGATCTGGAGAATACTGTTTTTTGAAAAATAAAGTGTGTTTTTTAAACCCCAGAAAATGATGGGTGTATTTCTACCTTAAATTGCACACTGACTAATACAGATGTTGTAGATTGCCAAAAAAGTCTTTTTTTGCTAACAGAATATGAAAGCTGTATATATTAAACTTGAATTTAACACTTGCAGATCTTTTTTTTTTAAAAAGTGTGTTTTTCAAACCCCAGAAAATGATGGGTGTATTTCTACCTTAAATTGCACACTGACTAATACAGATGTTGTAGTTTGCCCCAAAAAAGCTCAGATGCAGTGCTGGCGCACTGAGTATGCATAAAATGGCCGCCGCCACCCACCTAACTAACAGAATTATAAAAGTTATTTTTCTTTTGGTCAATGAGCTCAGGGCAGGGTAAAACGATAGTGCCCTGCACCCACACAACTATTTGTCTGTAGATCGCTGAGTTAGATTCTCTCCTATGCTCTCCCTGAAATCACAAGTCCAGCAGCATCCTCTCTCTACACTTGTAACAGCAGAGTGACGTGCAGCGCCATTAGTAGGCATGGCTGTGATGGCCTCTTGGGGCAAGTAGTATGACGCTTGTTGATTGGCTGCTGTGCAGCCTTTAAAAAAACACAGAACCCGAACTTTTATGGAAATGTTCGGGTGCGGGGTCCAAAAATCCTAAAGTTCGGTACGAACCCGAACTTTACAGTTCGGGTTCGCTCAACCCTGGTTGCAAGCACAAAAGCTAGGGCTTATATAGCTGAAGTTACTAATCACAGACAATTGGGATCACCAAACAGAACAGCCCCCAATCGATATCACATTAAAAGGTTTGAGATACCACATTGATGTAGAGACATACTTTAAAAAAATATACATATATATAGCTCATCAAAACAAATACAGATATGATAAGAAGAATCAATAGTACAGAATCAAATCATGTTTACGGTTCAGTCCTTGCGGGACACATGAGCCCATGCAAAAGATCCAGTAAGTTTCCCTGTTCAAAAGCTTGCGCTTGTGGTCTCCACCCCTGACAGGTGGATTAAATCTTTCCAAACCCTGGACCTGAAAACCTGCAGTGTTACCTTGGTGGACAACCGCATAGTGAAGACTGACGGCTGAAACATTCCTTGTCCCCGCATGCAGAATGTCCGATAGATGTCTGCAGATCCTGACCTTTAAACTATTTGTGGTGCAACCCACATATTGAAGGCAGCAAATGGAGCAAGTGATACAGTAGACAACATAATATTTATTGTATGAGCACAAGATTCCCGACGTCTTAGTGTCTCACATTTCGTGTAGATATTGGAGCACAGAGATTTTTGATGAATTGACAGGATATAAACTAGATTATAGCTCCTGTATCATAAAAACGATGAAAAAGTGAAGCCTTCATTCAGTCCTTTCGGACTAAGGCTTTTCAGCCTATAGATCACCTAAGTTTCTTCCTGTAGCAATATTTTGTCCAGGTTACCTCTCCTGGGTCCCAATGTTTTCTTACAACCTCCCCAGAAACTGAGACACTTCATATTGTCTCACATGGCTGGAGATTGTAGTATCTGCCTTAGTTCTAATACTGCTAATGCGTTGACAGATACGACGTTGAAATTCTTGTGTGGTTTTACCCACATATATTTTCAAACAAGGGCATTGAGCAATGTAGACTATACCTGTGGTCTGACAATTAATAAACTCTTTAATTTGGTATTTTTTATTATCAACTGGATAGGTAAATTCCTTCGTTTGCATGCACCACTATTTTTGTTTTTAGCCATGTGGTTTTTATCGGCCTGGAAAATTGGCTGTGAACAAGAGTGTCTTTCAAGTTCTTTCCTCTGCGATAGGTCACACTGGGTTTAGTCGTGATAACTTCTCTTAGGTCATTGTCCACTTTCAGAATGTGCCAGTGTTTCTGTAATATTTGATTTAGGGCTTGTTCACACAAACGTTTTTTGCTTTCCGTATACAGGCCATTTATTGCGTTCTGTATACGGGACCATTCATTTCAGTGGTTCTGCAAAAAAAAACAAGGAATGTACTCCGTATGCATTCCGTTTTCGTATTTCCGTTCCATTAAAAGATAGAACATGTCCTATTATTGCCCGCAAATCATGTCCGTGGCTCCATTCAAGTCAATGGGTCCACACAAAAAAACGGAAAACATACGGAATGTACTCCATATGTCTTCCATATCCGTTCCGTTTCTGCGGAACCATCTATTGAAAATTTTATGCCCAGCCCAATTTTTTCTATGTAATTACTGTATACTGTATATGCCATACGGAAAAACGGAACGGAACCGGAAACACTACTGAAAAAACCCCCGGAAAAACTGATCCAGGAAAAACGGCCCGCAAAACACTGAAAAAGACATACGGTCGTGTGAACGAGCCCTAACTTTGTGTTAAACTTGGTCATACGTACTAATACAGCTGATAATTTGCTGTGTCAATGCTGCAGACTTATCCTTTAGATCATTCCTATTAAGTGACTTGGCTCTAGCAAAGGCTTTGTAAAAATATTTTTTTTTTTTTATAACCTTGTTCCCTAAATCTTGTATATAAAGTATCTCATTCTTTTAAGAAACTGTTCTCTGAGCAGTTTCTGCGAGCCCTGATATATTGGCCTATGGGAATGCCTTTTTTTTAGGGTAGGAGGATGGAAACTTTGCCAGTGCAATAGATTATTCATAAAGGTAAGTTTGCGGAAAATCTCAGTTTGGATGCTGCCACCAGAATCAATGGAAATTCTTAGGTCCAAGAAAGTTAAAGTGTCTTTATGAATTTATTAAGTGAATCTCAGGCCAATATTATCATCATTAAGGTGATTAACGAAGAAAGTGAAAGTGTTCAAATGTGCCATCCCATAAAAATAAGTACAAGCTGAAGAAAAGGGAGTACAGTCTTATTGCTTTATGCATTTGTTCTATCAATGGTTATCGCTGACCATTGGTAGGAAGTTTCCAGGCACAAATGTAAGAAAATTTTCCCCAGACACGCCCGTCATGTCCAACCGGTGTACAAGTCGCTAAATCGTCCGTGCTTCAAAAGTGTGTCGCGCGGTTGGACAGAAAAGGGGACTTGCAACACTTTTTATGTCTAAAAGTGTCGCAAGTCTATTAGTAAATGTGTCAATTAGTAAATTGCACAATTGGACACCTTTCTGTGAGTTCAGGTAAGTGGTTCCTATAGTTTGCTTTGGGTTTGGTTCCATCTGAAGGGGTACATAAGAAACACTCTTCCTTGAATCCTCAGGCCTCTAAATTCAAGCTTCCTTGGGGTGTTAGTCAACAACCACTGTTGCATATCCAGACTATAGTGCCAGAGCCCTTCCTGCTAGTGGTGATTGAATGAGGGGGAGAAAATGGTGAAAGAGGGCACAGAGTACTAATTTATACAGAGCAGAGGAGCAGTAATGTTGTCAGTGCTCGTTCCTTACAAGGTCTCAAGTACCTCTAACAGGTCATGATTTCAGGATATGCCAGATAGCTCAACTAAGTAATGCCAGATACACTGACAAAAATCCTGAATGTACGCCAGAAATACAAATTCGCTAGAACGATGGTGAAACTGAATGTTTTGTCTTATCTTGTTCAGAATGGGGCTGTGATGTGCTGCTGGATGAGGAGCGTTGGTAGTTTTTCCAGAAATATATATTCCTGGAGTTTCCTTTTTTGAGCACAGAAAATCTAGAAATCTATATACTGCAATTATCTGACCTAGACATTACTGGCAGGCTGCAAGGAATATTCAGTGCCTTAGGGCTCATGCACACGACCCTAGTTTTAGTATGCATCTGAGCCGCATTTTTAGACGGGTCGGATGTGGACTCATTAATTTCAATTGGTCCGCAAAAGGTTTGGACAGCCCGCCCGCAAAACTATAGAACATGTTCTATTCTTGTCCATTTTATGGACAAGGTTAAGACAGTACTATTATGGGCAAATTGCTGACTGCAAAAAAAGCTATGGCCGTGTGCATGAGCCCTTAGCGGACAGATCCAGTAAGTGCAGTCTATGGAGAGAAAGACCTTTGTTCTACAGGAAAAACATTGTACAATCTGGGTGTGCTGAAATTAAAGGTCATGCTTTCTGATTCTGTTCACAGATCACAAGAATTATCAGTGACCAGGGGAGGCTGGTGAGATTGGGGTGCCTAAACAGCTTATTTCAACATGCCTGATCCTTTTGCTTTTGGGGAAATAAGCCACTTCCAGAGTAGTCTAGCAACCCCTAAACTTGCCTCTCCCCATGGGGGCGGATGGGGTGGAGGATCTGATCATTTTGAAAGGCCATTCTGAGATAGTTTTCTCGTCACATATTGTACTTCATGACAGTGGTAAAATTGAGTAAAATTTTTTTTTTTTTTTATTTATAAAAAAAAAAAAAAATTACCCAAAATTTTGAAAAATTTGCAAATTTCAATTTCTATACTTTTATAATAGATAATACCTACAAAAATAGTTATTACTTTATATTTCCCATATGTCTACTTCACATTTGGATAATTTTGTGAATGCCATTTTATTTTTTGGGGACGTTAGAAGGCTTAGAAGTTTAGAAGCAAATCTTGAAATTTTTAAAAAAATTTCCAAAACCCACTTTTTAAGAACCAGTTCAGGTCTGAAGGCACTTTGTGAGGCTTACATAATAGAAACCACCCAAAAATGACCCCATTTTAGAAACTACACCCTCAAGGTATTGAAAACTGATTTTACAAACTTTAACTCTTTAGCTGTTCCACAAGAATTAATGGAAAATGCGAGATGAAATTTCAGAATTTCACTTTTTTGGCAGATTTTCCATTTTAATAAATTTTTGGACACTAACAAAGCAAGGGTTAACAGCCAAACAAAATTAAATATTTATTGCCCTGATTCTGTAGTTTACAGAAACACCCCATATGTGGTCGTAAACTGCTGTACAGGCACACGGCAGGGCGCATAAGGAAAGGAACGCCATGTGGTTTTTGGAAAGCAGATTTCACTGGGATAATTTTAAGCTGCCATGTCACATTTGAAGACCCCCTGATACACCCCTAGAGTAGAAACTACAAAAAAGTGACCCCATTTTAGAAATGACACCCCTCAAGGTATACAAAACAGATTTTACAAACTTTGTTAACCCTTTAGGTGTTCCACAAGAATTAATGGAAAATAGAGATGAAATTTCAGAATTTCACTTTTTTGGCAGATTTTCCATTTTAACCACCTCAGCTCCCCTAGCTTAAACCCCCTTAACCACCTCAGCCCCCAGTGCTTAAACACCCTGAAAGACCAGGCCACTTTTTACACTTCTGACCTACACTACTTTCACCGTTTATTGCTCGGTCATGCAACTTACCACCCAAATGAATTTTACCTCCTTTTCTTCTCACTAATAGAGCTTTCATTTGGTGGTATTTCATTGCTGCTGACATTTTTACTTTTTTTGTTATTAATCGAAATTTAACGATTTTTTTGCAAAAAAATGACATTTTTCACTTTCAGTTGTAAAATTTTGCAAAAAAAACGAGATCCATATATAAATTTTGCTCTAAATTTATTGTTCTACATGTCTTTGATAAAAAAAAAATGTTTGGGTAAAAAAAAAATGGTTTGGGTAAAAGTTATAGCGTTTACAAGCTATGGTACAAAAATGTGAATTTCCGCTTTTTGAAGCAGCTCTGACTTTCTGAGCACCTGTCATGTTTCCTGAGGTTCTACAATGCCCAGACAGTATAAACACCCCACAAATGACCCCATTTCGGAAAGTACACACCCTAAGGTATTCGCTGATGGGCATAGTGAGTTCATATAACTTTTTATTTTTTGTCACAAGTTAGCGGAAAATGATGATTTTTTTTTTTTTCATACAAAGTCTCATATTCCACTAACTTGTGACAAAAAATAAAAAGTTCTATGAACTCACTATGCCCATCACGAAATACCTTGGGGTGTCTTCTTTCCAAAATGGGGTCACTTGTGGGGTAGTTATACTGCCCTGGCATTCTAGGGGCCCAAATGTGTGGTAAGGAGTTTGAAATCAAATTCTGTAAAAAATGACCTGTGAAATCCGAAAGGTGCTCTTTGGAATATGGGCCCCTTTGCCCACCTAGGCTGCAAAAAAGTGTCACACATGTGGTATCGCCGTATTCAGGAGAAGTTGGGGAATGTGTTTTGGGGTGTCATTTTACATATACCCATGCTGGGTGAGAGAAATATCTTGGCAAAAGACAACTTTTCCCATTTTTTTATACAAAGTTGGCATTTGACCAAGATATTTCTCTCACCCAGCATGGGTATATGTAAAATGACACCCCAAAACACATTCCCCAACTTCTCCTGAGTACGGCGATACCAGATGTGTGACACTTTTTTGCAGCCTAGATGCGCAAAGGTGCCCAAATTCCTTTTAGGAGGGCATTTTTAGACATTTGGATACCAGACTTCTTCTCACGCTTTGGGGCCCCTAGAATGCCAGGGCAGTATAAATACCCCACATGTGACCCCATTTTGGAAAGAAGACACCCCAAGGTATTCAATGAGGGGCATGGCGAGTTCATAGAATTATTTTTTTTTTGGCACAAGCGGAAATTGATATTTTTTATTTTTTTCTCACAAAGTCTCCCGTTCCGCTAACTTAGGACAAAAATTTCAGTCTTTCATGGACTCAATATGCCCCTCACGGAATACCTGGGGGTGTCTTCTTTCCGAAATGGGGTCACATGTGGGGTATTTATACTGCCCTGGCATTCTAGGGGCCCTAAAGCGTGAGAAGAAGTCTGGAATATAAATGTCTAAAAAATTTTACGCATTTGGATTCCGTGAGGGGTATGGTGAGTTCATGTGAGATTTTATTTTTTGACACAAGTTAGTGGAATATGAGACTTTGTAAGAAAAAAAAAAAATAATTCCTTTTGGCCTAACTTGGGCCAAAAAAATGTCTGAATGGAGCCTTACAGAGGGTGATCAATGACAGGGGGGTGATCAATGACAGGGGGAGTGATCAATGACAGGGGTGGTGATCAATGACAGGGGGGTGATCAGGGAGTCTATATGGGGTGATTACCACAGTCATTGATCACGCCCCTGTAAGGCTTCATTCAGACGTCCGTATACGTTTTTGCGGATCCGATCCATCTATCAGTGGATCCGTAAAAATCATGCGGACATCTGAATGGAGCTTTACAGGGGGTTGATCAATGACAGGGGTGTAATCAATGACAGGGGGGTGATCAGGGAGTCTATATGGGGTGATAACCACAGTCATTGATCACGCCCCTGTAAGGCTTCATTCAGACGTCCGTATGCGTTTTGCGGATCCGATCCATCTATCAGTGGATCCGTAAAAATCATGCGGACATCTGAATGGAGCTTTACAGGGGGTTGATCAATGACAGGGGTGTAATCAATGACAGGGGGGTGATCAGGGAGTCTATATGGGGTGATAACCACAGTGATTGATCACGCCCCTGTAAGGCTTCATTCAGACGTCTGTATGCGTTTTGCGGATCCGATCCATCTATCAGTGGATCCGTAAAAATCATGCAGACATCTGAATGGAGCTTTACAGGGGGTTGATCAATGACAGGGGTGTAATCAATGACAGGGGGGTGATCAGGGAGTCTATATGGGGTGATAACCACAGTCATTGATCACGCCCCTGTAAGGCTTCATTCAGACGTCCGTATGCGTTTTGCGGATCCGATCCATCTATCAGTGGATCCGTAAAAATCATGCGGACATCTGAATGGAGCTTTACAGGGGGTTGATCAATGACAGGGGTGTAATCAATGACAGGGGGGTGATCAGGAAGTCTATATGGGGTGATCAGGGGCTAATAAGTGGTTAATAAGTGACGGGGGGGGTGTAGTGTAGTGTAGTGGTGCTTGGTGCTACTTTACTGAGCTACCTGTGTCCTCTGGTGGTCGATCCAAACAAAGGGGACCACCAGAGGACCAGGTAGCAGGTATATTAGATGCTGTTATCAAAACAGCGTCTAATATACCTGTTAGGGGTTAAAAAAAACACATCTCCAGCCTGCCAGCGAACGATCGCCGCTGGCAGGCTGGAGATCAACTCTCTTACCTTCCGTTCCTGTGAGCGCGCGCGCCTGTGTGCGCGCGTTCACAGGAAGTCTCGGCTCGCGCGAGATAACGCGTATATATGCGTGACTCTGCGCAGGGCTGCCACCTCCGGAACGCGAATCTGCGTTAGGCGGTCCGGAGGTGGTTAATGACAGACCACTTTTTACAGTTCTGCACAACACTACTTTCACGGTTTATTGCTCGGTCATACAACTTACCACCCAAATGAATTTTACCTCCTTTTCTCCTCACTAATAGAGCTTTCATTTGGTGGTATTTCATTGCTGCTGCCATTTTTACTTTTTTTTTATATTAATCAAAATTGACTGAAATATTGCAAAAAAATTTCATTTTTTACTTTCTGTTGTAACATTTTTCAAATAAAACTACATTTCTATATAAATTTTTCTCTAAATTTATTGTTCTACATGTCTTTGATAAAAAAAAATGCAATAAGTGTATATTTATTGGTTTGGGTAAAAGTTATAGCGTTTACAAACTATGGTGCAAAAAAAATTAATTTACGCACTTTGACTTTCTGAGCACCTGCCATGTTTCCTGAGGTTCTACAATGCCCAGACAGTAGAAACACCCCACAAATGACCCCATTTCGGAAAGTAGACACCCTAAGGTATTCGTTGATGGGCATAGTGAGTTCATGGAAGTTTTTATTTTTTGTCACAAGTTAGCGGAAAATGATTTTATTTTTATTTTTTTCTTACAAAGTCTCATATTCCACTAACTTGTGACAAAAAATAAAATTTACATGAACTCGCCATGCCCCTCACGAAATACCTTGGGGTGTCTTCTTTCCAAAATGGGGTCACTTGTGGGGTATTTATACTGCCCTGGCATTTTAGGGGACCTAAAGCGTGAGAAGTAGTTTGGAATCCAAATGCGTAAAAAATGCCCTGTGAAATCGGAAAGGTACTCATTGGAATTTGGGCCCCTTTGCGCACCTAGGCTGCAAAAAAGTGTCACACATGTGGTATCGCCGTACTCAGGAGAAGTAGGGCAATGTGATTTGGGGTGTATTTTTACATATACCCATGCTGGGTGAGATAAATATCTCTGTAAAAGACAACTTTTCCCATTTGTTTATACAAAGTTGTCATTTTACAGAGATATGTCTCTCACCCAGCATGGGTATATGTAAAAAGACACCCCAAAACACATTGCCCTACTTCTTCTGAGTACGGCGGAACCACATGTGTGACACTTTTTTGCAGCCAAGATGCGCAAAGGGGCCGAAAGTCCAACGAGTACCTTTTAGGAGGGCATTTTTAGGCATTTGGATTCCAGACTTCTTCTCACGCTTTAGGGCCCCTAAAATGCCAGGGCAGTATAAATACCACACAAGTGACCCCATTTTGGAAAGAAGACACCCTAAGGTATTCCGTGAGGGGCATGGTGAGTTCCTAGAATATTTTTTTTTTGCAAAAGTTAGCGGAAAATGACTTGTTTTATATATTTTTTTCTCTTACAAAGTCTCATATTCCACTAACTTGTGCCAAAAAATAAAATTTTACATGAACTCGCCATGCCCCTCACGAAATACCTTGGGGTGTCTTCTTTCCAAAATGGGGTCACTTGTGGGGTATTTATACTGCCCTGGTATTTTAGGGGCCCTAAAGCGTGAGAAGTAGTTTGGAATCCAAATGCGTAAAAAATGCCCTGTGAAATCCTAAAAGTACTCATTGGAATTTGGGTCCCTTTGCACACCTAGGCTGCAAAAAAGTGTCACACATGTGGTATCGCCGTACTCAGAAGTAGGGCAATGTGTTTTGGGGTGTATTTTTACATATACCCATGCTGGGTGAGAGAAATATCTCTGTAAAAGACAACTTTTCCCATTTGTTTATACAAAGTTGTCATTTTACAGAGATATGTCTCTCACCCAGCATGGGTATATGTAAAAAGACACCCCAAAACACATTGCCCTACTTCTCCTGAGTACGGCGATACCACATGTGTGACACTTTTTTGCAGCCAAGATGCGCAAAGGGGCCGAAAGTCCAACGAGTACCTTTTAGGCCCCTTTCACACGGGCGAGTTTTCCGCGCGGGTGCATTGCGGGAGGTGAAGGCATTGCACCCGCACTGAATCCGGACCCATTCATTTCTATGGGGCTGTTCACATGAGCGGTGATTTTCACGCATCACTTGTGCGTTGCGTGAAAATCGCAGCATGCTCCTCTTTGTGCGTTTTTCACGTAACGCAGGCCCCATAGAAATGAATGGGGTTGCGTGAAAATCGCAAGCAAGTGCGGATGCGGTGCGATTTTCACGCACGGTTGCTAGGAGACGATCGGGATGGAGACCCGATCTGTATTATTTTCCCTTATAACATGGTTATAAGGGAAAATAATAGCATTCTGAATACAGAATGCTTAGTACAATAGCACTGGAGGGGTTAAAAAAAAATAAAAAATCATTTAACTCACCTTAATCCACTTGCTCGCGTAGCCCGGCATCTCCTTGTGTCTGCTTTGTTGAAGGACCTGTGATGACGTCACTCCGGTCATCACATGGTACGTCACATGATCTTTTACCATGGTGATTCACCATGGTAAAAGATCATGTGACGTACCATGTGATGACCGGAGTGACATCATCACAGGTCCTTCAACAAAGCAGACACAAGGAGATGCCGGGCTACGCGAGCAAGTGGATTAAGGTGAGTTAAATGATTTATTATTTTTTTTTAACCCCTCCAGTGCTATTGTACTAAGCATTCTGTATTCAGAATGCTATTATTTTCCCTTAAAACCATGTTATAAGGGAAAATAATACTATTTACAGAACACCGATCCCAAGCCCGAACTTCTGTGAAGAAGTTCGGGTTTGGGTACCAAACATGCGCGATTTTTCTCACGCGCGTGCAAAACACATTACAATGTTTTGCACTCGCGCGGAAAAATCGCGGGTGTTCCCGCAACGCACCCGCACATTTTTCCGCAACGCCCGTGTGAAAGAGGCCTTAGGAAAGCATTTTTAGGCATTTGGATTCCAGACTTCTTCTCACGCTTTAGGGCCCCTAAAATGCCAGGGCAGTATAAATACCCTACATGTGACCCCATTTGGGAAAGAAGACACCCCAAGGTATTCCGTGAGGGGCATGGCGAGTTCATAGAAGATTTCTTTTTTTGGCACAAGTTACCGGAAATTATATATATTTTTTTTCTCACAAAATCTTCCTTTCCGCTAACTTGCGACAAAAAGTTAAATCTTTCATGGACTCAATATGCCCCTCAGTGAATACCTTGGGGTGTCTTCTTTCCAAAATGGGATCATTTGTGGGGTGTTTGTACTGCCCTGGCATTTGAGGGTCTCCGCAATCATTACATGTATGGCCAGCATTATGAGTTTCTGCTATTCTCCTTAGGCCTCATGCACACGACCGTTGTTTGGGTCCGCATCCGAGCCGCCGTTTTGGCGGCTCGGATGCAGACCCATTCATTTCAATGGGGCCGCAAAAGATGCGGACAGCACTCCGTGTGCTTTCCGCATCCGTGGCTCCGTTCCACGGCCCCGCTAAAAAAATATAACATGTCCTATTCTTGTCCGCGCTTTGCGGACAAGAATAGGCATTTATACTGCCGGCGCCCGTTCCGTTCCGCCCGTTGCGGACCGCAAAAAATGGCACGGTCGTGTGCATGAGGCCTTATATTGAGCAAAAATGAACGGCACAGATTTCTTCATTCGCATCGATCAATGTGGATGAAATTAAAAATTGCAAAAAAAAAAAAAAGCTGCGATCGCTAATAAAGATCCAAAAAGCTCAAAAGTGATCTTTATAGCGCCGCAGCGATTTTACGTGTTTTTGCAGTGATCAGAAAAAAGTACATTTCTGTCACTGCGGTGGGGCGGACTGAACGCAAGTGTGCGCACAAGATCAGGCCTGATCGGGCTAATACTGCGTTTTTTGTAGAGCCTAAGGTGACCCTAATGTACTGATATAGATCTGATTGCGATCAGTCTTGATCACTTAAAGATACTATATAGTACTAGTGCTGATTAGCGACAGCGATGACGCTAATCAGCGACTAATCAGTGACTGCGGTGCGGTGGGTGCTAACTACCTAACAAGTGGCTAACCTTAGGCCCCATTCACACGTCTGCAATTCTGTTCCACATTTTGCGGAACGGAATTGCGGACCCATTCATTTCTATGTGGACAGACTTTGTCCCGCTCGGATCCGGAATTGCGGATCTGCACTTCCGTTCCGCAAAAATATAGAACATGTCCTATTCATGTCCGCAATTGGAGACAAGAAAAGGCATTTTCTATATACACTCACCTAAAGAATTATTAGGAACACCTGTTCTATTTCTCATAAATGCAATTATCTAGTCAACCAATCACATGGCAGTTGCTTCAATGCATTTAGGGGTGTGGTCCTGGTCAAGACAATCTCCTGAACTCCAAACTGAATGTCAGAATGGGAAAGAAAGGTGATTTAAGCAATTTGGAGCGTGGCATGGTTGTTGGTGCCAGACGGGCCGGTCTGAGTATTTCACAATCTGCTCAGTTACTGGGATTTTCACGCACAACCATTTCTAGGGTTTACAAAGAATGGTGTGAAAAGGGAAAAACATCCAGTATGCGGCAGTCCTGTGGGCAAAAATGCCTTGTGGATGCTAGAGGTCAGAGGAGAATGGGCCGACGGATTCAAGCTGATAGAAGAGCAACGTTGACTGAAATAACCACTTGTTACAACCGAGGTATGCAGCAAAGCATTTGTGAAGCCACAACACGCACAACCTTGAGGCGGATGGGCTACAACAGCAGAAGACCCCGCTGGGTACCACTCATCTCCACTACAAATAGGAAAAAGAGGCTACAATTTCCACGAGCTCACCAAAATTGGACTGTTGAAGACTGGAAAAATGTTGCCTGGTCTGATGAGTCTCGATTTCTGTTGAGACATTCAAATGGTAGAGTCCGAATTTGGCGTAAACAGAATGAGAACATGTATCCATCCTCTGATGGCTACTTCCAGCAGGATAATGCACTATGTCACAAAGCTCGAATCATTTCTAATTGGTTTCTTGAACATGACAATGAGTTCACTGTACTAAAATGGCCCCCACAGTCACCAGATCTCAACCCAATAGAGCATCTTTGGGATGTGGTGGAACGGGAGCTTCGTGCCCTGGATGTGCATCCCTCAAATCTCCATCAACTGCAAGATGCTATCCTATCAATATGGGCCAACATTTCTAAAGAATGCTATCAGCATCTTGTTGAATCAATGCCACGTAGAATGAAGGCAAAAGGGGGTCCAACACCGTATTAGTATGGTGTTCCTAATAATTCTTTAGGTGAGTGTAGTTCTGGCAATGTGCGGATCCGCAAAATGCGGAAAGCACATTGCCGGTGTCCGTGTTTTGCGGATCCGCAAAACACATACGGACGTCTGAATGGAGCCTTACAGGGGGGTGATCAATGACAGGGGGGTGATCAGGGAGTCTATATGCGGTAATCAGGGGTTAATAAGGGGTTAATAAGTGACAGGGGGGGGAGTAGTGTGCTTGGTGCTACTTACAGAGCTGCCTGTGTCCTCTGGTGGTCGATCCAAGCAAAAGGGACCACCAGAGGACCAGGTAGCAGGTATATCAGACGCTGTTAACAAAACAGCGTCTGATATACCTTTCTGGGGTTAAAAAAATCGCATCTACAGCCTGCCAGCGAATGATCGCCGCTGGCAGGCTGTAGATCAACTCGTTTACCTCCCGATCCTGTGAACGCGCGCTCCTGTGTGCGCGCGTTCACAGGAAATCTCGCATCTCGCGAGATGACGCGCATATGCGTCTAGGAGGAATAACCCGGCCGCCGGCAGGACGCGTCCCTGCGTTAGGCGGTCGGGAGGTGGTTAATCAATTTTTTCCAGTTACAAAGCAAGGGTTACCAGCCAAACAAAACTTAATATTTATGGCCCTGATTCTGTAGTTTACAGAAACACCCCATATGTGGTCGTAAACTGCTGTACGGGCACACGGCATTGCGCAGAAGGAAAGGAACGCCATACGGTTTTTGGAAGGCAGATTTTGCTGGACTGTTTTTTTGACACCATGTCCCATTTGAAGCCCCCCTGATGCACCCCTAGAGCAAAAACTCCAAAAAAAAGTGACTCAGTTTTGGAAACTACGGGATAAGATGGCAGTTTTGTTGGTACTATTTTAGGGTACATATGAATTTTGGTTGCTCTACATTACACTTTTTGAGAGGCAAGGTAACAAGAAATAGCTTATAATAAAACTTTATAGGGGTTATCCAACTCCATATAGTCCTTTTTTTTTTAAATGCTCTACTGCTACCCAGTGGGACCTGTCCTTCTCCATGGTTCCACCAGTGTCCTGACTGCATCCTGGTCCCCGCATGCAAACCTCCGGCATGGATGGTTTCACATATGCTGCTGTAGCCAATGACTTTTTGCAGTGGTGACATGTCCTTAAGTGGCACACCACTGAGGCCAGCAGTGGTACACGTGCCCCTGCCCATGCCAGATGTTTACATGCAGAGACCAATTCACAGTGAAGACAGTGGCCAACCCAGGGAGCCGAAATGAAGTTTTTGGAAGAAAGTATGTATGCTTCCATTGGCCGTTCCCACTGGATGTTGGGAGGGGGGGGGGGGGGGGAAACCCCCCTAAGCTTGTGACCTTATTTAATTAAATGAGTTGCCCAATCAAAAATCTAATTTAACCTAGTAGTAGTAATGCATTTTATCCCCCTGTACTTCCAGCACCACTGTTCTAGTTTTCTGCATTGGGCTTTGATTGTTTTATTTGACTGCAGTGGTGATGCGCTCGTATAATCCATGTGACCGTGGCAGCAAATAATTGACTTCAGAGGTCCTATGGACTATATAATGGTGCGGAGAGTAATTGGGGAGTAAATGGGTGAGTAACTTCTTTTATCATTTTTATTTTATTTTTTGTAAATACTTTATTTTATTTTCAATATTTTTATCAAATTTGATAAACTTTTCAAATACAATCTGATAATGTTCATAAAATCGACATAGGGCTAAGGTAGCCGTAAATAACAGTTGTTACACAATAAATATGATGTACAGATATGTTGAAGAGGAGATCTCTTTTAGCTACAAACGTACATGTATTCTATCTTTTAACATCAGATATAATAAACTGGGTTGGCCCAGATGTCGAGCTTATTGTTGCCCAATAGAATCAGAACCTTGAGAGGGAACAAGGGGGGGTAATGTAGAAGGGGGGGAGGAAGGCCAGCCAAATCTTCTTAATCTTTTATAGATATCTATAACCTGCTTTTCAGTTATTTTTAACTTGATTTCATACTTCTCACGTTGAGTCAGTAAATTACATCCAACTTACTCCTCTGTGAATTCCTATTCGTCTGTTTTGACAATTTTCCAGAATCTCCAGACTTTTAGGAAGTTATCATGGCTTCTATTTATCCAGCTAGTCATTTCCTCAAAGTTGTAGATTTGCTCTACCTTTGCTTTCCATTCTTGGAAGGTGGGAGATTCTGTGTCTAACCAATGTAGTGGTATGATAGTCTTAGCTATTGCTATCAGGTGGGTTATTAGGTTCTTCTTTTTGGGAGTGTATTGGCTAGAGGGTTTTGATAGAACTACTATCTCAAGGGAGATGTTAAAGTCTGGTAAGGCTATTTTCTTGACTGCTCTGTTTACCTCTTCCCAAAACTTTGTGATCCGGCGGCATGCCCACCATATGTGTGATAGAGAGCCCACTCCTTCACCACATCTCCAGCACCGCTGGGAATCAGATAGACCTCTTTTGAATAGGAACTCCGGTGTTCTGTACCATCTAGAGAGAAGTTTAAAATTGTTCTCTTGTAGGCGGACACATTGTGAAAACCCGTGTGAAGTTGCTAGTATCTTTTTTGTCTCTTGTTCTGATAGCTCTATATTTAGCTCCTTTTCCCATGCCAATAAGTACGGTGGTTTTGTAGCCTCACCTCGACCTCCCAGCACCAAGCAGACCTCGGAGATCTTTCTTTGCTTTGCATGAGTTGTTGTCAAAAGAGTCTCTAGATCGGTAAGGGGTCTTTGAAACAGGAATTTCCCTGCCGCTCTCCTGCACACAGTGTTTATATGTGAGTTGGCCAAGAAGAATGTTGGAGATTCTCTAATTGTTTCAGTAAGCTTTTCTTTTAGGTAATGATCTACGTCTCCCATAAAATCTCCTACTCTAATCTTTGCTAAGGTAGCCCATAGATCTGGGAACATTTTTATCGGGATTTCTAGCAGGTCTGGGACAAGATTCGTTGGCATCAGAGGAGATGGAGGAGGAGCTAAAGTACCCCTCTCAGAGCTCCATGTCATATATACTCCCTTAAACAAAGGATCCATATCTTCTATTGGATCTTTCTTTATTTTTGGGAGCCAAAGGTATTTTTGAAAAGAAGGCCCAACACTATATTCACAAAGGTCTCTGACCTCTTTCTGTCTTAGTGGGTGCGCTAACTCAAGCCATCTTTGTATCTGTATTGCTTTATAGTATGTACCTACGTCAGGTATTCCTAGTCCACCACTCTCTCTGCTTTTTATTAGGACTTTATATGATATACGCGGCCTCCTCCCTGACCATAGAAAGCTGGAAAACAGACGCTTAATATCAGTAAAGAATCGCGATGTAATGTGTATGGGCACCATTTGCATAGTATACAGGATCTTGGGCATTACGTATGCTTTTAAGATATTTTTCCTGCCCATCCATGACAGAAATGGTATGTTATATTTTTGAAGCAGATGTTTAATGGTGTCCCTTAGTGGTATATAGTTGTGTTTGAATAGCTCTCCCAGTTTCTGCGGAATTTTCATTCCTAGGTATTTAATGGGTCCATTGGACCAACAGAATGGGGATACTCTTTTTAGTTGTGTTACCTCGTCCTCTGAGAGTGTGATGGTAAGGATCTCCGATTTAGTGGTGTTTACTTTAAAGTCTGAGAGTTTCTCGAATTGCTCCAGTCTCTTTTCTAAGTTATTTAATCCCACAGTAGGGTTTGTTACAAGAAACAGTGCTGTGCATTTTAGTTCTCTCTCTCCAAATTTGATTCCTGCTATATCTGGGTCCTGTCTGACCACTTGTAAAAGTGTCTCAGCTACCAGGATAAACAGGGACGGGGACAGGGGGCAGCCCTGTCTAGTGCCATTCGTGATTTTGAATGTTGGTGAGAGTGTGCCGTTAACTTTCAACCTGGCATTTGGTTGTTCATATAAAGTGAATATAGCGTCAAAAGGCTCTGGAAGGGCAAATTTATTAAGGGTTGCTCGCATGTAACTCCAATTCACTCTGTCAAACGCTTTTTCAGCATCAATTCCTAGCAATATTAATGGCAGTTTTCTTGTTTGAGCAATATGGATGGAGTGAAACACTCGGTGAGAGTTGTCCCTACCCTCTCTCCCCTTTACGAACCCCGCCTGTTCAGGGCCTCTGTGCAGGAAAGTTAACTGCAGAGAAAGTCTCTAAGTGAGACCTAACCTGATCCGAATTCTGCTTGCTGTTTAGAAGTGATTCATTCAGCCTCCAATTCCAATCTCTCTTGGGCAGGGAGGCCAAGGAGAGGCTCGCCGTACATGGAGCATGGTCTGAGATCGTGATGCTTCCTATCCCAGCGGCGCTAAAGAGGGGCAAAAGAGAGGCAGAGGTTAGTATGTAGTCAAGTCTCTGATAGGATTTGTGCGGATTTGAGTAGAAAGAGAAATCTTTAACTGTGGGATTAAGACATCTCCACACGTCTACTATATGTAACTCTTGCAATTTTTTATGCACTTTACCTATATGTTTTTGCGAAATGTGTGTTTTTGTGGTGGAGGAGTCTACAAGAGGATTAAGGGTCAGATTAAGATCTGCCCCTAAGATTATCTGTCCTTCTGCAAAAGTTTTATTCGTGTCTAGACTTTTTATTAGCCATGGGACTGTGGATGTGTTAGGGGCATATAGGTTGGCAAGTGTGAATCTGTGATTGCCTATGTCTCCTTTGAGTATCAGCAACCTGCCTTCTGCATCTGATAGTTGTTGTTTTATGATGAACGGAATAGTATGAGGTATGGCTATCGACACTCCTTTTGAGGCAGAGTGTGTGCCATGAAACCATTGTTTATATGGATGAGTATGCATTTTTGGTATTTTGCCCTGGCGAAAGTGTGTTTCTTGAAGGAATATGATGTGTGTATGTAGTTTCCAAAGTGTGAGCATCAACTGACTACGTTTGGCTGGGGAGTTTAACCCTTTGATGTTGAATGTTGTGACTTTCATTTCACTCAGTGTGCTGCGCCTGAAAAGTTGGTAGAATAAATCCTATATAGGACGAAGTCTGGCTGGTAGGAATAAGGAATTAGGAATGGATGGGAAGGAGAACAAATACAAACATTGAAACAAATTATGAACAGCAATGTAAAAGTAAATTAAATATAGCAGTGGAAATAAACCAACTACGTAGTTCTTTGCCAGAGATTATATTGGTGTCTCTACGCAGCCGGCCTCAATAGACACAACTATGCCTATTTGAGTAAAAGAAACCCCTATATATGTTATATATTAATTGTTAGGGGGAGGGCCTGTCAGAAAGTAAGTCAGCTTCTAATACTGACTCCTAATATTGGATGAGTAACTGTCATACAGTTACCTGATGTGTCTCCGGGAGGTAATCTGAAGCAATCTAGCCATTATAAAAATATAATTAAGCTACGTAAATATCACATTTTCTGAGGGGAAATAAGATTTTTTTAATTTATTTTTTTAGGTTGGTGATGAGTCTTGAGGTAATACAGAATGTTACCTCATGTTAACCTATCAAACCCTGGGCCTGTCGCTAAATCCCTACCCTGAGCAAGTCAGGGGGAATGAGCATAACCAGGTGACCACTTCTAACTGGAGCACTGAAGAACCTCTATTTCTTTAGCTTGTCACGGCGGAGGTGAAGAAGGTTGGCTCATGCTTCTCATCGTTTTGTTCACTTTGTTCATGGGAACCTTCTTCCAGGACTCGATTTTCGGTAGGCGTGGTAGTGATGTAGATTGTACGATGGGCATCCAGGTGGGTACCTCCACAGGTTGAAGACCTAGGACCGACCACGCTTTGTTTAAGTCCTCCGGTGTATGGATTATTATTCTTTTCCCGTTCTTAAGGATAGAAAGTCCAAATGGGTACATCCAGGAGTATGGTATTTTCTGTCTCCTTAGAACGTCTAGCAGCGGTTTCATGATACGGCGTTTTGCTAGTGTGGAAGGTGCTATGTCCTGGTAGATAGCTATTTCTGCACCCTCATATGAGATTTGATCTTTTTCTCTCGCTGCAACTAGAATGCGGGCTGTGTCGACGTATGATAAAATGCCACATACTACGTCTCTAGGCCTCTCTGAGGGTTTTGGAGCTGGCTTTAGGGCCCTGTGAACTCGCTCAATTACAATGAATGAGGCTGCTTCCAGGCCAACTAGATCAGCAAAAATTTCCATTGTTACCTTGTGCAGCGATTCATTCGCCCAAGTTTCTGGTAAGCCCTTTATGCGCACATTTCTCCTCCTGCTGCGGTTCTCTTGATCTTCAATTAGGATCATGACTCTGTTGAGCTCCGCTGTGTGCAGCTCCACATGTTCCGCCATTCCTGCTGAGTGCGCTACTACTTCTTGGGCCATTGTTTCTAGTGCCTCCACCCTGTGGCCTATTTGCTTGAGCTCTGTTTTAATATCGGACAGTTCATTGAGGACAGGTTTAATAGCTCGTTCGAGCGCTTGACCCAGTACCTTAGTGAGGAAGGTTTTTAAAAAGGGGGAGCGGTCTTGGGTCTCTGTGTCCTCTCCTCTTGTGCTGTCTGCCTCCGATTCTTCTTCCTCTTCAGCCCGCGCTGCAGCCGCCGCCATCTTGGCACTTAAGCCCGGTGAGTGTGTGGATTTCTTGAAAAATCTCTGCATTTCCTGCTGCCCCTTATGCGATCTTGGCGTGTCGGAAGGGTCAGTGCCCCTGTCTCTACCATATTTAACCATTTTCGTTCAGGTAGTGCTTCTTTTCTGGCTTTCTTATGCCTAAGTGTGGAGGAGCTAAAGCTTCACGTAGGTAGGGTATGATTTTTGCCGGATGAGGTGACGGTTTGATTGGCACTATTTTGGGGGTGCATATGACTTTTTGATCGCTTGCTATTACCCTTTTTGTGATGTAAGGTGACAGAAAAATAGCTTTTTTTACACCCTTTTTTTTACGGTGGTCATCTGAGGGGTTAGGTCATGTAGTATTTTTATACAGCAGGTTGTTACAGATGCGGCAATACCTAATACGTATACTTTTATTTATTTAAGTTTCACACAATAACAGCATTTTTAAAACAAAAAAAACAATGTTTTAGTGTCTCCATATTCTGAGCCATAGTTTTTTTTTTTTTTGGTCGATTTTTCACAATTTTCCCCCCCTTTATTTTGCCAAAAGGATTTTCTTTTACTTGAAACTTTTAATTTTTGGGGGGAAAACTTTATTTTTTAACTTTTTTTTCACTTTATTTTTTGTCCTACTCTGGGACTTCAACTTTTGGGGGTCTGCTCTCCTTTACAATGCATGACAATACTTCTGTATTGTAATGCATTGGCTGTAAGTGTATTACACAGTGTAATACACTTACAGCTTCCTGCCTGTGAGATCCAGGGGGCTGGATATCACAGGCTCTCCCGGAAGGCAGCCACATGCTTAAGGAAGGCATCAGGCTGCCTTCCATGCCATCGGGTTCCCGTCACAGCAGCACGGGGACCCGATGGGTGCAGGGGTTAATGCGCCGGCATTGGTGATTTTACCGATGGCGGCGCGTGCAGCAGGGGTCCGGCTATCAGTGACTGCCGGACCCCTGTCGCTGATCGGGCAGGCGCAGCTCCTGCACCCGCCCGATCACCATGACGTACATGTACTTCTCTGGTCCTTAAGTCACGGCCAGAGATGCCATGGGTCCTTAAGGGGTTTATTCTTTCCTTTTTACACATACACAGTAGGTCAGATCCCTCTGACTAGTAGCCAAAACAACACAAAGAGATATGCTCTGCTTAATACCATGGAAAATCATGAATACCAGGTGTTACCATTTGGGGGGGGGGGGTCCCTTCACAGTCTGATCCTCTTCAATCAGTGCTGCCAGTGTCAGACTGCGCAGGGACAGATCTCCATTTGGTAAGACCTAGTTGTACATTTATTCATAAACTTCTAGTAGGAATAACACAACATAGATTCATAAGAATAAATGCTCAACACTTGTTTTTGCGTGGGGAGGGCAAGCAGTTACTAAAACAGACATGTCCTCTTTAAAAACAGAAACCTTTCAACTTCCTTTACTCTCAGGAATGCCCTCTATTCAACATTAGCCTGCCAGTGCGTTCTGCACATTGTTGGTTTGCCAACTGCAAAAATTAGACAATGTAAGTTTCCTTGGGAACTGATTCTTCTCATGTGAACACATCTCAAAATGAATATATTGTTGGCCCTTGGTCCTACCCCTTTCTGGTTATCCAGCTTTAGCTCAGACAGTACTGGAGTAGAAATCACACACATGAAGATGTACAGTCACAATCATTTATTATACACAGCAGATGTACAGTAGTCTTGTAAATCCTCAGGATTATGTGCCCCCAGGATTGTTCAGCAATCATCCTCAAATAGCCTTTCTTCTGCTCATTTCCTCAATCATGTCATAGTCACATAAAATATGTCAATTTCTTAGCTTATTAATTATACAATAGCTTGTCAAATGTCTTCAAATTGCATAAAGGAATTAAAGGGGTTGGACACTTTGCTGGTAAATTACAGTAACGTGTGCTAATTGGCCTCTGGGCTTACCTTCGCCCTGATGGAGATGCCTCCCCTCAGTGTCCAGGGTAGCGGTGCTGTCCATATTATTTTCAGGCTTTCTTCTTCTTGTGCACCTGCTCTGAAAGCCAGCAGCGCAGGCGCAAATACAGGGCATCAGAGATGCACCAGGCAGGGGCTGCCCACTTTCAGTGCAGAATAAAATGCTCCATCTTGGAAACAATATGGATGGTGGTAATTGTTAACACCACTACCATGGACACCAAGGGGCAGGGGGCACCTCCATGCGGGCTGAGGTAAACTGAGAGGCCAAACAGCATCTGCTGCTGTCATCACGAGCTAGTGAATGGCATTACTGTCACTTAGCAGGAAAGTGGTCATCTCCTGGAAAAACAGAGAGTCATCTTCTTTGGATAGATGTGTAATAACTGGCAACAAAATCACTTAAATAAAAATAATTAAAACCCGTACCTGCCATCGCTGCCCATCTAACTGGAAATACTAACTAACTGTTTGTTGGCAGCACACATAAAGATGAGATCAACGAACAAATAAAAATTGATAAAATGCCATTTGCATGATAAAGTCACTTGCATTTCCCCTTTTTTACAGATAGTTAAGACTGATATTAAGTTAACGTCTGATGTACAGTTTATGTTTAGAGTCAGTCCTAACATGGTTTATCCAGCTGTCAGAAAGCAGGCATAGTGCTACATCGATGGCTCGGCGCAGCATCCTTTTCAAGGATCCTCTATCACTGGATACAACCACAATGCTGTTACATAATTTACCTGGTAGGGTCAACAATCATTAAGAAAACAATTAGTATACGATAGGATTAGATTGTACCTAGTTCTGGAGAGTGGTGTTTGGAATTATGAAGCACAGCAGATATAAGATTCACCTTGTCAACCACCACAGCAAACGGAGATCATAATCGTAAAAGATCACTAAGTTTTCAAAAGTTTAGATTGGTGGAGGTCTGAGCGCTGAGACCCCTACCGAACCCTAGAACAAGGGGAGAGAAGTGAACACATAGCATGTGCTTGTTGCCGAGGACAGATTCGAGACTCGGTCCATAGACTTCTATGCAGCTCCTCTTGCAGGGAGGAAAGTGAGTGCGCTATTAGTGTGGGGATCGTGGGGGTCTCAGCGCTCAGACCGCCAAAGATCTAAACTTTTGATAAGACTCTATGACACATCAGATGTTTTTTGAAAAGTTAGTGACCCTTTAAACACCGTGTAGAGTCTCTGGCTATAGATGCCAACCTCATCAAAATCTGAAAAAATGAATAGTAGAATGCATAGCCAGGACTTAAGGAGGACATCAGAAAAAGAGCCAGTAGCTCTTCCAACAATGTTTCTGGCCATTTTCCTTGCATCTGATATTGTAAAGGAAATGCATGTCTTCAAGATGTGAGGAATGAAGAGACCTCTACATTGTTTTTTTCATGCTAGTGAGTAGAATATCTCATTCTAAAAAAATCATCCCTAATCCCCTCAGTGTTGGTCTCTTCAGTGCCGAACCATATGACTTTTCCATTACTTAGGTCTTCTTTTAACTTCCGCTTAGACACCGTCAAAGTGCCAGGGTCCTCTGTTGTGTTGGGACCTGTCACCAAAACGTAACAAGCATGCCGGCTGCGCTCAAACAGGGCGGCTAAGAAATATAACAAAATGAAAGATGGTTAGAAACTGGAAAGACAACATGATTTCAACCTAGCTTTATCAAACCTGGTGTATATAACTTGGATAGGCAAACAAGACGACAAAGAACCACAAAGCAGTATGAAATTAAAGTGACCCTTAGGTCTCATGCACACAACCGCGCCGTGTTTTGCGGTCCGCAAATCGCAGAACAGAACAGGTTGCCCCTAAATAACAGAAATGCCTATTCTTGTCCACAAAACAGACAAGAATGGGACATGTTCTATATTTTTTTTGCACCCCCACAGAACGGATGCAGATAGCACACGGAGTGCTGGCCACATCTTTTGCAGCCCCATTGAAGTGAATGGATCCGAGCCGCAAAAAAATACGGCTTAGATGCAGAACCAAATAACGTTCATGTGCATGAGCCCTTAGGCTAGTCACTGATTACATGCCGCGGATTACGCAGTTTTATTGTGTAGATTCTCATGTGGAAAAACTGCAGTGTAATACAGTACCAGCAAAGCTCATGCACAATTAGCTTTTTAATTTTGGGTGGAAACTGACTCGCCGTGCAAATTTTGAAATCCTCAGCATGTCAATTGTTAGTGCCATTTCTTGTATGGATTTCACCATTTGCAATACAAGGGTGAGATCTGTGGCAAATCCGCACAAAAGCTGCAAGTAACACAAGCGGTTTTGGTCTGCTTTTGGTGCGCAAACACTCAGAAAACTGCAGGGAAACCTGTACAGATTTTCCGTTAGTAAACCTACACCCATATGCAGGTACCCTAAAGGGGAACGTTAGCTTTCTCCTATAACGTGTTTTTGAAGTAAAAAAGTCGCAAAACCCGGTGACGAAATCTAATTGCAATTGGTGTTTTTATGCGGCCCTCACCAGTTTCTAAAAGAAGGGGGCATGGTGAGAGCAGAGTGGGGGCCACATTTATCACCATTTATAACAGAAAGTGAAGAAATTGATGACTGAAATCTATGCCAGCTAGGAGCTGGATTTCAGTCTGGTGCATGGACTGCTGGAGGAGACATTTCATGTTTAACATGGCCTGTGCCTCATCATAAATTAAATGTCTGCTCCGGCAGTGCCGGGCCCATCAATGCCGGTCTTGATAAATCCAGAGGCTGTGTGTCCTATTACACTGCCTCATCGACAATAAACTCCTCAATCGGTGCTCCTTTGCGGCAGCCTATTACACGGGCTTGATGAAGTGAAGTATATAATGGGGGAATGGCTGCTACCACAATCATGCTTCCTCCATTCAGTTATACTGATTATTGGCAGCACATCCCCGATTACACAGGAAGATGTGCTGCTGCTAAGCGGACAGCATTAATTCTGAATGAAAGATGCCTTCGCTCGACTGGATAGCTCAATTATATAGGCCAGTTATCAGATACAAGCATTCCTTAAACACTTGTTCTCAACAACTGGCCTGAAAATCGGTAAAGCCTGTATTACAGTGCCTTGCAAAAGTATTCACCCCCTTGACTTTTTTCGTATTTTGGTTCCTCACAACCTTGAATTAACATGGATTGTTTGAGGATTTGCACAATTTTTTTTTCAATCAAATCGTTTTTATTATTCAAATAAAATTGGCATATTACAAGACAGTTTGTGTCTACAATTTATCTGTTATTTTCTCCCCTCCACGTCTCATATACAAAGAATTGTATAAAACATTATCACATATCCAGATATTTGATACATCTCCCACAGTTATTGTACATAATGTATATACCAATAAAAAGAAAAAACAGTTACAAGATTATTTGACTGTTAAAACCCAACAATCCCCTCCCCCCCTCCCCCAACTACCAACCCCCCCCCCAGATCAGAGCATAAATTTTCAAGACCTTTTTATATTACGACATGAGTGTGAGACAACCATTCATTCCACAACTTTTCAAACTTCTGAGGACATCCTCTCCTAACAAACACTCCCCTCTCTAAAGTCAACATATCATGCACCTTTCTCACAAATTCCTCCACTGTTGGCGGACTCCCCTGGATCCACCTAAAAGCAATCAACTTCCTGGCCACATACAATAGTCTCCCAACTGCCACCTTGACCGCCTCTCCCCCACCAATCTCCTTCACATATCCCAGCACACAGATCTTTGGGTCCTTCTGCACCCTCAACTCCAGGTTACGATTAATCACAGTCAACACCTCATCCCAAAAGCTACTTAGCACTGGACAAGACCAAAGCATATGAAACAGATCTGCACCTTCCACCATACATTTTGGACAATTGTCATCAGTTCTAACCCCAATTTTCCGTAAAAACACTGGAGTTTTGTAGACTCTGTGGATGATAAACAGTTGTGACAACTTGCCCTGTTCACTTACAGACACTCTCGGGACTGCCTCCAATATATCTTCCCACTGTTCCTTAGGGATGTCCCTCAAATCCTTTTCCCATTTCCTCATCCTTGTAAGAGGGAATCCTATCAAAAATTTGTCTAAAAGCAGAGTATACACCTGTGATATCAGACCTCTCTTTCCTCCAGCTGGAAGAACCAGTTTATGGACCACATCCATTTTTGCAATAATGCAACCCTTCCTCATCGTGACATCATAGGCGTGTCTCAGTTGCAAATATTGATAGAACCACACTTTAGGAATGTTGAATTCCTGCTGTAGGCCTTGAAATGATTTAAATACATTAGTCTTGATCAATTGACCTATCCTCATTACTCCATGGGATTCCCAATTTCGGACTCCTGATAGAGAAATGAACTCTGGCATCAAGTTATTGTTCCATATTGGGGAAAGCTCACCTACCCCACCAACACCCCTGATCAATTTCACCTTTGTCCACACTTTTTTCATAAGCTCTATAAGCGTTACTTTCTCTCTCCCCCCATGCATCCCTGCACCCTCCAGAATACCCATAAGGTCCCTACTACCCAACCAGTGTTGCAGTATCTTCCCCGTCACATCTGGTAGCTGAAATTCCATCCAACCCTTAAAATGTTGACACTGAGAGGCTAAGAAATAAATCCAGGCGTTAGGGACAGCCAAGCCACCTTCAGACTTGGGATATTGCAGCGTCTCCAGCTTAATCCTAGCTTGACCATATTTCCAGATGAGATCTCTGAATATCGAATGTATTTTCCTAAATCTCTCATACAGGGGCATTATTCAATATGTATAGTAACTGAGGCATCATTACCATTTTTAAGAGATTCACTCTGCCCACCACCGACAAAAAGAGTCTACCCCATGTCCTTGCCTTCAGCCTAAAAGTATTTAGCAAAGGAGTTAAATTAAGTTCTTCAAAATCCAGCAGTCTAGGTGTTATATATAGCCCCAAATATTTAAACTTGCCCACCCAGGGTATCAAACTATCTGCCTGCACACCAGAGAGTGCCTGTCCGTCTACCGGCATCAAGGCAGACTTCTGCCAATTTATCCGAAGCCCAGAGAAGCCACCAAATCTATCTATTAAAGCCATGGCCGCATCCAAAGAGCCCCCAGTGTCACCCAAAAATAACATAGTGTCATCAGCATACATTGCCACTTTATTTTGCGTCTCACCATATCTAAACCCCACAATATGAGGTGACAGGCGGATAAGGGCTGCAAGTGGTTCAATTGCTAAAGCAAACAACAAGGGTGACAATGGGCACCCCTGTCTGGTGCCTCTGGTCAAAGAAAAGCTATCTGACAGCCCCCCATTAGCTCTGATCCGTGCCTTTGGACTTGAATACAACACTTTCACCCACTGAATAAATCGAGCACCAAAGCCCATGACTCTCAAGGTTTCCCATAGGTAGTTCCATTCAACACTGTCGAACGCCTTGGCGGCGTCTAACGCAAGTAAGGCCCTATCTCCTCCATTATCAGCTGGAATATTCAGACTAGCATATACTCTACGGATATTTATAGCAGTCGATTTCCCAGGCATAAAGCCCGTTTGATCCGGGTGCACTATAGTTAGGATTACCCTGGACAGCCTGTTCGCCAACACCTTCGCCAGGAGGTAATAGCGAAATTGGTCTATAGGAATCAGGAACTTTGGGATCTTTCCCAGGCTTAGGAATGACTACTAGGATAGCCTCCTGCATAGAATGTGGTAGCGAACCCGTCTCCAGAGAATGTTCAAGAACCTTAAGTAATTCAGGAAGAAGTACCCCCTGCAACTTTTTATACACCTCCACTGGTATGCCGTCTGCCCCCGGCGCCTTACCGTTCGCCATCCCCCCAAGAGCTACCTCTAACTCCTCCAGCGTGATCGGCTCTTCCAGTCTCTCTCTATCTTCCTCTGATAACACTGATAGCTGAGCCTCAGCCAGAAAGGCGGACAAGGCCTCCTCCGAGCTAGACGCCTTGGAAGCATAGAGAGAGACATAAAAACCTTTTAGAATATCTAATATCCCTTTTGTATCCTGGCTACTATTCCCATTTCCATCCATTAGCTCTTGTATACAAGAAGAACCCCTCTGTGCCTGAGAAACCACTGAGAGCAGATGCCCAACTTTCTCTCCATCCTCAAAAGATCTTTGGCGGTAAAAACTACGTTTCCTCTCTGCAGCCTGTAGTAGATGACACCTCAGTTGTTCCTGAGCTACCTCCAGCGCCTCACTATTAGCCATGGTGGGGATTCTACCAAACTCCCTTTCAGCCTCTGTTACTTGTACATGAGCTTTAACATCTGCCTCTCTGGATTTAGATTTATGCTTACTAATTTCTTTGATCAGTACCCCTCTCAAAAACGCTTTCATGGCATCCCAGACTCCGTGTATTGAAGCCGTCCCTCCATTAATAGAAAAGTACTCCCTGACCTCCAGAGTAATCTCAGACAAATCACCAAGTACATTCAACCAATGCGGGTTACATTTCCACAACCTCGGTCCCTGCCTAAGCACGCCCAGGCACAAATCGATCTGCACCAAGGAATGGTCAGACAACGACCGAGGGTGATAAATAACATCTCTTATCAGTGGTAGCATAACATCATTAACCAAAGCCAGATCTATGCGTGATAATGAATGATGCAAAGCAAATCTACATGAAAACACCCGCTTATCCGGGTTGCGCAGCCTCCAAGCATCAAGTAAACCAGTTTCCCTCATAATATTCTTAAGAGCCACACTCCCCGGTGATCCACTGGCACCTTCTACCCGACATCTATCTATGGAGTCATTCAATGTACAATTGAAGTCCCCCACTAGCAGCCACGGCAGTCCAGGGAAGTCCGCCACAAAGGTCATAATATCCCGTATCAAAGGGGAAGCAAACGGTGGAGGCACATACACAGACACAGATAGGAGTTGTTAGCCAGGTTCGAGGACAGGGGGGCTCCACCATTAGGGGCCGCCCCTGGGCTTAGGGCCAAGCTTTAGTAAACGTTACTAGGGTCAACTACCCCACTCCCTGGCAGTATCCTCTGGGTGGCCTGGTATGGGTCTGGACATATAGGGACATGGTTGCTGTTTTGTTATATTAAATTTATTTATATTATATTTTTGTAAAGGGTTATGCTGTAGCTGGACCTCAATTATTTGACCTCTGACCCAATAGATACGTATTTGTAAATGCTGGATGTTGATTTTCTACTATTACTATGGCCAGTTTTTTGTCAGGGACACTTTTCACCGAGGCTCTAGCTATCGAAGCAAGGGATATCTTCTCTGATAGGGATGTACCGGGTCTAGGCCAGCAGGCCACAAGTAAGCAGGTCTTTAATGAATTATATAATGGTTATAAAGAAAATATCAAAGGCTGGTGGGAGATTAAGTCGTTGGAAAGTTATATTGCTAACAAAATTGTCCCTCGTGGGCTCCGCCTTCGAGTTAAACCAGCAGACAGAATATCCTCACCCTCTCTTCTAGCTAGGTGGGAGGAGTTACTTACACAGAGTTCATTAAATTTAATGCATCTACTTCTCGAAGAAGAAAGGCAAGGCTTTGAACTATCGTCCAAAAAACTACATGAACAAATTGAGAACGCCCTTAAGTTAAAGGAGGATCCTGACTTCTCTAGGCGCGAGGTATCCCTGCAAACTGCCGTTGAACGTTTCCAGGGATTGATCAAAGAGCGTAAACATAGGCAATTTGTTAGGGACCTTAGTGAGTTCAAGGAGAATCGTGCCTACACCGTCACACAGGGACCAGTAGGGGGACCAGAACCCTCCTCCTCAGAATTCGACTCTTCAGATACTGACTCCTATTCCAAGCCTTACGGTAGTTCTTCCTACTCAGGTCGCCAGGGAACGAGGCGACGCGGTGGTCGAGGATGGCAAAAAAGGGGGGGTGGCTATGGAGGCAGGGGACGAGGTGCACGGGGATCGGGGTATCCGAATGCCTCCTCCTCATCACCTCCCTCTGGCTACTCCAATACCCAAACTCAACAACAACCAGGTTCATCTTCTTTTTTAGAAAAGAATGTAATGCCATATCAACTACGCGATCGGGGTCGCCCGGACAAGGGTCAATGACAGACCTTCAAATTGTGAATCTGTCTTCACGAGTTCTCACTCCAGTCGAGGTGGAGGTCCTTAAGAGGGGTTTATCATTTGTACCTACCTCTAATTTTAGTCTATTTACATGGACCAAGGACCTCCACCTCTTCTGCAGGAGGCTCAAGTGGCGTAAATTCTTTAAAGTCTCAAATAGAGACACATGCAGTAGATTGGGCCTTGATGAAGAGGACTTTGATGACCTTCAGACCCTAACCGACCTAAATAGGGACCATACCCGTATCACCGGTACAGGCCCTTTCACTGCATTAAGACCAAAAAGTAAGAAAATGCCCCCCCCAGCTAATTATGAACATGTAGATATTTTCCTACAATTGGTGACTAATGACCTTGAAGAACTTGACCGGGCAACCCCTAAATCGTATAATCTCTCCATCCCTGAGATGCAGGCTCTGCAATCTCTTGAGAAAGATCGCACCATCATTATAAAGCCCTCAGATAAAGGGGGAAATTTGGTTGTACTGGACAACGAGGTCTACATGCGCATGTGCCTTGAATTACTCAGGGACCAGGAGGGTTACAGTATCTTACCATCGAATCCTACTCCGACTTTTCTTGCTGAGCTTAAACACATTCTGCTTGTTGGCCTTGCGAATAAAGTTATTGGGACTTCGGAATTTGAATTCCTCCTACCTACTAAACCACTGATAGCGACCTTTTATGGGCTTCCCAAGATCCATAAAGGGACTAATCCACTCAAGGGTCGCCCCATAGTGTCTGGTGTCGATTCACTTACCCAGAACTGTGGGGTGTACCTGGATAAGGTGTTGAGGGAGTTCGTTGTGTCCCTCCCAGCATACACGAGGGACACAACGGACTTCCTCAACAAAATAGATGCTTTGACTCTTGACCCTGACTGCATTTTATGCAGTATTGATGTCGAGGCGCTTTATAGCTCCATTCCACACCAGCATGGCCTTAAAGCCATTGAGTATTTTCTTTGTGCTAGGGGCACTCAATATAACCTACATAACCAATTTATCATCAGGCTCCTCGAGTATACCCTGACTCATAATTTTTTTCTATTCAATTGCAAATTCTACCACCAGCTCAGGGGGACGGCGATGGGGAGCCCCTGTGCCCCCACTTACGCCAACCTCTTCCTGGGCTGGTGGGAGGATACCCTCGTTTTCCCTGACTATGATGTATGGTGGTCCGGAAACATACAGTTCTGGACTCGCTATATAGACGACGTGTTCGTCGTCTGGAAAGGAGACTCTGTTGAGCTTAAAAGATTCATATCTGAGCTCAATATGAATGAGATCGGTCTCCACTTTACTTTTGAACACCATCAGTCTAGCATTACATTTCTTGACGTCAAGGTCACTATAGTGGGGGATTGGCTTTCTACGAATATCTATAGGAAAGCCACGGCCACGAACTCCCTCCTTCACTGGAGCAGTCACCATCCTACCTCCCTCAAACGCGGTATCCCAAGAGGACAATACTTGCGGGTGCGGAGGAACTGCTCCAGTGATGAGGCCTTCTTTCAAGAAGCGAGGGCCCTTCGTGACAGATTTGCACTCAGGGGGTATCCCCAACCAATACTCAGGGAAGCCTTTAAGCATGCACAGAGGAGAGAACGGAACGTTCTTCTTATCCCTAAAACAAGGTGTCTGGATAGCCCTCAACCCACGAGAATCATCTCTAATTTTGACACAGCCAATCAGAATGTTAAGAAAATCTTAAGTAAATATTGGCCCATCTTGAGAATGGATCCCGACCTCTCCGAGGTCGTTAGTGATCGTCCATCCGTCTCGTACCGACGGGGCAGAAGTCTTAGGGATCGTCTGGTGGCCAGCCACTTTATGCCTCCCGCTATGACGGGGACTTGGCTTGATCGTAGGCCAGTAGGCCTTTATAGATGTGGAGATTGTAAGGCTTGTGCATTCCTGAATACAGCGAGAACAATTACAGGATCAGTCTCGGGTCAGACCTTCCAGATACGTGATTTTATCAACTGCAAATCTAGGGGTCTTGTCTACCTGTGTCAATGCACCTGCCCCCTTGACTATGTCGGGAAAACCATCAGGGAATTTAGAAGACGAATCCTGGAACACGTTAATGACGTTAAAAACAAGGAAGTCACCCCGATTGCAACACACGTTAATGAAGTTCACGGGGGTGATCCGGGATGCCTCCGATTTACTGTACTTGAATTGGTACATCCATCTCCACGTGGGGGTGATTGGGACAGGAGGATCCTACAAAAGGAAAGCGAATGGATCCACAGACTCCGGTCCCAATCCCCCCGCGGGTTAAATGAAAGATTGACTTTTTCATGCTATTTGTGACCTGTTTTACTTTTTGGCCTTCTGGCCTGCTCTCGATATTTCCTTTTTCTTCCCTTTTCCTTTCCTCCCCCCCTCCCTCCCCTTCCCCCATCTTGCCCTTGCTACAGGTGGACTCGGTGGTTATTCTTGTCCCTTTACTGGACCGGGTGCGTGAAGCACCGAAATCATAATTATCTTTAACAGTGATGATAAATGGCTTCACTGTTCTCACTGTATATCGTTCTATAATTATATATTCTTTATCGATGCAGACAATAATCCTCTGTCCTTTCTATATGTCCCCTTGATCATCCACTTCATATTATTACTGTTTTATGGGGCTGGATGACATTGTTGCCACTATTTGGCAACTTCTCTATTCATCTTTGATCTTCATTGAGCCCTCACCGATTTATCTTACCCATATAGATGTGTCAGATCCGGCTGTTTGCGCTCCATGCTGGAACGCAAGGGCTCGGGGAGATGACGTCATGACTGCACGTCTCCATGTGATTGTGTTGCTGTATAGATGCGCTCCAGGCTGGAGCGCATATGCCGATGACGCCACTTCCGGGGGCGTATACCGGAAGTCGCGCGGCGTGCGTTCCACTGTGGAACGCACGCTGACTTCAATGGTATGTACATGCTCCCCAACATGATATACGGATCTGACCAATGAGGGGCATTGATCTGGGCCTCCGCCCAGACACAGATGTGTACAATCAGTGAACTTTAGGTGTTCACTATAAGAGGGGGCACTTCTGGGAGATTCATAGTTGGACCCTGGGAGGGGATACATGTCCTTGACTACTTGACCAACAGTAAGTAAACTGATAATTTCACCCCTAGACATGAGCTATTTTTAGTGGTGTCTTTGTAACACATGCCTTTCTGTTATATAGTGGATCTTTATCTATCAGTCTGACCTTGCCTTAGTGGTTGATACGATCCAGCCTATACTTGAAGGTATGCCTACCTCCCTATTTATCTATATTATCTTATGAGGGTGGAGTGCAGTGTTTTGGCATGAATATTCTATTATGTTTTTAGCTCACTTTATTGATTGATACGTGTGTTACGCCATGTGAACATCACTAACACGATTGGCAGCAGCGCACTCCATTATCTACATAGGAGTTTCTGTACTATTTATGAGCCTGATCGTGACTTTATCAATACATTGAGTTTGCCCTATACACTGTGAGTGATTCCTCTCAATATTATCTATGCCGGTGGTGGTTCGTCACATTTTTAACCTGGTGGTGCGGTATAGACGTACGCATATTGATATATGGATATCCTCCTTTCTCTTTACAGATATCTACCTCTCTTACGTATGACATACGTGTGTGATACATCAGGACTGTTGGTATAGGTTTATTTGTCCCTCCCAGGATTATTATCTGGTCCAAATAATTTTTTATGTTGATTACTGAATGTCACAACTGACACTTTTGAGCGGCTATGTTACGGATGTACCAATTGTATCTGGGCCTTCGTCCGTTTATCCTGTATTCCGCTCAAATCGGTTTATCTATATTTAATATTTTTTCCTATCACCCCCTGATGATCCCACACCGTGGGGGAAACGCGTTGGGGTTTACCACGGTTTAATTTCTGTGGCATCTTCTGTATCTTATTTAAGTGATTTATGTTATTCTGTAGTCGTGTGCACCGTGTACCGGATGGTAGTTCTTACCATCAGGGCTGTATATACGGTGCCTCATTAGCATCCTTCTGATCCTCTCTGTCCATGCCCATACCAGCCCACCACTATTTGTATCACTACCTATATTCATCACCCTAGGGCCTAATAGGAGTTGTTAGCCAGGTTCGAGGACAGGGGGGCTCCACCATTAGGGGCCGCCCCTGGGCTTAGGGCCAAGCTTTAGTAAACGTTACTAGGGTCAACTACCCCACTCCCTGGCAGTATCCTCTGGGTGGCCTGGTATGGGTCTGGACATATAGGGACATGGTTGCTGTTTTGTTATATTAAATTTATTTATATTATATTTTTGTAAAGGGTTATGCTGTAGCTGGACCTCAATTATTTGACCTCTGACCCAATAGATACGTATTTGTAAATGCTGGATGTTGATCACATACACAGACACCAACACCACCTGAATCCCATCAATCTTGCACACTACACACACATACCTGCCCTCAGCATCCACACATTGCTTCAGATGTTCATACCTTATACTTTTATGCACAATCACACTTACGCCCCTGGAGTGAGAGGAATGGATTGCATGTACCACATGACCTACCCAATTTTTGTTCAGCCACTGCACATTATCATTGGACAAATGCGTTTCCTGCAGGCAGCAGATAGCCGGCTGAAACCGACCCAAATATTGAAATATACATTGTCGTTTTCGTGCATCAGCCATTCCCCTCACATTCCAGCTCAACACTTTAATCACCTGTGTCATGATGAAAGATTACATCATGTTTGAATCTCACACCCCATACTAATGTCACTCTCTCATAATTCACGCCCCTCACCCATCTCTGACCCGTCACCCTCCCCCCCATCCCTCCCCCTCCCCAGTGATCAGGCTACTTTGAACATTAACCCCAACCCCCCACTCCCAAACATCCAACTCTAACTCAGGGCAATCTGTAAGCACCATGCCCAATGCTGAACAAAAATCATTTCTGATTCCAACACTCTCCCTCAGGTAGAGAATCCTCTCCACAACTGGGAAATACATTTCTTATCCCAACTTCCTACTCCTGCATCAGGATCTACCATGTGGTAGCAACACTCAATACACTTTATAACAGGTATAACGTTCAAGTGACATTAGGGTGCAATCCTATGCATATAAAGTGAACACAAACTGCAAACTATTTCCTTCAAGTGTCCAGGGCTCCACTTCTCAGTTGCCGCTCATGGACGTCCAGCCACTGTGTTGCTTCATCAGGGTCCTCAAAAAATTTGGTGGATCCCAATGCCACCACTCGCAATCTAGCCGGGAACAACATGGCGTACGGAACTTGTAGCACTCTGAGCCTTTTCTTTATATCTATAAATCTGCTCCTCCTCCGCTGCACCTCATTGGAATAATCCGGAAAAATGGACACTCTGACCCCATTCAGGACCATCTCATCATTGTCCCTTGACTGGCGTAGGATAGTGTCCCGATCTTTAAAGTGTAGAATCTTCGCCAGTATGGGGCGAGGAGGCCTGCCTGGCGGGAGCGGCCGCGAAGGGACTCTGTGCGCCCGCTCAACCGCGTACAGGGAAGATAGGCCCTTCTCATGGAATAACTGGTGCAACCATTTCTCCACAAACTCTGTAGCATTGGCCCCTTCTGTTTTTTCTGGCATTCCAACAATTCGCAGATTATTTCTCCGCGATCTGTTCTCTAAATCATCCGCTTTGGTGTATAAGGCAGCTATATCTTTCCCATTCATTTTTGACGCCATTTGCAGAGGTTGAATAACGTCTTCCAGTGAGGACACTCTCTTTTCCAAATCAGAAGTGCGCTCAGAAATCTTGTGCAGGTCGTGCCTGATTATGGACACATCTGATCGCAGGCTGCCAACTTGTACTGTGAGCACTTTAAGGGTACTGTTGCAGCTTGCCACAGCCACCATTATATCTTTCAAAGTGGGCTCCCTTGTAGAATCAACCCGCAGGTCTACTGGAACTATTGCAGGGGCTGCAGATTTGAGTACCGGCTGACCGGCAAAAACCGGGTCATCACCGTCCATGGATCCGTCCTCCTGATCAGAGGAGGTAGGTATATCAGTCCCTTTATCGCTAGCCGAATTGCCCACTCCACCGTCCAGTCTGGGATACTTGCTGAGTTTAGCAGCCGCGCTCTGGCTCACCGTCTCCTGCAGCGCCGACACCTCTCCACCTCCGGCGCCATCTTGGCCCTTCTCCAGGCGGTCTTGTTTCGCCAGTTTGGACGATTTCCTCGGCATTTTCAGGCTCCCGATTTTGACACCACAGTCACCGGACACCTTCCTCTCCCCAGGTAAAGTATTTTCAGGCAGTTTGAGTGCGCTTCCAGTGTAAATGAGCAGGATTCTAGCAGGAGCAGTGAACAGTGCGTCTTACTCCATGCACTCACAGGCCACGCCCCCCGAGGATTTGCACAATTTAATTTACAGAACATACCCACAACTTTGAAGATGTTTTTTTTTTTTTATTGTGAAGCAAACGACAAACAGGACAAAATAACAGAAAAGGCAATATGCATAACTATTCACCCCCCCTAAAGTCAATACTTTTGTAGAGCCACCTTTTGTGGCAAATATAGCTCCAAGTCGCTTTGGATAAGTCTCTATGAGCTTTCCACATCTTACCACTGGGATTTTTGCCCATTCCTCCTTGCAAAACTGATTCAGCTCCTTACAATTGTATGGTTTGCGCTTGTGAACAGCAATCTTTAAAGTCTGACCACAGATTTTCTATTGGATTAGGATCTGGGCATTGACTAGGCCATTCCAACACATTTACATGTTTCCCCTTAAACCACTCAAGTGTTGCTTTAGCAGTGTGTTTAGGGTTATTGTCCTGCTGGAAGGTGAATCGCCGTCCTAGCCTCAAATCACGCACAGAGTGATACAGGTTTTGCTCAAGAATATCCCTGTATTTAGCACTATCCTTCATTGCCTCAACTCTGACCAGTTTCCCAGTCCGTCCACAGCATGATGCTGCCACCACCAGGTTTCACTGTGGGAATGGTGTTCTTTGGGTGATGTGTTGGGTTTGCGCCAGACATAGCGTTTTCTTTGATGGCCTAAAAGTTCAATTTTAGTCTCATCAGACCAGAGCACCTTCCTCCATACATTTTGGGAGTCTCCCACATGCCTTTTCACAAACTCACAATGTGCCTTTTTGTTTTTAGCTGAAAGTAATGGCCTTCTTCTGGTCATTCTGCCATAAAGCCCAACTCTATGGAGCGTACGGCTTATTGTCGTCCTATGTACAGATACTCCAGTCTCTGCTGTGGAACTCTCCAGCTCCTCCAGGGTTACCTTAGGTTTCTGTGCTGCCTCTCTGATTAATGCCCTCCTTGCCCGGTCCGTGAGTTTTGGTGGGCGGCCGTCTCTTGGCAGGTTTGCTGTAGTGCCATGTTCTTTCCATTTGGTTATGATAGATTTGATGGTGCTCCTGGGGATCATCAAAGATTTGGCAATTTTTTTTATAACCTAACCCTGACTTGTACTTCTCAACAACATTGTCCCTTACTTGTTTGGAGAGTTCCTTGGTCTTCATGGTAGTGTTTGGTTAGTGATGCCTCTTGCTTAGGTGTTACAGCCTCTGGGGCCTTTTAATAAAGGTGTGTATATGTAATGACAGATCATGTGACCCGTAGATTGCACACAGGTGGACATCATTTCACTAATTATGTGACTTCTGAAGGTAATGGGTTGCACCAGAGCTTTTTATGGGCTTCCTAACAAAGGGGGTGAATACATACGCACATGCACATTTTCTGTTTTCTATTTCTAAACAATAGTTTTATTTATATATTTTTCTCATTTCACTTCACCAACTTAGACTGTTGTGTTCTGATCCATCACATAAAATTCAGATTAACAAAACATTGAACTTAAGGCTGTAATGTAACAAAATACAAAAAAAGTCAAAGGGGTGAATACTTTTGTAGGCACTTTTGCAGGATTTTTAAGCAGATGATCGCTAACAAGCATTTGTGGTGTCAATGTAATGCATGGTCATTAAATGTCCTGAAGAGCAATATATACTCTTATCTGCTCTGGCTAATGGATGAGGGTTTATTTGGAAATTAAAAAAACAGGGTATTCTAAGCCAGGAAACGTAAAGGGATTGTCTGGGTTCAGAGCCTGGATATAGCCCCTTCTTCACCCAGGCAACCCCTCTGAGTTGAGCATCAGAGCATTTCATGCTCTGATGCTCTCCCTTGCCCTACGCTACATTGTGCAGGATAAGGGCTTTTTTGTTTACATTTTTACACTGCTAGGTAAAGGCTTCCGCCTAGCAGTGTAGCCTGTGATGTCACCGGCAATAATGGCCCGTTTTACAGGCTAGGGCAGTGCTAAAGCCTGCACATTAGTGCCAGTGACATCACCGGCAATATTGCTAGGTTGAAGCCTCCGCCCAGCAGAGACGCAGTAAGTCACTGGATCTTCTGAAAAAGCCCTTGCCTTGCACGATTCAGTGCAGGACAAGGGAGAGCATCGGAGCATCTCAGAGGGGCAGCCTGGGTAAAACAGGGGATATGTCCGGGTTCAGCTCTGAACCCGGACAACCCCTTTAACAGTGAAAGTAGTGTGATGTCACATTTATTATCATTTGTGACATGAACTTACCAGTAAAGAGGATTATATTTTCAGTATGATTGTTCAGTTGGAGAAGGGCATCCGGATGTGATGGGTGAAACATAAAGAGGTTTTCTTCTATTGCCTTCAACAGAAGAAAAATATTAGATTTCATTGTATACCTGCTTTATGGAAACTGCAGACATGGAATAAACAATAAAAAGGGAGGGGATCATACGGCTATAAGAATAGAAATAAACTGTGATTAAGACATTGGCAAATCTCCGCCATGGATCGGATGGATATGCAGCTTATTTTCCCCACTTAATAACTAGTTATTGTGAAGTTTATGAAGAAACATCCTGTTGCCATCTGGAGCTATCAGTGAGCTGGTGTGGACACATCTATTGATTTTATATGTGGATGCACATTAGTGTTTTAACAGGCAAAATGGCTCTGTTTAAATCCTAGACAACCCTGCAAACCCAGCTCACTAACTCATGAAAGTCTCAGAAAGAGAAACCAACCTCCCCTAAAATTTAACCTTCAATCAAATTATTTTAAAAAGACGGTTAAAATGCACAGTATCAAGAACAAGGGAATGGTCTGACCCCTAGTAAGTCCCTAGGTAATCCTGCCTGCAGGAGGCAATCCCACTATCTGGAATGCAGCATATGTCATCCTAGCCTTGGTGTAGTAGTAGTAGTAGTAGTAGCAGTGGGCCAAATAGTGGGACCGTAATACCTCATTGGAGACCAAGGGCTCTTGGGGATTGTTGGAAATTTCAACAGCTATCTTTCTAATCTCTAGTATATGCCTAGATAGCCCTGCCTGAAGGGACACCCAACATGAAAAGCACAATCCCACCATCTAGAACCTGGCCTCTACAGCCCTAGAATATTCTTATAAGGGGAATAAAGGTATAACGGTTAGAGAATAGGACAACACACAACAATTAGGCCCCAAGTCTCTGAGGGGTTTACTAAATACAGAGAGATACAGAGGCCGATATACACAGTGATACAACGCCTTTCCCTCCACTAACTTGGTGGGGTTCATCAGTACCTACTGGTGGTCCACATCTTTTTGTCGCAGTTGCCTCACCGCATTAGTTCCCTAACAACCTCAATGGCTGAGAACTTTAAGTGTTGCTGAACTTTCCAAAATGTTTGTGTCATAGCGACATATCAAAGGTTATGATCAGTGAGGGTCTGTGTGTTGAGACCCCCACCAATTACTAGAATGAGGAGAGATAAGTGGTCAGATATAGCACTCTTCTTGCTGCAGGAGACGGGTTCAATAGAACGTATATAGGCCTGTCTCGATTCAATCGAGGAGGGAGAGTGCACTATGTGAGCACGTTAATCCTGTTCTGGCGATCGGTGGCACTCAAACCCCACTGATCAAAACCTTTCATATTTCACGATGACAGTTTAGTGACACTTTGAGTACATTAAAGTCATTATTATGGCAATCCTTATCTGTCCAGCCACAGGTTTCTCACATTTATTACTGATATCCTCTATATGCTCAAGGACATAAATACAGAATTCTCCGTTCATCTTGGGTGTGGGTGGTCTTATTAGCGATTGACAGCTATCTATGTAATCACACTCCTACAAGGAGGGCTGTCAATCACTGATAAGACCGCCCGTTTTGGCTACTGAGCTCAGACGTTGTAGAGATTTTGATGCACAAATTCCTTTGCTGTATTTTTTCCCACAAACTTTATATAAATCTGCTCTGCTCCTCCTGCTCTATAGTATGCTGCCTGTAGATTGCACAGCGTTTGCATGGTGAGTGCAAAGCAAAGCTGCCACAAACTAGCTTTATGCCATAGTGAATAGACAGACACTCACACTGTTGTTGAAATCTGGAGAGTTCACTGCCCAGAACAGAAACGTTGAGCGATGGTCTCCTGTATTCAGCACGGCAGGGTTTTGTCTGGCAATACCCAAATTCAGTTCATACTCCCACTGTAAAGCTCCACTGTTGCTGTCTACAATAATGACCTGAACACAAAGAAACGGCGTAGAGACAGATAATAATGAGAGTATTACGGATATAATATAGCTGAAAAAAGCATTAAATATAAAACAGGCAAAAAAATGGCAAACAGAATAAGGCTACTTGTACATCTGTGTTCTCCGTTCCAGTTTTCAGATCCGGCAAAGGATCTCAAAACCAGAGGAAAACGCTTCAGTTTTGTCCCCATTCATTGTCAATAGGGACAAAACTGAACAAACCGGAACAGAGTGCACCAGAATGTATTCCGTTCCAGTTTGTTGCGTTCCCATGATGCACACAAAACTGCTGCTTTTTTGTGTGCGGCATGGGAAACTGAAAATAAAAAACCATGTAAGTCAAAAGGTGCTGGATCTGTTTTTTTCAGACACAAAAAAACGGATCCGGCGTCCATTGACTTACAATGGTTTTAGTATAATACAACCGGATCCGTTCAGAACGGATGCAACCGGTTGTATTATTCAAATGGATGGGTTTTCCTGCGGTTTTGAGATCCTCCTCTGCCAGATCTCAAAACCGGAAAGGAAAATGCAGATGTGAAAGTAGCCTAACCATATTTCATACATTACATCCACGTTAGGAAGAGGTACCTTTCAATAATACATATAGTTTAAGAGGTCTGGGCTTCAAGACAACCTCTCAGAAATAAGAGCATGAAATAATGCTTCTTAAACAGCTACAGAATGAAATGAATTATGCATTTTGGGCGTGTAGAATTAGCCTTCACTATGAGCCCCTCTGCACTGTAGCTGGGAGTATTATAAATACCCACACAGTGAATTCCAGCTATATACAGCATAGTGTTGTATCGGTAAAATACCTACACGCACCTTTTTTTTGTTCATTCCAGTTTCAAGCTCCATCATTATAGAGAAGACATCTCTCTTGAAAAACCCCAGTGCTGGCTTACTAAAAAAAACATAAAATCCACTAGTTTACAAAACCGCAGTACAAAAGCAGTGAGTGTAAATTGTGTGTACAGAGATAGTGAATATATTAAATATCTGTCCTAAATGCAAGAAATAATTAGTATCACTGACAACCTCTATTTCATATTACTACATTATAGTATATAGCATGGTTGAAAAAAAAAAGATGTTCTCTGGGACCTAGAAGCTGAGGCTTATCCTTAATGCTTGATCAGTGTAATGAGCTGCCATAGCGGCCTACAGTAGGGGTACAGTGCGGATATTGGAGGCTGGACTCTGATCAAACATAGAGGGCCTATCCTGAGGGGGTCAAAACTGCTGACAAACTCCCTTGAAGTTCTAGAGAACCTCTTCTCTATCATGCATGAGAGTGAGTGCAACTGTCTTATAATTGTTACGAGACATCGGAGCTGCAGTCACATGCACTCTAGGTGCAATCAGAGGCTGCAAATGCACTGAATAGTGAAAACTCTGCAAATCAATGCATTCCTGTGTGACCAAAGTAGCCATGTGGCCTCAACTGAGCTCTTAGCATCTAATATAGTTCAAACCTGAACCATATGGTTAAACTGGCACTTAGGCTACTTTCACACTAGTGTTTCTATTTTCCGAAATTGAGATCCGTCATATGGTCTCAATACTGGAAAAAAACGCTTTCGTTTTGTCCCCATTCATTGTCAAGATGGTCATGACCTATAATGCAAGTCAATGGGGACGGATCAGTTTTCTCTGACACAATAGAAAACGGATCGGTCCCCCATTGACTTTCAGTGGTGTTCATGACAGATCCTTTTTGGCAATGTTAAAGATAATACAATCAGATATTTTCATAAAGGATGCAGACGGTTGTATTATCAGTAATTGAAGCATTTTTGCTGAACCCTGCCGGATCCAGCAAAAACACTAATGTGAAAGTAGCCTTAGGCCATTCTCAGATACGTGTATAATGTTATGTAAGCCTGTTTTGCCTTTCTGACCTGAGCCTATGTTGGAGGTTTGATTATTGTACTGTAAATCTATTAAGTATCTTTATTTTGCTGTGTACAATGTGACAATGATTTTTTTAATTCTCTAAATAACTTTACTTTAAAAAAAAAAATACAGAATACAAAACTTGAAAACTAAGGGTGTCATTTACTATCAGATATACGCCAGTTTTCTGGGGTGTATATGTCGCAGATTGTGGCAGAAAGGTTACTTGCACTGCAATCTGCTACTTTTCCCCACTCACACCAGGTGTAAAAAAAGGGTTGTGACGTGGGTGGGGAAGGGCCGGCAGGCTCACCTCATTTATCATTTTCTATGTCTGTTTTAGGGGTAGAAAATGGTCTAAATTTAAGCCAGCAGGGAAAGTGGCTTACATTTAGACCGGTAGTGGATGCACTGAAGTTATGTAGAGGCCTGCGCCTCTTCATAACTTCGGCGATCCACCGCCAGCATAGGGGTTATTAAGACCGACATCTAAAAGGCTGGTCTTAATAAATGACCCCGTAAATATCTTACCTTAAAATGTTGGTCGTATTCACTGTCCACAATGTTTGAAATTTTTGACCATCTAGCAATTCAGAAACCTCAGATCTCACAACTAAAATGTTGTTATAATATCTTCCAGGAATATTTAATATGTAGAGAATGTTACCGGAGCTAAAATAGAAACAGAACAAAGACAAGAACCATTAGTACAGAGGGAAAATAAAATGTAAGCAGTGCAAATACATGGCATATCCGACACCCTGCCAGCAATACACGCAATCCATAACCAAATAATAACATTCCTCAACATGAAGGAAATGTAATGTTCTGTTTCCCTACTACTCTGGTTAGGAGCCATTAGTTTTACAGCTACTCTGGTTAGGAGCCACTAGTTTTACTACTACTCTGGTTAGGAGCCACTATTTTACTACTACTCTAGTTTAGTGCCACTAGTTTTACTGCTACTCTGCTTAGGAGCCACTAGTTTTACTACTACTCTGGTTAGGAGCCACTATTTTACTACTACTCTAGTTTAGTGCCACTAGTTTTACTACTACTCTGGTTTGGAGCCATTAGTTTTACTACTACTCTGGTTTAGTGCCACTAGTTTTACTACTACTCTGGTTTGGAGCCATTAGTTTTACTACTACTCAGGTTTAGATAATAACATTTGCAAAGACAGGTGCACTCTGCGGTCTACTAAACCCTCAAACTGATGTCAAAATTGAGAGATTTGAGAGTGCCCATCTTTAGTTTTGATACAAAATTGAGAGATTAGCCAACATATCCTACTGTGGAGGACATGTCTGAGCCCGAGCAGCGCGCCAAGCTTTGTATATAGAGATGCTTGGAGGTGTATGAACTCCAATTTAAATGTGCCTGTTTTCCATCAACAGGCTACATTTAGGTGCACCTGCGAGGCCTGGGCCATATCAGCCAGTCTTGAGTGGGACTCTCAGACTCCTCCCATTGCAAGCATGGCTACATGCTGGAGGTAACTGGTGAGTTGGCTATGAGTCGGACCTTACGCTCCTGTAATTTGCCCACTGGCTCAGGTATTGCCCATACGGCACAGGTAAGTGAGTGTTAGGTCCCAAGCTATTTGAGAAACCTTGGCACGGTGCTCGGGCTCAGACATGTCTTCCAAAGTAGGATATGTTGACTAATCTCTCAATTTTAACATCAGTATGAGGGTTTAGTAAGACCGCAAAGTGCACCTGTCTTTGCTATTATCTTGTTATATTGGTTATCACCTCCACATAATTTCTATCTTGTATAGGATGTCTATTATGGTACTTGTGGTCCGCTGCGGGCATCCTCTACTGTATGCATTTGTGCTGGGGATCGCCATTAGCAACGAGCTACAAGTGCAGTATTTAATCCCCTGTATACACATGCACAACTGCATATGGGTTTGAGCACTTCCTGCTTGCTTAACACCACGCCATTTTTTCTGTTGGTTTGTATACTCAGGTTTATAGCCACTAGTTTTACTACCACTCAGGTTAGGAGTCACTAGTTTTACTACTACTCTGGTTTAGTGACACTAGTTTTACTGCTACTCTGGTTACGAGCCACTAGTTTTATTACTACTCTGGTTGGGAGCCACTAGTTTTACTACTACTCTGGTTGGGAGCCACTAGTTTTACTACTACTCAGGTTTGGAGCCACCAGATTTATTATTACTCTGGCTAGGAGCCACTAGTTTTACTACCACTCTGGTTAGGAGCCACTACTGTTACTACTACTCTGGTTTAGTGCCACTAGTTTTACTGCTACTAAGGTTTGGAGCCACTAGTTTTACTACTACCCTGGTTAGGAGCCACTAGTTTTACTGCTACTCTGGTTGGAGTAGTCTCTATTTGATTGTGGATGAGGGATTAGGTTTCACTAGGAGAGCCATGTAAGAAGTCCTGTTATATCCATGCCTACAGGAGTGTTTTTCACTTAAGTGCTTCCATACATAGATGATCTGTTTAACAGCAAGTGCTCTTAACCTTACCACTCACAAAATTGCAAAGACAGAATTTGGATGGAAGTGATTTTGAAAACATTATTCTGATTCCAGTATTTGATTATATTGTAAGAACTATAATTCCGATCACTGCTGTGCAGGCGCCACAGAATACAACAGGATTATCCTAGAACTACAGGAGACAGTATCCTCATGCTTCACTGACAGACATTGCTCTGGTGCTATCAGCAGACAGAATACAGGCTACTATAAAAATACTTGTGCTGTTGGCGGATTATAAAGCAGTGGTTGGGACTTTGACTTCCATGAAGTGCAGCAGATAAAGGAAGCGTTTCCTAATATCTTATATACTAAGGAATAGTTCATAAACCAAGATTCCAAAATATCACATCTAAATGATAAAACCCATTGCAATGTACACAGTTTAAAGATTCCATCTCTGAGCTGAGGTCACTGGAGTGATGTTGCATAGGCAATGTGTGTAAGATGGCCATACACATTAGTTAAATGTAGGCCAAACCGTGCCCAATTCCTCAGAATTAGCCAACTATCTAACGCATTTGAGGGTGTCCCTACTTTCCCACCATGGCTGATGTTGACAGAAAGAAGGATCACGCAGTTAGATTTCAACATGCCCAATCGTTTTGTTCTCAGAAGAGATAAACCACCTCCACAGGTGTCTGGCAGTGACTTACTGGCCTCTCCCCATTCAGAAAACATGCACGCTCAGCTGGACTGCATGCATATATATGGGGTAGTTAGGAGAAATAATGGGATAGCCAACACTCATCTAAAGTGTACAGCCAGCTGCTCCGATCCTCCTGCTATTGCAGCAATGACATCATGTTCTTGGCTGCAGCGATGATGTCTCCTATATCATACTCAACCACTGCAGGCAGTTACCATCCTCAGCAGAAGGCCAGTGATTGGCTGCAGCACTCATATGCATGTCTCCGCTGCAGTCAAGTAGGCCAAAGCCTAGCTGGGCGGATTGCAGTGGTGGGGCTGGAGAAGTGGGAGTCTGAAAGGAGGAGTATAACTTCTTTTACAGTTTTAACATTTTCTTTGCCTTAAAGTTTTTTATTTACCTTAGAAAACTCATTAAAAAATATAAAACTTGAAATAATAAGCAGCTGAAGCTTTGTGTTCAGAAATATTTAAACAGTTTCTAGATTCATTTACAGTAGAACGTCACCAATGCTTTGTCACATATACTTACCTGGAAGAAGCTATGATGGGAATAAACCCCGCAGTAGTATTCCCTTGTGCCTCCCAGTCAGAGTCCTGCACGATAGGTAACGGTTTTGCTTCAGGGTCCGCAGTGTGAGAACACAGGTCGCTGACGGAATAAGCAGCAATGGACCTACCTGTTTGAGGAAGGTAAGGTTTGTTACCGTGTCAGTACTGTATTGTAATATGCATCTATCAATCGCTTAGATCAGAATTAGACAGGTCAGAGCTGTAGATAGAATGTTTTCATAGCAGTTTAGTTATTTCACCTTGGAAGAACAGGACATACGGTGCCTTTGACTTTGTCACATGTGTGTAATAACCACTTGGTTTCTCAGTTCCAATCCTCCACTTTTCTCCGATACGATCTCCATTTTTTCCTGAGAATATAGCACTCTGCAGCTATAAAAACAGAAGACAAAAAGAATGACCATTGTCTATATGTGACGTTATATACATAATCTTACGCTGGATTCCTGTCACTATATAGCTGGCTGTCCGTGGAATGACTGCAGAAGGAGATAAACTGCTGTCTGCCATGTGACCTGACAGTTGTCACTGTGTATGGCCATCTGGGCTCCCAGTTCTGGTTAAAAAGGGTCTTCCAAGACTTTAATTCTGATGACCTATCCTCAGGATAAGGGTCCATTACCACGTCCGTAATTTGGGTCCACATTCGTTCCACAATATGCGGACCCATTCACTTTCAATCAGCTTTTTGAGAAGGCCATGGGGCTCCTGTGAGCACCGCGGCCTTCTCTGTGCTTATAAAGCACAGCGCTGTACATAGTATAGTGAGCCTCGCTGCCTTCTCAAACAGCTGATCAGCGGGGGTCACAAGTGTTGGACCCCCACCGATTGGATACTGATGACCTATCCTGAGGATAGGTCATCAGTATTAAAGTCTTGGAAAACCCCTTTAAGTTTAGAAATGAAAAAAGATAATAGAAAAATCATACATATCAAGCTTCAGCATAAGATGAGTGATGCTAAAGTAATTTAATTTAAAGTAATTTAAAGGGGTTGTTGAGCCAAGAAAAAAAGATTTAAAAACAGGACAACATGGCTTGAAAAAGTAAAAGAGAGCAATAATCACCCAGCCGATTTCATTCTGATGCATCCTGAGTCCCCACCTGTCCTTACTGCTCGATCAATGACTGAGGCTAGTGACTGGGTAAGCAGTCACATTTCCTGGCTTTAGAGGGACCAGGAAGTACAGGGACCCAGGAATCTTAGGAACAGGAGTGGCAAAAAACTTGTAAGCCTTCATTTTGTTTTATAGATTGATTCCTTAAAGAGGTTATCTGGTAATACCTAACCTTTGACTGATGCCTGCAGCCTCATACTTATCTGCCCCCTGCCACTCTGGTCCTTTGTGCTGTGGGGCACAGGCCCCCTTTTCTCATGCTTAGTTTTTATTGAAACATATTTAAAGAAACTTTAGTTTCCATCATAACTCTGAGGGTAGGTCATAGAGCGAACACAATATCACATACAAGGATGAGTTACATAAATCAGCCTGACAGACATTAGAGACTGGCGAGGACTAGACAGACATGAGAGGCAGACTAGGGCGAGGGACCTTTCCAGATTGTAGAAAATGTGTTCTATTCACAACCTTTGGTGAATATCACAACTCATTTGCTTTGTGTTACTACAGTATAATAATGAATCATAGCCTGTACATTATATTGGACATAGTTACATATTTTTACCTCATCTTCCACAAAAAGAAAAAACATAAGATCTTCTACACCATCTTTATCCACATCTGGAATTTTCAGCACTGGTTTTAGAACTGTGGACTCAGCTGCAAACTTCGTTGGCTTTTCCCACAAGGTGTGTCCTGCAAGACATGAGCTGATGTGTGCCAGGCAAATATGGGGACTCCATGGAGACCGAGCGCTGAGGACGGCTTTCAAGAGGTCTCCAAGACAAATTAAATGATCACACTTTGAAATAGTACGGGTAGATGTTTGGTGTCTGAGCTCTGTTCTCAGGGACTGGAGGACTCAGTGCTGCCATACTTACATTCATTACTAAGAACTGACACCGATTCATTCATGGAGAATATTCTCCAATATTTCATCTTCAGCAAAATTGTGTGGCATGTATCTGGTGCTGTGACATGTGCATCAGACTGCGGTCAGGTCAGGAAAGTTAGTGGCCGAGCTGTTGTACCTATGTGTGGATTACTGCAAGTACGGGGAAAACACATAAAAACCATGTACTCCACTTGTATTTCCACAGAAATTAGTAGTGATCTGCAGCAGTTACAGCAGCTCGACCACAATGTGTACTGAATTTTGCGGAAAAATGTTGGCACACATTGTTACATGTTAGGCCACACCCATCCCAGAAAGCCACACCCTTTCCCACTAAGCCACACCCACTGGCCGCACAAAGTGACAAAAATGTCTAAAAGAATAAATGTGGTGTGCGGCATAAATACTCCCTGATGTTGCAGATTTTTTTGCTACAAAAGGGAAGAAACTGCTTCCCTGCGCAGAGAACAATCCGGGTAAGAATCCCGTTTCTGCTGTGTCCAGGATGCCCACACAGGACGTATAAGCTGAGGATTATGTGGCAAAGCTGTTTTACTGTACCTGCAAAGTGAATGAGATTTTAATGTGCTCATCTACATGCTGCGAAAAAAAAGGGTCATCTTTCTTTATTTGCTTTACAGAGAACCAACCTTGAAGATGCACTTACTGGTAAATGTCTTTTACAGGTGTAATAAATCCTCCTATTACTCTCACCAATACTAGATTTTCACACTAGATAATTATTATTTAGATACCTGATAAATTGCACATAGTGAATCTTACCTGTTTTCGAATCAATAGCTAATATGAATCCGGATTTCCTTATAACCAGACAGCCACCGCTGTCCTCACCACCAAGGTCCTGGATATTGCACTCCACTAACTGCACATCATCATCAGAAACAGGTCTGATCCACAGGGTACTTCCATTTGTCCCAGACAGGGCAGATAAGAAGAAGCATGGTTTCTGGAAGCCTGCAAAGATTGAAGATACCCTTCACATTGATGCACAAGTTAGCTGTCGCTGAAGGGGAGTGAGAAAGTTACATCTTTAAGGGTACGACCACACGGCGGTTGTGGCGTGTCCATGCTGCATTCGCGTACCATGTGGCCGAAAGGGTCACAGTGGGCTCTAATCACACTAATGAAGACCGCACCGTTCAGCGGGCCGTGCGGCCACTAACAATACAGGCCTGCTGAACAGTGCGGTCTTCATTAGTGTGATTAGAGCCCACGGTGGCCCTTTCAGCCGCATCACAACCGTGCGGTGTGGTTGTACCCTTAGGGTGTATTTAGATGGTGTGACTGGGTGCGGTTTTTGCCATGGTTTTTGGTATGGATGTGGTTTTCACAAATGAAACATGCTGAATATTTTGTACATGTAAAAAAATAAAATAAATCACATCATCAAGAAAATCACAGCTAAAATGCGTATCATTTTTAAATGTGGTTTTAACTGCATCTAACCACACTGTCTTAGCACACTTTTACACGGCACATGGACAGGGGTCGTGATCATTTAAAAGGGTTGACATGTCAGATAGGTGTGGTTCCACCTCTGAGACACACTCCTATCTCCAGAAAGGGCCCCCCCAAAGTAAAGGAGAGCATGCCACGGCCAAGCCAGCGTTTCAGGGGGCCTGTTCTGGAAATAGGAACGCATCGCTGAGGTGGGACCAGCAGCTGACATTGATAGCATATCCTAGCGACAAGCCATTAAATGCTTGTACGAAGAAAGCTGTTCACATTAAAATCAGTCTGAGAGATGTCTGATGGCCTGCTCGCCATCCCCTCTCTTTCCTCTCCTGAACAATCTTCTAGAATTATTTACGACCAAATCAAGGTTGAACTAGAGGGAGCTTACTGCATACAGTGTTATTAGGAGTCTGATGCATAACATTATGCATTAAAGGGATATTCCCATATTAGACATTCATGGCATATTCACCTGATAGGTTCAGGTCTTGAAGGTAAGATACAAATGTATTTCAAGATCAGGGGGTCCTGACCACTGTACTGCCTGGTAAGGGGGCCCCTGTATCTGGACAGATAATGGAGTGGTAGTTGAAGATGTGCTTCTATAGGAGTTAGAAAAGCAAGTGTAACAGACTTTTTTCATGACTTCCATAAAAACAAATGGATAGAGCACAGCCGCCTCTATTATTTTTCACCTGATGCGGGAACAACTGTTCCAGGTAGGTGAGGGTCCTGGAGCTGAATCTGGTGTGGGACCTGAATCTTTCAGACATTTATCGCATAACCTGTGAAAATTTTGTAAATATCTAAGATGAGAATATCCCTTTAAGCTCCCATGCTGCCTCTAGTGGCCACTGTAAGGCCCCTTGCAGACAAGCATTCCTCCCGCAGCGAGTCCGCGACACAGATCCGGGCCTGACCTCCCAGTGTTATCCAATACATTCCAGAACTATAAGAGTTACATAGCATCCTAAATCAATATAATGCTATGTAGATCCCGTCAGTGCTGGGAGGTCAGGCCGGGAGCTGCGTTGCGGACTTGATGCGGGAGGAACGCTCGTCTGCAAGGGGCCTAACTATCTACATTCACAAGTATTAAAGGGGTTTTCCCATCTCAGACAATCGCTAGGATATGCCCCCATTGTCTGGTAGGTGCGGGTCCCACCGCTGGAACCCGCAACTACAATAAGAACGGAGCTGGGAAATGAACGGAGGGCGCACTGCGCATGCGCAGCCGCCCTCCATTCATTACTATGCGGCCGTCAGAAAATAGCCGAGCGCTGGCACGGCTATTGCCGTCTGCCCCATAGAAATGAATGGGAGCATGGGCCGCGCATGCACGGTGCGCTCCCATTCACTTCTATGGGAGCAGCGTTTGGTGGTGGACGGACCCCGGGAAATCCGGGGTCCTCCAGCCACAGCGCTCCCCGCTTCGTTTTAGGTGCATATCCTAGCGATATGCCCCCATTGTTTGAGATGGGAATACCCCTTTAAAGGATATGGACACCTTTGTTAAAAAAAATAATATATATATAACAAGGAAAAGTGTGGCAGCACCAATGCACAACAATGTAATGGGTGCTATGTCCAGGGTTGTCACTGCTTACCCAGGGTATGTAGATAGAAATGGACAGCACATCCAGTAGAAAAAATCAAATCAAAATTTATTCAGCCACAGTGGCACAAAGAGGCGACGTTTTGGCTCAAAACCGAGAGCCCTGCTTGAGAAAGGCTCTCGGTTTTGAGCCAAAACGTCGCCTCTTTGTGCCACTGTGGCTGAATAAATTTTGATTTGTTTTTTTCTACTGGATGTGCTGTCCATTTCTTTCTATCTATATATATATATATATATATATATATATATATTATTTTTTACACTAATTAATTAATTTTGTGGAGAAAAGCATTTCTCCAATTGGTTCTATTTATCTATCTTTTTTCGTTTTTGTTCTACAGCCTGCTGTGCTTCCTATCCGGACGGATTTTCTGTGACTCCTACTGTGTGCACACAGGAGCGTGCACTGTCTCCCCCCCCCCCCCCCACCCCAGTCAGTACCTGTATCAGAACCTGCCTCTCTCGAGAAGCCCTGCCCCTCACGGACATCTCTCTCACCAGGAGCAGCTCCAGACTACATTGTGGTTAAAGGACCTGTGGTGATGTCACTGTGTACGGCAGCGTCAGGCGGGCACTGTGTAGGGCAGCGTCAGTTGTTAAGAGAAGAATTTTTACTCTTCTGGAAAAAATGTAGTGCGACCTCTGTTGTCAGCTGTAACATACAGCTGACAGTCTGCTTCAAACTGCAGACATAACCCCTTCCTTGCCATGGTCCTTGCAAGGGGCTAACCTCTCCCCCCTTCCTCCGCTGTGTAGAATGGCCGTCCTCACCTCCATACAAGCTGTCACCGCCCTTCCCTTAAGGATGGCCGGCGTGGCGACAAGCTCCCCCCGCCCCCTCCCTTCAGGATGGCTGGTGACGCAACAAGCCCCCCTAGCCCCCCCCCCCCAAGTTAAGGTTTGCAGAGCGGCAGCAGGGCAGAGTGTTAGCTACAACATACAGCTGACACTCTGCTTGAAACCTTAGATACCGCTTCATGGAGGGAATAACCATCGAGCCGCTGCTATGCTGTGGCAGCGGCCCGATGCTTGAAGGTTAAACTGAGGGAGGGAGCTCCCTCCCCCATCGGGCAGTTATGCTGCTGTGGCAGCGTCCCTATGGTTACCATACCATCCGGATTGCCATGGTATAGCTGAGCCTGATCTGGCTTACTGTGAATGACAATACACTGCAGTACACTATACAGTAGGGTTGTTTCGATACCAAAATTTTGATTCGGTTTCAATACCACAAAAAAGTATTGTGATACTCGATACCATTCGAAACCATGCAAAAAAAATTGAAACACCAAAAAAAGCTGCGTGCATTCCGCATTTTATGGAACGTCCGGCCCATAATAGAACAGTCCGATCCTATTTTTTGGAGGGACGAGGTGACAATAAAAATGACGAATCGCGCATTTTTTATTTTATTTTTTTCTGTTATGGCGTTCGCCGCATAGGACATTTTTTATATTTTAATAGTTTGGATTTTTCAGATGTGGCGATATGTAATACGTTTATTTATTTATTGTTTATATATAAAATTGGGAAAGTGGGTGATTTATACTTAATATTTTTTTTGTTTTTACTTTTTATTTAATAACCAGGCTAGAACCTGGGATCTTTCAATCCCTTGTCCTATTCACCCTAATACAGCTCTATCAGGGTGAATAGGACTTCCCACTCTCCCTGCTGCCCTGTGCATAGTACACACAGCAGCAGGGAGCTGACTATGGCCAGGGCTTCAGTAGCATCCTGGCTGCCATGGTAACCAATCGGAGCAGCAGGATTACACAGCTGGGGCTATGATCAGAAGCTGCCACTGCACCACCAATGAGGAGGAGGGGACCCTGTGGCCACTGCCACCAATGATTTTAATACTGGGGGTGGGGAAGAGGGGGCGCACTGCGCCAGCAATGATTTTAATACGGGGGGGCGGTTGAGGGGAGGGGGTGCACTGCACCACCAATGATTTTAATACTGATAATTATCATTTAATACAGGAGGCGGGTGCAGCACCTGAGGGGTTGCCTGCCGCTGATCACAGCTCCCCGCCAGCCCCCGCCTCCTGGATTTGTATTAAACGTTTACTTTCATTGGTGGTGCAGTACGCCCGCCCCTCTCTCCTCATTGGTGGCAGCAGCGGCACAGAGGGGAGGGAGAGATTGCTTCCTTCTCCCCTATGCTGCTGAAGAGAACACAGAGCGTGCAATAGACTGTGCAATATCGAAGCCGAAAAGAGGCAAATCCCGGTATCGAGGTAGATACCAGACAAAAGTATAGGATTGGGTATCGAAAATTCAATACCCGAAACAGCTCTACTATACAGTGTACTGCAGTGTATTGTAGAGGCATCAGACCCACTGGATATTCAAGAACCAAGTGGGTCTGAGTGAAAAAAAGTAAAAAATAAAAAATAAAAAAAAGTAAAAAAAATATCTAACTTCTTCCTATATCCACACATATAATTGGTTTAAAATGTATAAGAGGCACTTTTTTCCCCCCAAAAGGGGGGGAAAATAGCACTGCGTCTTATGGGGCGAATGCTGCAATTTTACACTGATACATCGCTGCTGCACAGCGCGGCCGGCATGTGTATCAGCGGGAGGGGGGAGGGATTGGGGGCCGGCATCTTGTTTTGTAATGGCAGCGGGGCTCGGTGCAGTCACTGTATTCTACTACACCGGGCCCCGTTCACTGTAGTAATCATATAGGCAATGTTAAACTGTAAATTCATTCATCCAGACTGTACTACGGTACTTACGACTAACTTCCATAGCAGGTAGGAGGCTGGGTGAGCGGGCGGGAGCCGGCAGCGTAACGCACTACGTCACGCGCCTGATCCGCCCACTTTATGAATGAAGCAGGCGGCGCAGGCGCATCAGGGGTGTGGAAATAAAAAAAAAAATACTTGTCGAAGGACTAAAGTGGGGGCTCAATCTACTTGTCCCTCATTACCATCTACTTGTCCTGAACTTATACTAACGTTATACTGTATGGGGGCGGGGGCCACAAGGCGATGTTATGCTGTATGGGGCGGGGGCCACAAGGAGACATTATGCTCTATGGGGCGGGGGCCACAAGGAGATGTCATGCTGTATGGGGCGGGGGCCACAAGGAGACGTTATGCTGTATGGGGGCGGGGGCCACAGGGAGATGTTATACTGTATGGGGGTGGGGGCCACAGGGAGACGTTATATTGTATGGGGGCGGGGGCCACAGGGTGACGTTATACTGTATGGGGGCAGGGGCCACAGGGTGACGTTATACTGTGCGGGGGCAGCCGCTTGGTGACGTTATACTGTATGGGGCACTAGGGCAGCCCCAAGGTGACGTTATACTGTATGGGGGCCACAAGGAGACGTTATACTGTATGGGGGCAACAGGGAGACATTATAGTTTATCAAGTGCCACGTGCAGTGCAGATTGCAGGCAGGGCCAGAGCCTCAGAAGACAGACAGCACAACCTTTATTTCTGACACCCCTGCAGATGAGCGTTCCTCCCGGAGCCTGTCCACATCGCAGCTCCCGGCCTGACCTGCAAGCGCTGACTGGGGTCACATAGCATTATACTGATTTCTGACGCTATGTAACCCTTACAGTTCTGGAATGTATTAGATAACACTGTCAGTGTTATCCAACACATTCCAGAACTGTAAGGGTTACATAGCATCATAAATCAGTATAATGCTATGTGACCCCAGTCAGCGCTTGCAGGTCAGGCCGGGAGCTGCGATGTGGACAGGCTCCGGGAGGAACGCTCATCTGAAGGGGGCCCTGGGGTCTCTCACTCCTCTTCTCCCATCTTGGCCTGCAATTACTCAGTCTCTGGAGACGGTGTGCTGACTTACCGTGCGCTCCTGTGCTGGCAGGTGGGCGGAGACTTCGATACAGGAGCCGGGAGGAGCGGGGGCCGCCTGCAGGAAGTGATATGTACAGTACTCATATGCACGATGCAGGGGCAGGCCGACAAAGATGTAGGAGCGGTCAGCTCGCGGTTAGCATATGACCGCTCCTATTACTGCCCAACCGACATGTCCCTGCTACTTGCCCGCACAGGGCTAAACAACTGTTCAAACTACTTGCCTGGCGCCCGGAACTGCATGTCCCGGGCGTCGGGCGATAGGAATTCCACGCCCCTGCGCATGACGTAGTGAGTTACGCTGCCGGCTCCCGCCCACTCGCCCGGCCTCCTGCCTGCTATGGAAGTTAGTAGTAAGTACCATAGTACAGCCTGGATGAATAAATTTACAGTTTAACATTGCCTATATGATTACTACAGTGAGCGGGGCCCAGTGTAGTAGAGTACAGTGACTGCACCGGGCCCCGCTGCCATTACAAAACAAGATGCAGACCTCCACCCCCTGTATTGGGGGTCATTCACTACACAGGGACACTGTTATGGGGGAAATCTGGGGATGACACATAGCATAAGATGCTATGTGTCATCCACAGATTCCCCCCCATAGCAGTGTCATGCCATCCCCAGATGCCCCCATAATAGTGCCATCCCCAGATGCCCCCATAATAGTGCCATCCCCAGATGCCCCCATAACAGTGGCATCTCCAGATGCCCCCATAACAGTGGCATCCACAGATGCCCCCATAACAGTGTCATCCACAGATGCCCCCATAACAGTGCCATCCACAGACCCCCATAACAGTGTGTCATCCACAGACCCCCATAACAGTGCGTCATCCATAGATCCCCAATAATAGTGTCATCCACCGACCACCATTAGTTCAAAACCCACCAAAAGCACACCTTTTGGTTCAAAATATATATTTTTCTTATTTTCCTCCTTAAAAACCTAGGTGCGTCTTATAGGGCGAAAAAAACGGTATGTGCGTCTCATGGGGCAGAAAATACGATGTATATATATAATAATGGCAGCACATCAGGCCAAAATATGGAGGTGCTGGCCAATGGATCCAGCAACAAATCCAGGACAATATGAGAATATAAAAAAATGGCAGCAATCTCACAAAAAACGAGTGAAAAGAAAAACACTTTATTCATCCCTCTGGTCTCAACTAGGGATGAGTGAACTTGTGTTCCCCATTCGCACTTCCGTTCCGCGGCCCCACAAAAAAAATAGAGCATGTCCTATTCTTGTCCGCAGCCACGGACAAGAATAGGCATTTCTATTATAGTGCCGGCCATGTGCGGTCCACAAAATGCGGAACGCACATGACCGGTGTCCGTGTTTTGCGGATACGCAATTTGCGGACGGCAAAACAGTTGCGGACATGTGAATGGACCCTTATGGTCCGTGGTAGCAGAATCCATAATGGAATTCTTAGATAACCTGAACCTTGTACGCCAATCTTGAAACACAAGTTCACTCAACACTAGTCGCAACGCTTAAGCTCAAAGGTTGAAAAGAGACTCTGTGAATGAGCTAAAAACAGTGCGAACACAGGAGTGAATCAAGTGTTTGAGAGTGTGGAATTTTTTTTTCTTATATATCAAACTGGTGTAAAGTAGAACTGGCTTAGTTGCCTATAGCAACCAATTAGATTCCACCTTTCATTTTTCACAGCTTCATTGGAAAATGAAAGGAGGAATCTGATTGGTTGCTATGGGCAACTATGGCAGTTCTACCTTACACCAGTTTTGATAAATCTCCCCCCCTGTGTACTTCTATGTGTACATAGCATTGTGCTGTCACACTGTACTAATCTGATTGGGACAAGTGACAGTTCATTGTGCGGACTGCACACAATACTATATTCAGAAGAGAGTGCACGTAGTGAGCGCTGTCAGTAATTAGATTTACATCCTGCTTATAACGCCATGGTTATGACTGTAGATCGCTGCACTAATGTTACCAGCAGAAATATCTATTGTGTCCACAAAGAATGGGCTTTCTACGGAATGGAAAGTGAGAAATAGATCTGCTGAATACAGGTTGTACCATACTGTAAGACTCACCATGTTGTGGATTGGAATTAAATCTTACAAGTTCCAGCAGCCTATATGTAAGTGGCTGATAGCTGTGCTGTGTAACAGGATATGTGGGCGGGGCAGCAGAGCTGTGCTGTGTAACAGGATGTGGGGGCGGGGTAGCAGAGCTGTGCCATGTAACAGGATGTGGAGGTGGGGCAGCAGAGCTGTGCTATGTAACAGGATGTGGGGGCGGGGCAGCAGAGCTGTGCTGGTGCATGTGAAATCCACAGGAACGCCCACAGATTCTCACAGGAGATGAGAGCATTAAGCAAAAATCATCAGAGCATTTCTGATAGCATGTGAAGCAAAGCTGATACCAGTAAGCAAACAAGTGCAATTTTATTATGCGCTGCATTACAGTAAGGCTACTTTCACACTTGCGGCAGAGTGATCCAGAAAGCAGTTCCATCGTCGGAACTGCCTGCCGGATCCACCGATCTGGATGTGACTGAAAGCATTTGTGAGACGTATCCGGATGCGTCTCACAAATGCATTGCAATAACGGATCCGTCTCTCCGCTTGTCATGCGGACAGTCGGATCTGTCTTGTATCTTTTTTTTACATTTTTACCAGTCTGCGATGGATCCGGCATTCCGGCATTTTGAATTCCGTATCCGGCACTAATACATTCTTATGGGGAATTCAGGCATTCAGGCAAGTCTTCAGTTTTTTTCGCCGGAGATAAAACCGTAGCATGCTACGGTTTTCTCTTTTGCCTGATCAGTCAAAATGACTGAACTGAAGATTACTCTCCATTCAGAATGCATGGGGATATACCTGATCAGTTATTTTCTGGTATAGAGCCCCTGTGACGGAACTCTATGCCGGAAAAGAAAAACGCAAGTGTGATTTTTTGTGCACAAAGGTGTCCGTAGCCTTTAATGTCTGGTTCTAATTAGAAGTGTCCTCATCATCCTTCACTGCCTGCACTACTGAGGTAAGCATTTTATAACCTGGCAGCTTGTCTGTACATCGGCATCAGATGTAAGATAATTTACCTTCATCCATACAGGATACATTTAATTTGTTGGCATCGTCGGTTTTAAAAATGAAGAGAACATCTTGCACATTATCTTTGTTCACATCGTCTGTAGCCAGAAACGGATAGCCAACTGTTCCCCAAGGAAAGAGAAGAAGGACAAGGCTGTTAATATACATGCAACACCCAATACACACAAAAATTACAATCAACACCCAATACACACAAAAAATACAAGTCAAAGGGTTTTTAAAAGAAATATCTAAATGCTAAAAATGATATGTTCCATAGACTTACATTCCCAACCCTGCTCTGCTCCCAGTTACTGGTGTCCTCGGGCCCCTGACACTCTAAGTTTGGCCACTTTTTATAACATGTTAGGGGATTACTTATAAAAAGGGGGATTGCAGCTCTGATTAGGCGGTTATCTGATTTCGAAAACCCAGGTCTCTTTGCACTCACCTGAAGAATGCTGTATTAGGGCTCACGCACACCAGCCGGGAGATCCGCCTTCAGATATGAACTAACTGCTTCATAAAACACATCGTGACTATGTTTCCTGGGCCGGTGATGGCCGTCTGCTTGAGCCCTTAGGGCTGTTGTGGATTTTGTCACAATGCCATGGCAAAATCTGCACGTGAGATTTTAAATCAGCAGCGTGCAAATTCATTTTTTTTCCCTTTACTGTGCACAGAACATTTGCACTGCATGGCAATTTATCTGAGGGATTTTTCAGCAGTGTGTGGATGTAAAATGATAAAATCCTAACCTCTTTGCCGCAACTGTATACAGCTGTACATCTTCCACCCGAGAATCCACACCATTACCACCATGTGTGAACGCACCCTTATCCCTTTCCTCCTCAGGATCAATAGTTGTAGGGTTAAGATCCAACCGTATTTGCCGCTTCTTTTTAATCATTTTCTACCATTGGTAGAACATCAAACCGCTTCCCTCAAATACAGTTGTAAAATATTTGACTCCTTAAGGCCTCTTTCACACGACCGTATGGCTTTTTCAGTGTTTTGTGGTCCGTTTTTCACGGATCCGTTGTTCTGTTTTTTGTTTCCGTTCCATTTTTTTTTTTACAATGAAACTCTATGGTGAACAGATGCCACAGTATGCCATCAGTCTGAGGCATCCGTTTAATGTATACGTTTTTTGTATACATTAAACGGATGGGAAAAACACGATGTGAACCCGGCCTAAAACTCTGCAAAGCTGGAAACACAAATACAGCTTTGAATCCACTTCTGGCTTTAGTTCAAAAGAACTGCGACAAAAACTGCATGTGTGATTCCATCAGTGTATGCTAGATTCATCCATTAGGCTACTTTCACACTTGCGTTCGGAGCGGATCCGTCTGGTGTCTGCACAGACGGATCCGCTCCTATAATGCAAACGATGGGATCCGTTCAGAACGGATCCGTCTGCATTATATTTCACAAAAAAATCTAAGTGTGAAAGTTAGTCAGACGGATCCCTCCAGACTTTGCATTGAAAGTCAATGGGGGACGGATCCGTTTGAAAATTGCACCATATTGTGTCAACTTCAAACGGATCCGTCCCCATTGACTTACATTGTAAGTCTGGACAGATCCGTTTGGCTCCGCACGGCCAGGCGGACACCCGAACGCTGCAAGCTGCGTTCGGGTGTCCGCCTGCTGAGCGGAACGGAGGCCAAGCGGAGCCAGACTGATGCATTCTGAGTGGATCCGCATCCACTCAGAATGCATTGGGGCTATACGGATCAGTTCAGGGCCGTTTGTGAGAGCCTTCAAACGGAGCTCACAAGCGGAACCCCGAACGCAAGTGTGAAAGTAGCCTTATCAGTAAAAATAGGAAAGGAACACAGCAATAATCCATGTGGTGAATAACTGGGCGATAAATATCCCAAAATGTATCACACGGATACATGTGGTCCGCTGCCGACATCCTCCATTGTATGCATTTTTCAGGGGATTGCCACTAGCAACGGATCACATGCGGAGTAATGGCTCCCCTGGTTATAAACACGCCACAGTGTTTGGGGTTTTGAGCATTTCCTCCCATTTAGGCCACTTTATTTTAGTGATTACAATGTGTCATTGCGTACTGCTGGTAGCATTCTGTTGCACCTGGAAGCCAGTGTCACATGGCCTGTTATAGGTGGGGCAGTGTCACATGGCCTGTTACAGCCTTATCATCTCTCCCACTACCTGAGTGATCTCACTATGGAGGTATGTGGGAGCTTGGCTGTAAGTTGTATCTTAGCAGCTCTCAGACCGGGTTCACACTCCGTAGGTAGTGTAGTGGTCGGACTCATGCCACACTGAGATACCTTGACGGTGGTGCAAAATGTATCACACGGACATTATTGTGATAACCTGTAAAGCCTCATTCACACATCAGTGTTTCACGTACGTGTGCTGTACGTGTTCTCCGCTGACAGCACACGTCCCAATTAGTGATGATCGAGCATGCTCGGCCGAACACCAGTTCAGCTCGAGCATTGAGATGCTCGGCACATGGCAGTGTTCGGCCGAATACCGCGTGTGCTTGAGCGCCATGCTCGAGTCTCCTCCCCGCACGTTTGTTGGCTGCGTAGCAGCCAATAAACATGCAGTTAAGTACTGCTACTCACTGTAATGCCGGTAGCCATGTTAGTAACTGGCATTACAGTGATTGGCTGGCTATAAAGCACCAGATGATACGTGGCTTGACCAGTTATAGTCAGAGAGAGCTGTGCTGTAGAAGGGACAGATAGTGTAGAGAATGGAATTTAATTTTTTGGTTGGTGTTAGAGACCCAAAAGTCCTTTTAAGGACTAATGTTTACACTGGCAGCAATATATATTTTTAGCGCAACCTGCGCTAAATAGCTTGCAATTGTTTGGCCGCTGCAGACAGCGAAATTATCTGCGCTACATCTCCTGTGTAATGTGTGCGCAGCCTAAAAATATCTGCGACATCCAGCATATTTTTTCTTTAGACGGTGTCCGCTGCGGACAGTTACATTAACTGTGCTACATCTCCTGTATAACGTGTGTGCATCCTAAAAATATCTGACATCCAGTACTTTTCCATAGACGCTGCAGACAGCGACATTATTTGCGCTACATCTCCTGTATAACGTGTGCGCATCCTAAAAAAGGAATTTTTTTCTGAAACTCACCTGTAAAATCTTTTTCTCGTCTTTTCCATTGGGGGACACAGACCATGGGTATAGCTTAAGCCACCACTAGGAGGAGACAATATGCAAATAAGAAAAAACAGCTCCTCCTCCACTGGCTATACCCCCATGCTCCAACAGGAGGACCTCAGTGCGTGCAAAAGCAGTAGGAGAAGGAGACAAAAACCAAATATTAACAAAGAAAACAGAACTGAGGAATACCGCCATCAGGCCGTAAACCATAAGGTCCCAATAGAATAGAACCAACCCCTCCTGTAACAGACAAGAATGGGTGGGAGCTGTGTCCCTCAATGGAAAAGACGAGAAAAAGATTTTACAGGCGAGTTTCACAAAAAATCTCCTTTTCTCGCCCATTCCATTGGGGGACACAGACCATGGGACGTCCTAGAGCAGTCCATGGGGTGGGAAGACCAACACCTCCAGAGGGAAATGTCCAACGGTTAAACAGGAACCACCGCCTGCAATACCTTGCGCACTAGGGCAGCATCAGCCGACGCCAGAGAGTGCGGCTGGTAGAACTTGGTAAAGGTACAGTGGCGGAAATAATTATTTGACCCCTCACTGATTTTGTAAGTTTGTCCAATGACAAAGAAATGAAAAGTCTCAGAACAGTATCATTTCAATGGTAGGTTTATTGTAACAGTGGCAGATAGCACATCAAAAGGAAAATCGAAAAAATAACTTTAAATAAAAGATAGCAACTGATTTGCATTTCATTGAGTGAAATAAGTATTTGAACCCTCTAACAAAAAAAGACTTAATACTTGGTGGAAAAACCCTTGTTTGCAAGCACAGAGGTCAAACGTTTCTTGTAATTGATGACCAAGTTTGCGCACATTTTAGGAGGAATGTTGGTCCACTCCTCTTTGCAGATCATCTCTAAATCCCTAAGGTTTCGAGGCTGTCTCTGTGCAACTCTGAGCTTGAGCTCCCTCCATAGGTTTTCGATTGGATTAAGGTCCGGAGACTGACTAGGCCACTCCATGACCTTAATGTGCTTCTTCTTGAGCCACTCCTTTGTTGCCTTTGCTGTATGTTTTGGGTCATTGTCGTGCTGGAACACCCATCCACGACCCATTTTCAGTTTCCTGGCAGAGGGAAGGAGGTTGTCGCTCAGGATTTCACGATACATGGCTCCGTCCATTTTCCCGTTTATGCGAATAAGTTGTCCTGTGCCCTTAGCAGAAAAACACCCCCAAAGCAAAATGTTTCCACCCCCATGCTTGACGGTGGGGACGGTGTTTTGGGGGTCATGGGCAGCATTTTTCTTCCTCCAAACACAGCGAGTTGAGTTAATGCCAAAGAGCTCTATTTTGGTCTCATCAGACCACAGCACCTTCTCCCAGTCACTCTCTGAATCATTCAGGTGTTCATTGGCAAACTTCAGACGGGCCTGCACATGTGCCTTCCTGAGCAGGGGGACCTTGCGAGCCCTGCAGGATTTTAATCCATTGCGGTGTAATGTGTTTCCAATGGTTTTCTTGGTGACTGTGGTCCCTGCTAATTTGAGGTCATTAACTAACTCCTCCCGTGTAGTTCTAGGATGCTTTTTCACCTTTCTCAGAACCATTGACACCCCACGAGGTGAGATCTTGCGTGGAGCCCCAGAGCGAGGTCGATTGATGGTCATTTTGTGCTCCTTCCATTTTCGAATAATCGCACCAACAGTTGTCACCTTCTCTCCCAGCTTCTTGCTAATGGTTTTGTAGCCCATTCCAGCCTTGTGCAGGTCTACAATTTTGTCTCTGACATCCTTGGACAGCTCTTTGGTCTTTCCCATGTTGGAGAGTTTGGAGTCTGCTTGATTGATTGATTCTGTGGACAGGTGTCTTTTATACAGGTGACTAGTTAAGACAGGTGTCCTTAATGAGGGTGACTAATTGAGTAGAAGTGTCTAACCACTCTGTGGGAGCCAGAACTCTTAATGGTTGGTAGGGGTTCAAATACTTATTTCACTCAATGAAATGCAAATCAGTTGCTATCTTTTATTTAAAGTTATTTTTTCGATTTTCCTTTTGATGTGCTATCTGCCACTGTTACAATAAACCTACCATTGAAATGATACTGTTCTGAGACTTTTCATTTCTTTGTCATTGGACAAACTTACAAAATCAGTGAGGGGTCAAATAATTATTTCCGCCACTGTATGTAAGGACGACCAGGTGGCCGCCTTACAAAGTTGTGATGTAGAGTCTCGATTGCGCCTAGCCCAGGAGGCCCCCACCGTCCTGGTGGAGTGCGTGGTAACCCCCGCTAGGGGAAACCCTACCCCGGGACCGATAGGCCATGGCAATAGTCGACCGAATCCACCGAGCCACAGTGACCTTGGAGGCCGCCAGACCCTCACGAGGCCCCTCGGGAACCACAAAAAGGGAGTCCGAGCGGCGAAATGGGGCAGTAACCGACAGGTACACCCGCAAAGCACGGACAACATCCATAGAATGGAGAGCGCGCTCCTTGGGATTCGCCGGAGCGGGGCAAAAAAAGAAGGGACTGGGGCAGTACCACCCTATCCTTATGGAAGACCAAAAAAGGGTCCCTTGGAGGAAAGGGCGCCCAGCTCCGATACCCTCCAGAAAGAGGTGATGACCACCAAAAGACCACCTTCCAGGTGAGAAGACTCAGGGAAATGTCCCTCAGGGGCTCAAAGGAGCCGCCTGTAGAGAAGACGGGACCAGGTTCAGATCCCAGGGGGGCAGGAGAGGGACAAAGGGAAGGACCGAATGCGCCACCCCCAGTAGGAAGGTCCTCACCGGACCGAGCAGAGACAGAGACCGCTGAAAGAAAATGGCCAGAGCAGAGACCTGACCCTTCAGAGAGCTCAGGGACATTCCCATCTCAAGACCCCGACTGGAGAGAAGAGAGGATCACCTGGACGGAGAAACGAAGTGAAAAAACACCTAACTTCTCGCAAAAAGGCAAGAAAGGCCTTCCAGGTATGATAGTATAACCAGGAGGAAGCTGGTCTCCTGCTCTTATCATGGACTTCAAGACAGAGTCTGAGAAGCCCCTCTACTTCAAGATGAAGGTCACAACAGCCACGCTGTTAAACGAAGCGGCTGTAAAATCCGGTGGAAGAGCGGTCCTTGAGACCGCCGGTCCTCCCTGAGAGGAAGAGGCCAGGGAATGTCTGCCAGCATCCGAGTGCCTTCCGAGAACCAGGCACGGCGAGGCCAATCGGGGGCGATGATTATGGTCGGGAACCCTTCCGCCGCGACCCTGCGAAGAACCTTTGGGAGTGAGGCAGTGGTGGGAAGACATAGAGGAGCGCGAAGTCTCACCATGGAGACACCAGAGTGTCCACCCCGTACGCCTCAGGATCCCGAGCTCGGGCCAGGAACGTGGGAACCTCGTTGTTGAGCCTGGACACCATCAGGTCCACGTCCGGGCGGCTCCAACGGCGACAGACGTCCTCGAATACGTCCTGATGCAGAGACCACTCACCCGGATCCACCCTGTTGCGGCTGAGAAAGTCTGCCGTCCAGTTTTCGACCCCTGGGATGTACACTGCAGACCATATTGGAACATGAGCTTCCGCTCACTGGAGGACTCTTTTCACCTCTTGCATCACCTGTCCGGCTCCGGGTACCGCCCTGAAGATTGATGTAGGCCACAGCTGTGGCATTGTCCGACTGGACCCTTATCAGGAGACCCGCTAGGAGGGGGGTCCAATGAGACAGAGAGAGAAAAATTACTCTGAGCTCCAGTATGTTGCCACCCCAACCCCGGAGACTAGCATCGGAGATTGGGAGGAAGGATCTTCCTGAAGCCAGATTCTGAGGGGACAGCCACCATGGGAGTCCCATGCGAACCCGAGGCGGTAGGCGGATCTGAGAGTCCAGACCCCTCGATGTCCTGCCCCAGAAGGACAGGATCGCCTGTCGCAGAGGCAGAGTATGAAACTGGGCAAAGGGAACAGCCTCGAAGGAGGCCACCATAAGCCCCAGAACCTGCATGCACTCCCTGATGGAGATACACGGAGAATGCAGAAGGCGAGACACCGACTCCCGTATCCGAGAGAACTTGTAATCCGGAAGGAATACCCGGGCTGCAGTGGTGTCCAGAATCATCCCCAGGAAGGTCACCCTCTGGGCAGGTTGGAGAGAGGACTTCGGGAAGCTGATCAGCCAGCCGAACTGCTGCAGGCCTTTATCAGTATGTTGTCCAGGTAGGGCACCAGAGATAATGACGGCCGCCAATGGTGAAGCGCAGGAATCTGTGGTGAGATTCTGCGATAGGGACATGCAGATAGGCGTCCCGGGTGTCCACTGACGTGAGGAACTCCCCTGGAAGAAGAGAAGCAATAACGGAGCGGAGGGATTCCATCCGGAACCTCCGCACCCGACGGGACTTGTTAAAGAGCTTTAGATCTAGGACCAGACGTAGAGATCCCTCCTTCTTTGGCACCACAAAGAGATTTGAGTAGAACCCTGTACCCTGTTCCTCCAGAGGAACTGGGGCAACTACTCCCCGGACCAGAAGAGAAGAGACCACTTGTAAAAGGGCCGAGGCTCGGGCCGGATCACCCGGAACCCGAGAAGGGAAGAAACGTTCCGGAGGTCGGGAAGCGAATGCTCTCTTGTAACCAGAAGTTACAATTTTCAGGGTCCAGGCGCCTCACGTGAGGTCTCCAAACCTGCTGAAAGGAGAGCAGACGGCCCCCTCACAGCAGGCGGTGGGGGCGCCCCTTCAGGCGGAGAACTGCTTGTGAGCCGCGGGGCGAGCAGAACTCCCCTGGAATTGTGGCCGCGGACGCCAGGGAGGCTGAGGTGTAAAGGAAGGCTTCTTGTGGGAGTCCTGAGAGCCACCGGAGGAGTGGGCTGTGTCGAAAGGACTGGTTTCTAGAGCCAAAGGGGCGAGCTCTGAAGTCGCGCTTGGATCTAGATTGGGGCAGGTGTGTGCTCTTGCCCCCCGTAGCGTCAGAGATAACCTCTTCCAGCGTAGCACCGAAGGGCCTGGAGCCCGCAAAGGGGAGGTTAGTGAGGGAGCGATTGGAGGAAGTGTCGGCGTCCCAGACCTTCAACCAGACCTCCCTGCGCTGCGTGACCGAGAGGGCCGAAATCCGCGCAAAGAGAGTGCTGAAGTCCAATGAGGCCTCACAGAGAAATATTGTCGCTTGGACATCTGGAGGGCAAAGCTCAGGGTGTCCGCAGAGGTATCCTACTCTGCGAGGTCCTGATGATGGCGCTGCAACCACACCGAAAGCGCCCTGGCTACCCAGGCCGAGGCGAACGCGGGCCGCAGATCAGTGCCTGCCAGAGTGAAGATGGCTTTGGAAAGAGAGTCCAAACGCCTATCAACGGAGTCCTGTAGGGAGAACCCGTCCAGGACTGGTATTGCCGAATTCTTAGCCAATCTGGCCACCGGCGGGTCGACCATAGGAGAAGACCACTGCTGCGCATTATCTGCCGGGAAAGGATACAGAGTATCCATGCGCCTTGTGGCAGAAAGAACAGTGATTAGGGCGCCCCCAAGCCTTAGAAAGGACCTTGGCGAATCCCATGAATGGGGAATGTCACTGCCTCTGGTGCGTCACCCCTTCTGGAGTGGAAAAGGGGGAATTCCTGGCTACTAGAAGAAGGAGGTTCCCCCTGTATGTCAAAGGTGTCACGGACCGGCGTGACCAAGTCTTCCCCCATGGTGGAGAGCTTAGGCGAGGGTTCCGGTTCCGTGTCCTCGTCCGAGCCGGACCTTTCCTTTTCAGACCTGCAGTCCCCGCGAAGGGGAGAGGCTGAACACGCCTCCAGGCGAGAAAGAGAAGCAGAGTCATCCAAGGAGGGATGCTGCTGCGCACGCTGCCTCTTAACGGATGAGCGTCCTCTGTGGGGGGGGGGCACCGAGAGGTGGAGCGGTGCTAACCACAGGCATCGCAGGCGGTGGATCCGAGGCCGCCATGCGTTCCATAAAGGTCATGGCCGCGCGCGAGACTTGGAACAAGTCCGCGGCTGCCCTAGCTATGGCAGAGGCCCAGGAGGGCTCCGCGGGCTCCGAAGGGACGGAGGAGGGACTGGGCTGATTTGATGGAGGGGGAGGAGGAGGTGGATGATCCTGTCCCGAGGCAGGGCAAGAGTCACAGGAGCCTGTAAACGATAGTGGCAAGCAGCATACCTTACAGGATCCCAGTGGGACCTGAGGTGTCGCTTTAGATTTTTGGGGCGCCCCCGGCCTGGCATGACGGCGGCAATCCCGGAGTCAGGGTCTCCTACAGTTTTGAGGAACACTATCTGTCCTACTGTGACCTGTGAGGAGCTGGAGTAGTAGCCAAGCGTGGAGAAGCACTGAGGCAAAGTGGAAGAGCCTCAGTCGCGTCACAGATCGCGCGAAAAATTCGCACCAAATATTTGCGGTAAAAAATTGCGCGAAAAAAGACTCGCTAAAAAAATGCGCGCGCATGGGAAACATGAAGAAAGGCAGACCCCGGCTCCGAAAATGGCGCCCGCCGTCAGGATGCAGGGGGAAAATATTTTAGAGGCTGAAAGGGGCTTTGAACACTGAAAGTCTGGACATGGGGTAAGAGCATTACAACAGAGCTACCAGCTTCCCTTGTATAACGAGTCCTCCGAACAAAATGGGAAAAGGGCACAGCAGCATGGCGCTGTGAATAGCCACTGCCCCAAGAAGGAATCCCTCCACCCTCAGATCCACAGGTAAGCCCTGAAGAACCGTGTCACAGTGTGAGCACGGGGGAGGGGGAGTGGCAGGAGAGCTGATGTTACTTATCTGAGTCCTGCAGTCTTCACCCTCTGTTCCGGACCAGCATGGGGCACCTCTTCAGTCATCTGGCACAAGGAGTGGCAGTGCAGTGGATAGAGAACAGGACTAGGTGACCCCGGATCTGGTAGGCCACCGGAGCTGCAGGTCGAGCCCGGTTCAACTTATCTTCTGGGGGGAAAGGGAGGTAGCCGGGGACAGCCATTCGACCCCGGCGCTCGCTCCGCTGAGAGACCAGGGACGCACCATGCGACCCTGCGTCCTCTGTTTAGAAAAAATCAAACAGGAGAAGAGAAAACCTACAGGGACAACCCTGCATGAGCAGGAGTGTCACCTCCTTATCCGACACTAAGCTAAAACTGAGGTCCTCCTGGTGGAGCATGGGGGTATAGCCAGTGGAGGAGGAGCTGTTTTTTCTTATTTGCATAGTGTCTCCTCCTAGTGGTGGCTTAAGCTATACCCATGGTCTGTGTCCCCCAATGGAATGGGCGAGAAATATCTGTCACATCCAGTGTACTTTTTATGTAGACTGTGTCCGCTGTGGACAGTTACATTACCTGCGCTACATCTCCTGTATAACGTTTGCGCATCATAAATATCAGTGATATTCCCTGTAGTTTTTATTAGCTGCTGGTGACAGCGACATTATCTGTGCTACATCTCCTGTATAACGTTTGCGCATCCTAAATATCAGTGACATTTAGTCTAATTTATTTGCGCATACACTTACAAAACCTGCGCTACTGTACGTGTGACATACTTGCAAGCATATATACCATTTAATATGCAGAAGGCGAGCAGTAAAAGACAGGGAAGTGGCTGTGCTGCTGAAGGTGCACGCGGAGGCCGTGGCCCTGGGCCCGGTGAAACTGTGCCTGCTGCCAGAGCACAAGAAACACACTCATCCACAATACCTAACTTCATGTCCCAGTTTGCAGGGCAGGACAGGACACCACTCTCGAAGTCAGACCAGTGTGACCAGGTGGTCGGTTTGATTGCAGCAGATAATGCTTCCAGTCAGTTAAGCACCACCCGGTCTTCCACAAAGTCCAGTCTCAGTAGCCAAGAGTCTGGTCAACAGAATCCTCACCCTGTTCCTCCTTCCTCCCACCATGGAGAGTCTTGCCAAACAAATGATCCCACACTCGGATATTCCGAGGAGCTCTTTACATCGCCATTCCTTGATTTGGGCCTCTCACCAAGCCCGCTTGAAAAGGGACATGAGGAGATCGTGTGCACTGATGCCCAAACTCTTGAGCATCCACAGTCACAAGAAGATGACGGTGGGGAACGGCAATCAGTGTTTCACGAGGTGGATGATGATGAGACACAGTTGCCAATAAGTGAGGTTGTTGTTAAGTCAACAAGTCAGGAGGATGACCAGAGTGAGGAAGTGGAAGAGGAGGTGGTGGACGATGAAATCACTGACCCAACCTGGGAAGGTGGCAAGCCGAGCAAGGACCGCAGCACAGAGGGGGAGGGATCCGCAGCACTGCAACAGGCTGGAAGAGGCAGTGGGTTGGCAAAAGAGAGAAGGTGGGCCACACCAAATAGGCCCGCAACTGTTCCCCAGAGCACTCCCTTGCGTCAATCTCCCATGCCAAGGGCTAGGTATTTCGCAGTCTGGCGCTTTTTTGAGGAAAGTGCGGACGATAAAAGAATTGTCATTTGCAACCTCTGCAGTACCAAATTGAGCAGAGGCGTGAACACTAGCAACCTCATCACCACCAACGTGATCCGCCACATGGCATCAAAGCACCCTAATAGGTGGGCCGAACGCCTGGGTCCACAATCAGTGTCAGCAGGTCACACGACTGCCTCCTCTTCCCCTGTGTTACGTGCTGGCCAATCTCCTGTCCAAGATGCAGGCCCGGATGCCTCCCGCCCTGCACCTGGACCTTCGCAAGCACTATCAGCTAGCACATCCACTTCTGTGTCCCAGCGCAGCGTACAGATGTCCATACCCCAGGCCTTTGAACAAAAGCGCAAATACCCAGCCACCCACCCACAGGCCATAGCACTAAATGCGCACCTTTCCAAATTGCATACCCTGGAAATGATGTAGGCATGTGGACACTGAGGCTTTCCGCAGCCTGATGGCGGCGTCGGAGGTCCCTCGTTACTCAGTCCCCAGCCGCCACTATTTTTCCTGGTGTGCCGTCCCCGCCTTACATCAGCATGTTTCCCGTAACATCACCCGTGCCCTGACCAATGCAGTTATTGGGAAGGCCCACTTAACGACTGATACATAGCCAAGTGCTTGTGGCCAGGGACGCTACATTTCCCTGACGGCACGCCTAAATCAACGGGGGACAACAGAAAAAAAAAAAAGTGCAATGACATCAGTGGGGGCCGCCCTATAAGGTAAGACCCTAATTAGACTAATATTTAGGTGACAAACAGCACACCGCCGCAGAGCTGTGGCAGGGTATAAGGGACCAGACTGAGCTGTGGCTCTCGCCACTCAACCTACAACCAGGCATGGTTGTGTCTGATAATGGGCGTAACTTGGTGGCGGTTTTGTAGCTCGGCAACCTCACACACATACGATGCCTAGCCCACGTGTTCAACTTAGTGGTTTAGCAGTTTCTCAAAACCTACCCCAATTTGCCTGAGCTACTGGTGAAGGTGCGCCGTGTGTGTGCCCATTTCCGAAAGTCATCTACAGCTGTCGCAGGTCTGGCAATGCAGCAGCAGCGCTTGCAATTGCCAGCTCACCGGCTGTTATGCGACGTGAGCATGCGCTTGAACTCCACGTTCCATATGTTTTGCACAGGCTTTGTGAGCAGCAGAGGGCAGTAGTGGAATACCAGCTGCAACATGGTCGTCGCCTTTCCAGTCAGCTTCCGCTCTTCACAAGCGACGACTGAGCATGGATGTCTGACCTCTGTGAGGTTTTACGCAACTTTGCGGAATCAACACAGATGGTGAGCGGCGATGCTGCTATTATCAGCGTAACCATCCCACTTCTGTGTCTACTGAAACGCTCACTGCTCACAATGGAGGACGCTTTGCATGTGGAAGAGGTGGAAATGGGGGAAGAAAGTACACAGGGTGATAGTCAGACCACCCTCTGTTTGTCTTCTCAGAGCGAATTGGATGATGATGATGATGAGGAGGAGCAGGAGACGGTTGCCTCCACTACAGAGGGTAGTAGCCACAGCAGGTTTATTCCATCTGTTCAGCGTGGATGAGCCAAAGAGGAGGAAGATGAGGAGATTGAGAGTCATCCTCCTGACTCTGGCACACATGGATGACTTTATGTTATGCTGCCTTTCCCGTGACCCTTGCGTTATACGCATTTTGACGAACACCGATTACTGGTTGTTCACCCTTCTCAACCCCCGCTACAAAAATAACTTCTCATCTCTCATTCCTGTGGTGGAGAGGACTAGCAAAATGGTGCAATAACAGAAGGTCCTTGTGGAAAAATTGCTCCAAAAATTTCCAGCTGACAACGCTGGCAGCAGAGTACGTAGTTCCATGGGCAACCAAAGAGAGGAGACGAGGGGAACACACAGCAGTTCCAACAGAAGCAATGCAACACTCTCCAAGGCCTGGTATAGTTTCATGACACCCCGCCAGCAACCTTACCCTGATGCGTAGCGTAGTGTCACAAGGAGAAAAAAGTTTTGGAAGATGGTCAAGGAGTACGTAGCAGACCGTGTCAGTGTCCTCAGTGATCCCTCTGTGCCTTACAACTATTGGGTGTACAAGCTGGACACGTGGCACGAACTGGCGCTCTATGCCTTGGAGGTGCTGGCCTGCCCTGCCGCCAGCGTTTTGTCTGAGTGGGTATTTAGTGTTGCTGGGGACATAATAACTTATAAGCGCATCCGACTGTCAACTGAAAATGCTGACAGGTTGACTTTTATCAAAACAAACAAGGCCTGGAGTGCCCCTGACTTCTCTACTCCACCAGAGGAAAGCAGCTGAACATAAAGGCACAAAGCTCAGCAGCAGGCCCTCAACCATAATTTTTTCGATGGTCAGCTCAGCAGCAAGCCCTCGACCCTAATGTTTTAGAGAGTCAGCTCAGCAGCAGACCCTCAACCCTAATGTTTTAGATGATCAGCTCAACAGCAGGCCCTCGCCCATAATGTTTTAGATGGTCAGTTCGGCAGCAGGCCCTCACCCATAATGTTTTAGATGATTAGCTCAACAGCAGACCCTCACCCCTAATGTTTTAGATGGTCAGCTCAGCAGCAGACCCTCACCCCTAATGTTTTAGATGATCAGCTCAACAGCAGGCCCTCGCCCATAATGTTTTAGAACAAAATAATTTTTTATTAGAATTTTCAAAGAAATTTCAATATAACATACAGAAAAATTTAATTTTTCACATGTAATATTGCCCATAATGTTTTAGATGGTCAGCTTGGCAGCAGGCCCTCGCCCCTAATGTTTTAGATGATCAGCTCAACAGCAGGCCCTCACCCCTAATGTTTTAGAGAGTCAGCTCAGCAGCAGACTCTCAACCATAATTTTTTCCATGGTCAGCTCAGCAGCAGGCCCTCGACCATAATTTTTTCCATGGTCAGATCAGCAGCAGGCCCTCACCCCTGATGTTTTAGATGGTCAGCTCAGCAGCAGACCCTCACCCCTAATTTTTTAGATGGTCAGCTCAGCAGCAGACCCTTACCCCTATTTTTTTGGATGGTCAGATCAACAGCAGGCCCTCGTCCCTAATGTTTTAGAGGGTCACCAGCAGGCCATCAATCATAATTTTTCAAGGGTGTGAATGATGCCCTCCTTTATGTGTAATAAAGGGTGTATTTGGAGTGCCGGTTCCTTGTAATTTTTGACTGCCCTTTCACTTAGTGCATAGGCTTTATGAGTGTAGGAGTCCCACTACCTGAACAATTGTACCACAATGTGAATGAGGCCCTCCTTTCTATGATATACAGGTTGTATCGGAGTGCCTCTTCCTTGTAATTTTTGGCAGCACTTGCACAGGAAAGAATGTTTCCTAACAATTTTTCCTCTAAAATCGATTTTATCTTCAGTTTTGTGCGTATTTATTGTCAGTCTGTAAAATTGGCGTACTACTCGGACATCGTTCCCAGCAGCAACCTGGGAGTCCAAGATGCATCCAGACATCCTCCCCATGCTGTTCCCGAACCATTTCAGTGGTGTTTCCATCAATTTCTGACCTTTTCCTGTGAACCAGACACCCTCCCCTCTTCAGAGCAGGGGTGCATGGTTTAATGCTCGGGTTCTCCCATTGACTTCCATTGTGCTCGGGTGCTTGGTAGAGCACCCGAGGTGTTCTACTTGAGCACCCGAGCACTTTGGTGCTCGATCAACACTAGTCCCCATTCATTTGAATGTGTGTATTCACACATCAGTGTTTTAGCACAGTCCGTGGGTCTGTGTTTTCTGCATGGATGCATGTCCTATCTTGGTCTGTGTTCTTGGATTCCTCACGCCCATTATAGTTTATGGGTCAGTAAAAACCACGGATCAACACGGATGCCATCCGTGTTTCACGGATCATTAAGAAGAGATGCTTTGAAAATTATTTTTTAGCTGTTCCGTGTCAGTGAAACATGTATGCAACACGGACAGCTTCACGAATGCATCACTGACCACCTGCTCATGGATTTGAGCACGGACAGACGTGTGAATGAGGCTTAACAGACGAGTGGTGCTGTCCTGTTTTACTACTACAAATGAACAATCAAGCAGAATTGCAGATCATTGTTACGCAGCAGGTGTGGATCCACTGTGTCACTTGAACATATTTGGCTTGGGACTAATCCCAAGGATGTTATCCAAGTGGTCACTCTGGTATTCGCAGGGGACCCACTTGGCTGCTACCAACTGGAGTAGTCTCTGTTCAAGTGATGGCTAACTTACAGGGGCCATGAAACATCAGTGTGGAATATGAAGGGATTAGGCAAAACCGTAGTCAGGGACAGGCCGAGGTCAGGGCAGGCAGAGTACGTGGGATCCGATAAACAGTCTGAGGTCAGGACCGACAGCTCAGGGTCAGAATGTAGATCAGGAAGAAGGGATCAGAGTAAAATCTTTTTTTTTTAAAACTGTCAGAAGTCAGGGCCCCAAGGTTGCCAGCCATTGCCTGGTGAAAATTAGGGCGAGAACTGTCCCTTTAAGAGCCAGAGGGGGCATGCACGTTCCCTACGGGCAAAGCGAAGGACGTCTAGCTAGCCAGGAGGGAGGGAAAAGCGAAAGGCGGGTCCAGGCCTTTGGAGACTGGAGCGCTGGAGCAGGTGAGCAGAGCAGCAGCAGACACGAGCTGCCGCTGTAACAATCATAACTACAAAACCGGTAAATGTGGAAACATTCATGTAAGGGGCCGAAATCTGGAAGTCGTCAAAAGAGATATGTAAATGAACTGGACCTTACTGACAAAGCAATTCATTTTATTGTTGCCTTCAACAATTGCCTTCATTGAGCTCTAACTTTTTTATATTTCTGTCGATGCAGCCGTATGAGGGCTTTTTTTTGCAGGACAAGTTGTAGTTTTTAATGGCATCATTTTGGGTACACAACTTAGTGATTAACTTTTATTAACTCTCGATGGGGGAGGGATGGAAAAAAACAGCAATACTGTCACTAAGTTATTAGTACATTATTTCATTAGTTCATGTCTCCATTAATAACATAACTTTATTCTTAGGTCAGTAGGATTAGTGATACCAAATACATATAGTTTTTTAAAATTATATGATAATTATGTAGTACAGGTGGGTATGGACGTGGTGATACCAAATATGTGAAGATTTCATTTTTGCAATTTTTTCCATTGAAAAGCTTTTTTTCCCAGTGCATTTTTTAAACTTGGAGATATTTTTTATTGTAATAAAACTTTTTTTCAACTTTTTTAACAATTTACTAGTCCCAAATGATCTTTTGTTTGCTTCTAAAATACATTGCACTGCTTCTGCTGTCAGTAATCAGAGGGCTGCATCAGGAATACACTGCAAGCACGCCTAGATCCCAAGCTGCCATGCGAGGAGAACGACACCCCGTGACCGAGAACAGGGGACAGGGGGAGCACATTCACATCATAATTACAACGAAACATACTTAATAATAATACCGACACCCAGGACCCCCACCAATCAGCTGTTTGAGAAGGCGTCAACGCTCCTATGAGCACCACAGCCTTCTCAGTGCTTACCAAGCGTCATACATGTGTAGTGTCTGTGCTTCGTATCCCACTCAGCCCAATTCACTTCTATGGAGCTGAGCTGCTCCTAGGCCACGTGGCTATGAGAAGGCCGCGGCACTACTGCGAGAGGTGGTGCCTTTTCAAACAGCTGATTGGCGAGGGACCTGGGTGTCAGACCCCCCACAATCAGATACTAATGGTCTATCCTGAGGACAGGCCATCAGTATTAAAGTCTCGGATGTATCTTTTGCCGGGCGTTAACAAAATAAACATATCATGGTCTAGGTGAGTTTAATCCCAAATGATATGTCCTGCCCTCAGGAGCCCACAATGCTCTGTGCAGTGTTAACTATCCTAGCTATATCGCTCCTATTTTCCATAGCAGAATTACCATTAAATCCTGAGATGAAAACCTAGCTTTCTTCATATTCCCCAAAAAAAAATGCTCAGGTCTTCTGTAATATAAAGCCCCAAAAACCTCAAATCAGTCACTCTTTCTACTTCCGCTCCATCTATATAGAGAGTGGGGGGCGTCTTCCTAAATTGTGACCGCTTTTGTTTTTGTTATATTGAGGACCAAATTGCTCTCTGAACACTTCCTGACTATCCCTGTAATAACTCTCATCATTCCCTGATATCAATCCTATCACTGCAGTGTCATCAGCAAATTTCATTATAGTGTCTGATGAGTAAGGAAATTCAAAATCCAGAAACAAAGACTAGTCTCTAAGCCAAGTTTCCCAACTAACTTCTGAGGTATTATAGTATTAAAAGCAGAACTATAATCAATAAATAACGCACTGGCATATGGATTTGGTTTTTCTACATGTGATAGGACAGAATGGAGTTCAATCAAAAGTGCATCCTCCATTGATCTATTGCTCTTATAAGCAAACGGTATTCCCATCACAGACAATGGGGGCATATCGCAGCAGGTAGAGTTTTGGCTGGAGGACCCTGGGTTTCCTGGGGTCTGGCCACCACCAAGCGCTGCTCCCCGCTGTCCCCATACAAGTGAATATGAGCGCACCGCATTTTCGGAGGCCCCATAGAAATGAATGGAGGGCAGCTGCACATGCGCAGTGCGCCCTCCACTACTTTTCCCTCTCCGTTCTCCGTGTAGATGCAGGTCCCAGAGGTGCGGGACCCGCACCTATCAGACAATGGTGGCATAGCAATATATTCCCCCATTGTCTGTGATGGCAAAACCCCTTTACCCAATCCAACCGGAATACTGGCTTTAATATGGGGAAGGACAAGTCTCTCAAAACATTAGGGTTAAGGGGTTAAACGGGCCAGTTAGAGCAGGAGCCTGGCTCTCGTGTAAGAGCCAAGACCCATGCAATGCTTAGACTAGACTGACTAGTCTAAGGCCCCGTAGTGACTGCCATAATAAGGCATACTGGTGGTAACTAAGGGATTAAACCAGTCATACTGCCAGATAGGGCTGTTCATGGTTACCTAAATGAGCCCTTTCCTTCTGCAAACGGTATTACAGCTGCAGAAAAATTCTTATTTTTAGTTATATGTTAACGTGGTGCTTGGAGCACTATGGGGCTATCCTAGCCCCTCAGAGAACTGCCTCAACTCTGCATTTCCCTGTTGCTACTCCCCCTCCCAGTGAGACTGACAGGGCCAGGCATCCTTAGGCCCCTTTCACACGGGTGAGTTTTCAGCGCGGGTGCAATGCGTGAGGTGAACGCATTGCACCCGCACTGAATCAGGACCCTTTCACTTCTATGGTGCTGTGCACATGAGGGCTGATTTTCACGCATCACTTGTGCGTTACGTGAAATACGCAACATGCTCTATATTGTGCGTTTTCCACGCAACGCAGGCCCCATAGAAGTGAATGGGGCTGCGTGAAAATCGCAAGCAAGTGTGGATGCGGTGCAATTTTCATGCATGGTTGCTAAGATGATAAGATGACAGTCTATTCACTGTATTATTTTCCCTTATAACATGGTTATAAGGGAAAATAATAGCATTCTTTAATACAGAATGCTTAGTAGAAGGTCAATTGAGGGTTAAAAAATAAAAAAATTAACTCACCCCCTCCTCTTGATCGCGTAGTTGCCGATCTCTTCTTACTTCTTTAATCATGAGCTGCCAGCTAAAGGACCTGTGGTGACGTCACATCACATGGTCCAATCACATGGTCCATCACTGTGGTGATGGACCATGTGATTGGACCATGTGATGAGCTCAGTGACGTCACCACAGGTCCTTTGACAGGTCCTGAAGAAAGAACAGGAGACCAGCAGCTACGCGATCAATTGGAGGAGGTGAGCTAATAAAAAAAAAATTTTAACCCTCAATTGACCTTGTACTAAGCATTCTGTATTAAAGAATGCTATTATTTTCCCTTATAACCGTGTTATAAGGGAAAATAATTACATCTACACAACACCGAACCCAAACCTGAACTTCTGTGAAGAAGTTCGGGTCTGGGTACCACATTCAGTTTTTTATCACGTGCGTGCAAAACGCATTGCACCTGCGCAATAAAAACTGAACAACGGAACGCAATCAAAACTGACTGCAATTGCATGCCACCTACTCGCGCGGGTTTGCCGCAATGCGCCCGGGACGCATCCGGACCTAATCCAGACACGCTCGTCTGCAAGGGGCCTTTCACACGGGCGTTGCGGATTGGGGCCGGATGCGTTCAGTGAAACTCGCACCACTTTGCAAGTAAGTTCAGTTAATTTTGTCTGCGATTGCGTTCAGTTGTTCCCGCGCGGGTGCAATGCGTTTTGATGCGTTTTTCACGCGCATGATAAAAAACTGAAGGTTTACAAACAACATCTCTTAGCAACCATCAGTGAAAAACGCATCGCACCCGCACTTGCTTGCGGATGCAATGCGTTTTTCACGCAGCCCCATTCACTTTTATGGGGCCATGGCTGCGTGAAAAACGCAGAATATAGAACATGCTGCGATTTTTACGCAACGCAGAACAGATGCGTGAAAAACAACGCTCATGTACACAGACCCATTGAAATGAATGGGTCTGGATTCAGTGCGGGTGCTATGCGTTCACGTCACGCATTGCACCCACACGGAAAACTCGCTTGTGTGAAAGGGACCTAACTGTTCTGATGCCAGGCCCTGCAATCTAATGCCTGTGCCAGCAGCCATACCACTGGTGCATGTGCAGTGAAGATCTCAGCACTGATGACCACAAGTGATCTTTGCTGCCTTGGCACATGGCATAGTCCAAAATCAGGAAAGAGAGAAAATAGGGAAAGAAGGGGGAAAAGGGGGAAGTATTGGACATCTAATCCCATCAAAGAAATGACCGACCCTGTCATAGAGGACTGGATCTATCTGAGCAGGAGCCGCTGCCAAGGTGAGTACTTACTGTTTTTTTTAAATTAACATTTAGGGGGCACAGACAGGGCATATCTACTATCAGGTGGGGACAATAAGGACATAACTACTCTGAAGGGAGCACAGAGAGGGCATTACTACTGTGAAGGGGGCACAGGGAGAGAGAAGTACTATTGTGAAGGGGCACAGAGGGGGCATTACTACTGTGAAGGGACAGAGAGAGGGAAATACTACTGTGAAGGGGCATAACAACTGTTATGGGCACAAAGTGGGTATATCTACTGTGAGGGGGGCACAATTAGGGCATAACTACTCTGACGGGGGCACGGAGAGGGCAAAACTACTGTGAGGGGGAACAATGAAGGGATAACGACTGTTTGGGGGGCAAAATGTTGGGATAACTACTGTGAGAGGGCATAATGTGGGCATAACTATCGTCGGGGGGGGGACCAATGTGGGCATTACTACTTTGAGGGGGCACACTGTGGGCATAAGTACTGTGAGGGGGAAACTGAAGGCATAACAACTGTGAGGGGAAAACTGAAGGCATAACAACTGTGAGGGAGGCACAATGTGGGCATTACTACTGTGAAGGGGCACACTGTGGGCATAACTACTGTGAGGGGGCACAATGTTTGAAAGTGGGGGATGGGGGGAGGGTGCCAGAGAAAGGACCCGACCCGGGTTCCAAAAACCTTAGGTATGCCACAGGACATAGGTAACCACCGGGATTAACTCCATCACAGGAAATAAAGCAGTTGTTAAAACTCGATTTACACACAAGACTGATATACGGAGAATTGACAGACTTACCTGAGTTGTTATAGTGTATGCTCCAAGTTCTCGCAGAGAAAGGTCTCACGGGGCAAGGAATTATGAATGAAAAGGCAAACACTACGGTAAGGCAAAGAAACAGTGCGCCAAAAAACACAGCAGTGCGAATCTTGGACAAACGTGAAAGGCCGCTCTGCTTTTTAATGCACACATCATTTTCTCCACTGGGGTCATTATTGTTCTCTAGAGCCTTCCCTTCATTGTTTTTTAATGGGTGGTCTTCTCCATCCGTATCCTTGTTGTTCATGGTAGTGGCACGAGGCACAACTGTCTGGGAAGAGAGAGATTAATTATCATAAAATCCTAAACTTTTTCATTTTAAAATGCTTAATTAAATAGATTTAGCAGAATCTGAACATCCGCTGCCAACACGGCCTGTGGTGAAGGTGGCAGCATGACATGTCAGGCAGCAACACAATGGTCTGTGCCCCTCTGTAACAGTCAGTGGTGGACATCTCTGCCGCAGCTTTCTCAATTGAATGGGTCCGCAATCCGGAAGGAGGTTTCTCTCCGTGCCTCACCGCAAAAAAAGTTTAATGGGTCTGCATCCGTCTGCGGCAAGTTCTTGGATGGTGCCCATACATTGGGAAGCTCGAATTGCAGCCCCCAATACACGGAACGGCCGGCATGAGGCCTAATTGTGGTGTCTCTTCTCCGAGAAGTATTAGGTTAGGTTCACATACAGCATTTTGGGCACAGGTTTCAGAGTGGATTCGGTGACAAAAATAACAGGCCCAAACCGTCTCTTCGGGAGGCTGCGCCGCTCTTCTTGCGACTCAGGGTTTTTGCAGTGCGTTTTTTCAAGACTTTAACAAGAATGTACAGGTCCATTCTTGGCGCAGGTGTTGGCCATTCAATGGCGCTAAACCTAGAAAGGGTCCACTTAAAAACCATGCCACAAACCACAGTGCAGCGGTTTCTGCCATGGGATATGCAGAGGATAGTTGTTAGCACCCGATGATGTGACCCAGAAAATGCAGATGCTGCTTCTTAGAGACTTTTCATTAGGTTTACCGGCCAAGCTGAGGACAGAGCCCTGATCAGATTGGACAGGCCCATACACATCAGAACGAATGTCACCAGTACAACCAGAAAAGACAAGTGGGGAGAATAATTCATCTTCTGGAGAAAAATCCTGAATAGCCAACACCTTGCAGGATGTGCAGAATATCTGAGTATGGCTGATGATCATGGGGCAGAGAGATAATGAAGCAGTGGTAATGGGAATCACAGGCCTCTCCCAATTCTCCTAGTGGTGTAGGGCTCTCTACCGTCGGACCACTGAGGGACCCTTACAGCGTTTAGGATCCACTCCCGAGCTGATGTGGGCCATGGCTGCGGCTAGTGATTACCTCCAGCAGCGTTTACAGTCAAGACAGTAGCAGAAAGTGGAGCGCGGCAGGGACACTTCTGCTGTCGGGGGATCGGTTCCAACTTTCATTTTCCAAAGCTACTTTGGAAAATGAAAGGATCAATCTGCCTGATTGCTATGGGCTAGAGTTGAGCGAACACCTGGATGTTCGGGTTCGAGATGTTCGGCCGAACTTCCCGGAAATGTTCGGGTTCGGGATCCGAACCCGACCCGAACTTCGTCCTGAACCCCATTGAAGTCAATGGGGACCTGAACTTTTCGGCACTAAAAAGGCTGTAAAACAGCCCAGGAAAGGGCTAGAGGGCTGCAAAAGGTAGTTAAATCCCCTGCAAACAAATGTGGACAGGGAAATGAATTAAAATAAAAATAAAATAAATAAAAATTAACCAATATCAATTGGAGAGAGGTCCCATAGCAGAGAATTAGGCTTCATGTCATAGCAGAGAATCAGGCTTCACGTCACCCAAAACTGGAACAGGCCACTGTCAGATATCTAGGCCCAGGCACCCAGACAGAGGAGAGAGGTCCCATAACATAGAATCTGGCTTCATGTCAGCAGAGAATCAGTCTTCATGTCATAGCAGAGAATCAGGCTTCACGTCACCCAAAACTGGAACAGGCCACTGTCACACATTTAGGCCCCGGCACCCAGACAGAGGAGAGAGGTCCCATAGCAGAGATTCAGGCTTCATGTCAGCAGAGAATCAGTCTTCATGTCACCCACCACTGGAACAGGCCATTGTCAGATATTTAGGCCCAAGCACCCAAGCAGAGGAGAGAGGTCCCATAGCAGAGAATCTGGCTTCATGTCATAGCAGAGAATCAGGCTTCACGTCACCCAACATTGGAACAGTCCATTGTCATATAATTTAGGCCCTGTCACCCAGACAGAGGAGACGTTCATTCAACTTTGGGTCCCATAACAGAGATTCAGGCTTCATGTCAGCAGAGAATCAGTCTTCATGTCATAGCAGAGAATCAGGCTTCACGTCACCCACCACTGGAACAGGCCACTGTCAGATATTTTTAGGCCCCGGCACCCAGACAGAGGAGAGGTTCATTCAACTTTGGGTTGCCCCGCAATATAATGGTAAAATGAAAATAAAAATAGGATTGAATGAGGAAGTGCCCTGGAGTACAATAATATATGGTTAAGGGGAGGTAGTTAATGTCTAATCTGCACAAGGGATGGACAGGTCCTGTGGGATCCATGCCTGGTTCATTTTTATGAACGTCAGCTTGTCCACATTGGCTGTAGACAGGCGGCTGCGTTTGTCTGTAATGACGCCCCCTGCCGTGCTGAATACACGTTCAGACAAAACGCTGGCCGCCGGGCAGGCCAGCACCTCCAAGGCATAAAAAGCTAGCTCTGGCCACGTGGACAATTTGGAGACCCAGAAGTTGAATGGGGCCGAACCATCAGTCAGTACGTGGAGGGGTGTGCACAGGTACTGTTCCACCAGGTTAGTGAAATGTTGCCTCCTGCTAACACGTTCCGTATCAGGTGGTGGTGCAGTTAGCTGTGGCGTGGTGACAAAACTTTTCCACATCTCTGCCATGCTAACCCTGCCCTCAGAGGAGCTGGCCGTGACACAGCTGCGTTGGCGACCTCTTGCTCCTCCTCTGCCTTCGCCTTGGGCTTCCACTTGTTCCCTTGTGACATTTGGGAATGCTCTCAGTAGCGCGTCTACCAACGTGCGCTTGTACTCGCGCATCTTCCTATCACGCTCCAGTGCAGGAAGTAAGGTGGGCACATTGTCTTTGTACCGTGGATCCAGCAGGGTGGCAACCCAGTAGTCCGCACACGTTAAAATGTGGGCAACTCTGCTGTCGTTGCGCAGGCACTGCAGCATGTAGTCGCTCATGTGTGCCAGGCTGCCCAGAGGTAAGGACAAGCTGTCCTCTGTGGGAGGCGTATCGTCATCGTCCTGCGTTTCCCCCCAGTCACGCACCAGTGATGGGCCCGAGCTGCGTTGGGTGCCACCCCGCTGTGAACATGCTTCATCCTCATCCTCCTCCACCAGTAGTGGGCCCTGTCTGGCCACATTTGTACCTGGCCTCTGCTGTTGCAAAAAAACTCCCTCTGAGTCACTTCGAAGAGACTGGCCTGAAAGTGCTATAAATGACCCCTCTTCCCCCTGGGCCACCTCCTCTTCCATCATCGCCCTAAGTGTTTTCTCAAGGAGACATAGAAGTGGTATTGTAACGCTGATAACGGCGTCATCGCCACTGGCCATGTTGGTGGAGTACTCGAAACAGCGCAACAGGGCACACAGGTCTCGCATGGAGGCCCAGTCATTGGTGGTGAAGTGGGTCTGATCCGCAGTGCGACTGACCCGTGCGTGGTGCAGCTGAAACTCCACTATGGCCTGCTGCTGCTCCCACAGTCTGTCCAGCATGTGCAAGGTGGAGTTCCACCTGGTGGGCACGTCGCATATGAGGCGGTGAGCGGGAAGGCCGAAGTTACGCTGTAGCGCAGACAGGCGAGCAGCGGCAGGGTGTGAACGCCGGAAGCGCGAACAGACGGCCCGCACTTTATGCAGCAGCTCTGACATGTCGGGGTAGTTGCGAATGAACTTCTGCACCACCAAATTCAGCACATGCGCCAGGCAAGGGATGTGCGTCAAAACGGCTAGTCCCAGAGCTGCAACGAGATTTCACCCATTATCGCACACCACCAGGCCGGGCTTGAGGCTCACCGGCAGCAACCACTCGTCGGTCTGTTGTTCTATACCCCCCCACAACTCCTGTGCGGTGTGGGGCCTGTCCCCCAAACATATGAGTTTCAGAACGGCCTGCTGACGTTTACCCCGGGCTGTGCTGAAGTTGGTGGTGAAGGTGTGTGGCTGACTGGATGAGCAGGTGGAAGAAGAGGAGGAGGAAGCTGAGTAGGAGGAGGAGGAGACAGGAGGCAAAGAATGTTGCCCTGCGATCCTTGGCGGCGGAAGGACGTGCGCCAAACAGCTCTCCGCCTGGGGCCCAGCCGCCACTACATTTACCCAGTGTGCAGTTAGGGAGATATAGCGTCCCTGGCCATGCTTACTGGTCCACGTATCTGTGGTTAGGTGGACCTTGCCACAGATGGCGTTGCGCAGTGCACACTTGATTTTATCGGATACTTGGTTGTGCAGGGAAGGCACGGCTCTCTTGGAGAAGTAGTGGCGGCTGGGAACAACATACTGTGGGACAGCAAGCGACATGAGCTGTTTGAAGCTGTCTGTGTCCACCAGCCTAAATGACAGCATTTCATAGGCCAGTAGTTTAGAAATGCTGGCATTCAGGGCCAGGGATCGAGGGTGGCTAGGTGAGAATTTACGCTTTCTCTCAAATGTTTGTGAGATGGAGAGCTGAACGCTGCCGTGTGACATGGTTGAGATGCTTGGTGACGCAGGTGGTGGTGTTGGTGGTACATCCCATGTTTGCTGGGCGGCAGGTGCCAACGTTCCTCCAGAGGCGGAGGAAGAGGCCGAGGCGGCGGCAGCAGCAGAAGAGGCCGAGGCGGCAGCAACAGAAGAGGCAGCAGGGGGAGCCTGAGTGACTTCCTTGTTTTTAAGGTGTTTACTCCACTGCAGTTCATGCTTTGCATGCAGGTGCCTGGTCATGCAGGTTGTGCTAAGGTTCAGAACGTTAATGCCTCGCTTCAGGCTCTGATGGCACAGCGTGCAAACCACTCGGGTCTTGTCGTCAGCAAATTGTTTGAAGAAGTGCCATGCCAGGGAACTCCTTGAAGCTGCCTTTGGGGTGCTCGGTACCAGATGGCGGCGGTCAGTAGCAGGCGGAGTCTCTTGGCGGCGGGTGTTCTGCTTTTGCCCACTGCTCCCTCTTTTGCTACGCTGTTGGCTCGGTCTCACCACTGCCTCTTCCTCCGAACTGTGAAAGTCAGTGGCACGACCTTCATTCCATGTGGGGTCTAGGACCTCATCGTCCCCTGCATCGTCTTCCACCCAGTCTTGATCCCTGACCTCCTGTTCAGTCTGCACACTGCAGAAAGACGCAGCAGTTGGCACCTGTGTTTCGTCATCATCAGAGACGTGCTGAGGTGGTATTCCCTGGTCCTCATCATCAGGAAACATAAGTGGTTGTGCGTTAGTGCATTCTATCTCTTCCACCGCTGGGGAAGGGCTAGGTGGATGCCCTTGGGAAACCCTGCCAGCAGAGTCTTCAAACAGCATAAGAGACTGCTGCATAACTTGAGGCTCAGACAGTTTCCCTGGTATGCATGGGGGTGATGTGACAGACTGATGGGCTTGGTTTTCATGCGCCATCTGTGCGCTTTCTGCAGAAGACTGGGTGGGAGATAATGTGAACGTGCTGGATCCACTGTCGGCCACCAAATTGACTAATGCCTGTACCTGCTCAGGCCTTACCATCCTTAAAACGGCATTGGGCCCCACCAAATATCCCTGCAAATTCTGGCGGCTACTGGGACCTGAGGTAGTTGGTTCACTAGGACGTGTGGCTGTGGCAGAACGGCCACGTCCTCTCCCAGCACCAGAGGGTCCACTAACACCACCACGACCATGTCCACGTCCGCATCCCTTACTAGATGTTTTCCTCATTGTTCCCGTTCACCACAATAAAAAAAATATTATTTGGCCCAATGTATTGAATTCAAATTCAGGCCTTTTTTTTACAGACACCTAACACTATCTGGCTATCTATTTAAGTACCGTATTACACTAATACAGGCACAGCAGTAATGACAGATTTAGCTGAATATAAATGTGAGGCCTATTTTTTAGGCGCTGGGTGACAGGTATACGTTTAATCACAGAATTAGACTTGGAATTGCACAGTAGCGTGTGTGTGAAGTTATTGAGAATGACCCTATCAGCACCTTGAATCTAATATACCCTTTTAGGGATAGATTTAAAGGGACTCTGTCACCACTTTCTAACCCCCCCTTTTAAAAGTATTGTTATCTCCATGGCGCCCCTGTGATTACAAAGGTGTTGTTAGAAGATAAATTCGCCGTCTCCTTTTGATAAAAAGAGCTTTTATCTAACCTGTCAATCTTCTTGATAAGGTGCCCAGGGCGTTTCTGTTGGTCTCAAGCTGCCGCCCGCCGCCGCCGCCGTTGGTGCCCAGCTCCTCCCCTGATGCTTTCAGCGCCGCCTGAATGTAATGAAATCCGCCTCCGGCTCTCGCTCAGTGCCCCCTCCTCCTTTTCAAAGATCCCGCGCGTGCGCACAGGCCTGTGCCTGATGCGCCCGTGCGGACATTTACAATCAGCCTCATTGAGCGAAGTGCGCATGCGCGCACTTCGCTCAACCTCCTCATCAGACGAGCACTGCAGCCAGCCACTCAGAGCCTGCGGCTCTATACAGCGCTTGGCAGGCTCTGAGTGGCTGGCTGCAGTGCTCGTCTGATGATGAGGTTGAGCGAAGTGCGCGCATGCGCACTTCGCTCAATGAGGCTGATTGTAAATGTCCGCACGGGCGCATCAGGCACAGGCCTGTGCGCACGCGCGGGATCTTTGAAAAGGAGGAGGGGGCACTGAGCGAGAGCCGGAGGCGTATTTCATTACATTCAGGCGGCGCTGAAAGCATCAGGGGAGGAGCTGGGCACCAACGGCGGCGGCGGCGGGCGGCAGCTTGAGACCAACAGAAACGCCCTGGGCACCTTATCAAGAAGATTGACAGGTTAGATAAAAGCTCTTTTTATCAAAAGGAGACGGCGAATTTATCTTCTAACAACACCTTTGTAATCACAGGGGCGCCATGGAGATAACAATACTTTTAAAAGGGGGGGTTAGAAAGTGGTGACAGAGTCCCTTTAAAGTAGGCCTGATACAGCAGAAACCACTAATTTAGGAAATTGCTAGGTTGGGAATTGTATTTCAACCCAGAACAAAAACTGTGCTTTGACGGACACTAAATAACTTGACCAGCTACAGCAATAGCCACAGATTGAGCTGAATATAAATTTGAGGCCTATTTTCCTGACAGGAATATATTGGCAAAAGTCTCAGCTTTTAATATCTGCATTTATGACTAGCCAGTATAGTCAGTGGCATATCCGTTTGGTGCATTTTTTCTGTGATTTACTTGTATAGAGCCAGGAACTGGACAGCAGTTTATTAATCCCCATTCACTTCCCTGGTCACAAAGAGGGACATTTAAGGACACTGTACTTGTCTGCAGCCGCAGTACCTGAGGAGCCCAGCCACAATCTGGGGGCACTGCACCACAACACTTCCTGTCATTCTAGCCGGTGCTCTGAACAAGTTACTAGGAGAGACAAAGTGCAGTAAGACTACAACTCCCAGCATGGCCTGACTAGCCATGTCTAGGAGTATCGAGGGCATAACCCACACGGTGTTCACACAGCATATGATATCAGAGCGGGTCCCCAGGACTGCCGTCTCCTGTCACATCAGCACCACACTGCGGCCATGCTGAGCTCACCCTTCCTTGTAGACACCTTACATCCACCGTCACACGGACAAGGCTGCGAAGGCGGAACAAATGTTCATGGTATCTTTTGCTGCACGGGCGCAGAAGAGGCTGGGACCACCACTTCCGGTTTCCCACAATCCTCCGCTGAGGGTCGCCTGACTGGTTTGTGGGAGGATAGTCGTCAGCGAGAGGAGAGGGAAGTGTGCCCTGGCCGGAGAAGGCGCTCAGCAGCAATCATGTCGGCTCAGGCCCAGATGAGAGCCCTGCTGGACCAGCTTATGGGCACGGCGCGGGACGGTGAGTGTGCGGGTTCAGCTCTCCGGGGAGCACACGGGCGGGGGTAGCAGGAGTGGCGGGGCCCGCGCCCGGGGGGCCCAGTATCACTAATAACGAGCAGCAGCTGCCCTGTGATAACTCGCACGGTGTAAAGCGGGGCTGCGCTCGTGTATTGTACGGCGCCATCTGGCGGCGGTTACTTTATTACACGTGAGCTGCTCTATTGTGAGCTGACGCTAGGACACAGATGTAGCAGAGCTGGGTTTGTAATGCTAAGGGATTTTCAAGTTTAGAATTTGGCTCACGATTAAAAGCGTATTCCTGCCTTGTCAGTAATCATTCTTTACTGTTTCTAGAATCTGTCCCTCCAGTCGTATTTCTGTGGTAACATATGTCTGCTGTTCTGTGGTGGATGTCCTAGGTCCTCCCCTCATAACTTACCAGCTTTGTAAATATGGCGTGTGGCCTGAACACCGCATTTTCTATGGATTCCCTGGTGTGGATACACACATCACAATGATGACCACCACTTAGGATCCCATTGCAGCTGCCCAGTGGTTTTTCTTCTGAAGCCGTCTATTCTGCTCCTTGTGTCTTGAAGTTTCTTACCCTGAAGTAAGGCTGGGCACACATCACCGTTTTCCCATAACACACTGATGCTATACAGTGGCGCCCGCTCACCATAGAGTTCCATTATAAAAATGTATAACTTTTTTACCAGACGTTGCGTTTTTGTATCCTCTTTTTTTTTCTAATGTATTCGTCAAACGGAGGCATAAAACGTGATGTGAGCCCAGTCTAAGACGTCTGTTCTTGCCAGGTTTGCCCCATCTATACCCACGCCAATAGGTTCAGTGGCTTCTTGTGGGATCAACCCGTGTGTGTGAGAGAACTTTTTACATCTGTTATTTTTGGTGATAAGTGGGGCTTTTATTTCATCTATTTTTTTTCTGTACAATTTAATTTTTTTTTTCTAAAGTGCAACTAAGGCTACTTTCACACTTGCGGCAGTGTGATCCAGCGGGCAGTTCCGTTGTCGGAACTGTCCGCCGATCTGCTGCTGACTGAAAGCATTTGTGAGACCCATCCGGATCCGTCTCACAAATGCATTGCAAGGACGGATCCGTCTCTCCGCTTGTCATGCGGACAGACGGATCCGTCTTGTATCTTTTTTTACCGGTCTGCGCAGGCCGGAAGGACAGATCCGACATTCCGGTATTTTGAATGCCGGATCCGGCACTAATACATTCCTATGGGGAAAAATGCTGGAACCGGCATTCAGGCAAGTCTTCCGTTTTTTTGGCCGGAGATAAAACCGTAGCATGCTGCAGTTTTATCTTTTGCCTGATCAGTGAAAATGACTTGAACTGAAGACATCCTGATGCATCCTGAACGGATTACTCTCCATTCAGAATGCATGGGGATAAAACTGATCAGTTCTTTTCTGGTATAGAGCCCCTGTGACGGAACTCTATGCCGGAAAAGAAAAACGCTAGTGTGAAAGTACCCTAAGATGTAGGCATACATGGGGGGAGGGGGGGAGCTGCAGTGTGGACTAGTGGTAGCCGCCTTCTTTTTTGTTTTCACTCTTTGTGCCCCCTGTAAAATCATACAAGACCTTTGGGGGGCAGTTTAGCATTAGATATATATTTTTATTAGCCGCATTTACAGGGGGATGCAGCCTCTGGGCCCTACTGTAGAGCTATTTGAGGTCTGCAAAGACCCAGCAGCTCCTGCAGTTAGCGGCGATGGCTAGGATGGGAGGAGGAAGCATCATGGGGGTTTCCTGATCTGCTCAGGGGCACCGTGTATAATGAGGTGGTAATAACCAGTCTGTGCCTTCTGTATAGGAACTGACCACCACAATCTCCAGGGATGTTCCGGAATATCCTTGCAGACCATTAGTGGTCCTTTGCACCCCCCCCCCCCCCCCCTTTGCATTGAGCTGTGTGAAAGCACATTAGATGAGCATCGATTGGCGCTCATTTATTGTCTATGTAAGAAGATCCTTAAATAGGTTATCCTGTAAAAGATATAATGATGGGGGGTCCAAGTCCTGGCACCCCCACGATCAGCTGTTTCAGGGAGCCGCTGTGCGCTCCAGAGCTCTGGTGGGAGATGCGCTGTACATCGACTAGTGGCAGTGGTTGGTATTGCAGCTCAGCCCCATTGACTTGAATAGGCCTGAGCTGCAGCTAGCACATGTGACCGGTGTACAGTGATGTCAGTGGCCTAACAGCTGGTCGTCAGGGGCCCAGGTATTGCACCCTGCAGATCTCATACTGATGGTTTATCCTGAGGATAACTGTTCCTGGATAACCCCTTAACCCGGCCATACTGTCATCCGCTGTTCTTAAAGGGGTTACCCAGTAATACATAATGAGGACCCCCCCGGCATGGCTCCCAAGCACAGCGATGTACATTTGGTATTGCAGCCTTGCCCTATTCACTTCAGTGGGGCTGAGCTGCAACCCGGCCGTGTGACCAATGTACAGTGACGTCACATGTAAGAGCTGACACCCAGGACCGCCGCTGATACTGAGGACCTGTCCTGGGGGATAGGTGGTCAATATGTATCACTTGATGACCCCTTTAAATAATATGGGAAGATTTCTCACAATTAGTGCAAGAGAAGCACTATAGCGACCGGTTGGGCTGCTTTCCCTGTGGTCCTATCAGCTATCCGTTTGTTTCGGTGACTGACTTACGGTACCCCATACATATTTATGGTTAAATGCATCTGCTTCCATTTTATCCTGCAGGGGACGAGACTCGGCAGCGAGTAAAGTTTACAGATGATCGTGTCTGCAAAAGTCATCTCCTGGACTGCTGTCCTCATGATATTCTTGCTGGAACGGTAATTGTCAACTGTTTCTATTCCGTGTTTGGGCGGTTACTTGACTTTCCCGCTGGGTTTATGTTGTATTCCACATTTATTACATTATTGTAAAAGATTCATCTGCCCAGTGCTGGTGAGAAGAAGCCGCTTCGACTGGCTGCCTGCACCATAGCAGTATCATCCGTGTACAAGAGGATCCAGGTGGTCTGAGCATGTGCGACCACCGTCACTGTAGACATTAGTTGGATGTTCTGAGAGAGAATCATAAGACCAGCAGGGGGCGCCAGAACAAGAATGTAACTAATATCTGGACACAGGATGATTTTCTTAAAATGAATCCATTTCGATTATAATTTCTAAGATGTAACTAATTAGTAGAGGACGTTAATATGAAATTGTGGAAGAGCCCCTTTAACGGAGGGTAAGCAGCAGACTTGTAGGCCATCTCTGAAATGTAATTTTTTCTCAGACGCAATCTCCCACTTTGGATGTTGAGGAGAGAGAAGAGTATTGTCTTCTACAGTCTAGATGGCCATGAATGAGATAGTTGGGCTCAGCAGGTTACACCACACTCATCACTGAAAGACCCCACCTGATCGTCTTCCAGACGGGGACACTTCCATTCATTTCCCTGCAGTTCCCCAATAACCTGGCCTCACTTCTGTTTGGTGGCAATCCTTTGTGCAGATTTATGCTTGTATACAGGCCTGAGAACTGCAGGTACCACTGAACTTAAAAAGTGCACAAAAAAGAATCCCCACCCTTTCTCCCTTAAAGGGGTTATCCAAGTTCTATATTACCCCTCACAGAGGGGCCAACAGGAATGAGCCTCCTTCCCATTACGGCCTGCAGCTTTCATCTGTAGGTTTAGTGTTCTAGCATTTCCATTCTTAAAGTGATTTCCTGGCTGTTAGGATAGGTCACCCGTATAAGGCTAGGTCTACACGACAACATTCGAAATGGATTTTTCTGCAACGGTCGCGTTGCCGTCGCAGCATGTCGCAGTGCGACACCATAGACTGTCATTATAAAAATTGAAATTGAACTAATGTGGCGCACAGGAGTGACACACAAACCACTAATAGAGGTGCACACAGTATAAGAGGAATCACCCTTCCTCTCAAAAAAAAAAAAAAAAAAGACTAAAATATCAAATGGTAACCAGGCACACTCAATATATTGGGATCATATAGAATTTAATGTGTTCATAAAACCATATATATTCAACAATATGCGTAGCCTAAAAATAAATAAAAAATATGAATAATGTCTATAAAATAGGACAGTGCGATAAATAGATAAGACGGTACAATAGTCCTGTATTGTGCATGTGCACTAGGGACAATCTCCCAAAGTCAACCTATGCTGGTCGCTTAGTGATAAACTTTGCTTCCAATGGTAGTCTATGCCAGCATCCAATCTGTGCTGCTGTTTCCAAAATATTCATGGGTGGTATAGACAGTCTCAATAATACTCCAGATATATACTAAAGTGCACTTTCAGTGAGTCAGTGTAGCGGCGTCCCGCTGAGCTGTTCTGAATGCTGCTCCTTTCCAATGTGAGCTCTTGTTGTCGTCCTGTTTGGAAAAGTGCTTACCGTGCCTGTTGAATACCCCTGTTATCGCTCTATGCGTCCGACTTGTGCGCTGGTGGTTGTTTGCAGGTGTCTACTGCTACTAGAGCTTGTGGTAGAGCAGTAACTTTCCACTCCTCGCGCACTGGACAGTTTCTTGTGGGTAAGTTAACACACGGGCAATTTGTATCCAATAATGTTCCAATTTTTCTGGGGGATCCTTGACCAGACGCGTTTGGGGGGTTCTAAATGACCCCTTCCTCAGTGGTTCTCAGTCCCCCATAAAATCACCCCTTATATAGGGTGTTCTGGTCTTCTCAAAGACCCGATGTGGATTTTTTTAAATGGATAGATTTCATTCCATTTGTGTCATTATATCACGGATAAATATTTTTGAGCACTCCTATGCACCCTATGGATCATCTTATTTAATAATTCAGGCCACTATAATAATACAGAAAATATCACCATTGAAAAAAATCTCAAAAAAATATTCTGAAAAACATAGTATAAAATACATTCAAGCAATCCTTCATACGCATGATTTTCTATACGCTTTCCTATCGAAGGTCCCTGCTTCCTTAACACCTCAAAACGCTATTGGACCCCTGCGATATCAATGCGGTTTCTCATCTCTCAAAGCTTTCTATTTTTATTTAGTTTCATTGTTACATGATGTGGTATGCAATCAACCCAAGTAGTAACCATTCTTTATAATACATGTGTCCATACATCAGATTTGTTACACTATGGGTTGTGTTTTTGTATTATGTTTGAAGATTGTGAAGAGTTCTATCTGAGGCAGCAGAATGACCTGTAATGTCTGAGGTAGAAGAATGAAAGAGTGAACTGGAAGGTGACCCGTCCGTCCGTCCGTGTCATCGGGTCACCTTCCAGTTCACTCTTTCATTCTTCTACCTCAGACATTACAGGTCATTCTGCTGCCTCAGATAGAACTCTTCACAATCTTCAAACATAATACAAAAACACAACCCATAGTGTAACAAATCTGATGTATGGACACATGTATTATAAAGAATGGTTACTACTTGGGTTGATTGCATACCACATCATGTAACAATGAAACTAAATAAAAATAGAAAGCTTTGAGAGATGAGAAACCGCATTGATATCGCAGGGGTCCAATAGCGTTTTGAGGTGTTAAGGAAGCAGGGACCTTCGATAGGAAAGCGTATAGAAAATCATGCGTATGAAGGATTGCTTGAATGTATTTTATACTATGTTTTTCAGAATATTTTTTTGAGATTTTTTTCAATGGTGATATTTTCTGTATTATTATAGTGGCCTGAATTATTAAATAAGATGATCCATAGGGTGCATAGGAGTGCTCAAAAATATTTATCCGTGATATAATGACACAAATGGAATGAAATCTATCCATTTAAAAAAATCCACATCGGGTCTTTGAGAAGACCAGAACACCCTATATAAGGGGTGATTTTATGGGGGACTGAGAACCACTGAGGAAGGGGTCATTTAGAACCCCCCAAACGCGTCTGGTCAAGGATCCCCCAGAAAAATTGGAACATTATTGGATACAAATTGCCCGTGTGTTAACTTACCCACAAGAAACTGTCCAGTGCGCGAGGAGTGGAAAGTTACTGCTCTACCACAAGCTCTAGTAGCAGTAGACACCTGCAAACAACCACCAGCGCACAAGTCGGACGCATAGAGCGATAACAGGGGTATTCAACAGGCACGGTAAGCACTTTTCCAAACAGGACGACAACAAGAGCTCACATTGGAAAGGAGCAGCATTCAGAACAGCTCAGCGGGACGCCGCTACACTGACTCACTGAAAGTGCACTTTAGTATATATCTGGAGTATTATTGAGACTGTCTATACCACCCATGAATATTTTGGAAACAGCAGCACAGATTGGATGCTGGCATAGACTACCATTGGAAGCAAAGTTTATCACTAAGCGACCAGCATAGGTTGACTTTGGGAGATTGTCCCTAGTGCACATGCACAATACAGGACTATTGTACCGTCTTATCTATTTATCGCACTGTCCTATTTTATATAGACATTATTCATATTTTTTGTTTATTTTTAGGCCATGCATTCCAGCCATTGTTGAATGAATAAAAAAATATATATATATATATATATATATATGATCCCAATATATTGTGTGTGTCCGGTTACTATACGATATTTTAGTCATTATAAAAATTGGTGCGACAAAATGTCGCAGTGTAGTTGTGCCCTATGTGTCGCGCGACTTATTTTCTTCGTGTAGACCTAGCCTAAGATTGAGGGGAATCCAGTATCTTGCACACAGAGAATGGAGCTGGAAGAGCCATGCTGGGTTATCAGTTTATATTTGTGGGAAAATCATTAAAACTTGTAACGGTGCCCGCGTTCTTGTGATAGTTGGGGTCTCAGCAGTTTAACCCCCACCAATCTGATAGCTTTCTCCCATCTTGTGTATAGGGGATAACTTATTAGAACTGGAATTCCGCTTTACGTATGGCACCTGAGAAGCTCTGGTATGTTTGCTTAAGCCTGAATATGTTTCTCCGTTGTCTTTTCTTCACCAGAGGATGGATTTGGGTGAGTGCACCAAGATTCATGACTTGGCACTGAGGGCCGATTATGAAATTGCAAGTAAAGAAAAAGATCTGTTCTTTGAGCTTGATGTAAGTTGTTTTTGTTTCTTTCTATGTGTTTTACTGAACTGTGTGGATGCCTGTAAAATCACTGATATAAAGAAGTGACTAAATGCCTGTCTTGCTGTTGATTTCATTTTCACGTAAGTTCCTGTGGGGGCACAGGGGGGGTAATCTACACTTAAGTTATTATTTACTTGTTTTCTGATGAATGATTTAGTCCTAATTTGTTCTGGAACCAGTTTTATGTCCGTTCCTTAAGTCAAAATGTCCAAAATATGGCTGACTTCAGGACTCTGGGGGACATGCCAGTTAGATCCGGAAATAAATAACATGGCTTTCCCTTAGTCAGCGGAGGACCATATTAAAAAATGGCAGGGAATTGGTGTTAAAGGGAACGGACATAGTTTAAAAGGCACCTGTTACTATCTTTAATCTGCGTTCACATCACATTTATATAATCTATTCAACAGATGCCAATGGAAGGGCTTCTGTTCTTCATAGACGTCTGTTAGACACAAAAGCATGGTAGACTGCTAAAAACAGGGATGTGACGTCTGCCGTATCTTGAGCTTGCTCTCTTCTCGCCCACTCGCCGATGACTAGCGGGTGAGCAGGGAGAGAGGAAGCTCATTTATGAGACACGCTGGCAGCACGTGACCCCTCTCCGCCGTGCGCTGGCAGCATTAAACAGCCAGTTCTCAGCAGCGACTTTACACGAGAGAGAGAGACCACTGATTTCAGTGGCTTTATCCCATTTTATGCTGAACTCACTGAGGACAGCATAAAGGAGGTGCCAGATTCCCTTCCTAAATCGACTTTTTATGTTAAACATTTTTGAAAAAAGATTATGGATTATATTTTTCTAACTTTGCACGTCACTATTTAAAAAAATATTTAATAAAAATCCTGAAATCCTGCAGTTTTCAATCTGAGGCTCATAATGGGCTGTCAATTCCTATTCTCTAGAACAGTAGTCATCTCATTATCACAGGGAGGATACACTACGTATACATAAAACAGGATGACACCGTTGACACTGGGTGATGGTCACAGCTCATCTCCTCTACCTCTGCACAGGTTACCCAGCATCCCTGCAACACTCTGCCATTGAAGTCAATGAACCTGTCCAGTCTACAGGTTCCGTATGGTCCTCGTGGCTTCCATAAAGCATATTTCTGTACGCTGCTAACAGCATCTTGTGCAGGGTGACAGCTCCCATATATTTCTACAGGAAATAGAATACAAAAACATCAACAATGAGTAAAATACAAATAGCAGAGGTGATCAGACCTGTCCCCTCTTCTGCACTGCCGGTCAGCCTGTTATCGCCCCTGTAGATGCAGCGCCAGGGAGGGCCTCGCCCTGCAGCATAGAGAACAGCTGGCAAACTGTTAGCACTTTACATTTTTCTTCATTGATTTGCTTTAGGCAGCTTTAAATAATTGCAAGATCTTCCCCTTTTTGGGTCCTGTGAAAGTAATTTCCGTGAGGCCAGTTTTGATCCCACGTTTAGCCGGATTTCTGTTACACCTTTTCGGCAGGATCCCTTCCTTGTTGTGCCATGTTTGTGATGATGTTCAATCATGTTATAACTCCTCTTTGTATTTTGTACAGTGCTGCAGAAGATGTTATCTGAGCCGTGTGCAGTGTACCCAGCAGCAGGCTGGTTAAGTGTATTTATTGGGGGTACAGTGTTGGGGCTTAGCTGCATACCTCCTGCTGTAAAGCAGTTACTTTGTCCTGTGTTCTAATTATGTGCACTTTATGTAGTTCTTTTGGTTGCATGGAGTATGTCATACGATGTACTTATGAGGAGTCCTCCTCTTAGTCCACTGAGTAGAATATATTAATAAAGCTGTCAGTGGATGCATACAGGACCTCATTATTATAAGTAAATACTTGGCAGTCACACATCTGTTGTCCGTCTTTCAGCGCACGTGTTAGACACATTGGAGTACGCAGCATAATGGTGCACACTTATGTTTTAGGCTGTGGATCATTTGGAGTCCTTCATTGCTGAGTGTGATAGAAGAACCGAACTCGCAAAGAAGCGCCTTGCTGAAACTCAGGAGGAAATTAGTGCAGAAGTTGCTGTAAAGGTATTTCCATGTTAATTATAAGGATTTAAAGGGGTTGTCCGGCCAGTTCAAAAAGTGGCTTAAGCTTGAAGAGGTTGTCTCGCTTCAGGAAATGGCATTTATCATGTAGAGGAAGTTAATATAAGCCACTTACTAATGTATTGTGATTGTCCATATTGCCTCCTTTGCTGGTTGGATTTATTTTTCCGGAACATTATACACTGCTCGTTTCCATGGTTACAACCACCCTACAATCCAGCAGCAGTGGTCATGCTTGCTCACTATAGGAAAAAGCTCCAGCCTCTCTGGTGGCCTGGACAGTGGGAGCACACACAGGCTGGTGCTTTTTCCTACAGTGTGCTAGCATGGCCACTGCTGCTGGATTGCAGGGTGGTCGTAACCATGGAAACGAGCAATGTATAATGTGATGGAAAAATGAATCAGCCAGCAAAGGAAGCAATATGGATAATAATACAATAGTAAGTGGTTTGTATTAACTTTCTCTACATGATAAATGGCACTTGCTGATTTGAGACGACCCCTCTCGCCTCTCTTCTGGTAATTCCCGGGTCCACTACCAGTCTCTGGTTCCTCTCAGCATGGACATGTGGCCATTCAGCTAGTCACTGGCCTCAGCAGTGATCCGCTACTACCAGTGACTGTGCAGCATTATGTCTTCAGCTCAGCAGGGACCAGGGGCGGACTGGACAGCATTGGTGAGGTCAGTAGTACTGTTATGCATTATAGGCGCTCATTAGGACGTTAAAGGCCCGTTCTCATCACATGTCTACTGTCATTAGCCTCCATACTTGAAAATATGATGATCTGAGCCCTGAGCTACCGGACAGCTCTGGCCTTCTGTTCCATAAGGTGGTATGTGAGACTGCTCGCCTGCCATATTGTTTTCTTCCTTTCTAAGCAGCTCACAACCTCTTCAATCATTTGCAGTGTGTATTTATTTCCTGGAGTGAATCCCATACTTTCTATTTTAGGATATCCTATATGATAACTCCTATAATAAGTAGTGCATGGGCTGCACTCTGGAGAACTTCATCCAGCTGAGATTATATCTGACAACCACCTCTGAGCTAGAATACAGGCTGTAATTCAGGATCATTATACATAAGTAATGCATATATTTAACTTCTCTTGCAGATAATCCTAATGATTCTCAGTTGAGCAGAATTTTAGTTTCCATTTAAGAAAAAACATGATTGAAAGAATTCTAATATGACTTTTAGATTGATGCATATATTACTGTAGCAGACTGAAATATGAAGACCCCTATTCTGTCAGCAGATCTGTACCGATGACACTGGCTGACCTGTTACATGTGTGCTTGGCGGCTGAAGGACTATGTGTTGGTCCCATGTTTGTATGTGCCAGTGTTGCTGAGAATATAGAAATGTTAATATATGCAAATGAGCCTCTGGGTGCAAAGTGGGTGTTGCTGTTACACCTAGAGGCTGTGTTCTCTGCAACTGCTATGCCCTCTGCACTTTGACAGGGCCAGGCAGTGTAAATGGGATCAAGCATGTCTGGTCCTGTCAAAGTGCAGAGGGCGCGACAGTTGCAGAGAGAGCAGAGCCTCTAGGAGTAATGAGAACGCCCCTGTTGCTCCTAGATACTCATTTGCATTTAGTAAAACATATATCAGCAGTGCGGGCACATATGAACATGGGACCAACAAGGATGCCTTCAGCTGCCAAGTGCACATGTCACAGGTTAGTCAGTGTCATAGGTACAGATACCCTTTAAGGGAGTCTGTAAGCAGCTTGTCATGCCAAAGTGTTGCCAGCACAAGGTAATGGCCGGGAAGAGCCAACCTTTTTTGTGATGTTCTATTCTGCCAAATTCTGCTCTTTCAAGTGCCCAGAGCGGGGCTCTGCTGTGAAGTGATCTCTTTATCTGCTTCATATCCTCTTTTCTCTGCTCTGAGTGACCCCGGTAGTGGTCTCCTGGTTGGATGCTTCAGCTGTCAATCATAGGAGAGGAGCTGTGAAGCAGCTCAGTGCCCAGAGCACTTCACAGCAAGGCTCTGCCTCCAGTGCACTTAAGGATCAGAATCTGGTAGTTAAAAGTTCTATGTCCTCAGTTGTCCTGATAATGGAGCTTTCCCCGACCCTTACCTAGCATAGTTTATCACGGTCAATACTGCTGACACAGTTTTTGTCACCGTTGTAGTTGTCTTTCCCAGCTATGACCTTCCGGGAGTACATTGTCCTTCAGTATGTGTTTACACCAATGTCTGTGTATGAATCCATTGACTTAGGCGTTCTTACTCTACTCTCATGTCATTTTTAAGGCAGAGAAAGTTCATGAGTTGAATGAAGAGATTGGAAAATTGTTGGCAAAAGCAGAACAACTAGGAGCTGAAGGGAATGTTGATGAATCACAAAGAATTCTAATGGAAATGGAGAGAGTCAAGGCCCGTAAACGAGAGGCGGAGGTGGGTCCTTACTACACCTGACACTGCTGTTGACTCTGTGCATGTCACTTATTTGTTTTATACTTTATTTAGAATTTTTGGTCGGCGGTCATGGCTGACATTGATTATGCATTATTTTTTAACAAGTGAAATTCTTCTTACCAGCACTTTAAAGGGGTTTTCCAAGATTTTGATACTGATGACCTATCCTCAGGGGCTCCCACCAATCAGCATTCACTTCATTGGGTCTGAGTGTGACACCAAGCACAGTCGCTATACAATGTGCGATACTATGCTTCATAAGCTGCGAGACAGCCATGGCACTCACGGGAGCGCTGGTGCCTTCTCAGAACGGTGGGGGTCCCGGGTGTCTGGCACCCACCAATCAGATACTGATTACCTATCCTGAGAAATCAGTATCCAGATCTCTGAAAACCCCTTTAAAGAGGATCCTTAACCACTTCTGACATGTCTGGTTTGGTGAATAATTGTATTTCCCATAAAATAACAATTCTGTAGCATCTCTTCTTCTGTGCTGTGCTGTTCCTCTACTAGTCCTCCTAGAAATGTATAGATACATTGGCAACTGGGTGTTCCCTTACACCATCTGTCACTGTCCAATCAGTGCTGGCTGAGTAGTCCAGAGGAATGGTAAAACTGCTGCAGAATTGTCTTGGAATACAAGTATTTACTAGAGCATTATCAATAAAAATATCGAGGCCGAATAACAGAGGAATGGCCTGTAACAGAGTTATCAGAAGATTTCATCCAGAATCACTGTTTGAGCACTACTCGGACATATTTTCTGTCCATGTGCATAGTGGACTGCACATTGATATCGCAGACCACTAGGAGTAAGTGGTGCTATTTACACCACTGTGTTTCTTCAGAGTCTGTGCTGAGAAACTTAGCATGTCTCCAGTTGGTCCATGTTTCAGGGACATGGAGACAATTGTCTCTGGCGGCTGACAGGTCCATGTCTTACGCATGCTCCATTAAAAAATGTCCATGTGACGCAGCCGCAACACTGACTAATACCGATAAGCTGTTAGTTTCACCAGCACTTGTATCTCCGTTTCTGGGGATTTCAGCAGACACACCTAGCCAATCTTTTTGCCATGGCAGCTACATTCTGAACTTCCCTTTTGGGATGACATTCAAGTATTGTGATCGTCATCTAGAATTCAGGCTCTTACTTCTCACGCAGAGGTTTTTGCTGCTCCTGACAATGTGTTCATTCATTTTATTTTGTAACTCAGAAACATATCCTAGTTATAGTTCATGATCCTCCCACGTGCTTTTAGGATGAATACCGCAATTCGATGCCTGCATCCAGCTTTCAACAGCAGAAACTGCGGGTTTGTGAAGTGTGCTCTGCGTACCTTGGATTACATGACAACGATCGGAGACTTGCAGATCACTTTGGGGGGAAGTTGCATTTAGGCTTTATTCTCATCCGAGAGAAACTTGAGCAAATGAGAGTAAGTATTAATTTATCTCTCTGATTCAGAAAAGTTAAGAAATCTCAAATTTGTGGTATATGAAACATAGTAGCTATGTACAGACTGTAGCCCCATAACTTAGTTTGTCACTGACTATGACTGTATTAAATTGTCTGGAGACGCAGCACCTGGGTATAGGTGGTAAAATGACATTGCTCACAACGTTTGATTTCTTGACCGAGACCAGATAAGGCTCATAACAGAGTTGGGTAATATGTGTTCAGTATCCTAGGATGGTGAAGTAATGAATTTTAAGCTTCTCTGTTTATGTGGAGGCATAAAATCTCAAAAACACAACCGTCTGGATGTCTGAATCCCTAGACTGGTCGCTCTCCATCTCGGTGAATGAGAAATGCGAGAATACACATATGAGCACCCAGAGGTTGGACCTCCCTGCTGATATATAATTTATGGCATATCCAGCCTAACATCATTGCCGATTTCCATTTAATTTAGAAAACTGTTGCAAGCAAGCAGGAAAAACGAAACCAGGAACGCTTGCGGAGACGAGAGGAACGAGAAGAACGAGACCGAGAAGAGCGAGCAGGAAAGCGGTACGTGTTTTAAAACAAAGTTGTATCCACTTTCTTGACTATTGGGGTATACAGATTTTACTAATTAATGGCCCTTCCTTAGGTTAGGGCAACACCGACCAATCAGCAGTTTGAAGCAGTCGTGGCGCTTGGGCCAGTGCTGTGGTTTCTTTATTGTTTGCATTTGCTTTAATGGGACAAAGCTGCAATGGCAAGTACAGCCACTACGTCAAGTACGGCGTCGTACAGCCCAGTGTTAACAAAGCAGAACCTGCAAAGCCTGCTCTATTTATTTGGATGGGCTAAAGCTGTAACACCAAGCATAGCCAATACAAATAGTACAACGTTATGAAGTACAGACCCATGTAACCAAAGCCGAGGCAGCAGCATTTGCCCACTGTCCCTTCAAACAGCTGTGTGGATGTCGAATATTGGTCCCTCACTGATCTATTATTATGGCCCATCCTAAGAATACATCTCAATTTATAAAGCCTTGTTAACCCCTTTAATTGTCTGTATGACATTGTTTTGAACCAAGGTGTGTGTGTATAAAGTATAAGGTTCTGGTGTTGGGAAGTGTTTCCTTCCCAGGTTTCCCTCAAATGTGATTGTTTTAATTTCAGGTCGCGGTCCAAAGACAGGAGGAGACGAAGATCGCGATCATCTTCTCGTGACAAACGAAGATCAAGGTCAAGGGAACGACACAGGCATCATCGTAGTCGCTCAGGAAGTCGGAACAAAAGTCACCATGGCAGTTCACGTGATAGGGAGCGTTCAAGAAAATAACTACTATGAAGCAGCTTAAATAGGTATTGGTGGAATGGAGGACACGCCGATTTGTTAAAAATGTAAAAAAAAGTTTTTACTTTCTATCACAGTTGTGGAGGCTTGCTTACTCCAGGCTTCACTGTTATCAAGCAAAGGCGTTTTAATACTTCTACATATACTGTAAAAAAAAAAAAAATTGTGGCTGCTTTAGGCATGGTGATTTCCCTCCATACCAGTTTATGGAAACTGAAAAAGCACCTTTGTGAATACTTGACTAAACTACAGCAGCATCAAAGGCAAAATGGCTTGAAATAAGGGTTTTCTCCCCTTTCTGTTATTATATAGTATCTAGGTCAGACTTCTACTGGTATGTTACCACACCAGTGCAGTTTTTTTTATCGTGTGAATGCGGCCTTACTTTCTTTGCAATCACTCTTGTTATTCAGGGGGTGTTCCCCTGAGAGGAGGAACAATTGTAGATTACAACAACTATTTTATATAAAATGGCCTAGTTTTAGAGCACTTTATGAGTAGCCTGCTTGCTTACTTATACACACAAAATAATTGCAGGCAAAATGTTATTTTTATTTGCTTTAACTTGAATGTCAGATTTTTTTAAGTGCATTGTTGGGGGCTGTAATTCATGGCCTATTCTTAGGATAGGCTTTCCGTGTTTGGTGAGTTGCCTTCTCAGGGATCAGGCTCCCAATCCTATTACAATTGATCTACCCTAAGGATCTGCAGGTGATGGTGCCTGGACAACACCGTTAGCTCCATGTTGATTCATTTCTTAACATTTAGGCCTCCTAGATTTTAGAAGGCTTCTACATACTGGTTTATTAAGCTTAGTGCAGAACAGTATGCAGTGACCGTCTAGCTAGCATGCTGTCTGTGAAATGTATGTCTATGCCAGAGATTTGGAGCTTTGTATCAGAAAAACAACTCCAACCACCATAAAAATTAATCGGCACAGAATTTTAACTATTAAGGAAGTTTGCAAAAATCGAAACAAAGGCAGGGGATGGCGGAAATTACAAAATAAGCATTACATACTTTTTGAGTTGCTTGCCATTCCAGTGCCCCCATTCTGGTACATCCTACTTATCTTTGTTTACAGGCCCCATTGCTAACATCATATCGACAACCTCTAACCGCTACAATCAGAACCTGGCCTCAATATATCTTTGAGGCCATTGATTGCTTGCAGCGGTCACAGCTTGTCGGCAATGCGTCCGAGCAGAAGCTCTGTAAAACAAAGGCCGATGGGTGCCGAAATGGAATAGCTTTTTTTTTTTTGCGCTGGGGGACATGTTTAGCTTTCTTATTTAATAAGGATCGGAGAATGAAAACTTTTTTTTCATGTTTGGGTTAAACTAGTTTGTTCAATCACTCATTTTTACCACAACAAATTATTCCTTTAATTCCTGTGTATAGTGACATCATATGTTTGGACATTGTGTAACGTTTGACATCGCACCAAGAATAAAGACCCAACGTTACTTCTACATTTATCTTACAGCATCACAGCAAGATGAGGGTGGCCAGGTCTGATGGTAACTAACAAACTGTCATCTGGGTGCTGTTGTTGGGACCAGAATTAATCAGGCCCTGATGACTGCACTCAAACTAAAGGCTGTTGGTTGCAGTCATAACTGGAAAGCCTCTGAAGCAGCTCAACCTCCTGGTCCACTGCAAGTTACCATATATTTACCTGAAGTGGTTGGGAATTGCCTCCTAACTGCCCATTGACTAAACGGCCAGGCTTATCTCTGCAAGAACGTCTCTAAAATGCCCTTGCTAATTGTGCAGTTGCGGGAGGCCCAATGTTAGTGACAGATGGACTGAGCATAGAGAAGGCAAGGTTTTTATTTATTTATTTTTTTAAATATACTGTCCCTGCCTTCTCCATCTCTGTATACACAGATCAAGAAGTGAAAATGTGCTTCTGTTCCAGCGTTCATGTGATCTCAGGGGTCTGCATGAGCTGCTGGGTCTTAGCAGACCCAGATCACCTGTGCAGAGAGACTCAACAGCTTTGTGCAACTGTTCTGGGGACTGTATTCCCAGGTCAACACTAGTTATAGGAGAAATCAGCAATAAAAAATAAAAGTAATGTTAAATGTCTCACAAAGGTCTTTTATGACACAAAGTGTAAGATAAAAGAAAATGAGGACAAAATAAAAATCGAACCACAACCACACAACAACTTCTAGTCCCACCCCAGCAACCATAACTCATATATCCCCTATATTAAAATGACCCTTATGGAAAATTTTATATGACTGAACCCAAAAAAAAGTTTTGGCTTTCAAAGATGCATGTACTAAAGAAAATAAAACACAAAATGCGCCTGGTCAGGAAGAGGGGTAAATGGCCCGGTTTGGAACTAATCACTTCAAGGAACAAAAACAACAAACAAGACAAAAAAGGGACTAATGATGTTCAAGGATAGGTTCATTTAAATCAAAAATGCCCCCTTCTTTAATATACAGATCTCCACCTTGTGCCTTCATTTATTTCTTTTTTTGCAGCTTAGTACTTATTACTGTGATGGTTACTGCTTCCCGTCTTGCATTATAAATTAAATATCTTTTTGTCTTTTAGATCTGCTGGAATGACACAACTACGGTGTTTCAGTCATGAAGTCTGATTTTGCATATGGGGAACTTGCAGTACTTCAAATAACATTCTTTGTGTTGTATTTTTAAGTAATCGAGCAATGTTCTATAAATGATAATAAAGCTTTTTTCTTACTGAAAACTCACATTTGATAAACTTAATTTTTTATTTTTATTTTCAAAATAGCGATGTTACTCAATGCAATTCTGCTTTTCTTTCGATTTTGAAAATAGTTGGAAGATAATTAAAGCATTTGTTTAGCCCACAGGGTTTGTTCATCGTGGTTGTGCTTTTTATTTTAGGTGCTGTAAATAGGAGTATATGATACCAAACAACTGCTATATGAAGATAAGCCTATTATCTTGCTACATTCTAGTTATATTTGATCATCAGTTCATCTGTATCAACATTTTCTATGTATGCTAGACGGATTAACAGGTTCATGTGTTGCTATATTGTATTAGAAGACTCAGAACATTGGAACTGGCTAAAAAACACCTATCCACTTGGCACTGGTGTTTATAACGCTACATTGCAAATATTAGAATGGATATCAGAACAAATTGATAGGATGTGTCAAATCTTTTTACTCACTTTTGGTTTACACTTTACAAGTAGTATTGAGCATATAGATTGTGTTCACCAAAGCTAGATAATATGGATCAAAACTGTTTGTATACTCTGTGGTTAATCCTATGTAGACTCAACTGTTGGCTTGGCAAATAAAACAAGAAAAATACTTTTTACTCAGTACAAATCTTTTTTGAGTGCCATCCTTATTTAGACCCATTGTACTTGCATGTCTAGGGAAAAAAATGTAGATGCAATTGAACCCATCAGTCAGTATTCCACTACTTTTCCACGGCTGCATGAGGAACATTTGTCATCAGACAGAGCTCTATATTTTAGGATATCTATAAGATGCTCAGCTAAAAAGAAGATATTAAACCTACCCTGTTCTGTTCTTGGATTGGGGCAAATTTTACCTAAGCTTTTAACTGTGACTCATGTTGGGGCCTCCTACCGTTCCCTTACATTAATTAGTCCTATCTGTTTATTTGAAGCACCAAGTATCTTTACCTAAAATAAAGAACTCTAAAAACTTTAATGTAGACAAACTGGAGTCTAGACATGAATAATAAAAGTTTAAAAGCTGCAGCGTTTGTCCTGTAGGATTTTCTGCATGTCCCTGAATTCCTGAGCTTCCGCCTGATGTTTTTTCTGGATTGCAGAACAGGCAGGCTTACAAGGGTTATCCACAGGATAGGTGATAAATGTACAAGTATGATCACTGGGAATGCAACATCCAAGCCGCCTCTACTGCACCGTTGCAGCTTGAATAGGAGCGGTGGTCACACCTCTGCACCCTTCAACTCTATTTACAAGTCGTCGGGTGGAATTTAGCTCTGTAGACTTATTAACCTGACAATGAATACTTGCAGCCCACAAATGATTTGCTGGTTGTCACGCCACAAGCCTATTTGGACTTAAATGAAATAGTCAATTTTTGACTGCCTCATCTTTTCCATTATGGGGCTGTTGGAATACAGCACATAGGCATTGAATGGACTGACACTCTGTTGGACTCTGCATGCAACTAAAATAAATTCTTGAGACAATTCTTCTCGGAAAGGCAGTTATGTGTATTTTGAGATAAATGACAGCAGGATACAGAATAGAATAAAAATTCTGACACTGCGGAAACCTGGGTCCAGAATGAAATGGTAGAATGTCGGATAAATGGTCTTGGAAGAATGTAATGTCTCTCTCAAACAGTAGACTCTTATACCCCAAATGATGAAGGCGTATAATTACCATGGCTTAAGATGCTGCAGTCTACTGTAATGCTTTCACTTCAATGCGTTTTATATAGTACATCATCGATACATTAACAATTTAACATTCATTCACATTATGAGCTCAGCACATTATTAAAGGGGTTCTACACTTTGTTTTAACTGATGATCTATCCTATGGATAGATCATCCGCTTCTGATCGGCGGGGGTCCGACACCCGGGACCCCTGCAGATCAGCTGTTTGAGAAGGCAGCGGCGCTCCAGTAGCCCCACGGCCTTCTCACTGTTTACCGCCGGCCCACTGACGTCACGACTAGTATCAACTAGCGTGGGCGGGGCTAAGCTCCATTCAAGTGAACAGAGCTTAGCCCCGCCCACGCTAGTTGATACTAGTCGTGACGTCAGTGGGCCGGCGGTAAACAGTGAGAAGGCCGCGGCGCTACTGGAGTGCCGCTGCCTTCTCAAACAGCTGATCGGCAGGGGTTCTGGGTGACGGACTCCTGCCGATCAGAAGCTGATAGTTAAAACAAAGTGCAGAACCCCTTTAAGCATAAAGGAAATTACACCTCTTGTATACTTCACAATTCTCGATTGGACAAAAGTTCTCCAACTTGAACAACTCGTGCATACCTAATAAATTTTGACCTTTTGATCTATCTTTCTGTTAGCTCATTGTCCCTAAAAGCATTTGTTTGTCATAAATTATAGAAGCTGACAATTACACAGTATTGGACATAAATATATCCAGACCCTATTCTAGAAAGATTGATTAAATGCATTGATCTGTCACTAGACCCCATACCCATCTGAAGATTATCTTGCTTTTCTTAGAAATCAATATTAAGAGTTAGCTGGTATTTCTATTAGGTGTTTCCTATAATTAATGACTTAATGTTATACCAAGGTTAGGCAACCTCCGGCACTCCAGTTGTTGTGAAACTACAACTCCCAGCATGCATACTTCCTCTGCTCTTCTCAGAAATTAATGGAGCATGCTGGGAACTGTAGTTTCACAACAGCTTTCCATCTAAAAGGGTCAGAGAACCTAGAGGCGGACTTACTAAGCCGAAGAAAAATAGATCCAGGAGAATGGACATTAAACCGCAACATATTTCACGAGATCACGGCCAGATGGGGACTACCAGAGATAGACCTGTTTGCTTCCAGGGCAAATGCCCAGGTCGACACTTCTGTTCAATAAATCCAAGAGACAGACCATGGGCAATAGATGCTTTATCAATAAGATGGGAGTGTGACCTAGTCTATGCGTTTCCACCCTTTGCGCTGATTCCTCGCTTACTGCAGAAGTTACAGAAAGAAACAACAACGATGATCTTGGTAGCTCCCCACTGGCCACAAAGAAGCTGGTTCTCAATCCTGAGACAGTGGGCATTAGAAGAACCGTGGAAAATACCCTACAGGGAAAACCTGCTCTATCAGGGCCCAATAAACCACCCAAACTCCCAGATCTACAGTTTGGCAGTCTGGATCCTTAGAGTAAATCACTAAGATGACAAGGCCTTTCAGACAGAGTAATCCTTACCCTTCCCTTAAAGCTAGTAGGAAGAGAATTACATCAGCCATTTATCTTAAAGCCTGGAAAAGATTTAGCAGTTGGCTAGGGGAGGAGCATCCGAACACTTCTCCGCTGATTAATAAAATACTGGACTTTCTGCAAAAGGGGCTAGAATTGGGCCTGAGGCCGAGTATCTTTAAAGTCCAAATATCGGCCTTAAGCACCTTTTATGATACTAGTCTCGCAGAGCACAGATGGATAAGGAGATTTATTAGAGCAGCCTCTAGGTTAAGGCCCCTTTCACACGGGCGTTGCGGGAAAATGTGCGGGTGCGTTACGGGAACACCCGTGATTTTTCCGCGCGAGTGCAAAACATTGTAATGCAGAAGTTCGGGCTTGGGATCGGTGTTGTGTAGATTGTATTATTTTCCCTTATAACATGGTTATAAGGGAAAATAATAGCATTCTGAATACAAGATCATGTGATGACCGGAGTGACGTCACCACAGGTCCTTTACCCAGGTCCTAAAGAAAGGAGACAGAAGGAGATGCCGGGCCTCGCGGTCAAGTGGATTAAGGTGAGTTAAATTATATATTTATTTATTTTTTAACCCCTCCAGCGCTATCTTACTATGCATTCTGTATTCAGAATGCTATTATTTTCCCTTATAACAATGTTATAAGGGGAAATAATAATGATCGGGTCTCCATCCCGATCATCTCCTAGCAACCGTGCGTGAAAATCGCACCGCATCCGCACATGCTTGCGATTTTCACGCAACCCCATTCACTTCTATGGGGCCTGCGTTGCGTGAAAAACGCAGAATATAGAGCATGCTGCGATTTTCACGCAATGCACAAGTGATGCGTGAAAATCACCGCTCATGTGAACAGCCCCATAGAAATGAATGGGTCGGTATTCAGTGCGGGTGCAATGCGTTCAACTCACGCATCGCATCCGCGCGGAATACTCGCCCGTGTGAAAGGGGCCTTAAGGCCAACCTTAAGATCTAGGATCCGTCAGTGGGACCTTAATACAGTATTAGAGGGGCTAACTAGCCCCCCTTTTTCTCCCTCATCTGAGATCTCTATTAAACATCTGTCCTTCGAAACTGCTTTTTTGATAGCCATCACTTCTGCTAGACGTCTAAGTGAGATCCAGGCACTCTTCTGTAAAGAACCATATCTTAGAATTTTTGAGGATCGAATTGTACTAAGACTAGATCCTGGTTTTCTCCTCCCAAGGTGGTTTCAAATTTTAATCGTGAACAAGAGATAGTATTACCATCTGTCAACAGCTACCCAGGAGAGGAGATAGAAGAGAAGATGCAACTCCTGGATGTGAGAAACACCATAATACTGTATCTAGATGCAACAAAAAATTTCAGGAAAGATGACAACCTCCTAATCCAGTTTGGTGGCCGAAATAAGGGGAAAAAACTTTCCAAAGCTTCGATAGCTAGGTGGATCAGATCCACTATAGAATGTAGCTACTCTCTTCAGAACAAACCTTGCCTGGAAGGTATAAAAGCCCATTCTACCAGGACTACTGCCTCTTCTTGGGCAGAATGAACTGGGGTGTCACTAGACCAAATTTGCAAAGCAGCTACCTGGTCAAGTCTCAACACCTTTGTAAAACATTATCGCCTTAATCTTACCGCCTCCGCAGATTTAGCCTTTGGCCAAAATATTCTGCAGGCGGCTTCCCACCCTATTTAAAGTATTTGTTAGTTCTCATTGTGGCCGTCATGGTGGAAGGAATGGAAAACCGTAATTAGTCTTACCGGTAATTCAGTTTCCTTGAATCCACCATGACGGCCCATATATTCCCTTCCCTAAATTTTTTTTAAATAATATATATATATATATATATATATATATATATATATACATATATATACTCACCTAAAGAATTATTAGGAACACCATACTAATACGGTGTTGGACCCCCTTTTGCCTTCAGAACTGCCTTAATTCTACGTGGCATTGATTCAACAAGGTGCTGATAGCATTCTTTAGAAATGTTGGCCCATATTGATAGGATAGCATCTTGCAGTTGATGGAGATTTGAGGGATGCACATCCAGGGCACGAAGCTCCCGTTCCACCACATCCCAAAGATGCTCTATTGCAGTGTTTCCCAACCAGTGTGCCTCCAGCTGTTGCAAAACTACAACTCCCAGCATGCCCGGACAGCCTTTGGCTGTGCAGGCATGCTGGGAGTTATAGTTTTGCAACAGCTGGAGGCACACTGGTTGGGAAACACTGCTCTATTGGGTTGAGATCTGGTGACTGTGGGGGCCATTTTAGTACAGTGAACTCATTGTCATGTTCAAGAAACCAATTTGAAATGATTCGAGCTTTGTGACATGGTGCATTATCCTGCTGGATGTAGCCATCAGAGGATGGATACATGTTCTCATTCTGTTTACGCCAAATTCGGACTCTACCATTTGAATGTCTCAACAGAAATCGAGACTCATCAGACCAGGCAACATTTTTCCAGTCTTCAACAGTCCAATTTTGGTGAGCTCGTGCAAATTGTAGCCTCTTTTTCCTATTTGTAGTGGAGATGGGTGGTACCTGGTGGGGTCTTCTGCTGTTGTAGCCCATCCGCCTCAAGGTTGTGCGTGTTGTGGCTTCACAAATGCTTTGCTGCATACCTCGGTTGTAACGAGTGGTTATTTCAGTCAACGTTGCTCTTCTATCAGCTTGAATCAGTCGGCCCATTCTCCTCTGACCTTTAGCATCCACAAGGCATTTTTGCCCACAGGACTGCCGCATACTGGATGTTTTTCCCTTTTCACACCATTCTTTGTAAACCCTAGAAATCGTTGTGCGTGAAAATCCAAGTAACTGAGCAGATTGTGAAATTCTCAGACTGGCCCGTCTGGCACCAACAACCATGCCACACTCAAAATTGCTTAAATCACCTTTCTTTCCCATTCTGACATTCAGTTTGGAGTTCAGGAGATCGTCTTGACCAGGACCACACCCCTAAATGCATTGAAGCCACATTGGTTGACTAGATAATTGCATTAATGAGAAATAGAACAGGTGTTCCTAATAATTCTATAGGTGAGTGTATATATATATATATATATATATATATAATATAATATATATATTGCAGTTACAGATATTGAAAAATTCATATATATATTATCCAATATAAATCTCTATTTTGGTATGAAGTAATACTCAAAGGGGACACACATAATATTGCTCTCCTATGGGGTAATCTGTAAAAGCACTGAGGTGGAGGAGGGGTGGGGGCAATTTAAACTCTCTCTGTGTATTCCTGCCCCTACAGAGGTCAAGGGTCATCTCTCATTGTGGCCGTCATGGTGGATTCAAGGAAACGGAATTACCGGTAAGACTAATTACGTTTTTTTCTCATCAAAGAGTATCTACATGACTCGTTGGATGAGGACAGAGTCCTCCTGTCCCATCTTATAGAATTTGGCCTCCTTTTCATATGTTTAATCACTTCCTGACGGAGCAATTTTTAGTTTTTACTCCCTATTTTTTCGTTCATGTAGAAGAATGAGGGCTTATTTTTTGCAGGACAAGTTGTACTTTATAATGGCACCATTTAATATTGTATATGAAGTAATTGGGAGTTGGAAAAAATCCAAATAGGGTGGAATCGGAACATAAACAATGCAATTGAATACCAATGAGCACTTCTATTATGGAAGTGCTCATTAGTACAGGAGGACCCCTCCTTCCTCCCCGAGGCTCTACTCATCGCTTCCTGGTCTTCTCCTGCAGGGCTTCTCACTCAAGCATTAGAGGTAAGGTGATTTTTACTTATTTATTTTGTCTGCTTTGAGCATGGGGGTCATTCACTTTGGGGGTCTGATCTGAGATCTTAATGGGCGGCTCTTATTCACATCGGGGCACTGATCTGAGTTCTGTTTGGGGGTCATTCACATTAGGGGGTCTGATCTGAGTTCTGAATGGGGGTCTTATTCATATTGCAGGTCTGACTGGAGTCTTATTAACATTGGAGGTCATTCACATTAGGGGGTCTGATCTGAGTTCTGAATGGGAGTCTTATTCATATTGCAGGTCTGACTGGAGTCTTATTAACATTGGGGGTCTGAGCTGAGGTCTGATTGGGGGTAGTAACATTTTACCGCTATGTCTCGTGGCTTCAACGCACCGACTGTACCTCTTTCCTGGCCTGTCTTGTATTCAAGGCCCCAGCTTCTCTTAACTGGGCTGCATCCTTCCTCTGCCCCTTTTTCTTCCTGGACTTTTTTCCCATCACCTCTCCCAACTCCATGGTTTCTTGGGAGGGGTCTTTCTCCTTCTCAATCCTCTCCATGAGTGGGTTTTCGTCTATGGGAGGAGTTTTCTTTCACATGTCTTATAGGTCTCCATTTTTAGTGAATCTCCTTGCGATCGCTTGTCTTGGGTCCATCAAAATAGAATTATCCATGCCTCCATCCGACAGGTTCTTCCAGTCATCGCCACCTTAGTCCCCGTCTTAGCTGCTGCCTTTTATTAGGCCATTCATCCATCACGTGCAAGGAGTGATTGTTCCTGTACTGGCCTCAGGATCCAAAGACTCTCAATCGATTTGTCTGGGTCTCCCGTTTTTGTACGTAATCCCTCAGATCGGTGGTGGCATCTTTGGAGTTGGACGAATTCTTGTCATCCATCGTTATCCGGGATGCCTATCTCCACATCCCCATTGCTGGGTCTCATCAAAACTTCCTTCGCTTCTTTTTCAGTTCTCTTCATTTCCAGTTCATGGCTCTACCATTCAGTCTAGCCACTGCCCCAAGGGTCTTCGTGAAAGCTATGGCTCTTAGTGCACTCCTCTGCACAAGGGGAGTTGCAGTGATCCCCAAATGTCAAAAGCTGTAACGGGTTCCAGTCATCTTAGTGGTGTTAGATTTGCCCCGGAGGGCTTGTTTCCTGGATCTGATATTTCTGCTCGATCATGCTATGTGGCCTCTTACGCTGTGCCGAACCTCCTTTCCCAAGGTCTGCTATTCCACCCCAATTTCTTGGCTACGTTTAATGGTCTGGCTGTTGAAGCCATGATCTTAAGGTTTTGTGGTCTCTCTGAGGCTGTCATTCAGACTTTACTTAAGACACGTAAGCCTCAGTCTGCTAGGCTCTACGCACTTGGAGGACCTATTTTTCCTGGTGTGAATCCAATGATTTCCACCCCCTTCTTTTCTCCATTCCCCAGATTATTTCCTTTCTTCTGTCTGGTTTTGAGAAGGGCTTGGGTCTGGCCAAGTTTCCTCCTTTCTGCAGGGTGTGGCTCACTGTGTTCCCCCTTTTACGCCCTCTTGTGGAATCCCAGGATCTAAATATGGTCCTGGATGCCCTTCAGTTTCCTCCTTTCGAGCACTTGAAGGAGGTCTCTCTTCATTTTGTCTCCTTTAAGGTTACTTTCCTCGCAGGGTTTCTGAGCTAGCGGCCCTCTCTTGTAGGTCTCCTTTTCTAAATCTTCACCAGGACAAAGTTGTCCTCTATCCTGTCCTATCGTTTCTTCCCAAGGTTATCTCCTCCTTTCACATTAATGAATAGATGATGCTGCTTTCCTTTTGTCCCCGAGAGCGGTTTCTTCACTGCCTTGATGTTGTCTGAGCAATCAGATTTTATCTGGCATTAACTGAATCCTTCCATTGTTCAGACTCCCTCTTTGTTGTCTCTGGAGGCCGACGCAAAGGCCTGCCAGCCTCCAGGGCGTCCATCTCCCTTTGGATTTGGTCAGCCATTTGGTCAGCCATCAAGGACGAAATCCTCCTTTTCGGGTCACTTTGCACTCTACTCGCGCAGTCCGCGCCTCCTGGGCGGGTCAGCATCAGGCTTCTGTTGATACGTTTTCTAAATTCTACCAAATTCATTCTTTGGCATCTACCAATACCAGTTTGGGTCTCAAAGTTGTGCAGGTGGCAGTGTGTTAGGATATTCGCATAGCGGTCTTTTCCCACCTTTAGGGACTGCTTTGGGAAGTCCCACTGTGCTGTTTCCCCCAATGCCATTCACAAGAAAACTGGATTTTTGTGCTTACCGTAAAATCCTTTTCTCGTTGGATGCATTTGGGGACACAGATCTTGTTTCTTCCGTATGGTTTCCTGATATTCCTGGATTGGTTGTTCTCTTAGGTTCTTTTCCAGGTTCAGGACATGTTGGTTCTTGTTTTTTTGTTGTAGTTGACTTCTCTCCTACTGCTTTTGTACCAACTGATTACTCCAGTGCCTGTGCAGAGGGTAATAGCCCACCTGGGCATAGCCAACATTTCTTTTTTCTAGTGTCAGCCTCCTAGTGGCAGCTGGGCATATACCCATGGTGCTGTGCCCCCAATGCTTCCAATGAGAAAAGTACAAAAATCCAGTTTTTCTTTGCATCAGCATATTCTGACCGTCGTAACTTTTTCATATTTACATCTACAGAGTTGTGCGAGGGATAATATGCGGAGCGATCTGTAGTTTTTATTCATACAATTTTTGTGTGTTTGATCACTTTTTATTCAATTTGATTTGGAGGAAAAGCAAGGAAAAAATTTAGAATTGGCCATTTAGATTTTTTTTTCTGTTATGGTGCTCAGTACTGTTGAACGAAGCGAGCTTCGGATGCTTCATCCAAAGTCGCTTCATTCAAAACTTTGGAATAAGGTGGAACGCACATGGCTGGTGTCCGTGTTTTGCGGATCCGCAATTTGCGGACCGCAAAACACTTGCGGATGTGTGAATGGACCCTTATACTGTGTTTCCTGATTGTAGAAACACCCCATACATGGCCTTTAACTGTTGTTGTCTAGAATATACAGTAGGGCTCAGGATTAAAAGAGCACCATGTGCATTTGAGGCCTAATTTGGTAATTTACTCAGTATTGGCTGACAATTGCTGAGGCTCTAATGTGAAATAAAAAAGAGCTCCCAAGAAGTAACTCCATTTTGGAAACTGTACCCTCAGGGAATTTTTTAAGGGGTGGAAGGAGCTATTTGACCCAACAAGCGTTTTACAGAATTTTCAAACACTTGTCATAAAATTTAGGAGCACACAACTGTGAAAATTACACGTTTTGTAAGAAAGTATAACGTTAGGCAGAGATTTTTCACTTTCACAAGGGGTAACAGGAGAAAAAGCACACCAGTATTTGTTACTCATTTGTTCCTGAATGTGGCGACACCCCATATGTGCTTGAAAACTGTTGTTTGGGTATACCGCAAGCGAAGAAGTGACATGGATTTAGCAAGTCAGATTTTGCAGACATGGTTTTCAGTTACCAAGGCACACCCGAAGAGACCCAGAGGTACCTCCTTCAGCAGAAAATGACCCCATTTTGCTAACTATACACCATAAATAATTTTTTTAAGGGTTGGAAGGAGAATGTTTGACCCCATCAGAGTAAAATAGTGGTAAAATTACAGGGCACATAAAAGATCAAATTAACAATCTATGGATGAGTGCTATACAATGAAGCAATCCTTTATGCACAGACCTGGTTTTTCAGGGCAGGTTTTGCAATGATGTATGGTATCCTTTTGTATCCCCCTTTTAGAACACATGCTGCATCTCTTTTGGGTCCTTCCCTTCCTTGCTGTTTGGGGACTTCACCAGGGAAATGTTGCCATGGTACAATACGGGCACCAGAACTTCCATAAGTACTGGCACCCTCCCCTGACTGGTTTTGAAAAACTAGGGCCTTGATCACCACCTCTTGAAACTGAAGGAATGTTCCTGGGTGGCCTGTAGAGCGAAATAACACAACCGCATTATATAGTGCCATCTGTACAATGTGCACTGCCAACTTCTTGTACCACACCTTTGTTTTCCGCATGGCACTGTATGCTTCAGCTTGAAAGATCAACGCTTCCCATGTGTCTAATATAGTCCAGGATTCAGTCTGGTTTGGGGTTAGTAGTAGTGGTACCTCGTACAGGGGCAGAGAAGGTGGTATTTACATGAATGGTGGTGAGTACGAGGATGTCCTTCTTGTACTTAACTACCAGCATGTTCACATTGACGAGAGGCCTTCTTCCGCCCTTTTTGAGTGGTTCAGGGATCAGGAAGTTTGATTGTTTGTGTACTGTGCCGCAAGCTACAGTACTTCTGGAGTGTAGGGACTTAAACAGTGTTACACTGGTGTGTAATAGTTATCCACATATAGGTGGTAACCCTGATCCACCAATGGGTGCACTAAGTCCCACAAATCTAGCTTTTTTACAAGGCCCATATGCAGTACGAGCCCCCATAATTTCATCATCTCTGCTGCATTTACAGGGGTCCAACCCAGGAGGCGAGCATACTGTATAGTGATGTGGGGTTCTGGGCAATAAATTGGTGGGCATATAAATTTGTTTGGGTCACCATAAAATTTACAAAATCATCAAAGAAAAAGATTTTGAAATAATAAATTTTTGTGAATCCTGCACAGTCAATCTGAATTCCAGACCTGCCCTCAAACTCATAATCCTCAGGAGGTTGGGTCCATATGGGATCACTCTGGGGGGCTGCCTCCAAAGTCTCGGGTGCCTTCTTGAAGGTCCCTCATCACTGGATGAGGAAGAGGAGAAGAGGAATGTGACATCCTCTTCTCCTTCCCTGGCCAGGTATCAGTGCCAGAGGCAAGAATGGCGTATACCTCCCGTCAGCTGAATACATTGTTTAGGATTGACAGGCCATTTTTATTGGGGTATGATGGGTAAAGTGTGTAGGCATTTCTATCAGGGGTGTTTATGTTGGGTGTAACGGACCGTTCAGCACACAGCTCCGTTCAGACGATATCCTCCTTTCAGATTGACAGGCAGCTACTGCAAGCACCAGTCTGCCGAACTGCAAACTACACGAATCCTTCAACTCGGGAACAGGAAACACACGAACACTGGAAACAGCTGAACAGGAAAAGCATACAATCAGCTTACACTCCTGGCAATCAGCATACAATCCAATTCCCCCAATAACGAGACGACACTTCGTTTTGAGGTCAAGCAGAACTGACTGTACTGGCACATACAGCCTCTTTTATTCACAATCCACAAACATAGTACTGCCCACAGGGTTTTGAAATACAACCAATCAATCCGTACAATAGACACAGACACTCCCACACAAAATCCTCCCCTCTGCCTGTGATATGATTACTGAACACAATGGGTAATATAATTATCACAGGCAGAGAAATACAGTTTTATAAAACATATCACAGGAACCCCAAAACATGCAATAACCCCATAACAAGCATATCCTCGGAACCGGGAGATCTGGGTGAACCACATATCTAAAATTCACCCAGATCCGTTCAGTAGTTTGGAAGATACAGTTTAATGCAGATTCCGCAGAACATATACAGGCTATATAAAAAATTATTACTGTATAATGTGTCCCCTGTTGTATAGTTTAAAACTACTGCCCGATGTCTTTGTGCCCCAAATACCGGCAAGATGGCACCTTGTAGAAAAGTCCAAACAGTGTCTGTGAGTTAAAATGGCCGCCTTTCATTGTTCTCACCATGTGCTTCATCCATTGTTCTCACCATGTGCCTCTGATACATGAAATGGTGGCCATCCAATAACTCCACAGTATGTCCCCAGATGGTTCTTAAAGAGCCGTAATCCAGAGGCAGGAGGCGGGCAAACAGCCCCCTCCAAAACACCGTGGCGAAGTGGCTTTCGCCACATTGGGCTTTGACATATGAAGGGACTTGTAACAAATTTAGGAGAATTGAGAATTTAGAATAGCAATTTTGAATTTAGGAGAAAAACAAAAAAAGAAAAATAATTGTTTTTCCTACATCAAAAATGCCTGGAAAACTGAGCAGACGTGATCTGTAATGTAAGGTACTGATCAGCGCTCAGCGGGTGCAATGCGCACACACACAGATGTTGCGTGTGTGCAAAAATCGAATCTAACACTGCCTGAAAATGACACATCCCCCTGGTGGGCCCCAATACATATATATTCAGAGCTTTATCTGTCTATCTATCTATCTATCGAACTCTTAAGTACACTTTCTCCCACCCCCCAAGAAGAAAGCATCGGTGCAATCAGTAAAAAGTACAGTACTTATTGGTGTTTAGCAGTTGCAGGACTCACACAAGCAGATGCTTTTTGTGCGTCCATGTAAAAATAGTAGTAAATATTTACTACAGATAAAAAACACTTGCTAAAATTAGCATATCTAACTATAAAGAGCTCTAAGAGATCTATATATATGTATATAAACCCCTAACTACTAATTCTTTTGTTACACAAAAAAAAAAAACTGTGCCAAATAATGAGCATGGATTAGGCCCCTTTCACACGAGCGAGTATTCCGCGCGGATGCGATGCGGGAGGTGAACGCATTGCACCCGCACTGAATACCGACCCATTCATTTCTATGAGGCTGTTCACATGAGCGGTGATTTTCACGCATCACTTGTGCGTTGCGTGAAAATCGCAGCATGCTTCTCTTTGTGCGTTTTTCACGTAACGCAGGCCCCATAGAAATGAATGGGGTTGCGTGAAAATCGCAAGCATCCGCAAGCAAGTGCGGATGCAGTGCGATTTTCACGCACGGTTGCTAGGAGACGATCGGGATGGAGACCCGATCATTATTATTTTCCCTTATAACATGGTTATAAGGGAAAATAATAGCATTCTGAATACAGAATGCATAGTAAAACATCGCTGGAGGGGTTAAAAAAATAAAATAAAAAATTTAACTCACCTTAGTCCACTTGATAGCGCAGCCGGCATCTCCTTCTGTATTCTTTCTTTAGGACCTGGGTAAAGGACCTTTGATGACGTCACTCCGGTCATCACATGGTACGTCACATGATCTTTTACCATGGTGATGGATCATGTGATGACCAGAATGACGTCACCAAAGGTCCTGTTGCTGCACAGAGATCAGATGAAGCCAGAAGGAGATGCCGGGTACGCGATCAAGTGGATTAAGGTGAGTTAATTTCTTTCTTTTTTTTTAACCCCTCCAGCGCTGTTTTACTATGCATTCTGTATTCAGAATGCTATTATTTTCCCTTATAACCATGTTATGAGGGAAAATAATACAATCTACAGAACACCGATCCCAAACCCGAACTTCTGTGAAGAAGTTCGGGTTTGGGTACCAAACACGCGCGATTTTTCTCACGCGAGTGCAAAACACATTACAACACCCGCACATTTTCCCGCAACGCCCGTGTGAAAGAGGCCTTAGAAGAAAAAAAACTCCTGTGCCAAATACAGGTGCTGATCAGTGATGAACATGGGCTTCACAGCTTGCACACAGAAAAAGTGGTGTAGAGCTGGGGGAAAAAAAGACAAAAAAGTGAGAAAAAAAAGATCAGGGGGGAGGGATAGGATTAGTGATGGTTTTTCTTTTTCTTTGTTTCACAGAAGAGCACTGGAGATCCCAGTGATGGTGCACCACAAGTCCCAGCAAGCCAATCAATACCACAGAGGGGCACATAACCTGTCTGAACCCAGTCACCAGCTAGAATGGTGGCATGCAGAGGGGTTCCTCCTCTACCTTCTGATGCTGTAGCGTTGCCATTGGCTGGAGCATTATACCAGCCAATCACAGCGCTGGCAGGTGATGTCAAACACTGGCGTCCCCTACCTGACCTCAGAGGTGATTGGTTCAGCACCAATCACCCCCTCCTGAGCACACCTGCAGCCCCCTGACTGGCTTTTGCCGTTTGGGAGCTGCGATCGTGGCTGCAAGCGGGTGGTATAACCTCCCTGGGCCCTTAACTAAGATGGCTGCCTGCTGAACAGAGCAGCCATCTTACCCCGGTTACTGTGCAATTAGACACAGTAACCGAGTTGTGCCATACATGTACGATGCTGGTCCGCAACTCACTGACTGGCTGCACCGTACATCTACGGCGAAGGTCCAGAAGGAGTTAAATAATTACATAGCAGCACGCACCACAATATAAAGACAACCCACGGGACAGTTAGTTTTGTACAATCAGTACTTTATTGGCAGTTAATCATTGTGACAACTATAATAGCCAGTCAAGATGTTACAATCATAGTATATTGTACGTAATGGATTTAAAAGTATCCGTGGCTCAAAGCAGCCACAAGAACAGCAGTGAACTTCTCCCAGACAGCCTGGACTTGAGGGGTGAAAGCAGATGCCAGTTTGCTAGCCAAGACGATGACCAAAACTTCAGTCAGACGCTGTAAATAGATAAGAGATTGTGATAAATTCCTCTAGCATTCTGCTTCAATTACAGCACCATTAGGGTGCTGCCATGCACCGCAGCAAAAAAAACGCACCAAAGACACATGTGGTTTTTACAACAACATATCTGCATTTATGGTACTTTTTCTTCCAGCAAAGGGAAAACACACAGTAACTGAATGACATTAATTACAAAATATTGTTACATTAATGTAAATTAAGTCTACCGCGTGTTTTCCCTTTGCTATAAGAAAATGCACCGTAAAGGTAGGTATGTTGTTGCGGAGACGTGTGGCAGCACCTTATAGTTACTATGAAAGCAACACATATGCTCTCTAGTTTTCCTTACCCCCCTGCCCCAAGAGAAGAACACAACACCAATAAAAACAATTCTATGTGCCGTACTGCCGTTTACTTGAGTTTGCCATGACTATATATTTTCTATATATTTAGTTTAGAAATCCATGGTGGCTCAGTGGTTAGCACTCGTGGGAAAACATCTGCATGAAGTTTGTATGTTCTCCCTGTGTGTGCATGGGTTCCCTCCCACAAAAATAGGCAAATTGGCTTCCAATGAAATTGACCTTAGTGTGTGTTGGGGTGAAGCGCCCATATGGCTGCCACTGACTTCCCAAGGTGTTGCCCCATCCACACAACTATCCCTGCGCTTTGAGTCCCTGTGGGAAAAGTGCATAACAAATGTTTGTCATTGTCATTATGACAACTGTAGGCAGCTTTTCTATCATCTGAACTGCAAATCTACTAAACAATACAGCGCTTTACTATATAACTAGACAGCACTGACAGTCAGTAGACAGCCACTTTCACCCGGGCAGTATTTGGTCTGGATTTTGCATTATATGTAAACCAAAACCAGGAGTGGAACCTAGAGAGGAACACTGTCCTGGAAATATTTGCACTTCTGCATTCTAGAACCACTAGAACAAATACTGACCATGTGAAAGTCACCTTTGGGAGATTTCCTTCAGCCATATTGGTTATCACTCAGCTTCCCCAAAAGCAGTTCTAAGAATCAACTGACGTGATATTTTAAAAAGTCAAGGACATGTAGCTAGGTAGTATGTATTCAAGCCAGTATTTTTTTTTTTTTAATTAGAGATAACGTATTATTTTATATCTCCAGGAATAGCACACTAATAGTATGAATTTATGATACCTTGAAGTTCTCAGGGTCTACATGGAGCTCCTGGGCATGGGACTTGCTGAGGTCATGCAGGTAATGTTTCACATCATCAATGTGTTGGATGGAATTGCCAACAGCTGTGAGCACCTTCTTGCCATGTGCCTTCACCTTGGCGTTGCCAGAGATGGCGGTGACGTTGGAGAGGTTTCCAAAGCTGCTGAAGTATCTCTGAGTCCAGGGGTACACGATGAGCAGCCTAGTCAAGTATTAGGAAAGAAATAATTTACATTTGTAGTGATTCTATTTAACAATAAAAAGTGCAGCTCGTTATAATGAGAAGAAGTGTATAAAGAGATCTATACAATATATAGACAATATTGAACTATTAGAACTACTGTAATAGTTTGTACAATTCAAAGTGTAGCATGACCTGTTGTGGTCTGATTACCTGCTCAGGACTTCATGGCCGTCGGCTTCCACATTGACCTTGGCCCAGGTGGAGTTGATAATGGCCTTCTCTTCAGCTGTCCAGTGGACCATGTTGGCTGTGAATGCAAGTAGCTGCTAAAGATTTTGGGTGAGAAGTAAGACGCTTCTGCCTTTTAGGCAATCGTGACCTGATTTATAGAGGATTTTGCAGAGTCACACCCAGACTTCGTTTTGCTGTGTCATATTTATTCTTCTCCACCCGGCTCACTCCTGCATATCTGATCTGGTGGGACTAACCCATTATTTTTTTTTACAATGGCTTTCAGATAAATTTATGAGTCTATAAATCACCAATATATACAAATTAAGCCGTTTCTATTCTGTTACAGGCTGATTATCAATCATTTTGAGACACAAATATGAAATTATAACAAACTCTAAATATCTGGAAATGTCATTAAACAGTAATTAACCATTTCATTTATCTATACAGGTGAGAAGTCAAAAGTTTATATTTTTTTATCTCAATTTCACTAAAATTGTATATCCATTAGGGGAGGTTTCTTCTTATTATTAATATTATGTCACAAAGTGTTGCAGGGACATCAAAAATAATCTATTTAGCCCAAATCCATATTTTTCTGAGAAATTGTATGCATTCTTTCTCAAATCTGACCCAAAGTGTTTTCCTTCAGCTACTGTGGAACTGCAAATCCCAGCATAAGATTGTGCAAAACTGATATAAAGTCATCTAAATAACATAAATATCCTAATAATTATATCATTGAAATGAAGATCCTACATAGTAGACCTAGCTTTGTGCTCAAGAAAATATTTTAGAGATAGTAAAGAATATTCCTTAGGCTGTATTCATATCTGTGTTGGAGTCCATCAAAAAAGATATTAAAATTCCTGGTTCCCTGGCAGAGATGTGATGGGCCTCATTACAGCAAATGAGGTCCGTCAGGCACTGTTTGTGTCCGTCATTGACTAATCCACAATTTCTGTCATTTTCGTGGTTAGGCTGCTATAACAGAACAATGGTAGCATTAGCACAGATATGAAGCAGTGTTAAATTAAATGATTACAATATTTTTATATAGTTGTTAGACTTGTACTTGCATGAGTCTTTATTGCTTATATAAGGCCAGTTTAACACTGGCATTCATCTTTTCCGGCAGGCTGTTTCGGCAATAGAACAGCCAGCCAGATCGGTAATACAGTGTACAAACGTGTGCTGACGGACGTGCAGCGTGCAGCGGTATTTGTCTGTCCGCCCGCCTCTCTGCATATTTGCCGTGCTGCAGCCGGATTTCCATTGCCCCCCATTATAGTGAATGGGGCTGGGTGGACATCCGTCAGCACACATGTGTACCCTGTAGTGCTGCTCCGGCAGGGGAAAGATAAATGTGTGGGAAACTGTCCTTAACCAGCACACTCTATAGTCATAGTTTATTCTCTGATGGGAAACTGTTTGAATGCTTCCATACAGACATGTACACGATGGACACTATGCATACAGTATTTATCCATTAAGAACTTGTACCAAATCTTAACTGGTTCAGGTACAGGTTTTTTGGTCTTCAGGATCAGACAGTTAAACCATTTTAGTTGTATGACTATAACTTTTATTTGTTGGATTATCTGTGATTTTTGTAAAGCTTTTTACGCTTTTTTTTTTAAAGACTTTTTAGGCTTGTAGTTATAAGCTAAAAATATACCTTCAAAATCTTCTTAAGCTTATTCCAAGCCATTTGTAGGGACCAAGGAATCAATAAGGACTTCCTCACCCCCAAATAGCCAGATTCCAAACATGAGAAAATATTCTCTATTGGTTTCCCCATAACCTGCGACAGATATTGTGCTAATTAACTATCAGTGAATCTACAACACCGCTGCAACTGTGCACATAAATAATATCCCTGAAAGAAAGGGAGTGATAGCCCGCCATCTAATTCTGCCAACCATAGATATTTTTGTTTTATTATCACCCTCTTTCTCCCTCATATTAGATCGTTAATAAGACACTCCAATCTATGAAAGAAAATATCATCAATCCATACTGGGGAAGCACACATCGGGTACATCACAATAGGAAGGACAATCATCTTAATAAGAGCTATTCAATCCACCTGAGCCAGAATCACTTTCTGCCAAGCACATATTTTGGATTTTTACTTCAAGACTGGAGCTAAATTAAGCTCATAAAACCTCTTTATAGGGAGACCAATCTTGACCCCCAAGTACTCCAGGGTGTCATTCGGGGCAAGAACCTTTACTTTACTCCCCTCATCTACGGCCTTGCGGTTAAGCGGGAGGAGCGATGACTTGGACCAATTAACCCGATAGCCCGAGAATCTACCAAAGTCCTCCACTACTGTCATCACATAAGGGAGAATTTTCCATCCCCGGTCCAAAAACAGAATGACGCCATCGGCATAGAGGCTTATTTTATCGCTCACTCCTGTCACCCCAAAGCCGTCTATACTATTATCTGAGCGAATCTTACAGGCTAATGGTTCAATAAATAAGGCAAAAAGAAGGGGAGAGAGCGGGCATCCCTGCCTCATCCCACGCCGCATCAAATAATAGGGGAGGTACAAATACCGTTGATGTTTAACCGGGCTAACGGCCGTTCATATAACATTTGAGTCATCTCTGTAAATACGGTCCCCAATCCTGGACATGTGATGACTTGAGCAGGGGAACCTTCCGTGCAATGCATAATTTGAAACCATGACGGCGTAGTGTTCTACCGACAGTGACCTTTGAAACTGTGGTCCCAGCTCTCCATGTCATTGACCAGCTCCTCCCTTGTAGTTCTGGGCTGATTCCTCACCTTTCTTATCATCTGTGATACCCCACGAGGTGAGATCCTGCATGGAGCCCCAGTCTGAGGGAGACTGACAGTCATCTTTAGCCTCTTCCATTTTCAAAAAATTGCTCCAACAGTAGATCTATTTTCACCAAGCTGCTTGCCAATTGCCCCGTAGCACTTTCCAGCCTTGTGGAGGTCCACAATTTTGTCTCTGGTGTCTTTTTACACCTCTTTGGTCTTGCCCATGGTAGGAGTTGGCATCTGACTGACAGCGGGGTGGACAGGGGTCTTTAAAGAGCTCAGACAGGTGCTACTAAGTTAGATTAATGAGTGGAGTAGAGGTGGACTTTTAAAGGCACAGTAACAGGTCTTTGAGATCCAGAATTCTTGCTGTTTCTCAGGTGTTCAAATACTTATGTTCAGCAGTGCAAGACAAATAAATTCTTTAAAAATCATACAATGTGATTTCCTGAGTTTTTTTTTATTTATTCTGTCTTTCAGAGTGGGAATGCACCTACAATGTTAATTTCAGACCTCTCCATGATTTCTAAGTGGGAGAACTTGCCAAATCGCAGGGTGTTCAAATACTTCTGTTCCTCACTGTATATTAAAATTTAGACCAAGGTCATGTAAATATTGTCTTTGAGAAGCACGATTTAACCCTTTCTACCCCGGGCCAGTTTTCACCTTCCTGCCCAGGCCATTTTTTGCAAATCTGACATGTGTCACTTTATGTGGTAATAACTTTGGAACACTTTTATTTATCCAAGCCATTCTGAGATTGTTTTCTCGTGACACATTGTTCTTCATGACAGTCATAAATTTGAGTCAATATATTTCACCTTTATTTATGTAAAAATCCCAAATTTACCAAAAATGTTCGCAATTTCAGTTGGCATAATTTTGTAAATTTTATTTTATTTTTTTTAGGACGTAAGATGGCTTCGAATTTTAGAAGCAATTCTTAAAAATTTACTTTTTAAGGACCAGTTCATGTCTGAAGTCACTTTGTGGGGCTTACATAGTGAAAACCCCCGATAAATGACCCTATTGTAGAAACTACACCCCTCAAGCTACTCAAAACTGATTTTACAAACCTTGTTAACCCTTTAGGTGTTCCACAAGAATTAAAGGAAAATGGAGATGAAATGTAAAAATTAGAAATTTTACTTTTTGGGCTTATTTTCCATTTTAATAAAAAAAAAAATCTTTAACACATCGAGGGTTAGAGCCAAACAAAACTCAATATTTATTACCCTGATTCTGCTGTATACAGAAACACCCTACATGTGGTCGTAAACTGATGTAAGGGCGCACTGTAGGGCGCAAAAGAAAAGGAACGCCATATGGTTTTTGGAAGGCAGATTTTGCTGGACTGGTTTTTAGATGCCATGTCCAATTTTAAGCCCCCCTGATGCACACTTATAGTAGAAATTCCCAAAAAGTGACCCCATTTTGGAAACTAGGAGATAAGTTTCCAGTTTTGTTGGTACTATTTTGGGGTACAAATGATGAGTTTTTATTTTGTATTTTTTTACAGTGTTCACCTGAGGGGTTAGGTCATGCGATTTTCTATATAGCTGGTTGTTACAGACTCGGCGATAACTAATATGTATACTTTTTTTTATTTATTTCACTTTAACACAATAATAGCATATTTGAAACAAAAAAAAAGATGTTTTAGTGTCTCATGTTCTCAGAGCTATAATTTTTTTATTTATTGAGCGATTTTCTTATGTAGGGGCTCATTTTCTGCGGGATGAGGTAACGGTTTTATTGGTATCATTTTGTTGCACATACACCTTTTTGATCGCTTGGTGTTGCACTTTTTGTGATATAAGGAGACAAAAATGGCTTTTTTTGACACAGTTTTTTTTTTTTTAATGGTGCTTATCAGACGGGGTGGATCATGTGATATATTTATAGAGCCGGTCGTTATGGACGTGGCGATACCTATTACGTGTGTTTTTTCCAATTTTTTATTATAAAATCATCAGGAAATGGGGCGTTTTTTTTTTTTTTACTTGAAACTTTTTTTTATTTTATTAAACACACTGTTTTTAACTTTTTTTATAACTTTATTTCTGACTTTAACTTTTGGGGGTCTGATCCCCTCTGCAATGCATTACAATACATCTGTATTGTAATGCATGGCCTACTAGTGTATTACACAGAGTAAAACACTAACAGGTTGCCTAGGAGACCCAGCCTGAGGCAGGTGCCTCTGCATGGCATCGAGCTGCCTTCTCACCCTTTGGGTCCCCGCCACAGCAGTGCAGGGACCTGATGGGCTCCCTCACCCGCAGCAAACCCCTTCTATGTCGCGGTCAGCGCTGACCGCGGCATAGAAGGGGTTAATGCGCCGTCATCTGGGGTTAATGCCAGCGTATACAGCAGGGGTCCGGCTACCGGGAACAGCTGGTCCCCTGCAGCTGATCTCGCGGGCGCAGCTCCTGCACTTGCCCGATCAGCGGGCCGTAATAGTATAGCGCTGGGCGGCAAGTCACGTCCTGCTGAGCCATACTATTATGGCGCTCGTCGGGAAGGGGTTAATGTGATGTGATTTCCTACAATCCAAATCTTGCAATTATCTGTAAGACAAATGAAACTATTCTAATAACAATTTTGATCTGATGTAGATCTTGAACCTATCCAATTTCCATCTACCTACATTTTTTTTATTAAGGATGAAGCCAATCCTTGTTGAGCAGCCAAGGTGGCTTCTCCTATTCTGAATGAATGGGCAGAAATATTATAGTCTTGATATCCTATATATAGAGACTTTTCTTTAAAATTGCATTAAATTGAAGAGGAGAATGGTCCCGGTGTAGGAATAAAGGACCATCTACCTTTGGCCCAATATACAACCAATTTTGCATAGCCCTTGAATTTAAATACAAGAGAATTAAATCCTTTAGGTTGTATAGGAAGAAGTCTAAATGCGGATTTAATATCGGTTTTGGCTAAGAGGCCCATTTCCCTCAACTTAACTATAGCTAAATCAAAAGAAGAATAAGAAACCATAGATAAGCTTTTGTCTATTTCATTGTTTATTGAATGGTAACATTGGAAAGAAAGGTTGTGAATTAAGCAGAATGAGTTAGATTCTTTTTTTCAGGGACTAGGCCTAAAGGAGAAAAGCAAAAATTTTGAAAAGGATGGCTCGAAAAGGGGCCTGCAACACGGCCTAATTCAATTTCTTTAAAAAATGTTTCCTTAACTATAGAAGTGGTTGAAGAAATCCAGTTCCACTTCGGTAAAGGAAAAATTTATTTTGCTTGCGGTAAAATCACATCCAGTTACAGTTACAAAGTCATCCGACTGCCCGCACCGCAAAAAAGTAGCGCATGCTGAAGTGAATGGTTCCATGATGCGGGCTGCACACAGCCGTGTGCAGCCCGCATCATGGACCCATTCACTTCAATGGGTCCAGGATCCGGAATATGAGTGCTACAGAGTGCTTCCATGGTGCTTCTGGCTGTGCCTCCGCACCGCAAAAAAGTAGTGCATGAGCTACTTTTTTGCGTTGCGGAGGCACAGCCAGAAGCACCACGGAAGCACTCTGTAGCACTCATATCCCGGATCCTGGACTCATTGAAATGAATGGGTCCTTGATGCGGGCTGCACACGGCCAGTACCCGTGTATTGCAGACCCGCCGTATGCGGCCTGCAATATGGCAACGGCGGGCACACAGTCGTGTGCATGAGCCCTAATAGTCCTCACTGGTACTGTTGACGCAATATTTTAGGTTTTAAAAATGTGGCTCTCGAAAGAAATTTCAATCGTGGTTTTGGCGATATTTGGCTCAGTTGACAAAAAAGTTTGCCCACCACTGGTGTATTCTATTGGGAGAGGGGAGAAATCCGCTGGCAGACACCTTGCGTGGTAGAATAAAAGCATTGGGTGAAAATATTCATTTCACCCCTTCTTCCCTGACAGAAAGAGAGTCGGAAGCCCCCCATACACATTAGAGTGTCGGTTAAGGCTACTTTCACACTAGCGTTCGGGTGTCCGCTCGTGCGCTCCGTTTGAAGGGGCTCACGAGCGGCCCCGAACGCATCCGTCTGGCCCCAATGCATTCTCAGTGGAGGCGGATCCACTGAGAATGCATCCGCCTGCCAGCGTTCAGCCTCCGCTCCGCTCAGTGAGCGGACACCTGAACGCTTCTTGCAGCGTTCGGGTGTCCGCCTGGCCGTGCGGAGGCGAGCGGATCCGTCCACACTTACAATGTAAGTCAATGGGGACGGATCCGCTTGAAGATGACACTATATGGCTCAATCTTCAAGCGGATCCGTTCCCCATTGACTTTCAATGTAAAGTCTGAACGGATCCGCTCAGGCTACTTTCATACTTAGAAAATTTTCTAAGTAATAATGCAGACGGATCCGTTCTGAACGGATGCAAACGTCTGCATTATCGGAGCGGATCCGTCTGATGAAACATCAGACGGATCCGCTCCGAACGCTAGTGTGAAAGTAGCCTAATGTGTATGGGTCGTTTAGGTTGAGCACACAGATAAGATAAAGTGGTACCTTGGAACTGAACCGAGTTCAGTAAAAGGTTTTTTACAGTAGAAATGAATTTTTGAAGTTATTACCCGAAGTCTCGTGAGACTTCGCTAAGTAATAACTTTGGCTCATCGGAGCTGATACATTCTAATACTGTATGGAGCTCCTGCTCCGTACAGTATTCTAGCAATGTTTCATCCGAAGTCGATTCGCTCATCCCTAATCACAAGCCTACCAGCCACCAAGAATGTAACAAAAATGAATGGACATTAGGGATAGGTCAAAGTAATCTGCCATATAATAGAAACCTTGCGACTGTGAATCAAAATAAAGGACAACCTTTCATTACCTTCTGGAAAAGTCGCTAATTCTTGAAAACAGCAGTGTTGAGGCCATGAAGTTCTATGAAGCTCGCTCTTATATGGGAAGCACCACATTCATGAGCCTCAGAAATCTTTTCTCTAATAGCTCCTCTTTACAAGTGACCAAAATAAATGCGGCATTGACGTCAGACTGTATGCACACTTTCAAAAACATTTCAAAGGAGGCTTCATGGCACCATTTACATGGGTTGATGATTAGGTGAACGGATGCACTGTTAAGCACTTCTTGATCACTGACACATTTAAGCCTGTCTGCCGATCAGCTGGCAAACAAGCAAATGTTTACTTGTCACCTGATTTCATTGTTTATGTGGCCATCTGCCCCATGTAAACCAGGATGTTCCGCCAACAGTAATGAAACTGTATGTGAATGACAGATCGCATTAATGAACATTCGGTAACGTACAATGATAATGGATAGGTATTATATATTAGTAGGATGCACAGGGTTGCTGGTCCACCAACCAGGGCGCTCACAGTCCAGCAGTGTCACCCCACTACTGGAAGAAAAGCTAGAAAAATGTATAAAAAGGACTGAGCACATCTAGGATAATGGGTCACTAAATTTAATAGAATTATGATACAATAGTATAATACATGGAATAGTGTAAAATATATCAGACAATTCTGGAGGGCGATCTCACAGCAGAAGTGGCAACAATGAAATAACACCCATGAATAGATATCATGAGATAGACATACTGGAGAATGCACCTAAAGAAACATAGCACTAAAACTAATATGGACCATCCAAGGGCAAACATACAACACTGGACTGAACAATTAAGAGAGATTAGTACCTATAAATACTTCAGTTGATAAAACCCTCACTTAAAAAGAATAAAGTTGAATAACGGCATAGACTAAGTGTAGCAGCATAGTTCAACTGTAGCAGCAATGTTGGCGACAATAGTGTCAAAGTGACTTGAGTTCCTCTGATTGCTCCGATGAATCAGTAACAAAGTTTTCAGTATTTTCCCAATAATCAGCAATAATACATAGCCTTAAATCCTTGGCCGGACTTGTTGGAACAGTAGTGTCCAATTGTAAGCGGCAGGGTCCCACTATGTTACTGACCTGGCAGCGTCAGCATCAGTGTTAGGACTTATAATAATTGCACCGGCTTTTCGTATTAAAACAGTCTTACCGGTGTTTGTAAGCTTCTACCGTCCTGCGGACCCCGCTCGGATCTCCTCCTTCAGTCTCGCAAATAATGTATTCACTGCGTCGGTTAGTCCATGCACGTGAGCCCGCTTGTTTGGATCCGGACTCTGTTTGACTACCACCTTTTACGCAGAATTTTAAATCGATTTTGGCACTGTTCCTTTGCTCGGTCAATGTGGTGCACTCACATTTACTTGGGGGGTCTGACCAGACGCGTTTCGGGGTTGAGATGTCCCCTTCCTCATTGTTGCCACTTCTGCTGTGAGATCGCCCTCCAGAATTGTCTGATATATTTTACACTATTCCATGTATTATACTATTGTATCATAATTCTATTCAATTTAGTGACCCATTATCCTAGGTGTGCCCAGTCCTTTTTATACATACAATGATAATGATTGATCTGTATAAATGGATCTAATTGGCACAGATCGACTTATATTGTTATATTGCTGATTGGCACAATCTGCCAGTGTAAATGGGCCCTTAGGTCTTAAAGGGGTATTCCTGTTCCAACCAGTTATCCTTTAACCACAGGATAGGGGATAACCATTTCATCGGTGGGGCTTACAATTGATGGGACTCCCGCGATAACGAGAATGGGGATCGGGTACAAGCACTGCTATTTCCAGTAGTTCCATAGAGATTAATGGAGCGGCAGTGTGCATAACCAACCTGCAGGGTACAGGGTCCCCATTATCAGTATCAGTGGGGCCCCCCTCCAAGATCTAACAATGTCCCCTATCCTTTGGATCAGAAGACTGTTGAAGGGAGCCAGTGCCCCAGGCAGCCGGAACGGAGCTGCGGGAAGCAGGAGGGTATGTTTTTTTTACAGCAGGAATGTGAAGAAAGTGCACAAAGCTGGAAAACTCCTTTACTGGTAACCTGTTTCCTTCCCTTGTAAATAATGACAGAAGAGATGTGAGTATTTGGTGCTTTACAGGTTACACTGTTGGTGATTTTTTTTGTCATTAACCCCTTCACGACCTTCACCATATATGTACAGTGGAAGTCGCATCTGTAAACATGGTGCCCGCTTGTGTGTGCAGCGGGCGCCATAACTGCGTGTCAAATGTGACCATGGCATCTAAGTAGTCCGGAAGCGGGAGCCACGTGCTTCTGCTCCCATAACAGCATTCCCCAGCTGAGATCAGGGAACCTGTTACACTGCACTAATAGCCCGAAGCCTCAAGCAGGTTTCGGCAGCTATTAGTGAAATATACTGATACAAGCCACTAGGTGGCAGCACTGTGTTGTTATATTAAAATAAAGTGTTCAATGATTGCTATATAGCCATCAATGAACACAAAGGGCAATCTAATGATTGCCAGTTATAGTCACCCATGGTGACTTAATAACAGTTAAAAAAGTTTATATAAAAAAATAATAATATATATATATATATATATAAAAAAAACAAAAAAGTTCAGTGGCAGCACCGTCAGAGGAAAAGCTATGGGTGCAGCTGGCCCAGTGTGGATAAAGCCAATCCAAATAGATAAAATTGCAAAAAAGGGCAGCACTCCAGAAAGTAAAAGAAGAAAAAACTTTAATTACCCATATGGGACAGGCGACGTTTCGGCTCGATGTGTGAGCCTTTCTCAAGCCTGGCTTGAGAAAGGCTCACACATCGAGCCGAAACGTCGCCTGTCCCATATGGGTAATTAAAGTTTTTTCTTCTTTTACTTTCTGGAGTGCTGCCCTTTTTTGCAATTTTATATATATATATATATATATATATAAAAAGTTCAAATACATATCCGCTTGCGAAAACGCCCGTACTATTAAAATATAACAATAATAATCCCATACGGTGAATGGTGTAATGGAAAAAAATAAAAACGGGCTATTTGCCATTTTTTGTCACTTCACTTCCCAAAAAGTGATCAAAAAGTCACATACTCTTCAAAATGGTATCACTGAAAAGTACAGATAGCTATCCAAAAAATTCCTCATGCAGATGTGTATGTATAACTACAAAAAAGGTATAGGTGTCAGAATATGGTGCTGAAAAATTTTTTTTTTTTCAAGGTTTTTCTTCCCCCCCCCCCCATATTAAAAAACAAGAAAAGGGGGTGCATGCGTGCGGCTCGCAGGGAGGACATGTTTATGTGAGCTCCGCATGCCGCAGATATCCCGACATTAGCGCCGTCCTCACGGCTCCATTAACACCTATTACCCATGCTTTGGTCCCAGAGGATGACCCGCACCAAGGGCAAAGCAAAACTTGCGGGTACACCAACTCCTTTGCAGACGCTGCCGGAGATATCCGACTCACCAGGAACTCCATCATGGCGGACCCAGTGGCGTCACCTGCTAGCCCTGCCTCATCCACAGAGAGTGGTCACCCGTGGGAGGCTGCAGCCCCGGACCAACGTCAGGCGGACATATACAAGAATATTGTCACACTGTTTCGTTCTGAACTTTCACAGGCAGTGGCAGAATTTTCCTGCCAAATTCAGGACATAGGGAACAGAGTGTCTGACCTGGAGACGCGGACGGAAGATATATTAGACGCCACAGGCACAGACAGGGAAGATATGAACTCCCATGCATCCCAGATGGCTGCCCTTGAACTAAAAAACTAGAAAATAGGTCACGGAGAAGAAATCTTAGGATCAGGGGCCTGCCAGTAACTTTTTCTGATCTACCAACCACCCTGCTCACTTTATTTGAAGCACTACTTCTCCAAGCTGAAGCGGGCCGGCTGAGAATGGATAGGGTACACAGGGCGCTGGATAAACCCCGCTCTCCGAATCTACCGAGAGACATTGTACTCAAATTCCATTACCCAGAGGTGAGAGACCAAATCCTATCGGCAGCTCGGAACTTGTCCAACTTACCTGGTCTTCCATCATCAGTTCATCTTTATGCTGACCTGGTAACCTCAACACTCCGTAGACGCAGGGAGATTAGACTGGTGACACAGGCCCTGCAAAAGGCACAAGTGCGCTACAGGTGGGGGTTGCCCTTTGCCCTCACCTTTCAACTGAACTCTCGCACCCATACGGTGCTCTCTTCATCGGAGGGATGCGAAGTACTTCAGCGTGCGGGAATCCCACTGGAGCTCCCACCTCCATCTACAGCACTGCCTAAACCTCAGCGCACAGCCAGAGTCTGGACCAAAGTACCAGTTACCACCTCTTCGGCATCCCATTCTCCTGTTTCCTGAGTGGTGACCCTTGAAGATCATCGCACACTCCACCAAGCCTGCAAGGATGAAGAGCGGACTAAGCCTACATGGCCTGACGCAAGTCTCTACCTTTTCCTTCTACCTCATGGGACCTACCCACTTCTCTCTTTTCCTCTTTCTAACTTATTCCTATACAGTGATTCAGCGTGATGGACTTTCATGTTGCTCTCTACTCTGAGGCCATCTGCAGGGGTTTGGGTGGCTGGTGATGCTCTCGGCGTCCCTCCATTTTGCACACTCTTTCTTGCTGGCCTAGATAGGCATAGCTGCTTACCTAATTGTTTAGTGTTTATGCTCACTGTGTTAACATTATTTTCTACTGTAAACCAGGGGTATATTCTGCATGTTCCTTTAAATAATCGCAGGTCACGGATGGGGGTTGGCTACAGGTGGGCTCTTGTGGGAGATGTCAGTGGGCACCCCACCACATCCAAGCTCCTCTATGTATTAATATACTATGTGTAAAATCCTCACTCAATGTAAGGGGATTTAACTCCCCACAGAAACGTAATGGCTTTTTCCACTTAAAACATGCGCACGACGTCCTCTGCCTTCAGGAGTCACACTTCACTCCCACCTCTCACCCAACATATATACACCCTCAATACACTAGATTCTTCTCTTCCACATATCGTTCTAAAAGTAGGGGAGTCATGTGTCTACTCCCTGATTTGCGGAAAGATTTGAAATGGACAGGGTGCACAGAGCGCTCAGACCACTTCCAAAACCGCAAGAACCTCCTAGAGATGTTATATGCCGTCTTGCAAATTTTCAAGTCAAAGAACAGCTGATGATCGCAGCTAGAGCAAATAGGTCGGCAGAAATTGAAGGGTCTCCTGTAGCCTTATTTCAAGATCTATCACAAATAACATTGGGAAAACGGAGGCAACTAAAGCCCCTTTTAGAAATCTTGAATCAGAAGAAGATTACATACAGATGGCTACATCCCTTTGGGCTTCTGATCAGTACGCCTAACCGAAAACAAGTGGTCAGATCTCATGCAGATTTACCTAGATTCTGTGAGGTCCTTGGAACACCTAAGTTGGACATTCCAGATTGGTGCACCGCTCAGAATATCGCAACGCTGCCGTCCATTCCAACGTATGATTCGTGGCAAACGAGTTCTTCTAAGCGCTACAAGAATAAGAGACATCAAGCTAATGCTGTGGCCAGATCCGAAATGTCTGCTGCTGGAGTGCCAGGCCACTGAAGATGCAAGATAGTCGAGTATTCAGTGCCTTACCGTTACTGTGTGGACTGACAGGTTTTCTTTCACATATGTCCACCTCTTTTACATGTTAGTAATGTTTGTTATATTATACTATTCCTCATCTCTACCAGGAAGGGTTAAATTTGTCTGGTCATGCAGAAATTTCCCTTGAAATGACATCCCCTGGTATTATGGCGACATCTAGTGGCGAAGTTATGTTACTACTTTATGTGAGATACACGCTCATTAAGCTGTTTACCCATATTTGCTGGCTCGGGAGACTACCCGGTCCCTCAGAATAGTTCCCCTCCCTGAGTTAAGGAGTTAATTACTCTTAATACTGTTTGACAAGTATGTTACTAATGATTTTCATACATGATGTGATCATTCATTTGGGTCCGTGGAAGCGGATCAAGTGTTCCTCTCCCCCTCTTTCCCTGCTCTTCCCTCTCCCCCTCCCTTCCAACATATTCATTCTGAGTTGCTTGACTGGATCTAGGGAATGTACTACTTTTTACAGTGAATATGGCTAGTCTACATGTCTGCTCGTACAATGTGAAAGGTCTCAATGCTCCTCAAAAAAGGAGCCAAATATGTCACTTCTTACATAAAAGCAGAGTACAAGTAGCATGTCTGCAGGAAACACATTTTCGAGCAAATCATGTTCCTAGGCTATCACATATGTTATACAATCAATGGTATCACAGCACCTCACCAGGTGCAGCAACCAGAGGTGTGAGTGTAGCTTTTCATAAAAATATACCCTTCGTTCACAAATCCACGCTGATGGACACAGAAGGTAGATATATTTTTGTGAAAGGAACGATAGGCCCACAAATGTACACAGTTGGTAATGTCTATGCTCCAAATGTTTCACAGGTCTCGTGGCTTGTTACAGCATTAACTGATTTGAGCGGTTTTGAAGAGGGCATTGTTATCCTGACTGGTGATTTAAATCTCACATTAATCCCTAGGCTAGACTCCTCTACAGGATCCTCTGCTCTTTCCAATTCAGCTCTTCAGAGAATTAATGCTGCATTAACACAGGATGGGTATGTAGATGTATGGCGCAGTATGCACCCAGATGACAAGGATTACTCAAGGATTTGCTTCTCTTCAAATATTGGATCAATTCTATTATCTGACCATGCCCCGATATTCATGTCATTAGTGATATCTAATATGCCAAAATCAGAATTCCGATGGCGGCTAAATGAAACACTACTTTACAGCTCCAATATTCCGAAAATATCTCAGATTTTGCTAGAGTATTTTCAGATTAATAATACAGGCGATCTTTCATTTATGACTTTGTGGGAAGCTCACAAACCGGTTATAAGGGGGCATTTGATAGCTTTAGGTGCTTTCACAAAAAAGCAAAAACAAAAGAGAATTGAAGACTTAAATGGAAGAATTCAACTTCTAGAGAGACGCCATAGGCTAGCTCAACAAGAGAGTGTACTATCACAGTTAAATAATCTCCGCTCAGAAATGAAAAATCTACTAAATGCTAACACGGCGAAGCTGTTCCTTTCCACGAAGTATAAATTCTATGCCCACGGTAATAAAGCCACCAAAGTGCTATTGTCCCAGATAAAGAAAAGGAAAGTATCCTCATATATATCTAAGATTAGGACACCTAACTCTGATATAGTACGCAGAACCGATTTGATTGCCCAACAGTTTTGCGACTTTTATAGTCAGCTGTATAATCTCAGGGGTACACTTTCTCCTTCTAGAGAGGAAAACTTAAAGATAGCTACAAAACACTGGCTAGATAACCTAAACTTACCCGTATTAGGGCTCTTTCACACCTGCGTTCTTGTCCTCCGGCATAGAGTTCCGTCGTCGGGGCTCTATGCCGGAAGAATCCTGATCAGGATTTTCCTAATGCATTCTGAATGGAGAGAAATCCGTTCAGGATGCATCAGGATGTCTTCAGTTCCGGAACGGAACGTTTTTTGGCCGGAGAAAATACTGCAGCATGCTGCGCTTTTTGCTCCGGCCAAAAATCCGGAACACTTGCCGCAAGGCCGGATCCGGAATTAATGCCCATTGGAAGGCATTGATCCGGATCCGGCCTTAAGCTAAACGTCGTTTCGGCGCATTGCCGGAGCCGACATTTAGCTTTTTCTGAATGGTTACCATGGCTGCCGGGACGCTAAAGTCCTGGCAGCCATGGTAAAGTGTAGTGGGGAGCGGGGGAGCAGCATACTTACCGTCCGTGCGGCTCCCCGGGCGCTCCAGAGTGACGTCAGGGCACCCCAAGCGCATGGATCACGTGATCGCATGGATCACGTCATCCATGCGCATGGGGAGCTCTGACGTCATTCTGGAGCGCCCCGGGAGCCGCACGGACTGTAAGTATACCGCTCCCCCGCTCCCCGCTCCTACTATGGCAACCAGGACTTTAATAGCGTCCTGGGTGCCATAGTAACACTGAAAGCATTTGGAAGACGGTTCCGTCTTCAAATGCTTTCAGTACACTTGCGTTTTTCTGGATCCGGCGGGCACCTCCGGCAACGGAAGTGCATGCCGGATCCCAACAACGCAAGTGTGAAAGAGGCCTTAACTAAAGAGCAATCAGTATCTTTAGATGTCCCCTTTTCATTAACAGAATTACAAATCGCACTGAAAGAGTCCCCTCTTCATAAAAGTTCAGGACCAGATGGCTTTCCGGTCTCATATTATTCCTCCTTCAAGGAGATTTTATTGCCATTTTTTCTGAACACCTGTAATGAGGCAAGGGAGGGAGGAGCCTTCAACAGTGACATGCTGCAAGCACAAATCTCCATCATTCCTAAACCAAAGAAAGACCATTCACTTTTGCGCAAATTATAGACCTATATCGCTGCTCAATAATGACCTTAAGCTTTATGCAAAAATGTTAGCCAACCGATTAAAAAAATTCTTGCCAGACCTGGTCTCCCCGGAACAAGTGGGTTTTGTTCCGGGCAGAGAAGGCAAAAACAATATTATTAGAGTGATACACCTTATGTAGCTTGGCAAAATGTACATTCACGCCTTTAGTTTTGCTCAGTACAGACGCCGAAAAGGGCGTTCGACAGAGTGGACTGGCAATTCATGTCCCAAACATTGGCCAGGTTTGGCGTCCCTCAGTCCTTTATTGATGGGGTAATGGCAATGTATCGACATCCAACAGCAAAGGTCCTGGTGAATGGCACTCTCTCCCCTGCCTTTAAAATAACGAATGGTACTCGGCAAGGCTGTCCCTTGTCTCCTCTGCTGTTCATATTGACAATTGAAACATTGATACAGGCCTTCCGACAGAACGAAGAGATAAAGGGGATGACAATAGGGAAGCCGGTACATTCAACAGCCGCTTTCGCGGATGACGTACTACTTATAGTCACCAACCCAAGGGAGGCTTTCCCGGTGATTATGTCTATACTGGGACAATTTCATGACGTCTCTAATTTCTCGGTCAATTTTGCAAAATCAACAGTTTTGAATGTATCCTTACCGACACAGGAACAAATTATTTTGCAAAAAACCACGGCCTTCCAATGGACGTCAAAGGCAATTACCTTTCTAGGAATAGAACTTACACCTGAATTCAATCAGTTGTATATTGAAAACTTCCTGTTAATCCCTCAACAGTTAGAGCAGGGGTGTCAAACTCAAATTTATCGGGGGCCGCATCAGCAGTTTGGTCACCCTCAAAGGGCCGGAAAACTTACAGTTACTTGGCTTGGCCCTTGGGGATCTCGGACGCCACTTCCACACTTTGGCCGGGGGCTCGGTGGAGCTGATGAGGTGTTTTATCCTAATGAGAAAGATTTTATAATAAGTATTTGGAGAAGGTGCAGAGGGATAGCAGACCAGGGAGAGGCTGGTGCTGCTACTAGGGGGTCATACCATGGGGGAGTAATAAAGCCCACCATAATGCCTGCCCCCCAGTGCCAGTAATAATAGCCCCCTATGCCAGTAATAGCAGCCCCCCTGTGCCAGTAATAGCAGCCCCCAGTAATAACAGCCCCCAGTAATAACAGCCCCCGGTAATAAGAGCCCCTCTGTGCCAGTAATAACAGCCCCCAGTAATAAGAGCCCCTCTGTGCCAGTAATAACAGCCCCCAGTAATAAGAGCCCCTCTGTGTCAGTAATAACAGCCCCCAGTAATAACAGCCCCTCTGTGTCAGTAATAACAGCCCCCAGTAATAACAGCCCCTCTGTGCCAGTAATAACAGCCCCCAGTAATAAGAGCCCCTCTGTGCCAGTAATAACAGCCCCCAGTAATAAGAGCCCCTCTGTGCCAGTAATAACAGCCCCCAGTAATAAGAGCCCCTCTGTGTCAGTAATAACAGCCCCCAGTAATAAGAGCCCCTCTGTGCCAGTAATAACAGCCCCCAGTAATAAGAGCCCCTCTGTGCCAGTAATAACAGCCCCCAGTAATAAGAGCCCCTCTGTGTCAGTAATTACAGCCCCTCTGTGCCAGTAATAACAGCCCCCAGTAATAAGAGCCCCTCTGTGCCAGTAATAACAGCCCCCAGTAATAAGAGCCCCTCTGTGCCAGTAATAACAGCCCCCAGTAATAAAAGCCTCTCTGTGTCAGTAATAACAGCCCCCAGTAATAAGAGCCCCTCTGTGCCAGTAATAACAGCCCCCAGTAATAAGAGCCCCTCTGTGTCAGTAATAACAGCCCCCAGTAATAAGAGCCCCTCTGTGCCAGTAATAACAGCCCCCAGTAATAAGAGCCCCTCTGTGCCAGTAATAACAGCCCCCAGTAATAAGAGCCCCTATGTGCCAGTAATAACAGCCCCCAGTAATAAGAGCCCCTCTGTGTCAGTAATAACAGCCCCCAGTAATAAGAGCCCCTCTGTGCCAGTAATAACAGCCCCCAGTAATAAGAGCCCCTCTGTGCCAGTAATAACAGCCCCCAGTAATAAGAGCCCCTCTGTGTCAGTAATAACAGCCCCCAGTAATAAGAGCCCCTCTGTGTCAGTTATAACAGCCCCCAGTAATAAGAGCCCCTCTGTGCCAGTAATAACAGCCCCCAGTAATAAGAGCCCCTCGGTGCCAGTAATAACAGCCCCCAGTAATAAGATCCCCTCTGTGTCAGTAATAACAGCCCCTCTGTGCCAGTAATAACAGCCCCCAGTAATAAGAGCCCCTCTGTGCCAGTAATAACAGCCCCCAGTAATAAGAGCCCCTCTGTGTCAGTAATAACAGCCCCCAGTAATAAGAGCCCCTCTGTGCCAGTAATAACAGCCCCCAGTAATAAGAGCCCCTCTGTGCCAGTAATAACAGCCCCCGCCAGTAATAACAGCCCCCAGTAATAAGATCCCCTCTGTGTCAGTAATAACAGCCCCTCTGTGCCAGTAATAACAGCCCCCGCCAGTAATAACAGCCCCCCCATTGCCAGTAATAACAGCCCCGCCAGTAATAACAGCCCCCCCTTTGCCAGTAATAACAAACAGCCCCCCCTTTGCCAGTAATAACAGCCCCCGCCAGTAAAAGTATTGTACATAATAAAAAAAAACAAAAAAAAACACATACTTACCTCCATGTCAGTGATGCGATGCAGGCCTCTTCTGGCCTGTGTCCCACGCTGTATGGCTCAGGCAGCGCGATGACGTCATCGCGCCGCCTGCGCCGGCCTCTGATAGGCTGCAGGCACTAGGCCGGCAGCAATATCAGAGGAAGGGAAAGGGACATGCCTCTCCCTCCCCTACAGCAGCACAGGCAGGCATCTGTATCGCTGTCCTGAGGACGGCGATACAGATGACTGGAGATGAGCGCTTCCACAATGGAAGCGCTCATCTCCCTGTGCCCAGCCGCCGCCGCCAGCTCGCTCGCTGCACGGGCCACATGACGAGGTCTGGCGGGCCGGATTCGGCCTGCGGGCCTTGTGTTTGACACCCGTGAGTTAGAGGATCTGATTAGTTGCTGGGATATCCCCTTTGTCTCCTGGTTTGGCCGCAAATCCCTTATAAAAACAATACTTCTCCCCAAAGTACTATATTATTTACAGGCATTGCCGATTCCTATTCCTCTAGCCTTTTTTAAAAAGGTTCAGAAGATTTTTCTTAAGTTTCTATGGGGAGGAAAGAAAGCGAGAATGCCCTCGGCATATGTAATGCGGCACCCCTCAAGAGGAGGTATGGGAGTACCAGATGTATACACTTACCATAAGACAATCCTTTGTACTAGAGGTTTAGATTGGCTACGCTCTACTCCTACTGGACATCCTGGTAGAGGAAGCGATGTCGAATCTCCCTCTAAGGTCTCTACTATTTTTAGATAAAACAAAAATAAACAAGATGCTTATTACACATAGCTCAATCACTAAACATACAATAACTAGATGGTGTGCGTTGAATATGCTTCAGAAGCTGATGCCTAATTATGCTTTACTCATGCAGGTAAGTCCCGTTCTATGTCAGTCAAATTTATGTTTCTGGAACACAGTTAAAGAAGGAGACAAGAATAATGTGACGCCAATATTGTCCTTATGCCAAAACGCTGACTTACCATCATTGTCAGAACTACAGACTCATTCTGCTTTTAAACAATGTAATACGTTTCAAATTGCGCACTGTTATCATACACTCAAGAAATTAACTAGAGCTCCAATTTGGGGCACTGACCACACTAAATTTGAAAAGATGGCATTACAAAGGCTAGAACCTAGAAAGAAGATCTCTATACTATACTCCTCGATTAATTCCTCCACCGATACAAATAGATGCAGATTCATAGATAAATGGGAAAAGGAGCTTGACATTATATTCGATTAAAAGGGAGTTGCCGAAGGTATTAACGGCCCCAGGGAAAGTTTCTAGATGTGTAAAACTACAGGAGAATAGCTACAAAGTACTCACCCACTGGTATTATACACCACAATGTTTACACTCTATGTTTCCGGAGGTCAGCCCCATCTGCTGGAGGTGTGAGAAAACTATAGGGAATCAGAGCCATATCTTGTGGTTTTGTCCCAAAATCCAAACTTATTGGCAAGAGATATGTGAAATTTTATCAAAAGTGTGTAGGATGACAGTGCGCGCGTCACCAAAATTGTGTTTATTTGGTTTAATGGGAGAGTAAGGCCTCTTTCACACTTGCGTTGTCCGGATCCGGCGTGTACTCCACTTGCCGGAATTACACGCCGGATCTGGAAAAACGCAAGTCCTGGTTGCCATAGTAGTAGTGGGGAGCGGGGGAGCAGTATACTTACAGTCCGTGCGGCTCCCGGGGCGCTCCAGAATGACGTCAGAGCGCCCCATGCACATGGATGACGTGTCCATGTGATCACGTGATCCATGCGCTTGGGGCGCCCTGACGTCACTCTGGAGCGCCAGGGGAGCCGCACGGACGGTAAGTATGCTGCTCCCCCGCTTCCCGCTACACTTTACCATAGCTGCCAGGACTTTAGCGTCCTGGCAGCCATGGTAACCATTCAGAAAAAGCTAAACGTCGGGTCCGGCAATGCGCCGAAACAACGTTTAGCTTAAGGCCGGATCCGGATCAATGCCTTTCAATGGGCATTAATTCCGGATCCGGCCTTGCAGGAAGTCTTCAGGATTTTTGGCCGGAGCAAAAAGCGCAGCATGCTGCGGTATTTTTACCGGCCAAAAAACGTTACGTTCCGGAACTGAAGACATCCTGATGCATCCTGAACGGATTTCACTCCATTCAGAATGCATTAGGATAATCCTGATCAGGATTCTTCCGGCATAGAGCCCCGACGACGGAACTCTATGCCGGAAGAAAAGAACGCAGGTGTGAAAGAGCCCTTAGCAAATGTGAAATCAAAAGAAGTCCCTGCTTTGTGTAAAACACTATTAGCGGCTGCCCGCCTTCTTGTAGCAGTATATTGGCGGAAGACAGATCCCCCGCCACTGCAACACTGGTTTATGAAAAGTGACCAGATTAAGGCTACTTTCACACTAGCGTTCGGAGCGGATCCGTCTGATGTTTCATCAGACGGATCCGCTCCGATAATGCAGACGTTCGCATCCGTTCAGAACGGATGCGTCTGCATTAAAACTTAGAAAATTTTCTAAGTGTGAAAGTTGTCTGAGCGGATCCGTTCAGACTTTACATTGAAAGTCAATGGGGAACGGATCCGCTTGAAGATTGAGCCATATTGTGTCATCTTCAAGCGGATCCGTCCCCATTGACTTACATTGTAAGTGTGGACGGATCCGCTCGCCTCCGCACGGCCAGGCGGACACCCGAACGCTGCAAGCAGCGTTCAGGTGTCTGCTCACTGAGCGGAGCGGAGGCTGAACGCTGGCAGGCGGATGCATTCTCAGTGGATCCGCCTCCACTGAGAATGCATTGGGGCCAGACGGATGCGTTCGGGGCCGCTCGTGAGCCCCTTCAAACGGTGCGCACGAGCGGACACCCGAACGCTAGTGTGAAAGTAGCCTTATAGATTGGAACAAATTGCACATTGGGATTCTAGGACACCTCAACGTTTCTTGGATGTATGGGGTCCATGGAAACATTTTAGAGGGTTCGCCGAATAAGCCAGTAATCCCTTTGAAAGGATTAAGACAAGTTCACGACGAGATAGATTATAAGAGTATAGAATTAAAATTCCCTTTACCTTCATTCCCTCAGACTTCCCTACCCCCTTCCTCTATTCTTTCCCCCCCCTTTTCTTTGGAGATCTCCTCCAAAACCTTGTTTACCAATTATTGCACTGTACGGATTATGTCAATATCTGTATTTATATTGTATTGGTTGATGTTTAAGCATGCCGATATATTTATGCTTTGGTCATTGTCTACTTTGTCACGCCTATCGGCGTATTTTCATTTTTCATTTGTCTATGAAACAATTAAAAAAATTGAAATAAAAGTAGGGGAGTGATAACTATACTTAAAATGTCATTCCCATTTGCTGTATCTCAAACTATTATTGACCCCGAAGGTTGATACAGTGGGGGAAATAATTATTTGACCCCTCACTGATTTTGTAAGTTTGTCCAATGACAAAGAAATGAAAAGTCTCAGAACAGTATCATTTCAATGGTAGGTTTATTGTAACAGTGGCAGATAGCACATCAAAAGGAAAATCGAAAAAATAACTTTAAATAAAAGATAGCAACTGATTTGCATTTCATTGAGTGAAATAAGTATTTGAACCCCTACCAACCATTAAGAGTTCTGGCTCCCACAGAGTGGTTAGACACTTCTACTCAATTAGTCACCCTCATTAAGGACACCTGTCTTAACTAGTCACCTGTATAAAAGACACCTGTCCACAGAATCAATCAATCAAGCAGACTCCAAACTCTCCAACATGGGAAAGACCAAAGAGCTGTCCAAGGATGTCAGAGACAAAATTGTAGACCTGCACAAGGCTGGAATGGGCTACAAAACCATTAGCAAGAAGCTGGGAGAGAAGGTGACAACTGTTGGTGCGATTGTTCGAAAATGGAAGGAGCACAAAATGACCATCAATCGACCTCGCTCTGGGGCTCCACGCAAGATCTCACCTCGTGGGGTGTCAATGGTTCTGAGAAAGGTGAAAAAGCATCCTAGAACTACACGGGAGGAGTTAGTTAATGACCTCAAATTAGCAGGGACCACAGTCACCAAGAAAACCATTGGAAACACATTACACCGCAATGGATTAAAATCCTGCAGGGCTCGCAAGGTCCCCCTGCTCAGGAAGGCACATGTGCAGGCCCGTCTGAAGTTTGCCAATGAACACCTGAATGATTCAGAGAGTGACTGGGAGAAGGTGCTGTGGTCTGATGAGACCAAAATAGAGCTCTTTGGCATTAACTCAACTCGCTGTGTTTGGAGGAAGAAAAATGCTGCCCATGACCCCCAAAACACCGTCCCCACCGTCAAGCATGGGGGTGGAAACATTTTGCTTTGGGGGTGTTTTTCTGCTAAGGGCACAGGACAACTTATTCGCATAAACGGGAAAATGGACGGAGCCATGTATCGTGAAATCCTGAGCGACAACCTCCTTCCCTCTGCCAGGAAACTGAAAATGGGTCGTGGATGGGTGTTCCAGCACGACAATGACCCAAAACATACAGCAAAGGCAACAAAGGAGTGGCTCAAGAAGAAGCACATTAAGGTCATGGAGTGGCCTAGTCAGTCTCCGGACCTTAATCCAATCGAAAACCTATGGAGGGAGCTCAAGCTCAGAGTTGCACAGAGACAGCCTCGAAACCTTAGGGATTTAGAGATGATCTGCAAAGAGGAGTGGACCAACATTCCTCCTAAAATGTGCGCAAACTTGGTCATCAATTACAAGAAACGTTTGACCTCTGTGCTTGCAAACAAGGGTTTTTCCACCAAGTATTAAGTCTTTTTTTGTTAGAGGGTTCAAATACTTATTTCACTCAATGAAATGCAAATCAGTTGCTATCTTTTATTTAAAGTTATTTTTTCGATTTTCCTTTTGATGTGCTATCTGCCACTGTTACAATAAACCTACCATTGAAATGATACTGTTCTGAGACTTTTCATTTCTTTGTCATTGGACAAACTTACAAAATCAGTGAGGGGTCAAATAATTATTTCCCCCACTGTATGTGATTTTGGTGGTCAACTTATAGGGAGAATATTTTATGAATAGTGAATGTATATGCCTCACCTGAAGACTCCAGCCCCTTTTTTTTTCCAAAGTGGGGCAGATTATTGAATCCCTCACTTACCATAGCCTTCTGTGGTGTTGGGACTTCAATTTTGTCCTCAATCCTATTTTAGACTGTGCAGCCAGCCAGAACCGCAGGGGGCGTCACGTGAGGTGCACGGTGGGCCGATGAGGGGCCAAATAATAACACACAGTTCATCGGTTTACTCACGGTTAGCAGAAAGCCTCCCTGGGCTGGCAGCACAGTGTTGAGGAAGACAGCACAAAATCCTCTGGGGCATACTCTGTGGTAGGGAAGCACCAGCCTAGATGGAGGTCAAGTTGCCCTTGATGGCAGTGGTGTTTAGGGTGCTTGTGGTGGCTGGGTCCCTTGGTGTTATTTGTCGTGACGCCAGTACCGTTAATGGTGGTACAACCAATTGTAAGAATGAAGTAGACAGTGGTAGGATACAACTCACAACTTTTACTGATGTTGGTTCCAGTTGTGGCATATACATCCAGACAGAATACAGTCCTTTGCAATTTAGAGGAATTCTGTTGATCCACTGTTAATAGGTTCGGCTGGGTTTAGGCTTAGCTTGTGGTTCTGTATAAGTATTTCTGGTAAGTGACTTTGCTTCAGGTTCCTTGTAAACCAGAGTAATTTGGTGAGGTTGCCTGTGGCTATAGTATCCTTCACCTGCATTCCCAAAGGTCTTTTATGCCTGGATAGTGGCTTTTATCCTTTTTTTAAGTCTTTCCTTTCTTTTGTCCCTTCCTGGACTAGACTTTTACCTGAGCAGAAGTGTTAGATCTGCACTCTCTCAAACTTAACAGCAGACTCAACTACAACTAATCTGTCTCACTAGGCCTGACCTAAAAAAAAAAGTTAACAGGGGAATCGAACCCTAGACACTAGGTGTTACAAGGCTGACACGCTGCCGCTGGACCACCAGGAGTTTTACTTGTTCATATGCCCAAGAAATTGACACACTCTTCTGCAGCCACAGTAGTACTGTAGTGTGACGACAAATAGAAAACAAAGCGTGCATGACACCTAGCGGTGAAAGTGATTTAGGCAGGAATCCAGAGGGAAAAAAAAAATGAATGAGCGACACAGCTCGGTGCTGTCTCACGCGACAGAGCTCACAGAGGGTCAATATCGCCGATGCAAACCCAGTTTTATGCACAATCTCGCGATCACCTACTGTAGGTATTTACATGACCTAAGTGCTATCCCCGTCTAGTGGTGGGATGTATAAATTGCACCAGACCAGGGATACAACAGGTGATTGTAATACAAAATGACATGCAATATGAGAATGCCGTTTTACAGTAATTTTGCAGTTCCCACGTGTCCTGAGTGGGACGCTGCAACTGTTCCTCCCCCCCCCCCCCCCCATCATCCCCGCCTGATCTCTCATTCGGCCCAAATTCGCTGAGTGCTTGAATCTCTCTCCCAGCTGATACATGGAGAGAGTACAATGGTTCACAAAGGAGTTATACCTACTACTCCCCGGCATACCAGGTATATACCATAATTGATATGATCCTTACTTCTACATCTAGCCTACCCTATTTATTATACTCTGGGCATATAGTATCATCTTGATCTGATCATGATTTGGCTTTGGCAGAGTTTGCCTTCACTGGCCCTAGTCATGCTCCGTATTCATGGAGACTGAATGAGTCTCTTCAAACCCGTCCGGCAATATATGATCAACTCCAAGCTGAGCTGCAGACCTTCTTCACTGAGAACGCTACACCTGAGGTCAATCCTATGTTATTATGGCTTACTCATAAAGCTTTTATTCCGGGGCAGACTTGTGGGAGTGGCAACCCGATTAAAAAAGGAACGAGACTCTGCCCAGATAGCGCTGGAGGCTAAGCTAAGTAGACTAATACGAGCACATCAGCGGAAACCCTCTCTCTACCTTCTTAAAACTGTAAAAGATATTAAATTGCAGCTGAATATGCTGCTATCTAATAGCACAGAAAAAGCTCTCTGATGGACTGCCTCCTACTACTATAAATATGCTAACAAACCTGAAAGCCAAGCAGTAGATTAATCAGGTCTTCCAAATCCGCACCAGAAATAGACGTACTACTTCTAACCCTGATACCATTTATGATAGCTTTCTATCAGCAATTATATTCCAGACCCCCAGTGGGCCCTGGGATCACAGAGGATGACTTCCTAGCATCAATCCCTCCCTCAGGTCTCCGCCGATGCGCTGGCCAGCCTCTGTGGAGAAATTAACGCAGAGGAGGTGACATACACCATCAAAACTTTGAAGTTGTGTAAAGCCCTGGGACCAGATGGGTTATCTGCGCTTTAGTACAAAAAATTTGCCCCTTTCTTAACCCCACATATTGCCCAATATTGTAATCATCTTCTACAGGGTACCACACCTTCCTCGGAATTACTTTCTGCTAGGATTACTGTAATACCTAAACCAAATAAGGACCCTTTTTTTGCCCTCCAATTACAGGCCTATCTCTCTCCTCAACCTAGACAATAAAATTTTTACTTCGATTTTGGTTCGTCGCCTTAACAAATTGCTACCAGACATTATATATATACATATATATGCACTGCTCAAAAAAATAAAGGGAACACTTAAACAACACAATGTAACTCCAAGTCAATCACACTTCTGTGAAATCAAACTGTCCACTTAGGAAGCAACACTAAGTGACAATCAATTTTACATGCTGTTGTGCAAATGGGATAGACAACAGGTGGAAATTATAGGCAATTAGCAAGACACCCCCAATAAAGGAGTGGTTCTGCAGGTGGTGACCACAGACCACTTCTCAGTTCCTATGCTTCCTGGCTGATGTTTTGGTCACTTTTGAATGCTGGCGGTGCTTTCACTCTAGTGGTAGCATGAGACGGAGTCTACAACCCACACAAGTGGCTCAGGTAGTGCAGCTTATCCAGGATGGCACATCAATGCGAGCTGTGGCAAGAAGGTTTGCTGTGTCTGTCAGTGTAGTGTCCAGAGCATGGAGGCGCTACCAGGAGACAGGCCAGTACATCAGGAGACGTGGAGGAGGCCATAGGAGGGCAACAACCCAGCAGCAGGACCGCTACCTCCGCCTTTGTGCAAGGAGGAACAGGACGAGCACTGCCAGAGCCCTGCAAAATGACCTCCAGCAGGCCACAAATGTGCATGTGTCTGCTCAAACGGTCAGAAACAGACTCCATGAGGGTGATATGAGGGCCCGACATCCACAGGTGGGGGTTGTGCTTACAGCCTAACACAGTGCAGGACGTTTGGCATTTGCCAGAGAACACCAAGATTGGCAAATTCGCCACTGGCGCCCTGTGCTCTTCACAGATGTAAGCAGGTTTACACTGAGCACATGTGACAGACGTGACAGAGTCTGGAGACGCCGTGGAGAGCGTTCTGCTGCCTGCAACATCCTCCAGCATGACCGGTTTGGCATTGGGTCAGTAATGGTGTGGGGTGGCATTTCTTTGGAGGGCCGCACAGCCCTCCATGTGCTCGCCAGAGGTAGCCTGACTGCCATTAGGTACCGAGATGAGATCCTCAGACCCCTTGTGAGACCATATGTGTCAGCAGTTCCTGCAAGACGAAGGCATTGATGCTATGGACCGGCCCGCCCGTTCCCCAGACCTGAATCCAATTGAGCACATCTGGGACATCATGTCTCGCTCTATCCACCAACGTCACGTTGCACCACAGACTGTCCAGGAGTTGGCAGATGCTTTAGTCCAGGTCTGGGAGGAGATCCCTCAGGAGACCGTCAGCCACATCATCAGGAGCATGCACAGGCGTTGTAGGGAGGTCATACAGGCACGTGGAGGCCACACACACTACTGAGCCTCATTTTGACTTGTTTTAAGGACATTACATCAAAGTTGGATCAGCCTGTAGTGTGTTTTTCCACTTTAATTTTGAGTGTGACTCCAAATCCAGACCTCCATGGGTTAAAAAAATTTGATTTCCATTTTTTTAATTTTTGTGTGATTTTGTTGTCAGCACATTCAACTATGTAAAGAACAAAGTATTTCAGAAGAATATTTTATTAATTCAGATCTAGGATGTGTTATTTTTGTGTTCCCTTTATTTTTTGAGCAGTATATATATATATATATATATATATATATATATATATAGAAAAATAAATACACCGCAGCACGTCCATAAGGTGAAAATGTGGGATCCTTTATTCACCCAAGCAGCGACGTTTCGGTCCGCTTGCTGGGACCATTTTCAAGCTTGAAAATGGTCCCAGCAAGCGGACCGAAACGTCGCTGCTTGGGTGAATAAAGGATCCCACATTTTCACCTTATGGACGTGCTGCGGTGTATTTATTTTTCTGGTTGTTTGACACTGTGGTCGAGTGTCGATACCGCTGGCACCCAACATTTGCTAAAAGGAGTGCTGCCCTGAACTCTCATCTATATATATATATATATATATATATATATATACACTGCTCAAAAAAATAAAGGGAACACACAAAGGCAGAGGTAGCGGTCCTGCTGCTGGGTTGTTGCCCTCCTACGGCCTCCTCCACGTCTCCTGATGCACTGGCCTGTCTCCTGGTAGCGCCTCCATGCTCTGGACACTACGCTGACAGACACAGCAAACCTTCTTGCCACAGCTCGCATTGATGTGCCATCCTGGATAAGCTGCACTACCTGAGCCACTTGTGTGGGTTGTAGACTCCGTCTCATGTTACCACTAGAGTGAAAGCACCGCCAGCATTCAAAAGTGACCAAAAGATCAGCCAGGAAGCATAGGAACTGAGAAGTGGACTGTGGTAACCACCTGCAGAACCACTCCTTTATTGGGGGTGTCTTGCTAATTGCCTATAATTTCCACCTGTTGTCTATCCCATTTGCACAACAGCATGTGAAATTGATTGTCACTTAGTGTTGCTTCCTAAGTGGACAGTTTGATTTCACAGAAGTGTGATTGACTTGGAGTTACATTGTGTTGTTTAAGTGTTCCCTTTATTTTTTTGAGCAGTGTATATATATATATATATATATACAGTACAGACCAAAAGTTTGGACACACCTCATTCAAAGAGTTTTCTTTATTTTCATGACTATGAAGGCATCAAAACTATGAATTAACACATGTGGAATTATATACATAACAAACAAGTGTGAAACAACTGAAAATATGTTATATTCTAGGTTCTTCAAAGTAGCCACCTTTTGCTTTGATTACCGCTTTGCACACTCTTGGCATTCTCTTGATGAGCTTCAAGAGGTAGTCCCCTGAAATGGTCTTCCAACAGTCTTGAAGGAGTTCCCAGAGATGCTTAGCACTTGTTGGCCCTTTTGCCTTCACTCTGCGGTCCAGCTCACCCCAAACCATCTCGATTGGGTTCAGGTCCGGTGACTGTGGAGGCCAGGTCATCTGGCGCAGCACCCCATCACTCTCCTTCATGGTCAAATAGCCCTTACTTTCAACGTTTTCCCAATTTTTCGGCTGACTGACTGACCTTCATTTCTTAAAGTAATGATGGCAACTCGTTTTTCTTTACTTAGCTGCTTTTTTCTTGCCATACTACAAATTCTAACAGTCTATTCAGTAGGACTATCAGTTGTGTATCCACCTGACTTCTCCTCAACGCAACTGATGGTCCCAACCCCATTTATAAGGCAAGAAATCCCACTTATTAAACCTGACAGGGCACACCTGTGAAGTGAAAACCATTTCAGGGGACTACCTCTTGAAGCTCATCAAGAGAATGCCAAGAGTGTGCAAAGCAGTAATCAAAGCAAAAGGTGGGTACTTTGAAGAACCTAGAATATGGCATATTTCCAGTTGTTTCACACTTGTTTGTTATGTATATAATTCCACATGTGTTAATTCATAGTTTTGATGCATTCAGTGTGAATCTACAATTTTCATAGTCATGAAAATAAAGAAAACTCTTTGAATGAGAAGGTGTGTCCAAACTTTTGGTCTGTACTGTATATATATATATATATATATATATATATATATATATATAGAGAGAGAGAGAGAGAGAGAGAGAGAGAGAGAGAGAGACCAGGTGGGATTTATCCCAGGCAGAGAGGCCCCAGATAACATCAGAAAAATCCTGAATATAATCTATGAGGATAATAGGATCCATACCCCCTTGGCCATCTTGGCTCTTGACATTGAAAAAGCCTTTGATACCTTGGATTGGGATTATCTCTCCAGGGTTATGAGTGCTATGGGCATTAGGGGTTCCTTTCTTCAAGCCATTCAGTCCCTTTACTCTACTCCTGAAGCCTATCTAAAACTTCCTGCGACTCACTTCTCACCTATCCTGATTCAGAGGGGCACACGTCAGGGATGCCCCCTATCACCCGCCTTATTTGTTCTTGCTATGGAACCCCTGGTAACCCACATCAGATCTCATCCTGATATTACTGGGCTCCCTGTGGGAGGTCTAGAGCATAAATGAGTATTACGGTTTCCTGGAAGTCTCCATGACAGCACAAACTGAGATTGCCTTCCTCTGAAAGGACAGGAAAAAGCACACAGAGAGGTTAAAAACCCCACCCCCACCCCTCATCGCCAGTGTATTATAACAGGACTAGGACAAGGGGTACAACGTAAAACTAGCCAAATAGTCAATTGACAAAGAAAAACAAGGGCGGGACAAAGTTGTGCTGTCATGGAGACTTCCAGGAAACAGGATTACCGGTGAGTGTAATACTCATTTCCCCAGTCGTCTCCATGACAGCACAAACTGAGAACTAACAAAGTAACTTAGGGGGGACTACAGCACCTAGGACTTTACGTCCAAAGGCCAAGTCCTCGTCAGCAAACACATCCACCCTATAATGCTTGGTGAAGGTGTGGGCCCTCTTCCAGGTAGCTGCCCTGCAGATCTATTCTAACGAAGCAGAGGCTCTTTCAGCCCAAGAAGTGGAGACCGATCTAACTGAGTGGGCTCTAAGGGATGGAGGAGCCTCTCTACCGGAGGCTTTATAGGCCTCGGAAATGGTGCATCTAATCCAGCGGGATATAGAGCTCTTCGCTGCCTTCCTCCCCTTATTTGGACCTGAAAACTGGATAAATAAATTCTTGTCGATACGCCACTCCTCTGTGGCGTGTAAATAATGAAGAACTGAACGCCTAACATCTAAATTGTGGAATCTAGATTCCTGCTCGTCTTTAGGGTTAGGAAAAAAAGACGGGATAACTATGTCTTGCGACCTATGAAAGGAGGAGACCACCTTGGGGAGAAAACAGGGGTCTAATTTGAAAATGAGCTTGTCGTCTAGCACCTTGAGGAAGGATTCCTGTATGGACAGGGCCTGGAGCTCGCAAACCCTCCTTGCGGAGGATATGGCCACTAGGAAGATGGTTTTCAAAGTGAGTCACTTAATAGATAGGGAGAGCAGAGGCTCAAACGGAACATCTGACAGCTCTAAAAGGACGGTGTTGAGGTTCCATGGTGCAACCATATTCCTGACTCTGGGTTTTAGTCGATCTGCCGCTTTCAGGAATCTTGCTACCCAGGGGACCTCGTAAAGACTGGTATTATAGAGGGCCCCCAAGGCAGACACCTGAACTCGCAATGTGTTAGGAGCAAGACCCAAATCCAGCCCATCCTGGAGGAATTCCAGGATAAGCGGGATATTAGGGGTGGACTGGTTGAACCTGACTCCGCCCCAGGAGGCGAACTTCCTCCAAACCTTGAGGTACGCTTTGGAGGTGTTGGACTTCCTACTGAGTAAGAGGGTCTTGACTACTCTTTCAGAGAGCCCTAGCAAGAGGGATTGCTCAGAATCCAAGCGGACAGCTTGAGGAGGTTGGTATTGGGGTGCGGTATGGGACCCTGGGTTAGAAGACCCTCCTCCGGCCGGATACGAATGGGATCTTCCTGGCTGAGGGACCTGAGGAGCCCGAACCAGCTTCTCCTGGGCCAGAATGGGACCACCAGAATCAGTCTGCACCTTTCGGACTGAAACTTTTGGAGCACTCTTGGGATTACTGGTATCGGGGGAAAGGTGTAGACTAGGCCAGTCGTCCAGCTCTGGGTAAAAGCGTCTATTGCCACACATGGGTCTCTTCGATTGAGGGAGAAGAAATTCTGAACCTTGTGATTCTTTGCTGATGCGAACAGGTCTAGGATGGGATTCCCCCAACGGTCCCGAATCTGTTGGAAAGCGGTCTGGGACAAAGACCACTCGCCTGGATCCAGACTTTGCCGACTGAGGTAATCCGCCTGGAGATTCAGGGATCCCTTTAGATGTACTGCCGCAAGGGATTGTAGATTCTTTTCTGCCCAAAGGAAGATTCGGTCTGAGAGCCTCTGGAGATGACCGTGTCTTGTTCCTCCTTGGTGCTGGATAAATGCCACCTCAGTGGAATTGTCCGAATGGACCAGGACGTGGCGATTTTTGGCCTGTATTCGGATGGACCTGAGACCTTCCCACACTGCACTGAGTTCTCTGTAGTTGGAGGACATCTTTCTCTGGTCCTCGGACCAAATCCCTTGAAAAGTCTCCGAAGCCGTGAGGGCCCCCCAGCCCCAAGAGCTGGCGTCCGTCGTGAGGGAAAACACACTTTCCTACCTCCATGGAACTCCCGATTCCAGGTTCTTGGTCTTGAGCCACCAGCCCAGTGAAGCCTTTACCTCCCGGGACACTGACAACCCCTGCTCCAGGGATGATCGACACCCATTCCATTGTTTTAGAACCAGCTTCTGTAAAGGTCTTGTATGGAATTGGGCCCAGGCTACCGCGGGGATGCAGGAGGGGAGATGGCCCAGCATTTCCATGCCCTGCCTTATTGAGCAACGGGACTGCTTGGTGAAGTGGAGGACCCTTGACCTCAGTTTCTGTACCTTTAGCGGAGGGAGAAAAGATTTTTGAAGAACTGAATCCAAGAGAATACCCAGGAATACCTTCCGATGGTCTGGGAACATGTCGGACTTCTCCCGGTTGATCAACCAGCCCAAGTTCTGGAGGCACGAGAGAACCACTTGGATGTGTCTGTGAAGGAGATCTGAGGTTTCTGCTACTATTAGCAGGTCGTCTAAGTAAGGGACGATTATTATCCCCTCCTTGCTTAGGGAGGCTACGACTTCCGCCATCACCTTGGTGAATATGCGGGGTGCCGATGATATGCCGAACGGGAGGCACTTGAACTGATAGTGGCAAACTGTCCCGCCTTGCTCCACCGCGAACCTCAGATATCTTCTGGAACGGACCTGTATTGGGATATGGAAGTATGCGTCGGAGAGGTCTATTGTAGCCATCATAGACACTCTCTTGATGAGCTTCACCGCTGACTTGACTGTCTCCATCCTGAACTTGTGGTAGGTGATGTGTTTGTTCAGGGGTTTTAAATTTATGATGGTCGAAAATTGCCATTCGATTTCCGGACCAGGAATAAGGGGGAATAGTGACCCCTCCCCAAATCTCTGGCAGGTACTTTTTCTACTGCCCCCAGGCGTAATAAGTTTCTTACGCCCTCGGATAAGGGAGACTCGAGGCCCCTGGTGAGCTTGGTCAGGACGAACCTCTGCAGAGGAAGGGAATCCAGTTCTATAGTGTAGCCATGTTCTACGATGTCTAATATATACGGATCCGTGATGGTTTGTTCCCAAACCCCCAGAAAGGAGCTGAGCCTTCCTCCGACCGGGATGATGTCATTGTTTTGATGAAGAGGGAGAGGGATCTCCCCTGTTGGGATTAAGGAAAAAACCTTTTCCTCTCCCGCCTCTCGTAAATCCGCGACCCTCGCGGCTCCTCCTCTCGGCTCTGGGATCCTGCTGGGGCCTCCGAAAAAACTGTCTCCTGGACTTGGATTTGTCCTCTGGAAAGCCCTTCTTACGGTCCGTGGCATTCTCAAGGATCTTGTCCAGGTCGGAGCCGAACACGTACTGACCGTGAAAGGGTAGAGATATCAGCCTGTTTTTTGATACGGTGTCGCCCGACCAGGCTTTAAGCCATAGTACCCATCTGGTGGTATTGGACAGAACCGCCGTGCAGGCAGAAAGCCTAACCGATTCTGCAGCGGCATCGGCAAGGAAGAAAGTAGCCTTCTTCAGAAGAGGAATACTATCCAGGATCTCCTCCCGATTCGCTATATGGTGCTCTAGTTGTTCGAGCCACACTGCGAGTGTACGAGCCACACATGTCGCTGCTACCCCCGGTTTTAGGAGAGCTGCTGTAGCCTCCCAGGTTCTCTTGAGCAGACTCTCGGCTTTCCTATCTAGAGGGTCCTTGAGCTGCGCTGCGTCCTCAAACGGAAGGACCGTTCGTTTCGCTACGTTAGCAACGGGAGCATCCACCCTGGGAATAGCCTCCCAGTCGGCACAGTCCGCTTCGTTGAAGGGGTATCGCCTTTTGAGGCCCCGTGGGATAAAGGAACCCTTCTCTGGCTTCTCCCATTCTGCCCGTATGTCATGGTCTTACCTTCTTGCTGTTCTCCTTCGTTTGACATGTGCTGGCGGCCATCTTGGTTTCTGGGTTTCTTGTAGCCTCCCACCCTGCGGCTCCTCCTTCCCACTGGGAGGAGCTGGATGCCTAGCTCATATATATAGGAGGTCTGTGGCTTCAGTTCCTTGCTTGGTCCTCCTGTGTTCACATGCTTCTAGACTGCTGCTGCCTCTGGTTCCTGATCCTGGTTTCGTCCGACTACCCTGCTGGTTCCTGATCCTGGTTTCGTCCGACTACCCTGCTGGTTCCTGATCCTGGCTTCGTCTGACTACCCTGCTGGTTCCTGATCCTGGCTTCGTCTGACTACCCTTCTGGTTCCTGACCTCTGGCTTCGCAAAGACTCTGCTTCGGTTTCGCCATCCGTTTGGACTTTTGCTTTACAGCTTTATTTTCAATAAAGCCTTCTTATTTTCACTTATCCCTTGTTGTACGTCTGGTTCATGGTTCCGTGACACCGTATCATCTTTTGGATATTGTCCGGGACCGGGAACACCGATTTGTGCCTCTCCCCTAAACCCCCGAAAATCTCCTCCTGGACTGACTTGGATCTCTTAGGGACCTCCATCTTAATAGTAGCCCTGATGGTTCGGATCAATTCTTCTATATCCTCTGGGTTAAAGAGGAATCTCCTGTACTCACTACTTTCCTCCAATTCCTGAGATCTAGCTGAAGTCCCCGCATCTGACAAGACAGAGTCGGCCGAGTCCAGATCACTCCCGGAGTAGTCCAGGCCTCTGGAAGAGGGTGGTCTGCGGCCCTGACCGGGCTGGTTTCGTCCGACTACCCTGCTGGTTCCTGATCCTGGTTTCGTCCGACTACCCTGCTGGTTCCTGATCCTGGCTTCGTCTGACTACCCTTCTGGTTCCTGACCTCTGGCTTCGCAAAGACTCTGCTTCGGTTTCGCCATCCGTTTGGACTTTTGCTTTACAGCTTTATTTTCAATAAAGCCTTCTTATTTTCACTTATCCCTTGTTGTACGTCTGGTTCATGGTTCCGTGACATTAGGACCAAGCCATGAATTCTGACGGTACAGGGCCATCCTCGCTACCCACGCTGGTTGCCAGACTTGATCAGCAGGATCACCTGTTGGGTCGGTTCGCTGTGGCGTTGCAAACCCTGCTTGAACGCATGGCTCATTTCGCTCCCGTTGCCGATGGGTCGGTTGTCGCTCCTGGGCCCGCTCCTACTGCCGCTCCGGTTGTTGCGCCAGAGTCTACCCCGACACCTGTTGTTGCACCTGCGGTGTTTCGGGGTATGACCGGTTCTGCCCCTCTTCCACAGCGCTTTGGGGGAGAGCCAACTCAGTGCCGAGGTTTCCTTAACCAGGTGGGCATTTATTTTAAGTTGCTGCCACATGCCTTTCCCACTGAGAGATCAAAGGTGGGCTTCTTGATCTCGCTGCTCTCGGACAAGGCCTTGGCCTGGGCCAGCCCTTTATGGGAGAACAACAATCCGGTGGTTGCCGAGTTTTCCGGTTTTGTTGCTTCTCTTCGGAAGGTATTCGATGTGCCGGCTCGTGCTGCCTCTGCTGCGAAGCTCCTTATGTCCATCAGACAGGGTTCACGATCCGTAGCTGAATACGCCATTGAGTTTTGTACCCTGGCAGCAGAGGTGGGCTGGAATAATGAGGCTCTGGTCGCTGCTTTCTCTCATGGTCTCTCGGATGCCTTGAAGGATGAGGTTGCAGCTAAGGACCTACCAGTGGAGCTCGAGTCTCTTATTTCTTTCCTGATTTTGATTGACACCAGACTCAGGGAGAGACCTTCCTTTAAGGAGAGCCTGCGGAGGTTTTCTAACAGATTGGCGCCTACGTTTGCTGTCCCACCCGTGCCTCCCTCTCCTCCCACGCCTCCTGGGGATGACTTGTCTGGGGGTGAACCCATGCAGCTGGGGTTTGCTCGCCTGTCCGAGGGGGAGAGGGTACTCTGGAGACGCGAGGGCCGATGCATGTACTGTGGTCTCGGTGGGCATTTTCGGTTGGCATGTCCGAACCGTCCGGGAAACGCTCGCACCTGAGATCCTGTCGGGGGCAGATCTTGGGTGGAGTCTCCTCGTCCCCGGTTTCCCGTGTTGACAAACCACTGATCACTGTTGTCCTCTCCTGGGTTGGGGGCTCGGTGACGACCCAGGCGTTGGTGGACTCTGGTGCTGGTGGTTTGTTCATTGATAATGTGTTCGCTGCCGCCAATTCCATTCCTCTGCAGGCTCGAGGTTCCCCACTGGCTCTTGAGGCGATAGACGGCAGACCCCTTCTGCCGCCACACGTGACTCATGAGACCCTTCCAGTGGGGATAGCCATTGGTGCCGTTCACAGAGAGTCGGTCTGCCTCCAGGTTATTTCGTCTCCACACTACTCGGTGGTCTTGGGGTACCCCTGGCTCCGGAAGCATAATCCGACTTTCGATTGGAGATCGGCCGAGATCCTCTCGTGGTCACCGCAGTGTGGGGCTAGTTGCATCCATGGGTCTGTCAAGTTGCTGTGTACTTCCTCGGACTCTCTGTTGCCTCCTGAATACGAGGAGTACAGGGATGTATTCGATAAGGTGCCATAGAGTTACAATCTGGTGCCGTTCCTCCTCGTGGCAAAGTCTATCCACTGTCGGTAGCGGAGAATGAGGCCATGGAGGAGTACGTGAGGGAGGCGCTTTCACGCGGACACATTCGCAAATCCTCGTCCCCGGCAGGGGCTGGATTTTTCTTTGTGAAAAAGAAGGGCGGTGAGTTGAGGCCTTGCATCGATTACAGGGGTCTCAATCGCATCACGATCAAGAACGCTTACCCGATACCCTTGATTTCCGAGCTGTTCGATCGCCTTAAAGGGGCCACGGTCTTTACCAAACTCGACCTGAGGGCGGCATATAACCTGGTAAGGATCAAGGCGGGCGATGAGTGGAAGACCGCGTTTAACACCAGGACCAGTCATTATGAATCCTTGGTTATGCCCTTTGGGTTGTGCAATGCGCCCGCAGTCTTTCAGGAATTCATCAACGATGTTTTCCGTGACCTGTTGCAGCAGTGTGTGGTGGTCTATTTGGATGACATCTTGGTATATTCTGAATCCATGGAGGCCCACATTCTGGATGTCAGACGAGTGTTGCAACGGTTACGAGAGAACAAGCTGTTCGGTAAGCTTGAGAAATGCGAATTTCACCGATCCCAGGTAACCTTCTTAGGTTACATCATTTCCGCTGAGGGGTTCTCCATGGATCCTGAGAAGGTTTCGGCTGTCTTACAGTGGCCCCAGCCCAGTGGTCTTCGTTCCCTGCAGCGCTTTTTGGGCTTCGCCAATTATTATCGGAAGTTCATCAGGGACTTTTCCATGCTAGCCAAGCCTCTCACGGATCTGACCAGGAAGGGCAGTAATTCCCAGGTCTGGCCGCTCGAGGCCATCCGAGCTTTTGAGGCTCTAAAGTCCGCCTTTGTGTCGGCTCCGATTCTGTCGCATCCCAACCCTGGGTTGCCCTTTGTCCTCGAGGTGGACGCGTCTGAGACGGGAGTAGGCGCCCTTCTGTCTCAGCGTAGAACACCAGAGGGTCCTCTGCTTCCTTGTGGGTTTTACTCCCGGAAACTGTCTTCCGCGGAGTGCAACTATCAGATTGGTGACAGGGAGTTATTGGCCATCGTGCAGGCCCTTAAAGAATGGAGGCACTTGCTCGAGGGTTCGGTGGTTCCGGTCCTCATCCTGACGGACCACAAGAATCTGACCTACCTTTCTGAGGCCAAGAGATTGGCACCACGTCAGGCCAGATGGGCTCTGTTCTTGTCACGTTTTAATTACGTGGTCTCCTACCTACCCGGTTCCAAGAACATCAGGGCGGATGCCTTATCACGGCAGTACTCCGAGCTGTCCAGGGAGGAGTCGATTCCGACTTCGGTCATACCTCCGAATCATATCTTGGCCGCCATTCGCACCAGCCTGACCTCTCCCCTGGGTGAGCAGATTTTGGCGGCTCAATCTGGTGCTCCCTCTGGGAGACCCAACGGCAGAAGTTTTGTGCCTGAGGAGTTGCGCACTCGGTTGTTGCGAACCTACCATAACTCCAAGACCGCGGGGCATCCTGGAAAGAATCAGCTGTCCTGGGCTGTTTCACGTCTGTTCTGGTGGCCTTCCCTACGTTCCGACATCGCCGCATATGTAGCGGCATGCTCCGTTTGTGCCCAGAGTAAGTCCCCTCGGCACCTTCCGTTGGGCCTTCTGCAACCCATAGCCACCGGGGAGCGCCCATGGTCACACCTGGGGATGGATTTCATTGTGGACCTCCCTGCATCCCGAGGCCATACGGTCATTCTCATGATTGTGGATCGGTTTTCCAAAATGTGCCACTGTGTTTCTCTCAAGAAGTTTCCCTCTGCACAAGAGTTGGCCACGATTTTTGCCAGGGAGGTCTTCCGGTTGCACGGTTTGCCCAAGGAGATTGTGTCGGATCGGGGGAGTCAGTTTGTGTCCAGGTTCTGGCGCGCCTTTTGCTCCCAGTTGGGGATTCATCTCTCCTTCTCCTCGGCCTACCACCCTCAGTCCAATGGGGCCGCAGAACGATCCAATCAGGCCTTGGAGCAATTCCTTCGTTGCTATGTCTCCGATCACCAAGACAATTGGGTTGACCTCCTGCCTTGGGCTGAGTTTGCCAGGAACACGGCGGTGAACTCTTCCTCTGGGACGTCTCCCTTCATGGCCAATTATGGGTTCCAACCTGCCGTGTTACCGGAGGTATTCTCTCCCCAGGATATTCCGGCATGCGGATCTCCAACGTGTTTCATGTCTCCCTGTTGAAGCCACTGGTGTGTAATCGTTTCACTTCCTCGGTTCCTCGGCCTCGTCCGGTCCAAGTGGGTAATCGTGAGGAGTTTGAGGTGAGCAATATCCTGGACTCACGCCTGGTCCGCGGTCGGGTGCAGTTTTTGGTCCATTGGCGTGGTTATGGTCCAGAGGAGCGTTCCTGGGTTCCCTCCGCAGATGTCCATGCTCCTGCCTTGTTCCGAGCCTTCCACGCACGCTTCCCTCAGAAACCGTTCTTTACTCCGCGGAGGAGGGGCCCTTGAGGGGGAGGTACTGTCATGGTCTTACCTTCTTGCTGTTCTCCTTCGTTTGACATGTGCTGGCGGCCATCTTGGTTTCTGGGTTTCTTGTAGCCTCCCACCCTGCGGCTCCTCCTTCCCACTGGGAGGAGCTGGATGCCTAGCTCATATATATAGGAGGTCTGTGGCTTCAGTTCCTTGCTTGGTCCTCCTGTGTTCACATGCTTCTAGACTGCTGCTGCTTCTGGTTCCTGGTTTCGTCCGACTACCCTGCTGGTTCCTGATCCTGGTTTCGTCCGACTACCCTGCTGGTTCCTGATCCTGGCTTCGTCTGACTACCCTGCTGGTTCCTGATCCTGGCTTCGTCTGACTACCCTTCTGGTTCCTGACCTCTGGCTTCGCAAAGACTCTGCTTCGGTTTCGCCATCCGTTTGGACTTTTGCTTTACAGCTTTATTTTCAATAAAGCCTTCTTATTTTCACTTATCCCTTGTTGTACGTCTGGTTCATGGTTCCGTGACACCGTATCATCTTTTGGATATTGTCCGGGACCGGGAACACCGATTTGTGCCTCTCCCCTAAACCCCCGAAAATCTCCTCCTGGACTGACTTGGATCTCTTAGGGACCTCCATCTTAATAGTAGCCCTGATGGTTCGGATCAATTCTTCTATATCCTCTGGGTTAAAGAGGAATCTCCTGTACTCACTACTTTCCTCCAATTCCTGAGATCTAGCTGAAGTCCCCGCATCTGACAAGACAGAGTCGGCCGAGTCCAGATCACTCCCGGAGTAGTCCAGGCCTCTGGAAGAGGGTGGTCTGCGGCCCTGACCGGGCTGGGGTATAGGGGAGGCAGGGGGTCCCTAGCGGCCAACGCTGATTGGACCTCCATTCTGACCAGAGTCTTGATCTCCTCCATGAAGCTAGAGGACTCTGCCTTCACCACGGTAGAGGTGCAGTCCTTACATAATAATTTGGACCCTGAGGAAGCAAGGCGCTTAGAACAGACGCCGCACTTCCTGGGTCTGGATTTAACGGAGGAGGAAGACTCCTTTTCTCCCTGCAACACCAAGGGAGGAAAGGGTCAACCACTGCAGGGAAAAATAAACAATATGAAAGGGTGCCAGCAGGCTACTCACACCGCCCAGAGTGGTAGGGGGCTCAGGAACCGAGCCAGTGGTGGTAGGGGCGCTCATCTTCGCAGCTCCCGTCCACTTGCGTTGCTGTCAGCAGGTAGGGTGACCGTGGAGACCTCAGATCGGCAGAATCGGCTTTCCTTTTAGAATTTGGCGCTGGCCGCGGCCTCCGTGACGTCATGACGCTGGCCACGCCTCCCGGCGTCTGACGTCATCATCCCGCCACTGGAGGGAAGCGCGTCACAGCGTCGCTCCAGCCGCCCTACCTCCCTGCTTTAAGCCCGCCTGGGCCGCCGCAGAGGGGACTTCGCCGGGATCACCATAAGTGAGGGTGACCCGGGCATAGACCGTGCCTGGAGGAGGGAGAGCCGGACCCCGGAACCGACCTCCGGTCTAACAAGTGACACCCTGCCGTAGCAGGGTGAGAAGAAAAAAGTAAAAATAGAAAATAGAAAGCTAGGAAACCCAGAAGGGCTCCCAGCACCTCTCTGGCATTCCTTCCTTGACAGGACAGGAAAAAACACTGGCGATGAGGGGTGGGGGTGGGGTTTTTAACCTCTCTGTGTGCTTTTTCCTGTCCTATCAGAGGAAGGCAATCTCAGTTTGTGCTGTCATGGAGACGACTGGGGAAATGAAGCTTATTTGTTGATGACCTCCTTCTTTCCATCACCAACCCTGTTATATCCTGCCCATTAAAGGTGTTGGATTCGTTCTCCGACGTCACAGGGCTTTCTTTTAATCATTCCGAATCCGAGCTTCTTTTTTGTAACTTGTCACCCCAGACTAAATCCCTCCTGTCACAAAAGTTCCCATTTCAACTCAGACATAACTTCATTCCATATCTGAGAATATCTTTGCCTAACAGGTTGGAAAGGGTATAATAAAACGAATTACTCTCCCCTATATTGCAAAATTAGAGAGGACCTTAAAGCCTGGAGATCTCTCGCAGTATCCTGGGTAGGTAGGATTCATATTGTCAGAATAGTGGTCCTCCAGACTGCTATATTTATTCAGAACTCTCCCTGTACCAGTACCTAGCTCTGATCTAAAAGCTCTACAAACTGAGGTCCTGAAGTTTATATGGGCAGATAAATGTCCACGTATAGCTAGGCAAACAATATGTCGTCATAAGTCCCAGTGGGGTCTCAGTTCCGGACTTCCTTAAATACTACAAAGCAGCTAGGCTAGCACAATTATTCCTGACTCACCTTGAACCTAAAGAGCACCCGCTGTGGATCTCACTAGAATAGTCACTATTCACTCCACTGATGTGGAGGGCCCTGGTTTGGTCTAACCTCCCGTTGCCGACTCCTATACACACAAGGTCCCTCTTGTCTCAATACTCTTTACTTCTCTGGGGGTCGGTTAGATTTAAATTATCCCTACAGTCCAAAAACTCCCCGTTAGAATATATTTTGGGAAACCCTGCATTCCCACCGGGACTGCATGTCAGAGATCAGAGAGGATGGAAAGAGGGTGCACTCTGACTCCACCCTCAACCCCTGTCCCTGCCTACTTACACTACCCGCCCTAGGCGACGGGGCGTAACTGGGCGATGGTCCCTTACTTACGTAAGTGCACAGAGGAAATATACGGAAGGTCAACAAGCCAAGGGTCAGAACCAGGAGAGGCGGGAGTACAAATGGAGCGGGCAAATGTAAAGTGAACAGTCAGAGCCAAGGTCAATCCAGGAGAGCAAAGGATGAGACGAAGTCGCGGTCAAAGAACGAGCCGAGGTCACAAGGTCAGGAGGTCAATCAGAACAAGCAGCCGCAGACCAAGGAACAAGGAAGCACCAATGGACCAGTATCACAGGCAACCTGTAGCCAGCAACCTGTTGCCTGTATTTATAGTGGGGAGTGAGGGTCATGTGACGTGGCCAGCATCACATGACCGACAGACAGACAAGTTGAGCACCAAGTGATCAGCTTGGCGCTCAAGGCAGACCTAGGAGCCTCCCAGCTAGCAAAGCCGCCCTGGGAACGAGGTCGAACACAGATCCTTGCTCCCGAAGCTAAGCAGCAGGTCTGCAGCTGATGGGAGACCAAGTGCGCCTTCGGCGCCCCGTTACAGTACCCCCCCTTTTACGAGGGACCACCGGACCCAAGCCCTTGGGTACAAATCTCCCAGGATGCTCATCATGAAACTTCTTGATGAGCCTCGGGGCGTGGATCTCAGTAGCTGGGACCCAAGACCTCTCCTCGGGTCCATAGTCCTTCCAGTGCACAAGGTACTGCCAGGAGTTTCGGACCTTTCTAACATCCACAATTCTGGAGACTACAAACTCCTCTTTATCGTCAATTTGTATGGGAGGAGGAGCTGACTGCAACGGAACAATGGGTGGAATATATTTCTTAAGCAACGATTTATGGAAAACATCATGAACACGAAATGAGTCCATCAATCTCAATCTAAAAGATACAGGATTAATAACGCCAATAATCTCATATGGCCCAACAAACCATGGCGCCAGTTTCCTAGAAGACACCTTCAGCGGTATATTCCGAGTAGACAACCAGACCCTGTAACCAAGCTAAAAATGAACCCCCTTAGAACACTTCCTATTAGCCCTCCGTTTTTGTTGTTCTTGGGCTTTTTGCAGGTTCACTTGGACCCGTGCCCAAACTATGCACAGTTCAGAAGTTACTCTATCAGCTTCAGGATTAGATGAAGGTATCAACGAGCTAGAGTTAAATCGAGGATGGATTCTGTTGAGGAACGGTTGAGACATATGCATATATATCCATGCATGCCTGCAAACACGTGCGGGCATGTATGGTATATATGTGCATACATTAGCCATAGCATCATGGGACGATGTGCGCAGATGTGCCCAGCATCTGCGCACGTCTGCCCATGGTGATCCCCAGGGGCTCATGGTGGCCCCTGTGGGAAATATGTGCCCCCTTATATTGTAGGGGCTTGTGCCCTCTTATATTGTAGGGGCTTGTGCCCCCTTATCTGTGCCCCCTTATATATGAATGTGGCCCCTTAGATAATCCCCCTTAATATATGCCCCCTTATCATATATATATGTGCCCCTATACAGTTATATAGGAGGGCTTATTCCTGCCCCTATGTGAATAATGTCCGTTCATATATGCTTATAGATGTGCCCCAAGCATCTATGGACATATATGGCCGGAATCCCGCTCATATGCGCCTGCTGGGTGGGTGGAGGAGACAGACAGTTGGACAATTATGTCCAGCGTCGGCCTCTACAAAGGACAGAGGATCAAAAAGATCCTCTGCCCTTTGTCACCATCTCCGGCAGCGCTGGAGATGGTATGCCTAACAGGGACATGGGAACAGAGTTCCCATGCCCCTGTCTGCCGCTCACCTCAGGCGCTGTAATTACAGCGCCAGAGATGTGCGATATCTCCACAGGCGGGAGGATCAAAGGATCCCCCTGCCTGGGAGAGCGGGCTGGCGCAGGGCGGTAAAACGGGCGCGAGTGCTGCAGGGTTTAAATACCCCAGCAGCACTGCGCTCTGACAGTTGGGTCCCCCCCCCCTGAAGGTGAGCGCACCCGGCGCTGGGATAGAGAACCCCTGCCTGCCTGCCGCAGCAGAGCGCTGTGCTCTGCGCTCAGAAGTGGACCCCCTGCATGCCGGAGTGAAGTTCCCCCCCCCCCCCACTAAGAGGAGAGAGCGCAGCCAGCGAAGGAGCTGCGCTCCTGCACATACCCGAAAGGCTGGCAGCGCTCTGAAGAGAAGTGGAGGAGACTAGGCTGAGTAGTTGAGCCCAGAACAGCCCTGAGGAGGAGAGCAGAAGGACGGAGCAGAAGTTATACAGTCTAAGTATCACTTTCCCTGTCCTGCCTCCTCCTTAACCCTTGCTGCCCTGAAATATCTCACTGCCCCCCTGCCATTAACCCCTTCAGTGCCCAGCAGTCCCCCAATGGCAATCCCAGCAGCATTGCTGCTGCCCTTAACCCCTGCCCTGCTGCCCCAGGTCACAGTCCCCTGCTCTGCAACTCTGCTCCCCAGTCCCCTGTTAACCCCTTCAGTGCCCTGTTCCCCTACTCTCCCCTGGTTACCCCTGGAACCCTATACATCCCCTGGTTCCCTGTGTGCCTGCTCTCCCCTGGTTTACCCTGTTATCACCCCCCATAGACCCCTGAACCCTGGTGGCCCTGCTGGTAAACCCTGATTAACCCCTGGTGGTTACCCTGGTCCCCTGCCTTGGTTCCTCTGTAGAGCATGCTTCTGCTCTGCAAACAATCCTCTGTGGAGCATGCCTCTGCTCTGCAAACAATATTGTCTAATTAACCCTCTTGTTACCCGGTAGGGACAGTGAGTACAGACGGGTGGGGTTGTTACTGATATTTGTGTGTATGCGAATGTATTATTGTATTGTATAGATAGTGTGTGGGGTGGAATGTGGGATTGTGTTGTGTAGTGTAGTTAGGCTTGTATTGTGTTTATGGTAGTACTGTTTCTGTACTGCGGTGTGTACGTCTATATGTATATATATTCATATCCATTGATCCATGAATATGTATAGATATTAGCGTATTGCTAGACGTGTATAATTGTATTGTGTAATAAATATTCCTTATTGTTCATAATGCAGTGTATGGTGTTTTTAGTAGTCGCCGCCGTAGTATAGTGATAGTAAGGCGCATGCAGCTAGATTAGTGATTAGTGTAAGGCAATCAGTAGTGTTTTATGTTTATTTAGGTATAAATAGGCGGAGTCATCACTAGACGACTCTCGCCTATTTATGAATATTAATTATTGAGATTTGCATAAATATCAATAATTAATATCCCCTTTTACATTGGCGAGCCAGGCCCACTGCTAGGAATTTGTTTTCTGTGTTTGATTTTGGTGGAAAAAAAAAATCGTTTACGCTGTGAACTAGTCAGACAGGAGGGACGCGGTCAGTGGATTCTGAGCATCCATTGCCTGATAGTTCGTACAGGTAAAGCGGTTTGTTCAATCAGAACCAAACACAGAGCAATCTCTACAGCAGAGAATTTAAATCTTTCTGATTTGTGTATTAACGATTTTCTGATTGCCTTGCACGCCCACTGAACACTGGAGAGAAGTCGTCGCATACGTCACTGAAGAGAGGACCATCGCCGTTGGAGCTGAACAGAGAAGTCCGGCTGAGCGGGAGAAGACGTTCCTGATACTACAGGACCTCCTCCACGCAGCATACAAGGGACAACAAAGGACAACACCAAGGAAGATGGCCTCTCATCCAAACGTGAGTATGAACTTCTCCACACTACACCAGTTAGCTAAACACAGCACATTTAACCCCATCCTCCCCACCACTTACAAGTCAGCAGAAATGCTGTGGTCCGATTTGTTAGCACAGGCTTGTAGTTACGACAAGCTATGTGTTAATAAACGGACGGTGTTGAATAAGTCCACCAAACGGCTTCGGATGCTCGCCAAACTCGTTCATACGTTTGAGGCTAGCACCTGTAAGCCAAAGGAAGTGGCGCTGGTGTCTCGGTCAACGGAGACAATTCCTCCGGCCATTCACTGCCAGTGCTGTACCAGTAATTCGGACCAGGTTTCGGCATTGCGGGCACAGCTGGCGGAGAATGTGCAGTCTACTGTTGACCGAGAAGCGCAGGTGGCTAGGATAGAGTCACAGTTAGTAGAGCTGCAGAGGCAGAAGGAGGAAATTGAGGCTAAGTTGACTCAGTCTTATACTGAGCTCAAGGCCTTCAAGGAGCGGACTGCCTCTACTGACGTGACGGTAGCCAAATTGAAGGCTCAGGTTGCTGTAAGGTCCCAGCTAATGTCTGGCATGCAACAGGTTATTACCAAGTTGGTGCCGGCCCTTTCTTTTTCCGTAAAGCCAGGGTCGGAATCTCCCAAAATGTTGCCCTGTGCAGGGCCACAAGGGGGGAGAGTAGTCTGTGACCGGTCTGATCATCAGGTCAAGCCGGTCCAGACTAACAGAGATTTTTCCCTGACTTTGGGAAAAAGAACTGTGGTGAAGAGTGCGTCCCTGAGGATGGAACAATTCAGGAGAAGGGAGCACGGCTGCAGTGTAGATGGACCTGGGCCATGCAGAGCAAGCATCAGATGTTTTGCATGTGGTGGCCTAGGTCACATAGCGAGACACTGCGAAACAGATAGGAACATAACACACAGGACAGGAAACCAAGTCACGTGTTTCAGGTGTGGGAACAAAGGACACATTGCAAGGAATTGCCCTTGTGCAGGTAATTGCAATGTGTCCAACAGTATCAGCCAGGTAACAAATTGTGCAGTGGGGTCTAGTCAGCCTGGCCATAACGGGGTTACCTCTCGGCAGCATCACCAGCTGCTGAGGGGTCAGAATGGCCAAGCTAGGCTAGGCAACATTTGACACCCCTGTACTATTTGTTACACCGTTTGTTCCCTGTGTATGTCCATGTTGTGTGTTTTTGTTATCTGTTTGTAAGTTTTTCTTGATGTTGATGGTGGTAGTCCTTGTCTACGAGTGTGTTCCACCATGCTGATTTATGTAGTGGTGTAAGTCCCATCTGCTGTCTGTTTCATTCTGTGTCCCCTTGCAGTGGAACAGTGTTATACTGTGGATCGAGAACGTATAGGCTTGCGAGCAGATAATTTCACACGGGAAATCCTACACAAAGGATGATGTGATTTTATTCTGGGCAGCCAGGGTCTCGGATCGATACAGATAGCGCTGTTGTGCTCAAGGTTTTCGGTAGGGCTGTGTTGCGCTGGGGACTGGGGCGGACAGACAACATTGGTGTAATGTTGTGCTGCGCACTTAATTCTAGTCCGGTCAGGTAGCACAGCTCTGATAGGGATTGGACGCACAGTGTTTGGCAGCAGAATGTGGACTGTGTTCTTGTGTTGTGGGGTCCTGGGGAGCCAGGGCATGCCTATGCCATTGGTTCTGCGGGCCTCCACAAGATGGGATCACAGGGGGAAATCGGCCTGGGTACACATGAGTGGACAGGGATGCGGTGCCATCAATAACAAGATGGTGCTTTGTCCACAGAACTCCAGTTATCCTAACCTAGTAGGGCGGCCATCCTTATCTGTTGGTGCAGAGGGATGTGCAGCAGAGGACGCTATCCTCTGAAGGTAGGGTGTTCAGACACCAGTGTTGGGATAACGAGGGGTCCTGTGAGATAAAGGGCAGCCCAATACCTTTCTCTACCCATGGGTCAAAGGTATTGGTGCTGGGAATTTTCACATTTAATTGCACTGTTAGGGGAGAAATTCCCCTGGGAGCGCCTGGTATTTTCTTCTGCCATAGGTGTGATTTTATATGGAGCGGAAGAAAAACCCAGGAGACGCCACAGAAGAGACCAGTTATTCCCCCTGACACTGTTGTGAAGCTCCAGAGGATCCCACTGGATTTTGGCAACTAAGCGACCTCTGCCTAGAGGTGTTCTAGAGAAGACTGTGCCACAATCCAGCGGGAGCATTATTTAAGGCTCTGGAGGAAGACTTGGGAGACGTTCGGGTGGAAGAACTTATCACTTGTTTCACCCAGTGAAACTTCTTCTGGTTCTGGTCATCGTCGGAGGGTCAAGGGACTTATTGACCAAATACACCAGAACCAGACAGAACTTTACAGAACTATCCAGAGGAGGAGGCTCAGGACATAACTCAAACATTGTTCCTGTAGCCAAATATATCTATGGACACACTTTGTTTCCTATGAGGGTTCGGGACGTATAACATGTACTACCCTGAAACCCCATAGCACATTGTATTGTATATATATTGATTATGTTTGTTGGTTGATTGTGTACCCATAGACACTCTAGGTACAAATGTGTGACAGCCTATACCCAGGGAAACTCGCCCAACGCATTGCGGTGAGTTATAATTTGGCTGTACACATTTGCATCCTATAGTCGTTTCCCATTGACACAGGGGTCTGCGACCTACCTGTGTCTTTGGAGGTGTAGAGATATGCCAGGTTGCATGAGTCTCTATGGGTGCACACATTTAATGGAATTTGGTGGTGTTGGGAGGGATGTGACATGTATTTTGTGTGAATGGGGATAAGGTTAGGTCACAATAGGGACAGACATCATTCATTTGCCACCTTGAACCCTGGAACGGTGAAGTTCTTAAGGGAAGGGCTGGATGTGTAGTGTGGCGGAGGTGTTCTCCGCAGTAGAATTTAGGTACTGTGACATCGCCGCTTCTGACCTGCCTTGTAAAGACCTATTAATCTGTCCATGGGAGAACCGCACCCATCAAGATGGAAACAGATGTTGGACGAAAGTGGTGATTGAAGAAAGTTGGGACTGAGGTTGTGAGGGTGAACCCGCTCCAGATTCCTTGGAGGCGGGCCATACCTGAAGATCGGCAGAACTACCGAGACTGTGGGGGTGTGGTCACTCCAAAGTGGGGGGTGGCCGACACTAAAAGTCTGTTAAAGAAAGGCCAGTTAAAGACTGCAAAGAGTGAACCCGCTCCAGATTTGGGGGGGACGACGACACCTGAAGATCGGCAATTACCTAGAGACTGTAGGGGTGTGGTCACTCCAAAGTGGGTGTTTGCCGACACGAAAAGACTGTTAAAGAGACTGTGGGTGTGTGGTATCCTAAAGAGGTCAAGAAGAAGACGGTGTATCCTGTGGACGGAGGAGTAGGTTATGGTGAAGGGCAGGTCGGAGGAAGACGGATGTCTAAGTACCTAAAGATCAGTGTGCACTACAGTTCTTCCTGAACTTCCACCAAAGATGGGGTTGAAGGGGGGCAAATATATCTCAACCCGTTCCCCCATTATATTGTCGTATTATATAGTCCGACAACAGGGGGATTGTTGAGGAACGGTTGAGACATATGCATATATATCCATGCATGCCTGCAAACACGTGCGGGCATGTATGGTATATATGTGCATACATTAGCCATAGCATCATGGGACGATGTGCGCAGATGTGCCCAGCATCTGCGCACGTCTGCCCATGGTGATCCCCAGGGGCTCATGGTGGCCCCTGTGGGAAATATGTGCCCCCTTATATTGTAGGGGCTTGTGCCCTCTTATATTGTAGGGGCTTGTGCCCCCTTATCTGTGCCCCCTTATATATGAATGTGGCCCCTTAGATAATCCCCCTTAATATATGCCCCCTTATCATATATATATGTGCCCCTATACAGTTATATAGGAGGGCTTATTCCTGCCCCTATGTGAATAATGTCCGTTCATATATGCTTATAGATGTGCCCCAAGCATCTATGGACATATATGGCCGGAATCCCGCTCATATGCGCCTGCTGGGTGGGTGGAGGAGACAGACAGTTGGACAATTATGTCCAGCGTCGGCCTCTACAAAGGACAGAGGATCAAAAAGATCCTCTGCCCTTTGTCACCATCTCCGGCAGCGCTGGAGATGGTATGCCTAACAGGGACATGGGAACAGAGTTCCCATGCCCCTGTCTGCCGCTCACCTCAGGCGCTGTAATTACAGCGCCAGAGATGTGCGATATCTCCACAGGCGGGAGGATCAAAGGATCCCCCTGCCTGGGAGAGCGGGCTGGCGCAGGGCGGTAAAACGGGCGCGAGTGCTGCAGGGTTTAAATACCCCAGCAGCACTGCGCTCTGACAGTTGGGTCCCCCCCCCCCTGAAGGTGAGCGCACCCGGCGCTGGGATAGAGAACCCCTGCCTGCCTGCCGCAGCAGAGCGCTGTGCTCTGCGCTCAGAAGTGGACCCCCTGCATGCCGGAGTGAAGATCCCCCCCCCCCCCACTAAGAGGAGAGAGCGCAGCCAGCGAAGGAGCTGCGCTCCTGCACATACCCGAAAGGCTGGCAGCGCTCTGAAGAGAAGTGGAGGAGACTAGGCTGAGTAGTTGAGCCCAGAACAGCCCTGAGGAGGAGAGCAGAAGGACGGAGCAGAAGTTATACAGTCTAAGTATCACTTTCCCTGTCCTGCCTCCTCCTTAACCCTTGCTGCCCTGAAATATCTCACTGCCCCCCTGCCATTAACCCCTTCAGTGCCCAGCAGTCCCCCAATGGCAATCCCAGCAGCATTGCTGCTGCCCTTAACCCCTGCCCTGCTGCCCCAGGTCACAGTCCCCTGCTCTGCAACTCTGCTCCCCAGTCCCCTGTTAACCCCTTCAGTGCCCTGTTCCCCTACTCTCCCCTGGTTACCCCTGGAACCCTATACATCCCCTGGTTCCCTGTGTGCCTGCTCTCCCCTGGTTTACCCTGTTATCACCCCCCATAGACCCCTGAACCCTGGTGGCCCTGCTGGTAAACCCTGATTAACCCCTGGTGGTTACCCTGGTCCCCTGCCTTGGTTCCTCTGTAGAGCATGCTTCTGCTCTGCAAACAATCCTCTGTGGAGCATGCCTCTGCTCTGCAAACAATATTGTCTAATTAACCCTCTTGTTACCCGGTAGGGACAGTGAGTACAGACGGGTGGGGTTGTTACTGATATTTGTGTGTATGCGAATGTATTATTGTATTGTATAGATAGTGTGTGGGGTGGAATGTGGGATTGTGTTGTGTAGTGTAGTTAGGCTTGTATTGTGTTTATGGTAGTACTGTTTCTGTACTGCGGTGTGTACGTCTATATGTATATATATTCATATCCATTGATCCATGAATATGTATAGATATTAGCGTATTGCTAGACGTGTATAATTGTATTGTGTAATAAATATTCCTTATTGTTCATAATGCAGTGTATGGTGTTTTTAGTAGTCGCCGCCGTAGTATAGTGATAGTAAGGCGCATGCAGCTAGATTAGTGATTAGTGTAAGGCAATCAGTAGTGTTTTATGTTTATTTAGGTATAAATAGGCGGAGTCATCACTAGACGACTCTCGCCTATTTATGAATATTAATTATTGAGATTTGCATAAATATCAATAATTAATATCCCCTTTTACAGATTCCAAGGTTACAAAAGAAAGGGGAAACCCCAGTAGAAGAATTCACACGGTTATTTATAGCAAATTCTGCCAGCGAAATATATTTTTACCCACACATGTTGATTTTCAGAGATGTAGGATCTTAAAAATTTCTCAAGAGTCTGATTTAGTCGTTCCGTCTGACCATTAGTCTCGGCGTGAAAAGCAGACGAAAAGGCCAAAGAAATTCTCTGGCAGAAAGCTCTCCAGAATTTAGAAACAAATTGAACGCCTCTGTCAGAAAAATATTTTCCGGGATCCCGTGAAGCCATACAACGTGATCAATAAAAACAGTAGCTAGACTCTTAGCACTAGGAAGTTTACTCAGAAGAACGAAATGTGCCATCTTACTAAATCTGTCAACCACTACCCAAACCACTGACTTACCCTCAGAAGACGGCAGGTCAGTAATAAAATCCATAGAACTATGCGACCAGGGCTTACTGGGAATGGGTAGTGGTTGTAACTCTCCGGCAGGACGTGTCCTAGGAGTTTTGGATCTGGCACACACTTTACAAGCAAATACATATGCATTGACGTCTCTTAACAAAGTAGGCCACCAGTATGATCTGGAAGCCAACTCACGAGTGCCTTCCATGCCAGGGTGACCACATAAAACTGAATCATGACACTCACCCAACAACTGGAGCCGAAAATGCACAGGCGCTAGATGTTGAGCTGATTCAATATCAGAGGCCAAATTATAGGATACTGATGCCATGATGATATTGGCTGGAAGGATGGGTTCCGGAGGGGTATCGGAAGACTGAAAGGCGGAAAAACCAATTGACAAGGCATCGGCCTTTGTGTTCTTACTTACTGGCCTGTAAGTAATGGAAAAATTAAATTGAGTAAAGAATAATGCCCATCTGGCTTGACAAGGGTTTAGACACTTAGCAGACTCAAGAAATAACAAATTCTTATGATCAGTAAGAATGGTAATTCTATGTTTTGCCATCTCCAAAAAAAGTCTCTATTCCTCAAATGCCCACTTAATAGCTAGCAACTCATGGTTCCCAATATCATAATTCCTTTCTGTAGGAGAAAATTTTCTGGAGAAAAAGGCACAGGGTCTGAGGTTAGAGAAATTAGAAGGTCCTTGGGACAATACTGCCCCTACTCCATCCTCAGAGGCATCTACCTCCACCATAAAAGGTTCCTCAAGATTTGGTTGAATTAAGACTGGGGCACTACTAAAACTTCATTTAAGATTCTCGAAGGCTTCAATGGCTTCCTCAGACCAATTGACTAGATCCGCCCCTTTCTTGGTAAGATCTGTTAACGGTTTGGCGATAATGTTTTTTTTTTTTTTATAAACTTACGATAATAATTGGAAAAACCCAAAAAGCTCTGTAAGGGATGATGGCCTCACCCACTCCTGGATTGCCCGTACCTTCCCAGCATCCATTTTGAAAGAATCAGGAGTGAGGACATACCCAAGATACAGAATCTCCTGTACTCCAAAAATGCATTTCTCAAGTTTAACTGATAATTGGTTAACTCTTAAAATGTCTAGTACTAGTCTTATATATCTCACATGTGAGTCCTAGGTGGGAGAAAAAATCTGAATATCATCAAGATAGACGATTAAAAACTTCCCAATGAATTCCCTGAAAATGTCGTTCATGAAATTTTGGAAGACGGCTGGGGCATTACTAAGCCCGAAAGGCATAACTAGGTATTCAAAATGTCCCTCAGGAGTATTAACTGCCGTCTTCCATTCATCCCCCTCCTTAATTCGGATTAAATTGTAGGCTCCCCTCAAGTCGAGTTTGGAAAACCAGGTAGCTTCTAAAACCTGATTGAACAGGTCGGGAACTAAAGGGAGGGAATATTGATATTTAACAGTGATCTTATTTAATTCACGGTAATCAATACAGGGTCTGAGTCCTCCGTCCTTTTTCTAAACAAAAAAGAACCCCGCACCAATTGGAGATACCGAGGGCCTAATGTGCCCCTTGTTCAAACTCTCTTTAATATATTCCCTCATTGAATTTCGTTCGGGACCAGATAGATTATAAATTCTTCCTTTGGGATATCGGGACCCGGATACTAATTCAATAGCACAATCATACGGTCTATGGGGTGGTAATTCTTTCAGCTCTGATGATGAAAACACATCAGCATAATCTCTAATATATGGCGGAAGGGTTTGGGATACAGTATGAACCCTGCTAAAACGACTGATAAACAGGACTTACACTGAGAACCCCATCTTTCTATCTCACCAGTAGCCCAATTAATAACCGGATTATGTAGTTGGAGCCAGGTCATACCTAATACTACATTTACGGGTAGATTCTCAAGAATTAGGAATGAGCATATTTCAGTGTGGCACACCCCTACCGAAAGAGAGATCTCCGGGGTACAAAATTTGACCGTAACACCCGCCAGGGGAGTGGAATCAATGGCTACAATGTTCACTGGGTGAGGAAGGGCTAAAATCGGAATTCCTATTTGGATAGCGAATTTACAGTCAATAAAATTAGATGCTGACCCGGAATCAATAAAGGAGTCACCGAAAACCCTGATTCCCCCCAGAGACACAGTAATAGGAACCAGCAGCTTTTTTCTTACCATCCCAGGGAGTACCTTGTCTGTTGAGCCCTCTGGTTTGGGTGGACCTCTGGAAGAAGGGATCTTAGGGCACTGTCCGACCCAGTGATCGGAACCGCCACAGTAGAAGCACACTCCGCGACGACGCTGCTGCTCTTTCCTGGTCAGCCCAGCTGCATGGGTTCATCAGGGAAGCCTTCGGATTTTGCTATCACCGGACCCATCTCCAACTTGGGAATCATCTGTGGAACAAGAAGGTGTTCTCGCTGTTGTTCCCTAACCCGTCGGTCTAGCCTAATGGCTAACGTCATGGTTTGTTCTAAGGTTTCGGGGGGTGGATAACACACTAGCATATCCTTGAGGGTGTCAGACAAACCGGACTTAAATTGACTCGAGGGCCGGTGCGTTCCACCTGGAGGGAACGCACCATCTACGGAATAAGGTACATTACTCCTCAACCGGACGGTCACCCTGTCTCAGGGATTTTAGCTGGGTCTCTGCTACCATGGCACGGTCAGGTTCGTCATATAACACACCTAGCGCCTGAAAAAATGTGTCAACGGATCTGAGGCATTGCGAATCGGAAGGCAAGGAGAATGCCCAGTCCTGGGGATCCCCCTGTAATAAGGAAATAATGTTCCCCACCCTCTGTTGCTCAGATCCAGCTTACAGCTTCCCTTAAACGCCAAAAAGCTTCTACGGTCTCCTGAAAATCGGTCATGAAGCTTAACGTGGGGTTCCATACAGGCAGGTGCCGCTTGGGCAGCGACGGGAGGCACAGGAAGATCACGAGCAATCTCTTGTGCCTGTAATCTCTCCCCCAATTCCTGAACTATATGGGCCAGATTCTGCACGTGGTCAGTCAGGCTCTGTAAGGGATCCATAGCAAAAAAGTTTTTATGCCTGTGATTCTGTCAGGGATCAGAGAGGAAGGAAAGAGGGTGCACTCTGACTCCACCCTCAACCCCTGTCCCTGCCTACTTACACTACCCGCCCTGGGCGACGGTCCTTTACTTACGTAAGTGCACAGAGGAAAGATACGGAAGGTCAACAAGCCAAGGGTCAGAACCAGGAGAGGCGGGAGTACAAATGGAGCGGGCAAATGTAAAGTCAAAAGTCAGAGCCGAGGTCAATCCAGGAGAGCAAATACATACAAAGGATGAGACGAAGTCGCGGTCAAAGAACGAGCCGAGGTCACAAGGTCAGGAGGTCAATCAGAACAAGCAGCCGCAGACTAGAACCAAGGAACAAGGAAGCACCAATGGACCAGTATCACAGGCAACCTGTAGCCAGCAGGTTGCCTGTATTTATAGTGGGGAGGGAGGGTCATGTGACGTGGCCAGCGTCACATGACCGACAGACAAGTCGAGCACCGAGTGATCAGCTCGGCGCTCAAGGCAGACCTAGGAGCAGGGAGCCTCTCAGCTAGCAAAGCCGCCCTGGGAACGAGGCCGAACACATTTCCTAGCTCCCGAAGCTAAGCAGCAGGTCTGCCGCTAATGGTAGACCGAGTGCGCCTTCGGTGCCCTATTACACTGCAGGCTCACACATTTAATTGGTGGAGATCCAATAAGCTCTGCTCTCTACACAAGTTTCTAGTCCAAGGTAAACTAATTTTGCTAGCTGACTTTAAGGACAGATATGACCTTTCCATAAGGGAAATGTTTAATGCTAACCGGATCTTTTTCTTTTTTACACTCCCTTCAGACGTCTAACGGCTCCTTTGATTTCACACCCTTTGAACACTCTGTAACTTATTCTCTATACAAACAAGGTCTATTACCTAGGATGTATGGAACACTTAATGGTGTAACGGAAGGATCTAAACTACCGTATATGAAAGCATGGGAGGAGGATTTGGAGGTAGAATATTCAGCTTCTAGGTGGTACCAGCGATCCCAGACTCTCACTAAGGGATCTTGGCAGACCACTCTAGAAGAAACATCAATAAAGATATTGCATAGGGCCTACATGGTCCCAGCTAGACTACATTGCATATACCCCGAGGTCTCTTCACGGTGCTTCCGTGGATGTGATGAGGAGGGCACAATGTTTCACATATGGTGGGCCTGTCCAATTGCGAGAAGATTCTGGAGCCGAATATGCACTCTATTATCCTCAGTGTTGGGATGCCTCTATCCTATGTCGATAGACTCTGCCCCTATGTCTCCTGGGGGACAAACCCTCTTGGTTAACTTATACCAAATTTAAGCTATCACAGTATATACTTTTAGCTGCTAGAATCCATGTAGCTTTCAAATGGCGGTCGACTTCACTTAGTTTTCAGGCAGTATTGGACAGCCTTTGAGAAGTTCTGGGAGCCATGGTTGTCCTCCTCCCATTCTACTGATCTTCGCTATTGTATTACCCTATAGCTTGCTTCCTTTTCTATGTGCCATCTTACCATCTACATATACTAGCCTTGTCTGGTGACTTGCATAAATACTGAACCCCCGTTATTTCTTCATGTACTTATATTTGTACTATTCTTGGTATGTTATCCAATAATTTATTTATTTTTTTGTATTGTTTTGTATCTTTTATTGTACACCTTGATGATTCCTATGCGACTTCATTAGCTGTACTGTTTTAAAACCTCAATAAATAACTTTTGAAACTAAAACGCAAGAAAAACTATACAAGTGTGGTATTGTTGTAATCATACTGACCTGGAGAATGAAGGCAACAGGTCAATTTTACCGCATAGTGAATGCCGTAAAAAACAAAACAAAACACTGTGGCACAATTGTTGTTTTTTTTCATTTCCACCCCATTTGGAATTATTTTCCTGCTTCCCACTACATTGTATACAACTGTAAATGGTGCCATTAGAAAGTACAAAAGTAAAAAGTTATGACTCTGGGAAGGCGGGGAGTGAAAAAACTAAAATGCAAAAATGGTCCTCTAAGGGTTAAATACATAAATTTGTGTTATTGCATAGTTTTTTAAGACTTTAAAATTAATCTAGGGCTACATGGCATATGTCATGTGACAATAAGTCAAGCAACCAAAAGGGTAAAACTACACTAGAACGTTGCACAACATTTTTTCTAATGACAGTCTATGCTGTCACACTGCGATATGCTGCGACTGAAAGACAACAGTCCCACAAAAATCCATCCAAGTTGGATATTTGTGCGATTGTTGTGTTGCTGTCGCAGTATGCCGCATGTTGCAGTGCGACACCACAGACTATCATTACAAAAAATTTACTGCGACATTGCTGTGACAAATAGTCGCGCGACAAATGTCGTCATGTAGCACACGTCTTATTCTAAAGTGTGTAAAATAATAAAATAACTAGTCCATGTGGTATAGCAGCCGGTATCTATGTCAGAACTTGCAAAGGAACATAGCTCTAGAAATTCTGTCATCCCTCCATGAGTGCTGAGGTGGCATCACTGCGGATGAAATGCGTGACCTGGCATTTTATTAGTGTGTGCAGAAGAAGAGCAGTAGTAGGGGGGGCTTTAGCGAAGTCAGTAAAGTAAGGCTACTTTCACACTTGCGTTGTTTTCCGGTATTGAGATCCAGCAGAGGATCTCAATACCAGAAGAAACTTTTCCGTCTGGTCCTCATGCATTCTGAATGGAAAGAGATCCCTTGAGGATGCATCAGGATGTCTTCTGTTCCGGCAGCATTCCGTTTTGTGACTGGATCCGGAGCTGAAAGCAATGTAAGTCAATTGTGAAGGATCCGTTAAAAACATATCCTTCACCTATTGACTTTCAATGTATTTAGTCACAGATCAGTTTTTTTTTTTCCATAAAACCGCACCGTAACGGAACGGATGGATACTGATGTGCAAAATCAAAATGGATCCGTTTAATTCCGGTATTGAGATCCTCTGCTGGATCTCAATATCGGAATTAACAATGCAAGTGTGAAAGTAGCCTGAGTCGATTCTAAAGTTTGTTATTTTTCAAGTTGAGCCCAAATTAACAAACTTGAAATCTTAAAAAATGATAAATGGAATGTACAATAAGACATAATATAACTGACAGCTCCAATAAAACCAATTGCTTTACACTATAACATACTTTCTTCTTCTGTCTATACAGTATTTGTGTCAGGGCAATCAGTATGGATTCCCTTTCATTTTCAGTGTTGAATTTATAGACAGTTTACTTCAATGGCAATACAACAGAGATATCATGTAGAAGTCAGAATAGGCCGATGTCAGATGCCTACGTGCAAAATGTGTAAACGATCTGGTATCATTTCAGTGACTTGCAGGGTTATCTTCCATATCACCATGGGACATGCTAATCCCAGCACAAGATAAATGCAGACAAGGCGTCACGGAGAAGCAAAAAATGTACCAATTTTCATTGGCTGACTTAAATTATGTTTTTTTTCTCTTTTAGTGTCCTAAGAATTTGTACAGTTGGTATAAAAAAGTGAAGATTTGGAATAATAAACTTCAAGAGAGATAATCCAGATGTTTATGTAGGGACAACTAATTTCACAAAGGCTAAATTGCTATTTTGTCATGATTATGTTATCAGTCACCTCATCTTTATTTGCTATGTGCTGTCACTTTTTTCTGATCTTAGTGATTTCTACATTTTCTAAGCCAAGGAAATATGACTAGTTACTTTAAGGGGTTTTCCAGCATATTTATATTGATGGTTTATCTACAGGTTAGGCAGTCAATATCACATTGGCAGGCTAATAAGCACCGGAACCAGACATCTTTGACCACTGTGTAGTGGTTACTGCAGTGCTGTACATATTGACTTCAATGGGAGAAGCGCTGCACAGTGGACAGCACTATGTAGTCCCTACACCCGGGACACTCCAACTGTTCAGTGGGGCTGTGGGGTGTTGGAACATTCTGATATCCATGGTCTATCTTGTGGCTAGACCATTAATAAATAAAAAAATCTTGGGAAACTCCTTTAACATAGACAAGGCTATGTACACACTAAACAAACTGTGGACAATCAGGGTTGTCTTCATATCTACTGCTGCTCTATTCAGATAGAATATCATTTATAACTTGGACTCTTTGACATACACACAGGGGTGTAGCTATAGGGGTTATACAAAACAATTGCGACGCTGTGTTACATATTTTGCATATGGGTCCAGGAGCTTTAAGCTATGACTCAGGATATGACATAAAATTACGAGATGGAAATAACCATTTAAGACATACAGTATAGTGGGCATTGTGGTTGGATGATACTGTATTGGTGGCACTGTGGCTGTATTATAGTGTATTGGTGACACTGTGGCTGTATTATAGTGTATTGGTGACACTGTGGCTGTATTATAGTGTATTGGTGACACTGTGGCTGTATTATAGTGTATTAGTGACACTGTGGCTATATTATAGTGTATTGGTGACAGTGTGGCTGTATTATAGTGTATTGGTGACACTGTGGCTGTATTATAGTGTATTGGTGACACTGTGGCTGTATTATAGTGTATTAGTGACACTGTGGCTGTATTATAGTGTATTGGTGACAGTGTGGCTGTATTATAGTGTATTGGTGACACTGTGGCTATATTATAGTGTATTAGTGACACTGTGGCTGTATTATAGTGTATTGGTGACACTGTGGCTGTATTATAGTGTATTGGTGACACTGTGGCTGTATTATAGTGTATTGGTGACAGTGTGGCTGTATTATAGTGTATTGGTGACACTGTGGCTGTATTATAGTGTATTGGTGACACTGTGGCTGTATTATAATGTATTGGTGACACTGTGGCTATATTATAGTGTATTGGTGACACTGTGGCTGTATTATAGTGTATTGGTGACACTGTGGCTGTATTATAGTGTATTAGTGACACTGTTGCTGTATTATAGTGTATTGGTGACAGTGTGGCTGTATTATAGTGTATTGGTGACACTGTGGCTGTATTATAGTGTATTAGTGACACTGTTGCTGTATTATAGTGTATTGGTGACAGTGTGGCTGTATTATAGTGTATTGGTGACACTGTGGCTGTATTATAGTGTATTGGTGACAGTGTGGCTGTATTATAGTGTATTGGTGACAGTGTGGCTGTATTATAGTGTATTGGTGACACTGTGGCTGTATTATAGTGTATTGGTGACACTGTGGCTGTATTATAGTGTATTGGTGACACTGTGGCTGTATTATAGTGTATTGGTGACAGTGTGGCTGTATTATAGTGTATTGGTGACACTGTGGCTATATTATAGTGTATTGGTGACACTGTGGCTATATTATAGTGTATTGGTGACACTGTGGCTGTATTATAGTATATTAGTGACACTGTTGCTGTATTATAGTGTATTGGTGACAGTGTGGCTGTATTATAGTGTATTGGTGACACTGTGGCTGTATTATAGTGTATTGGTGACACTGTGGCTGTATTATAGTCTATTGGTGACACTGTGGCTGTATTATAGTGTATTGGTGACAGTGTGGCTGTATTATAGTGTATTGGTGACACTGTGGCTGTATTATAGTGTATTAGTGACACTGTGGCTGTATTATAGTGTATTGGTGACACTGTGGCTGTATTATAGTTTATTAGTGACACTGTTGCTGTATTATAGTGTATTGGTGACAGTGTGGCTGTATTATAGTGTATTGGTGACACTGTGGCTGTATTATAGTGTATTAGTGACACTGTGGCTGTATTATAGTGTATTGGTGACACTGTGGCTGTATTATACTGTATTAGTGACACTGTTGCTGTATTATAGTGTATTGGTGACAGTGTGGCTGTATTATAGTGTATTGGTGACACTGTGGCTGTATTATAGTGTATTAGTGACACTGTGGCTGTATTATAGTGTATTGGTGACACTGTGGCTGTATTATAGTGTATTGGTGACACTGTGGCTATATTATAGTGTATTGGTGACACTGTGGCTATATTATAGTGTATTAGTGACACTGTTGCTGTATTATAGTGTATTGGTGACAGTGTGGCTGTATTATAGTGTATTGGTGACACTGTGGCTGTATTATAGTGTATTAGTGACACTGTGGCTGTATTATAGTGTATTGGTGGCACTGTGGCTATATTATAGTGTATTGGTGACACTGTGGCTGTATTATAGTGTATTGGTGACAGTGTGGCTGTATTATAGTGTATTGGTGACAGTGTGGCTGTATTATAGTGTATTGGTGACACTGTGGCTATATCATAGTGTATTAGTGACACTGTTGCTGTATTATAGTGTATTGGTGACAGTGTGGCTGTATTATAGTGTATTGGTGACACTGTGGCTGTATTATAGTGTATTAGTGACACTGTGGCTGTATTATAGTGTATTGGTGGCACTGTGGCTATATTATAGTGTATTGGTGACACTGTGGCTGTATTATAGTGTATTGGTGACACTGTGGCTGTATTATAGTGTATTAGTGACACTGTTGCTGTATTATAGTGTATTGGTGACAGTGTGGCTGTATTATAGTGTATTGGTGACACTGTGGCTGTATTATAGTGTATTGGTGACACTGTGGCTGTATTATAGTGTATTGGTGACACTGTGGCTGTATTATAGTGTATTGGTGACACTGTGGCTGTATTATAGTGTATTAGTAACACTGTTGCTGTATTATAGTGTATTGGTGACAGTGTGGCTGTATTATAGTGTATTGGTGACACTGTGGCTGTATTATAGTAGATTGGTGACACTGTGGCTGTATTATAGTGTATTGGTGACACTGTGGCTGTATTATAGTATATTGGTGACACTGTGGCTGTATTATAGTGTTTGGTGACATTTAGTGTTGAGCGGATCGAAGTTCCCAAAGTCAACTGCGTTCCGAATTTCAGGATCAATTCGTTTAGCTGTGAAGCCGAATTTCCTCGTGCTTCATGGTAGCAAATTGATTTAACCTTAATTGCAAAAAAGAAATAAAAATCATACTTACCTGCTCTATTTGCTCGCGACAGACCAGCCGCCACCATCTTGCTTGAAGATCTCGGCCGAAATTCTGTGCGCGGTGATGTATGACGTGACGACACTGGCAGGTATTTGTGATGCTAGTGTATTAGGGATACTGTGGCTGTAGTCTAGTGTATTGGGGACACTGTGGCTGTGGTCTAGTGTATTGGGGACACTGCGGCTGTGGTCTAGTGTATTGGGGACACTGTGGCTGTGGTCTAGTGTATTGGAGACACTGTGGCTGTGGTCTAGTGTATTGGGGACACTGTGGCTGTGGTCTAGTGTATTGGGGACACTGTGGCTGTGGTCCAGTGTATAGGGGAGACTGTGGCTGTGGTCTAGTGTATTGGAGACACTGTGGCTGGATGTTTGTGTATTGGCGACACTGTGGCTGGATGCTAGTGTATTGGTGATAATGTGGCTGTAGTCTAGTGTATTGGTGACACTGTGGCATGATGCTAGTGTATTGAGGAACTGTGGCTGGATGCTAATGTATTGGGGACACTGTGGCCAGATGCTAATGTATTGGTGACACTGTGGCTTGATGCTAATGTATTGGTGACACTGTGGCTTGATGCTAGTGTATTGAGGACACTGTGGCTGTGGTCTAGTGAATTGAGGACACTGTGGCTTGATGCTAGTGTATTGGGGACACTGTAGCTGGATGCTAGTGTATTGAGGACACTGTGGCTGGATGCTAGTGTATTGGTGATACTATGGCTTTACCAAAAACAAGTGTACAAAAAACTTAGTTATGGGAAGCTCACCAAAAATAGAGCACGGCCTGCTACCACCCAATAACCAAACAGTAGATATACAAAGAAATGGCCAGCTCACAAGAAGTTAATTGCATACAATTTAATCCCAACCTATAAAAATTATGCCAGGTGTTGGCCAATCATACATACATATATACGTTCTTATGCTGACATAGATGCACCGTATGGCAGCATACAATCAAATACACTATTGGATCTAGAATTGACAATAAAAATAAATGCATAAAAACATAAAAAATTATTAATAATCACGGTCCCTCCTTTATACTAAGCTGCGGAGCTCTCGCAGCTTGCTCTATAATATATGGGCTGCAGCCCTACGTTGTTTTCTATTAAATTTTCTTAATTGGTGTATTTTCCATAAGATGGTAGAATATTCTATGATGCGTATATGAGTGTCCAGTGTCTCAATTCACACTGATGGGTGCGTTAGATGGTTAACAGTAGTGATGCGCAAGTCCACTTACGTGTCCGGACGCTTCACCGCCTTTTAGTGTAGCGGGTGATTTTCTTTTATAGCGCTTGTGTGCTTCTTACCCGATATAGGTGGTGTCTGTACGATGGCGTTTGTTAACATACAGTCCAGATGTCAGAGTGCTATTGCATTTGTTTCTTTTTCTTTGTATATGTATTTCGCCATAGCGATGTGCACCTACATATAGGGTTGTGCTGACTGTATCCCCCACATTTTTTCTTTATAGTAATAACTACCCTTCACCAGGAACAACAACCAGTTCACTTTGCTGATAAATTCCCCTATAGATGGAGATTCAACATCTAACCAGGCTAGGCAATTACTTTCTGAGCCACATAAAGCACCCTAACTATAGCTATCTTTTCACTTTCACTTATCTCAAGACCATCTACATAGCCAAGAACACATACAAAGGGTGCTAACTCAAGAGAGATGTCTGAGCACCCCCCTCCAGTATCTTACTATGCCAGAGCATGTGCAATATACTTGCAGAGTGCAGCCTACGTCTCTCGCACAGAGAAGAATCCCTTATGTCAATCTTATAGAGAAAAAGAGGAATTCCGTATACCCTGTGCAGTATAGGTGAGATAGGTGATGTGGTTCACTGAGGGGCAGTTTAGGGACCTACTACAAATGTCCTCCTATTGATCCACTTAAGCTCGAATGTGATGGGAAATCACCCACATATTTAGAAAATAATGGGGTCATTTGTTGAACAGAAATATACCTAAATTAGGTGTATTTCTGGTGCAGATTGTGGCGTTAAGGTCCTTTGCGCCGCAATCTGCAACTTTTTCCCGCTCACGCCAGGTCTAAAAAAGTGGGTAGGGAAGGGAACGCGCCAGCAGACCCATCTCATTTACCATTTTCTACGCCTGTTTTAGCCATAGTAAATGGTCTAAATGACAGCTCGGAAGCTGTCTTACATTCAGAAGCGGCCTGCACCTCTACATAACTGCGGCAAATCCACCGCCAGTGCCACCCCAGCTGGACTATTCTTTTGATCCCTTTAGACCTCAATCCCTAAAGCTTTCAAGGAAATACAGTTCTGGGAGCCACAACGTGTCCCATATATCATTCTTCCTTCTAGTGTGTGATTATATGATGCATTGAAAATGTAAAGATATCTTATAATTCATTATTGTTTACAAGGGTCAATTACTTCTTGACCTCTAACAATCTGTAATAGTCACATAGGCTAAAATTCCTTTTGCATGGACAGAGAGCGCAGGCAGTGACCAGGAATGAAAGTTCCTATGAACATTTGATCCCGATCAGTGCTAGATAACTAGCTGAATTTCCATGCAGTAATGATAGGGGCTATATGGGCCAGAACGATCATTACTACGCTCATTCATACCATACAGTTTCCTTGTCTGTTGGCAGAACGTTCCTGTTTACACAGTGTGAATGAAGATCTTATGTGCTGCATAAAAGACGCAATCACCCACCAACGAGCTATGACTTAGGCCTCATGCACACGACCGTTGTGTGCATCCATGGCCGTTGTTCCGTTGTTCCGTTTTCCGTGATTTTCTGCGGACCCATTGACTTTCAATGGGTCCGTTGAAAACTCGAAAAATGCACCGTTGTTCATCAGTGGCCGTGTTTCCTGTCCGTCAAAAAAATAGGACCTGTCCTATTTTTTTGACGGACAATGGTTCACGGACCCATTCAAGTCAATGGGTCTGTGAAAGAACACGGATGCACACAAGATTGGCATCCGCGTCTGTGATCCGTGGCCATAGGTTACTTTCATACAGACGGATCCGAAGATCCGTCTGCATAAAAGCTTTTTCAGAGCCGAGTTTTTACTTCGTGAAAACTCATATCCGACAGTATATTCTAACACAGAGGCGTTCCCATAGTGATGGGGACGCTTCTAGTTAGAATATACTACGAACTGTGTACATGACTGCCCCCTGCTGCCTGGCAGCACCCGATCTCTTACAGGGGGCTGTGATCCGCACAATTAACCCCTCAGGTGCTGCACCTAAAGGGTTAATTGTGCATATCATAGCCCCCTATAAGAGATCAGGGGCTGCCAGGCAGCAGGGGGCAGACCCCCCTCCTTCCCCAGTTTTAATTTCATTGGTGGCCAGTGCGGCCCCCCCCGGACACCCCTCCCTCCCTCTATTGTATTATTTTCATTGGTGGCACAGTGTGCGGCGACCCCCTGGCCCCCCTCCCTCTATTGTATTATTTTCATTGGTGGCCAGTGTGCGGCCTCCCCTCTCCCCCCCTCCCCCGATCATTGGTGGCAGCGGAGAGTTCTGATCGGAGTCCCAGTTTAATCACTGGGGCTCCGATTGGTAACCATGGCAACCAGGACGCTACTGCAGTCCTGGTTGCCATGGTTACTTAGCAATATTAGAAGCATCATACTTACCTGCTGCGCTGTCTGTGACCGGCCGGGAGCTCCTCCTACTGGTAAGTGACAGATCATTAAGCAATGCGCCGCACAGACCTGTCACTTACCAGTAGGAGGAGCTTTCGGCCGGTCACAGACAGCGCAGCAGGTAAGTATGATGCTTCTAATATTGCACACTGGCCACCAATGAAATTAATACAATAGAGGGAGTGAGGGGGGCCGAGGGGGGTCTGCCCCCTGCTGCCTGACAGCCACTGATCTCTTACAGGGGACTATGATACGCACAATTAACCCCTCAGGTGCCGCACCTGAGGGGTTAATTGTGCGGATCACAGCCCCCTGTAAGAGATCGGGTGCTGCCAGGCAGCAGGGGGCAGTCATGTACACAGTTCTTAGTATATTCTAACTTGAAGCATCCCCATCACCATGGGAACGCCTCTGTGTTAGAATATACTGTCGGATCTGAGTTTCACGATCTAACTCATATCTGACAGTATATTCTAACATAGAGGCATTCCCATGGTGATGGGGACGCTTCAAGTTAAAATATACCATCGGATTGGAGAAAACTCCGATCCGATGGTATAATAGGGACTCCTGACTTTACATTGAAAGTCAATGGGGGACGGATCCGTTTGCAATTGCACCATATTGTGTCAACGTCAAATGGATCCTTCCCCATTGACTTGCATTGTAAGTCAGGACGGATCCGTTTGGGTCTGCACGGCCAGGCGGACACCAAAACGATTTTTTCTTCATGTCCGTGGATCCTCCAAAAATCAAGGAAGACCCACGGAAGCAAAAACGGACACGGATCACGGACCTACGGACCCCGTTTTTGCGGACCTTAAAAAAAAACGGTCGTGTGCATGAGGCCTTACATGGGGCAATTATTAGAAACAAGTGCTACCATACCAGTGCTCTTCCCCAATATTTTTCCTGATCCTCGCTCCTATGTTTATACATCATTACAATATTTTCAATTGATGTGGCTAATTTTCTAGTGTCTGATAGACATGAGTTGCCTACACAGTGCTGCAGTGCTGAGATAACATTCCAGTAGTTTGTGGTGATGGTATCATGGGAGGGTGTGGGAATGTATCATATATGCTTTTGTTCCTAAAGTACACAAGATAATGGTGACTTTGTAAAATGCCAGCCTGGGTCAAATATTTAATATGATATTTTAAGAGGAACTGAGTGAATACAGTGTGTCTTTGCGCATAGATAGGATTTTACCTTGTGTAACTTGCACATTTAATATTTCCTTTTTACTTTTCTGGCAGAAAAGGGACTCATGCAACAACTGCGTATAATTCATATGAGAGGCCCCATAGATGTAATTACGCCCTTCAATTATTTAAAGGGGTTGGGCCATCTCAGATTTTAGATGACTAGGATATGCCATCAAAGTCAGATAGGTGCAGGTCCCACAACAGGGACCTGTTCTATCTCCAGAACAAGGCCCCCGATGGGAAGGAAAGCACACTGCGGATGCTCTCTATTCACTGCTATGGGAGTTCCAAAAATAGGGGAGTGAGCGCTCTTAGCTATATTCAGAAATCCCAAAGCAGTGAATAGAGTGTGCACCGTGCATGAACAACTACTGCTCCTTTCACCTCTATAGGACTGCCAGAAATAGCTGAGCCAGTGCTCGTATATTTTTGGAACTCCCATAGTGGTGAATGGAGGGTGGCCACAGTTACGTGGGGCGTTCTCCATCACTTCAGGGGGCCTATTCCTAGCAATATTCCATCAATGTCTAAGATGAGACAACCCCTTTAACAATGAAACAATGCACTAAAGGTACTGAATGGTAAAGTGCATGTAACCATAAGTGAGCGACCTAAAAAAGAAAAGATCCATGGTAGAATATTACCATTATATCATATTATCTGCAAGGTTTTTCCACTTACCCCAAAAATGTTTTTTGTCTGTGTGCTTTGAGCAAAACTAGATCCAGATGTACTACGCTTAATAAGCGTCGTAATAAGAAGTGCGGTCATGTGATTAAAAGCTGAACGGCTGACATATCACGTGACAGCGACACTGCATGATGCTGAGGGGGCATACAATAGGGGCGGAGCTACATGGCCTTTTTAAATGACCCCCGAATGCGTCTCCATTGCCACTGCTACACGCGGGACGCCAAGGAGCACCTTCCACCTATCTACATCTGGGAACAGTTGCCATCTAGAACTGGACAGATAAGTGTACTATGCTGACATGCCTGTATATCACAATGACTTAGCATTGTTAAGCATATAGCATTAAACAGATCGTCAACTCATGCTGGTGATACTATTAGCAGGAGGTCTGTTATAATGCTAACTAAAATGACACTTTGATTCAATGTGATACATTTGTGACCTAATCTGAGGTGTGTTCACTATATTTGGATAAGAGTCGCACCGATGAATACATCTTTGGAGCGGTTGTGACTAGTGACCCAGGGTTATTCTTGGCTAATTATCCGGGTTGTGATATATACAACCGGATAGTAGATCACATTTAATATAATCTGAATCTTTACATGATTCGAGATTAATAACCAGGAATCACTCTGGGTCACGTGAACAAGAGGGCAACCAGGCCATACACTCTTGTTACTGAAAGGTCTGGTTGGCTGAAGCCCATATTTAAACCTATCTGTGATTTAACAACCACTGTGTAGTCGTCCGTTGAAGACGGACGGAGATATCTAATCAGATATGGTATAACAATATGCGCTCTGTGATCCCTCATTTTGGCCGGAAGAGGTACCCCATATTAAGGAGCCTCTTGGATTCAATTTTGTCCCCTGATGAATCAGACATCATTGAGGAAACGCGTCGGGACACTGTAATTTTCTGATATATACATATATACGTGTATGGATTAGACCAAATGTCACAGGCTTTCCATAGTAGCACTGTGATCACACCTGGCCTTATTCACCACGTTTTCCTTGCCAACCTTAGTGCCCTCTATACTACCGGTGGAGATTTAGGTCATTTACGGGACCACTTTCTGTCTATTGGGCAAAGCTGGGCAGTCCAAACATAGGGTTTTTGCATTAGACAGGGGGGAGGATAGATAGAGACAGGGACGCTTAGGGTCTGGACCCAGCATTGTGTCTTTCTGCCTTGGTACCTATGTACCTCTCACCCTATCTGTTTAAACTTGTGCTATCCCTATAAATGGTCCTCTCCCATCTCCGTCCATTTAATACAGGAGATTAGTGTAACCAGTGGTTACAAATTTTTGAGTGTTTAGTAATAAGGGCCCATCTTTTTACTCTTTGACATTATTAAATGTTAAGTTTTAAATAAAATAAGCTACCCATTACTTGTGAATTTACTTTAGATTAAAAGGGTTTAGCCCGCTATTTAGTAACTGTAGTCTGACCCACTATAATTGGTTCTGTTACTATTGCTGGTGACAATGCACAGATTTTTTACTGAGAAAACAGAAAAGTCTGTTCTGGGAAATATATTTTTTTGCATAGCACACACACTCACTGCTACCTACATTGCCTCCACAGCATAATGGCTATTTACACAGGCGTCTCTCTGCGTCAAGCTGGCTGCTCTGTTCCTCCTGACTATTCACAGATCCACTGATGCTCACAACTATGAGGACTAGGAAATGTATGTTGGCTGCAGCGTTTCACAGCACAACTTCTCCCAGCATCTGCTATCTCACTCCATCTGCTGTACACTGTCACAAGGCCCTACAATCACACCAGAATATTTCCTCAAAAAAAGGAAACAAATAATTATTCCCAAAAACCTACAAAAATAATAGCTAAAGAGGGTGAAAATTTGCACCCCATCAGTGCCTCTTCAATTTGCAAAAAAAAAAGTTAGAATCGAACATAAAAAAATATGTTGAAGAAAATAATGATTAAATGTAAAAATTCTTGTAGAGTGGAATCATAATGAGTATATTTCTGCAAATAATGTTTGACACCTTTTAGTGCCAGGCCATCTGGAATGCAAGAATATGAAATAATATTATCACATGTAAAAAAAGAACTATGTTACCATTCAAATTTCCGAAGATTCTTTAGAACAGTGGTACTGTCCCCTAAAAAGCCCGGAATTTTTAAAGTGATCGGTTGCAAATGGGTATCAACCCAGGAACTATCGAAAGTTGTTCATTCAGGGACCCAGTTCCTGAGATGATTGATCTTAAAAAAGGTATAAACACTTTTTTATGAATTTTAGGTGATCTATGAAAAATAGATCTCATGTACTCCTTCCATAATCAATTTTCTAAGTGATGCCCAATAATTTACAATAAGTAGCATTACAAGTGTATCTCAATAAATTTAAATATCATCAAAAAGTTAATTTATTTCAGAAATGTAATATTTCAAATCAAAAAGTATAATTCATATATTCTATAGATTCATTACACACAGAGTGATATATTTCAAGCGTTCATTCCTTTTTAATGTGGATGATTGTGGCTTACAGCTAATGAAGATCCAAAAGTCAGTATCTCAGAAAATTAGAATATTGTGAAAAGTTCAATATTGTAGACTGATGGTGTCACAGTCTAATCAGATAATCAACACAAAACACCTCCAAAGGTTTCTTAAACCTTTAAATGGTCCCTCAGTCTGGTTCAGTAGGCTACACAATCATGGGGAAAACTGTTGACTTGACAGTTATGTGGATGGAAAAAGTGTAGTAGAAAAGGGTGCACAAGCAACAGGGATAACCACAGCCTTGAAAGGATTGTCAAGAAAAGGCCCTTCAAAAATATGGGGAAGAGTGGACTGCGGCTGGAGTCAGTGCTTCAACAGCCACTACACACAGATGTATACAGGATATGGGCTAGAACTATCACATTTCTTGTGTCAGGCCACTCATGACCCAGAGACAACATCAGAGGCATCTTACCTGAGCTAAGGAAAAAAAGGACTGGACTACTGCTCAGTGGTCCAAAGTTCTATTTTCAGGTGAAGTAAATTTTGCGTTTCATTTGGAAATCAAGATTCCAGAGTCTGGATAAAGAGTGGAGAGGCACACAATCCAAGTTGCTTCAGGTCCAGTGTGAAGTTTCCACAGTCATTGATGGTTTTAGGAGCCATGTCATCTGCTGGTGATGGTCCACTGTGTTATGTCAAGTCTAAAGTCAATGCAGCCGTCTACCAGGAAATTTTAGAGCACTTCCTCTGCTAACAAGAATTATATCCTGCCCACACTGCCAAAAGTGCCAAAAGTGCCAATACCTGGTTTAATAACCACTGTATCACTGAGCTTGATTGGCCAGCAAACTTGCCTGACCTTAACACCATAGAGAGAGAATCTTTATTGTGTCAAGAGGAACATTAAACACAAGACCCAACAATGCGTGCTGAAGGCCGCTATCAAAGCAACCTGGGCTTCCATAACACCTCAGCAGTGCCACAGGCTGATCGCCTCTATGCAATGCTGAATTGATGCAGAAATACATGCAGAAGGAGCCCCAACCAAGTATTGAGTACATATACTGTACATACTTTTCAGTAGGACAACATTTCTGTATTTAAAATAATTTTTTATTTGGTGTTATGTAATATTTTAATTTTCTGAGATACTGAGTTTTGGGAGTTTCATTAGCTGTAAGCCATAATCACCAACATTAAAAGGAATAAACACTTGAAATAGATCACTATGTAATGAATCTATATACGAGTTTGAATTGAGTTACTGAAATAATTTGCACACCACAGTGTGGCGCTCTCTTGGTGTTGGCTACTTGTGGTAGTGATAGCTATCCAGCTTAGGAGTATACACCTTGCTTACACCACCCATTCTGTATTGCATTAATACCATTAGTGTACTGTTGTGGGGTAATTCACATAATCATAGCTGGTCCGCTATCCTACCTACTGTCTGCCTATCTACACTCAGTTTTTCAAGATGTGGGAACTCCCCTTATTCATTTTAATTTATCTATGAATTAAAATTGTTTGTTATTTTAGTTTTTAACATTTCTTTATGATTCATTAGGACCTAATTGGCCAAACAATTGTGCTTATATGGAGAAGCGACCATGTTCATATGTGCATTGCTGAAAAAAGTTACGTTTTAAGGTATACAAATGAGCCTCTAGGAGCAAAGGGGGAGTTGCTGTTACATCTAGAGGCTCTGCTCTCTCTGCAACTGCCATGCCATGTTCTTCAGCTGCCAAGCACTCTGCTGACAGATGCCCTTTTAAATCTAAGATTTACTACATCTGATAAAATAAATTTTTATAGATATATAAAAATATTTCATAGATATAGAATTACAGGTGGATCAAAAAAAATATGATACTGTAAATTCTACTATTTTTCGAAAGGCATCAGCTGGTAATACTATTTTGAATGCTACAAGCTGTCACCAGTACATCCGTGGAGAACTCGAGATAAGATCGAGAGGAAATCAGAACCTCTATATCGGCGCTGTCAGCAGGAACATAGTACCAGGTTGGTATAGGTGAACAAAAAGTTCTTTATTTTTACAGGTCAACACGTTTCAAGGGCGGAATGTCCCTTTCGTCAGGACAGTGTTACAATATTACAGATGACATTCACAAACAGTGATTTAAAAAAGCATTTTTGGCGCGCAGGCCAGAGGATAGGAGGGGAGAGGGGCCGGCGTGTATCTGCTTAATGAATATGTAAATGGAATAATTAAGGACGTCAATCTATAATGGTGGGTATTTGTACGTACAGTTGTATTCGAAATAATAGCAGTCAGACATCACTAACCTGATCAATCACTGTTTTTGGTAGAAATTATATTTCTACATGGCAAATAATTTACTAGCAGGTGTAGTAGAGTAAGAGAAATCCAACAGACCCAACAGTCATGACATGCATGCTGCTGATTCTGTGTAATTGAATCACTAATTGAAAGGGGCATGTTCAAAATAATAGCAGTGTGGAGTTCAATGAGTGAGGTCATTCATTCTTTGAAAAAAATGTGGCAATTATTGCCCTTATTTAAGGAAGGAAGGCAGCAAATGTTGTACATGCTGGTTACAGTGCATTTCTCTCTGAAATTCTGAGGAAAATGGGTCGTTCCAGACATTGTTTAGAAGAACAGCGTACCTTGATTAAAAAGTTGACTGGAGAGGGGAAAATGATAGGCTGCTTTGCTAAAATGATCGCAAATGCTTTAAAATGGCAACCAAAACCTGAAAGACGTGGAAGAAAGCGAAAAACTACCATTCGAATAGATATACTGTAAGAATAGCCAAAATGGCACGGACTCAGCCAACAATCATCTCCAGAAAGATCAAAGAAGGTCTAAAGTTACTTGTGAGTGCTATTGTGAAGCCAAGCTATCTGCAAGAAGCCCCCGCAAAGTCCCACTGTTGAAAAAAAGACATGTGCTGAAGAGGTTACAATTTGCCAAAGAACACATTGACTGGCCTAAAGAGACATTTTGTGGACTGATGAAAGTAAGATTGTTCTTTTTGGGTCTAGTGGCCGGAGACAGTTTGTCAGATGACTCCCAAACATTGAATTCAAGCCAGTTCACTGTGAAGACAGTGAAGCATGGTGGCGCAAGCATCATGATATGGGGATGTTTCTCATACTAAGGTGTTGGGCCTATTTATCGCATACCAGGGATCATGGATCAGTTTGAATACATCAGAATACTTGAAGAGGTCATGCTGCCTTATGCTGAAGAGGAAATGCCCTTGAAATGGGTGTTCCAACAAGACAATGACCCCAAACACACCAGTAAACGTGCAACATCTTGGTTCCAGACCAACAAGATTGACATTATGGAGTGGTTAGCCCAATCTTAACCCCTTAGTGACCACCCATACGTGTTTTTACGGCGGTCACTAAGGAGCCTTTTTACGGCGGCACTTCGGCCCAAGTTAGCGATAAAATCAAGCGCTGTAGCTCCGTGCCCGCAGCTACCGGAGGTAGCTGAGGGCTCGGGGCAGAGACAAGCGGTCTCTGATCACGTGATCGCCGTGATACACTTTATCACAGCGATCACGGAAAATGCCGGCAGCGGAGCTGCCCGCACTAAACTTTCTCCCTCCTATCATGTAAGAGAGGAGGGAGAAAGTCTCCGATGCAGCGATCGGGTCCCCCAGCCCTTCTGGCCCTAAGCTGAGTTCCGATCCTCACCCCCCACCCTCCCTTACCCTCAAGAAAGATGGCGACTGCGGCCCGGCGCATGCTCAGACTAAAAGCCGGCCGCCGCCGCTCACCGCTGCTCTCAGTAAGGTCTCTCTCCTCAGGAGAGGAGAGAGAAGTTCAAATTATGCCCCGATCGGGTCCCCCAGCACCCCGATTGGGGCAATATGGCCCCCAGATGTTTTAAATAAAGTTATTAGGGCGCCCCCCACATCTAAATAAAAATAAAAAAAGTAAAAATTGTTTGTAAGTGCAGCGAAAATAAAGTAAAGATGTGGAAATATATTTCTGATAAAAATATTCAATAGTATTTATGTATGTATGTGAAATATTGCAGTTGAAAATAGGAAAATGTGCCAATTTTTATAAATTTTCACTTTTTTAATAAAGATACGCATATTTTATCAGTAGAATTTTACCACCTAAGTAAAGTACAATATGTGACGAGAAAACACTGTCAGAATTACTTTGATGTGCAAAACCGTTACAAAGTTATTCTAAGCTAAAATGACACATGTCAGATTTCCAAAATTTGGCTTGGTCATTAAGGCCCAAACAGGCTTGGTCATTAAGGGGTTAATCCAATATAAAACTTGTGGGGTGACATAAAAAATGCAGTTTCTGAGGCAAAACCAAGAAATAGAGAAGAACTGTGGAATGTAGTCCAATCATCCTGGGCTGGAATACCTGTTCACAGGTGCCAGAAGTTGGTTGACTCCATGCAACACAGATGTACAGCAGTTCTCAGAAACAGCGGTTATACAACTAAATATTAGTTAAGTGATTCAAAGAAATCAAGTTTTGATTTGGAATAGAATGTGTAGTGTTCCCAGTGCATTTATGTATATGGAAATAAAAGCTATTAGAAGGATTTTGAGCTTTATTCACTTTTTTAAACACACTGCTATTATTTTAACCTCTTGCCGCACACCTAACGCCGAAAGGCGTCATTGCTGCGGCTCTCCCAGGCTACACTAACGCCGATTGGCGTCATCTCACGTGAGCCGAGATTTCCTGTGAACGTGCGCACACAGGCGCGCGCGTTCACAGGATCGGAAGGTAAGCGAGTGGATCTCCAGCCTGCCAGCGGCGATCGTTCGCTGGCAGGCTGGAGATGCGATTTTTTTAACCCCTAACAGGTATATTAGACGCTGTTTTGATAACAGCGTCTAATATACCTGCTACCTGGTCCTCTGGTGGTCCCTTTTGTTTGGATCGACCACCAGAGGACACAGGTAGCTCAGTAATATGTAGCACCAAGCACCACTACACTACACCCCCCCCGTCACTTATCAACCCCTTATTCACCCCTGATCACCCCTGATCACTCCATATAGACTCCCTGATCACCCCCCTGTCATTGATCACCCCCCTGTCATTAATCACCCCCTTGTAAGGCTCCATTCAGACATCCGAATGATTTTTACGGATCCACTGATATATGGATCGGATCCGCAAAACACATACGGACGTCTGAATGGAGCCTTACAGGGGGGTGATCAATGACGGGGGTGATCACCCCATATAGACTCCCTGATCACCCCCCTGTCATTGATCACCCCCCTGTCATTGATCACCTCCTTGTAAGGCTCCATTCAGACGTCCGTATGATTTTTACGGATCCACTGATACATGGATCGGATCCGCAAAACACATACGGACGTCTGAATGGAGCCTTACAGGGGGGTGATCAATGACGGGGGTGATCACCCCATATATACTCCCTGATCACCCCCCTGTCATTGATCACCCCCCTGTCATTGATCACCCCCCTGTAAGGCTCCATTTAGACGTCCGTATGATTTTTACGGATCCACTGATACATGGATCGGATCCGCAAAACACATACGGACGTCTGAATGGAGCCTTACAGGGGGGTGATCAATGACGGGGGTGATCACCCCATATAGACTCCCTGATCACCCCCCTGTCATTGATCACCCCCCTGTCATTGATCACCCCCTTGTAAGGCTCCATTCAGACGTCCGTATGTGTTTTGCAGATCCACTGATACATGGATCGGATCCGCAAAACACATACGGACGTCTGAATGGAGCCTTACAGGGGGGTGATCAATGACAGGGGTGATCACCCCATATAGACTCCCTGATCACCCCCCTGTCATTGATCACCCCCCTGTCATTGATCACCCCCCTGTAAGGCTCCATTCAGACGTCCGTATGATTTTTACGGATCCACTGATACATGGATCGGATCCGCAAAACACATACGGACATCTGAATGGAGCCTTACAGGGGGGTGATCACCCCATATAGACTCCCTGATCACCCCCCTGTCATTGATCACCCCCCTGTCATTGATCACCCCCCTGTCAGGCTCCATTCAGATATCCGTATGTGTTTTGCGGATCCGATCCATGTATCCGTGGATCCGTAAAAAACATACGGACGTCTGAACGGAGCCTTACAGGGGGGGTGATCAATGACAGGGGGGTGATCACCCCATATAGACTCCCTGATCACCCCCCTGTCATTGATCACCCCCCTGTCATTGATCACCCCCCTGTAAGGCTCCATTCAGATGTCCGTATGTGTTTTTCGGATCCGATCCATGTATCCGTGGATCCGTAAAAAACATATGGACGTCTGAATGGAGCCTTACAGGGGGGTGATCAATGACAGGGGGGTGATCACCCCATATAGACTCCCTGATCACCCCCCTGTCATTGATCACCCCCCTGTAAGGCTCCATTCAGACATTTTTTGGGCCCAAGTTAGCGGAAATTTTTTATTTTTATTTTTTCTTACAAAGTCTCATATTCCACTAACTTGTGTCAAAAAATAAAATCTCACATGAACTCACCATACCCCTCACGGAATCCAAATGCGTAAAAATTTTTAGACATTTATATTCCAGACTTCTTCTCACGCTTTAGGGCCCCTAAAATGCCAGGGCAGTATAAATACCCCACATGTGACCCCATTTCGGAAAGAAGACACCCCAAGGTATTCGCTGAGGGGTATATTGAGTCCATGAAAGATTGAAATTTTTGTCCCAAGTTAGCGGAAAGGGAGACTTTGTGAGAAAAAAAAAAAAAAAAAACAATTTCCGCTAACTTGTGGCAAAAAAGAAAAAATTTCTATGAACTCGCCTTGCCCCTCATTGAATACCTTGGGGTGTCTTCTTTCCAAAATGGGGTCACATGTGGGGTATTTATACTGCCCTGGCATTTTAGGGGCCCTAAAGCGTGAGAAGAAGTCTGGGATCCAAATGTCTAAAAATGCCCTCCTAAAAGAAATGTGGGCCCCTTTGCGCATCTAGGCTGCAAAAAAGTGTCACACATCTGGTATCGCCGTACTCAGGAGAAGTTGGGGAATGTGTTTTGGGGTGTCATTTTACATATACCCATGCTGGGTGAGAGAAATATCTCGGTCAAATGCCAACTTTGTATAAAAAAATGGGAAAAGTTGTCTTTTGCCGAGATATTTATCTCACCCAGCATGGGTATATGTAAAATGACACCCCAAAACACATTGCCCAACTTCTCCTGAGTACGGCGATACCACATGTGTGACACTTTTTTGCAGCCTAAGTGGGCAAAGGGGCCCACATTCCAAAGAGCACCTTTCGGATTTCACCGGCCATTTTTTTACAGATTTTGATTTCAAACTACTTCTCACGCATTCGGGCCCCTAAAATGCCAGGGCAGTATAACTACCCCACAAGTGACCCCATTTTGGAAAGAAGACACCCCCAGGTATTTCGTGATGGGCATAGTGAGTTCATGGAAGTTTTTATTTTTTGTCACAAGTTAGTGGAATATGAGACTTTGTAAGAAAAAAATAAAATTTAAAAAATCATCATTTTCCGCTAACTTGTGACAAAAAATAAAAAATTCTAGGAACTCGCCATGCCGCTCACGGAATACCTTGGGGTGGGGTGTCTTCTTTCCAAAATGGGGTCACTTGTGGGGTAGTTATACTGCCCTGGCATTTTAGGGGCCAAAATGCATGCGAAGTAGTTTGAAATCAAAATGTGTGAAAAATGGCCGGTGACATCCTAAAGGTGCTCTTTGGAATGTGGGCCCCTTTGCCCACCTAGGCTGCAAAAAAGTGTCACACATGTGGTATCGCCGTACTCAGGAGAAGTTGGGGAATGTGTTTTGGGGTGTCATTTTACATATACCCATGCTGGGTGAGATAAATATCTTGGTCAAATGCCAACTTTGTATAAAAAAATGGGAAAAGTTGTCTTTTGCCGAGATATTTCTCTCACCCAGCATGCGTATATGTAAAAAGACACCCCAAAACACATTGCCCAACTTCTCCTGAGTACGGCAATACCAGATGTGTGACACTTTTTTTCAGCCTAGGTGGGCAAAGGGGCCCACATTCCAAAGAGCACCTTTAGGATTTCACCGGCCATTTTTTACAGATTTTGATTTCAAACTACTTACCACACATAAGGGCCCCTAGAATGCCAGGGCAGTATAACTACCCCACAAGTGACCCCATTTTGGAAAGAAGACACCCCAAGGTATTTCGTGATGGGCATAGTGAGTTCATGGAAGTTTTTATTTTTTGTCACAAGTTAGTGGAATATGAGACTTTGTAAGGAAAAATAAATAAATAAAAAAAATCATCATTTTCCGCTAACTTGTGACAAAAAATAAAAAGTTCTCTGAACTCACTATGCCCATCAGCGAATACCTTAGGGTGTCTACTTTCCGAAATGGGGTCATTTGTGGGGTATTTGTACTGTCTGGCCATTGTAGAACCTCAGGAAACAATACAGGTGCTCAGAAAGTCAGAGCTGCTTTAAAAAGCGGAAATTCACATTTTTGTACCATACTTTGTAAACGCTATAGCTTTTACCCAAACCATTTTTTTTTTACCCAAACATTTTTTTTTATCAAAGACATGTAGAACAATAAATTTAGAGAAAAATTTATATATGGATGTCGTTTTTTTTGCAAAATTTTACAACTGAAAGTGAAAAATTTCATTTTTTTGCAAATTAATAACAAAAAAAGTAAAAATGTCAGCAGCAATGAAATACCACCAAATGAAAGCTCTATTAGTGAGAAGAAAAGGAGGTAAAGTTCATTTGGGTGGTAAGTTGCATGACCGAGCAATAAACCGCTAAAGTTGTGGCGTGCCGATTTGTAAAAAAGGGCCTGGTCACTAGGGGGTATAAACCTGTGGTCCTTAAGTGGTTAAACACAACTGTATACATTCTGTTTATTTTTAGTTTATTTTCTTTTCTTTTGTTCCTGTGAATCTCTTGATCCGGCGGCATAGACATCTATCAGTATCGTGCCTTTAGTGTACAGCGGAACACTCTGCTGTGTACGGGATTGTCATCAATGCTCTGGCATTGTATTTTGTGTATGCCTATACACTGACAGTTCTTAGCGGAAATGATATACAGTGGGATGCGAAAGTTTGGGCAACCTTGTTAATCGTCATGATTTTCCTGTATAAATCGTTGGTTGTTACAATAAAAAATGTCAGTTAAATATATCATATAGGAGACACACACAGTGATATTTGAGAAGTGAAATGAAGTTTATTGGATTTACAGAAAGTGTGCTATAATTGTTTAAACAAAATTAGGCAGGTGCATAAATTTGGGCACCACAAAAAAGAAATGAAATCAATATTTAGTAGATCCTCCTTTTGCAGAAATTACAGCCTCTAAACGCTTCCTGTAGGTTCCAATGAGAGTCTGGATTCTGGTTGAAGGTATTTTGGACCATTCCTCTTTACAAAACATCTTTAGTTCATTCAGGTTTGATGGCTTCCCAGCATGGACAGCTCTCTTTAAGTCACACCACAGATTTTCAATTATATTCAGGTCTGGGGACTGAGATGGCCATTCCAGAACGTTGTACTTGTTCCTCTGCATAAATGCCTTGCCAGCATGTGACGTATATTGGGCAGAAAATCCATTGATGACTTTTGCCACTGCTGCACTTTTTTTTTTTTTTTTTTTGCCAAAGATTTTTTTTTTTTTTGCTGTTTGTTTTATTATAAAGTTTTGATGGCTTCCGAGCATGGACAGCTCTCTTTAAGTCACACCACAGATTTTCAATTATATTCAGGTCTGGGGACTGAGATGGCCATTCCAGAATGTTGTACTTGTTCCTCTGCATAAATGCCTTGCCAGCATGTGACGTATATTGGGCAGAAAATCCATTGATGACTTTTGCCACTGCTGCACTTTTTTTTTTTTTTTTTTGCCAAAGATTTTTATTTTTTTTGCGGTTTGTTTTATTATAAACTTTATAGAGAAAGTTTTATTATAAACTTTATAATAAAACAAACCGCAAAAAAAATAAAAATCTTTGGCAAAAAAAAAAAAAAAAAGTGCAGCAGTGGCAAAAGTCATCAATGGATTTTCTGCCCAATATACGTCACATGCTGGCAAGGCATTTATGCAGAGGAACAAGTACAACGTTCTGGAATGGCCATCTCAGTCCCCAGACCTGAATATAATTGAAAATCTGTGGTGTGACTTAAAGAGAGCTGTCCATGCTCGGAAGCCATCAAAACTAAGGCATTTATTCCTCTGCATAAATGCCTTAGTGGATTTTGAGCAGTGTTTAGGGTCGTTGTCTTGTTGAAGGATCCAGCCCCGGCGCAGCTTCAGCTTTGTCACTGTTTCCTGGACATTAGTCTCCAGAATCTGCTGATACTGAGTGGAATCCATGCGTCCCTCAACTTTGACACAGCCCCACAGCATGACTGAACCACCACCATATTTTACTGTAGGTAGCAGGTGTTTTTCTTGGAATGCTGTGTTCTTTTTCCTCCATGCATAACGCCTTTTGTTATGGCCAAATAACTCAATTTTAGTTTCATCAGTCCACAGCACCTTATTCAAAAATGAAGCTGGCTTGTCCAAATGTGCTTTAGCCCACCTCAAGCAGCACTTTTTGTGCTGTGGGCGGAGAAAAGGCTTCCTCTACATCACTCTCGCATACAGCATCTCCTTGTGTAAAGTGCGCCGAATGGTTGAACGATGCACCATGACTCCATCTGCAGCAAGATGATGTTGTAGGTCTTTGGTGCTGGTCTGTGGGTTGACTCTGACTGTTCTCACCATTCGTCGCTTCTGTCTATCCGAGATTTTTCTTGGTCTGCCACTTCGAGCCTTAACTTAAATTGAGCCTGTGGTCTTCCATTTCCTCAATATGTTCCTAACAGCTGAAATCTCTGAGACAGCTTTCTGTATCCTTCCCCTAAACCATGATGGTGAACAATCTTTGTCTGCAGGTCATTTGAGAGTTGTTTTGAGACCCCCATGTTGCTACTCTTCAGAGAAAATTAAAAGAGGAGGGAAACTTACAATTGACCCCCTTAAATACTCTTTCTCATAATTGGATTCACCTGTGTATGTAGGTCAGGGGTCACTGAGCTTACCAAGCCAATTTGAGTTCCAATAATTAGTTCTAAAGGTTTTGGAATCAATAAAATGACAACAGTGCCCAAATGTATGCACCTGCCTAATTTTGTTTAAACAATTATAGCACACTTTCTGTAAATCCAATGAACTTCATTTCACTTCTCAAATATCACTGTGTGTGTCTCCTATATGATATATTTAACTGACTTTTTTATCGTAACAACCAACGATTTTTACAGGAAAATCATGGCGATTAACAAGGTTGCCCAAACTGATGATCTATAGTTAATCATTATTTGCTGAAGAGAGCGCTGGAATTTTATTTCTCACTAGCATGAACGTCACTGACTAATGAAGGACGTCAATCTATAGTGGTAAGTGTTTGTATGTATACATTCTATTTATTTTTTGTTTTATTTTATTTTATTCCTGTGAGTCTCTTTATCCGGTGGCATGGATTTCTATCAGGATCGTGCCTTTAGTGTGCAACGGAACACTTGGCTGTGTACGGGATTGTCATCAATGTTCTGACTTGTATGTGGTGTGTGCCTATATACTGACAGTCCTTAGTGGGGGTGATATATAAAGAGTAGGGGTGTGATGATCTATACTTACTCATTATTTGCTAAAAAGAGCGCTAGGATTTATTTCTCACTGGCATGAACGAGCGGTTCACTGCCAGCGGGCCGGTAACGTTGCATCTACTAGCTTGATAAGCTCTGTATAGTAGAAGCCAAGGAAGCTAAATAAAATATCAGGTATAGGGGGCCGCGATGTGCATGTGTTCATAGGATCGCTTGTTGGCTATCTTGTTAAGAGAAGAGATGGAACATGTTTATTGCAAGTGCCGCAGTGTTAGAGGAGGAGATAGTATAGAGACCACATGTGTTGTAGATGGTATAACAGAGGTTAATTAGTGTTTTGCCTGATTTCTGTGCTTATGTGAATTATACTAGTTGTTACACTGTATTTATATATTTCTATAGTGTAAGGACCCGTCTGTGTGCAGCGTACTCAAGTTGTGTGCAGTAGGTGTTTCTGGGTGATGTAGTGCAATATACACTAACCTGGTACAGCTGACTCTCTGCAAGGGCAGGTATAGGTAGAAATAGTTCGTGACGCCAGTGCCAAGTAAACGGTGGCACGCCGTTTGCGGATGCAGGAATAAATTGAGGAAACGTAGTATTAAAACAGAACTCCAACTTTAGTAGTTTTCCAGCAGAGACAATAGTGGAATCGCAGTTCCTTGGCATACAGTCGATTCTGCAATTCGGTCGATGCAGGCAATTCAGTTACAGCAAGGTAATTACAGAGTGTTGAACACAGGACTTGCAGCACAGGAGCTTGCACTCTAATTCTGTCTGATCCTGGAATACAGCAATTCTTCACCAAGGCCCATTAACCTAATTCTGGCTTTATATCCTTGGCTATGGCTTCCATAAGTACCTCCTCTGTCTTTCTGAGTACCTCTGGCTTTCCTGATCTTTGCCTCTGTCTCTCTCAACTTCTGGACACTTCCTCAGGCTCTAGAAACTTCTGAGCTGTGGTCTAGACTGACTTTTGCTTCCCTGTCTGGCCTTATATAAACTAGGGCTCTCTAGCTCCCTCTAGCGACTAGAAGCTGGAATGACACCCCTGCAGGCCTGTACATGCAAGTTTCACAGCAACAGGGAAACACATAGCATTGCATTACATGACATTTTATAAAACTGACATATACCAACTTCTCCATAACTAAGGAGGGACGACAGTACACCAAGTGACCTTTGGTAGTGACCGGTATTACAGTCCCCGTACACTACATACCCCACTGCTTTAAGCTGAGTACGACCTCGTACTCCATCATGGGTCGCCCAACTGGAATCTCTACCTGAAATAGAAAAAGAGACATGCAGGCATACATACATGTAATTAATCTGCATTTACATTTACATCAGGTCCAATTGGCAAAGGTGCAGGGTAGTGACAAGGGGCGTCGTTCTCTTCTCTCAGGATAGTGAATGGAACGGGGGCGCTGACCTGGCACAGCGTAACATTAGAACCAGGATAGTCCATGACAATGAATAAGTCCATGATAAAACAGTAGAAAACGGTATAAAAGTTCTTGGAGGCTCAAATAACAAACATGAGTCCGTACCCAGGCTATTTCTTATTAAATCACAGAGGCTCTCATGCGGTGGAGTCCATCTCTGGGCACATTACTTTTAAAAGAGTAAGAATCTCAGAGGCTCAGGTACTTTTGAGTCTGTCTCCGGGCATGGTTCCTTAGTATGAAGTTGCACAATAAAAGGACAGCAAAATAACGGAACTACCCAGGAGTTTCCCGTGGGTGTATCACAGGCAAGGGCTCACGTGGAGGAGTCCATTCTTGCGCACAAATGTCAAGTAAGGTATTGCCCGTGGCAACTTTTTGGGAGGAGACACCACCAGAATAATCAAAGTCTCCTAAACGGACTGGTGGGCGTCCCCTGGTCATCCGGGTAGACCTTCTCAAAACAGGGGTCTCCTCTCCCCTTAGCAACGAGGTAGACGAGAGAGGAGCAACAGGAGGGTCTCCATCCGTGAGACCTTGGTCAGTAACAACTGGAACAACAGGAACAACTGGAACAACAATATCCACTAGAGGGGGAACTGGACCCGGAGCATCTTGAACCGGCTCTGCTGGAGGTGAAGCTACAGTAGGTGCCGGAGCAGGCACCAGCAAGTTCAACCAAGGTGTCAGAAGCCAATGCATGGGATCAGCGTCATACCTCAGATTACTAACAGCCTGCATAGGATCCTCGGGCTGTATGGCTTACTCTGACACCGGATATTCTGATCCAGAACTCTCGGCACTAGGTTCTGGCGTCAGGCAGAGTTTCAACCGGTTTCGGTGTACAATTTGGGATCCCTTGTCTTCCCGGGTGATCTCATAAGTGTGAGTTCCAACATTTGGGATTGCAGTGACAACATAAGGACTTCGCTCCCACTTACTGTCCAATTTGCTGGTACGACGGTTATTCTTTAACCATACCACGGCCCCTATGGTCAAGGGTTCTGCATGGGCTGCCTGATCATAGTCTCTCTGCTGTCGGTCTCTAGCAAGGTCCATACGTTCCTGAACAATGGCTTTGGCTGCATCCAATCGCCTTTGGTGCTCAGCAACCCAGTCGGTGTTAGGTAATGGGTTAATGCAATCAGGCACATGTATGTCCAATGAATGATCAGCAGGCAATGTCCCTTGGCGCCCAAACATCAAGTAAAAAGGGGTATACCCGGTGGAACAATGTATGGTATGATTGTATGTGAACATGAGCTGTGGCAACAGACTGGGCCAATCTCCTCTGTTCTCAGGAGGCACGGCCCTCAGCATCTCTATCAAGGTCTGATTCATTTTTTCACATAATCCGTTACCTTGCGGATGGTAGGCCGTCGTCCGGATCTTCTTACAGTTGTGTAAGCGGCACAGTTCATGGAACAGATGGGACTCAAAAGCAGGTCCTTGATCGGTGAGGATCTTTTCTGGACATCCATAGGGCAGGAGGAAGTGCTTCCAGAACATTTCGGCTGTAGTCTTGGCTGTTTGGTCTCTCACAGGCACTGCTACAACAAACTTTGTGAAATGATCAATAATAGTCATGGCATAAGCATACCCTGAGCGACTAGGCTCCTGTTTTACATGGTCGATGGCGACAAGTTCAAGAGGACGGGTACTTACAATGGGTCTCAGTGGTGCCCTCTGATCATGGTGCTCACTTCGTTTCAAGGCACAGGCTACACACTCTCGACACCACTTCTCCATGTCTTCTCTCATGCCTACCCAGTAAAACCGCTGGCGGATAGTAGCTTCAGTCTTTTGGACCCCAAAGTGACCGGATTGATTGTGGTACATCTCCAACACCATACCTGCATCTCGTCGGGGTATGAGAATCTGATGCACTCTCTCGTTGGACACTGGGTCTAGGCTTCTCCGTAGCAATAGGCCCTTTTGTATGAAGAGTTGATGGCGCTGTCTCCACAGTTTGATGAGCTCAGGATCTGCACTCTTCCGCCGAATCCTCTCAGGGGCTCTGCCACTAGTTATGAAGTCCAACAACTCACCCAGCACTCTACTTTCAGACTGTAGTTTCACCCACCTTTCTTCTTTAGGATCAGGCCTACTGGAGGGTGAAGGAACTGCAGCTCTGTTATTGGTAGCTCGAGCCTGATCCTGTTGAGCAAATTTGTTATAGAAAGCCGGCATCTCTACATCTTCCCAAGCATCTCGCACATCATCAGGAGCTGTCTCTGTGGGAAGCCTGGATAAAGCATCAGCATTATCATTAGTACGTCCAGCACGATACTTTACAGAGAAATTATAGTTGGCAAGGCGAGAGGCCCATCTCTGCTCCAAGGCCCCCAATCTAGCTGTATTTAGATGTGCCAGAGGGTTATTGTCAGTGAATGCAATGAACGGGGTGGCGGCTAGATAATCCTTGAATTTTTCTGTCACCGCCCACACTAATGCCAGGAACTCTAGTTTGAAGGAACTATAATTCTGGTCATTTTTCTCAGCTCCTTTCAGGGAGCGGCTTGCATATGCTATCACTCTCTCTTTTCCCTCTTGGACTTGGGCTAACACAGCTCCCAGGCCTCGCTTGCTAGCATCAGTATAGAGATGGAAGGGCTTGCTATAATCTGGATAACCTAACACTGGAGGCTCGGTCAGTTTCTTTTTTAGCAATTGGAACGCTATCTCTCTTTTCTCATTCCACTCAATGGGCACAGGAGTTCTAGGACTCTTTTTGGGTTGCCCCCTCAAGAGCTCCTGGATAGGATCAGCTATTTGAGCAAAATGGGGGATAAAACGTCTATAGTAGCCGGCAAAACCCAGGAAACTCCTCACCTCTTTGACAGTAGTAGGAACCGGCCAATTACGGACAGCTGCTAATTTATCAGGGTCAGGTTGCACTCCCTCTCCGCTTACTACATGCCCCAGGTATCTTACTGCAGGCTTGAGCAGGTGACACTTGGATGGCTTTACCTTCAAGCCATATTTGATAAGGATTTCAAATACTTCTGCCAAATGTTTCAGATGGTCTTCATATGTTTTTGAATACACAATGACGTCATCTAGATACAGCAGCACTGTTTCGAAGTTTTTGTGACCCAAACACCGTTCCATTAGCCTCTGGAAAGTTCCTGGGGCATTACATAGCCCGAACGGCATACAATTGAATTCGAACAGGCCCATGGGAGTAGTGAAAGCAGTCTTTTCCCTATCCTCGGGGGCCATGGGTACTTGCCAGTAGCCGCTGGTCAAGTCCAATGTGGAGAAATAGGCAGAAGAGCCCAGAGCAGTTAGTGACTCCTCAATGCGGGGCAGTGGGTATGCATCTTTGTGGGTTATTTGATTAATTTTCCTATAATCCACACAGAAACGGATACTACCGTCCTTCTTCTTTACAAGAACCAGGGGTGCAGCCCACGGACTACGGCTGTCCCGGATCACATTAGAGTCTTTCATCTCTTGGATCATTTCCTTTACAGTCTGATATGAAGTAGGTGGTAAGGGTCTGTATCTCTCCTTGATAGGAGGATGAGAGCCAGTAGGTATGGTGTGTTGTATGGCACTAACCTCTCCATAGTCAGTAGCATGCTTACTGAAGGCCTGGTGGTGCTCCTTGACAAGCTGTATAATCCCTTCTTGTTGCCGTTGGGGGGTATTCTCGTCCCCGACATGGAGCTCTTCCCACCAGGGCACCTGTGGCTGGGTCACTGGCGAACATCTGCTGTCTGCAGCTGGCGGCTTTTCTGTCACTGGAAGACGAATGATGTCTTGGAAGGACACCTGGGACAGCTGGGCAACAGGGCAATGCTTAGTAAGCGCAACAGGATGATTACTCAGATTAATCAGACGGACAGGTACTTTACCTTGGGAGACGTTCACCAGGCACTTGGCAGCTCTCACATAAGGATAATCCTCCATCTGGAGTGGTTCCACCAGGGCTGGATAATCTCGGCCTTCGACTCCCAGGACAGCACGACACCACAAAAGAGTTTGAGAATTAGGAGGCAAAGTCACAGGCTTAATATCACGGATCCTGGCAGTACAAATTTCTCCTTTCCCATTAGCAAACCTCTGCTGGGCACTTAACACAGTGATAGTCTTTTGAATCACCCTCCTGGATGCAGAGGAAGCAGTGGGCAAAGTCTGATGTAATACAGCAAGTATTTCTGAATAACAGTTTTTGAAGACATTGGTGCCTAGAATGACAGGATGTCCTCCTCTGTCACCGGCCTGTACTACGATCACTCCCTGTTGAGGCAGGGTTACTTCTCCCACCTGCAGGGTGGGTTCCCAGTATCCATGAATCTTTACTGGTTTGCCATTGCTGGCGATAATTTCCACCCAGGATTCAGGCGATTGGGTCAACTGGTTGGTGTCCCAGAACTTTTCAAATGCAGGCAGCTGAATAGTAGTGACCTGAGACCCAGTATCTAATAGGGCTTCAAAGGGGACCCCGTTGATCTCTATATTGATTTTAGGATGGGATCCTACATAACGTGGCATCCAATTTGGATCCTCTGGACCTAGTGTTCTACCTCCCGAGGGGTGGTCCTCAGCCTCAGGGGTTGCCCGTTTAACTGCCAGCATGTGGATTCTGTGTGTCCCAGCTTTTTGCAGTATGTACACACGGGCTTCTTGCGACCTCTATTACGCCTCCCAGGATCCCTGGGGTGAGTCTCTTGGTAAGGAGGTGGGAACGGCCTAGGAGGTGACAGGAATTCTTCATCTAGCATTATGGGTTTTTCCCATTCCTCTATTTTTCTGCACACTTTCTCTAGACTTTTAGTGAGGTGATTTACTTGCTCTGTCAGCATGGCAATAGTATCGGTAGCTGACACTTGAACAGTTTAGCCGGCCTCAGCTCGGTTAGTGACAAGCGGTTTTGGCTTGCAGGCTGATGACTCAGATAGGGCGCTCAACTCAGGAGATACGGTGGACCCCAGAATTTTTATAGCCAGTTCTTTAAAGTCCAGAAAGGCACTGTTAGGGTGCTGGGCGGACAGCATCTTTAACTGGGTCCTTATTTGTTCACTAGACACCCCGTTGATAAATTGTTCCCTCAGGGTCTGGTCCTGGTTATCAGCCTCCTTGGGATCTATCTGAATTACAGCCCCTAAAGCCTCCTGAAGTATTAGGGCATAGTCACGGAGGGACTCACCCAGGGGCGGGCTGGGCCGGGGGGCAGGGAGGCAATTGCCCCCCAGGCCGCCCGAAATAAACTGCCACTGGGCCGACCGTCTTAAAAAAAAAAAAAATTTTTTTTTTTTCTTTTTTTTTTTTTATTCTTCAGGACCGCACCGCCGATCATCACCACAGGCGGCGCGGCCCTGGATGTCATTTCGGCCGTGCTGTGTGCTGTGGGGCAGGGGAGGGAGAGGCGTGTCCCTCCCCTGTTCTTCTGATAGGCCGCAGGCACTAATGCCTGCAGCCTATCAGAGGCCGGCTCAGGCAGAGCAATGACGTCATTATCATTGCGACGCCTGAGCCAGCACACAGCAGGGACACAGGCCAGAAGAGGCTGCATCGCTGCTGATGGAGGTAAGTATTAGTGTTGTTTTTTTTTCTTCTTTGCAGGGGGCTGGCACTATTGGGGGGGATCTGGCACTATAAGGGGGGCTGGCACTATGGGGGGGATCTGGCACTATGGGGGGGGATCTGGCACTTTGGGGGAGCTAGCACTATGGGGGGGCACTATAGGGGGAGCTGGCACTATAGGGGGGGGCTGGAACTATGGGGGAGCTGGCACTATGGGGGGCTGGCACTATAGGGGGAGCTGGCACTATGGGGGGCTGACACTATGGGGGGCTGTCACTATAAGGGGGCTGGCACTATGGGGGAGGAGCTGGCACTATGGGGGGGCTGGCACTATGGGGGGGGATCTGGCACTATGGGGGGGGGATCTGGCACTATGGGGGGGATTTGGCACTATGGGGGGATTTGGCACTAAGGTGGGGAATCTGGCACTTTGGGGGAGCTAGCACTATGGGGGGGGGCACTATAGGGCTGGAACTATGGGGCAGCTGGCACTATGGGGCGGCTGGCACTATGGGGGGCTGGAACTATGGGGGGGGCTGACACTATGGGGGTACTGACACTATGGGGGACTGGCACTATAAGGGGGCTGGCACTATGGGGGGGGCTGGCACTATGGGGTAGGAGCTGGCACTATGGGGGGGCTTGCACTATAGGGGAGCTGGCACTATGGGGGGGGCTGGCACCACGGGGGGGGGCTGGCACTATGGGGGAGCTGGCACTATAAGGGGGCTGGCACTATGGGTGAAGTGGCACTATGGGGGGGCTGACACTATAAAGGGGCTGGCACTATAAGGGGGCTGGCACTATGGGGGGGGCTGGCACTATGGGGTAGGAGCTGGCACTATGGGGGGGCTGGCACTATGGGGGGGGCTGGCACTATAAGGGGGCTGGCACTATGGGTGAAGTGGCACTATGGGGGGGCTGACACTATAAAGGGGCTGGCACTATAAGGGGGCTGGCACTATAAGGGGGCTGGCACTATGGGGGGGGGTGGCACTATGGGGTAGGAGCTGGCACTATGGGGGGGCTGGCACTACGGGGGGGGGCTGGCACTATGGGGGAGCTGGCACTATAAGGGGGCTGGCACTATGGGGGGGCTGCCACTATGGGGGGCCTGGCACTATGGGGGGCTTGTACTATGGGGGGGGAGCTGGCACTATGGGGGCATTTCTTGCTGGCACATTATGGGGGGGCACCATGGGGGAGAGGAGCACTATGGGGGTATCTGGGGGCTCTAAAGGGGCTTTTTTTTAATTATTGGCACATTCTGGGGGGCACTATAGGGGAGAGCAGCACTATGGGGCATCTGGGGTTACTATAGGGGCATTATTTGGGGGCACTATGGGGAAGTGGGGGCTCTAAAGGGGCCTTTTGTATTGGAACATTATGGGGGGCACTATGGCATTTGGTAGCACTAAGGGGGCATTTTTTACTGGCACATTATGGCAGGCACTATAGGGGAGAGCGGCACTATGGGGCATTATTTGGGGGCACTATGGGGGAGTGGAGCACTATTGGGGCATATGGTGGCACTAAGAAGGGAAATTTTTTTACTGGCACATTGTGGGGGAGAGGAGCACTATAGGGGCATCTGCTGGGGGTACTAAGGGGCATTTTTTTACTGGCATATTATGGGGGACACTATGGGGAAGGGGGAGAGGAGCAGTATGAGTGCATTTACTGGGGCACTATATAGGGGTATTTTATACTGGCATACATTATGGGGACATTAGCTCAACTGCGGGCACTAAGCGGGGGTATTTCATGTACTGTCATATTATAGAGAAAATTAGTACTACTAGGGGGTATTATGGGGAGCTTTACTACTACTGGGGGGCTATGAGGAACATGATTACTAGGGCACTATTGGGGCATTATTACTACTAAGTGTGCTCTGGCAGATAATTATTTCTATTGGTGGGATTTTGGGGGGCACTGTTACTTTGGGGGCACCCTAGCACAGTATCAGCTTAGCACAATTATTTTTGGGGGACATTATCTTTATACTATTAGTGTCTGGGCGCAGTTATTTTTTAGAGCACTGTGTGCCAATAATTGTTTAAGGGGGCACTATCTGTGTGGTAGTAGTATTCCCAGGGGTACTGTTTCTGCAGTATAGTATTGGGGGTGGCAGGAAACTAATGTCTGTTTCTCAATCTCTGCAGAGACGGGAGATGGCTGAAAAATCATCATGGCGGTCTGGTCTGAATGGAGAAGATGAGGAAAAAGAACGTCTACAACAAAGGTGACATTGGATGTAAGAGGTATGTGGTGCTATGTAGGAGAGGAGATGCTCCGGCTCCTCCCCTGCCATTTGCAGAAGGAGGATTCAGAGCTGGGTGAGGATGACGAAAGGGGGCAGCAGGCCACGGGCGGGTGGCAGATGGTGGGGGGGAACCACAAGCCTTAAGCAGGATCTGGGGAGGGAGGAGAGCGGAGGAGCTTCCTGGCTGTAGCTTGTTGTATAAGCAGGCAGTGCAGCCAGGACAGGTCCTCCCCTCTTCGTATGATGTGTAGACAGGCCGCAACTATAGAATGTCAGCTGTACAGTGTGTGTTGGGAGTGGCCTATTAAATGTAGGAGGGGCTTTTAATAATGGGCGGGGCTAAAAATGGGCCACTTGACTGGATTTGCCCCCCAGGACTAAGGCTGCCAGCCCTCCCCTGGACTCACCGGACTTCTGTTTCTTGCCAAAGAAATGCATCTTTATCTCTGAGGCAGTCCTAGTTTCAAAAGTGGCCCTGAGGCGGGTGAATATCTGTTCTAGAGTACTCCGCTCAGTAGCAGGCCAGGATAATACCTCCCTGCGGGCAGCTCCCTCCAGCTGCGCTAGCAGGATTTCCATTTGCTGGTCGGCATTTATAGGGTACAATCGGAATAGTGCCAGCAACTTTTCTTTAAAGTCCCTTAGGGTATGGGTCTCTCCCCTGTAGCGAGGGAACCATGGGGCCCCGAAATAGTAAGGCATGGTAAAGGGCATCATGCTGGGGGCTGTAGGATGATTAGGAGCCGCAAGCTCTCCCGGGGCCGGCTGCTCAGGCACTCCTGGCTCTGACATGGTAGTCTATTGAGAGGTGGCCGCTGGCGACTAAAGGGGCCGGAACAATCCCCTTCCCTCCGGTTACAAGTGCTTACCGGTATCGCTGGTCTTGCGCAGGCCAAGTCTCGCGAGGTTCCGGACGTCCTGAGACCGCGGTGACGCAGGAGAAGCAGGGCCGCGGCGGTGCGATGATGAAGAGGGGCGGGACTCTGTGTCTTTGCAGGGATCCGCCCACGAATGTCCTCAGCGGCGCGGGAAACTTTACTCCAGGCAGCCGGTGGCCATCTTTAGCAAAACGCTGTCCATTCACTGACAGCAAGCAGGATTGTAAAAAGTCCACAAAACCACACTCCAATGCGGCGATTTTCTTCCTCTGGGTAGCGCAACACTGCACAGCGCTTTTTAGAGGTTTTAGGAACACTTTGGGTACGATTTTCAGTCCACAAAGTCCACTTGAATAAAACAGGCAAATTGTCACTTTGGTCACAGGGCAACTGTATAAGGCACAAAGTTCACGCTTCTTGCACTATAAAGCGTGCGTATCCTGTTCGTGACGCCAAAAGAGAGGTGCAGCGTACTCAAGTTGTGTGCAGTAGGTGTTTCTGGGTGATGTAGTGCAATATACACTAACCTGGTACAGCTGACTCTCTGCAAGGGCAGGTATAGGTAGAAATAGTTTGTGACGCCAGTGCCAAGTAAACGGTGGCACGCCGTTTGCGGATGCAGGAATAAATTGAGGAAACGTAGTATTAAAACAGAACTCCAACTTTAGTAGTTTTCCAGCAGAGACAATAGTGGAATCGCAGTTCCTTGGCATACAGTCGATTCTGCAATTCGGTCGATGCAGGCAATTCAGTTACAGTAAGTTAATTACAGAGTGTTGAACACAGGACTTGCAGCACAGGAGCTTGCACTCTAATTCTGTCTGATCCTGGAATACAGCAATTCTTCACCAAGGCCCATTAACCTAATTCTGGCTTTATATCCTTGGCTATGGCTTCCATAAGTACCTCCTCTGTCTTTCTGAGTACCTCTGGCTTTCCTGATCTTTGCCTCTGTCTCTCTCAACTTCTGGACACTTCCTCAGGCTCTAGAAACTTCTGAGCTGTGGTCTAGACTGACTTTTGCTTCCCTGTCTGGCCTTATATAAACTAGGGCTCTCTAGCTCCCTCTAGCGACTAGAAGCTGGAATGACACCCCTGCAGGCCTGTACATGCAAGTTTCACAGCAACAGGGAAACACATAGCATTGCATTACATGACATTTTATAAAACTGACATATACCAACTTCTCCATAACTAAGGAGGGACGACAGCACACCAAGTGACCTTTGGTAGTGACGGGTATTACAGTCCCCGTACACTACATGTGAATGATGGATAGGTATTATGAGCTAATAGTGTTATATGAAATTGATACTCCCAAAGTGGGTATAGGCATTTTTACTCAATGGAATATATCTGTTTGTATGTATTGTGGGAATTCGCTCTAGTAGACAGGACAAGCGGGTGCAGTATAGCGGCAAAGACACGTTTGTAACTCAAAAACTGCAGTGTTTATTCACACTAGTTGCAGGTTCACAGTATGACAGTCCATTTTCAGTATTGGTGTTAGTTCACACCCAAAACAGTTCATACAGAAAAAACATTCACCTTTGATCCTGGGTGTTTAATCCAAACCAATGCTCAGCCTCAGAAAGTCCACCTGCAGGCTTTAGGCGGCCTGCTCGCCCGACACACTGTCTTCAGCTTTCAGCCCACACACAGGCCTCAGATCTCAGCAGAGTTTCACACAGCTCCAGTGTCAGAGAGGAGTAATCCACCCACCTGACACTGCTGGCTGTTTTTTATAGGCCTGTCAAAACCCGGCCTGGACCGTGGGGAGTAGTCACCCACCCAGCACTTTGACTACTCCCAGTAATAGCCGTCCCGGATCAGCTATTTACAGCCATACTAGATAGCAAGGTGTTAACCCCTTAGGGACGCATGACGTACCGGTACATCATGGGTTTAAACCAGGATTGCGGCGCGGCGGGGGTTAATCGGAACAGGATGCCCGCTGAAATCATTCAGCGGGTATCCTGTCCCAGCGCCGGGGGGAGTCATGTGACCCAATTCAGACCTGCGGTTTGCGGCTTTACCTGCGGTTGCGGCGGCTGTGCGCCGGTGCCATCGGGTCCCCATGCGGCTGTGGGGGGGACCCGATGGCAAGGAAGGTAGCGCAATGTCTAAGGAAGGCATCGCGCTGCCTTCCGGTGAAGAGCCTGTGAGATCCAGCCCCCTGGATCTCACAGGCCCCGGAAGCTGTATGAGTAATACACACAGTATTAGGCCTCATGCAAACGACCGTTGTGTGCATCCGTGGCCGTTGTGCCATTTTCCGTTTTTTTTCGCGGACCCATTGACTTTCAATGGGTCCGTGGAAAAATCGGAAAATGCACCGTTTTGCAGCCGAGACCGTGATCCGTGTATCCTGTCCGTCAAAAAAATATGACCTGTTCTATTTTTTTGATGGACAACGGTTCACGGACCCATTCAAGTCAATAGGTCCGTGAAAGAACACGGATGCACACAAGATTGGCATCCGTGTCCGTGATCCGTGGCCGTAGGTTACTTTAATACAGACGGATCCGAAGATCCGTCTGCATAAAAGCTTTTTCAGAGCTGAGTTTTCACTTCGTGAAAACTCAGATCCGACAGTATATTCTAACACAGAGGCGTTCCCATGGTGATGGGGACGCTTCAGGTTAGAATATACTAAAAGAACTGTGTACATGACTGCCCCCTGCTGCCTGGCAGGTGCTGCCAGGCAGCAGGGGGTAGCCCCCCCTGTAATTAACACATTGGTGGCCAGTGCGGCCGGCCCCCCGGGAGGGAGGGGGGCTCACTGGCCACCAATGAGTTAACTACAGGGGAGAGAGGGGGGGCCCACTGGCCACCAATGAGTTAACTACAGGGGAGGGAGGGGGGCCGGCCGCTCTGGACAACAAAGAGTTAACTACAGGGGGGAGGGGGGGCTGGCCGCACTGGCTACCAATGAGTTAAAAACAGGGGGGGGGGTCTGCCCCCTGCTGCCTGGCAGCACCTGCCAGGCAGCAGGGGGCAGTCATGTACACAGTTCTTTTAGTATATTCTAACCTGAAGCGTCCCCATCACCATGGGAACGCCTCTGAGTTAGAATATACTGTCGGATTTGAGTTTCACGATCTAACTCATATCCGACAGTATATTCTAACATAGAGGCGTTCCCATGGTGATGGGGACGCTTCAAGTTAAAATATACCATCGGATTGGAGAAAACTCTGATCCTATGGTATATTAACTCCTGACTTTACATTGAAAGTCAATGGGGGACGGATCCGTTTGAAATTGCACCATATTGTGTCCACGTCAAACGGATCCGTCCCCATTGACTTGCATTGTAATTCAGGACGGATCCGTTTGGCTCCGCACGGCCAGGCGGACACCAAAACGACTTTTTTTTTCATGTCCGTGGATCCTCCAAAAATCAAGGAAGACCCACGGACGAAAAAACGGTCCTGGATCACGGACCTACGGACCCCGTTTTTGCGGACCATAAAAAAAACGGGTCGTGTGCATGAGGCCTTACTCATACAGCCAATACATTCCAATACAGAAGTATTGGAATGCATTGTAAAGTAATATACCTCCCAAAGTTCAAGTCCCAAAGTGGGACAAAAAAATGAAAAATAAAGTTTTCCCCCCAAAAAATTAAGTTTCAAGTAAAAATAAACAAAAACGTCATTTTCCCCAAATAAAGTAAAAAAAAATTGGTAAAAAATAGGGGGGGAAAAAGTATACATATTAGGTATCGCTGCGTCCTTATCGACTGGCTCTATAAACATATCACATGAACTAACCCCTCAGATGAACACCCTAAAAAATAAAAAATAAAAACTGTGCTAAATAAAAAAAATTTGGTCACCTTACATCACAAAAAGTACAAGGAAATCAAGGAAGACCCACGGACGAAAAAACGGTCACGGATCACGGACCTACGGACCCCGTTTTTGCGGACCATAAAAAAAACGGGTCGTGTGCATGAGGCCTTACTCATACAGCCAATACATTCCAATACAGAATTATTGGAATGCATTGTAAAGTAATATACCTCCCAAAGTTCAAGTCCCAAAGTGGGACAAAAAATGAAAAATAAAGTTTTCCCCCCCAAAAATTAAGTTTCAAGTAAAAATAAACAAAAACGTAATTTTCCCCAAATAAAGTAAAAAAAAATTGGTAAAAAATAGGGGGGGAAAAAGTATACATATTAGGTATCGCTGCGTCCTTATCGACTGGCTCTATAAACATATCACATGAACTAACCCCTCAGATGAACACCCTAAAAAATAAAAAATAAAAACTGTGCTAAATAAAAAAAATTTGGTCACCTTACATCACAAAAAGTACAACAGCAAGCGATCAAAAAGGAGTTTGCCCACCAAAATAGTACCAATCTAACCGTCACCTCATCCCACAAAAAATGAGCCCCTACCTGAGACAATCGCCCAAAAAATAAAAAAAACTATGGCTCAGAATATGGAGACACTAAAACATCATTTTTTTTTTTTAAATAGCTGTTATTGTGTAAAACTTGCATAAATAAAAAAAAGTATACATATTTGGTATCGTCTCGTTCGTATCGACCGGCTCTATAAAAATACCACATGACCTAACCTCTCTGATGAATACCGTAAAAAAAAAAAAAACTGTGCTAAATAAAAAAAAAATTGTCACAAAAAGTGTAATAGCAAGCGATCAAAAAGTCATATGCACCCCAAAATAGTGCCAATCAAACCGTCATCTCATCCCTAAAAAAATTAGACCCTACCTAAGGTAATCGCCCAAAAACTGAAAAAACTATGGCTCTCAGAATATGGAGACACTAAAACATGATTATTTTTTTTTGTTTAAAAAATGATATTATTGTGTAAAGCTTACATAAATAAAAAAAAGTATACATATTAGGTATCGCCGCGTCCGTATCGACTGGCTCTATAAAAATATCACATGACCTAACCCCTCAGATGAACACCGTAAAAAAAAAATTGGGCAACTTACATCACAAAAAGTGTAATAGCAAGCGATAGAAAAGTCACACGCACCCCAAAATAGTGCCAATAAAACCGTCATCTCATCCCGCAAAAATCATACCCTACCCAAGGTAATCGCCCAAAAACTGAAAAAATTATGGCTCTCAGACTATGGAAACACTAAAACATGATTTTTTTTGCTTCAAAAACTTAAATAAAAAAAAAGTATACATATTAGGTATCGCCGCATCTGTAAAAACCTGGTCTATAAAAATATCACATGATCTAACCTGTCAGATGAATGTTGTAAATAACAAAAAATAAAAACGGTGCCAAAACAGCTATTTATTGTTATCTTGCCTCACAAAAAGTGTAATATAGAGCAACCAAAAATCATATGTACCCTAAACTAGTACCAACAATACTGCCACCCTATCCCATAGTTTCTAAAATGGGGCCACTTTTTTGGAGTTTCTACTCTAGGGGTGCATCAGGGGGGCTTCAAATGGGACATGGTGTAAAAAAAAACAGTCCAGCAAAATCTGCCTTCCAAAAACCGTATGGCATTCCTTTCCTTCTGCGCCCTGCCGTGTGCCCGTACAGCGGTTTACGACCACATATGGGGTGTTTCTGTAAACTACTGAATCAGGGCCATAAATATTGAGTTTGGTTTGGCTGTTAACCCTTGCTTTGTAACTTGAAAAAAATTATTTAAATGGAATATCTGCCAAAAAAGTGAAATTTTGAAATTGTATCTCTATTTTCCATTAATTCTTGTGGAACACCTAAAGAGTTAACGACGTTTGTGAAATCAGTTTTGAATACCTTGAGGGGTGTTGTTTCTTAGATGGGGTCACTTTTATGGAGTTTCTACTCTGGGGTGCATCAGGGGGCTTCAAATGGGACATGGTGTCAAAAAAAACAGTCCAGCAAAACCTGCCTTCCAAAAACCGTATGGCATTCCTTTCCTTCTGCGCCCTGCTGTGTGCCCGTACAGCGGTTTACGACCACATATGGGGTGTTTCTGTAAACTACAGAATCAGGGCCATACCCTGTGTTAGGAACTCCTCATTTCTGGTGCAATTACGCCAAATTCTCTTATATTGGCTATACGGGATGTTTTTTAGCCACTTTTTATGATGAAAACTGGTAAACGGAATGTAGCTGTTTGTGTCGACAGTTTTGAAATAAGTCCTGGTAGATAGGGAATTGTTGGTATTAGTGACAATGATGTCCAAAAACTCAATTTCAGTTTTTTTTAAAAATGGGAGTAAAAGTAATTCCCCAGTCTGTGCAGTTGAGGGACTCGCTGAAGGATTTGGGGCTAAAAGACCTAATTAAGTCCGCCTATGAAATACAATACATAAACAAAAAAGAACTTTCTATTACCACATACCCCCTGCAATCCTTATTTTTACCACCTCCCTAAAATACACAAGAGCATCATCAACTCTCCTGGCAGACCAATTGTGTCCAACACGAAATGTGCCACTAGTAAGTTATCCCACTTTGTTGATCTATATCTTAAACCGTACGTAAAAGAACTGCCTAGCTACCTTCACGATTCCAGCCAATTAATCAGAGAACTGTATACAATTGATTGGCAAGACACGTATGCCTTTCTTACACTTGATGTTACTGCACTATACTCGAACATCCAGCATGAACTAGGGATTAACTGCGTTAAGACTGTACTAGAACGAGATTGCACATTAAAACCCCCACAAACACAGTTTCTACTGGACAGCCTACGATTAATCTTAGAAAATAACTATTTCATATATAATAATACCACATATCATGAATGCAAGGGTACCGCAATGGGGACGCGAGTAGCGCCGTCTGTCGCTAATATATTTATGGGCGAATTCGAAAAAACACACATTAAGGATTTATCCGATATATAAGAACCAAATATGTTACTTCAAAAGATACATAGATGACATTTTCATCATCTGGAAGGGGGACGAAATATCGGCCAAATCCTTCAGCGAGTCCCTCAACTGCACAGACTGGGGAATTACTTTTACTCTCATTTTTAATAAAACAGAAATTGAGTTTTTGGACATCATTGTCACTAATACCAACAATTCCCTATCTACCAGGACTTATTTCAAAACTGTAGACACAAACAGCTACATTCCCTTTACCAGTTTTCATCATAAAAAGTGGCTAAAAAACATCCCGTATAGCCAATATAAGAGAATTCGGCGTAATTGCACCAGAAATGAGGAGTTCCTAACACAGGCCAAAATACTCAAAAAAAGGTTTACAGAAAAAGGTTACCCAAAGCAATTAATCAAAAATGCTGAAGAAAGATGTATGTCAAAAACACATATAGAACATCTAAGCACACCCCCGAAAAAACAAGATCGATTGGATAGTATAAATTTCATCACCCAATACAGCACTTCAAACAAATACATCCAGGCCACCCTCAAAAAACACTGGCACATACTACTTCACGATCCGTATTTAGCAAAGCACCTACCAAAGACACCTAGGATCACCTATAGGCGGGCACCCACCATTAAGAGTGTTATCGCCCCAAGTAAACTAATACAACATAAAAAGAAACAATATGAGGGCAAGATAAAAACATGCATACCTTTAAAAGTAGGTACCTATAGATGTGGAATAAACAGATGCCTGTGTTGTAAAATTATTACACACAATCAAAGCACTTTCACATCTAAACATAATGGTACAATATTCCCCATCAAACAACGAATGACCTGTCAAGCGAACTACGTTATTTATCTGATAGAATGTGGATGCGGCCTACAATATGTTGGCCGCATCACACAACCTTTACATTGCCGGATGAATCAGCACCGGTACAATATTCGGAGACACTACGCAAAACATGGTCTATTCAGACACTGTACGTCCACCCTAGAGAAAGAAAAAGACCCAATCCAAGTTACACCCATCGAACAAATACCAGAAAACCCCTTTAATAGGTTTGATAATCTCCAAAAGAGAGAGGTTTTTTGGATTTATCAATTGGACACACTAGCCCCGTTTGGGCTAAATGAATTAAGTGGAAGGCTGAAAAGTCAGCCTGAATTTGTGGGAGGGGCATATTACCTTTTTAAGCTCCAGCCCCCAGCTCCTCAGGGCGCTTCTGTTCACACGCTGAATAGGAAGACGCCCGCTGGTTCCACAGCTGCTGCCGCCTTGTACGTCGCAGGTTTCGCCCCAGGGAAGGTATCGGATGCGGGCAGTCCTTGTTCCCTACACTGGGCTCCCCGAGCAGCGGCACAGGCTCCGGCTTCCGGTCACGAGGTCGACGTGCGGTCCAGCGTGGAGCGCACGCCGGAATTCACTCTAGTCCCGGCAGTCTCTTCGAGATCAGGCGGCTTAAGGTCAGGTAAGCGCTGTCCCCGCAGGCTATTACCCCTCCACAGGAGCCCTCCGTCCTGGGCCCCCATGTTCCAGGCTTCCGGTCGCAGGTTCGGCGTGCGTTCCAGCGTGGAACGCACGCCGATATCGGCTCTCAGACCCGGTCCCCGCTACCCACACACGGCTCGTCCCTCAGTTCACCCCCTCCCAGAAACATGACAAAACCTGTGTTTAAATCGTCCCTCAGCTGCCAGATGGGATGTGTTGTGCCTGGTTGGCGTGCGTTCCGGCGTGGAGCGCGCGCCGGAGTCCCTCGGCCAGGCCTGGGCCTGGTCACGTATGCGGCGTGCGTTCCAGCTTGGAGCGCACGCCGGAGTGCCTCCGTCGGGCCTGGGCTGGGTCACATGTTCGGCGTGCGTTCCAGGGTGGAGCGCATGCCGGAGTCCCTCGGCCGGGCCTAGGCCTGGTCGCGGTTTCGGCGTGCGTTCCAGGCTGGAGCGCACGCCGGGGTCGCCATTCAGGCCCGGCCGATTCATGCCATGACGGCTGCGGTGCCTTGGCTCCTACCTGGGCCATTCCTGTTCCCTCTGGGTCCCTTCTTCCATTACAGCCTGGTTCTGGCCTCATTATTAGGTCTAGGGCCCCCAGACCGGCACCCCCGTCGAAACAGGCCACACGCGGCAAGCAGGGGTATCTAGCCCCTGGGCAACGACGGCCATGCTCATAAACAGTTAAAAAAAAAAATATATATATTAAAATAAAAAAAAATAAAAAAAAATTAATTAAATATAAAATATATATATATATATATGTATATATATATATACAAAAAATAAATAAATAAATAGATACATACAATTAAATCGGTCCTCTTTCATACGCACGGACGCAGCAGATTGTTAGAAAGTCCAATGGCCATAAGCTCGACCCACCGTTTGGAAACTCGCAGCTTTGGACCAAACTCCATACGCGGTCACTGATCATTTGCCTGCCGTTACCTGTACCGATTTGTAGGGGCGGCAGGACCATGCGGTATGTGTATGTGCTTTTATTCACGTACCGCTGTTTTCCGCTGGATCGCCCAGGCTCATGCCTACCTCTATCTCCTGGTCCGCCCAGGCTCATACTTGCCCCTGTCTCCTGGTTCGCCCAGGCTCATACCTGCCCCTGTCTCCTGGTTCGCCCAGGCTCATACCTGCCCCTGTCTCCTGGTTCGCCCAGGCTCATACTTGCCCCTGTCTCCTGGTTTGCCCAGGCTCATACCTGCCTCTGTCTCCTGGTTCGCCCAGGCTCATACCTGCCCCTGTCTCCTGGTTCGCCCAGGCTCATACCTGCCCCTGTCTCCTGGTTCGCCCAGGCTCATACCTGCCCCTGTCTCCTGGTTCGCCCAGGCTCATACTTGCCCCTGTCTCCTGGTTCGCCCAGGCTCATACCTGCCTCTGTCTCCTGGTTCGCCCAGGCTCATACCTGCCCCTGTCTCCTGGTTCGCCCAGGCTCATACCTGCCCCTGTCTCCTGGTTCGCCCAGGCTCATACCTGCCCCTGTCTCCTGGTTCGCCCAGGCTCATACCTGCCCGTCTCCTGGTTCGCCCAGGCTCATACCTGCCCCTGTCTACTGGTTCGCCCAGACTCATACCTGCCCCTGTCTCCTGGTTCGCCCAGGCTCATACCTGTGCCTGTCTCCTGGTTCGCCCAGGCTCATACTTGCCCCTGTCTCCTGGTTCGCCCAGGCTCATACCTGCCTCTGTCTCCTGGTTCGCCCAGGCTCATACCTGCCCCTGTCTACTGGTTCGCCCAGACTCATACCTGCCCCTGTCTCCTGGTTCGCCCAGACTCATACCTGCCCCTGTCTCCTGGTTCGCCCAGGCTCATACCTGCCCCGATCTCCTGGTTCGCCCAGGCTCATACCTGCCTCTGTCTCCTGGTTCGCCCAGGCTCATACCTGCCCCTGTCTCCTGGTTCGCCCAGGCTCATACCTGCCCCTGTCTCCTGGTTCGCCCAGGCTCATACCTGCCCCTGTCTCCTGGTTCGCCCAGGCTCATACCTGCCTCTGTCTCCTGGTTCGCCCAGGCTCATACCTGCCCCTGTCTCCTGGTTCGCCCAGGCTCATACCTGCCCCTGTCTCCTGGTTCGCCCAGGCTCATACCTGCCCCTGTCTCCTGGTTCGCCCAGGCTCATACCGGCTCGATCTCCTGGTTCGCCCAGGCTCATACCGGCCCGATCTCCTGGTTCGCCCAGGCTCATACCTGCCCCTGTCTCCTGGTTCGCCCAGGCTCATACCTGCCCCTGTCTCCTGGTTCGCCCAGGCTCATACCTGCCTCTGTCTCCTGGTTCACCCAGGCTCATACCTACCTCTAAAAAAAAAAATTTTTTTTTTTTTTTTTATATATATACAGTGAAATCGGTAGGTTCCAATCACCAGCCATTTCATACGCACTCCTGCCGTGCCGTAGCAGGAGGAAGGCAAGTCATCCTCGGTTCCTCATTTAGGGGGAGGGCCCCGGGGCCCCTGCTGGGTGGAAGGAACCTAGTTTCAGCACGGTGTTCAAAGAAACCGGGGGTTCACCACGAGTAGGCCAGGTCGTCATTGCCCGCCATACCCATTCAGCGGTCACTAAATGCTCATTGCAGTCATCTATTCTATGGTGGCTACAGTGCCATGTGTTATAGGTAGGTACTTCACGTTATATCCTGCTGCTGTCTCGTCTACTGGTTCGTCCAGGCTCATACCTACCTCTGCCTCCTGGATCGCCCAGGCACGCACCTTCTTCTGCCTCCTGGATCGCCCAGGCACGCACCTTCTTCTGCCTCCTGGATCGCCCAGGCACGCACCTTCTTCTGCCTCCTGGATCGCCCAGGCACGCACCTTCTTCTGCCTCCTGGTTCGCCCAGGCACGCACCTTCTTCTGCCTCCTGGATCGCCCAGGCACGCACCTTCTTCTGCCTCCTGGATCGCCCAGGCACGCACCTTCTTCTGCCTCCTGGATCGCCCAGGCACGCACCTTCTTCTGCCTCCTGGATCGCCCAGGCACGCACCTTCTTCTGCCTCCTGGATCGCCCAGGCACGCACCTTCTTCTGCCTCCTGGATCGCCCAGGCATGCACCTTCTTCTGCCTCCTGGATCGCCCAGGCACGCACCTTCTTCTGCCTCCTGGATCGCCCAGGCACGCACCTTCTTCTGCCTCCTGGATCGCCCAGGCACGCACCTTCTTCTGCCTCCTGGATCGCCCAGGCACGCACCTTCTTCTGCCTCCTGGATCGCCCAGGCTCCATCCTACCTCTGCCTCTTGGACCGCCAGGCTCATTCCTACCTCTGCCTCCTGGATCGCACAGGCACGCACCTTCTTCTGTCTCCTGGATCGCACAGGCACGCACCTTCTTCTGTCTCCTGGATCACCCAGTCCCGTCACCCTCCTCAGTTATGTTCTCTTTTTCCTTCCGAACCTTAGGATTTGCCCTCTCAGGAACGTGTCCTGATCATTCACTCATGCGACATTTGGATCAAGGTCAGGTGACCCAACACATCGATACAGGTAGTAACCTCTAAGCCAGGTACGTTGCCCAGACCGACTCAAACCTTCTCGTAGGCACCAGTCGTACTACGTTCTGATCTCATATCCCTCATTGCTCACGCCAGGAACCTGGTTCAGCTCTCCCTCTCCCCCTACACCATCAGGAACTACCAAGCCGGTGTCAGGGTTTACGAAGGTTTCGCCAGGTCCCACCCGTGGTGGCTTGGACGATATCTCCTACTCCCTGGCGTTTATAGGCCACTGTCACCGCAATCTCAGGCTGTCATTCAACACCATCAAGCTGTACCTAGCGGGGGGACAGCACTGCGCAATGCTTCATAACCCAAATGGAGGTTTCCATTTCTTCAGTGCAGCCGGTAAAAGCTGCCCTTAGGGGGATCCAGAAGTGCGGGGACGTCCCTCCCGCCCGTGGGCAGCCTGTCTCCGGCGAGATGTTCAGGCGACTCTCGTCCGCGCTGGATGGATTTCCTTTTTGGCCACTCTCCTAGTTGATCATTAAGGCAGCCATGTATCTCGGGTTTTACGGGTTCCTCAGGCCAGGTGAGTTCACCAGCACCTCCCCTAAACGTCAGGGGTCGCAGGCGCGACAGTTGTCCTGGGCCCGTGTCCATTTCATCCTCTGGCTCCCTTACACGAAGGCCAATCAGCATGTTTTAAAACCTCCAACGATTGGTGGCCAGTCATGGTCCCTGTCAATTGCTGGCCCTGTTGCAAGATGCCTTCCCAGAGGCCTCGCTGCTTCCCTGGCATGGGGGGGGCCCCCCTGTCGTCAATCTAGTTTGTGTCCCACATCAGATCGCTGGCCTCAGGTCTCGGTTATAACCCGCTGGCCTTCACAGGACACTCGCTCCGAACCGGAGCCGCGTCCTCAGCATCAAAACGGGGTCCCGGCGCACGTGATTAAATGCATGGGTTGGTGGCGCTCTTCTTGCTTCACGAGATACATCCCGAACCCGCATGTTGAGATTTCCCTGGCATTTTGTAATCTTGCTCTCTGGGTGGTATTAAAGGCTTTTGGTCACTTCTCTGCTCTCCTCGTTTATTTTTGCCCACTACTAGGCTTACCCTCGCTCCTGGCTTCCGGCACAACACAGCCAGCTAGGTCAGGGGAAGCGCTTCACCCTCTCATCACAGTTAAGCCTCTCCCATAAGTGGAAGGCTGAAAAGTCAGCCTGAATTTGTGGGAGGGGCATATTACCTTTTTAAGCTCCAGCCCCCAGCTCCTCAGGGCGCTTCTGTTCACACCCACCCACCCCCCCTGTTCTCAAACACTCCCTTTAGGGTACGCCCACTACTAGGCTTACCCTCGCTCCTGGCTTCCGGCACAACACAGCCAGCTAGGTCAGGGGAAGCGCTTCACCCTCTCATCACAGTTAAGACTCTCCCATAAATTAAACTATAATATAAAATCCTCCCAGTCTATTTGCATATAGAACCAAGATAAAGGCATCACACTAGAGCCAGACATTATGCACAACTTGCTCCTTTCCTTTTTTATTATATATTTTTTTCCATCACACCTTTATTATTTTTTAATATTATAATATAATATTATTTATATTTTAGTATCATCTTATTGTTTATTTTTTTATATATTTTATATACTTTATATATTTTCTTATATGTTTTTATATATTTTATATATTTTATGATATTTATAATAATATATAATTATTTTTTGTTTGTTTGTTTTTTTGTTGTGTGTTCCCATATACCAACCCTTTGAGGACCATAAGATTACCGTCATCAATATAAAAAAATTATATATTTTTCCATTTAAGAATGTATTTGAAAAATAAATAAAACCATTTCCACACTTGTGTCATTTTTGGGGGAGGAGTTATGACACGGGACAAATGTGAATATTTAGGTTACTTTTAATGGAAGGCCAAAAGAAGCTCCATTTTTTTTTTTTTACGGCAACTGAAGTTCGTACACTTCAGTTGCTGTAACTAAGCCATTTCATGAAATAACTGGCAAAAAGCTAGAACCATTTGTTGATAAGAACTTATATTTTGACCAAAAAAAAAAGAAGAAAGTATTTTAAGTTCTTAATCAGACGATACAGGCAATTAAAAACATGGGACAAATACGTCCCTTGGTCCTCAAAGCTAACATATATGCAAATTGATCTAAATACTAACCAAATTAATCTATATATGCAAACTAATCAAATCTAAATACTAACCAAATTAATCTACGGTATATATGCAAACTAATCAAAACTTATAATCAAAGAATTTTAATTTATATTAATCCACAATATAGGTGTACTATATAGGATTATAGAAGTGGAAGGCATACACGTACACATAAAAACACTAATATTAACCACTTAAGGACCACAGGTTTATACCCCCCTAAAGACCAGGCCCTTTTTTACAAATCGGCACTACACTACTTTCACCGTTTATTGCTCGGTCATGCAACTTACCACCCAAATGAATTTTACCTCCTTTTCTTCTCACTAATAGAGCTTTCATTTGGTGGTATTTCATTGCTGCTGACATTTTTACTTTTTTTGTTATTAATCGAAATTTAACGATTTTTTTGCAAAAAAATGACATTTTTCACTTTCAGTTGTAAAATTTTGCAAAAAAAACGAGATCCATATAGAAATTTTGCTCTAAATTTATAGTTCTACATGTCTTTGATAAAAAAAAAATGTTTGGGTAAAAAAAAAATGGTTTGGGTAAAAGTTATAGCGTTTACAAACTATGGTACAAAAATGTGAATTTCCGCTTTTTGAAGCAGCTCTGACTTTCTGAGCACCTGTCATGTTTCCTGAGGTTCTACAATGGCCAGACAGTACAAACACCCCACAAATGACCCCATTTCAGAAAGTACACACCCTAAGGTATTCGCTGATGGGCATAGTGAGTTCATAGAACTTTTTATTTTTTGTCACAAGTTAGCGGAAAATGATGATTTTTTTTTTTTTTTTTTTTCTTACAAAGTCTCATATTCCACTAACTTGTGACAAAAAATAAAAACTTCTATGAACTCACTATGCCCATCACGAAATACCTTGGGGTCTCTTCTTTCCAAAATGGGGTCACTTGTGGGGTAGTTATACTGCCCTGGCATTCTAGGGGCCCAAATGTGTGGTAAGGAGTTTGAAATCAAATTCTGTAAAAAATGACCTGTGAAATCCGAAAGGTGCTCTTTGGAATATGGGCCCCTTTGCCCACCTAGGCTGCAAAAAAGTGTCACACATCTGGTATCTCTGTATTCAGGAGAAGTTGAGGAATGTGTTTTGGGGTGTCTTTTTACATATACCCATGCTGGGTGGGATAAATATCTTGGTCAAATGCCAACTTTGTATAAAAAAATGGGAAAAGTTGTCTTTTGCCAAGATATTTCTCTCACCCAGCATGGGTATATGTAAAATGACACCCCAAAACACATTCCCCACCTTCTCCTGAGTACGGCAATACCAGATGTGTGACACTTTTTTGCAGCCTAGGTGGGCAAAGGGGCCCATATTCCAAAGAGCACCTTTCGGATTTCACAGGTCATTTGTTACAGAATTTGATTTCAAACTCCTTACCACACATTCGGGCCCCTAGAATGCCAGGGCAGTATAACTACCCCACAAGTGACCCCATTTTGGAAAGAAGACACCCCAAGGTATTCCGTGAGGGGCATGGCAAGTTCCTAGAATTTTTTATTTTTTGTCACAAGTTAGTGGAAAATGATGATTTTTTTTTTTTTTTCATACAAAGTCTCATATTCCACTAACTTGTGACAAAAAATAAAAACTTCCATGAACTCACTATGCCCATCAGCGAATACCTTGGGGTCTCTTCTTTCCAAAATGGGGTCACTTGTGGGGTAGTTATACTGCCCTGGCATTCTAGGGGCCCGAATGTGTGGTAAGGAGTTTGAAATCAAATTCTGCAAAAAATGACCAGTGAAATCCGAAAGGTGCTCTTTGGAATATGGGCCCCTTTGCCCACCTAGGCTGCAAAAACGTGTCACACATCTGGTATCTCTGTATTCAGGAGAAGTTGAGGAATGTGTTTTGGGTGTCTTTTTACATATACCCATGCTGGGTGAGATAAATATCTTGGTCAAATGCCAACTTTGTATAAAAAAAATGGGAAAAGTTGTCTTTTGCCAAGATATTTCTCTCACCCAGCATGGGTATATGTAAAATGACACCCCAAAACACATTCCCCACCTTCTCCTGAGTACGGGGATACCAGATGTGTGACACGTTTTTGCAGCCTAGGTGGGCAAAGGGGCCCATATTCCAAAGAGCACCTTTCGGATTTCACAGGTCATTTTTTACAGAATTTGATTTCAAACTCCTTACCACACATTTGGGCCCCTAGAATGCCAGGGCAGTATAACTACCCCACAAGTGACCCCATTTTGGAAAGAAGAGACCCCAAGGTATTCGCTGATGGGCATAGTGAGTTCATGGAAGTTTTTATTTTTTGTCACAAGTTAGTGGAATATGAGACTTTGTATGAAAAAAAAAAAAAAAAATTTTTTCCACTAACTTGTGACAAAAAATAAAAAATTCTAGGAACTCGCCATGCCCCTCACGGAATACCTTGGGGTGTCTTCTTTCCAAAATGGGGTCACTTGTTGGGTAGTTATACTGCCCTGGCATTTTCCAGGGGCCCTAATGTGTGGTAAGTAGGTAAATGACCTGTGAAATCCGAAAGGTGCTCTTTGGAATGTGGGCCCCTTTGCCCACCTAGGCTGCAAAAAAGTGTCACACATCTGGTATCGCCGTATTCAGGAGAAGTTGGGGAATGTGTTTTGGGGTGTCATTTTACATATACCCATGCTGGGTGAGAGAAATATCTTGGCAAAAGACAACTTTTCCCATTTTTTTATACAAAGTTGGCATTTGACCAAGATATTTCTCTCACCCAGCATGGGTATATGTAAAATGACACCCCAAAACACATTCCCCAACTTCTCCTGAGTACGGCGATACCAGATGTGTGACACTTTTTTGCAGCCTAGATGCGCAAAGGTGCCCAAATTCCTTTTAGGAGGGCATTTTTAGACATTTGGATACCAGACTTCTTCTCACGCTTTGGGGCCCCTAGAATGCCAGGGCAGTATAAATACCCCACATGTGACCCCATTTTGGAAAGAAGACACCCCAAGGTATTCAATGAGAGGCATGGCGAGTTCATAGAAATTTTTTTTTTTTGGCACAAGTTAGCGGAAATTGATATTTTTAATTTTTTTCTCACAAAGTCTCCCGTTCCGCTAACTTGGGACAAAATTTTCAATCTTTCATGGACTCAATATGCCCCTCACGGAATACCTGGGGGTGTCTTCTTTCCGAAATGGGGTCACATGTGGGGTATTTATACTGCCCTGGCATTCTAGGGGCCCTAAAGCGTGAGAAGAAGTCTGGAATATAAATGTCTAAAAAATTTTACGCATTTGGTTTCCGTGAGGGGTATGGTGAGTTCATGTGAGATTTTATTTTTTGACACAAGTTAGTGGAATATGAGACTTTGTAAGAAAAAAAAAATAATAATTCCGCTAACTTGGGCCAAAAAAATGTCTGAATGGAGCCTTACAGGGGGGTGATCAATGACAGGGGGGTGATCAATGACAGGGGGGTGATCAATGACAGGGGGGGTGATCAATGACAGGGGGGTGATCAGGGAGTCTATATGGGGTGATCACCACAGTCATTGATCATGCCCCTGTAAGGCTTCATTCAGACGTCCGGATGCGTTTTGCGGATCCGATCCATCTATCAGTGCATCCGTAAAAATCATGCGGACATCTGAATGGAGCTTTACAGGGGGGTAATCAATGACAGGGGGGTGATCAGGGAGTCTATATGGTGTGATCACCACAGTCATTGATCATGCCCCTGTAAGGCTTTATTCAGACGTCCGGATGCGTTTTGCGGATCCGATCCATCTATCAGTGGATCCGTAAAAATCATGCGGACGTCTGAATGGAGCTTTACAGGGGGGTAATCAATGACAGGGGGGTAATCAATGACAGGGGGGTGATCAGGGAGTCTATATGGGGTGATCACCACAGTCATTGATCACGCCCCTGTAAGGCTTCATTCAGACGTCCGGATGCGTTTTGCGGATCCGATCCATCTATCAGTGCATCCGTAAAAATCATGCGGACGTCTGAATGGAGCTTTACAGGGGGGTAATCAATGACAGGGGGGTGATCAGGGAGTCTATATGGTGTGATCACCACAGTCATTGATCATGCCCCTGTAAGGCTTCATTCAGACGTCCGGATGCGTTTTGCGGATCCGATCCATCTATCAGTGCATCCGTAAAAATCATGCGGACATCTGAATGGAGCTTTACAGGGGGGTAATCAATGACAGGGGGGTGATCAGGGAGTCTATATGGTGTGATCACCACAGTCATTGATCATGCCCCTGTAAGGCTTCATTCAGACGTCCGGATGCGTTTTGCGGATCCGATCCATCTATCAGTGGATCCGTAAAAATCATGCGGACATCTGAATGGAGCTTTACAGGGGGGTAATCACCACAGTCATTGATCATGCCCCTGTAAGGCTTCATTCAGGCGTCCGGATGCGTTTTGCGGATCCGATCCATCTATCAGTGCATCCGTAAAAATCATGCGGACATCTGAATGGAGCTTTACAGGGGGGTGATCAATGACAGGGGGGTGATCAGGGAGTCTATATGGGGTGATAACCACAGTCATTGATCATGCCCCTGTAAGGCTTCATTCAGACGTCCGGATGCGTTTTGTGGATCGGATCCATCTATCAGTGCATCCGTAAAAATCATGCGGACATCTGAATGGAGCTTTACAGGGGGGTGATCAGGGAGTCTATATGGGGTGATCACCACAGTCATTGATCACGCCCCTGTAAGGCTTCATTCAGACGTCCGGATGCGTTTTGCGGATCCGATCCATCTATCAGTGGATCCGTAAAAATCATGCGGACGTCTGAATGGAGCTTTACAGGGGGGTAATCAATGACAGGGGGGTAATCAGGGAGTCTATATGGGGTGATCAGGGGCTAATAAGGGGTTAATAAGTGACGGGGGGGGGTGTAGTGTAGTGTAGTGGTGCTTGGTGCTACTTTACTGAGCTACCTGTGTCCTCTGGTGGTCGATCCAAACAAAGGGGACCACCAGAGGACCAGGTAGCAGGTATATTAGACGCTGTTATCAAAACAGCTTCTAATATACCTGTTAGGGGTTAAAAAAAACAAATCTCCAGCCTGCCAGCGAACGATCGCCGCTGGCAGGCTGGAGATCAACTCTCTTACCTTCCGTTCCTGTGAGCGCGCGCGCCTGTGTGCGCGCGTTCACAGGAAATCTCGGCTCACGCGAGATGACGCCTATTGGCGTTAGTGTGACCTGGGAGCGCCGCAGAAATGACGCCTTTCGGCGTTAGCGTGGCGGGAAGTGGTTAATAAAAGTAAAAATAAAAATATCTATAATATGTCCTTAAAGTAAAAACCAGGGAATCACCTGATTTACTTATATAATATATATCAAGAAAATCAAATACCGTTATATTTTGAATTATTATTTATTTATTATTCATCATCTATATACATCCAACTCAATTTCAGCTATTACTATATAACCCCATTAGCCATGATCAAACCGATCCATATGAAGGAACAATGATCACACAACTAACATTCTATTACATATATCATACTAACCCCTTATGCACTAGCGATAAGCTAATAATAATTGTACCACACCACTGCACATAGCGCCCAGCTGTGCTGCGAGTATAGGTCAGACAAAGGCGGTGCAGGGCAGCACAGCAGACAAATCGCAACCTCCGGACATTAATGGGAGGCGGGGCAATGACATCAAGCCTTACAAGACTCTTCACCAATAGCGCTCTCCCAGGAGAGAGGCTGGAATCGTGATCACGCCCCCTCACTTGACGAGCACTCCAGCATACTATAGGGAAGGCTGGCACTGCACCATGACCCCTCCCTCCCCCCGCCCCCCCCAATACTTCGGGCGATTGGGAACCCTCTCTAATCTATGAAAAATGAATATAGAGGGAAATAAAACTAATATAGCACGTGTTGTGAGCCAGATCAAGGACTTGTTTATTAGCAGCTAAGCAATAGAAATGCCCCTGCTGTGTACACACCTCATCAAAAAATTCTCCCCCCCCCCTACTCCCCCCCAACAGTCGTTTTTTGGTGCCAAAAGCAATACCTAGCAAGCATATATATATATGTTCTGTTTGTTTTATACTTGTTTTATTGTCCTGATGAAGGGGGTAATTCACCCCTGAAACACGTAGACGTAATAAAGTCATTTTAACTACATGCTTCATCTATATGGTATCCTTGGCAGCGCCCGCAGAAGAGGTTCATCCGTTTTTTATCCGGCACAAGTTTTATTTTCTGCCATTCTGTCATGCAGTTTTTGGGGATTTGTAAACATTTTAATGACATTCCTGCATTTATTTACAATTTTTTGTTGTTGTTGTTGCCGCAGTTTTTGTTCACATATTTTTTTTATACTTTTCTTTTAGTCATTTTATTCCAGTAGGAAAGTTTCTGGAAAAAGTCTTGAAAAAAATGGCATGGACTCAAAAAAACGCACCAAAAGTTATAAAAATGCCTCCCCCAACCCAAATTTTTTTTAAAAACTGTTTTTGAGCAGTTGCCTTATAGAACATTATTATCAGAGTGGCCCCTTTACACGCAGGAATAATCCCAGCACAGAACTGGGTGGCATCATTGTGCCCTTCACCGTCTAGCGAGTGCTGTTTAGGGCAGCCTGTATTCTGTAAATGGCCGGCAGGACGGCTCTGCCAGCTGCTCTGCTATTACTCCTCCACCCTAATCTGTAGTTGGATCCCATGGCAAGGATCCTGCGGCCTCCCCTATACCCAGCGTTCAGCCTATAGCCGCACTGTTTGGCCCGATTAATTATTTCTGGTTCTAGTCCTCGCTGGCGTGTCGGCAGTTAAGGGGTTAAACTGCTCTTTCTGCCTCTCGTGCCTGTGTTTCAGGGTCAAAATCCTGGACGGTGGCAGCAGCGGCAGCAGCACGATTTCTCTCCCCGGGATCTCCTCTCTGCACTACCTCCCCCGCCTCTCCGGCTCAGTTGCCAGCTGCCGTTACCTGATACCAAGTTCATAGTTATACACAGCAGCGCAGCCCCGATCTCCTCACCACTCACTGAGGAGATCAGGGCTGCGCTGCTGAACGCTGCCAATAGATCACAAAGCCCCTGCTCCTCCGCTAATTTTCCTCAATTCTCTCCCCTACAGCCACGCTGCATACAGAGCATGTGCGGCTCTGTATCAGACGGCCGTGAAGAAAGATGAAAAGCGCATGCGCGTCTCTGTAGCAGACGTGCGCGCTCTCGTGGGAATAACCGGCTGCCTGGGTGAAAAGTAAGTGCGGTCTGCGCAAGCGCGGCCCATAGATGCAGCGGTGGCCGTATCTATGGGTTGCCAAGTGTAAACAATGGGGTAGCAGGGAAGGCAATTTAGCTAAATGGGTGCATTATAAATAACAGAAGCAATTTAGAAAAATAAAGTATGGCACCAGTGTAAACATTTGAAACCTGATCATGAAGATGAGAATACCCCTTTAATTAATACTTGGAGCATAAGGTATGTATGCACCTGGCCAGCAGCCAGGTGCTCTCCTGAATTCAACTGTATTAATGACCTCAGTATGTTAATAGGGCAGTATTTTATGCTGCACTGTGGTATTAGCTGTTGCTGGGGCAGTATTTTGTGCTGCATTATTGTATTTATGGCCCAGAAGTTTTTTTTCCAGTGCTGCTTTAAGTTCCCAGTCCGCCTCTGACAGAGAGAGGTCACAGTTGAGGAAAAGCTGAATGGAGCAAAGTACAGAAATATTCTATATATATTTCTGCTCCAGTCAGTGGCGGATCCAGAGACTGGTCTCGGGATGGGCACTTCCAGATTATTTTCTGTCCGCCGCCACAAAACAATGGTGCTTATAGAACAGACTACACAGTGTAGCGGTATACTGTATATTGTGTGGCACAGTGTAGGCTATATGTGTATAACAAACATTTCACATGAAAACTTACAATTACTTGGCTTGGCCCTTGGGGATCTCGGACGCCACTTCAACACTTTGGCTCGGGGGCTCGGCGGAGCTGATGTTGTGTTTTATCCTAATGAGAAAGATTTCATAATAAGGATTTGGAGAAGGGGCAGAGGAATAGCAGAGCAGGGAGAGGCCGGTGTTGTTACTAGGGGGCTCATACCATGGGGGAGTAATAATGCCCCCCCCCAGTAGAAATAATCCTTCTTATAATGTGACAGTGTAAAAATACCCCCTTGTAATGCCCCCAGTTGAGCTAATGTCCCCATAGTGCCCCCATAATGTGCCAGTATAAAATACCCCTATATAGTGCCCCCAGAAAATGACTCCATAGTGCTCCTCTCCCCCTTCCTCCTAGTGCCCCCATAATGTACCAGTATAAAATGCCCCAGTAGATGCCCTCAGTGTCCCACATAATTTGCAAGTATAAAATACTCCTTCTTAGTGCCCCCCGTAGATGACCCCATAGTACTCCTCTCCCCCCTTCCCCATAGTACCCACCATAATGTGTCCCAGTATAAAATTCTACTGTACAGAGCCCCCATATAAAATACCCCTTCTTTGCGGCCTCAGTAGATGCCCCTATAGTGCCCCCAATCATGTGCCAGTAATAAGTGCCCCCAATAATGTGCCTGTAATAACAGTCCCCCCAATAATGTACCAGTAATAGCCCCCCATTAATGTGCCAGTAATGACAGCCCCCAATTATGTGCCAGTAATGACAGCCCCCCATTATGTGCCAGTAATGACAGCCCCCCATTATGTGCCCGTAATGACTGCCCCTATTATGTGCCAGTAAAAGTATTGTATATATAAAAATAAAAAAAATAAAAGCCATTTTAACTACATGCTTCATCTATATGGTATCCTTGGCAGCGCCCGCAGAAGAGGTTCATCCGTTTTTTATCCGGCACAAGTTTTATTTTCTGCCATTCTGTCATGCAGTTTTTGGGGATTTGTAAACATTTTAATGACATTCCTGCATTTATTTACAATTTTTTGTTGTTGTTGTTGTTGCCGCAGTTTTGGCAGCGATGCGATGCAGGCCTCTTCCCGCTCTGTACGGCTCAGGCAGTGCCTGCAGCCTATCAGAGGAAGGGAAAGGGACACGCCTCTCCCTCCCCTGCCTCAGCACAGGCATCTGTATCGTTGTCCTGAGGACAGCGATACAGATGACTATGGAGATGAGCGCTTCCACAAAGCGCTCATCTCCCTGTGCCCCGCTGCCGCCCCCCCCCCCACTTCTGAGCAGCTCGGGAAGGGGGGGGGGGGGCAATTGCCCCGTTGCCCCCCTCCCTGGATCCACCAGTGGCTCCAGTGTGCTCTGTACCTCAAACTGGGCCAAAAGTTCAACTTCCAACAAGACAATGACCCTTTAGCACACAGTCAAGACAACACCGGAGTGGCATAGGTGTCCTTGAGTGGCCCAACCAGAGCCCTGAGTTGAACCCAATCAAACGTCTCAGGAGAGGACTGAAAATGGCTGTCAACCGATGGTCCCCATCCAACAGAGCTTGAGAGGATCTGCAGAGAAGAATGCTTAAACATTTTCTCTTGACTTTACTTTTCAAATACACTGCAAATACATTTGTGAAATTGTATTAAAAGTAGTGCAAAGGAAAAGTGGAGCAATTACTCATAGCAACTAAAGTCTGACTCATTTTTCAGAGATATTTTGGAAAATGAAAACTCTAATTTGATTCATTGCTATAGGCTTCTGTTATAATAAGCATTACTTTTGGTAAATGTACCTTATAGTGTGAACCACTGACATGTAGTGTATGACATGTACATTGCTTTAATATTGAAGCAATGAAAAAAATCCTTTTAAAACTAAGAATAATTTTTGTGAGTGAATACATTCTGTTGCACATACATCTGCACTGATCCCTAGTTCCATCAGACCATCTGTGTAAGACACTTGGGATCATCTACTGTAACCCCTAGGCCTGAAACTGTTGTAAAAAAGTCACAAACCCTGCGTGTGTTACTTTTAAATGCTTTTGCACCTAAACTTGTGGCATTTAAGTGGCTACCAACTGGAGTAGATTTCAATCTAGGCCTACAAACTGCAGGAGGATGCACCTAATTTATGTGGAGGTCTTCACCTTGTCATATATTAAGCACATCCTCCAGCGACGCAGAGGTCTCTGATAAATGATCCCCATTATATACAAAGTGTACGTCAATTTATTATTTACTTGGTGCCTACTTATAGCAATAACACTCATTTTCCATTCATTCAGTGATTTTATGGTAATGAAAGATCAAGAACACAAAGCTTGGGTTGCCTTATTTTTGAAATTGCATTTTATTTTACAGCCTTCAAGCTACTTTACACATGGATGGTACGAATGTCATAAACAGTAACTTAGAAATAGCCTTGGCTCAGGGCAGCAACCAGAACATTGAGGAACTTCTCCCAGGCAGCCTGGACCTGAGGACTGAATGCAGATCCAAACTTGGAGGCCAAGACGATGACCAAAACTTCTCCAAGACGCTGCAGATAGAGGAAAATATTTGTCAAAATTATATTTTAAGCCAATTTATAGCATGACAGTTATGTGTTACATAGTATAAAACTGTAATATTTACATTGATAGATGATTGATTGTTTAGTCTTTATTCACACGTCTATATCCGTTTTTCAGATGCAAAAATTTTAACTGTTTTGCATTTGAATTTTGCATCTGCCAAGGTCCATGTTTTTCATGGATCCACTGATCAGAATGGCCACATTGGGGGAGATTTATCATCTCCCTTGTGTCTGAAAAGTGCAGTTAAAAAGTCGTAAACAATGTATTTGTGCCTTTTTAACTGCAGCTTTTTAACAAATAGCCGCATCCCCTGGTTTTCCCTAAAAGAGATGTAGCAAGGGCGATAATGGAACATGGCCAACTAAAATGACATATTTATCTTCATTTACTCCAAGCTGCCATATATTTCTGTTTAGTCTCTCTGACTGCTGGAGGATGCACCTAATTTATGACAAGACACATACCCAATGATAAATTAGGTGCATCCTCCAGCGGCGTCCAAAAACAGACATGACATGACATTTGAATACACATACAGGATGCAATGGATCTCATGCGTGGAGAACTCAGCACACAGATGTAAATCACTGACTTGTGAATAAGATGTTAAGAGATTCATTATTTCTTCATAATTTTTTTTGTCTCCATAGAAATTTCAATATAATATGGAACTACAAATCTAGATAAAAGTGAGTAGGAACTGATTGTAGAAAATTAATTACCTTGAAGTTCTCAGGGTCTACATGGAGCTCCTGGGCATGGGACTTGCTGAGGTCATGCAGGTAATGTTTCACATCATCAATGTGTTGGATGGAATTGCCAATAGCTGTGAGCACCTTCTTGCCATGTGCCTTCACCTTGGCGTTGCCAGAGATGGCGGTGACGTTGGAGAGGTTTCCAAAGCTGCTGAAGTATCTCTGAGTCCAGGGGTACACGACCAATAGCCTAAAGTTCATAAGAAGAATCAACACTTACATCAGATTCATATAATTTAGGTATAATGTAATAGAATAGAAAACCATGGAAAATATATGTATGGTAACTTCTCTAAATGAAATATTGGTTATGTATAAGTTTAGCTAACCTAAACAGAAATAGCAACATTTTAGCTGATAAAATGGATAACGAGGAATGTGTTAAAAACTGTACTCCTCAGACTACCTGGAAGTAGAGGGTTCTATACATGTTCCCTAATATACAGATATATACCTTGATGAATTGTTATTGTGTGATACAATGATAACTACAACTTTCATATAAAATAAAATTAAACACATACATGATTATATGATTTAAAATGTATGCATCTGTATTACCTGGTCAGAGCATCATGGCCGTCCTGTTCAACGTTGACCTTGCTCCATGTGGAGGTGATGGCGGCTTTCTCTTCAGCAGTCCAGTGAACCATGATGACTGTCTAGTGCTATTGTACACTGGAAATGACAATGAAGCCATACCATAGATCTTCCTTTTTATAAGAGTATTTTTCAAGGTCCACCCTTCCCCATTACTGCTGTGTCATACTTGTTCCTTAGTCTTTCAAAGTTTGATAAGTCTGGAAAAAAGCTGAATCTAAGCAATTCAAAACTGCTGAGTATACAGTGCTCACTAAAATGATATAATCTATGTCTAAACACATTGATCCAGTGGCCTAGTGTTTGCTATGAATTAAGTATCAAAAAGTCCCCAAACCGACTATGTAGTTATACTGTAATTCAAGCAATCATAATGTACATGGTGCTCTATAAGGGTCCATTCACACAGCAGTATTTCTTTACTTTCAGAATTGCGGTCCGTTTCTTGCGGATCCGTTGCTCCACAATTCTTTCCATTTTCATTTCATTCTGCATCCGCATCTGTTCAGTTTTTCCACCAAAAATGGAACTTATGTATCCGTATTTCATGCGTTTTTGCGCAAAAAAAAACCAGAAGGAAGAATGCATTCTTGTTGCTAGGATATGTAATAAGGGTCCATTCACACGTCCGCATGAATGCATCCGCATCCGTTCCGCAATTGTGCGGAAGGGGTGCGGATCCATTCCTATTCTATGGGGCCAGAAAAGATGCGGAAAGCCCACAGTGTGCTGTCCGCATCCGCACTTCCATTCCGCATCTGCACTTCCATTCTGCAAAAAAATAGGACATGTCCTATTCTTGTTCGCAGACACGGACAAGAAAAGGAATTCCTATTTAAAGTGCCTGGCATGTGCGATCCGCCAGTGTCCGTGTTTTGCGGATCCGCAATTTGCACACCGCAGAACACTTGTGGACTTGTGAATGGACCCCAAAAGGATTGTTATGTGACAGCTCAGGCGCCATTTTATTAGTTTTTTTTGTGTCTTTCAGAGCTCTGTGTGAAACCTTTGCTCGACATTGACATTGTTTTCTAGCATTCTCTAAGGCGATCGTCATGCCGAAATAGATATCAATGTTGTACTCTTCCGCTGGCTCTTACCTCAGCGATTTGAACAGCAAGCAGCGATGCTGGACGGAGAGCCGGAGAGGAGTCCTATTGTCGCTCAGTGTCATCGGAAGGGACAGTTCCACACATTATACAATGACCTGCAACAGGAACCCATCAAGTTCCAGAGTTACTGCCGTATGTCCATGGAGGCTTTTGATCATCTGCTGGTGTCTCTACATCCGGACCTGACCTTCATGGACACAAAGCGCAGTATCTCTACAGAGCAAAGGAAATAGTCACGTTGAGGTAAGAACTATTATTAAAAATGTATATTTAAAAAAAAAAATGTATTCCCACAGATTCATTGCAACTGGTAACTCCTTTGCATCGCTGCATTTTGAGTTTCTGCTTGGGATCTCAAATATCTCTGGGATAGTCTGTCATACCTGTAAAGTCATCTGGTAGCGACTCAGAGAAGCGGTGATGCCCACCCCGGAAGATTGGCTTCGTATCGCGGAGGCAGGGCCGGTGCAAGGATTTTTGCCGCCCTAGGCAAGATAAAAATTGCCGCCCCCCCCCACCTTATCAGATGATCTGCCCATATCATGTTCCACCCCTTTCTCAGCTTTTAAATTAAAAGAACTGCTATGCTTCCCTTAGGGTTAATCCAGCTTCTTGTAGTGGTCTCTTTTTGCGGAGCGGAATTGCGGACCCATACATTTCTATGGGGCCGCACGACGTGCGGCCCCGATCCAGAATTGCGGACCCGGATCCGCAATTCCGATCCTGAAAAAAATAGAACATGTCCTATTCTTGTCCGCAATAGCAGACAAGAATAGGCATATTCTCTTAGTGCCCGCAAAATGCGGAATGCACATTGCCGCTGTCCGTGTTTTGTGGATCCGCAAAACACACACAGATGTGTGAATAGAGCCTAAATGTGAGGTAAATTAGTTTCCAATGTAGTATTAATAACTAAACAATTAAATAATAAACATATTGCATTGTCTACTTACCACCAGGACAATAAGATGATCTGGTCTCTGGCTGCAGTCTGGCTCTTGGTCTGGCTCTGGGGACTCCCTTGTCACTCTCATTATTCCATCCCCCCCTCCCTTGTCACTCTCATTATCCCCCCCCTCCCTTGTCACTCTCATTATTCCCCCCTTCCCTTGTCACTCTCATTATTCCACCCCCCCTCCCTTGTCACTCTCATTATTCCCCCCTCCCTTGTCACTCTCATTATTCCACCCCCCCTCCCTTGTCACTCTCATTATTCCACCCCCCCTCCCTTTTCACTCTCATTATTTCCCCCCCTCCCTTGTCACTCTCATTATTCCCCCCCCTCTCCCTTGTCACTCTCATTATTCCCCCCTCCCTTGTCACTCTCATTATTCCCCCCCTCCCTTGTCACTCTCATTATTCCCCCCTCCCTTGTCACTCTCATTATTCCCCCCACCCTTGTCACTCTCATTATTCCCCCCCTCCCTTGTCACTCTCATTATTCCACCCTCCTCCCTTGTCACTCTCATTATTCCCCCCCTCCCTTGTCACTCTCATTATTCCCCCCCTCTCCCTTGTCACTCTCATTATTCCCCCCCTCCCTTGTCACTCTCGTTATTCCCCCCCTCTCCTTTGTCACTCTCATTATTCCACCCCCTCCCTTGTCACTCTCATTATTCCACCCCCCCTTGTCACTCTCATTATTCCACCCCCCCTCTCCCTTGTCACTCTCATTATTCCACTCCCCCTCCCTTGTCACTCTCATTATTCCACCCCCCCTTGTCACTCTCATTATTCCACCCCCCCATTCCCTTGTCACTCTCATTATTCCACCCCCCTCCCTTGTCACTCTCATTATTCCACCCCCCCTTGTCACTCTCATTATTCCATCCCCCCTCTCCCTTGTCACTCTCATTATTCCACCCCCCTCCCTTGTCACTCTCATTATTCCACCCCCCCTTGTCACTCTCATTATTCCACCCCCTTTCTCCCTTGTCACTCTCATTATTCCACCCCCCTCCCTTGTCACTCTCATTATTCCACCCACCCCCCCTCTCCCTTGTCACTCTCATTCTACCCCCACCTCTAGTGTACCGTGGCCGAGCTCTGTTCGATCCGCGGTACAGGAGAATTTGTTTCCTGTACCCGGCCGGACTGACAGGAAGTGCACACTAAGTGAGCACTTCCTGTCAGTCCGGCCGGGTACAGGAAACAAAAGCTCCTGTACCGCGGATCGAACAGAGCTCGGCCACGCTACATTAACAATAGCACAGAGTAGACACAGCAGGCGCAGGCAGGATTCTTTAGAGCGGCAAGCGCTCAGCCTCAGCCGCTCAGGGGGTGCCGCATGAGGGGCACCGCCGGCCAGTCGCCCGCCCGAACTTATATAGCCAACTTTTTTTTTTCTTTCTTTAAACCAGAAGGAAGAATGCATTCTTGTTGCTAGGATATGTAATAAGGGTCCATTCACACGTCCGCATGAATGCGTCCGCATCCGTTCCGCAATTGTGCGGAAGGGGTGCGGATCCATTCCTTTTCTATGGGGCCAGAAAAGATGCGGACAGCACACAGTGTGCTGTCCGCATCCGCACTTCTATTCCGCATCTGCACTTCCATTCTGCAAAAAAATAGGACATGTCCTATTCTTGTTCGCAGACACGGACAAGAAAAGGAATACCTATTTAAAGTGCCTGGCATGTGCGATCCGCCAGTGTCCGTGTTTTGCGGATCCGCAATTTGCACACCGCAGAACACTTGTGGACTAGTGAATGGACCCCAAAAGGATTGATATGTGACAGCTCAGGCGCCATTTTATTTGTTTTTTTTGTGTCGTTCAGAGCTCTGTGTGAAACCTTTGCTCGACATTGACATTGTTTTCTAGCATTCTCTAAGCCAGTGTTTACCAACCAATGTGCCTCCAGCTGTTGCAAAACTACAACTCCCAGCATGCCTGGACAGCCTTTGGCTGTGCGGGCATGCTAGGAGTTGTAGTTTTGCAACAGCTGGAGGCACACTGGTTGGGAAACACTGCTCTAAGCGATCGTCATGCCGAAATAGATATCAATGTTGTACTCTTCCGCTGGCTCTTATCTCAGCGATTTGAACAGCAAGCAGCGATGCTGGACGGAGAGCCGGAGAGGAGTCCTATTGTCGCTCAGTGTCATCGGAAGGGACAGTTCCACACATTATACAATGACCTGCAACAGGAACCCATCAAGTTCCAGAGTTACTGCCGTATGTCCATGGAGGCTTTTGATCATCTGCTGGTGTCTCTACATCCGGACCTGACCTTCATGGACACAAGGCGCAGTATCTCTACAGAGCAAAGGAAATAGTCACGTTGAGGTAAGAACTATTAAAAATGTATATTTAAAAAAAAAAATGTATTCCCACAGATTCATTGCAACTGGTAACTCCTTTGCATCGCTGCATTTTGAGTTTCTGCTTGGGATCTCAAATATCTCTGGGATAGTCTGTCATACCTGTAAAGTCATCTGGTAGCGACTCAGAGAAGCGGTGATGCCCACCCCGGAAGATTGGCTTCGTATCGCGGAGGCAGGGCCGGTGCAAGGATTTTTGCCGCCCTAGGCAAGATAAAAATTGCCGCCCCCCCCACCTTATCAGATGATCTGCCCATATCATGTTCCACCCCTTTCTCAGCTTTTAAATTAAAAGAACTGCTATGCTTCCCTTAGGGTTAATCCAGCTTCTTGTAGTGGTCTCTTTTTGCGGAGCGGAATTGCGGACCCATACATTTCTATGGGGCCGCACGACGTGCGGCCCCGATCCAGAATTGCGGACCCGGATCCGCAATTCCGATCCTGAAAAAAATAGAACATGTCCTATTCTTGTCCGCAATAGCAGACAAGAATAGGCATATTCTCTTAGTGCCGGCAATGTGCGGTCCGCAAAATGCGGAACGCACATTGCCGCTGTCCGTGTTTTGTGGATCCGCAAAACACACACAGATGTGTGAATAGACCCTAAATGTGAGGTAAATTAGTTTCCAATGTAGTATTAATAACTAAACAATTAAATAATAAACATATTGCATTGTCTACTTACCACCAGGACAATAAGATGATCTGGTCTCTGGCTGCAGTCTGGCTCTTGGTCTGGCTCTGGGGACTCCCTTGTCACTCTCTTCCCCCGCTCCCTCCTTTGTCACTCTCTCCCGCCCCTCCTTAGTCCCTCCCTTGTCACTCTCACCCCCCCTCCCTTGTCACTCTCACCCCCCCTCCCTTGTCACTCTCAATATTCCCCCTCCCTTGTCACTCTCATTATTCCCCCCCTCCCTTGTCACTCTCATTATTCCCCCCCTCCCTTGTCACTCTTATTATTCCCCCCCTCCCTTGTCACTCTCATTATTCCACCCCCCCTCCCTTGTCACTCTCATTATCCCCCCCTCCCTTGTCACTCTCATTATTCCCCCCCTCCCTTGTCACTCTCATTATTCCACCCCCCCTCCCTTGTCACTCTCATTATTCCCCCCTCCCTTGTCACTCTCATTATTCCCCCCCCCCCTCCCTTGTCACTCTCATTATTCCCCCCCTCCCTTGTCACTTTCATTATTCCCCCCCTCCCTTGTCACTCTCATTATTCCACCCTCCTCCCTTGTCACTCTCATTATTCCCCCCCTCCCTTGTCACTCTCATTATTCCCCCCTCTCCCTTGTCACTCTCATTATTCCCCCCCCTCCCTTGTCACTCTCGTTATTCCCCCCCCCTCCCTTGTCACTCTCGTTATTCCCCCCCTCTCCCTTTTCACTCTCATTATTCCACCCCCCCTCTCCCTTGTCATTCTCATTATTCCACCCCCCCTCCCTTGTCACCCCCCCTCCCTAGAGTAAAGAGGAGAGCTGTTTAGAAAAAAAAATATTATTTCTGCATCATTTAATTGGCCAATAAAACGTTATCAACTTACCATTTCTTTGCTGTTACAGCCAGCGCTGTAACAGCAAAAGAATGGTAAGTTGATGGCACTTTATTGGCCAATTAAATAATAATTAATAAAGATATTTTATTGGAAGACTCATTATTGACTCAATAGATACTATATGATAAAAAATAAAAGCTTTTTAGGCCCCTTTCACACAAGCTTTTCCCACGCATCGGACTCGCAGCGTGTGTCACGTAGAGCACCTGTCCTGAACTTCCAGCACTGCCGGGGTCGCATAGCATTATATTGATTTATGATGCTATGTAACCCTTAGAAGTCTCAAATGTATTGGATAACACTGACATAATGTTGTCAGTGTTATACAATACATTCCAGAACTGTAAGGGTTACATAGCATCATAAATCAATATAATGCTATGCAACCCCGGCAGTGCTGGAAGTTCAGGACAGGTGCTCTCCCTGACACACGCTGCGTTATGGTAATCCTGGGATGTCCAATCAATGGTCCTCCAGTTCTTACAAAGCTATAATGCCCAGCAATACCAATAGCTACTCTCAATGTCCAGCAATACCAATTCTGGTGAGGCGATTACAGCATGTAAAGGGATCCTTCTCCTCCGATCACTAATGATCTATTGTTTAGATGGAAAGCTTAATTTAAATTAATCTGGTATGCTACTTTACATCAGCCATGATATAATCAGGAGAGAAGCATTCCTTAACAGCTATTGATTGCTCTTCTGTGGAGAAGAGTGCTGAAATTATCATAGTTTGCAAGCAAAAGATAATTACTTTAATGTTCTACTGCCAGCTAACGATGAATAATAAACTCTAAAAAATAATCCAAATTTTCCATATTAAATGATATAAAACAATTCTCATATACATTATATTATTCAACAAAATAACATTTATTTATATTATATAAAAATATAAAACAATATCATAAATACAGTAAAATTAAAGGTCACGACTGCCCTCAGAAGATTGGCCAGATCCTTTGTAATCTCCTACATATAAAAAGTGCTCTCTTCCCTGAGAGTATGGTTGTGACGGTTGGTAGAACCTAGGAGGAGGATGTTGGGGCACTGTACTTTGGCTGATTGTGGGTAGCCAGTTCATCATCCGATCACGTGAATGTTGAATGAAGTGCACTACTTCAACTGGTTCTTGTGGACCAGAGAACAGATCAAGAACCCCAGCAAGAGCAGCGATACACCTGGTTTGTCTTTCATCAGGCACACGTTTCATATAGGGGGCTAGACTCTACAAAAAATTCTCCTCCTTACTCTCACCACAATTTTGATTTAGATACTCAAGAATCCTTGCGTCAATGATGGCTCCAGTATCTAAATTAGAATCGTGCTGAGGAGGCCCCCTACGTCTACCTGATGAACGACGACGTGATGGATTTCCAGGAGGCTTTCTCTCAGTAGGTTGAGACACCACATCAGGCTCTGAAATCTGACTGTCCGAATCTGCAGCTTTATCCTCCAGATTCTCCAGAGTCCTATTAATATATGAAATATTAATTTGTAATTAAAAAAAGTGTTTTTTTTTCTATTGTTATACAACTATCAGACTTCAGGTGTGAATTCCTATAGGTTGTTCCAGCAGAAAACAGGATATGGAAATGCCTTAGGCCTCTTTCACACGAACGATACGGATTGTGTCAGGATGTGTTCAGGGCACGTTAAGTGAAACTCACACCATTTCTCCAGCAAGTTTAGTCAGTTTTGTCTGCATTTGTGTTGAGTGTTTCAGTTATTTCCACGTGGGTGCAATCACTTTTGTGGCGTTTTTCACGCGCGTGAAAAAAAATAAAAAAGTTTACAAACACCATCTCCTAGCAACCTTCAGTGAAACACGCATTGCACCTGGACCACATCCGGATAATATCCGCATGCAATGTGTTTTTCACTGAAGCCTCATTCACTTCTATGGGGCCGGGCTGCTTGAAAAATGCAGAATATAGAACACGCTGCGATTCTCACGTAACGCAGAACTGATGCGTGAAAAAGAACGCTTATGTGCCCAGACCCATTGAAAGGAATGGGTCAGGATTCAGTGCGGGTGCTATGCGTTCACTTCACACATCGCACCCGCATGGAAAACTCGCACATATGAAAGGGGCCTTAATAAAAAGAGTGACAGCTTCACACCGGTTAGCCTTTGCTGTTTCTCATTATTGTTAAACATATAATTAAACAGCTCTCACAGGTAATTTGGGCATAGAACATGCTGTAGGATCAGTCAAGGTTAAATCCGTGCACTTCCGGCACAGGCCCGGGCAACTCACATACTATGTACTTACATTGCTTCCCTGCACCAGTGTCGCTTCGTAAGCCCGCATGGCGGCTGCAGTATTTCCACGTTGCACAGATGAAAACATCTGACGTCAAGGGGGCAGTCGGTAGCAGTCCGGAACGGAAACTAGCCTTCCTAGCATCACCTGCAATGTTAGGCAGGCTCGTCTCTGTGAACGCGTGCTATTGGCTGCCCCACTCCTCCTTGCAATGTCGGATATTTTCATCCGCATGGCGGGGACATGTAGTGGCGGCTGTTTGGGCGTAAGGAGCAACTCAGGTGCAGGGGAGCCAAGTAAGTACAACTGCAGCGTCCCACTCAGGACACGAGGGAACTGCAAATTACTGAAAAACTGCTTTACTGTGTTGCATGTCATTCTGCATTACATCACCTGTTGTATCCCTGTTCATAGGCTGGTTAGGTGTGTTTTATACATCCCACCACTAGAGTGGGATAGCACTCAGTCTATACAAATACCTTAGAAACAAGAAAATGGATCAGCCAGCACTCACCCAGTGCACGCTGCACAGGATAGGAGCAATCTCCACTAATGGTATAGAAGAAATCCCAGCAGTCGTGTCTTGATAGCATGATGTTTTTTGTTTTTATTGCATTAAATCAAATCGATATGTCCTACACCCAGGACGCGTTTCGGCAAGCATGCCTTCATCAACAGGTAAGAATATACTCCAAGGATACAGGTATATATAAGGAAAAATATAAGGTAACACCTCTCATGACGTCACACCTACAAGGGCGGAAACTCATTAAACAATCACTTCATACAATGAACTCAGCAATATATAGAAGGGCAAAGAAAACAAATGAATCAAAGTAACCTGAGTAAATATGTATCCAAATACCATATTGTCAGATGTGGGATCCTTCAATGGACCGTGAATGTCTGAAAAAAATGTATATAATGAGATCATAAATCTTATGAATAAATCACATCTCAAATATGCATGATCTCATAGTCCCTGTTTAGGCCCCTCGGATACAAAGTGTCCAACGTATGGATCCAATAGGCCTCTCAACGTCGTAATAGCCTCTTAATATCAACATTTTTTTCAGACATCCACGGTCCATTGAAGGATCCCACATCTGACAATATGGTATTTGGATACATATTTTCTCAGGTTACTTTGATTCATTTGTTTTCTTTGCCCTTCTATATATTGCTGAGTTAATTGTATGAAGTGATCGTTTAATGAGTTTCCGCCCTTGTAGGAAATGACGTGGTCAGCTAACAGGATAGAGCTTTCGATCTTTCTTAGTAATTATCTTTGTTACAACTATCGATGCTCTCGAAGGTAAATGTGAAAGTCTTACAGTGCACTGTTAGCGGACTTTGACGGAATTTATCATAGAAGCTAACAGTGCACTGTAAGACTTTCACATTTACCTTCGAGAGCATCGATCGTTGTAACAAAGATACTTACTAAGAAAGATTGAAAGCTCTATCCTGTTAGCTGACCACGTCATTTCCGGAACTACGAATCATTTACCGGTTGTAATTTTTGAATACACGTGGGACGCCGACTGTGAGATAGCCGGGATGCCGGCACCCAGCGGATCCCGACAAACGAGATGGACCAGCCAGGAAAAAGTGAAGGTAAGCCCACAAACAGTGGGTCATCATAACTGGCCCTAATAGAGGACCAGAGAACAATATTGCACGAAAGAAAAAAGGATTATACTGAAAAGTAAAATTGATCATTCTCATCTCTCCAATACCACTGATATCAGTGCAGCGGTGGACAATAATCTCTCCGCACTTTTTTTCCATAAGGGACAAAAATCAATGAAGTGATTCCTATATTACTTACCATCGAGGAACTATTTTGTGAATAGATATAGATGACCTTTGGTATAAGGCACTCCATGAATCTTTAAAGGTGTATTCAATTATATGTTATAACCATCGATGATATATTATGCAAATTTATTGAAGTTTTAAAGAACTATTAAATGTTCATTATACAGGGTGGGCCATTTATATGGATACACCTTAATAAAATGGGAATGGTTGGTGATATTAACTATGTTAACTATATTAACTGTTTGTGGCACATTAGTATATGTGAGGGGGGAAATTTTTCAAGATGGGTGGTGACCATGGTGGCCATTTTGAAGTCGGCCATTTTGAATCCAACTTTTGTTTTTTCAATAGGAAGAGGGTCATGTGACACATCAAACTTATTGGGGATTTCACAAGAAAAACAATGGTGTGCTTGGTTTTAACGTAACTTTATTCTTTCATGAGTTATTTACAAGTTTCTGACCACTTATAAAATGTGTTCAATGTACTGCCCATTGTGTTGGATTGTCAATGCAACCCTCTTCTCCCACTCTTCACACACTGATAGCAACACCACAGGAGAAATGCTAGCACAGGCTTCCAGTATCCGTAGTTTCAGGTGCTGCACATCTCGTATCTTCACAGCATAGACAATTGCCTTCAGATGACCCCAAAGATAAAAGTCTAAGGGGGTCAGATCGGGCAACCTTGGGGGCCATTCAACTGGCCCACGATGACCAATCCACTTTCCAGGAAACTGTTCATCTAGGAATGCTCAGACCTGACACCTATAATGTGGTGGTGTACCATCTTGCTGGAAAAACTCAGGGAACGTGCCAGCTTCAGTGCATAAAGAGGGAAACACATCATCATGTAGCAATTTCGCATATCCAGTGGTCTTGAGGTTTCCATTGATGAAGAATGGCCCCACTATCTTTGTACCCCATATACCACACCATACCATCAATTTTTTTGTTCCAACAGTCTTGGAGGGATCTATCCAATGTGGGTTAGTGTCAGACCAATAGCGGTGGTTTTGTTTGTTAACTTCACCATTCACATAAAAGTTTGCCTCATCACTGAACAAAATCTTCTGCGTAAACTGAGGGTCCTGTTCCAATTTTTTTTTTGCCCATTCTGCAAATTCAGTGCGCCGATCTGGGTCATCCTCGTTGAGATGCTGCAGTAGCTGGAGTTTGTAAGGGTGCCATTTGTGAGTAGCTAATATCCGCCGAAGGCGTCCACATTTTGGCAAATCCAACACTGAACCAGTTTCACGAAACTTAGCAAGCAGTTTGCATGGGAGATGGGTGGTCTCGTAGGGTGTCTTGCATTGAAATCTGCTGCAATGACCCGGTTATTGCGTTCACCAGACATCAACACAATTTCTATCCGCTCCTCACATGTTAACCTCGGCGACATGTCAATGGCTGTAAACAAAGAGAAACTTGTAAATAACTCATTAAAGAATAAAGTTACATTAAAACCAAGCACACCATTGTTTTTCGTGTGAAATTCCCAATAAGTTTGATGTGTCACATGACCCTCTTCCTATTGAAAAAACAAAAGTTGGATTCAAAATGGCCGACTTCAAAATGGCCGCCATGGTCACCACCCATCTTGAAAAGTTTCCCCCCTCACATATACTAATCTGCCACAAACAGGAAGTTAATATCACCAACCATTCCCATTTTATTAAGGTGTATCCATATAAATGGCCCACCCTGTATATTGGAACTAGTGGAGGGCACTACAGGGGGACATTATGGTTATATTATTACTACTAGGGTACTGTAGGGGCACCAGGCACCCCATGCTGATCAGCTGTTTGAGGAGACTGCGTGCCCTGTGCGCACGTGCCATCTCCCTTCTCTCTTCATTCTCACTATTGTATGTCTATGGGACAGCAGCGGTGAACAGCACGCGCCATCTGTTTAAACAGCTGATCGGCGGGGGTGTCGGGCGTCATACTGTGTTTTTAGCACATTGTTACAAGATTTGGGGTCCCACTTTTGATTTTGGCCAGGGCCACGATTACTCTTGTCATAATTTGGTTTCATCTATTGGTTTCATAGTCTTATGACAAGATTATTAGTGTAGCCTTTTGCATGGAAAATTCACGATAAAAATTTGCAATTAGAATATTCGCAATCTACACTACTCATGAACATACTTGTCATAAGACTATGAAACCAATAGATGGCGCTCTTCATGAGTCATTACAAGCAGGGCAATAGACCTCAGAGACAGCCTAGCAAGCTTATATTACCGCAGATAAAGTGCTAGTAGATGTGTGAATGATAGCAGCAATCCGATATACACCTCAGTGTAAGCGCAGGCTAGTTTAGGCTGAGTGCTACACGGTGTGTGGACTCTTTAGCAGTCTGCCCCACTTAGCGCCCCAACAAGATGAACAGCACCATCTATTCGTTTCATAGTCTTATGACAAGAGTAATTGTCTTGTCATAAGACTATGAAACCAATAGATGGCGCTGTTCATGAGTAGTGTAGATCACGAATATTCTAATCGTGAATTTTTATCGCGAATTTTCCATGCAAAAGGCTACACTAATAATCTTGTCATAAGACTATGGAACCAATAGAGGGCACTGTTCTGACTCATGAACAGTGCCATCTATTAGTTTCATAGTCTTATGACAAAAGTAATCGTCTTTTCATAAGACTATGAACCCAATAGAGGGCGCTGTTCTGACTCATGAACAGCGCCATCTATTGGTTTCATAGTCTTATGACAAGAGTAATCGTCTTGTCATAAGACTATGAAACCAATAGATGGCGCTGTTCATGAGTAGTGTAGATAAATTTTCCATGCAAATGGTTTTTCACCTGAAAAACAAGGCAGATTCTGCTCATTTGCATGTCTTTCCCATATGCCCATGTTTATGCAAATGAGTTTTTACATGACAAAACTGTATAGAAAGGTTATTGAATATTATGTTAGGACAATCAGAAAACTTTTTGTCTCCCTAATGATATTGATCTACGTGCGCAGGTCCACCCAAGCCATCCAACAGATCTGAAGTAACTTTGAGGCTTACTGGCTCTCAGTCAGATGAGAGCTAGTTTGGAATGTCTAATAGTGCACAAGGTTACCATTGTAAGGTATGCTGACTAAGCCTGTCATCTGTCTCATGGATAGATGGATGGCTTGCATATACCTGGCTTTTGGCATATAGCCTTTGTGTGGTTGTCTATTGTATGTTGTAGATAATAGGAGTTCAAGATGCATCCAGCTATCCTCTTAATGCTGTTTCCAAACTATTTTGATGGGGTTTCCATCAATTTCTAACCTTTTTTTTGTGAACCAGACAACCTCTCTTCTTCAGAGCAGGGGATGCCTGTTTTGATGCTTGGGTCTCCCATTGACTTTCATTGTATTAAATTGTACTTGAGCACCCGCAGTATTCGGCCAAGTACTCACATGTGCCGAGCATAGCGATGCTCGAGCCGAATGGCAGTTCGGCCGAGCATGCTCGCTCAACACTAATATACACATATATCCAATTAAATCTCCAAAAATTACAAAAAATACTCATATGATCTCAAAAAAACGCATATGTGTTTTTGGTGCGTTTTTTATATATTCTTTTTTATTTCTATTTCTTTATCAGTTATAGTTACAGTAAATATATTTAATTAAATATGAAGACCTCTATTAATCTCAAAAAATTATTGAATGCTATTGTACATAGATTTTTGTCTCATATTTATTTTGTATATTATTGCATTATTAGATTTTTCATTAGTATTTTTTATTTTTTTCTCTTTTCTTTATTATCAGACCTAATATTTACAGAAATGAGAAAATACTGTAGGCTTTAGGAAAAGGTCTGCTGTATGTTACCCTTTTTCTTCATTCTTTTTTCTTGCAGTACCTAATAGTAAGGCCCCTTTCACACGAGCGAGTATTCCGCGCGGATGCGATGCGGGAGGTGAACGCATTGCACCCGCACTGAATACCGACCCATTCATTTCTATGATTCACCATGGTAAAAGATCATGTGACGTACCATGTGATGACCGGAGTGACGTCATCCCAGGTCATTGAACTATAGTTAATGCTCACCACAGGTCCTATACAGTAAAAGAGACAGACGGAGATGCCGGCTACGTGAGCAAGTGGATTAAGGTGAGTTAAATGATTTTTTATTTATTTTTAACCCCTCCAGCGCTGTTTTACTATGCATTCTGTATTCAGAATGCTATTATTTTCCCTTATAACCATGTTATAAGGGAAAATAATACTATTTACAGAACACCGATCCCAAGCCTGAACTTCTGTGAAGAAGTTCGGGTTTGGGTACCAAACACGGGCAATTTTTCTCACGCGAGTGCAAAACGCATTACAATGTTTTGCACTCGCGCGGAAAAATCGCGGGTGTTCCCGCAACGCACCCGCACATTTTCCCGCAACGCCCGTGTGAAAGAGGCCTAATAGAAGTGGGAATAATATCGGAACCCCATGAAGTGTTCTGAATACGTAATTTTATTGGGGAATTGATATTTAAACGCTTCCACCCTACACAGAGTGAGTGTGAATGTTACATAGTGTCAAGGTGTAGAGAAGTGCTTTGTAGTATTTTTCTTTTTTTAGTTTTTTGTCCAGAAGGATTCTAAAGATTATATGGATTATATGTTCAACTGTAGTATCACCACTTGTCCACTAGATGGCAATACACACATAGTCCTTTTTTTGGTTTGTAACTGGTGTAATTTGTAGAGCAATTTTGTCGGAAAATCATTTTCCAGGTTCCAGGTTTAGAGCCAATTATTATAATTTTTTTTTTAAACTGAAAAAATTTGTAGCCTGCTATGGGCCCAAACTGTACCTCATTGTCCAATTTCATACTGAACGAAAAGGAGGTTTTACAGATTAAAGCAGAATTGTGCAAAACTCCATGCGGAGGAATTGCTCCCCCAGTTATAGACACGCTACAGTGTCTGGGTTTGGAGCATTTCTACCCGTTTAGGCCACTTTTTTCAATTAGGTTTTTTGTCTTTATGTGTATGGAATGTGCCACCTCATTTTGCTGGTAACATTCTTTTGCACCTGGTAGCCTCTGTGTCACATGGTCTGTTGTGGGTGCGGCTCACAGCTTTATTCTACCTCACAGTGCATTGATGATACCACTATGGAGGCATGTGAGAGCCTGGCTGTGAGTTGGCTTCTAGCACTGTTCAGACCCTGTTCCCACACCACGGGTAGTTTAGTGGTAGGACCCCATGCTTGCTGAGACACCGCGACGTGGTGCATGAGGGGCTCCGATAGGTTCCTGACTGGAAGATATTGGCAAAGTTCTCAGCTTTTAACATCGGCTTTAAGAATTAGCTAGTATTGTCAGTTGCGTATCATTTTGGTGTATTTTTTTTCAGTGATTTGTGTATATATATATTTTTTAATCTGCACAATGTATCATTTTGTGTAAGATGTTCTTGTGGTGCATGCGGTCCGCCCCGGCCTCCTCCATTGTACGCATTTTTTGCTGGGGATTGCCGTTGTCTGCGAACCGTATGCGGAGGAATTGCTCCCCCAGTTATAGACATGCTACAGTGTTTGGGTTTGGAGCATTTCCCACCCGTTTAGGCCACTTTTTTCAGAGAGGTACAGCACACTGCTATCAATAGTTAAAAATGTCCAAAAAGCTGGACAACCCCTTCATTGTGTAATATATCTTTAATGTAACTGCAAGTATGATGATGAAGACATGTTTCTAACCCTCCTTTGAATTCATCTAAGGCCCCATGAATGTTTTTGCATGATAAAGCCGAGAATGTGCAGTTTTCCCAGAGGTTTAGGTCACATGAGGAGGTCATCTCATGCTGAGACAGATGGTGCTGAAAAGTGGCATTTAGGCTACTTTTACACTAGCGTTTTTGCTGGATCCGGCAGGGTTCAGCAAAAACACTTCCGTTACTGATAATACAACCATCTGCATCCGTTATGAATCGATCCGGTTGTATTATCTTTAACATACCCAAGATGGATCCGTCATGAACTCCATTGAAAGTCAATCGGGGACGGATCCGTTTTCTATTGTGTCCGAGAAAACATATCCGTCCCCATTGACGGATCCGTTTTGCTCCGCATCCCAGGACGCACAGCAAACCACAGCATGCTGCGGTTTACTCTCCGGTATGAGAACGGAACGGAATGCATTTTGGAGCACTCCGTTCTGTTCAGTTACAATTTGTCCCCATTGACAATGAATAGGGACAAAATGGAAGCGTTTTTTTTTCTGGTATTGAGACCCTGTAATGGATCTCAATACCGGAAAATATTAACGATAGTGTGAAAGTAGCCTTAGAAAAAAGTGGGACAAATTTAAAAAGGGTCTGTGTGGTTTCATGGGTGTTAGGCCTCATGCACACGACCGTATTTTTTTGCGGTCCGCAAAACGGGGTTCCGTTTTTCAGTGATCCGTGACCGTTTTTTCGTCCGTGGGTCTTCCTTGATTTTTGGAGGATCCACGGACATGAAAAAAATGTCGTTTTGGTGTCCGCCTGGCCGTGCGGAGCCAAACGGATCCGTCCTGAATTACAGTGCAAGTCAATGGGGACGGATCCGTTTGACGTTGACACAATATGGTGCAATTTCAAACGGATCCGTCCCCCATTGACTTTCAATGTAAAGTCAGGAGTTAATATACCATCGGATCGGAGTTTTCTCCAATCCGATGGTATATTTTAACTTGAAGCGTCCCCATCACCATGGGAACGCCTCTATGTTAGAATATACCGTCGGATTTGAGTTACATCGTGAAACTCAAATCCGACAGTATATTCTAACACAGAGGCGTTCCCATAGTGATGGGGACGCTTCAGGTTAGAATATACTAAAAGAACTGTGTACATGACTGCCCCCTGCTGCCTGGCAGGTGCTGCCAGGCAGCAGGGGGCAGCCCCCCCCCTGTAGTTAACACATTGGTGGCCAGTGTGGCCGGCCCCCCCCTCCCTCCCCTGTAGTTAACTCATTGGTGGCCAGTGCGGCCGGCCCCCCCCTCCCCTGTAGTTAACTCATTGGTGGCCAGTGGGCCCCCCCTCCCCTGTAGTTAAATAATTGGTGGCCAGTGGGCCTCCCTCTCCCTCCCCTGTATTTAACTCTTTGGTGGCCAGTGGGCCTTCTCCCCTCCCTCCCCCTCCTAATTAAAATCTCCCCCCTATCATTGGTGGCAGCGGAGAGTACCGATCGGAGTCCCAGTTTAATCGCTGGGGCTCCGATCGGTAACCATGGCAACCAGGACGCTACTGCAGTCCCGGTTGCCATGGTTACTTAGCAATTTGTAGAACCATTATACTTACCTGAAGAGCTGCGATGTCTGCGTCCGGTCGGGAGCTCCTCCTACTGGTAAGTGACAGGTTTGGCCGGGAGCTCCTCCTACTGGTAAGTGACATGACCTGTCACTTACCAGTAGGAGGAGCTCCCGGCCGGACCTGTCACTTACCAGTAGGAGGAGCTCCCGACCGGACGCAGACATGGCAGCTCTTCAGGTAAGTATAATGGTTCTACAAATTGCTAAGTAACCATGGCAACCGGGACTGCAGTAGCGTCCTGGTTGCCATGGTTACCGATCGGAGCCCCAGCGATTAAACTGGGACTCCGATCGGTACACTCCGCTGCCACCAATGATAGGGGGGAGATTTTAATTAGGAGGGGGAGGGAGGGGAGAAGGCCCACTGGCCACCAACGAGTTAACTACAGGGGAGGGAGGGGGGGGCCCACTGGCCACCAACTAGTTAACTACAGGGGAGGGAGGGGGGGGCCCACTGGCCACCAACGAGTTAACTACAGGGGAGGGAGGGGGGCCGGCCGCACTGGCCACCAATGAGTTAACTACAGGGGAGGGGGGGGCCCACTGGCCACCAATGAGTTAACTACAGGGGAGGGGGGGGCCCACTGGCCACCAATGAGTTAACTACAGGGGAGGGAGGGGGGCCGGCCACACTGGCCACCAATGTGTTAACTACAGGGGGGGGGCTGCCCCCTGCTGCCTGGCAGCACCTGCCAGGCAGCAGGGGGCAGTCATGTACACAGTTCTTTTAGTATATTCTAACCTGAAGCGTCCCCATCACCATGGGAACGCCTCTGTGTTAGAATATACTGTCGGTTCTGAGTTTTCACGAAGTGAAAACTCCGCTATGAAAAAGCTTTTATGCAGACGGATCTTCGGATCCGTCTGTATAAAAACTAACCTACCGCCACGGATCACGGACACGGATGCCAATCTTGTGTGCATACGTGTTCTTTCACGGACCCATTGACTTGAATGGGTCCGTGAACCGTTGTCCGTCAAAAAAATAGGACAGGTCATATTTTTTTGACGGACAGGATACACGGATCACGGTCTCGGCTGCAAAACGGTGCATTTTCCGATTTTTCCACGGACCCATTGAAAGTCAATGGGTCCGCGAAAAAAAATGGAAAACGGCACAACGGCCACGGGTGCACACAACGGTCGTGTGCAGGAGGCCTTACAGTTAGGGTTAGGGTGAGAATTGTTAAGGTGGTGGGCATGGTTTTTGAGGATCATTTGGGGAAGGGCTGGATTCTCTTAGCATCCTGTACATTCGGGTACAAAGGCTATTGAACTGCATTGTATATGCTGCTGCATTATATGTTTTCAGGACCTGTGGTCACGTAACTAGATTGTCGGGAAGGAATTTTGCTGACAATCGCCCACTCGCCAGTGGAGTTACATGCAACGATCCCCTCCGCAGTATGAGGAGCGATCGCTAATGCCATCGCTCATCTCCATACATACAGAATCATTGTTTGTGGACAGCAGAGTGTTGTTCAGACAGCAAGATCTGCTACCCACAAATTATAATTTAGATGACCGCACCAACATTCTATTAGTTGATGAACAAGCGTTTCGCTCGTTTATCGTGTAATTGGCAGCGCCTTTAATTTGCCCTAATGTTGGGCAGTGTAAAGGGGCCTTTAGAGACAGCAGCTGCAGTTGTGACCAGTCCAGAGGTAGAGGGGCTAAGACCAGAAAAAAAGGGTACAGGCAGCCTACAGATATATAGTACTGCCGACAGTTACACCCACTATTACCTCAGTACCTCACACAATAACCATAATATACTGTATAACTGACCACAGATATCTGTATACCTTATACTATTATACCATGTACTTCTCAAATCAATACACTGCTCTATATAATTATATATATATATATATATATATATATATATATACACACACAGCAGTGTGCTGATATCTGAGGTGCGAGCTGTAATTTATACCTCATACCTCACATATCAGTACAACGCTGTATATACTGGGCAGGGATGGGTAGTGGGAGGGACTATGAATGGGGCATAGTGGCCCAATTTAGATTCTTGCTATGGGGTCCAATGAGTTCTATGTACACCCCTGTATGTAGCATTAGAGAGCTTAGTAGCTTAGAGAAAACACCTGAAATACTAGTCCAAACTCCTTGTCAGGGTATCTCCACATAGTTAATTAGATTTTTCTTGTTTAAGTTTAAAAACCGTATAAAATATGCAGGGTGATAATGTAATATTAGGGCTAAATCCATTTATATCTATCTCCACACAGTTCAATTTTTTTTTGGGTGGTTGTTGAATTTATTAAAACCAGTATATAGGTGATTACGTGTCTTACAATATGCAGGGTAACGCACATTATTATGTGAGTGATGACGTGATATTAGGCCTCAATCCGTTTCCATTTATTTCCATCTCCACAAGGTTCTTTTTTTTTTTTTTTGGGGGGGGGGGGGGGGGGGGGGGGTTTGTTAAAGTTATTAAAACCAGCATATAGATGATTACATGTCTTACAATACATAGCGTGGCACACAAAATTATCTGTGAGTGATAAAGTAGTATTAGGCCTCAATCAGTTTCCATTTTATTTTCTATCTCAACATGGTGCCAACTCGCTGGAATTCAACATTTCACATTCTAGAGCTTTCATACAAGCAACGGAAAGCTGTGAACAATTTTGTCATGCACCAGACAACCTCAGCAGCTCCTTAGAGGTTCCTTAGAGGTCAGGCAGTGGCAGCTCATCCGAGACTTCTGTCGAGTGCTGCGCCCTTCAAAGAGGCCACAGTTTTTTAGTGGGGACAACTTCAGCATGAACAATATCATCCCCTTCATATTTATCTTAGAATAGACGCTGACACGCAGCAGGGGACGATGGCAGAAGAAGACCAGCTAACGCATCTTGCTGTCAACCCTGTAGCTGTTGGGGACCCACAAAGGGAATCTGCCATAGAGGAGGATCTACAACTGCAAGAGGAGGAGGGGAAGTCGGAGGAGCAAGAGGACAATGATGACGATGGCACCAGCCAAGACACCCAATCGTCTCAGTTAAGGGCGGAGCTAGAAAGAACTGGCACCTCGGACATGCTGGCCAGAATAGCGACCTGTATGCTCGCTTGCTTACGCAATGACAGGCATTGTTGACATCAAGCACTCTGATAATTATGGTATAGCCATGGTTTTAGACCCTTGCTAGCAAAGAAAATGGGGGAGTGTTTTCCTCTCGCAGAAAGGAAGGTCAAATTATGTTATATTACCAAGAAACACTGTGGGCCAGATTTATCATTAGCTCAAGTCAAAATAATGGAGTGAAAAAGTAGCACATTTTTGCGCAATCGCTAAAACTGCACAAAAATGTGCGACTTTTATTGGCTCTGCACTATGCTCGCCAGTTTTCTGAAAGTGGGCGTGTTTTCTTATGTACATGAATCATTAGACAGATTTACTATTGCGACAATTTAAAAAAGTCGTAAAAAATTGCGTAATTTCACTCCAGTGAGGACCATGCTTATCTCATGCGACCTTTTAATAGAACATGTGCCTTTTCGTAAAGACGTACGACTTTTGTAAAGCCGCTTACTGAAACTGCTACCGTCAAACCACATTTATCACAGTATTAAAGGACCATTAATAAATCTGACTTTGGACATATGTAAAAGTGGAGTAAGATGTAAGTGTAACGATAAATCTGGCCCTGTGTACTTAGTTTGCTACAGCTTGCAGTGGGCAGACACGTGCCGCCAGCATTTATGAAAGGGAGGCCCCTCTCTGTCTACCCCTTTCCCGCTGCCACAAGTAGCAGAAGCCACAGCAGCCAATTCAGTCTCAACATAATGGAAAGTTTTATCACATGCCATGCCAGACTGAGGCCAGTCAGCAATCCGACAGCTCCCGCCTCTACACCCAGGTTCAGGCATACTTAAACTCTTGCCAGTCTCTGGCACATACCCTGTTTCCTGACTCCATGGATTTCTGGGCAGGCAGACTGGAACAGTGGCATGAACTGGCAAAGCACTCTCTCTTTCTTGCCCAGCCTCCATTGTCATCTCAGAGAGGTTTTTCAGCACCATAGTGGTCACACTCAAATGGACCAAGTTGTTCTCTGCCAGTGTCCAAAACATCACTTTTGTTAAAATGAGCCAAGCCTGGATTTGGCTGAATTTTCACACTCCTCCGACTGAAGCCGATGAATAGATCTGGCCTCGCTGGTGGTGCCACATCTTGCCACTGTTTCTGCCTGCCTTCCTGCCCCCATCTTACTACTGCTGCCATCATGCCACTGCTGCATCCTGCCAACCATCATGTTTTGTACAGCTGCCTCCATCATGCCACCGCCACCATCATGCTACTGCTGTGGACTGCAAACCATCATCTTCCATAAGGTAGCTGCTGCTGCCACCACTACTAACACAAAGCATCTGCCACTACTACCAGTACTACTACTATTACTATGCAGAGACAGCCATCTTACTGCCTTGTATGTTCCATGCTATGCAACTTCTGCTGCTGCTAATATTGAAGCCGCATGCCACTATATCCGTACCCTTCCCACATCCATACTGCACTGCTGCTGCTCCCAAATAAAAGGGACCATTTTTTAGGCTTGTTCGCAACTAGTCACTTTTTCTTCTGACAATCAACACTTGTACATGTCTTATAGGCAGACATTCTAACCATGTCAAGGCATAATTTTTGGACACTTGGTCCCTCAAGCCACTTTTTTTTTTTTTTTATCCCATAACACTGTGTGTGTTTAAACATCTCCTGTGCCCAATAAGGGGAATTTTTGGAAGCCTTGGGATATTAAAAAGCATAACACATGTGCCGGCACTGAGTGTTTTTAAACACGCTGTATGTTAACACAGTGAAATGTGCATTTACCCTATGTATTCCAGTGTCACTCTGATGACAAATCATTTGCTGTCATTGCATTCGAGAGCTTGTAGAGGGAAAAATAAAATAAAATCATAAATAAACAAAAAGAGAATTTTTCCTAAAAATTCTAATCCTAGAAGAGTAGAAGGTGTTATATATCAATTTTCAGGGCAATTGGAGAACTTCAGCTCAGTCTGTATTGATTCAGGTCCAAAACGAACTTTTTCAAACATTCTGTGAACCTGAACCCGACCGACTCTTGAACGAACGCTCATCTCTAGTCTAAAAGAATTAAAAGTAAACAAATAGGGCATTGCCTTAATTTTACTGACCAACTGAACACAGGTAGCAGAATATTTATGCCATACAGTTAATGGAAAACATAGAAGGAAAAATAAAACAGTTATGGTTATTGAAATACAGAGATGACAAATGGAATAAATCACTGTCCTTAAACGCTTTCTACATTATAGCAGCAAGGCAGTATAATTACAACTTATGATCCCATTCAAGTGAATGGAACGAGCAGTTGTAATTATAATGCACCGATGATACAAGCTGGACAGTGTGTGGGCAAACACTAGAAGGACGCACCACTCACATAAGTACCTCTACCCCTTTAAACAGATGATCAACAGGGACTGTTGGCAGTTGGAGCCACACTGATCTGATATTTATGACCAATCCTGAGGATAGGTCATCAGTATTCTGACACTGCACAACCCCTTTAAGTTGTACTAAACTAGACTGTGTCTTTAAAAGGGTTAATACACAACTCCCTCAGACAATTTTTTTCCACGCATTAAAAGCAAAATTTTCATTTTGCATTCTAGCACTGAACCTTTCATAATACATAAGTGATTTTAACATATTGATGAAGGGTGGGGGTAGTAAGTACTAATAATAAGCATCAAATAAATTATGATATTGATATTGGGATCATTGAACAGGATGAAAGGAAGAATATCTATAGAAATATTGGTAGAGTATCTTTAAAGGGGTTGTCTCACTTCAGTTAGTGGCATTTATCATGTAGAGAAAGTTAATACAAGCCACTTCCTAATATATTGTTATTTTGCTGGCTGGATTAATTTTTCTATCACATTATTCACTGCTCGTTTCCATGGTTACAGACCACCCTGCAATCCATCAGTGGTGGTCGTGCTTGCACAATATAGAAAACAGCACTAGCCGATATGCGCTCCGATGGTCCCGGCCACCAGAGAGGCTGACACTTTTTCCTACAGTGTGCAAGCAGGACCACCACTGATGGATTGTAGGGTGGTCTGTAACCATGGAAACGAGCAGTGTATAATACGATGGAAAAATGAATCCAGCCAGCAAAGAAAGCAATATGGATAATAACAATACATTAGTAAGTGGCTTGTATTAACTTCCTCTACATGATAAATGCCACTTACTGAAGTCAGACAAACCCTTTAAATAACAATCATAAAATGTCATAGTTTTATAGACTGTATTATTCACAAGCATCGTTGGGAAGGATTGGTATAAGGCGAGTGACAGTAAGTATTAGTGTTTGACTTGTTACACATGCTATAGAAATGCCCGGGTATATTTAGATAATGACAAGAAACCATAGATCATAGAAAGAGAACAGGACTAAAATGTTCCCTTGGTATTTTGAATGGTACATTGAGGCTAGTATGTAAAAGAAACCAGGAATATGGGGTTAGTACGACTTAATGTGTTGCTAGAATGAGCAAGTGGAATGTTCTTTTATTAATTACCCACAAGTCACAAAAGATGCTGAAAGTAGTCCCCGTTCACGTCTGTGCATCTTTGGGCACGTCGGATTACAGTATGTTTGTGACCCTGTATTTAAAAAAAAAATACTTTTATCCCCACCTGACTGAAAGGAGGGTAGGGTTGTCAGGGCTGAAAAGGTAAGGTAATACTATTCGAAGATTTCTATATTCTTTTTTTCAATAGAGATTTATTTATAAAAGGGTTTACACCAACCCATACTTCCACATCTCATTTGTTATCTATGATGACACATTTGTATTTGCAGCGCAGCATAATAGTACACAACAACCAAAAACATTGGGCTATTTGGACTAATATGTTTTCAGATTAAAGAGGACCTTTCACCAGAATAAAGTATCTAAACTGACTATACAGACGTGTAGAGCGGCGCCCAGGGATCCCCCTGCACTTACTGTTATCCCCGGGCGCCTCTCCGGTTATAGCCTCCGGTATGTTCATAGTTAGGCTCCACCCAGGGGAACCTGCCGGCGTCTCTTTCTCCCATGCTGTAGCGCTGGCCAATCGCAGCATTCAGCTCATAGCCAGGCTATGAGCTGAGCGCTGCGATTGGCCAGCGCCACAGCATAGGAGAAGGAGACCGCGGCAGGTTCCCCTGGGTGGAGCCTAACTCTGAACATACCGGAGGCTATAACCGGAGAACGGAGCGGCGCCCGGGGATAACAGTAAGTGCAGGGGGATCCCTGGACGCCGCTCTACACGTCTGTATAGTCAGTTTAGATACTTTATTCTGGTGAAAGGTCCTCTTTAACCACCTCAGCCCCCAGTGCTTAAACACCCTGAAAGACCAGGCCACTTTTTACACTTCTGACCTACACTACTTTCACCGTTTATTGCTCGGTCATGCAACTTACCACCCAAATGAATTTTACCTCCTTTTCTTCTCACTAATAGAGCTTTCATTTGGTGGTATTTCATTGCTGCTGACATTTTTACTTTTTTTGTTATTAATCGAAATTTAACGATTTTTTTGCAAAAAAATGACATTTTTCACTTTCAGTTGTAAAATTTTGCAAAAAAAACGAGATCCATATATAAATTTTGCTCTAAATTTATTGTTCTACATGTATTTGATAAAAAAAAAATGTTTGGGTAAAAAAAAAATGGTTTGGGTAAAAGTTATAGCGTTTACAAACTATGGTACAAAAATGTGAATTTCCGCTTTTTGAAGCAGCTCTTACTTTCTGAGCACCTGTCATGTTTCCTGAGGTTCTACAATGCCCAGACAGTACAAACACCCCACAAATGACCCCATTTCGGAAAGTACACACCCTAAGGTATTCGCTGATGGGCATAGTGAGTTCATAGAACTTTTTATTTTTTGTCACAAGTTAGCGGAAAATGATGATTTTATTTATTTTTTTTCTTACAAAGTCTCATATTCCACTAACTTGTGACAAAAAATAAAAAGTTCTAGGAACTCGCCATGCCCCTCACGGAATACCTTGGGGTGTCTTCTTTCCAAAATGGGGTCACTTGTGGGGTAGTTATACTGCCCTGGCATTCTAGGGGCCCAAATGTGTGGTAAGGAGTTTGAAATCAAATTCTGTAAAAACTGACCAGTGAAATCCGAAAGGTGCTCTTTGGAATATGGGCCCCTTTGCCCACCTAGGCTGCAAAAAAGTGTCACACATCTGGTATCTCCGTACTCAGGAGAAGTTGGGGAATGTGTTTTGGGGTGTCATTTTACATATACCCATGCTGGGTGAGAGAAATATCTTGGCAAAAGACAACTTTTCCCATTTTTTTATACAAAGTTGGCATTTGACTAAAATATTTATCTCACCCAGCATGGGTATATGTAAAAAGACACCCCAAAACACATTCCTCAACTTCTCCTGAATACAGAGATACCACATGTGTGACACTTTTTTGCAGCCTAGGTGGGCAAAGGGGCACATATTACAAAGAGCACCTTTCGGATTTCACTGGTCAGTTTTTACAGAATTTGATTTCAAACTTCTTACCACACATTTGGGCCCCTAGAATGCCAGGGCAGTATAACTACCCCACAAGTGACCCCATTTTGGAAAGAAGAGACCCCAAGGTATTCGCTTATGGGCATAGTGAGTTCATGGAAGTTTTTATTTTTTGTCACAAGTTAGTGGAATATGAGACTTTGTATGAAAAAAAAAAAAAATCATCATTTTCCACTAACTTGTGACAAAAAATAAAAAATTCTAGGAACTCGCCATGCCCCTCACGGAATACCTTGGGGTGTCTTCTTTCCAAAATGGGGTCACTTGTGGGGTAGTTATACTGCCCTGGCATTTTCCAGGGGCCCTAATGTGTGGTAAGTAGGTAAATGACCTGTGAAATCCGAAAGGTGCTCTTTGGAATGTGGGCCCCTTTGCCCACCTAGGCTGCAAAAAAGTGTCACACATGTGGTATCGCCGTATTCAGGAGAAGTTGGGGAATGTGTTTTGTTGTGTCATTTTACATATACCCATGCTGGGTGAGAGAAATATCTTGGCAAAAGACAACTTTTCCCCTTTTTTTATACAAAGTTGGCATTTGACCAAGATATTTATCTCACCCAGCATGGGTATATGTAAAATGACACCCCAAAACATATTCCCCAACTTCTCCTGAATACGGAGATACCACATGTGTGACACTTTTTGCAGCCTAGGTGGGCAAAGGTGCCCAAATTCCTTTTAGGAGGGCATTTTTAGACATTTGGATACCAGACTTCTTCTCACGCTTTGGGGCCCCTAAAATGCCAGGGCAGTATAAATACCCCACATGTGACCCCATTTTGGAAAGAAGACACCCCAAGGTATTCAATGAGGGGCATGGCGAGTTCATAGAAAAAAAAAATTTTTGGCACAAGTTAGCGGAAATTGATTTTTTTGATTTTGTTCTCACAAAGTCTCCCTTTCCGCTAACTTGGGACAAAAATTTCAATCTTTCATGGACTCAATATGCCCCTCAGCGAATACCTTGGTGTGTCTTCTTTCCAAAATGGTGTTATTTGTGGGGTGTTTGTACTGCCCTGGCATTTGACGGTCTCCGCAATCATTACATGTATGGCCAGCATTAGGAGTTTCTGCTATTCTCCTTATATTGAGCATACGGGTAATGAGATTTTTTTTTTCCGTTCAGCCTCTGGGCTGAAAGAAAAAAATGAACGGCACAGATTTCTTCATTCGCATCGATCAATGTGGATGAAAAAATCTCTGCCAAAAAAAGAAAAAGGAGGGGAAAGGCGTCTGCCAGGACATAGGAGCTCCGCCCAACATCCATACCCACTTAGCTCGTATGCCCTGGCAAACCCGATTTCTCCATTCACATCAATCGATGTGGATGAATAAATCATTGCCGGGATTTATTTTTTTATATATACAAAGTGTTTGCCAAAGTATATGAACACTGCCACCTCCTCAGCTCATATGCCTCGGCAAACGTATCTTTTACTGCAGAGGAGAAATCTCGACTTGCAGCGCCGCATACACCGACTTGCGTGTAATCTGACAGCAGCGCAATGCTTCTGTCCGAATGCACATCAGTGCTGCAGCTAGTCGATCGGTTGGTCCACCTGAAAGGTAAAAAAAACAAAACAAAAAAGAAAAAACCAGGCCGCAACGCAATAACTTTATTAACTTTAGAACAGAACATATTAACTTTTTTTTTTAACTTTTTAAACTTTTTTACTTACCGGTAATTTTTTTTTTTGTTTAGTTTTTTTTACCTTTATAGAACAAACCTCTCCTTCCCCATGGGACAATGTGCAAAGCGCAAATCGCCCAAAGATGTGGCAAAGTACGTTATGCACTTTATCCCAGGTGAAAGGAGAGGTTTGCAGCAGCTGTGAGTAAAAGGGCCCTAATAGCCCTGTGTGCCTGTCCTGTGAGATGCAATCCCTATGCTAGGTGTACCTGTGTGTGGTACTTCCGGAAACACTCTCCTAAGCATAGGGCAGGGTGGTCAGGGCAGTCAGGACAGAAATAGCGGGTGTCACGCCTTATTCCACTCCTGCTACAGACACGACATTTTTTTCGGGGTGGCGGTTGGGTTGAGATACCAGCAACGACACTGGGGAAATGTCGCTCGTGTAGACGGCTAACTACACTGGTGGATGGGGCCACGGAACCTCCTGGGTAAAGGAGGTTCTCGATGATCTCTTCCTGGAATTTGAGGAAGGATCCTGTTCTCCCAGCCTCACTGTAGAGAACAAAACTATTATACAGCGCCAATTGAATTAAATATACAGACACCTTCTTATACCAGCGTCTGGTTCTGCGGGAAACTAAATAGGGAGCCACATCTGGTCATTGAAGTCCACCCCTCCCATGAGCGCATTATAGTCGTGGACTGAGAGGGGCTTTTCAATGACACGGGTTGCCCTTTCAATTTGGATTGTCGTGTCTGCGTGAATGGAGGAGAGCATGTAAACGTCACGCTTGTCTCTCCATTTCACCGCGAGCAGTTCTTCGTTACACAAGGCAGCCCTCTCCCCCCTTGCAAGACGGGTGGTTACAAGCCGTTGGGGGAAGCCCACGCGACTAGTTCGCGCGGTGCCAGAGGCGCAAATCCGTTCTAGAAACAAATGCCTAAAGAGGGCCACACTTGTGTAAAAATTGTCCACATAAAGATGGTACCCCTTGCCGAATAAGGGTGACACCAAGTCCCAGACTGTCTTCCCACTGCTCCCCAGGTAGTCAGGGCAACCGACCGGCTCCAGGGTCGGATCTTTTCCCTCATAGATCCGAAATTTGTGGGTATAGCCTGTGGCCCTTTCACAGAGCTTATACAATTTGACCCCATACCGGGCACGCTTGCTTGGGATGTATTGTTTGAAGCCAAGGCACCCGGTAAAATGTATTAGGGACTCGTCTACGCAGATGTTTTGGTATACAAATCTGCAAATTTCTGGTTGAAATGGTCTATGAGGGGCCAAATTTTGTGGAGCCGGTCAAAAGCTGGGTGGCCTCTGGGACGGGAGGTGGTGTTGTCGCTAAAATGCAGAAAACGCAGGATGGCCTCAAATCGTGTCCTGGACATAGCAGCAGAGAACATGGGCATGTGATGAATCGGGTTCGTGGACCAATATGACCGCAATTCATGCTTTTTTGTCAGGCCCATGTTGAGGAGAAGGCCCAGAAAAATTTTAAGTTCGGAAACTTGGACTGGTTTCCACCGGAAAGGCTGGGCATAATAGCTTCCCGGGTTTGCGGTTATAAATTGTGTGGCATACCGGTTTGTCTCTGCCACGACTAAGTCCAAGAGCTCCGCAGTCAAGAACAAGCTCAAAAAATCCCAGGGCCGAACCGATTTGAGCCGTCTCAACCCGAACTCCAGACTGGGCGGTGAAAGGGTGAACTACAGGTGCGGCTGAAGTTGGTGACTGCCAATCAGGGTTTGCCAGCACCTCAGGGATTCTAGGGGCTCTACGGTCCTGTCTGTGCGGTGGCTGCGACGGGGTAACTACTGCACGTGCCACCGTACCAGCTTCAACTGCCCTTCTGGTGCTCGCTACTTCACCAGGTTGTACGGCAGTGCTGGTACTAGGTCCAGGAAGGGCTGCGCTGCTGGTGTATGCCTCACCACGTGATCCGGCAGCGACAGCCCCACTCTGCTGCTCTTGAAGCGGATCCTGCGTAACCTGTGGTCTAGCGACACGGGGCCGGGTACGCCTGGTGCTGCCAGGGACCTCAACCTCCTCGTCCGAACTTTGGGTCAGAGAGCCACTGCTTTCTACAGGTTCATATTCTGACCCGCTAGATTCGTCAGATGAGGGTTCCCATTCCTCATCCGACTGGGTCAGAATCCTGTAGGCCTCTTCAGAAGAATACCCCCTGTTTGACATTTTGGACTACTAAATTTAGGGGTATTCCCTGAGACTACCCAAGAAAAAAAGCAAACCTGTCTTACAAAGGGGAGGCTAGCGAAGTACCGGAGGCCGCTGCGGTTGATAAAAAATATCAAAACTGATTTTTTTTATCGCCGCAGTGCGTGTAAAGTGAATGTGCAGTGATCAAAAAATAATAATTTTTTGTCACTGCGGTGGGGCGGGCGTGGGTTAACGCACGTGTGGGCGACCGATCAGGCCTGATCGGGCAAACACTGCATTTTGGGTGGAGGGCGAGCTAAGGTGAAACTAATACTATTATAGATCTGACTGTGATCAGTTTTGATCACTTACAGATACTATAAAAGTACAAATGCTGATTAGCGATACGCTAATCAGCGAATAAAAGTGACTGCGGTGCTGTGGGGTGGGCGCTAACTGACGCTAAACTACCTAACCAAGGGGCCTAAACTATCCCTAAAACCTAACAGCCAATACTAGTGAGAAAAAAAAAGTGACAGTTTACACTGATCACTTTTTGTCTTTCACTAGTGATTGACAGGGGCGATCAAAGGGGTGATCAAAGGGTTAATTGGGGTGCAGGGGGGTGATCTGGGGCTAAGGTGTAGTGTTGGTGCTACTCACAGTTCAGTCTGCTCCTGTGCTGGATCCAACCGACGAAAAGGACCAGCACAGGAGCAGAGAAGCCATATAACAGATCATATTTACTAATATGATCTGTTATATGGCTTGTGATTCGATTTTTTAAAAATCAGCAACCTGCCAGCGACGATCATTGGCTGGCAGGTTGCTGATGCAATTCTCCTCGAACTTTTGCCGGCCCGCGATGCGCGGGCCGGCTGTGACCGAAATCTCGCGTCTCGCGAGAGGACGCGCCGGCGCGTCCACTCGGAATGAAACAACCACCTCCAGGACGCGTCTGTGCGTACAGCGGTCCGGAGGTGGTTAATAAAGCCATAGAAAAAAAAAATTCTGCCGGATCCTGCTGGTGACTGATAAAAAAAATGGCTGCACAACTTTACACATACAAACAATAGAGCTGAGAAATGGTGAATCATTCTAAATTAAAGTGGTATTATACCTACTGTAAATGGAAAAATGGAAGCTCTTAGCACAGATGGGTACCTAACACTAATATACCAAGCCACCTTGACGCCTGGTAGATGGGCCTGACACACGTTTAATCAAAAATGTGCACTAAGAGCTTCCATTTTTCCATTTACAGTAGGTATAATACCACTTTAATTTAGAATGATCTCCATTTCTCAGCTCTATTATTTGTATGTGTAAAGTTGTGCAGCCATTTTTTTTATTAACCATGTTTGCTTGATGGATATGCCCCTGTGACTATGTATATGAATGTGCTAGTCTAAATTTTCTTGTAGGATCCTGTTGGCTGGCAGAGTGTGCAGGAATTAGAAGATTGGATTTCAACCTGCCTTTTCATATTGTTACCCCTAAGATAAGCACCAAATAAAAACATAGGTGCACATACCTGCACCTACTACGACCATAGAAACATGGACATGAAACATGTCCTAATGTCTCATGCCTAATAGTATGAGAGCTCACAGGGCATTTTAACAACTAATTGAAACAAAAAGCATCTAATAAACACTTGGGGGGGGGGGGGGGGGGCATTTATTAAACAGAAATATGCCTATATTGGGCGTATTTCTGGCTCAGATTGTGACGCAAAGGTCCTAAAAAAGTGTCTGTCTCATTTACCATTTGGTTTAGGCCTCTTTCACACAACTGGTCCACAATGCACGGGCACCAACTTGCAGATCGTGTACCCATTCACTTGAATGAGATCCGAGATCCGTCCGTTCCGCAAGAAGATAGAACAAGTTCTATTTTTTTGCGGAGCGGAACCCTACGGAAGCACTCAGTAGTGTGTCTGTGGGATTCCATTCCGTGCTTCCGTCCCGCACCGCATCTCCGGATTTGCGGATCCATTCAAGTGAATGGGTCCGCATCCGTGATGTGGAATGCACACGGCTAATGCCCTGTGTATTGCCGTATGCTGGCAGCAATACGTGTGAAAGAGGCCTTAGGCGTAGAAAAGGGTCTAAATGTAAGCCAGCTAGGAAGTATAAATTTAGAAGCGGTGGTGACAGGGGCGTACCTAGAGCATTTGGCACCCGGGGCGAACCCTTTGTTTGGCACCCCCCCCTCCCCAAGAAAGTTCTCCCCTTAATTACACCCCCTCCCTTAATTACACGTCACCTCCTCCCTTAATTACACCCCCTCCCTCCCCACCTTAATTACACCCCTCCCTTAATTACACCCACCCTTAATTACACACTCCCCCCCTTAATTACACCCCCTCCCTCCCCACCTTAATTGCAAACCCCTCCCTTAATTACACACACACACCCCTTAATTACACAATTATTTACTCACATTTTGATGATGCTTCAGGCTCCGTCCGACCGCTGGTAATGGATCCTTCCGCTTCTTTAAAAGATCCGTGAAGGCGGCGCGGCGTCAGCGTCGTGACGTCATGTTGTGCGCCGCCGCAATAATCCTTCCACAGAAGCCGGCGCCTGGCAGAGTCGCGTCGCGGTGCAGCAGTGGATGGAGGGGTGACTCCGTCATGGCACCCCCCTTGTGAGTGGCCCCCCCCGGCCCCCCCTTGGTACGCCACTGGGTGGTGAATCTGCCAGTGCAGGGCTTTATTAATTAATAACCCTTTGAGGACCATGTTTTTAATTGCCTGTATCATCTGATTAAGAACTTAAAATACTTTTATTTTTTTTCGAGTTAAAATATTAGTTGTTATCAACAAATGGATCTAGCTTTTTGCCAGTTATTTCATGAAATGGCTTAGTTACAGCAACTGAAGTGTAAGAACTTCAGTTGCTGTAACAAAAACAAATTTGCTTCTTTTGGCCTTCCATTAAAAGTAACCTAAATAGTCACATTTGCCCCGTGTCATAACTCCTCCCCCAAAAATGACACAAGTGTGGAAATGGTTTTATTTATTGTTCAAATACATTCTTAAATGGAAAAAATATAATTATTTTTATATTGATGACGGTAATCTTATGGTCCTCAAAGGGATTTATAAGAACGGCGTCTAAAACGGTCTTAATAAATGACCTCTTGGTGACTAAATAAATCACGTCCCTCACAAATGATAGAATTATATAATCAGTAATGATATAAGATACATACAAGTAGAATTGCTAGAGGCTGAGGAGTAGCAAGTACAAGAAACAATGTATGTCTTTTCAACTCATTAAGTTCTTTTAAAGTTCTATCAAAGATGATTCTTTTGCACCACAGTCTCTGGGTTGTACCCCTGCTTACACATTGGGCTGTATGTGGGATCATTTTCCTTCCTCTCATGTCTCAAGGCTTTCTGTTTGAGCAGACATTGTATGTGTAGGCATTGCATTCTGAGGAAATAACGTTAGTAGTACTTTTAGCGGCAGACATCTCTTTAAATGCTCATGATTACACTCATGTCTTCTAAATGTCACATTTTTTTATATTGTCATTTGTTGTAAATCACAAATTGTATGGTATACATGGAATACATGTGTTTGATATATCAAGTGAGATAACACAGCATTCTCTGTGATGTACAGACCTCCATCACAGAGTAGTTACACTATGATAAGAAAAAGGGTGGAGTAATACTGGGTGTCAGAGAAGATAACAAAACTGATATGTTTTTCATTATCCTCCCTAAAATGGGTGGAAAAGTCAGCATAATGTAATCTCATGTATTGTCCTCTGTTATTCCGAATACTGTGTAAAATCTTCTAAAAATAATTCTGCTTTATTGAAAGCCACACTTCTCAAAAATGAACTAATATATAACTTCATGTCACTTTGAAAATCAAGGTCCAAAAGTGATAGTTTTTATTTTGCATACCCTTAGAGGCAGGGATGAGTTAGCTGCAGTGGAATTCCGGCCACTTTATTTATTTACCACAGATACCATGCTGGGGGTGTCCAAAGTTAGGAAGATGGGGTGCTAAGTATAATGTAATGGAGCAAAGACTTCCCTAAAGTGCATTTTGCTTTAGATCCTAGATATTTATTAAGATTGACGTTTTAGACACCGGTCTTAAAAAAGCCCTAAGCTGGCGGTGGTTCTGCAGAAGTTATGAAGAGGCGCAGGCCTCTACTTAACTTTAGAGCATCCACCACCGGTCTAAATGTAAGTCAGCTTCCTAGCTGGCTTAAATTTCGAAAATTTTCTATGCCTAAAACAGGCATAGAAAATGCTAAATAATACGGGAAGGCCAGCTCGGCCTCTTCCCCCCCTTTTTCAGACTTGGCATGATTGCGGCGCAAATAACCTTTGCACCGCAATCTTCAACAGATAGACACCAGAAAACTGGCATTTATCTGATAGTAAATGACCCCCTATGTGGGTATTCCTGTACTGCCACTTTATTTTTAAGCCAAAACCAGGAGTGGAACCTAACATGTATTAAAGAATGATTTTTACCTCTTCTTTGTTATAGACCCTCCTCTGACCAACCAACTATATTAGTTTGCCAGAAATAAGGCAACTTATATATAGATTTGATAAGCACAAAGAGCGTCCAAGAGAAAAAAAATGCTAAGTTTTAAAGGGTTTCCTGGGCTCCAGGTACTGATGATCCATCCTCAGGATAGGTCATCAATATCATATTGGTGGGGTCTGACACCACAATGCTGGAAACTTACAGTGTACAAACTTGGAGGCAGACAGTTTTGTACACTGTGTAGCAGCCGTACTGGGGTAGTATAGCTAAGTTTCCAAGTGAATGGGAGCTGAGCTTCAGTACACCAGCACTGGAAAGTAAACAGTGTATGGAGCCTTCTGCTCCCGACACTGTGGCTACCTGAAATTCTGGCTTGTATGAGACCCATCGAACTGGAATATTTTAATATACATCAACAATCCCTTTAATAGTGGGGTATTTTAACCCCTTAACACTATATGATGAATATATTTGTCATGGAGCACTGCTAATCCATAGCACTAAACTGTCACCAAACTGTTACACACAGCCAAGGATCTCCGCTAACCAGCCCGGAACCAATGAGGGAAGTCCCAGGCCTGTGATCGCTTTTATTGGCTAGTCTGTAGTACAGCATGTCCCCAATCAGCCCCCCCCCCCCCCCAAATCATGTTCAGGATGCCTGTACGGTAGCAGAAAGTGTCAGCTGTATCATACAGCTGACACTCTTCTGCAACGGCTGACATCGGTGCTGGCACTGATGTTGGCGGTTTAACCACTTCCATTCAGCATTCCGATGGTTGAGGGTCCAGACTGTCCATGATGGAGTAGTCTCTGAGCAGGCTGCAAACCAGCCTGTGGCTGTGTTTAGGTTCCGTGGAAGAGCCCGTAAAGCAAGGTGTTTTAGGCTACTCCTGTGAATAGCCTCTGAGTTCATTTTACAGGACATCTAACAGGACCTGCGCAAACGGGCAATCCCAAAATAGGTGCAAGGGTGTTTCCTCCTCCAACAGCTACCTTGGGAAATACCTGGTATTGCATAATCCACAGGCATGCATGAAAGTACTCAGGGGGCAGGCCCCCCTGAATGGCCATCCATGTTAAGTCTTTGTGCTCGTTAGTTAACCAGCTAGAAGCCACATACTTCCAAACAGTCTCAGCGGTGGCAGCTGGGAGCCCTGGAATAGACTCTGTTAAGTCTTTTGCTTGGATGAGCTTGTGGATAGTCTTTGGGTTCCTGTTAAACTGTGATGTGAGGAGGCCAAGATTGTGGTCGAATTCCTTGCAGGTGTGGGTGAGCGGCGCCACCGAACTGCGCAGAAGGTGGTCACAGTCATCCATGTAATGCGAGCACTTGATCATTTGTCATTCTGGTCCTGGTGTGGTGATCCCTCTGACCTATGGATTTTACTGTATAGACTCTACAGAGAGCTCTATAACACAAACAAAAAGAATAGGTGAAAGAGGACAGCCTTGTCTGACGCCAGAGAGGACCAAGAAGAGGTGAGTCTTCCAGCTTCTTCACTGTGCTGAAAATATCAAGGTAAATAAGGTTAACATAGGAGCAGAACATTTCCCTAGCCCAAACCTTTGCAGCACCTCGCCCACAAAAATGTATGTCTCTAATGAGAGCAAGGCTTTCTGCAATTCTATGGCCAGAACCTTGGCGATGATCTTGTAATCCATGGCAGAAGAGAGATGGGATGCCAATTTTTTAAATCCCCTCTTACCCTTCCATTTATACAAGATCGTGATCATTCCCTCCCTCAATGACAAAGGCCCTCCACCACCATCTCCTCATACAGCTCAAGCAGGTCCTGGCAAATGAGGTCCTACAGCGCTACATAGAGCTCTGCTGGGAGACAGTCACTGCCTGGCTTCCTGCCTGGCCTGAAGGATGTACCGTAGCAACAGAGTGCAGCTCCTCTAACTTCATGGGAGCACCCATCACCACCGCACCTGCAGGATCAAGAGTTTTAGTGGTACCTGACAGGAACCTATTTGCGGTGTCCAGGTTGGGGGTTTTCAGGCAGTAGAGGTTGCTGTAGTAGTCTCTGACTCCCTCCTTCTCCATTGAGATGTTTCCAGTCTTGTCTCGCAGCTCAGTGGGGCGTGTGGCTAGTGTGGAGCTTCCTGAAAAATAAAGTTACATATCTCACCCTTCTCCAGGTGCTATGCTTTGGAATGGAGGATGATGATAGGACCTTTTTGGTCTCCACCAGTTCAAACCTGACATCCCAGCTGCACTGGTTAAGGTCCTGCAAGGTAGGTAGCTCTCTCTGAAGATCGTTTGTTGACAACCTTTCACCTGAAATAAACTACTAAACTTGACTTTAACATACTTCCACCATTCAGCAGGATAGTTTAAAAGGCATTTATCATTCCTCCAGCCAATATAGGCATTCCTCAGTTCCCCCATCACATTCTCTCTTTGAAACAGAGCACAATTAAGCTTCCAGGAGCCAGGAACATAAGAAAACCGTTGCCCAGGGCCACCTGCCGCCTATTGGCCCTGTGGTTTTACCACCCAAGACGTAAACACAAAGTAGATGCGAGACCGCTGTGAGACATAACGGTGGCTCCAATTGTAATTAACAGAGCCAGCCCCGATGGTACCCACAGCAGCCCGCAAAGATGCTTTTGTCACCATCTCAATGAGAAGTTTTGAAGAAACATCCAGGTTGGTTCTTGCTGAGGTATGCCTGTCGTCAATGGGACAGTTAAAGTTCCTGCCCAGCACCACTGCCCTAGTGATGACAAGTTGTGTCAGTAGGAGCTGGAAAAGCTTCAAGTGCTAGCTCCCGACCAGGCGGTCATACGTGCTTATGAGACTAACCAGCTCCCCCACCCATGAGCCATCTGCAAACAGTAGACTGCTGCAGGTGAGCTCATGGACACAACCAAGAGGTGCTTCTTCCAGACGGGTGGATCTGTGCCAATTCTTCCATTAAGCTCTTCCAGACAGGTTGAGCTGCGTAGATTCTTCTATTTAGCTTGTCCAGTTGAGCATAGCTATGCAGATTCTTCCACTGGGCTCTTCTATGTGGGTGGGTCTCTGCAGATTCTCCAGCACAGTTCTTCCATTCAGCCAAAGCTTCTCCCAATGTTCTCCATGAAGATCTTCAGAATCGATGATCCTTGGCAAAGTCATCTTAAGGTGGTCTCTAGGATTTTAGCTCAAGAGTCCTTATAAGAACTTTTTTTTAGAGAACCACATCTGTGATCATGGTATCTCCCCTGCCAGACAGCTGTTTCAAGGCGATTGCCCCTCATGAGTGCAGAGCAGAGAGTACTAGCTTAATTGGGTGAGAGGTCTAGGTCAGGATTTGGGAGGGTACTATATCTTCTTATGGAAAGTGCCTTAATTGGCCTGAGCAGGCTTATAGGCCATCCATGCTCCTCTGGACTTCTGGGAAGAAGGTATGCAAATATGCCCTTAGCAAGCTGTGCATCTGATGCCACCAGATGTAAAGTAGATAGCTATCCCATAAGTCAATTTTTGACCCTTTTAAATAGGCCTTGAGACATGACTTGGATAATAGTACAAGAGAGTATAACAGAGTACTCTCTCCTCTGCACTGATGAGGGGCAATCACCCGAAAATAGCTGTCTGCAGATAAGGTGCTTGCTTATTTATTATTTAAGTCATGTCTCAAGGCCTATTTAAAGGGTCAAATAGCTACCTTATGTCTGGTGACAGCAGAGGCAGAGCTTGCTAAAAAGCTACTTGCATACCTTACTGTCTAAAATAACAGCAATACTTTTTTATTCTTTTATACAGTTTCATATATTTGCACTATTGTGCTTCTCAGTTCATTTCAAAACTGTGCCACCTTGAGTATGAACAGTTTATTGAGGACAGAACTCCCTTCTTAGGTTTTATAAAATGTATGTCCTATAAGACTCCTCATGTCGATTAAGGCACTTTTCATAACGAAATATAGTAACCAACAAATCCTGACCTAGGTTATATAAAAAAATCATTACCTCTACTGGTCAAACTCAGTGTTACACAGTACTCCATCTATTGGTCTAACTCAGTATTGCACATCTATCATTTACCTGTACTGGATAGTTCAAGTACCAATTCTTTACCGCAAGATCAAACGCACAAATATTTGGTGGGGGAAAAAAATCAAGTAAAAAGGTTTTAAAACCCCTACGGGAATTATAGATATTTCCTGGAACCTGCTCTACCTTAAAAAACAAAACCACTTACCCAGGGGCGGACTGAGAACTTAATGCCCTGGAAAAATTAAAAGTCGCCCCATGCTGTAGATAGGTCCACATTAGCAGAAAGCAGGGCAACACAAAAGGCAGGGCCAACACAAGTAGATAGGGCTAACATGAGTAGGTGGGGTTAGTAATACCATAGTGCAACGCAAAATACCATCCTAACAAAACCAAATACCAGAGTGCAGCACAGTATACCCCCAAATGCTGTCCTTCTAGCCATCAATAGCTTTCATTTTCTGTCCTCCTTCTACAGTTGTCTCTAGTTAAGATATGGAGAAAGGGGCTTAGGAGGTGAGATGCAGTCCACAACACCAGGCCAACGCTATCTTCAGCATGCTGTATGGACTTCCCCTAGTAATAACTCTTATAGTGCCCCAGTAATATGCTCCCCAAATGGCCAAGGAGAGAAGAAAAAAAAAAAAATACATTTGTCATTCCTAGTCTCTGGTACAGGCCACAGGCCATTTTTAGCCTGGGCCTGAGAGGCTTCTTTCCCTGTGCAATTTTTACACAGCCTCATATAGTTGCCTGTGGCCTATAAGAGTGAACTGCAGGGCAGAGAGCCATGGGATCCAATGCCCTGCCACAATATCGAACTGTATCACTGTCCTGAGGACATAAATACCTAGTATTGACAGTGTTAATTACAGCTGAGACAATCAGATCACTATGTACCCAGCTAGTGGCAGTAAGAAGGATTTGGGCAGCCCCCGAGTCATTGGCCCACCGTTATCCTGCAAGATCTATGGCCAGTCAGTCTCTGCACCTACCTGGTCAACAGTGCTCCATTTCAGTCTCAAGGGTCTCATCCCTACTGCTTCAGGTCGTCTCTTCTATCATGGTATGGGGTTCTGATTTGGGAGTCTGATATGGGGGTCTGATCTGAGAATCAGATATGGGGGTCTGATCTGAAGTCTGGTATGGGGTTCTGATATGGGGGTCTGATCTGAGGTCTAATATGTGGGTCTGCTCCTAGGTCTGACAAAGGGGTTGTGATGCTTGGATGAGCGCTGCTGTCTCTTCCTCGGCCTGTGACATCATGCCATTTGGTCAAATGGCCTTTGTGCAGGTCAGTCCATTCAAGTGAATAGGATTAGGCTGCAATACCAAGCACAGCCTCTTATACAATGAACGGGGTTGTGCATTTCTGTGCAACATTTCAGTAGAAAAAACTGCCTTCAAACCACACCAGTGCTTGAAAAATATGGATGCAATTCCACTAAGAAACAAAAATTAGCATTATAATTTTCCTGTGATGCTGTGATCTTTTCATGCTGTTTCATTTTATAGTTATTGAACCCAAAATTCGAGGGAAAGTTACCTGATGTATACATTCAATAGGCCCATAGACTTTTAGCTGGATGTGTGCCAAAAGAGTGTCCTCAAAAGTGTCCTTTCAATACCACTATACAAAAAATGCATACCATGCAGTACTTTTTTTTTAGAAGAGTTAATAGATCATGTATGCAATTGTATTGCATGTGTTTAGTGTCCCTTTTCAAATGGTCCAGCCAAATGTGTTGATGAAACTGGGCATGGGAGAGACAATCTTAGGGCTCGTTCACACAAACGTTTTTTGCGTTCCGTATACGGGCAGTTTTTTTTAGTATACAGAACCATTCATGTCCATATGCATTCCGTTTCCGTAATTCAGTTTTTCCGTTCAAAGATAGAACATGTCCTATTATTGCCCACAAATCACGTTCCATGGCTCCATTCAAGTCAATGGGTCTGCAAAAAAAACAGAACACATACGGAAAGTACTCCGTATGTCTTCCGTATCCGTTCCGTTTTTGCGGAACTATCTATTTTTTCTATGTAATTACTGTATACTTTATATGCCATATGGAAAAACGGAACGGAAAAACAGAATGGGACCGGAAACACTACTGAAACAAAAAACAGAAAAACGGATCTGTTAAAAACACTGAAAAAGCCATACGGTCGTGTGAACACGCCCTTTCAGTCTCAAAATATGCATCCTAACTATAATGCATGGGTTTGGGTTCTCTAAATTCCTTTTATCCCCTTTTCAATAAATGACTGCGCTCCCTAAAAAATCTTTTTAGGGAGGCCTATCACATCCTCTGATCTAACTCCTCTCCGTATGTAGCCCATTTATCATCATCTCCTGAACCCGATCCTCCACCAATCTCTCCACTGCACCCACAAGCACTACAGCTATCAGCTGGTGACCGGCTCATGCAGCTTTATTTCTACTCTCTGGACCATTGCACAAAGCAAGCACTTTTACCTATCTCCTCATAGATTGGAAGCTCTTGTGAGCAGGGCCCTCATTCCTCTTGTTCGAATTATTGACGATGTTATTTATAACTGCCTGTACATGAATCCCTGAATTGTAAAGCGCTGCAGAATATGTTGGCGCTATATAAATAAAGATGATTATTACTTTTATTATTATTATGTAGTAAACTGTGTTCACACTTCTTACTTTCTACAACCAAAATATTTAATAAGGCGCTACTACACTGTATATAAAAATACGAGCTACTTAGTGACCAACCCCCAAAAGCATGTTAGGAAAATCAAACCAGTGTACAGATGCAAAGAGAACCAGAGGATGGTGGCTCACCCTTATAAAGAACTGGTCACTTTTACATCATATCTGTCGCGATTTAGACGTGTGTCTTAGTTCCTCTCCGCTGCAGTATAAATCAGCGGCTGTTCGACAATATTAACTCTACGTCAGCTCTCTTGCTGCCATAAATGTAAGTTATTTTTTACTCCAAAAACAGGCATGGAAAATGATGAATGAGAAGGGCCCGCCCTCTTCCACTCCACACCACACCACGCCCCCTTTTTTCAAAACTGGAGAAAAGTGGAGTAAGTGGCGTACATAGGAAAAAATGCACAGATTTTAACGCAAAGCACCTTTGCGACAAAATCTGCATCTTATATATGCCAAAAAGTGGTATATATTTTCATAAATGACCCCCAAAGACCCTGTCCACACCATAAACAAAAATGTAATAACTTCATTTTAGGAATTAGAAGACATCCCTAAAGAAGCAAGCTGTTCAGACACACCTTCAGTAGATCATATTACTTCACATCCATTTGGTTGGGGGTCTTGCTGTGGTGGTCTTTCTAATTGGAGATAATTAACTCCTTTGTTGCCTGGGAGTGTCCATTTAACCCTACCAATGCCAGCTACCCATTCAGGTAATGGTGTTACTTTTTACAGAATATCTTCATTGATTTATGAGGTTTGAACTGTAAAAATTATGTAAATCCATGAAACTTTTTTTTTAAATTAAATATGACATTTTTTGTTTCACGGGTTAGGACTGGCCCACCAGAGTACTACAAGATCTTTCTGTTGGTTCAAGTTCTGAAACAACAATTGAGCCTCAAATGTCCAGTAGAAGACAACCTGATCTGGAGATGACTTTGGAGAACTCAACTGTTACTAGGGACTCTTTCTAATTAATTTGCAAACAATGTATAGCATGCAGCAATTGAGCACACAATGGTCAGGAAGGAAGCGTGCCTCTCCAACAGTCTCCTGCTCATTAGTGGAGGTGAAGCCCAGCATTTACATGAAGCGTCACCTCCACAGTATGAAGATGAGCGATGGCTACTGTTGGCATAGCTCATTTCTGCTGCTCAGAAATTATAATTTGTGTCCGCATGAATGATTGTTTTACCCGATGAATGAGCGTTTCGCTTGTTCATTGGGTGATCTGCGGTACCTTTAGACAGGCAGATTATTGGGAATGAGCATTCATAAGAATGTTCGTTCCTGATATTCTGCCCGACAATCCGGTAGTGTAAACCCACCTTTCTTGAAATGCCTCATGTGTGTAATGATATGGCCTCATGCACACAACTGTATGTAGTTGTGGTCCGCAAAATATGGATGACGTCTGTGTGACATCTACAGTACAGACCAAAAGTTTGGACACACCTTCTCATTCAAAGAGTTTTCTTTATTTTGATGACTATGAAAATTGCAGATTCACACTGAAGGCATCAAAACCATGAATTAACACATGTGGAATTATATACATAACAAACAAGTGTGAAACAACTGAAATTATGTCATATTCTAGGTTCTTCAAAGTAGCCACCTTTTGCTTTGATTACTGCTTTGCACACTCTTGGTATTCTCTTGATGAGCTTTAAGAGGTAGACCCCTGAAATGGTTTTCACTTCACAGGTGTGCCCTGTAAGGTTTAATAAGTGGGATTTCTTGCCTTATAAATGGGGTTGGAACCATCAGTTGCGTTGAGGAGAAGTCAGGTGGATACACAGCTGATAGTCCTACTGAATAGACTGTTAGAATTTGTATTATGGCAAGAAAAAAGCAGCTAAGTAAAGAAAAACGAGTGGCCATCATTACTTTAAGAAATGAAGGTCAGTCAGTCAGCCGAAAAATTGGGAAAACTTTGAAAGTAAGAGCTATTTGACCATGAAGGAGAGTGATGGGGTGCTGCGCCAGATGACCTGGCCTCCACAGTCACCGGACCTGAACCCAATCGAGATGGTTTGGGGTGAGCTGGACCGCAGAGTGAAGGCAAAAGGGCCAACAAGTGCTAAGCATCTCTGGGAACTCCTTCAAGACTGTTGGAAGACCATTTCAGGGGACTACCTCTTGAAGCTCATCAAGAGAATGGCAAGAGTGTGCGAAGCAGTAATCAAAGCAAAAGGTGGCTACTTTGAAGAACCTAGAATATGACATATTATTAGTTGTTTCACACTTGTTTGTTATGTATATAATTCCACATGTGTTAATTCATAGTTTTGATGCCTTCATAGTCATGAAAATAAAGAAAACTCTTTAAATGAGAAGGTGTGTCCAAACTTTTGGTCTGTACTGTATGTTGCATTGTTTTTTTTGTGGAACGATTAACTTCAGTGGGTCTATAGACTGCATTTTACAGCCAAGAAAAGGACATATTCTATCTTTTGTGGAACAGACATACAGATTCGGAAAGCAAACAGATGGAACACGGACACCATTGCATTTTGCGAACCAGAAAATACATATGGTTGTGTGCATGAGGCCTAAGACCTAGTTCCCACTTCCGTGATTTAGTCAGTGATTTCCATCAGTGATTTTGAGCCAAAACCAGGTGCGGCTCTAAACACAGAACAGGTGCAGATCTTTCCATTATACCTTATACAGTATCTGTGTAGCCGCCACTTCTGGTTTTGGCTCACAATCACTCATCATAATTACTGATTAAGGGTTCATGCACACAAGTGTGTGTCCCCGTGCCTGTATTGCAGACCGCAAACAGCACTACTTCCGTGGGATTTCCGGGCCGTGTCTCTGCACCACAAAAAATAGAACATGTTCTATTTTTTTGGGGTTATGAACATATATTGCAGATCACGGACCCATTCAAATGAATGTGTCTGCATCTGCAAACCGCATTCATTTGGCCGGTACCCGTGCATTGCAGACCAGTAATTGCAGTCCACAGCACGTAACACATGCACATTTGCGTGTTTCATCCTTTAAGATGTCTGTGAACGACCTGTGTTTGTCATCCATATTTCAGGAACACTAATTTCCAGAGAATCACCTTCCAATGGTCAGTGATAAATGGACCAAACGCAGATGCTATCAGTGTTGAGTCAGTGATTTTTCATGGACCCATAGACTTCAATGGGCGTGTTCAGTTAACATCATGGACCAAAGTAGTGCATGTCTCTGTGATTTTTTCAGTCAGTAAAATAATAATGTGTGAACAAACATATTAAAATCAATGGGTACGTGTGCTGTCTGCAAAAATGCTGACTGCACATATCAGTGAAAAGCAGATATATGAACAAGGTCTAAATCACTGATGCTAACTAGACCTAAGAAAATTTACAATGCAAGTAAAATAAAATTTGCACACAAAAATTACATTTAAATGAGCTATTTTCAGTTATTCTCAGTTTTGACCCTTTACACTTAGATATTTGTTGTTTTGTTTTGTAAATTGTAAAAAAGATTTTCATACTAAAAACCCAATCCAAATGCATGAAACATGCCAAGGAGAACTTGCAGGTGTAATGAGGGGCATAGGTGCATAATATGCGTGGTTTCCTCATGAATTATCTTTAACATTTTCAGACATGTTGCTGATCCATAGAACTGATCAATGGAGAAGTCTTTTTGCTTCGCATTGAGAGACATAGAAGGGTGGGCTGCTAAACAAGCATAATTCCAATGTCTGCAGACAGATAGTGACATTGCATTCTACTTCTGCAGCGAAGATAGAGATAAAACATGGCTGGAACTAGGGAGATAACTACTGTACATTGTGCAAGACTTTAGAATTATATCATTAACCTTAATGTCCTTAAAAATCAGGTCTAAGCATAATATGACCACTATACATGGCTTACAACATGTTGGTTGGTCAAATGGGGACACGTAGGGTTCCATGGCATGCTGAATACTTTGAAATCCAGAATTTTTATCCATAATACTGTATATAGGGAACTAAATTAAACTTCCAACTCATGGCTTGATACACTGCTGGTTTAAAAGTTGCTGGACCTGTACATCTCAGTTGCTAAAAATTTGAAAGCATGCCTTTCAGGCATTGTCTTGAGGGGTCAAAAGGGTCAAGGTGCTGCATGAGTGGAAAATAAAGGACTAGAAATTGTATTACATGGTCCAATGGGATGAATTTTAAGGGCCATTCACATTCTGGACATTTCTGATAAAATCACAGGACAGGTATGGGTCCTACCTTTGGGCCCCAGGGCCCTATCTTGGCCACTGGGAATGGAGAGGTAGCCACACATGCATGGCTCTCTACATTCACTTTTAGCTTATTCCACTTACTCGATTTACATGGACAGAGACTGGAAAAGTGGCCAAGATTGAAGGAAAGATGGGTGGCAGTAAATACAGGACATTTGTGAGGAAAGCCTCTTTCAGTATGCCAGAGATTTGAGACTGGATTAACCTTCCAGCATGACGATGATCCTAAACACACTGCTACTGAAGCTACACTGGAGTGGTGTAAGGGGAAATATTTCAATGTCCTGGAATGGTCTTGTCAAAGCCCAGACTTCCATCCAATTGAGACTCTGTGGCATGACGCGTGTAAACTGCTGTGCACCAACTCGTCCTGTTTAACACTTGCATCTTTAATTTGTAGGAGGTTATTTGTAATTCATTGAGCCACAAAGTATTGACTTTCAGGGGGTAAATACTGATAGACAATAAACTACTCTGGCTTGCCTGGCCAACAGTCCGCTCCACTATGGCACCTGGGCCAGAGCCCTGAAGAATAACATTTAGGAGAATGCACAGAAGTGCGCCACATTTGGAAACAGAACATCAAAGTTTGCATATAGCAGTGATACTCTTGCTTGCCTGGCAAAGATTCAGTCCGAGAAGACCACACAGTTCACATCCCTGAAAAATTAAATTTAGGCATTTGCAGATCAACAAGTCAGATTTTGCTTATAGCAATGATACTCTTGCTTGCCCCTCCAATAATCAGTCTCAGTACACCACCATGCCAGAGCCCAGAAAAATTACATATAGGCGAAGGCACGGAAGTGCACCACATTTACCAAAAGTAAGCAGGAAGGCAGCAACTGAACAACCAGCACTTCAGGTGGGAGTTCAGCTTGCACATAAGCTAATTGCTGGTAGAGAATAGTTTTCTCATGGCCACACATTCCGTTATGGATGTCTCATGATGGAGCGGAAGACAAGGAGGAGGAGGATGAGTCTGAACAAGAAAAGAAGCAGCTATGACGATGATGACAAAGACATTATACTGTTGGGGAGGTAGGCTGGCTGCCACAAAGAAGCAATAGGAGAAGAGTAAAAAGAGGTTGAGTGATTCCACCAGGGTTATTAGCCCTGGGGATAAGGCGCCAGAGGGATGGAGAAGATGCTGGTGTAGATAAAGGAAAATAAAATAGCACCACCGTCTACGTGCCGTTCAGTAACTATTTAGGGAAGGCAGCACAAGTGTTATAGGGAAATGAAAAAATATTTTTCAATCCCAATAGACAAATACCAGTAATGGATGAAAGTAGTCTGGTGGTTCCAAACCAACTGAATGGATCCAACCAGACGTGATTCAAAGAAAGAGAACACTATAGTAGGCGCCACTCCCAAGAGTATGGAGGAAATAGGTGTGGTAAGTAATACCCCCTTATACCAGATGATGATGATAATACAGAATAATCTCCTAAGAGGAGGTTGGTAATTCTGAAAGTTAAAGTACTCACTTCACAGGGGGGGTAGTCACAGGATAAAGCTCAAGACACCCGTGACTAACTGCCCCCCTAGCCAGGATCGCATATCAGATGGTGTCAATTGATGGCAGCCAACGACAAGGCTTCTGATCAAATGCAGTTTATTTCAGTAGAAAATATGAATATCCCAACGTGTTTCGGAAGTCTCACAACCCTCCTTCTTCAGAGGTATTAAGAAAAGAATAAGAATAGAATAGAAAAGAATAGAATAAAAAGAATAAAAGAATAGAATAGAATTCTGTATGTTTTATTCTTTTCTTAATACCCCTGAAGAAGGAAGTGTCATGGTCTTACCTGCTTGCTGCTCTCCTTCGTTTGACATGTGCTGGCGGCCATCTTGGATCCTGGGTTTCTTGTAGCCTTCCACCCTGCGGCTCCTCCTTCCCCTGGGAGGAGCTGGATGCCTAGCTCATATATATAGGAGGTCTGTGGCTTCAGTTCCTTGCTTGGTCCTCTTGTGTTCACATGCTTCTAAGACTGCTGCTGCTTCTGGTTCCTGATCCTGGCTTCGTCTGACTACCCTGCTGGTTCCTGATCCTGGCTTCGTCTGACTACCCTGCTGGTTCCTGATCCTGGCTTCGTCTGACTACCCTGCTGGTTCCTGATCCTGGCTTCGTCTGACTACCCTTCTGGTTCCTGACCTCTGGCTTCGCAAAGACTCTGCTCGGTTTCACCATCCGTTTGGACTTTTGCTTTACAGCTTTATTTTCAATAAAGCCTTCTTATTTTCACTTATCTCTTGTTGTACGTCTGGTTCATGGTTCCGTGACATTAGGACCAAGCTATGAATTCTGACGGTACAGGGCCATCCTCGCTACCCACGCTGGTTGCCAGACTTGATCAGCAGGATCACCTGTTGGGTCGGTTCGCTGTGGCGTTGCAAACCCTGCTTGAACGCATGGCTCATTTCGCTCCCGTTGCCGATGGGTCGGTTGTCGCTCCTGGGCTCGCTCCTACTGCCGCTCCGGTTGTTGCGCCAGAGTCTACCCCGACACCTGTTGTTGCGCCTGCGGTGTTTCGGGGTATGACCGGTTCTGCCCCTCTTCCACAGCGCTTTGGGGGAGAGCCAACTCAGTGCCGAGGTTTCCTTAACCAGGTGGGCATTTATTTCGAGTTGCTGCCACATGCCTTTCCTACTGAGAGATCAAAGGTGGGCTTCTTGATCTCGCTGCTCTCGGACAAGGCCTTGGCCTGGGCCAGCCCTTTATGGGAGAACAACAATCCGGTGGTTGCCGAGTTTTCCGGTTTTGTTGCTTCTCTTCGGAAGGTATTCGATGTGCCGGCTCGTGCTGCCTCTGCTGCGAAGCTCCTTATGTCCATCAGACAGGGTTCACGATCCGTAGCTGAATACGCCATTGAGTTTCGTACCCTGGCAGCAGAGGTGGGCTGGAATAATGAGGCTCTGGTCGCTGCTTTCTCTCATGGTCTCTCGGATGCCTTGAAGGATGAGGTTGCAGCTAAGGACCTACCAGTTGAGCTCGAGTCTCTTATTTCTTTCCTGATTTTGATTGACACCAGACTCAGGGAGAGACCTTCCTTTAAGGAGAACCTGCGGAGGTCTTCTAACAGATTGGTGCCTACGTTTGCTGTCCCACCCGTGCCTCCCTCTCCTCCCACGCCTCCTGGGGATGACTTGTCTGGGGGTGAACCCATGCAGCTGGGGTTTGCTCGCCTGTCCGAGGGGGAGAGGGCACTCCGGAGACGCGAGGGCCGATGCATGTACTGTGGTCTCGGTGGGCATTTTCGGTTGGCATGTCCGAACCGTCCGGGAAACGCTCGTACCCTGAGATCCTGTCGGGGGCAGATCTTGGGTGGAGTCTCCTCGTCCCCGGTTTCCCGTGTTGACAAACCACTGATCACTGTTGTCCTCTCCTGGGTCGGGGGCTCGGTGACGACCCAGGCGTTGGTGGACTCTGGTGCTGGGGGTTTGTTCATTGATAGTGTGTTCGCTGCCGCCAATTCCATTCCTCTGCAGGCTCGAGGTTCCCCACTGGCTCTTGAGGCGATAGACGGCAGACCCCTTCTGCCGCCACACGTGACTCATGAGACCCTTCCAGTGGGGATAGCCATTGGTGCCGTTCACAGAGAATCGGTCTGCCTCCAGGTTATTTCGTCTCCACACTACTCGGTGGTCTTGGGGTACCCCTGGCTCCAGAAGCATAATCCGACTTTCGATTGGAGATCGGTCGAGATCCTCTCGTGGTCACCGCAGTGTGGGGCTAGTTGCATCCATGGGTCTGTCAAGTTGCTGTGTACTTCCTCGGACTCTCTGTTGCCTCCTGAATACGAGGAGTACCGGGATGTATTCGATAAGGTGCGCGCGGTTGCCCTACCTCCGCACCGCCCATACGATTGTGCCATAGAGTTACAATCTGGTGCCGTTCCTCCTCGTGGCAAAGTCTATCCACTGTCGGTAGCGGAGAATGAGGCCATGGAGGAGTACGTGAGGGAGGCGCTTTCACGCGGACACATTCGCAAATCTTCGTCCCCGGCAGGGGCTGGATTTTTCTTTGTGAAAAAGAAGGGCGGTGAGTTGAGGCCTTGCATCGATTACAGGGGTCTCAATCGCATCACGATCAAGAACGCTTACCCGATACCCTTGATTTCCGAGCTGTTCGATCGCCTTAAAGGGGCCACGGTCTTTACCAAACTCGACCTGAGGGCGGCATATAACCTGGTAAGGATCAAGGCGGGCGATGAGTGGAAGACCGCGTTTAACACCAGGACCGGTCATTACGAATCCTTGGTTATGCCCTTTGGGTTGTGCAATGCGCCCGCAGTCTTTCAGGAATTCATCAACGATGTTTTCCGTGACCTGTTGCAGCAGTGTGTGGTAGTCTATTTGGATGACATCTTGGTATATTCTGAATCCATGGAGGCCCACATTCTGGATGTCAGACGAGTGTTGCAACGGTTACGAGAGAACAAGCTGTTCGGTAAGCTTGAGAAATGCGAATTTCACCGATCCCAGGTAACCTTCTTAGGTTACATCATTTCCGCTGAGGGGTTCTCCATGGATCCTGAGAAGGTTTCGGCTGTCTTACAGTGGCCCCAGCCCAGTGGTCTTCGTTCCCTGCAGCGCTTTTTGGGCTTCGCCAATTATTATCGGAAGTTCATCAGGGACTTTTCCATGCTGGCCAAGCCTCTCACGGATCTGACCAGGAAGGGCAGTAATTCCCAGGTCTGGCCGCTCGAGGCCATCCGAGCTTTTGAGGCCCTAAAGTCCGCCTTTGTGTCGGCTCCGATTCTGTCGCATCCCAACCCTGGGTTGCCCTTTGTCCTCGAGGTGGACGCGTCTGAGACGGGAGTAGGCGCCCTTCTGTCTCAGCGTAGAACACCAGAGGGTCCTCTGCTTCCTTGTGGGTTTTACTCCCGGAAACTGTCTTCCGCGGAGTGCAACTATCAGATTGGTGACAGGGAGTTATTGGCCATCGTGCAGGCCCTTAAAGAATGGAGGCACTTGCTCGAGGGTTCGGTGGTTCCGGTTCTCATCCTGACGGACCACAAGAATCTGACCTACCTTTCTGAGGCCAAGAGATTGACACCACGTCAGGCCAGATGGGCTCTGTTCTTGTCACGTTTTAATTACGTGGTCTCCTACCTACCCGGTTCCAAGAACATCAGGGCGGATGCCTTATCACGGCAGTACTCCGAGCTGTCCAGGGAGGAGTCGATTCCGACTTCGGTCATACCTCCGAATCAGATCCTGGCCGCCATTCGCACCAGCCTGACCTCTCCCCTGGGTGAGCAGATTTTGGCGGCTCAATCTGGTGCTCCCTCTGGGAGACCCAACGGCAGATGTTTTGTGCCTGAGGAGTTGCGCACTCGGTTGTTGCGAACCTACCATAACTCCAAGACCGCGGGGCATCCTGGAAAGAATCAGCTGTCCTGGGCTGTTTCACGTCTGTTCTGGTGGCCTTCCCTACGTTCCGACATCGCCGCATATGTAGCGGCATGCTCCGTTTGTGCCCAGAGTAAGTCCCCTCGGCACCTTCCGTTGGGCCTTCTGCAACCCATAGCCACCGGGGAGCGCCCATGGTCACACCTGGGGATGGATTTCATTGTGGACCTCCCTGCATCCCGAGGCCATACGGTCATTCTCATGATTGTGGATCGGTTTTCCAAAATGTGCCACTGTGTTCCTCTCAAGAAGTTACCCTCTGCACAAGAGTTGTCCACGATTTTTGCCAGGGAGGTCTTCCGGTTGCACGGTTTGCCTAAGGAGATTGTGTCGGATCGGGGGAGTCAGTTTGTGTCCAGGTTCTGGCGCGCCTTTTGCTCCCAGTTGGGGATTCATCTCTCCTTCTCCTCGGCCTACCACCCTCAGTCCAATGGGGCCGCAGAACGATCCAATCAGGCCTTGGAGCAATTCCTTCGTTGCTATGTCTCCGATCACCAAGACAATTGGGTTGACCTCCTGCCTTGGGCTGAGTTTGCCAGGAACACGGCGGTGAACTCTTCCTCTGGGACGTCTCCCTTCATGGCCAATTATGGGTTCCAACCTGCCGTGTTACCGGAGGTATTCTCTCCCCAGGATATTCCGGCTGTGGAGGATCACCTTTCCGTCCTACGTGCTTCTTGGGTACAGATCCAGAAGTCCCTTGAGGTCTCTGCGCAGCGCCAGAGATTCCAGGCTGATCGCAGACGAGCGCCTGCTCCTTCCTACCAGGTCGGAGACCGTGTATGGTTGTCCACCCGCAACCTCAACCTTCGAGTGCCCACTCCCAAGCTGGCGCCTCGCTTTGTTGGTCCCTTCCGAGTGCTTCGCAGGGTAAACCCGGTAGCCTATGCCCTTGCGCTTCCTCCTGGCATGCGGATCTCCAACGTGTTTCATGTCTCCCTGTTGAAGCCACTGGTGTGTAATCGTTTCACTTCCTCGGTTCCTCGGCCTCGTCCGGTCCAAGTGGGCAATCGTGAGGAATATGAGGTGAGCAATATCCTGGACTCACGCCTGGTCCGCGGTCGGTTGCAGTTTTTGGTCCATTGGCGTGGTTATGGTCCAGAGGAGCGTTCCTGGGTTCCCTCTGCAGATGTCCATGCTCCTGCCTTGCTCCGAGCCTTTCACGCACGCTTCCCTCAGAAACCGTTTTGTGCTCCCCGGAGGAGGGGCCCTTGAGGGGGAGGTACTGTCATGGTCTTACCTGCTTGCTGCTCTCCTTCGTTTGACATGTGCTGGCGGCCATCTTGGATCCTGGGTTTCTTGTAGCCTTCCACCCTGCGGCTCCTCCTTCCCCTGGGAGGAGCTGGATGCCTAGCTCATATATATAGGAGGTCTGTGGCTTCAGTTCCTTGCTTGGTCCTCTTGTGTTCACATGCTTCTAAGACTGCTGCTGCTTCTGGTTCCTGATCCTGGCTTCGTCTGACTACCCTGCTGGTTCCTGATCCTGGCTTCGTCTGACTACCCTGCTGGTTCCTGATCCTGGCTTCGTCTGACTACCCTGCTGGTTCCTGATCCTGGCTTCGTCTGACTACCCTTCTGGTTCCTGACCTCTGGCTTCGCAAAGACTCTGCTCGGTTTCACCATCCGTTTGGACTTTTGCTTTACAGCTTTATTTTCAATAAAGCCTTCTTATTTTCACTTATCTCTTGTTGTACGTCTGGTTCATGGTTCCGTGACAGGAGGGTTGTGAGACCTCCGAAACACGTTGGTATATTCATATTTTCTACTGAAATAAACTGCATTTGATCAGAAGCCTTGTCGTTGGCTGCCATCAATTGACACCATCTGATATGTGATCCTGGCTAGGGGGGCAGTTAGTCACGGGTGTCTTGAGCTTTATCCTGTGACTACCCCCCTTGTGAAGTGAGTACTTTAACTTTCAGAATTACCAACCTCCTTTTAGGAGATTATTCTGTATTATCATCATCATCTGGTATAAGGGGGTATTACTTACCACACCTATCTGCTCCATACTCTTGGGAGTGGCGCCTACTATAGTGTTCTCTTTCTTTGAATCACGCCCGGTTGGATCCATTCAGTTGGTTTGGAACCACCAGACTAGTTTCATCCATTACTGGTATTTGCCACAAAGAAGACCAGGAGAAGGAGGAGAGACCTGTTCTGGTTTAGAATGCTGGCCAGTTTTATTTTCCCACAGAATCCGGTGATGCAGCGGACTGGCCATAGGGAAATTTCCCAGCGGGCTGATGCCCAGGGGGGCACGTAAGCCCTCCTTAATGCTGCTGGCCACGTACATAATGATCTGATGCTCTCAGTATTAATTAATGCTGGGACGGTATGTTGTGCTGCACTACAGTATTGTTGGCCACCATTCTTCTGTTGTTCCTGCCTACTTGTGGCTTGTGTTGCCCTGTTTTCTGTCATTTGGACTCACCTACAAGATGGGGCCACTTAAACTTTTTTCTAGGGCCACTTTAAGATCCCAGTACCCATGTTTGTGATTGAACCCCCTCAGCTTATTTTACTCCTGCAGATCTAGCACAAGGCTATGGTTTTGTGTACCAACATTATGGGGGAAAAAAAACACCAAAAGGGCTCATGCACACGACCGTATGTATTTTGCAGTCCGCCAAAAAACTGATCCGCAAAATATACAGATGCTGTCCGTGTGCATTCCATATTTTCGCGGATTGGAACAGCTAGTCCCTAATAGAACAGTCCTATCCTTGTTTTTTTGCGGACCATTGAAATGAGTGTAATGGAATGGACATGGAAAGGAAATACATTTATGTGCATGAGCCCTAAGGGAGTTGCTCAGACAGAGCTAGAGGCAGCGGGTTTTGCCTATGTCTGGAATGATTTGAGCCTTCACCCACAGTATCAGCGACATCACCAGTTCCCGAGCTGACCACAACACAAGCAGATCTGGACTTGCCAGTTGTTTTGGAGGTTTTGGCCATACATTGCCTGCACATTTTATTGCCACCACAACCTCCTCTGATGTCTTCTCCTCCTCAGCATCCCGATTCACCTCCCAGGTCCTGTCCAACACACAATCATTGTCATAATCTTAGCCCTCCCACCATTTTTATCAGACAGTAACATCTCATAGTGGGCTCACTGCTATGTATTTTCCTATCGTGCCACTGTTTCTACCACTGCCAATACCATGTCTACAAGTGCCACTATTACCACCACCGCCAACACAGCTAGTCATGGGGTCTCCTGCCTCCCCTACACCTCCTCCTCATGGCAATGCAAACGCTGACTGCTCTCACGCAAGTCATAAACAGGCAGACTCTCTTGACTATCTGCAGTAGTGTGTGGTTTTGCGGACAAGGATAGGGCATTTCTGCAGAAGTAAAAAAAAGGCAGCATGCAGTCGGCCAGTATCCGTGTTTTGCAGATCGGTGATTTGCAGACCGCAAAACACTTAAGACCACGTGCATGAGCTCTTACACCTATTTATGGGTTGTGTTTTCTATTGTAGCTCAGTTTTATTGATGTGCATGAGGCTGGGCTGCAATACCGCACACAACCTGTGGACAGATGTGGTACTGTTTTTGGAAGACAGCTGTAATGTTTTTCTAATCCTGAGCAAACCCTATATGGAATAAGAGCAGTGTATGAAAAGTAAATTCCCTCCATAGTCATCTTTATTTAAGAGGTTTAAAAAAATAATACTTTTGCAATGTACCATATATTCTATTATTTGTCTTTTCAATCCAAGCCCATACTTTGCATGGCAGAATTTCTGTCTAAACAAGACTAAGGTCCTTGAAAAAACATGCCACAATAACAGTACTCTGAAAACCAGGCTACTAAAGTTGAAAAAAATTCTGCTTATACATTCTTGTATGGTTCATTCCTATATGTTGAATTCTTCAACCCAGAATCGAGGCACCCAGCATTATATACAGTACTTGTCATATAGGCAGCGTAAGCCTAATTTACATTTAATGTATGTTGTGTAAGGCTACTTTCACACTAGCGTTTTGGCTTTCCGTTTCTGAGATCCGTCATGGGCTCTCAAAGCGGTCCAAAGCGGATCAGTTTTGCCCTAATGCAATCTGTATGGAAAAGGATCAGTTTGCCTCGGTTCAATCACCATTCCGCTCTGGAGGCGGACACCAAAATGCTGCCTGCAGCGTTTTGGTGTCCGCCTGACGAAGCAGAGCCAAACAGATCCGTCCTGGCACACAATGTAAGACAATGGGGACGGATCCGTTTTCTCTGACACAATAGAAAACGGATCCGTCCCACATTGACTTTCAATGGTGTTCAAGACGGAGTCGTTATGGCTATAGAAGACATTATACAACCGGATCCGTTCATGACGGATGCATGAGGTTGTATTATTGTAACGGAAGCATTTTTCAGATCCATGACGGATCCGTAAAAAGCGCCAGTGTGAAAGTAGCCTTAGCAGTTGCACTATATTTCCCTACTCACATGTAAAATTTGAACATGACCATACAATAACTAATGTTGTAAAGCATAATACAGGTCACTCCTCAACATGAAGGAGACGTTTCTTCTGACAATGTAATGGATAACACAGGAATACACCGCACTCCATCGAGAATCTTTAGAAAGTAGTTTGTGGATGCTGAGGATACAGATCCTTATCATGAACACACTACAGTATATCGCACCCAGCAGTTCCTTTATGTTTTCAAAGGTCTTCTTCCAAAGCTAAAAAATTGTATTTACCACAGTCAGTTGTAAACCCCCTTTTACATGGGCTCATGATTGATCTTTTCTAGTAATGTTCATTCTGTCTGTCATTGGCCTGTCTGAAAACCCCACTGATCAGCTATCAATGCTTGACAAATCCTCATTTGCCAGCTGATCTGTTTTATATGCAATCATTGTGTAAATATGGGATGTGGAACTTACAATCTTTTGCCCCCCCATAAAATTTGCATTGACCCATGTAAATGCCCTTTAAACGTCCTTTTACACAGTCCGTTATATCCCTCATTTGGCCTTGTAAAAGGGCTGTTAGCCTATAGCTAAAGACCATTTATGTAGTAGTAGAGGATGGCATGCTAGGGTTTACTTGTTTCCATGTAAATGTATGGTTGTAGAATGCAAGGAATAATGTAATATGTCAAAATCCTGGGAGACCAGGTAGTTTCACAACATGAGTCATGTATGTCACAAAAGCTGTCTGAAGCTGAAAGTACCACGTGTGAGTGAAATATGCGGTCATTGACAGGTTGGTGGATAACACCTTCACATTTTTTTTTAACATTCTTTATTGAGGGTATAACTTCTAATAAAATATCATAAGTAGAATTCTACATTGCCTGACAAACTTTTTGGGAGCTCAGTCTTATGTGATGTTAAATCTTTGGTTCACTTTGCACTCTTGAGTCACTGTAGTAGACACAGTTCATATCACCATTTTCTAATCCATTCATAAATGCATTCATAAAAAATGGATCCTTCCTTAAAAACAGAATCTCATGTTGGTTATGTCATTTCCATTGGAAAAGAATGTTGCTTGTCTATCTACTTTTTGCCCTCAACTACTTTATCTTTAAGGAAATGTGTCACCTGACAATGTTATCTGGCAGTTAAAACCAGATAGTAGCGCATCTCCTTTTTTCTAATATGTTTTTATTTCGTGTTGTAGATTTTTTTATTTTATTTCCTGAACATTATTATGGGGGCGGCCATCTTGCATTAAAAACATTGCTTTACGGCAGCCCTATGGTCCATAGACACAATGATCAGAAGAGGACCTCATTGACTTCTATGGGAGAGTTTTCTAGGCATGTTCTGTGACCTGTGCAGAGGTCATTGTACAAGGAAAGAATAGATAAGCTTTGGCAATCGCCTATTGTGAATGGTGGATCCTGTTTTATCTATATACAAAGATGATATCATTGCAGGCATGATTACAATGAGTTAACTGCAGTAAAGTGATCTGTATAAACCAAGAAGTGGCGCCAATTATAAGACATAGTGGTTAGTGCGAAAACTGCAGGATTTTTAGTTTTAGTCTTAATATAAAAAGTGACATGGAAAATTATAAATAACATCATCAAAAATTATTGACAAATATTTTAAACATAAAAAAAGTGATTTAAACAGCAGATCATTAGTGTTGAGCGAGCATGCTCGGCCGAATACCAGTTCGGCTCGAGCATTGCTATGCTCGGCACATGGCGGTACTCGGCCGAATACCACATGTGCTCGAGCGCGATGCTCGAGTCTCCTCCCCGCACGTTTCGTGAGTGCTAAGCAGCCAATAAACATGCAGGTAAACACCCGATGACTCATGTTCGGCTCATTCTAAGTCAGGGAGAGCTGAGCATAGGAAGGGAAAGGCAGTGTAGGGAGTGTAATTGAATATTATTTCTGTACAAAAACATTTCAGAGACCCAAAAGTCCTTGTAAGGACTATTGTGTGTGACAGCAGCAATATATGTTTGTAGCGCCACCTGCGCTAAATTGCTCAGTGTTAGGGAGAGCTGTGCATAGGAAGGGACAGACAGTGTAGGGAGTGTAATAGGAAGATTTTTATACAAAAAACTTTTCAGAGACCCAAAAGTCGTTTTAAGGACTATTGTGTGTGACAGCAGCAATATATATTTTTAGTGCATCCTGCGCAAAATACAGTGTAATAGGCCGCTGCAGACAGTTAAATTATCCGCGCCACATCTCCTGTTTAAAGTGTGCGCATCCCTAAAAGATCAGTGACATCCAGTGCACTTTTTCTGTATATGGTGTCCGCTTCTGACAGTGACCTTACCAGGCCCACATTACCTGTGGTACCTCTCCTGTATAACGTTTCCTCATCCTAAATACCAGTGACATTCCCTGTAATTTTTTTATTACTCATTCCGATATCAGGGCCTTCTAAGAGTCTTGTATTGTTATTTATCGTCACTACCTTCCCGAGTCGGGAGTGGGTAATTTGCACGCACGCCTTCCTTGGATGTGGTAGCCATTTCTCAGGCTCCCTTTCCAGAATCCAACACTGATTCCCCGTTACCCGTGGTCACCATGTTAGGCGCATAAAAGAACATCGAAAGTTGATAGGGCAGACATCCAAATGGATCATTGACATCATGGGGAAGTGCGTTCAGGCAGAAGTTATCTAGAGTCAACAAAGCAGCAGCAGGCCCACGCCCATAATGTTTGTGATGGTCAGCTCACCTCTCCCATAAGAGTCTGGTCAACACAATCCTCACCTCCAGGGGTCAAGTAACTAATTAGCACAGAGGAGTCTCGTTGGTTATCGGAATTAACTAGACAAATCGATCCACCAACTCAGAATGGCCATGCACCACCACAAACAGAATCGAGAAAGAGCTATCAATCTGTCAATCCTTTCCGTGACCGGGCCGGGTGAGGTTTGCCATGTTGAGTCAAATTAAGCCGCAGGCTCCATTCCTGGTGGTGCCCTTCCATCCATTAGTTTAAGTTTCAGCTTTGCAACCATACTGCCCCCGTAACCCAAAGACTTTGGTTTCCCGGAAGCTGCTCAGCGGGTCATGGGAATAACGCCGCCGGATCGGCTGTCGGATCGTCTTCGTTGTTGATTAATGAAAACATTCTTGGCAAATGCTTTCACTGTGGTTCGTCTTGCGCCAGTCCACGAATTTCACCTCTAGCAGCGCAATACAGATGCCACAGGCCGTCCCTCTTAATCATGGCCCCAGTTCCGACAATCAACAAAATTTTGGGCTGAACTTGCACTTTATATACAAGTAAATATACAGGAAAGAATGTTTCCTAATAATTTTTCTCTAAAATTTATTTCATCTTCGGTTTTGTGCATATTATTGTCAGTCTGTAAAAGTGGCGTTCTAATCGGACAACATCATTCCCAGCAGCGACCTGAGAGTCCAAGATGCATCCAGACATCCTCCCCATGATGTTCCCGAACCATATCGCTGGTGTTTCCAAAAATTTCTGACATTTTCCTATGAACCAGGCACCCTCCCCTCTTCAGAGCAGGGGGTTCCTGGTTAAATGCTCGGGTTCTCCCATTGACTTCAATTATACTCGGGTGCTCGGTCGAGCACCCAAACATCCCGATGTGTTCGGCCCGAGCCCCTGAGCACTACGGTGCTCGATCAACACTCCAGATCATTTTCCGATGACACATTCTCTTTAAAAATGTGATGGAAAATAATGCATCGCCAGTGTGTTCAAAAGCAGTATTGAGTGCCTCTCATAAGATCTGCCCACATGATTTTATGCTCATTCTCATGGCCATTGCAGATGCACAATATAGTTTTGTTTGTGTGAACCTTAGGGCTTATGGTAGAGCTAATTATTCTAAAGCATTCGAGCACTCTGCAATAGGCAGTAGAGTGTTTGGTAATAATTTTACAGAGCCCAGACCTTTACCTGGAACTTCAGAGCCATGCCTGCCTTTTGTACTGGTAGGTGCTAAAGTTTGCCAGTTGTGTGGAAACTAAATTAGACTATATGACATGTGTTGGTGTAGTGTCCCACTACATAAGGGTGGGCACTACCTTAAGGGTCAATTGGGTCATGTTGTTCTCCACCTCCTGTGGAACATGGTCATGGTATTTTGTATTACATTATAATGTGTATTTTAATGTTATTTCCTGTGTACCAGGCCTGTTAGGGGTATAGTTTCTCCTCCTAAGCTGTAGAGGGAGCTAGGGAACCCCCTAGTATATATAGACAGGTCCAGTCCAGGGAAAGTGTGTGGTCAGAAGCCAAGATTTACTTCAGCCAGGCAGGAGCTGAGTGTCACGAGGGTATCAAGAGCCACGTCTGACTCCGTTATACCCGGGGTCAGGAAGTCGCAGCGGGTGGCTGCGCGCTCTATATCTAAAGATCACGTTGTTTCTTTGTGATTGTTTTCTGTGTTTGCCTTGCTATCCTTTTTGTCTCTCTCAGGGATCCGTAGCTTCTCCTCCTCAGCTGTTTCTTGTCTGCCACTCCCTACCTCCTTATATTCTCCCCTCACACTTCTCTAGTTGCCAGTTATAGAGCTTCCTGTCTGGACATCTATACTGACCCACTGGAGTGGTTAATCCTGGTTGTCGTTCCTGAGTGCTACCCTCCGGATCCCTGTTGGGCTTATTGTTGTCTCCTGTTGTCGCCCACCTGGGAATATATGTTGAGTCTGTGTTGTCTGTCCTCCCCTTGGTGTTTTCCCTTAGAGTTAGTGGTGCGGACTAGTGTTCCCATCGCCCTGTTCACTACCTAGGGCTCAGCTCAGGGAAAGCCAGGGCTTTAGGCACGTGATCGGCGTACGGGTGAGGAACCCGTCTAGGGACGTCAGGGCAGCCAGGTGCCAGCCGCCAGGTGAGTCAGGGGTCACCATCTTCCCTCTCACTTGGGCAGGGCCTTCCTCGTTCCCTCCCTCTGTGTCACGTATGTGATAGCCACGCCGACCGTGATATTATAACTGGCCCTTACTTTTTGAGAAAAAAAAAATAAAAATATTTTTTTTATAATTTTTTTTTTTTTTTTCTCTCTCTACTTAGAATCCAATATGGATCCTATTGATGCCTTGGCAGAACAGCTTCAAAGCCTGTCTTTGGAGGTGGCAGGATTGAAGGCGTCTGTTCTCCAACAACAGCAGCAAATGCAGCAGACCGCACCCCCAGCGGTTGCTATGGGTAACCAGGTTGTCACTGAACCCAAGGTTGCTCTTCCCGACAGATTTTCTGGGGGAAGGGACAAATTTGCGACGTTCCGTGAGGCCTGCAAATTATATTTTAAGTTGCGCCCTTACTCCTCAGGTCATGAAGAACAGCGGGTAGGGATTGTCATTTCCCTGCTTCAGGGGGATCCGCAATCCTGGGCGTTCTCGTTACCCCCTGGTTCTCAGGCTCTTCGGTCAGTGGAGGGATTTTTTGGGGCTTTGGGTCTCATATATGATGACCCTGACCGAGTCGCCCTGGGTGAGTCGAGTTACGGAGACTCCTACAGGGAGATCGGTCAGCAGAGGAATATTGCTCAGAGTTCCGTAGGTGGGCTACGGATACTCAGTGGAACGACCCGGCTCTCAGGAGTCAGTTCTGCTCTGGGTTATCTGAAAGGGTTAAGGATGCACTGGCGCTGTATGAGACCCCCCTTTCCCTTGATGCTGTTATGTCCCTCTCTATCAGAATAGATAGACGTCTTAGGGAGAGATCGAAAATTCCGGAGCAATTGGTTACCTCTCCCAAGCAACAGTCAGCCTGTACTGACTTAGATGAGCCTATGCAGCTAGGCGGAACTTCTCGTCAGGTCCGTCCTCCCGAGGTTCGCCGTAGGGAAGGGGGGCTTGTTTTTTCTGTGGGGGGAGGGGTCATTTCATTAATGTCTGTCCCTCCTTTCTCAAAAACAAAAGACCGTCGGAAAACTACTAACCCCGGGCTGTGCGGAGGATGTCAGCCGGGGGGTATACGTTTCCTCCATACGAACATCTCAATTTGTGTTACCAGCGGTCATTGTTTTTGGTGTTAAGACGGAGTCTATTTCTGTTTTTCTAGACAGTGGAGCAGGGGTAAACTTGATTGATGCCCATTTTGCCCGCACTATGGGTTTGTCTCTCTGTACGCTGCAGAGACCTATTCCCGTATTCGCTATAGATTCTGCTCCTCTGTCTCAGAGAAACCTCACCCACATTGTTCGTAATTTACACCTTCGGGTAGGGGACCACCATAATGAGTGTCTTTCATGTTACGTTCTGGAGGGCCTTCCCTCTCCGGTGGTATTGGGTCTTCCCTGGTTGGTAGCGCACAATCCAGTGGTGGATTGGCAGGCCAGGGAGATATTGGAGTGGAGTGAGCATTGCAGAGAGAATTGCTTAAATAACAATTGCTTAATCGCCTCCATAGCTTCCCTACCTACATTTATTTCGGACTTTGAGGACGTTTTTTCTGAAAAGGGTTGTCAGAAACTACCACCTCATCGTCCTTATGATTGCCCGGTTAACCTGATTCCCGGGGCAAAATTACCCAAGTCCAGGTTGTATAATCTTTCCGGTCCCGAGAGACAAGCCATGAAAGATTATATCTCCGAGAGTCTGGCTAAGGGACACATCAGACCCTCTTCTTCACCCGTGGCTGCAGGGTTTTTCTTTGTTAAAAAGAAAGATGGGGGCCTGCGTCCTTGCTTAGATTTCCGTGAGTTAAACCAAATAACCATCCGTGACCCATACCCTCTTCCTCTCATTCCTGACCTTTTTAATCAGATTGCGGGTGCTAAGTGGTTCTCCAAACTTGATCTTAGGGGGGCCTACAATCTGATTCGTATCAGGGAAGGGGATGAGTGGAAGACAGCTTTTAACACCCCTGAGGGGCATTATGAAAATCTAGTTATGCCTTTCGGTCTGACCAATGCCCCTGCTGTCTTCCAACATTTCGTTAATGATATTTTTAGTCATCTCATCGGCAGGTTTGTAGTCATATACCTAGATGATATCTTAATTTATTCGGCTGATCTGAAAACACATGAGGTGCATGTCAGGCAAGTACTGCAGGTCCTACGGACGAATAAATTATATGCGAAAATTGAAAAATGTGTCTTCGATGTTCAGGAATTACAGTTCCTGGGATATCTATTATCTGCTTCAGGTTTCCGCATGGATCCTGGGAAGGTCCAGGCAATTTTAGATTGGGATCTTCCTGAGAACCTTAAAGCCCTACAACGGTTTTTGGGTTTCGCTAATTTCTATAGAAAGTTCATTAAAAATTATTCAGTGATCGTTAAACCCCTTACTGACATGACTAGGAAGGGGACGGATTTTTCCAAATGGTCTGACGCCGCTAAAGATGCATTTTCCTCTCTAAAGGAAAGGTTTACCTCGGCACCTGTTCTAATTCAACCTGATGTCTCCCAGCCTTTTATTGTCGAGGTAGATGCGTCAGAGGTGGGAGTGGGAGCTGTATTGTCTCAGGGTCCGTCTCCTGGCAAATGGCGTCCTTGCGCTTTCTTTTCCAAAAAATTATCTTCTGCGGAGAAGAATTATGATATTGGAAATAGGGAACTGTTGGCTATTAAACTGGCGCTTGAAGAGTGGCGTCACTTCTTAGAGGGAGCAATCCACCCCGTCACGGTGATTACGGATCACAAGAACCTTCTGTACCTAGAATCGGCTAAGCGTCTCACCCCTAGACAAGCTAGGCGGTCGCTATTCTTTACCAGATTTAACTTTGTAATCACCTATCGTCCTGGGGCAAAAAATACCAAGGCAGACGCATTATCTCGTAGTTTCCCTGGAGGGGGTAATGTTTGTGATCCGGTATCTATTTTACAAAGAGGAGTGGTTGTCTCTGCTGTACACTCTGTTCTAGAGGGAAAGGTGTTAGAGGCTCAGGGGGACGCCCCGGCCTCTTGCCCCTCAGAGAAATTGTTTGTACCGTTAAACCTGCGTCTTGAATTATTAAAAGAACATCATAATTCGGCACTTGCTGGACACCCGGGTAGTAAAGCAACCTTGGAGCTTTTATCTCGTCGTTTTTGGTGGCCAAGGTTGCGTCAGGATGTAATGGATTTCGTGTCTACTTGTTCTACTTGTGCACGCGCGAAAGTCTCTCATACACGTCCAGCAGGGTCTTTATTGCCACTTTTCATCCCCAATAGGCCATGGACACATCTGTCAATGGATTTCATCACTGACTTACCGTTGTCGGCGGGTAAAACAGTTATCTTGGTAGTAGTAGACAGGTTTAGCAAAATGGTACACTTTATTGCGCTACCCGCACTTCCTAATGCTAAAACTCTCGCTCAGGTGTTTATCAGTGAAATCGTGAAGCTTCACGGGGTCCCTTCCGATGTGGTTTCGGATCGGGGAACCCAGTTTATTTCTAAGTTTTGGAAAGATTTTTGTTCCCGTTTGGGGGTTCACTTGTCCTTTTCCTCAGCTTTCCATCCTCAGTCGAATGGACAGACTGAGCGTACCAACCAAAACCTAGAAACATATTTAAGGTGTTTTGTGTCTGAAAACCAAGAGTTGTGGTCATCATATTTACCGTTAGCTGAGTTTGCCATAAATAATCATTATCAGGAGTCCACTGGCAAGTCACCATTCCTTGGTGCATACGGTTTTCATCCCCAATTTTGTACTTTCAAAGAGGGGGGGTCTTCTGGGGTTCCCGAAGAGGAAAGGTTTTCTTCATCTCTTTCATCGGTATGGCAGAAGGTGCAAGTTAACTTGAAAAAGATGAGTGGTAAATATAAATGCATGGCCGATAAGAAACGGTCGCCAGGTCCGGACCTAGGAGTGAATGACTATGTGTGGTTGTCTACTAGGAATATTAAGTTGAAGGTTCCTTCTTGGAAACTGGGTCCTAGGTTCATTGGTCCCTATAAAATAGTAGCCGTCATTAACCCTGTGGCTTTTCGCCTGGAGCTACCTCAGACTTTTAAGATCCATAACGTCTTCCATAAATCGTTACTCGTTCTAGTATGTTCCACCTCTAGAACCATCGCCGCTGCCTCCTCCTCCTGTCATTGTGGCTGGTAATCTGGAGTTTCAAATAGCCAGAATTGTTGATTCTCGTCGGGTCCGCCGCTCTCTTCAGTATCTGGTGCATTGGAGGGGTTACGGTCCCAAGGAAAGAATGTGGGTTCCAGCGTCAGAGGTAAACGCCAACAGGTTAATTCAGACTTTCCATGCCTCTCATCCGGAGAGACCTGGTCCTGAGTGTCCGGAGGCCCCTCGTGAAAGGGGGGGTACTGTCACGAGTGTATCAAGAGCCACGTCTGACTCCGTTATACCCGGGGTCAGGAAGTCGCAGGGGGTGGCTGCGCGCTCTATATCTAAAGATCACGTTGTTTCTTTGTGATTGTTTTCTGTGTTTGCCTTGCTATCCTTTTTGTCTCTCTCAGGGATCCGTAGCTTCTCCTCCTCAGCTGTTTCTTGTCTGCCACTCCCTACCTCCTTATATTCTCCCCTCACACTTCTCTAGTTGCCAGTTATAGAGCTTCCTGCCTGGACATCTATACTGACCCACTGGAGTGGTTAATCCTGGTTGTCGTTCCTGAGTGCTACCCTCCGGATCCCTGTTGGGCTTATTGTTGTCTCCTGTTGTCGCCCACCTGGGAATATATGTTGAGTCTGTGTTGTCTGTCCTCCCCTTGGTGTTTTCCCTTAGAGTTAGTGGTGCGGACTAGTGTTCCCATCGCCCTGTTCACTACCTAGGGCTCAGCTCAGGGAAAGCCAGGGCTTTAGGCACGTGATCGGCGTACGGGTGAGGAACAGCCAGGTGGTCAGCCAGGTGCCAGCCGCCAGGTGAGTCAGGGGTCACCATCTTCCCTCTCACTTGGGCAGGGCCTTCCTCGTTCCCTCCCTCTGTGTCACGTATGTGATAGCCACGCCGACCATGATACTGAGGTCCAGCTTCTAACATGCAGCTAGATAGCCCAGGATCCTAACCAGATTCTAGGAGAAGAAGTTCCCTCCTGAAGTTATCCTGTATCTTACAAAGTACAGAGCAGTGCTAATTTTAACCAGCAAAGTAGAAAGCTTAAAGGCAGAAGGTTATTTGCAGCAAGTGGATTTATACCAGAGGAAGGTTCCCCTCCCAAGGATAAAGCCAGCTATTAGGCATACGGGCCTTGGAGAAAGTCAGACAGGATTCTGCAGAAAGTACAGCCTGATCTGTGAGTTTATTCCCTCTGAGTTATCTTGCTAGGATTTTACCTGCCATTTATGTCAAGCCTGCCTGATACCATTACCCTGCATATGGAACTTTATCTGAAGCCTGTAAATAGTTGAACTGTTCAGTAAAAAGGAGTTCTGGTTCACTACAACTGTGTGTACCTCAATTATTCCTACAACAAATCGGTGTGCCACCGTTACCGGCACTGGCGACACAAACTATAAGGGATCTTGCCACCGGCACACTAAACTTCCAACACCCAGGGCACCTCACCTACCACCCGGCCTGGTCCCTATATACAGAGAGTGCCCCAGAGGATCCATGTGCCAGCCTCTCCATCACTGCTGTACGCCTGCCCAGGGTCTTCTACAAACCCTCGGTCTGTTAACTACCCCCGTGACCTCACATTCGCTCCCCCTGAAGGACTGGCGTACTGCATTGGTTAAATATCCAGAAAAAAATATTAAATTATAGACTGACCAGGACAGGCAGGATGTTTGAATGTGCTTTTGGCATCCTAAATCTAAAGTGACAGGTTTTCATGATGTCCATTCAACTGTTGCCTGATGCTGTGGACCAAGCTATCAAGGCTTGGGTGGTTTTATGTAAATGTTTGTTAATTAAAAGAGACTTCCTTCAGATATCCCTCCATATGGGATAGGCATAAGGCCATTCTTCATATAAGATAGGGCCAGGGGCTATCCATAGTATTTAGTATATTGGGCAGACTGGATGGGCCAAATGGTTCTTATCTGCCGACACATTCTATGCTTCTATGTTTCTATGTTTCTATATGCTTTTCTTGGCCATCCAAATCAGCTCCCTGGAGCACTGTCATCTATTGCCATCAGAAGAATGAGAGGAAATTTGGCACAATATTTTACTTCAACTGCTGGCACAGTTCCTTGGCATGGTGATGTGATTCGATTTAATAAACGTGTGTACCTCGGTTACATTCCTGTGTATTCTGCATAAAGAGAATATAAAGCAAATTTTCCATGCAAATGGTTTTTCAGCTGAAAAAATAAAAAGGCAGATTCTGCTCATTTGCATGTCTTTCCCATAGGCCCATGTTTATGCAAATTAGTTTACATGGCAAAACTGTATAGAAAGGTTATTGAATATTATGTTAGGACAATCAGAAAACTTTTTGTCACCCTAATGATAATGATCTAGGTGCGCAGGTCCACCCAAGCCATCCAACAGTTATGAACAACTTTGAGGCTTACTGGCTCTCAGTCAGATGTGAGCTGGTTTTGAATGTCTCATAGTGCACAAGGCTGCCATTGTAAGGTATGCTGACTGTATCTGCCTCATGGATAGATTGTTGGCTTGCATATACCTGACTTTTGGCAAATAGCCTTTGTGTGGTTGTCTATAGTATGTCATAGGTAATGGGAGTCCAAGATGCATCCAGACATCGTCCCCATGCTGTTTCCAAACCATTTCGGTGGTGTTTCCATCAATTTTTAACCTTTTTCTGTGAACCAGACACCCTCTCTTCTTCAGAGCAGGGGATGCCTGGTTTAATGCTCAGGTCTCCCATTGATTTTCATTGTGTTCAACTATGCTCGAGCATACACAGTATTTGGCTGAACACTGCGATGCACTGAGCATAGAGATGCTCGAACCGAACTGGCAGGGCTGGGTTAATTCCACTGAAATTCACATTCGTGGGAATGTGAGCTTCAGCCCCACTTACCATTGCCCAGCTGCTTGGCTGGAATATGGCTGAGCCATTCAATGCTATTAGTCCTGAGGCACTATACAGTTTTTTTGAGTTTTCAGGCACTGCCTGATCATTAGGCAGCCCTTAAAGCCAAATGTTATTTTACCTCAGTTGTCAGTTGCTTCAAATATGCAAATATGTTTCTGATGTAATAAAGTGGTTTCTTTCCCCTTGATTGTTTGTGCAGGATTATATATAAGGCATACCACCTACCTCTTTTTAAAGGGAACCTGTCATCAACTTTATGCTGCCCATACTAACGGCAGCATAAAGTAGAGACAGGTGAGTTGATTTCAGCGGTCTGTCATTTATAAGTTAAAAGTAAGTGGTTGCCGAGAACCAACATCACATTCATTGCAGACTGGGCCTGGAAAAGAGTCATGGTTATTCATGAATTCCTGCTCTCCCTGCCCACCTGCTGATGACTGACAGGCTTCTACCTAGTTTGTCTCCCTTTCTGTCTAGCAGACAACTGCCAATCATCAGCAGAAGGTCGGGAGAGCAGGAGAATATGAATAACCATGACTCTTCTCAGGTAGATTTGACTCTTTTCGAGGCCCGGCTCAATGATTATGATGCCGGTTCTCCGCTACCATGAGTGACACATCGCTGAAATCAGCATTTCTTCCCTCAGTGACGTCAGCATAAAGTTGATGACAGGTTCCTTTTAAGTGACATCATTGTGTTGTCATATCTAAAGTTGTATATTTGGCATCAAATTGAAATATTTCTTATAATCCAAATAATGCATTTATTTCTAAGGCCCCCCTACACATTTGTGTAGGAACACCTGGGGGAACTGAGCCAGAACTGATCCCAAAGTTTTCCATGGGATAGTGGACATCCTTCCGGTGGATCAGTTGTGATGTCAGATGCCAAATAGTTCCGGACAGAAAAATTCAGCAGGCAGCATTTTTTTTTACCAGTGCACTGAAGTGCAGTCCACATCTATCAGTTGTGTCTGGCTCCAAATCTAAAATACTTGGCCAGGCACAACTGATATAAGTGAGCCTAGCCTAATACATTAAATATATGTAATTTTTTTCTAATTAAGTCTTTATTATAAACATTTTGATAAATTAACAAAGCATAAACCCACCATACCAACTGTCCAGAAGATGCTCTCCATCCGCCACATTCCCGTATTGCGACATCGCCATCACAGCAATTGTAATTACATATGCACCTCCCCTACAGTACACAGGAAATTAACAATAGGGTTGCACAACAATAGTTTCAGTGAGTGTAGGGCACAACTCGCCTCTACCAAATAAAAGGAATGTACACACCGAGCCACTTAGAGGACTGCCAGTGCCAACCACCGAGCCAACCTTAAGTACAAAGTGTCATCGGTAATACCAATCACACCAGGCCCAGACGATATCTCTAAACTTCCCGGGTAAAAATATGTAATTTAATAAATATACATTTCACAAATATTAAATTGAAGAGCTCATAAAAAGGTCAATAAGCAAAAATAAATAAGCCACAGAATCAGGGTCTTAGGGTGGGTGTTATGTGATCACATTCAGGGTATAGGACCCTCAGTCAGTATGATCAGGACAAAGCAGTTAGGAAAGATTCTGTAGGCCTAAAAAATCTGCAGGACATGGAGATGTGTGGAGGGGGAGGATTCTGAGAGGGCAGAAGAAAGTGGAGGGGAGGGAGAAGTGAAGGAGCCAGGCATAGGAAATAAAGAAGAGGATATTGAAGAATGAGAAGATACAGAATGAGATAGGGGGAAGGGGTATGGAAGCAGAGGGGAGGATGGGACATAAGGTAGGAAAGTGTGGGATAGGGGGTACTATGTGGATGGGGGATAGGATCACTCCGCCTCGTCATTTAACCCCTTAATTGTCTCGTTCAAAGCTGATCATTGCATATGAGACTCACATTCAGGTGCTCAGGGTTTTAATCCAGGGTTAAAAAAATATATATACTTACCTCATCCACTTGCTCACGGAGAGGCTGTCCGCTCCGTCTTGATTAAAGAAAACCTGCCAAAGGACCTGTGGCAAGTGTGATGATGACGTCACCATGTGATCATGCTGGCCGCGCACCTTCATGCTCGGCTCAGGTCTTTTGGCAGGTTTCCTTCAATCAAGACAGAGTGGATGGCCTCTCCGCGATCAAGTGGATGAGGTGAGTATATATTTTTTTATTTTCAGCCACCATTTAAGAAAAAATGTATTTGTTACCATGATGCGCAAGAAAATTCAGCTTCAACAATAATCACAGGTTATAGTTATTAGATTTCTGGAGAAGGGTCATTGATTCGGGAAGGTATTCTGATTGCCTGATTTTGGGAATTGGGAAAGTTGGCTTCTTCCTCGTGTTTTTTTTTTACTTCCTTTGGATCAACTTGCAGGATAACAGGCTGACGTGGATAGACAATGCCTTTTTTCAGCCTTACAAATTATGTTACAATGTTACTTTTTATTAGTTCTCTTAGGAAACTTGAACAAAAAATCATTAGATTGCTTCTATCATAGACTCCAATGCATTAGCCAGGGGTTATGGCTAGAGTTGAGCGAACACCTGGATGTTCGGGTTCGAGAAGTTCGGCCGAACTTCCCGGAAATGTTCGGGTTCGGGATCCGAACCCGACCCGAACTTCGTCCCGAACCCGAACCCCATTGAAGTCAATGGGGACCCGAACTTTTGGGCACTAAAAAGGCTGTAAAACAGCCCAGGAAAGAGCTAGAGGGCTGCAAAAGGCAGCAACATGTAGGTAAATCCCCTGCAAACAAATGTGGATAGGGAAATGAATTAAAATTAAAATAAAAAAAATAAAAATGAACCAATATCAATTGGACAGAGGTCCCATAGCAGAGAATCTGGCTTCACGTCAGCAGAGAATCAGTCTCTTCATGCCATAGCAAAGAATCTGGCTTCATGTCAGCAGAGAATCAGTCTCTTCATGCCATAGCAGAGAATCTGGCTTCATGTCAGCGCAGAATCAGTCTTCATGTCATAGCAGAGAATCAGGCTTCACGTCACCCACCACTGGAACAGGCCACTGTCACACATTTAGGCCCCGGCACCCAGACAGAGGAGAGCGGTCCCGTAACAGAGAATCTGGCCTTATGTCAGCGCAGAATCTGTCTTCATGTCATAGCAGAGAATCAATCTTCACGTCACCCACCACTGGAACAGGCCACTGTCACACATTTAGGCCCCGGCACCCAGACAGAGGAGAGCGGTCCCGTAACAGAGAATCTGGCCTTATGTCAGCGCAGAATCTGTCTTCATGTCATAGCAGAGAATCAAGCTTCACGTCACCCACCACTGGAACAGGCCACTGTCACACATTTAGGCCCCGGCACCCAGACAGAGGAGAGAGGTCCTGTAACAGAGAATCTGGCCTTATGTCAGCACAGAATCTGTCTTCATGTCATAGCAGAGAATCAGGCATCACGTCACCCACCACTGGAACAGGCCACTGTCACACATTTAGGCCCAGGCACCCAGGCAGAGGAGAGAGGTCCCGTAACAGAGAATCTGGCCTTATGTCAGCGCAGAATCTGTATTCATGTCATAGCAGAGAATCAGGCTTCACGTCACCCACCACTGGAACAGGCCACTGTCACACATTTAGGCCCAGGCACCCAGGCAGAGGAGAGAGGTCCCGTAACAGAGAATCTGGCCTTATGTCAGCGCAGAATCTGTATTCATGTCATAGCAGAGAATCAGGCTTCACGTCACCCACCACTGGAACAGGCCACTGTCACACATTTAGGCCCCGCCACCCAGACAGAGGAGAGCGGTCCCGTAACAGAGAATCTGGCCTTATGTCAGCGCAGAATCTGTCTTCATGTCATAGCAGAGAATCAGGCTTCACGTCAGCCACCACTGGAACAGGCCACTGTCACACATTTAGGCCCAGGCACCCAGGCAGAGGAGAGAGGTCCCGTAACAGAGAATCTAGCCTTATGTCAGCACAGAATCTGTCTTAATGTCATAGCAGAGAATCAGGCTTCACGTCACCCACCACTGGAACAGGCCACTGTCACACATTTAGGCCCAGGCACCCAGGCAGAGGAGAGAGGTCCCGTAACAGAGAATCTGGCCTTATGTCAGCGCAGAATCTGTCTTCATGTCATAGCAGAGAATCAGGCATCACGTCACCCACCACTGGAACAGGCCACTGTCACACATTTAGGCCCAGGCACCCAGGCAGAGGAGAGAGGTCCCGTAACAGAGAATCTGGCCTTATGTCAGCGCAGAATCAGTCTTCATGTCATAGCAGAGAATCAAGCTTCACGTCACCCACCACTGGAACAGGCCACTGTCACACATTTAGGCCCCGGCACCCAGACAGAGGAGAGAGGTCCTGTAACAGAGAATCTGGCCTTATGTCAGCACAGAATCTGTCTTCATGTCATAGCAGAGAATCAGGCATCACGTCACCCACCACTGGAACAGGCCACTGTCACACATTTAGGCCCAGGCAGAGGAGAGAGGTCCCGTAACAGAGAATCTGGCCTTATGTCAGCACAGAATCTGTCTTAATGTCATAGCAGAGAATCAGGCTTCACGTCACCCACCACTGGAACAGGCCACTGTCACACATTTAGGCCCCGGCACCCAGACAGAGGAGAGGTTCATTCAACTTTGGGTTGCCCCACAATATAATGGTAAAATAAAATTAAAAATAGTATTGAATGAGGAAGTGCCCTGGAGTAGAATAATATATTGTTAAGGGGAGGTAGTTAATATCTAATCTGCACAAGGGATGGACAGGTCCTGTGGGATCCATGCCTGGTTCATTTTTATGAACGTCAGCTTGTCCACATTGGCTGTAGACAGGCGGCTGCATTTGTCTGTATTGACGCCCCCTGCCGTGCTGAATACACGTTCAGACAAAACGCTGGCCGCCGGGCAGGCCAGCACCTCCAAGGCATAAAAGGCTAGCTCTGGCCACGTGGACAATTTGGAGACCCAGAAGTTGAATGGGGCCGAACCATCAGTCAGTACGTGGAGGGGTGTGCACAGGTACTGTTCCACCATGTTAGTGAAATGTTGCCTCCTGCTAACACGTTCCGTATCAGGAGGTGGTGCAGTTAGCTGTGGCGTGGTGACAAAACTTTTCCACATCTCTGCCATGCTAACCCTGCCCTCAGAGGAGCTGGCCGTGACACAGCTGCGTTGGCGACCTCTTGCTCCTCCTCTGCCTTCGCCTTGGGCTTCCACTGGTACCCCTGTGACATTTGTGAATGCTCTCAGTAGCGCGTCTACCAACGTGCGCTTGTACTCGCGCATCTTCCTATCACGCTCCAGTGTAGAAAGTAAGGTGGGCACATTGTCTTTGTACCGGGGATCCAGCAGGGTGGCAACCCAGTAGTCTGCACACGTTAAAATGTGGGCAACTCTGCTGTCGTTGCGCAGGCACTGCAGCATGTAGTCAGGCTGCCCAGAGGTAAGGACAAGCTGTCCTCTGTGGGAGGCGTATCGTCATCGTCCTGTGTTTCCCCCCAGCCACGCACCAGTGATGGGCCCGAGCTGCTTTGGGTGCCACCCCGCTGTGAACATGCTTCATCCTCATCCTCCTCCACCTCCTCCTCCTCCTCATCCTCGTCCTCGTCCTCCTCGTCCTCCAGTAGTGGGCCCTGTCTGGCCACATTTGTACCTGGCCTCTGGTGTTGCAAAAAACCTCCCTCTGAGTCACTTTGAAGAGACTGGCCTGAAAGTGCTAAAAATGACCCCTCTTCCTCCTGGGCCACCTCCTCTTCCATCATCGCCCTAAGTGTTTTCTCAAGGAGACATAGAAGTGGTATTGTAACGCTGATAACGGCGTCATCGCCACTGGCCATGTTGGTGGAGTACTCGAAACAGCGCAACAGGGCACACAGGTCTCGCATGGAGGCCCAGTCATTGGTGGTGAAGTGGGTCTGATCCGCAGTGCGACTGACCCGTGCGTGTTGCAGCTGAAACTCCACTATGGCCTGCTGCTGCTCGCACAGTCTGTCCAGCATATGCAAGGTGGAGTTCCACCTGGTGGGCACGTCGCATATGAGGCGGTGAGCGGGAAGGCCGAAGTTACGCTGTAGCGCAGACAGGCGAGCAGCGGCAGGGTGTGAACGCCGGAAGCGCGAACAGAGGGCCCGCACTTTATGCAGCAGCTCTGACATGTCGGGGTAATTGCGAATGAACTTCTGCACCACCAAATTCAGCACATGCGCCAGGCAAGGGATGTGCGTCAAACCGGCTAGTCCCAGAGCTGCAACGAGATTTCGCCCATTATCGCACACCACCAGGCCGGGCTTGAGGCTCACCGGCAGCAACCACTCGTCGGTCTGTTGTTCTATACCCCGCCACAACTCCTGTGCGGTGTGGGGCCTGTCCCCCAAACATATGAGTTTCAGAATGGCCTGCTGACGTTTACCCCGTGCTGTGCTGAAGTTGGTGGTGAAGGTGTGTGGCTGACTGGATGAGCAGGTGGAAGAAGAGGAGGAGGAAGCTGAGTAGGAGGAGGAGAAGACAGGAGGCAAAGAATGTTGCCCTGCGATCCTTGGCGGCGGAAGGACGTGCGCCAAATAGCTCTCCGCCTGGGGCCCAGCCGCCACTACATTTACCCAGTGTGCAGTTAGGGAGATATAGCGTCCCTGGCCGTGCTTACTGGTCCACGTATCTGTGGTTAGGTGGACCTTGCCACAGATGGCGTTGCGCAGTGCACACTTGATTTTATCGGACACTTGTTTGTGCAGGGAAGGCACGGCTCTCTTAGAGAAGTAGTGGCGGCTGAGAACAACATACTGTGGGACAGCAAGTGACATGAGCTGTTTGAAGCTGTGTGTGTCCACCAGCCTAAAGGACAGCATTTCATAGGCCAGTAGTTTAGAAATGCTGGCATTCAGGGCCAGGGATCGAGGGTGGCTAGGTGAGAATTTACGCTTTCTCTCAAATGTTTGTGAGATGGAGAGCTGAACGCTGCCGTGTGACATGGTTGAGATGCTTGGTGACGCAGGTGGTGGTGTTGGTGGTACATCCCATGTTTGCTGGGCGGCAGGTGCCAACGTTCCTCCAGAGGCGGAGGAAGAGGCCGAGGCGGCGGCGGCAGCAGCAGCAGAAGAGGCCGAGGCGGCAGCAGCAGAAGATGTAGCAGGGGGAGCCTGAGTGACTTCCTTGTTTTTAAGGTGTTTACTCCACTGCAGTTCATGCTTTGCATGCAGGTGCCTGGTCATGCAGGTTGTGCTAAGGTTCAGAACGTTAATGCCTCGCTTCAGGCTCTGATGGCACAGCGTGCAAACCACTCGGGTCTTGTCGTCAGCACATTGTTTGAAGAAGTGCCATGCCAGGGAACTCCTTGAAGCTGCCTTTGGGGTGCTCGGTCCCAGATGGCGGCGGTCAGTAGCAGGCGGAGTCTCTTGGCGGAGGGTGTTCTGATTTTTCCCACTGCTCCCTCTTTTGCTACGCTGTTGGCTCGGTCTCACCACTGCCTCTTCCTCCGAACTGTGAAAGTCAGTGGCACGACCTTCATTCCATGTGGGGTCTAGGACCTCATCGTCCACTGCATCGTCTTCCACCCAGTCTTGATCCCTGACCTCCTGTTCAGTCTGCACACTGCAGAAAGACGCAGCAGTTGGCACCTGTGTTTCATCATCATCAGAGACGTGCTGAGGTGGTATTCCCATGTCCTCATCATCAGGAAAAATAAGTGGTTGTGCGTTAGTGCATTCTATCTCTTCCACCCCTGGGGAAGGGCTAGGTGGATGCCCTTGGGAAACCCTGGCAGCAGAGTCTTCAAACAGCATAAGAGACTGCTGCATAACTTGAGGCTCAGACAGTTTCCCTGATATGCATGGGGGTGATGTGACAGACCGATGGGCTAGGTTTTCATGCGCCATCTGTGCGCTTTCTGCAGAAGACTGGGTGGGAGATAATGTGAACGTGCTGGATCCACTGTCGGCCACCCAATTGACTAATGCCTGTACCTGCTCAGGCCTTACCATCCTTAGAACGGCATTGGGCCCCACCAAATATCGCTGTAAATTCTGCTGGCTACTGGGACCTGAGGTAGTTGGTTCACTAGGACGTGTGGCTGTGGCAGAACGGCCACGTCCTCTCCCAGCACCAGAGGGTCCACTAACACCACCACGACCATGTCCACGTCCGCGTCCGCGTCCCTTATTAGATGTTTTCCTCATTGTTCCCGTTCACCACAATTTTGAGAATGGCAAATTTGGGAATGCTTTTTCAACCCAGAACAAAAAGTCTGCTTTTACGGTCACTACAAATAACTTGACCAGCTAAAACTGTGCAGATTTGGTTGAATAGAGATGTGAGACCTGTTTTTTTTTTTGCGCTGTGTGACAGTTATAGGTTTATTTACAGAATGACACTTCTATCAGCACGCTAGCGTGTGTCTTAGGTTTTTCTGAATGATACTATCAATAACTTCAATGTAAGATTTTCTTTTTGGGATAGATTTCAAGTAGGCCTGAAATACCACAAACTAGTTATTTTCAGAATGGCAAATTTGGGAATGCTTTTTCAACCCAGAACAAAAAGACTGCTTTGACGGTCACTACAAATAACTTGACCAGCTAAAACTGTGCAGATTTGGTTGAATAGAGATGTGAGACCGGTTTTTTTTTTTGCGCTGTGTGACAGTTATAGGTTTAATCACAGAATGAAACTTCTATCAGCACGCTAGTGTGTGTCTTAGGTTTTTCTGAATGATACTATCAATAACTTCAATGTAAGATTTTCTTTTTGGGATAGATTTCAAGTAGGCCTGAAATACCACAAACTAGTCATTTTCAGAATGGCAAATTTGGGAATGCTTTTTCAACCCAGAACAAAAAGTCTGCTTTGACGGTCACTACAAATAACTTGACCAGCTAAAACTGTGCAGATTTGGTTGAATAGAGATGTGAGACCTGTTTTTTTTTTGCGCTGTGTGACAGTTATAGGTTTAATCACAGAATGACACTTCTATCAGCACGCTAGCGTGTGTCTTAGGTTTTTCTGAATGATACTATCAATAACTTCAATGTAAGATTTTCTTTTTGGGATAGATTTCAAGTAGGCCTGAAATACCACAAACTAGTTATTTTCAGAATGGCAAATTTGGGAATGCTTTTTCAACCCAGAACAAAAAGTCTGCTTTGACGGTCACTACAAATAACTTGACCAGCTAAAACTGTGCAGATTTGGTTGAATAGAAATGTCAGGTCTATTTTTTAGGCGCTGGGTGACAGGCTCAACTTGCCCCTGATGTAATATATGGCCAAAAAATAACCAGACTGTTGATGGTTAAATGCACTTCGGTGACACAGGCTCAGCCTGCAGCTGATGTAGGATATAGCACAAAATAACCACACTATCGATGGTTAAATACACTTGGTGATAGCTCGTGCTGGCGCACCACAAGTCACAAAGTGGCCGCCGATCACCCCAGAAAAAAAGTGATCTAAAAACACTCTGGGCAGCCTCAAAAAAGTGAGCAAGTCAATAATAGCACTTCAATGATCCACAGCTGCAGATCGATCACAGAATGAAGTCTTTTGGAGAAGTTAATCTGCCTAATCTCGCCCTAACGTCGCAGCTGCGACCTCTCCCTATACTGATCATAGCAGAGTGACGTGCGGCGCTACGTGACTCCAGCTTAAATAGAGGCTGGGTCACATGGTGCACTGGCCAATCACAGCCATGCCAATGGTAGGCAAGGATGTGATGGCCTCTTGGGGCAAGTAGTATGACGCTTGTTGATTGGCTGCTTTGCAGCCTTTCAAAAAGTGCCAAGAAAGCGCCGAACACCGAACCCGAACCCGGACTTTTACGAAAATGTTCGGGTTCGGGTCCGTGTCACGGACACCCCAAAATTCAGTACGAACCCGAACTATACAGTTCGGGTTCGCTCATCCCTAGTTATGGCTACTGCTGCAGCAAAGATATGAGGTGGCCGGGAAGGAAGACTGTTGGTAATAACCAAGGATGGGAAAGGAAAAGGGGGCACCCCCTATCACACTGGCCCGTACTTACAGACCGTTCCCCCAAGCAAGGACACTGACCACGTACTTTCTTTTAACTTCTTTATTGCTGGGTGGTAGTTGGCCACAGCTATTTTTTATTCAGAAAACGGCAACCGTATAAAACCGTGAGAACTGCCAGCCGCTGGACTCCCAACGGGCAGTTCCGCCAAACCCTTCATTACAAGTTTTCCTTCGCAGTAACTTGCCGTCAGCTGTGACTTATACTATTTTTCCAACTCCTGCATATTGCCCCACTTGAGAACATAACACACTGCCAACATGAATACATAAAATAACCTGAAACCTTCAAAATAACAACCAAAAAGGGAGGGAGGGGCACCGCCTCCTCTTCCTTCCACTGTAAATTTAACCCCTACCTACCTACCTACTTAACCCCCTAAACTCCTAACCAGGGCCAGTAAGTACCCTACAAGAAACAAGGAAAGTAAAGGGGGGGGAGAAGGGGACCCCCAGTCCCTGTCTACCCTCCCTAGACCGTCGGGTAGCCACCAGACTGTTGGTAATAACCAAGGATGGGAAAGGAAAAGGGGGCACTCCCTACCACACTGGCCCGTACTTACAGACCGTTCCCCCAAATAAGGACACTGACCACGTACTTTCTTTTAACTTCTTTATTGCTGGGTGGTAGTCGGCCACAGCTATATTTTTATTCAGAAAACGGCAACCGTATAAAACCGTGCGATCTGCCAGCCGCTGGACTCCCAACGGGCAGTTCTGCCAAACCCTTCATTACAAGTTTTCCTTCGCAGTAACTTGCCGCCATGGAGGAGACCTGCCCTCAAACAGGGCTCCGACCACCACCCAACAAGAACATGGCCTGCTCAACCCCATCTTGAAGGCCCGAAAGGAAAATGTCTAGCCCAATATCAGTTAAATGGACACTGTCAGGCCTCATTAAAGAGCGGTTGTCCCCTTCCAACTGGCGATGACGAACCACCACCCCCCCCGCGAGATCTGATAAAACGGGAAATACGTAAATTAACCGTTCGCCTGCATCTCTCTATTGCTTCACCGTCCCTGTCACTTTGCCAAACCACCCGCGGAACAATTTCAGACCACACCAAAACAACCTCTCCAAATCCGACCGCATCAGGGTCATAAGTTCCAGCAAGGGCGTGGAACCAATGTCGTTGCCCCCAGTGTGAACAACCAGGATCACTGGGCCAACCGCCTGAAAAGCAATCTCCACCACCTGTGAGAGTCTCCACGACACCTCCACTTCCCGGAAACCGAGCGATCTCCCGCCTGGTCTGCATTCGGCCCGCTGCGCCGCCCAAAAAATATAGGAATGGCCGATCAGCCACACCGCCGGCCTGCCCGAACCTACAAGAAAAAACTGTTAGAATAGAACGTAGCACTATATAGTATAAATTTTTCATATACAGTACAGACCAAAAGTTTGGACACACCTTCTCATTCAAAGAGTTTTCTTTATTTTCATGACTATGAAGGCATCAAAACTATGAATTAACACATGTGGAATTATATACATAACAAACTAGTGTGAAACAACTGAAAATATGTCATATTCTAGGTTCTTCAAAGTAGCCACCTTTTGCTTTGATTACTGCTTTGCACACTCTTGGCATTCTCTTGATGAGCTTCAAGAGGCAGTCACCTGAAATGGTCTTCCAACAGTCTTGAAGGAGTTCCCAGAGATGCTTAGCACTTGTTGGCCCTTTTGCCTTCACTCTGCGGTCCAGCTCACCCCAAACCATCTCGATTGGGTTCAGGTCCGGTGACTGTGGAGGCCAGGTCATCTGGCGCAGCACCCCATCACTCTCCTTCATGGTCAAATAGCCCTTACTTTCCCCTTAGTTTTCCCAATTTTTCGGCTGACTGACTGACCTTCATTTCTTAAAGTAATGATGGCCACTCGTTTTTCTTTACTTAGCTTTGTATCCACCTGACTTCTCCTCAATGCAACTGATGGTCCCAACCACATTTATAAGGCAAGAAATCCCACTTATTAAACCTGACAGGGCACACCTGTGAAGTGAAAACCATTTAAGGGGACTACCTCTTGAAGCTCATCAAGAGAATGCCAAGAGTGTGCAAAGCAGTAATCAAAGCAAAAGGTGGCTACTTTGAAAAACCTAGAATATGACATATTTTCAGTTGTTTCACACTTGTTTGTTATGTATATAATTTCACATGTGTTAATTCATAGTTTTGATGCCTTTAGTGTGAATCTACAATTTTCATAGTCAGGAAAATAAAGAAAACTCTTTGAATAAGAAGGTGTGTCCAAACTTTTGGTCTGTACTGTATATTTTTTATTTTTTAACAAGAGGTCCGGTCTGATATACCTCGCATAACAGGCCGATTTCCATCTACCTATCCTCATAATTTCCGCCTCAGGTAAACCCGCCCTGGCAGCCTCTGTAGCAGCCCCAATACGAAAAGAGTGTGTCCCAAATTCTTTGGGATCAATTCCACACAATGCTAAACAAGCCTTGAAAACCGTGGCAAACTGAAATTTGGTAAGAGGGGAGCTATCCGCATGCGCAAAGAAATTGTGACTAGGAGCGCGCAAAGAACTATACCGAGATACCAGATGAACCGGGCATGACACGCCAGGAACCGGGTGAAGAGGAATCCAGGTGCCCCTACCAAATTGGTCCATCTTAGAATGCCTGACCCGGATCCTGAGAGAATCATTACCCAGGACAACATCATCACTAGAAAGACCCCCCGGTTTACGACCGGAAGGGGCCACCAACTTGCTGACCCTAAGGGCCGCAAAAAAGGCCAAACTAAAACTACCTGCAAACAGGGAAACCTCAAAGGGAGAGGAGCAAACCTCGGGAAGCTGGGAAATAAGACTGCCGAGTAGGCTGAAGGAGACAGGCCGTCGACTCTCCCGGGAAACGAACTCCTTCCTCCAACCCCTTAGAGCCTGACGGAAAATGAATTGCTTGGTTACATCCGGCCAGCCCCGCAGCTTAAAGTGAAAAGCAATGCCTGACAGTCGACAATGCGCAACCGCTGCAGAAACTCGCATGGATCGCAAGTGCAACAACCATTCGATAGTCACCTCCAGCCGCAGATCATCTCTAGCGCAAACATCTCGTGTACCCACCATCCCTCACCATTGACCCCATGCCTTACCATGTGCCTGCCAGGTAGCAGGGGAAACAGAGGATCTGACCAACGACATCAGTTGCTGTCCACCAAATCCCACAGGTGCTGGGGGCATTCCCGGCCCTCCTGCTCTGCTTCCGGGTGAAAGGACAACGAAAACGGGAAAGAGCATCAGCAACCTTATTCTCAACCCTCGGAACATGACAGGCCCTAAAATAAACATTTAACTCGAGACACCGAAGTACCAAGTAACGCAGTAAAGACAAGACAGGAAGGGAAGAGGAGGATAAGCTGTTAACACAATACACCACTCCCAGATTGTCCGTCCAAAACGACACGTGTTTGTTGGACAACCTGTCCCCCCACAGCTCCACAGCCACAATAATGGGGAACAACTGTAGCAGAGTAAGGTTCTTGCATAACTCAGACGACCGCCATGAATCAGGCCATGCAGCAGTGTACCAGTCCTTCCCCAGAATGGTCCCGAAACCACAAGATCCAGACGCATCCAAAAACAGTGCCAACTCGGCATTAGAAATTTCCTTGGACATATAACACGTGTGGCCATTGTGAGACAACAAAAAAGACCTCCAGATCCCCAAGTCTTCTTTCAGGGACTTGGAGAGCCGGATGTGGTGCCGCGGAGATTTAACTCCCCGTGTGGCCAACGACAAGCGGCGGGCAAAAAACCCGGCTCATGGGCATAACTCGGCATGCAAAACATAACAGACCTAACAGGGACTGAAGCTGAAGCAAGGTAACCTTCTTAACCGACAGAAAACCATCAATCAACCCCATGAGCTTTTGCCACTTTTCAAGTGGCAACCTGAAAACCATGTCCAAAGTGTCAATTTCAATGCCCAAGAACAACAGTCGTGTGACCGGGCCCTCAGTCTTCTCACCCGAAATGGGAACCCCAAATTGCTCCATCCTTTTCAGAAAAATAGTTAAGAAACAAAAAGAAAATCGTCCACATAATGCTAAACTGACGTAGAACCTGACTCATAACAAACGACCCACTCCAGGAAAGACCCAAACATTTCAAAATAATGGCAAGAAATAGAACAACCCATAGGGAGGCACGTGTCGTAATAAAAAAAGGCCATCAACGCAGCAACCCAACAAATGGAAACAATCAGGGTAAACAGGAAGAAGCCGAAAAGCCGATTCGATATCTGACTTGGCCAGCAGGGACCCCCTACCCGCCTCTCTGACCAACGCAACCGCCCGGTCAAAGGATACATAAGACACAGACGCATCCTCAGGAGTGATGCCATCATTAACTCACGAACCCTTAGGGTAAGAGAGATGATGAATCAACCGGAACTTGCCTGGCTCTTTTTTAGGGACCACGCCCAAAGGGGAGACTCTAAGATTAGGAAACCTAGCTCCGGCTGCAAAGCCAGGCGACGCCTAAATTCCTCATCATAGCGCCACCAGGCGCTGCCCCCATGATATTTGTAGGCGCTATAAATGATGTCCTGATAAACAAACAGCTCAGAACAACGCTCAGGGTGACGCTGACCCATAATGCAACCCAAAACTGAAAAAGCCTGCAACCAATTGTTCATGGTTCTGGCGACTTTGGGCCTGCGCTCATATGGCTTGTCCGTAAAACGCCTCTCCTTGTCTACGGTATGTTGATCCACTGATATAAGGGACCAAATATCCACATATTGATTAGCCCAAACCTTTTCCCAGACGGCCTCATCTAGATGGGAACCCAAAAAACGAACCCCACAAAAACACGACTCTTTATGCACACCCGCTAACACTGGAGCTGGCTTAGCAGGAGGAAGTGGATGGGACTGGTCAGTAGTAGGCGGTAAACGATCCACTAGCAGTTTTAACAGTGCAGCCACATCCGAACCCCCACCACCCGCTCCCCATGCACCCGTAAATTGGTACTCACCGGACGGAGGCGGTATTGGCGCTACCGCGGGACCAGGTACGGGAACCTCAGGCTGAAGAGATGACGCTGGAACCAGGCTCTGAGCCCTGGAAGACTGACCAGACGTCCGTCTATTGCGCTGAACCAGCGAACGCCGTACAGACTCCCCCGACGCGGCAACGGACCCCTCCGAGGATGACGGGGACCGCCACCTGGAGGATCTGGATCGCCTGCTCCATGCTGAGTCACTGGACCTGTCACGGAACCGGCGCCTGTGCAATCCGTGGCGCCTCCGGCCCTCTTGAGAGGAGGATGAAGAGCTGGACCTCCCTCTGCGGGCACGTGACCGTCCGGGGGCGGGAGGGCGAGGGGGCGCAAGTGGCTGAGCCAGTGCAGGGATAGGGCAAGCATGTATACCAGCACCACCAGGGGTCACTGGAGGCTGCATGGCCAGGGCAGGAGCTGTGAAACTCGATCCCGCCTGCTGCTCATTAATGGCAGGGGGCTCAGTGGGTTGAGTGGAAGGGAGATGAACTACTAACATGAGACCCCATCCTGCTGCCAGCGTGCATGCACAAACTTCCCTGCTCACACGAGGTCAGAGGAAGTGCCGGTGGCTGTGGGGGGGGAGGAAGGGGCGGAGCTACCGCCCTCTGCACTGAGCCGGCAGTCTGCAGACCCAGCGTCCCTGCTGTTGCGCTGACATGAGCGCTTAAGGTAAGTGGGGAAGGAGGGGGGCTATGGCCGAGAGGCACGGGGGGACGGATAAGCCGGGAGGACCGCCTGCCCCCCGCAGAAGCGAGTCGCCACATGGCTGCACCGGAACCCCGGCAGCCGGCGCATTGACAGAGGTAGATGAGGGCTCAGGAGAGCCCAGGCTGCACAAAAAGGAGCGCAGCCATCCCTCGCCTCCCTCCGCCATGCGTGCCAACAAGACCTCCTTCAGACGGGCATCACCCGCGGCCATCTCTCCCTCTTATGCGGACAGAACGCCGATGCGACTCACCAGGCACCGCGCTTCCGATAAAGAGGGAGAGAGTAGGCCGAACCAGCCCCTAAATACCCTCCTGCTGCCCGCCTCCTCTTCCTTCCACTGTAAATTTAACCCCTACCTACCTACTTAAACCCCTAAACTCCTAACCAGGGCCAGTAAGTACCCTACAAGAAACAAGGAAAGGAAAAGGGGGGGGGAGAAGGGGACCCCCACTCCCTGTCTACCCTCCCTAGACCGTCGGGTAGCCACCATATGCTCTGCAAGCAGGACCACCGCTGCTGGAACCCTGTGGCCATAACCATGGAAACAAGCAGTGTATAATGCAGACCTCCCAAGTGTCCCTCTTTTGGAGGGGCAGTCCCTACTTTTGACCCAACTCCCTCTGTCCCTCATTGCTCCTTAAATGTCCCTCTTTTTGATTTGAGGGATATATTTGTATTATTACATTTACAATATTGACACAGAAAGTGTCTGTCGGGTTCCTGTCTGTATATTAGAGCCCGCCTTGTATATTATTTCATTCAATCTGGATTGTAGAAATTTCTGTATTCTAAACATGTTTGCACTATTGTATAAAAGAAAACTACTTAAAGGGGTTTTCTCATCTCAGACAATGGGGGCATATAGCTAGGATATGCCCCCATTGTCTTAAAGATGCGGGTTCTACCACTGGGAACCGCACCTATATCGCGAACGGAGGCCCAAAAGGGAAGGAGTGCGCACTGTGCATGCGCAGCCGCTCTCCATTCATTTCTATGGGGCTGCCGAAAATAGCCGAGTCCTGGCTCGGCTATTGCCGTCTGCCCCATAGAAATGAATGGGAGCATGGGCCGCGCATGCACGGCACGCTCCCATTCACTTCTATGGGAGAGGCGGGGATTAGCGCTTGGTGGTGGACGGACCCCAGGAAATCTGGGATCCTCCAGCCACAGTGCTCCCCGCTCCGTTCTCGATATAGGTGTGGGTCCCAGCGGTGGAACCCGCACCTATCAGACAATTGGGGCATATTCTAGCGATATGCCCCCATTGTCTAAGATGGGAATACCCCTTTAAGTGTAAAAATAAGCAGGAAAAATTGATATTTCACACAATGAACCATAAGTGTTCCTCATTGACCGTAGAAAAAGTTGGGAGGTATGTATAATCTGATGAAAAAATAGACGATCCCAATAAATTAGTAAATGCCTTGTATTAACTTTGTCTACTTGCTAAATGTCACTTACTGAAGTGAGACAACCCTTTTAAATATCAAAATACCTCCGTGCAGCAAAACCTGTGGGTCCTGGTTGGACCATGGCACAACATGTTTTCAGGAGGCACCATAGGCATACAGGGTGGTGTGTGCTATCTGAAGCAATACACATTACTGGGGTCAATAATTAAAGCGGTGGCATTTATCAAACTCGTGTAAAGGAGTTTGTATGTTCTCCCCATGTTTGCATGGGCTTCCTCCGGGTTCTCCGGTTTCTTCCCACACTCCAAAGACATACTGATAGAGAACTTAGATGTCAGTAAAGCGCTGCGGAATATAGTAGCGCTATATCAGTGCATAAAATAAAATTTAATAAATAAAGTAGAACTGGCTTATTTGCTTAGTAGCAACCAATCAGATTCCACCTTTCATTTTTCACAGCTCCTTTGGAAAATGAAAGGTGGAATCTGTTCTACTTTACACCAGTTTGATAAATGACCCGATATGATTTTATACATGTAGCTGATGCAGTATTTTAACCCCTTAAGTACCAGCCAAATTTTTGGTTTTGTATTTTCGTCTTTTCCCCCCACGTTCCAATAGCCATACCTTTTTAAATTTTCTGTTCATATATCAAATGAGGGCTCTTTTTTTTTCTCAAGACAAGTTGTATTTTTGAAGGGCACCATTTCATTTAACATGTCTGTTATTGGAAAATGGGAAAAAATTCTTTGTGCGGCTCAATATGAATACGGCAATCCCAAACTTGTATAGATTTTTTATTGTTTTACTATTTAAAAAATATATATATAAATTTTAATAAAATCTCCATTTCCTGACAGCCGGTATGAGGGCTTGTTTTTTGTGAGATGAACTGTAGTTTTTATTGGTAACTTTTTTTGGTACGTACGACTTTTTGATCACTCAAAAAATGGTGAATAGTGTTTTTCTTTTTTTTTTTATGGCGCTCACCGCACAGAAATTAAAAAAATATATATTTTTATAGTTTAAACATTTTCAGACGCAGCGATATCTGATATGTTTAGTTTTTTTTATTGCTAATATATTTTTAGTTGTAAAATAGGGAAAGGGGGGTGATTTAAACTTTTAATATACATTTTATTTATTTATTTTTTTAACTTTTTATTTAATAACTTAGGGAGCTAGAACCTGGGATCTCTTGATCCCTTGTCCTAGTCACCCTAATAGAGATCTATTAGGGTGAATAGGATTTTCACATGCTCCCTGCTGCACTGTGCTTTGTGCAAACAGTAGCAGGGAGCTTAACTTGGCAGGCCTGGAAAGCTTCAGAAGCAGGGGCTCTGATCGGAAGGCAGAGGGAGCCCTCTGCCTTGCCTCAAAGGTACCACCATCAGCATTTATCGCTGCACCTGAGGGGTTACATTACAGCCTTCCACGGGATTGTCATAACATTTCAGTAGGGAGAGGGAACACAGTGAGAAGGAGATTTATCAAACTGGTGTAAAGAAGAACTGGCTTAGTTGCCCATAGAAACCAATCAGATTCCACCTTTCATTTTCCAAAGGAGCTGTTAAAAATGAAAGGTGGAATCTGATTGGTTGCTATGGGCAACTAAGCCAGTTCTACCTTACACCAGTTTAAGAAATCTCCCCCAGTGTCTTTTAGCACATTCACACCAAATCCCTAATGATATCAGTATACCCTGCATATCACAAAGATTGCTTTGAACATTAACCACTTCCCTCTTTAACATTGGCTGCCCCTTTAACAGTGACCTTCACAGTGCCCGCCCCTTTAACAGTGACCTCCACAGTGCCCGCCCTTTTAACAGTGACCACCCCTTTAACAGTGACCTTCATAGTGGCCGCCCCTTTAACAAGGACCTCCACAATACCCACCCCTTTAACAGCAACTTCCAAAGTGTCCGCCCCTTTAACAGTGACATTCATAGTGGCCGCCCTTTTAACAGTAGGAAGAGAAGTTCTGGTCAGGCGCAAAATCACTACTACACCTGGGGTTAGCACCTCCCACTTGGGGGGCGGCCCACAGGTATTGTGTTTTTGGCGGTTTTATATATATATATATATATATACAGTACAGACCAAAAGTTTGGACACACCTTCTCATTCAAAGAGTTTTCTTTATTTTCATGACTATGAAGGCATCAAAACTATGAATTAACACATGTGGAATTATATACATAACAAACAAGTGTGAAACAACTGAAAATATGTCATATTCTAGGTTCTTCAAAGTAGCCACCTTTTGCTTTGATTACTGCTTTGCACACTCTTGGCATTCTCTTGATGAGCTTCAACAGGTAGTCCCCTGAAATGGTCTTCCAACAGTCCAAGGAGTTCCCAGAGATGCTTAGCACTTGTTGGCCCTTTTGCCTTCACTCTGCGGTCCAGCTCACCCCAAACCATCTCGATTGGGTTCAGGTCCGGTGACTGTGGAGGCCAGGTCATCTGGCGCAGCACCCCATCACTCTCCTTCATGGTCAAATAGCCCTTACTTTCAAAGTTTTCCCAATTTTTCGGCTGACTGACTGACCTTCATTTCTTAAAGTAATGATGGCCACTCGTTTTTCTTTACTTAGCTGCTTTTTTCTTGCCATAATACAAATTCTAACAGTCAATTCAGTAGGACTATCAGCTGTGTATTCACCTGACTTCTCCTCAACGCAACTGGTCCCAAACACATTTATAAGGCAAGAAATCCCACTTATTAAACCTGACAGGGCACACCTGTGAAGTGAAAACCATTTCAGGGGACTACCTCTTGAAGCTCATCAAGAGAATGCCAAGAGTGTGCAAAGCAGCAATCAAAGCAAAAGGTGGCTACTTTGAAGAACCTAGAATATGACATATTTTCAGTTGTTTCACACTTGTTTGTTATGTATATAATTCCACATGTGTTAATTCATAGTTTTGATGCCTTCAGTGTGAATCTACAATTTTCATAGTCATGAAAATAAAGAAAACTCTTTGAATGAGAAGGTGTGTCCAAACTTTTGGTCTGTACTGTATATAAATACAAAAATAGCACGGTTACAATATACATTGCATTAATAATATCTACACATAATCCGTATTCACAAGCTTAACCAAGAAGATTGTAACATTGGCGATGTCCTTCTTTTAGGTAACAGACTACCCTGTCTTATACCCATAGGTGTGGAGGGGTCGGTCAGGAGTGTGCGATTAGGTGTGGCACTTACAGGCGACTCATTCAAGTTTGTTTTTAAACCGTCCAGAATCTCTCTAGTAGATTAATTACCCACAACAGTAGACGGCATATTTATGTCTGCCATGCCAACTCAGCCTGGCGGGTTTTTGTTTTTTGACAGTCTGTGGTTTTGCGTCGCATTGCGCACAAGATCCATCATGTTAGAACCAGGAATAACATCACCCTTATAAATAAATTCACCTTTATCATTCCACGTTGTAACACTGGCATTCTGCTTCAACCTGCTTAACAAAAGTTCTGCATTTTTCTTAAAACGGGGGTTGACATGTGTTACAATTTCAAGGACAGAATCGTATTTATTAGCGGGTGTATTTGGCAGTTGTTGATGATCAGGCAATCCAGAGCTGTGTAAAATACCGTTAATTTCATCATCCAAGCGTTGTATCACGCTCTGCCTTACACCGGTCGGCGGTGTAAAGACCTGACTCATCCTCTTGAGCTCGTGTTTTGGAACCAAGTACATTTTCTCCGCATGATCCATTATTTGTTAAAAAGCAAACTCGTTATTAATGGAATTGCAAACCCCAATAGCGGTCCTATGAAACCACCTGTCTGATTCACTAAGCGCTTCTTTTTCATTATGGGGATTGTTTTATCACACAGCCGCCTTATAGCCTTACGCCACTTCTTTAGTATCTTTTTCTGACGTTCCTTTAGCGGAATTCGTCCTTTTAGGATTTTTAAGGCGATCTCGCCTATGGCGGCTATTAAATCATTGCTCGCATGGCGCAAAATAGATTTTCTGACAGATGGTGTCGCTTTTACAAGCGTTTTCAAGAGAGCCCAATTACGGCGTAATCTCTCCGACATCTTGTCGCTGCTTTGCAAACGTCCTAGAATGCGCGTAACCTTCTAAATCTCACTTTTTTTTAACTATTTCTCTTCTGGATATACACAGCCGGCAATGCTGGCGGTAAGAACCCCGACCTTAAACAAAGTTGCTCTGGTGTAGTACCCCTTAAATCTACTAGCAGGTGGCCATAAGGATCCCGCGTAGCGTCCTCAAAAGCATCCAAGAAGAAGTGTGTTTTCCCAGGATACAGTTGTCTCTCTAATGTTAGAATTTGCAATTTATCATGCGGATTATTAAAGAGAACCATGTACTTGGTGTTTAAAGTTATCGTTCTACTCTTTTTACCCTGACAAAATATGTTCTGCACCAGATACAATATACTTAGATTTCTATGATGCACGTACTTGGTGAATGCCTTTTCAAGCTCGCTGTTTTCACTAGCGGAATCCATAAGATCATCAACAATAGTCAAATTTACCTTGTCGGGTGGGAATAACTCATCATCTACAAACGTATGCGGCAGACCTTCAATAAACCTGATGTGTGGAAAGCATAGAGAAAGTTCGTCATAAAGTTTTTGCCAACAAGCATAAAACCAAACAATATTATCGGGCTTGTGTGATAAATGCGTGTCAGTATTTTCTAACAGTTTTCTTACAAAATAACTCTTTCCAGAGTTGGACGGTCCTGCTAAAATGCATGAAAAAGGGTGTTGTAGGCGTGTGTCCATGGTATTAAAAACCGATGGCTCTCGTTGTAAAATCGCGTGATGGCGGCCTTTCAAAAACAGGATCCAGGACCTTCTTAAAAAGAGCAACTAATTCACCTGAAAAAAGAATGGTGTAACTGTGTCATAACGTTATTAGAACCCGAAAGGTAGCGTGGTAAAATCGTCTTGCAGACGCCTTTTTGTGTATACACACCTCTGCGTTTTGCGCAATGGTCTTGTCTCAATCTGCCACAACTGCTTATTTCTAACAAAACCTGGTTGCACCACAGATATAAATTTCTGACATTCAAGATCACTGTTTAGGATGTAATCCAGAACTAAATCCTTTAGGCTGTAAAAATTTATATCCCTAGCATTAGCAACGTTTAGTGTGATCCCCTTAACCTTTAAAACAGTCTTACCTGTATTCAGTTTGTACCTGTACGATTTTGGACCCGTAGATACAAATTCTGTGATGTATGTGTTATCTGGTATTTCGCTGGTTAGTTCGCCCAAATAATTGCCTAAAGGGGGAAGCCAGTCACCTTCACGATGAACAAAAATGACAGAATCCGTGTCGTGATAAAGACACCTTTCCTGCAGTCTGTCCAGAAGGGAGTAGAGTTCTAGTCTGGCATAGGCTGTTGTAAAACATGCTATAAAAATGTTTGTGTTTTTGTTGATTGTGTGGTGTTTTTTTTGCATATTTCCAATTGATCGATGCGGTTTCATCATCAATAAAATTTAACTCAGAAACCTCGTAGTATGGGAGAAAGACATAGCGATAGAGCTCATCAGGGTTATTCACGATGCTGGTACAGGGTAAATTAGATCGCTGCGCAAACTTTCCCCATAACGAATTTAAGAAAAGTTTAGAGATCTGTCTTTTTGCCGGGTTCACAGCGATATTTGCAGGGTCTAATTGTACACCTTCTTTTTCAAGAAATGTGTCGATGTATTCTTTTTGCTTACCAGAATCTGTACACCAGCGTGGATAGCCCGATGCCTCCTGCTTGTCCCTGAGATGAAGCTCGATGTAAGGTGCAAACAGTTCGTCCGTCGTGTCGGGAAAATGCCACACCTCATAGACCTCTGCGATCCTGTACCCCTTTTCTAAAGCTAGCTCTAACTCTATCGTGCACCATGTACCTGTCAGAGAACGTTGTTCATCGCTATGCGTACAAACACCCGTCAAGGAGTTTGCGGCGCATGTGTTGCAAAGGGGGAACATTCATTTATTGTTCATTTTCACCGGTAGGACCGGAAAAAACGTAGTGAAGCTTCTATATTATTCGTCAAAAAGTGACAGGTACCATGCCCCTTTCATTGTTTACCAAAACCCCTCTCGTCAACACGCCCCTTTAGTCCTCTTGACAGGTCCCCCACCCCTTCGCCTCCTCCCTCCCATTTGCCTCCTCCCTCCCAAATCTGAATAATGCATGCCTGGACATGTCTAGAGACCACAATATATTATTATGGTAGATAGCAACCTCCTCTCAGGGCAGGGGTCTCATGTATTTTGCACTTATATTATTATGGTCGATGCGTGCCTGGACATAATATGAGACCCCTGCCCTGAGAGTAGGTCGCTATCTACCATAATAATTATCTGTGTGGAATGTAAAAGGTCATGAGACCCCTGCCCTGAGAGGAGGACGCTATCTACCATAATAATATAATGTGATATGTCCAGGCACGCATCTACCATAATAATATAAGTGCAAAATACATGAGACCCCTGCCCTGAGAGGAGGACGCTATCTACCATAATAATATAATGTGACATGTCCAGGCACGCATCTACCATAATAATATAAGTGCAAAATACATGAGACCCCTGCCCTGAGAGGAGGTCGCTATCTACCATAATAATATAATGTGGTCTCTAGACATGTCCAGGCATGCATTATTCCGATTTGGGAGGGAGGAGGCGAATGGGAGGGAGGATGCGAAGGGGTGGGGGCGGGGAACCTGTCAAGAGGACGAAAGGGGCGTGTTGACGAGAGGGGTTTTGGTAAACAATGAAAGGGGCGTGGTACCTGTCACTTTTTGTCGAATAATATAGAAGCTTCACTACGTTTTTTCCAGGTCCTACCGGTGAAAATGAACAATAAATTAATGTTCCCCCTTTGCAACACATGCGCCGCAAACTCCTTGACGGGTGTTTGTACGCATAGGGATGAACAACGTTCTCTGACAGGTACATGGTGTACGATAGAGTTAGAGCTAGCTTTGGAAAAGGGGTACAGGATCGCAGAGGTCTATGAGGTGTGGCATTTTACCGACACGACGGACGAACGGTTTGCACCTTACATCGAGCTTCATCTCAGGGACAAGCAGGAGGCATCGGGCTATCCGCGCTGGTGTACAGATTCTGGTAAGCAAAAAGAATACATTGACACATTTCTTGAAAAAGAAGGTGTACAATTAGACCCTGCAAATATTGCTGTGAACCCGGCAAAAAGACAGATCTCTAAACTTTTCTTAAATTCGTTATGGAGAAAGTTTGCGCAGCGATCTAATTTACCCTGTACCAGCATCGTGAATAACCCTGATGAGCTCTTTCGCTATGTCTTTCTCCCATACTACGAGGTTTCTGAGTTAAATTTTATTGATGATGAGACCTCCACCAAGCTTCAGTGGTTCGTGGGGTCTGCAGTGCTGACGGTGTCAAGTGGAGTGCTTGGAGTCCTCTGGATGCACTAGGAGCATCTATCAACGGAGGTACCCAGTCAGGGTGCTAGGCGTTCCGTTACATTGGTGGCAAGCAGTGGGATGGCGTCCTAGTGAGAAGAGAAGCAGCTCGGAGACACCGTTCGTGGATTTTACAATTGAGGGCAACGCTAGTATCCGTACAGCGCCCCTGGCTACAGCAATATGGATGCGTTGGTTCCTGCACAGAATTCCATGAGGAAGATCACCCGGATTACAGGGATGCCGAGCGGAAAGGCGTATGGCACCAGGCCCTGGAGGACCTGCAGCGTCGGAGGGGTGAGAGTCTTCCAGTGAGGAGCAGAGATTACGAATGCGATTGGCGCTGCGACTACCTCTACGGGGAGAGCAACCATTGATAGAGTGGGTGTCAGAGCTTGAGACACTGGTATGGCAGGAAACCTGGCTGGATGACGCTTACCAAGCACTATGGTGGGACACAGTACGGCCCAGATCCCCAACTGCCACTGGGAGTACAGGGAGAGGAGATTGTCGGTCCCTCATCTCTGCAACAACCAGAATCACTGGTAGTGGAGGCAGTCGGTCTCACTACCCAGCGGCAGTATACTCTACAGGGAGAGGAGACAGTTGGTCTCTCTCCCCAGCGGCAGATGGGGTATCCAGAGGAGGGGGTAAGTGATAGCCCCCCTCCACAGCTCTCTCCCAGCCCAATACTGAGGGTAGTGGGTAAGGCTTTAAACCCCACTGACCCCTCTCCAGCAGAAGAGCTGGCATCAGAGCAGAGCGCCGCTGGCCTCTGCCCTAACCGTTCATTTACTACCCAGCAGGAGTTGGCACCATGCACCCCAGCTGAAGCGCTGGCATCAGGGCAGAGCGCCGCTGGCCTCTGCCCTCCCCTATCCTCTTCTCCAGAGCCGGACTTCCCACAGGCTACCCCAGCGGAAGAGCTGGCATCTGGGCAGAGCGCAGTCGGCCTCTGCCCACTAAGTACCTACAGCTCCAAGCTAGAGAACCACAAGGAAGCAAGGAGTCGCAGATGCCACTCAACAGCTGGGGACATACAGAACAGAGCCAGGCCCCAAAATTCAACAGGTCCAGTATTGGGTTGTGGTTGGACTGCCAGACTAACTCAGGTACTGACCGTGTGGTCAGGTATCTGGTTAGTCTTCCCTGGGAGGGGGAGATGTGTGGCGAAACCAAACTCGCCACTGGGTTTTAGAGGGGCCTGGCTACTAGCCTCTTGCCCCAGGATTATGGCCCATACTATCTTTGAAGGAGAAGACAGACCGGCCGCACAGCTTAAATCTGTGGAACTGTTTTGGGCAGGAAAGCCTTGCTTGCGGCCGGCCAAATGTGACTTCCATGGAATTCGGGAACCCCTGCTCGGATCTGGGTGATTTTTGGATATGTTGTTCACCCAGATCAGAGCTATCCATGGTTGTATACATTATGGGGATATGTGGGGTTTTGGGGTGTTTTCTGTGTTTTGGGGAAAAATTTGTGTTTTCTGTCTGTGAGTGATTAAGTTAGCCCATTACGTTTGGTAATTATATTTTGTTGATTGCGTCTCAGACAATGCCAGTGTGTTAGTTAATTGCATCTCAGACAATGCTCATTGTATTTTGTTGATTGCGTTACAGACAGAGGGAAGGGGATTTTGTGTACAATTGCTGGGAAGGTTTGAATACTGTAAATGCATGTGATTGGCTGTTTTTACAAAACCCTGTGGGTGGTAACCTTGTTAAAAAATGTGTATAAATCAATGCTTGTGTGTTCAAATAAAGAGAGTTCCTGCTTTGCCCCTTTATGAAGTTTTGGCTCATGTTTGGGGAATGGGATAACTACACTCTTGGGGATTGCTATATCACAATACTCCCCTGAGTATAAGCTCTTGTAAGAGCTTGTTCATGGTTACTGCTCTCTGCATTTAGGAGAGGTTCACCCACTGGAGCCTGGAACCTTGTCATAGGTCCAGGGTGGGTAGGAGACGGCGAGACCTCCACCAAGCTTCTGCGGTTCGCGGGGTCTGCAGTGCTGACGGTGTCAAGTGGAGTGCTTGGAGTCCTCTGGATGCACTAGGAGCATCTATCAACGGAGGTACCCAGTCGGGGTGCTAGGCGTTCCGTTACATTGGTGGCAAGCAGTGGGATGGTGTCCTAGTGAGAGGAGAAGCAGCTCAGAGACACCGTTCGTGGATTTTACAATTGAGGGCAACGCTAGTATCCATACAGCGACCCTGGCTACAGCAATATGGATGCCGTTGGTTCCTGCACAGAATTCCATGAGGAAGATCACCCGGATTACAGGGATGCCGAGCGGAAAGGCGTATGGCACCAGGCCCTGGAGGACGTGCAGCGTCGGAGGGGTGAGAGTCTTCCCAGTGAGGAGCAGAGATTACGAATGCGATTGGAGCTGCGACTACCTCTACTGGGAGAGCAACCATTGATGGAGTGGGTGTCAGAGCTTGAGACACTGGTATGGCAGGAAACCTGGCTGGATGACGCTTACCAAGCACTATGGTGGGACACAGTACGACAGTCTCCATAGATGGAGGAGTACGCCAAGCCCGAAGGTGAGGAATATAATTGCCCTGGTTTATTGTGGGAGTCTTTTGAAGACATTGACTTTGGGAGCACAGAAGAGTCTAGATTTTGGGACATTACTGACTACAAGGGGGACTTGCACGATTGGCCTACAACTAGTGGGGTGAGGGCAGATCTGACCTTTCTGGTCCAAAAGTAGTGGGAGCTGGAGCAAGATTATCAACAGTTGTTTCGCTCCATTCAAGCCCAGCGCAAGATACAAGACAATTGAATACCAGGCCCAGACCTGCAGCCCTTCCCCTGGCAAGTCACAGCTGAGGTATCCCCTACTTCCTCACCAACTGTGGAGGTAGGGGACTTCATAGACTGGTACTGGGAGGAACCCCAGTCGGCAGGTGGAGATGGGACCGTAGTCACTCCACCGGCCAAACAGGGTGGCTGGGCAGGCGGCCCAGATCCCCAACTGCCACTGGGAGTACAGGGAGAGGAGATTGTCGGTCCCTCATCTCTGCAACAACCAGAATCACTGGTAGTGGAGACAGTCGGTCTCACTACCCAGCGGCAGTATACTCTACAGGGAGAGGAGACAGTTGGTCTCTCTCCTCAGCGGCAGATTGGGTATCCAGAGGAGGGGGTAAGTGATAGCCCCCCTCCACAGCTCTCTCCAATCCCAATACTGAGGGTAGTGGGTAAGGCTTTAAACCCCACTGACCCCTCTCCAGCAGAAGAGCTGGCATCAGAGCAGAGCGCCGCTGGCCTCTGCCCTAACCGTTCATTTACTACCCAGCAAGAGTTGGCACCATGCACCCCAGCTGAAGTGCTGGCATCAGGGCAGAGCACCGCTGGCCTCTGCCCTCCCCTATCCTCTTCTCCAGAGCCGGACTTCTCACAGGCTACCCCAGCGGAACAGCTGGCATCTGGGCAGAGCGCAGTTGGCCTCTGCCCACCAAGTACCTACAGCTCCAAGCTAGAGAACCAAAAGGAAGCAAGGAGTCACAGATGCCCACTCAACAGCTGGGGACATACAGAACAGAGCCAGGCCCCAAAATTCAACAGGTCCAGTATTGGGTTGTGGTTGGACTGCCAGACTAACTCAGGTACTGACCGTGTGGTCAGGTATCTGGTTAGTCTTCCCTGGGAGGGGGAGATGTGTGGCGAAACCAACCTCGCCACTGGGTTTTGGAGGGGCCTGGCTACTAGCCTCTTGCCCCAGGATTATGGCCCATACTATCTTTGAAGGAGAAGACAGACAAGCCATGCTTGTGGCCGGCCAAATATGACTTCCATGGAATTCGGGAACCCCTGCTCGGATCTGGGTGATTTTTGGATATGTTGTTCACCCAGATCAGAGCTATCCATGGATGTATACATTATGGGGATATGTGGGGTTTTGGGGTGTTTTCTGTGTTTTGGGGAAAAATGTGTGTTTTCTGTCTGTGAGTGATTAAGTTAGCCCATTACGTTTGGTAATTGTATTTTGTTGATTGCGTCTCAGACAATGCCAGTGTGTTAGTTAATTGCGTCTCAGACAATGCTCATTGTATTTTGTTGATTGCATTACAGACAGAGGGAAGGGGATTTTGTGTACAATTGCTGGGAAGGTTTGAATACTGTAAATGCATGTGATTGGCTGTTTTTACAAAACCCTGTGGGTGGTAACCTTGTTGGAAGATGTGTATAAATCAATGCTTGTGTGTTCAAATAAAGAGAGTTCCTGCTTTGCCCCTTTATGAAGTCTTGGCTCATGTTTGGGGGATGGGATAACTACACTCTTGGGGATTGCTATATCATAATACTCCCCTGAGTATAAGCTCTTGTAAGAGCTTGTTCCTGGTTCCTGTCTCTGCATTTAGGAGAGGTTCACCCACTGGAGCCTGGAGCCTTGGCTTAGGTCCAGGGTGGGTAGGAGACGGCGAGACCTCCACCAAGCTTCGGCGGTTTGTGGGGTCTGCAGTGGTGTCAAGTGGAGTGCTTGGAGTCCTCTGGAAGCACTAGGAGCATCTATCAACGGAGGTACCCGGTCGGGGTGCTAGGCGTTCCGTTACAGTGTCTTTATCACGACACGGATTCTGTCATTTTTGTTCATCGTGAAGGTGACTGGCTTCCCCCTTTAGGCGATTATTTGGGCAAACTAACCAACGAAATACCAGATAACACACACATCGCAGAATTTGTATCTACAGGTCCAAAATCGTACGGGTACAAACTGAATACAGGTAAGACTGTTTTAAAGGTTAAGGGGATCACACTAAACGTTGCTAATGCTAGGGATATAAATTTTTACAGCCTAAAGGATTTAGTTCTGGATTACATCCTAAACAGTGATCTTGAATGTCAGAAATTTATATCTGTGGTGCAACCAGGTTTTGTTAGAAATAAGCAGTTGTGGCAGATTGAGACAAGACCATTGCGCAAAACGCAGAGGTGTGTATACACAAAAAGGCGTCTGCAAGACGATTTTACCACGCTACCTTTCGGGTTCTAATAACGTTATGACACAGTTACACCATTCTTTTTTCAGGTGAATTAGTTGCTCTTTTTAAGAAGGTCCTGGATCCTGTTTTTGAAATGCCGCCATCACGCGATTTTACAACGAGAGCAATCGGTTTTTAATACCATGGACACACGCCTACAACACCCTTTTTCATGCATTTTAGCAGGACCGTCCAACTCTGGAAAGAGTTATTTTGTAAGAAAACTGTTAGAAAATACTGACACGCATTTATCACACAAGCCCGATAATATTGTTTGGTTTTATGCTTGTTGGCAAAAACTTTATGACAAACTTTCTCTATGCTTTCCACACATCAGGTTTATTGAAGGTCTGCCGCATACGTTTGTAGATGATGAGTTTTTCCCACCCGACAAGGTAAATTTGACTATTGTTGATGATCTTATGGATTCCGCTAGTGAAAACAGTGAGCTTGAAACGGCATTCACCAAGTACGTGCATCATAAAAAGCTAAGTATATTGTATCTGGTGCAGAACATATTTTGTCAGGGTAAAAAGAGTAAAAACGATAAATTTAAACACCAAGTACATGGTTCTCTTTAATAATCCGCATGATAAATTGCAAATTCTAACATTAGCAAGACAAATGTATCCTGGGAAAACACACTTGTTCTTGGATGCTTTTGAGGACGCTATGCGGGATCCTTATGGCCACCTGCTAGTAGATTTAAGGGGTACTACACCAGAGCAACTTCGTTTAAGGTCGGGGTTCTTACCGCCAGCATTGCCGGCTGTGTATATCCAGAAGAGAAATACAGGGTGGGCCATTTATATGGATACACCTTAATAAAATGGGAATGGTTGGTGATATTAACTTCCTGTTTGTAGCACATTAGTATATGTGAGGGGGGAAACTTTTCAAGATGGGTGGTGACCATGGCGGCCATTTTGAAGTCAGCCATTTTGAATGGAGGAGGGTCATGTGACACATCAAACTTATTGGGAATTTCACAAGAAAAACAATGGTGTGCTTGGTTCTAACGTAACTTTATTCTTTCATGAGTTATTTACAAGTTTCTGACCACTTATAAAATGTGTTCAATGTGCTGCCCATTGTGTTGGATTGTCAATGCAACCCTCTTCTCCCACTCTTCACACACTGATAGCAACACCGCAGGAGAAATGCTAGCAGTATCCAGTATCCGTAGTTCAGGTTCCTCACATCTCGTACCTTCACAGCATAGACAATTGCCTTCAGATGACCCAGAAGATAAAAGTCTAAGGGGGTCAGATCGTGAGACCTTGGGGGCCATTCAACTGGCCAACGACGACCAATCCACTTTCCAGGAAACTGTTCATCTAGGAATGCTCGGACCTGACACCCATAATGTGATGGTGCCCCACACGGGGGGGAGTGTGTGTGTGTGTGGGGGTCGAACACGTGGGGGGGGGGGTGCGCAGACCAATTCAGAATCTGCGTCCGCCTGCTCCTTCATCTGTGTATACCACATACCAATTACTGCCCGCAGCTGCCACCCCCGCTCCTCTAAGCTCCCATAATGAAGTCTCCAACCACTGACGTCGGAATCAGATAAGCGAGCGGAGCGATAAGGCGTGTAAAGTCTCACTCCGACCCCCACAGAGTTCGCCTGCGAGTGATTGTCCAAGGTGAGATAAGAGGAGTGTGACAGATCCGACTGTCTTAAATAAAAAGGTGTTATGTCTGTCTATGACCATGTATGCTATATTGAGGAGAAGGGGGGAGTCTTGTGGCTGCCCCCATACAGTATAAGGTCTCCTTGTGGATCCCATATAGTATAGTATCTCCTTGTGGCTGCCCCAGTGCCTCATACAGTATAACGTCTCCTTGTGGCCCCAAGTGTTTTTTTCTTCTAAATGGGTATTTATCGCAATAAATTTCTTAATGTCGTTATCGTGTGAATATTTTTGATATCGCCCAACCCTATAGACCACCATGGTGACTTCTTTCATCCATCTCTTCTCTCTGCAGAGTTTGACAAACAGACATCTTAGTTTCCTACTTTTCCATCATCCTACCACCTTCTCAACACCCCGTCCTGCCTCCTCTAATGTTTCCGCTGTGCTCCCCAATACTATACTGCAGAAACAGTTCCCCTGAAAATATTGGTACTACACACAGTGCGCCAGTGCAAAAAATACCCTTACCTTTAAGATCAGACCCCCCCCATGTCAGACCTCAGATGAGACCCCCATTAGCCCTGCATGTCAGAAAACCCCCATGTATCAGACCTCTCAGACCCCCATATCAGACCATTAGACCTCTAGGCCGCCATTAGACTTACAGACCCCAATATCAGATTTCAGACCAGACCCAATTAGACCTCCAGACCTGACCAGACTTCCAGACCTCTATATCAGACTCCAATTAGACCCCCCCTGACCAGACCTCCAGAGCCCCTTATCAGACCCACTTTAGACCTCAGATCTCCCATATCAGACCACCGTTAGACTTCCAGACCCCCATATCGGACCTCCATATTCCACCATATCTGTCCTCCAGACCCCCACCACCATATCGGACCTGCAGCCCCCCCCCCATATCAGACTTAAAAATAAATTAACTTGCCTTTCCTGCCCGGATGCTTCTCTCCCGGTCTCTCGTCTTCTCGGGGGCCGCACTGCATGGTCACCTGACTTCCTGCAGTGTTAGCTCAGAGTGCGCTCTGTACATCCTGACGCTGCAGGCAGCCAGGATACAGCAGTGTGGGACCTGAAAAGAGCAAGCAGGAGGAGGGGGTAAGTACAGCGCTTCACTCCCCCGCCTCCTGCATACTAGTGAGCGCTTCCATAATTGAAGCACTCACTAGCATTCCCTTTATAAGATGCAGTGCATATTATACAGGGAAAACTACTGCGCCACTGGCAAGGGGAGAGTCGGCCACAGGCTGCTCCGGTGTCACCCCTTCAAATCCAGCACAAGATGCCGCCTGAGGCAAGATTCTCATATTGCTTCATGGCAAAAGCAGAAGTTTCAGATCTTGTCAACTCTGCTTGTGTGGCAAACGCTGCAGATTTCCCTGTGGCCAATCCACAGGGGAGCACCTTTAGGGGGGGATTCAGACAGCGTATGTGCCGTGATTATGCGAGTGAAGTGACGGCACAGCGGGATTGAACCGTGCGTTGTATGTTTCTAATTATGCAGTCTGAACCACCCCTTAGGAGGCTTTTAAACAGTGGATAGATGGCCCGTATTGAATACTGACCAACGATTCTGCCCTTTGATCAGTGCTCGTTTAGATTGGCCTTTTACACAGGCAGATGCAAACGATCACTGTATACTGAGTGATCCTGCATACTTCTCTATACTGTTGGCAGCGTGCTGTCCTGATTACACGGTTCAACACACTGCTGACACTATAGAGAAGTTTGTAGGGGTCCGGATTTTACAGCATACAGTACAGTACAAGCAGTGGTGTAGTGTGGGTTGCCAGCACCCGACGCAAGCAAAAATTGCGCTCCCCCCCAGCCTGTAGGCACGCCCCTTTTAACAGATAATGTAGTAGATCACTTGCAGTCCTATGTAACAACACAGATAACACAGTGATAACTCTCTGAGTACAGATAACGTAGTAGATGTTACCTGCAGTCCTATTTAACACCACAGATAACTGATAACTCTCTGTGTACAGATAATGTAGTAGATTCACCTGCAGTCCTATGTAACACCACAGATAACACAGTGATAACTCTCTGAGTACAGATAATGTAGTAGATGTCACCTGCAGTCCTATGTAAAACCAAAGATAACAGTAATAACTCTCTGAGCACAGATAATGTAGTAGATGTCACCTGCAGTCCTATGTAACACCTCAGATAACACATTGATATCTCTCTAAGTACAGATAATGTAGTAGATGTCACCTGCAGTCCTATGTAACACATCAGATAACACAGTGATAACTCTCTGAGTACAGATAATGTAGTAGATGTCACCTGCAGTCCTATGTAAAACCACAGATAACAGTAATAACTCTCTGAGTACAGATAATGTAGTAGATGTCACCTGCGTCCTATGTAACACCACAGATAACACAGTGATAACTCTCTGAGGACAGATAATGTAGTAGATGTCACCTGCAGTCCTATGTAAGACCAAAGATAACACAGTGATAACTCTCTGAGTACAGATAATGTAGTAAATGTCACCTGCAGTCCTATGTAAAACCACAGATAACAGTAATAACTCTCTGAGTACAGATAATGTAGTAGATGTCACCTGCAGTCCTATGTAACACCTCAGATAACAAATTAATAACTCTCTAAGTACAGATAATGTAGTAGATGTCACCTGTAGTCCTATGTAACCCCTCAGATAACACAGTGATAACTCTCTGAGTACAGATAATGTAGTAGATGTCACCTGCAGTCCTATGTAAAACCACAGATAACAGTAATAACTCTCTGAGTACAGATAATGTAGTAGATGTCACCTGCAGTCCTATGTAACACCACAGATAACACAGTGATAACTCTCTGGGGACAGATAATGTAGTAGATGTCACCTGCAGTCCTATGTAAAACCGCAGATAACAGTAATAACTCTCTGAGTACAGATAATGTAGTAGATGTCACCTGCAGTCCTATGTAACACCACAGATAACACAGTGATAACTCTCTGAGTACAGAAAATGTAGTAGATGTCACCTGCAGTCCTATGTAACACCTCAGATAACACATTGATAACTCTCTGAGTACAGATAATATAGTAGATGTCACCTGCAGTCCTATGTAACCACTGGCGGATCCAGGGGCGGGGGGGGGGGGGGGGGGGGGGGAATGGGGCAATTGCCCTCCCCGAGCTGCTCAAAAGTGGGGGGCGGCGGCCACAGGGCACAGGGAGATTACATTGTGGAAGCGCTCATCTCCATAGTCATCTGTATCGCCATCTGTATCGCGATACAGATGGCTGTGCTGCGGCACGGCAGGCGAGGGAGAGGTGTGTCCCTTCCCCTTCCTCTGATAGGCTGCCGGCACTAGGCCGGCAGCCTATCAGAGCCCGGCGCAGGCGGCGCGATGACGTCATGGAGGTAAGTATAAGTGTTTTTTTGTTTATATATGTACAATTGTTTTACTGTCACATTAGGGGGACTCTTGTTCCTGGCACATTGAATGGGGGGGGGGGCTTTTGTTACTGGCACATTGGGGAGGGCTCTTGTTACTGACATATTGGGCTGGCTCTTGATACTGTCACATGATGGGGGGGTCTTAATACTGACACATAATGGGCGGGCTTATTACTGGCACATAATGGGGGGGCTTATTACTGACACCTGATGGAGGCATTACTGGCATGTGATGGGGGGCTCTTGTTACTAGCACGTGATGGGGGGACTCTTATTACTGGCACGTGATGGGGGGGCTCTTATTACTGGCACTTGATGGGGGGCTCTTATTACTGGCACATGATGGGGGCTCTTGTTACTGGCACATTGGGGGCGCTCTTATTACTGGCACATTGGGGGGGCTCTTGTTACTGGCACATGATGGGGGGCTCTTATTACTGGCACATGATGGGGGCTCTTATTACTGGCACATGATGGAAGGGCTCTTATTACTGCCACATGATGGGGGGGTGCTCTTGTTACTGGCACATGATGGGGGGGGGTTCTCTTGTTACTGGCACATGATTGGGGGGCATCTATGGGGGCACAATTTACTGGCACATGATTGGGGGCACTTATTACTGGCAGATTATTGGGGGCACTTATTACTGGCACATTATTGGTGGGCACTATAGAGGCATCTACTGAGGCCACAAAGAAGGGGTATTTTATATGGGGGGCTCTGTACAGTAGCATTTTATACTGGGACACATTATGGTGGGTACTATGGGGAAGGGGGGAGAGTAGTGCTATGGGGTCATCTACGGGGGGCACTAAGAAGGGGTATTTTATACTTCCAAATTATGGGGGACACTGAGGGCATCTACTGGGGCACTATATATGGGGCATTTTGGAGGGGGGGCTCTTGTTACTGGCATATTGTGGGGCTCCTGTTACTGGCACATGATGGGGGGCTTTTATTACTGGCACATGATGGGGGGGCTTATTACTGGGAAATGATGGGGGGCTCTTATTACTGGCACGTGATGGGGGGCTCTTATTACTGGCACATGATGGGGAGGCTCTTATTACTGGCACATGATGGGGGGCTCTTATTACTGGCACATGATGGGGGGCTCTTATTACTGGCACATGATGGGGGGCTCTTAATACTGGCACATGATGGGGGGCTCTTATTACTGGCACATGATGGGGGGTTCTTATTACTGGTACATGATGGGGGGGCTCTTGATGGAAGGGGGGAGAGAAGCACTATGGGGGCATTTACTGGGGGCACTATATAGGGATATTTTATACTGGCACATTATGGGGGCACTATGGGGACATTAGCTCAACTGGGGGCATTACAAGGGGGTATTTTTTGCACTGTCGCATTATAAGGAGAATTATTTCTACTGGGGGGGCATTATGGTGGACTTTATTACTCCCCCATGGTATAAGCTCCCTAGTAGCAGCACCAGCCTCTCCCTGCTCTGCTATGCCTCTGCCCCTTCTCCAAATACTTATTATGAAATCTTTCTCATTAGGATAAAACACATCAGCTCCGCCGAGCCCCCAGCCAAAGTGTTGAAGTTGTGTCCGAGATCCCCAAGGGTCAAGCCAAGTAATTGTAAGTTTTCATGTGAAATATGTTTGTTATTCACATATAGCATACACTGTGCCACACAATATACAGTATACCTCTACACTGTGTAGTCTGTTCTATAAGCACCATTGTTTTCTGGCGGCGGGCAGAAAATAATCTGGAAGTGCCCATCCCGAGACCAGTCTCTGGATCCGCCACTGTATGTAACACCTCAGATAACACAGTGATAACTCTGAGTACAGATAATGTAGTAGATGGGTGTGAGCCCCCAGAATTCAGAACACGCACAGTGTGACCCGAAGTCTGGGGCCACAATGCGTCAGGGTGGGCCAAATCTCCTCCCCCAACCTTACCGTGAAACAGATATGTGGATGGACATTATTATATACAGTAGAATACAGCACCATACCTGTTACATCTAGTGACGTCTCCTGTGATGTAGACTTTCCTCAACGTCTTCAATCAGAGATAAGAACGCCATGATACCTTCTTTCAACCACTTCTCGTCTCTGCAGAGTTTCACAGAATTTTTTTTAGGTTCACCACTTTACTATCATCCTCTCCTTCCTGGTGTCTCAACACTGTCATCCTGCTGCCCCCCAATATTGTGCTAGAGTCATACAGATAGTCCCCCATTTCCCATAATATTATTCCCCCTGTATATTATAATGGCCCCCCTCTGTATTAGTATTATTATTAATGTAATGGCCCCCTCTTTGTTATTAATATATTGGCCCCTCTTTATTATTAATGTAATGGCCCCTCTTTATTATTAATATAATGGCCCCCTCTTTATTATTAATGTAATGGCCCCCTCTTTATTATTAATATAATGGCCCCCTCTTTATTATTAATATAATGGCCCTCTCTTTATTATTAATATAATGCCCTCCTCTTTGTTATTAATGTAATGGCCCTCTCTTTATTATTAATATAATGGCCCCCTCTTTATTATTAATATAATGGCCCCCTCTTTATTATTAATATAATGCCCTCCTCTTTGTTATTAATATATTGCCCCCTCTTTATTATTAATGGAATGGCCCCCTCTTTATTATTAATGGAATGGCCCCCTCTTTATTATTAATGGAATGGCCCCCTCTTTATTATGAATATAATGGCCCCCTCTTTATTATTAATGTAATGGTCCCTCTTTATTATGAATATAATGGTCCCATCTTTATTATTAATGGAATGGCCCCCTCTTTATTATGAATATAATGGCCCCCTCTTTATTATTAATATAATGGCCCCCTCTTTATTATTAATATAATGCCCTCCTCTTTGTTATTAATATATTGCCCCCGCTTTATTATTAATGTAATGGCCCCCTCTTTATTATTAATATAATGCCCCTCTTTATTATTAATATAATGTCCTCCTCTTTGTTATTAATATATTGCCCCCTCTTTATTATTAATGGGATAGCCCCTCTTTATTATTAATGTAATGGCCCCCTCTTTATTATTAATATAATGCCCTCCTCTTTGTTATTAATATATTGCCCCTCTTTATTATTAATGGAATGGCCCCCTCTTTATTATTAATATAATGCCCCCCCTCTTTATAATTAATTTAATGTCCCCCTCTTTATTATTAATGTAATGGCCCCCTCTTTATTTTTAATATAATGGCCCCCTCTTTGTTATTAATGTAATGGCCCCCTCTTTGTTATTAATGTAATGGCCCCCTCTTTATTATTAATATAATGCCCCCCTCTTTATTATTAATGTATTGGACCCCTCTTTGTTATTAATGTATTGGCCCCCTCTTTGTTATTAATGTATTGTCCCCCCCTTTATCATTAATATAATGGACCCCTCTTTGTTATTAATATATTGGCCCCTCTTTATTATTAATGTAATGGACCGCTCTTTATTATTAATATATTGGCCCCTCTTTATTATTAATATAATGGCCCCTCTATTATTAATGTAATGGTCTGCTCTTTATTATTAATGTAATGACCCCTCTTTATTATTAATATAATGGCCCCCTCTTTGTTATTAATATACTGGCCCCTCTTTATTATTAATGTAATGGACCGCTCTTTATTATTAATATAATGGCCCCTCTATATTATTAATGCAATGGCCCCTCTTTATTATTAATGTAATGGCCCCTCTTTATTATTAATATAATGGCCCCCTCTTTATTATTAATATAATGCCCTCCTCTTTGTTATTAATATATTGGCCCCTCTTTATTATTAATGTAATGGCCCCTTCTTTATTATTAAACATAATGACCCCCTCTTTATTATGAATATAATGGCCCCCTCTTTATTATGAATATAATGGCCCCCTCTTTATTATTAATATAATGGCCCCCTCTTTATTATGAATATAATGGCCTCCTCTTTATTATTAATATAATGGCCTCCTCTTTATTATTAATGTAATGGCCCCCTCTTTATTATGAATATAATGGCCTCCTCTTTATTATTAATGTAATGGCCCCCTCTTTATTATGAATATAATGGCCCCTCTTTATTATTAATATAATGGCCCCCTCTTTATTATTAATATAATGCCCTCCTCTTTGTTATTTATATATTGCCCCCTCTTTATTATTAATGTAATGGCCCCCTCTTTATTATGAATATAATGGCCCCCTCTTTATTATGAATATAATGGCCCCCTCTTTGTTATTAATATATTGCCCCTCTTTATTATTAATGGAATGGCCCCCTCTTTATTATTAATGTAATGACCCCCTCTTTATTATGAATATAATGGCCCCTCTTTATTATTAATATAATGCCCTCCTCTTTGTTATTGAAACAAGTGTTTATGACCATTCCTTATCTACTTGTCCCTGATCCACAATGATGGTCTCAATTTGAGACAGGGCAGAATTTCTGGCAATGACTCTGGTGACAAGGGGTTACTTGATGGACTCGGATCTTTTACTCAAAAGCACTTGTTTGTTTTTAACAGGCATGCTCTGAAGCGGATGTTAGCATGGCGAGAGAGAAGGATGAAGAGCCTGTCTTCGCAGAGGGTTACCAAATGTTATTACATGTTATATATATTTTATGTAATTAAATGTTTTATTTATAAAAAAATGTAAATAATTTATTTTAAAAAATAGCACATAGGGACTTTTAGATTTAGTTTACAATAACCAGAGGTCACAATAACGCCTGTACAAGCGTCATCAATGCCTGTTTAGGCCATTTTACTCCCTGGAAAAAGTCTAAGGCGTACCAATACACCTTAGACTTTTCCCTACTTTTCATCAGAGTAGGGCGCGCTGTGAACGGCACAGGCAGCACAGCGAGCTTTGCTATTAGTTAGTTTGGGCGGGCGCAGGAGCGATACAGGTCCTGCATCAGGGGAAGCCGGTGGGCGCTGGAAGGAGAATGGGCTGACTACCAGGGGATGTTTGAATATGGAGAGCCGAGAGCGCTGCACAAGGACCCTGGCGGCGGTGGTGCTAAAGACTGGGCCCGGACATGAAGATGGACGCAGAACAAGGTGACAGCAGCATGTAACGTGACGATGTGTGTGATGTATGTAGTGCAGTGTGTGATCATCACACGCTGCACTACATACATCACACAAATGTATACATCATACATTGCACTACACACACCACATACTGCACCACATACATTACATGCATGTATGTGTTGCAGTATGTAAAGCAGTAGTAAAGTACAGGGAAGATCCGCCATATTGGACTGGACTTTATAACTTTGCTATAATAGCTTGATGTTATTTAGAACAGTAATCCCCTGTAGGGACGAGCAAATTTCATGTTATGAAATTTGTTTGCGCTTCGTTTGGTGGTAAAAGCAGAACTGCGTTATGGATTCCGTTACCACCAACCATAATGCAATTCTATGACGGAATGCCTTTAGAGGCATTCTGTTATTCATTCCATTATAATAGAAGTCTATGGGTTGCAAAATGGATCAGTGACTCCCCTCAAGTTAAAACAGTCAATTGATCGGTATTGTAGGCGGTATTGGTATCATATGCCATCCCTCACGGTGACGTATTGTGGGCGGTGCTATCTCTCATTCGCCAGGCCTCCAAATGACGTTTATGGGGCGGACCTAAGCTCTCTCTCCAGGTCGGTCACGTGCTCACTTAGTGACGTGTATTGAGGCGTGTGTAGAGTAATAACGTAGTGCAGTCACATGGTCTATCCTTGGTCAGGTGACCGCCGTCACCTGATCTGTTTCGGGAGGAGCGTGCTCACTCAGTGACATGTACTGGGGCGTGTATAGAATAATAATGTAGTGTGGTCATATGGTCTATCCTTGGTCAGGTGACCGCCGTCACCTGATCTGTACCTGGCTGTCATCCGGGAGGAGCGTCGACCACAGGTGGTATGTGTGGTGCGTTGTCTCTGCGCTGTCTCTGAGGGAGGTACTTATACCGTATCATGTGACTAATAGATGATAAGGAGAATAAAGGAGATAGATCGTGATTTTTTTATATTATGCATCCTTAGTCTCGGTGTCACAGGTATCGGGCTAAAAGCGCTGCATGGATAGAAAGATCAATAGGGACAGAATGTCATATTTCTATCGACATATAGGGAGTGCCGCACTATAGTATAATAGATATTACTCGGTGTTAGTAAAAAGAATAATATACACTAAAATACAGAATCCACTAAAAAACATTGGGTAAATAAATAGATAAATGAATGGCTAAAAATCATGAAAAGTTAAAAGGTATACATGTATATATTTATATCTGTATATCCAGAGATGCATCGAAGGCATCGTCCAACCCAGTGTAAATGCTTGGTCATTATCGTGCTATAAGCACACAGTACATTTATATTGTTTTAGAGGTTCTGAGACTATGCTCTTTGGGTATGGTGTATATGACTCTATTATGTCCATTTTTGTTTTGTTCTATTTTATCTTTGTACTCTTTTAGTTCTATTGTTAGTCGGGGGGGGGGGGACAGGCCTTATATCTAAATGGATTTCTGACTTTCCTTACAGTAGTGTTTCAGTAGTTTCTTTATTATTTTATTTTTATTTTTATTTTACAGTATTCTCTGTATTTTTCTTCTAGTTGTATGGGTTACATGTTAAATCTACCCAACAGTCAGCATATCTGATCGTTTTTGACATCGTGAGTTACAGTACAGTCTCACTCATCTCATTTAGTCCATGTGGGGTCAGGGTATCTTAGGTCCGCCCCATAAACGTCATTCGGAGGCCTGGCGAATGAGAGATAGCACCGCCCACAATACGTCACTGTGAGGGACGGCATATGATATCAATACCGCCTACAATACGGAGCAATTGGCTGTTTTAACTTGAGGGGAGTCACTGTATCCTAGTGACCCCTCAAGCTACCACGCCCCCAATTCCTCCCCCTTCCTGCCCCCTGTGACTCACACACATTGCGCCCAAACAGAGCACATAAAACAATGTGAATAGTATGTTTGTAGGTAATAATTTTATTGTCCTGATGAAGGGGGCTGTTTTGCCCCTGAAACGCGTTGACCTTTGAATAAAAGATTACCTTTATTGGTAATCTTTTATTATGGTATAGCGTCTGTCAACGTATATATGTTTTTTTGTGTGTACATTAAATGCATGGCAAAAATGTCATGTGAACTTGGCCTAACTGACAGTGAAGAAGCTGAACCTTACCATGATGGAGTCCGTTCAGTTTCCATTCACGAGCCTGTCTTTTTACCAGACCAAAAAAGTGCTGCATACAAGGCTTTTTTGTCTGGTCTTTAGACAGAATCTACAACAGAGGCTCCAAACGCAGCCTCCAACACAGATGTGAGCAAATGTAGGCAGATATATTATGTATTTGAATTACTGCAAATTCGGTACTCCTCCTCGGGTAAAAATACTCCTCAAAAATGGTCAGGAGTATTTTTACTCTTCTGGAAAAAATGTAGTGCGACCTCTGACAATAACTATATGCTGGCACACTTTTGCATGCCATCATATTGTGGTTGTGCATAAAAAAACTAACCAGTGCATAAAGACCTACAGTTCCAGCGATGATGGCATAGGACTTTGTGTCATTATAGAAGAGGATAGTCTATGGGTGCGAACACACGTTAAAGAAAAGCAGCAGATTTTTGCTGTTCCCTAAGCAAGTCTTTTAGCATGTGAAAATCTGCAGCACTTCTGCAATATGTTCACATCCTATGTGTCAGTGAAAATTGTGAGTAATGAGTGCAGCACTTAGATGTGGGACTGGTAAGAGCATGACCATATGTGGCATAAATGGTATTCAATGGAAATTTAGTATGACAACTAGGTAAATTGTAATTAACTGCATAAACTAATGCAGCAAGCCAGACCTGCAGGGTATTGCGAAGTTAGGTCACGATTTATGGGCAAGCAAGGGTTACTCACAGTTCTGTAGGAAAACCCTGGCCAGGCATACAGCAGTGAAGGAGAGGCTGGCACAAGGGTCCTCTGGGGCACACTCTGTATATAGGGACCAGGCCTGATGGTGGATGAGGTGCGCTGGATGTTGCAGGTGTTTAATGTGCCTGGGGCAAGGTCCCTTGAAGAAACGTGACGCCAGTGCCTGTAACGGTGGCACACCGATTTTATAGCAGTAGTAATTGAGGAACACAATGATATGGTGAACCAAACTTTGCTTTACTGGTGAAACAGTTCAACTTTATTCCATACATCGGATTCTCTTCACAAGCAGGCTTACACAATAATGGCAGGTATACTGTTCCTTGCAAGATACTCGGAGGGCAACAAACAACACACTCAGATCAGGCTGTACCTTCTCCTCAGATATAGTGTACACTGTTCCTTAGAACTCCTGTCTGGTTTTTATCCCAAGGCCCGGACACCCTAATGCTGGCTTTTATCCTTGCAAATAATCTTCCTCCCGTATTTATCCTTGCTTTATATTTATGATTCTTCTGCCCTTCAGCTTACTTGCTTTAGCTGGATACTGGCTCTGCTTGGCTTGTGGGAACTGCAGGTTTCTCCCAGGAGGCACACTCTTCTCATGGGGTGACTCTTCTGAGCTAACTGAGGCTCAGGGAAACTTCAGGCAGGCTGGTATCCTTCCCTAGCCTCCTGGTGGCAACTAGAAGCCTGGGCTGTCTAGCTGCATGTCAGGAGGGGGCCCTCAGCTTGTCTCTGGCTGGTACCCTCTCACTTCTGTCTCCACAGACTCCTGACTACAGACCAACTCCTCCCTGTCTGGGCCTGAACATTTATACTAGGTGCTCCCTATCTCCCTCTAGTGTCTATGATGCTACACTACACCCCAACAGGCCTGCTGTACATATCACAGGGGAACAATACATATAAAAGCACATAGAAAATACATTAAAATGGACGGTTAAATATACTGCCACTGTCCCTCAGGAGTAGGAGTACCACGTGGCCCAATTGACTCTTGTGTAGTGCCTACCTTTACCTAGTGGGACACTACATACACCCATGCTATGTTGTTGCCCGTCCTCGGCGCAACATAAAGGGGCCCTGCCCAGCTGGAGACTGCACCTGAAAGACAAAATAATGCAAAGCAGGAACACACATCTACATTTGCAAATACACACACATATATATATATATATATATATATATATATCAGGCAGTTCCGCTGGCTAAGGAGCAAGTCCGGTGAAAAGGGGCGTAGTTCTCTTCTCTCAGGATAGTACAAGGGAACAGGGGGCGCTGACCTGGTGCAGCGTATCAAGGATACCAGGGTAGTCCATAATAAAATACAGTAGTCCCATAATACAGCATCTCAGAGGCCCACATAAATTAGAGTCATCTCTGGGCACATTTCCTTGAAGTATGAGTTGCATATAAAAGTCACAGCACATAAAAGTCCACATTATTTAAAATGGCATATAAAATAAGTGCTGCCATGTCCCTTAATCAACCTGAAAAGGGGGCTTAAAGGGTTAAAGTGCAAATCAAAAATAGGCACAACTTGGCTTTAGTTCCTTGAAGCAGGCAGGAGGTCCTGTAAACTGGATGGCCCTGAAGAAATTGGTAATTTCAGTGGCCTACCACTACCACTGAGCCGTGGGTGAACTGGCAGCAGCAACATAGGACCAAAACAAAGGACTCCTGTCCTGGAAGGGTTAAATCCTCTCAGCAATTAGGGTCCTTCAGCAAAAGAAATCATCATAATGGCCTGGCAGGCCTACTCACAGGTGTGTATCTTTCCCACTTTGAACATCAGTGGCACATCCTGGCTCTGCCTGTAAACTGGGCCTGAATCGAGGATCAACATATGGCTGGGTGTCACGGCCACGGTTATGGTCGTGACTCCTTGGGAGTCGCATACAGTTGCCCGCGGTTTTGGTTGTTGTGTCAACCGCAGCTGAGGCATTATGTAGTTGGCCTCGGTGCGGTTGCCGCGGACAACAGCCTTGTGTGCGGTTCCCGGGGAGTTGTTTTGGATGCACGTTTGTATGTCTGGTGTGCACTGTGTTTTATGTTTGTGTGCGCACGGACATCATTCCTCGCACTGTGGTTACCCGTGGCAACCTTAGGTGGTATTATGTACATGTGGTGGCAGTGTCCCGGCCTTCGGGCTGACTCCCTGGACACGTGTGCCACCCATGTCGTTGCTTGCGGCAACGGCCACAGTGTGATCTGTTGGACACTTTTCCTTTTTGTGAGTTTCCCTTCTGTGGTGTGTGTAGGGTTAACTCCCTTCCCAGTGTGTGTGTGATGTCACTGGGTGTGTCCTTCCTTTGGGTGTGGCCACTTTGGGCCTATATAACCTCTCTCTGTGGCAGGGCTCAGGAGGTTGCTTCAGCATGCTTGCTGATAGCAGCCTCCTGTGTTTTTCCATCTGCCTGTGAGAGCCACCACTGTGGTCATAGATTTAGATTTAAGTTTATGTTTATGCTTCTTGTATGTCATGTTGTATGTGATGTTCTGTTGGGACCTTCCTTGTCACTTTTGTGCAGTTTACGGTTCTGGATTCCTGTTGCTCAGGGATCCAGTCAGCAAGGCTGTGGCAGGTTGGAGGAACTTCTAGTTCGCCTGCCATACCCGTAAAACTGTTTGTGTTCCCCTTTTTCCCAACAGCTTGGCCAGTGAGACTCCTGCTCCTCCGCGTCTAGGAGGAGTAGGTCGTCTTACCCTGACTCCTAGCGCAGGGACCGGACGGAGGGTGAGTTAGGGATCCGAGGTTCCTGCGCATGGGTCCTCCTACCTTTAAGGTCGGCCCATGCAGTTAGGAGTTAGGGTCAGGGTAGGGACGCTGTTAGGAGGTGACCTGCTCCCTATCCTGTTCTCCTGGCCGAGTAGGCCTACAGCATCTGGCATTGCACGGCTGAGGATTTCCCCCATCCTCAGCCGTGACACTGGGCCTACAAAATTGTATTTGGCGGCAGCTGCAACATGAAGGGACCCCTTATAGGAATGGGCCCCATAGGCCTAGGGGTATATGCCGCAGGAGGCCTTAACGCAATAAAAGGATCACTGTCCCTGGGTGCAACCACAGCAGGAGGCTCTGCCGGCTCAGGGGTTATGGATTGTACGCGGCGGCTCCTGGCATAAGTATGTTTTCTTGGGGGCACAATCGCGGCTGCAGCTACTATGGATGGCCGGCTGCTAGGGATAGGCATCTTTACCTCTGGCTCAGAGACGTCTGAGTCCTTAACCCCACTATTTTTCCTCAGTGGCGGAGACGGTATCCGGGAGGTGGCAAGCTGGCGCAGGCCTCGCAATTTCAGTTCAAGTCGGATGATCTGGTCGTCCAAACTCTCGGGCTCTGTGTCGCTGCTAGGATCCTCTGTCATCACCGCAGGTGCAGGTAAGGGATCCGGCTTGTCTTGTGCGGCCGCTGCAGGTTTGGGTGACGAGTCTGTACTTTTACCTTTGCTTATGTTGTCCAGGGCAGCATAGAATCGCTCTAGTCTAGATTCTCCAGTTCTTTCATGGTCTTCTCCCGGCGGGGTAATTCAGGTGACGGGTACGGGCTTACCCATTTCTCCACCACGGTCGGCTGCCAAAACACATTTGGTCCAATGAACGCGCCCCGCTCCTGGAAGGTGGTATGGGTCGGTGCTGTAGGATGTTCCGGTTCAGGTTCCGGACTGGCAAAATCTTCGTCCTACTCCCAATCTTCTGTTTTCGGCTTGGGCCGGGTCACAGCTGTGGCGTAGGGGCCTCGCAGGCCCTCGGCAGGGGTAAACTCTACCTCCTATCCCTCGCGGAGGTTATGCAAATGATCTGGGAGGTAGCTCCGTTTGACGGATCTGCGGTTTACGTAGAGATCCCTGCCGGTAGTGTAGTCTTTAATAAAACCGAAGCTTCGGTCCTTGTTAAAGGCCACCACCAACCCCATTCTCCTTTCCAGGCGGGGTTGGGTGTTGGTGTGGCGCTCGTATACTTTTTTCGCCAATTCCTCAAAGTAAATTTTGGTTTGAGTAGTCTTTTTAATCGCGGCCTCTCGCACTTCTGCCATCAGTGCCGACCATTGCATCGAGGGCCTGACAAAGTCTTTCCACGAGCCGAAGTAGGGCTCAGACTGTGCCCCTGGCGACAGGCAGGTGGGTCTCTTCGGTCCCGGAGAGTAGGCCGGTGGAGCGTCCTCTTGCTCCATAGTATGAGGATCCATTTGTAATCCAACAGGTGCGGCCATAGAGTTAGAGCAGTCCTCACTCTTCAACATGCTCGATCTGTCTTTGGAGAGTGACAGGGCGGCACCAATAATTGTAGACAAGACCTCCCATTGTTCCGGGAGGCCGCCCCCCAGGTACTCCAGCATAGGGGAGGCGGAGTCCATTATAGCAGACATGCTAATTTGTAGACAGGGCAGTGGCGCGGACATACAGTCTTTCCCGCACTTTTAGCAGAGGGCGCCAATTTTTCCCGCCAATACAGTGCAAAGATGACGCAGCAATAAATTCCAATCAGCTTAGGCGGCCATCTTTGAGCAAAAGGCTGTCTATTCACTGACAGCAAGTGGTGACTTTAAAACAGTAAAATAGTCCATGCAATATAATCTTCACACCGCAAATTATTACAGTTCTTTGGCCCAGCAATTTTTCAATAAAACAAGTAGGGCTTAGTCACTTTATGGGCAATTAACGGCACACAGTTTAATTCCACAATGGCGCAGGAATAATCCGTAAATCCTGTTCGTGACGCCAATTTATGCAGCACGCCAGACCTGCAGGGTATTGCGAAGTGAGGTGACGGTTTATGGGCAAGCGAGGGTTACTCACAGTTCTGTAGGAAAACGCTGGCCAGGCGTACAACAGTGAAGGAGAGGCTGGCACAGGGGTCCTCTGGGGCACACTCTATATATAGGGACCAGGCCTGATGGTGGATGAGGTGCCCTGGATGTTGCAGGTGTTTAATGTGCCTGGGGCAAGGTCCCTTTAAGAAACATGACGCCAGTGCCTGTAACGGTGGCACACCGATTTTATAGCAGTAGTAATTGAGGAACACGATGATATGGTGAACCAAACTTTGCTTTACTGGTGAAACAGTTCAACTTTATACAGTTGGATGTAAATACAATTCCATACATCAGATTCTCTTCACAAGCAGGCTTACACAATAATTGGCAGGTATACTGTTTCTTGCAAGATACTCGGAGGGCAACAAACAACACACTCAGATCAGGCTGTACCTTCTCCTCAGATATAGTGTACACTGTTCCTTAGAACTCCTGTCTGGTTTTTATCCCAAGGCCCGGACGCCTTAATGCTGGCTTTTATCCTTGGCAAATAATCTTCCTCCCGTATTTATCCTTGCTTTATATTTATGATTCTTCTGCCCTTCAGCTTACTTGCTTTAGCTGGATACTGGCTCTGCTTGGCTTGTGGGAACTGCAGGTTTCTCCCAGGAGGCACACTCTTCTCATGGGGTGACTCTTCTGAGCTAACTGAGGCTCAGGGAAACTTCAGGCAGGCTGGAATCCTTCCCTAGCCTCCTGGTGGCAACTAGAAGCCTGGGCTGTCTAGCTGCATGTCAGGAGGGGGCCCTCAGCTTGTCTCTGGCTGGTACCCTCTCACTTCTGTCTCCACAGACTCCTGACTACAGACCAACTCCTCCCTGTCTGGGCCTGAACATTTATACTAGGGGCTCCCTATCTCCCTCTAGTGTCTAGGATGCTACACTACACCCCAACAGGCCTGCTGTACATATCACAGGGGAACAATACATATAAAAGCACATAGAAAATACATTAAAGTAGACGGTTAAATATACTGCCACTGTCCCTCAGGAGTAGGAGTACCACGTGGCCCAATTGACCCTTGTGTAGTGCCCACCTTTACCTAGTGGGACACTACACTAACATACTGCGGGTTGTATCACCTAACCTGGAGTAGGTGACAGCTGACCAGGCAGAATAGAGTCTTTAAAGCAAGTCTCAAAGGGTTAGGCAGGAGCAGTGTCTGAATACAGGCCAAGGTAGTCAGTCATCTAGTCAGGGCCGGTAGCATAGGTGCAGGTCGGGTCAGGAGCAAGATATCAGAACAGGGATTATTGGTCAAAGAACAGGAACACAAGCCGGGGTCAGGTACACGGATAAATAGATAGAATTTCTCCCTCTTATTAGAACATGCACTTTCCTTATAAATATCAGGAAGAGAGCACACGCCACCCTACGGGCAGACACTGCGGCCTCAGTTGAAGCAAGTGCATGTGTATCCCAGCATGGAAGAGCAGTGAACATACTGCATGTATGGTCGTTAACAGGGTTACTGTGTCTGTTGGGAGAAGTAGTACGCTGGCTGGCACAGACTGCCTGCATTATATAAATATATCTGTCTTTGAATAGATGATAAGTTAATTTAGCAAATCGATTTTTTTGCAGGATACAAACTCTGCCTAATTCGTTGATGGTAATTGGTGTGAGGTGCTTTTGCGGCTGGGCCCCTGGTTCGAGACACCAGCACCTTTAGGTGCATATGTTGGTGGTAGTATTTGAAATGATGACATAGAATAAGGGAGACTAGAGCTTTTAACAAACTCCCAGTACTTTACTGAAGCTGTTCAACATATCATCAAGGTATGCAACAGTCATTTACATAAAAGCAGCTTTCACAGTGATTTCACATTAGTTCCCAGAAGTTGCATAAGGAATCGTATTTCTCTCTCTTATTTCTCCAGGTTGGAGGGATGAACTATCTCTGTTGTACTGTATAATGCTGTACTTCTGTATCCTCTTCTAGGAATACTATACTCAGACAAATGGCCCTTTTGTTTTTAATTATGGTGGGTAGCTTGTAGCTTTGAATCTCTCCACCTGATGCAAAGGAGTCTGGAGTCTGATAAATGGCAGTTACCTTCCTTTGTCAATATCCCTCTCTGTGTTGCCTGGAGATATTCAAATCTTTTCCCTTTTATGGGCTGGGGCATAGAACTAACTATGGAGCTTTTATATATCTGCAAAATGGCTGCTGAGGTTCAGCTTATCCTCAGACATGACACACACTGACCTTCATCTTCCTGCACTGTGCACTGTGTGTAGGGTGGAGTTAGCCCTGGGAGGCTTGTTAGAAACCCCCCCCCCCTCCCTATCTAACTTTATGAGAACAGATTTACAAGCACAGTTTACATAAAACACAATTACAACATTAAGCAGTGTGTTTCAGGACACTGCAGATACTCACTTATGAAAACATCTTCAATGATGTACAAGGTTGACCACATTTCAATAATATGTCCTGCAGAAGCTCAGGTTCTTTTTAAATATTTATTAGAAGAAACAAATGCCGAGTTCATAGAGTGTATCATCGGTTTATGTACATGCTGCTAATGTGTCAGAGGAATCCCGGCCTAACCACCAGTAAAACAATGAAAAAGGAAAAGGTCCTTCTGAAGTCCGGGATATAGTCACTTCTATGTAAGCTAGCTATATCCCATTACTCACAGGGACCTCTCCTACATGACACCTTCTCAGTATATAATAGATGGAGAAGGTCCTTCTGGAGTCTAGGAAATAGTCATTTCTATATGAGCTAGCTAAATCCCATCACTCAGAGGGACTTCTCCTACATGACTCCTTCTCAGTATATAATAGACGCAGAAGGTACTTCTGGAGTCTGGGAAATAGTCATTTTTATATGAGCCGGCTAAATCCCATCACTCAGAGGGACCTCTCCTACATGACACCTTCTCAGTATGTAATAGATAGAAAAGGTCCTTCTGGAGTCTGGGAAACTGTCATTTATATATGAGCCGGCTAAATCCCATCACACAGATGGACCTCTCCTACATGACACCTTCACAGTATATAATAGATGGAGAAGGTCCTTCTGGAGTCCGGGAAATAGTCATTTCTATATGAGCCGGCTAAATCCCATCACTCAGAGGGACCTTTCCCCAAATGACTCCTTCTCAGTATATAATACATGGAGAAGGTCCTTTTGGAGTCTGGGAAATATTCATTTCTATATGAGCCGGCTAAATCCCATCACTCAAAGGGACCTCTCCTACATGACACCTTCTCAGTATGTAATAGATAGCAAAGATCCTTCTGGAGTACGGAAAATAGTCATTTCTATGTGAGCTGGCAAAATCCCATCACTTAGAGAGACCTCTCCTACATGACACCTTCTCAGTATATAATAGACGCAGAAGGTACTTCTGGAGTCTGGGAAATAGTCATTTTTATATGAGCCGGCTAAATCCCATCACTCAGAGGGACCTCTCCTACATGACACCTTCTCAGTATGTAATAGATAGAAAAGGTCCTTCTGGAGTCTGGGAAACTGTCATTTATATATGAGCCGGCTAAATCCCATCACACAGATGGACCTCTCCTACATGACACCTTCACAGTATATAATAGATGGAGAAGGTCCTTCTGGAGTCCGGGAAATAGTCATTTCTATATGAGCCGGCTAAATCCCATCACTCAGAGGGACCTTTCCCCAAATGACTCCTTCTCAGTATATAATACATGGAGAAGGTCCTTTTGGAGTCTGGGAAATATTCATTTCTATATGAGCCGGCTAAATCCCATCACTCAAAGGGACCTCTCCTACATGACACCTTCTCAGTATGTAATAGATAGCAAAGATCCTTCTGGAGTACGGAAAATAGTCATTTCTATGTGAGCTGGCAAAATCCCATCACTTAGAGAGACCTCTCCTACATGACACCTTCTCAGTATATAATAGATGTAGAAGGTCCTTCTGGAGTCCAGGAAATAGTCATTTCTATATGAGCTGGCTAAATCTCATCACCCAGAGGGACCTCTACTACATGACTCCTTCTCAGTATATAATAAATGGAGAAGGTCCTTCTGGAGTCTGGGAAATAGTCATTTCTACATGAGCCAGCTAAATCCCATCACTCACAGGGACCTCTCCTACATGACTCCTTCTCAGTATATGATAGATGGAGAAGGTCCTTCTGGAGTCTGGGAAATAGTCATTTCTATATGATCTGGCTAAATCTCATCACTCAGAGGGACCTCTCCTACATGACACCTTCTCAGTATATAATAGATGGAGAAGGTTTTTCTGGAGTCTGGGAAATAGTCATTTCTATATGAGCTGGCTAGAGGGACCTCACCTACATGACTCCTTCTCAGTATATAATAGATGGAGAAGGTCCTTCTGGAGTCCAGGAAATAGTCATTTCTATATGAGCTGGCTAAATCCCATCATTCAGAGGGACCTCTCCTACATGGCACCTTCTCAGTATATATTAGATGGAGAAGGTCCTTCTGGAGTCTGGGAAATAGTCATTTCTACATGAGTTGGCTAAATCCCATCACTCAGAGGGACCTCTCCTACATGACTATTTCTCAGTATATAATAGATGGAGAAGGTCCTTCTGGAGTCCAGGAAATAGTCATTTCCATATGAGACGGCTAAATCCCATCACTCAGAGGGACCTCTCCTACATGACTCCTTCTCTGTAACGGTCACGTCCACACACACACAGGGGGAAGGATAGTGACCACTGCGCTCCACCCTCACCCCTGGCCCTGCCTACTTGCCTCACGAGTACTGATAACAGGAGACAACTGGACGACAGTCCCTAACTTAGGATACGTGCAGGGAAGACAGACAAGACAAAATACGGAACATGAATGCACCGAGTCAGAACCAAGAGAGCTACGCAGTACAAAGGGTTAAGCAAAGAATGGTCAGGAGAAGCCGGGGTCAAATACCAGGAGAGTAGAGAAGTACAAGAGGAGTCCTAAGAGAGTAGTCAGGTGGGAGCCGAGGTCACAATACCAGGATGGATGCGCAGTACAGGAGGAGCAGGCAAAAGTATCGTCAGGGAACGGAATCAGGTGAGTATTCAGTAGTCCAACAAATAGCCAGGAACCTAGAAATTAACAGGCAACCTGTGGCTAGCAGGCTGCCTGTATTTATAGTGGGGAGTGAGGGTCATGTGACGTGGCCAGTGTCACATGACCGACAGACCAACCAGTTGAGCACCGAGTGATCAGCTCGGCGCTCAAGGCAGACTTAGGAGCAGGGAGCCACCCAGCAGTAAAGCCGCCCTGGGAATGAGGTCAAACACAGATCCTCATTCCCAAAGCCAAGCATCAGTTCTGCGGGCAATGGGGGACCGAGTGCACCTTCGGAACCCCATTACATTCTCAGTATATAATAGATGGAGAAGGTCCTTCTGGAGTCTGGGAAACTGTCATTTATATATGAGCCGGCTAAATCCCATCACTCAGATGGACCTCTCCTACATGACACCTTCACAGTATATAATAGATGGAGAAGGTCCTTCTGGAGTCCGGGAAATAGTCATTTCTATATGAGCCGGCTAAATCCCATCACTCAGAGGGACCTTTCCCCAAATGACTCCTTCTCAGTATATAATACATGGAGAAGGTCCTTTTGGAGTCTGGGAAATATTCATTTCTATATGAGCCGGCTAAATCCCATCACTCAAAGGGACCTCTCCTACATGACACCTTCTCAGTATGTAATAGATAGCAAAGATCCTTCTGGAGTACGGAAAATAGTCATTTCTATGTGAGCTGGCAAAATCCCATCACTTAGAGAGACCTCTCCTACATGACACCTTCTCAGTATATAATAGATGTAGAAGGTCCTTCTGGAGTCCAGGAAATAGTCATTTCTATATGAGCTGGCTAAATCTCATCACCCAGAGGGACCTCTACTACATGACTCCTTCTCAGTATATAATAAATGGAGAAGGTCCTTCTGGAGTCTGGGAAATAGTCATTTCTACATGAGCCAGCTAAATCCCATCACTCACAGGGACCTCTCCTACATGACTCCTTCTCAGTATATGATAGATGGAGAAGGTCCTTCTGGAGTCTGGGAAATAGTCATTTCTATATGATCTGGCTAAATCTCATCACTCAGAGGGACCTCTCCTACATGACACCTTCTCAGTATATAATAGATGGAGAAGGTTTTTCTGGAGTCTGGGAAATAGTCATTTCTATATGAGCTGGCTAGAGGGACCTCACCTACATGACTCCTTCTCAGTATATAATAGATGGAGAAGGTCCTTCTGGAGTCCAGGAAATAGTCATTTCTATATGAGCTGGCTAAATCCCATCATTCAGAGGGACCTCTCCTACATGGCACCTTCTCAGTATATATTAGATGGAGAAGGTCCTTCTGGAGTCTGGGAAATAGTCATTTCTACATGAGTTGGCTAAATCCCATCACTCAGAGGGACCTCTCCTACATGACTATTTCTCAGTATATAATAGATGGAGAAGGTCCTTCTGGAGTCCAGGAAATAGTCATTTCCATATGAGACGGCTAAATCCCATCACTCAGAGGGACCTCTCCTACATGACTCCTTCTCTGTAACGGTCACGTCCACACACACACAGGGGGAAGGATAGTGACCACTGCGCTCCACCCTCACCCCTGGCCCTGCCTACTTACTCACGAGTCGTGATGACAGGGGACAACTGGACGACAGTCCCTAACTTAGGATACGTGCAGGGAAGACAGACAAGACAAAATACGGAACATGAACGCACCGGGTCAGAACCAAGAGAGCTATGCAGTACAAAGGGTTAAGCAAAGAATGGTCAGGAGAAGCCGGGGTAAAATACCAGGAGAGTAGAGAAGTACAAGAGGAGTCCTAAGAGAGTAGTCAGGTGGGAGCCGAGGTCACAATACCAGGATGGATGCGCAGTACAGGAGGAGCAGGCAAAAGGATCGTCAGGGAACGGAATCAGGTGAGTATTTAGTAGTCCAACAGATAGCCAGGAACCTAGAAATTAATAGGCAACCTGTGGCTAGCAGGCTGCCTGTATTTATAGTGGGGAGTGAGGGTCATGTGACGTGGCCAGCGTCACATGACCGACAGACCAACCAGTTGAGCACAGAGTGATCAGCTCGGCGCTCAAGGCAGACTTAGGAGCAGGGAGCCACCCAGCAGTAAAGCCACCTTGGAATGAGGTCAAACACAGATCCTCATTCCCAAAGCTAAGCAACAGTTCTGCAGGCAATGAGGGACCGAGTGCACCTTCGGAACCCCGTTACAGTACCCCCCCTTTTACGAGGGGCCACCGGACCCAAGACTTCAGGCGATGGCTTTTCAGGGTGTTCTAATTGAAATTTACGAACCAGTCTAGGAGCATGAACCTCCCTGGCAGGTACCCAAGATCTCTCTTCAAGTCCATACCCCTTCCAGTGAATCAGGTACTGCAAGGAGTGAAGCACCTTCCTGACATCCACTATGTTAGACACGACATACTCGACAGCATCATTAACAAGAACCGGCGGAGGCGAGGCTTTCGATTGGTACTACCGGTTCAAAATATTTTTTAAGTAGAGATTTATGGAACACATTATGAATGTGGAATGACTCGGGCAGCTCCAACCTAAATGATACCGGGTTAATCACCTCCGTGATCTTATATGGTCCAATAAAACGAGGAGCAAATTTTCTAGAAGCTACCTTGAGAGATAGATTCTTGGAGGACAACCATACTTTATCCCCAACCTGAAAGTTCACCCCCCTTGAACGTCTCCTATCGGCCTTAAGTTTTTGAGAACTTTGAGCCTTTTCTAGGTTCGATTGAACCCGGGCCCAAACTGTGCACAGTTCGGAGGAGAGTTTATCAGCTTCAGGGTTAGAGGAGGAGACGGACGACCCAGAATGAAAACGGGAATGAAAACCATGGTTACAAAAGAAAGGGGAGACCCCAGCAGAAGAATTGACATGGTTATTCAAAGCAAATTCAGCCAACGGAAGGAATTTGACCCATAAATGCTGGTCACCAGCAACATACAACCTCAGGAATTGTTCCACAGACTGATTAAGGCGTTCAGTCTGCCCATTACTCTCAGGATGGTAGGCGGAAGAAAAAGACAACTAAATTTTACATCTTTGACAGAAGACCCTCCAGAATTTGGACACAAACTGCACACCCCTGTCCGAAACAATATTTTCCGGGATGCAATGTAAATGAACAATCTCTCTCACAAAAATAGACGCCAGGGTTTTAGCATTCGGAAGTTTAGACAGGGGAATGAAATGAACCATCTTGCTAAACCTATCGACCACTACCCAAACCACAGTCTTACCCTCCGCCAGCGGTAGGTCAGTTATAAAGTCCATCGAGATATGGGACCAGGGTCTACTGGGAATGGGTAGGGGTCATAGGTTACCAGCAGGGCGAGTCCTAGGTGTCTTAGACCTGGCACAAACCTCACAGGCTGACACGTAGGACTTGACATCCATGGTCAGAGTGGGCCACCAATAAGATCTAGAAACCAGATCCTTAGTGCCCTCAACACCCGGATGTCCACAAAAGGCAGAATCGTGACACTCACCCAACAGCTGGAGACAAAATTGTACGGGAACAAACAACTTATCTGTTGGGGTGGATGCCGGTGCCAGATGTTGTTAAGCCTTAATGCGAGCCGAGATATCCTGGGTTAGAGCCGCTAAGAAGATGTTTGCTGGTAGGATGGATTCAGGCGGCGTCTCAGTGGGTTGAAAAGCATGGAAGCTCTAAGATAATGCATCAGCCTTCACATTTTTACTTCTCCGGCCTGAACGTAATGGAGAAATCAAAACGGGTAAAAAAACAGAGCCCATCGGGCTTGTCGGGGATTCAACCTCTTTGCGGACTCGAGAAACATAAGGTTTTTATGATCAGTGACAACAGTTACTCGATGCCTTGCCCCCTCCAAAAAATGTCTCCACTCCTCAAATGCCCATTTAATAGCCAGAAGCTCCCTATTCCCTATGTCATAGTTTCTCTCCGTGGGAGAGAATTTCCTAGAGAAGAAGGCACACGGTCTCAGGTTAGTGAGGCTAGCAGGACCTTGTGAAAGGACTGCTCCTGTGCCGTCCTCGGACGCATCCACCTCCACAATAAAGGGTCTCTCCTGATCAGGCTGGATCAGAATGGGAGCGCTACTAAATGCCTTTTTTAATGTTTCAAATGAAGAAATGGCCTTGGTAGACCAATTCTCCAAATACGACTCTTTCTTAGTAAGGTCGGTCAATGGCTTAGCAATTACAGAAAAATTAATGATAAATTTACGGTAGTAATTAGCGAAACCCAAAAACCGTTGTAAAGCCTTTAAGGATGAAGGCCTTACCCATTCCTTAATTGCTAAAACCTTACCAGGATCCATCTTAAAGGCGTGAGGAGTCAAAACATGCCCTAGAAACAGTATCTCCTGTACACCAAAGACACATTTCTCTTGCTTAGCGGATAGCTGGTTCTCCCTCAACACCTCTAATACTTGTTTGACATGGGACACATGAGATTCGAAATCAGGAGAGAATATCAAAATGTCGTCAAGATAGACAATAATAAATTTACCTAAAAACTCCCTAAGAATATCGTTCATTAAGTTTTGGAACACAGCTGGGGCATTGCTGAGTCCAAAAGGCATCACCTGATATTCAAAGTGTCCTATCGGAGTATTGAACGCTGTCTTCCATTCGTCTCCCTCCTTGATTCGGATTAGATTGTATGCCCCTTTCAGGTCAATCTTGGAAAACCAGGTTGCCCCCAAAACCTGGTTAAATAAATCCGGAATGAATGGGAGAGAGTATCTATTTTGGACAGTGATTTTATTTAATCTCCGGTAATCAATACAAGGCCTAAGACCACCATCCTTCTTTTTAACAAAGAAAAACCCTGCTCCCATAGGAGAGACTGAAGGTCTAATATGCCCTTTAGCAAGGCTCTCCTTAATATAATCTTCCATAGCCTTGCGTTCGGGCCCTGAAAGATTATAAATTCGACCTTTAGGAAATTCGGCACCCTCAATTAGCTCTATGGCGCAATCATAAGGTCTATGGGGGGGTAGAACCTCTGGAGTAAGGGACGAGAACACATCAGAATATTCCTTAATAACAGAGGGTAATGTATTAGACCTTACTGAAACCCCAGCCTGGACCACGGACAAGCATGAGTCACACTTAGGTCCCCATTTCACCAACTCTCCTTTGGACCATTCAATTGTGGGGTTATGTAAACGGAGCCAAGGCAACCCTAGTACCACCTCAACCGGTAGGTTCTCCAGGACTAGAAGAGAACATCTCTCAGAGTGGCACACACCCACGGACAGAGAAATTTCAGAGGTACATGACCTCACCGTACCACCAATCAGCGGAGTAGCATCAATAGCCATGACATGGATAGGTGTAGGTAAAGCAAACATTGGAATACCCAATTTACAAGCAAACTCAAAGTCAATAAAGCTGGCCGCTGAACCGGAGTCAATAAAGGCCTTACCCGGCCACTTATTAACCCCCAGAGAAATTGTTATGGGTACCAAAAGCTTACCTTTAGAAAAATCAGGGTGTACCTGGTCTTTAGGTTGACTTGTCTTAGGAGACTTGTCAGAGAGGACCCTCTTAGGACACTTGTTGATCCAATGGCCAGGATCTCCACAGTAGAAGCACTCGCCGCGTCTGCGACAAAGATTACCCCGGGTCATGCCAACCTGCATGGGTTCCTCGGTGGAGAGCTCAGTGTTGTCCCTGGAAAAGGCCTCTGGCTGGACCACCATCTGAGAACTGAACTGTCGTTCTTGTCGTCTTTAACTCGTCTGTCAAGTCGGACAACTAGGGTCATCATCTCCTCTAAGGTCTCAGGAATTTGGTAATTGACTACTAGATCTTTTAAATTATCAGATAGACCAGACCTAAACTGACTCTTAAGGGCTGGTTCATTCCATCCTGAGGGGACACACCACCGTCTGAATTGGGTACAATACTTCTCCGCAGGGAGATGGCCCTGAACCAGTGCCCTAATAGCCGTCTCGGCTACCAGGGCCCTGTCTGGTTCGTCATAGAGGGTACCCAGGGCCTGAAAAAAAACCACCACAGAAGTTAGACAACTGGCCCCAGGAGGTAACGAAAATCCCCAGTCCTGGGGATCACCCTGTAGTAGAGAAATGATAATCCCCACGCGTTGGCTCTCGGGACCGGAGGACACGGGGTGCAAACGGAAGTAGAGTTTGCAATTCTCCTTAAAGGAGAGAAACCTCTTCCGGTCTCCAGAAAAGGGTTCTGGTAGCTTGATCTGGGGTTCAAAATGTGGACTGGAGGACAGAGGAGTGGAAGAACCTTGCCCTAACTCACAAGAACGGAGTTTCTCTCCTAGCTCCTGCACCCTTTGTGTCAAGTTAGAGACATGGTCAGTCAGGGTAGTAAGAGGATTCATGATACAGTGGTTATTGGGCCTGTTAATCTGTAACGGTCACGTCCACACACACACAGGGGGAAGGATAGTGACCACTGCGCTCCACCCTCACCCCTGGCCCTGCCTACTTGCCTCACGAGTACTGATAACAGGAGACAACTGGACGACAGTCCCTAACTTAGGATACGTGCAGGGAAGACAGACAAGACAAAATACGGAACATGAATGCACCGAGTCAGAACCAAGAGAGCTACGCAGTACAAAGGGTTAAGCAAAGAATGGTCAGGAGAAGCCGGGGTCAAATACCAGGAGAGTAGAGAAGTACAAGAGGAGTCCTAAGAGAGTAGTCAGGTGGGAGCCGAGGTCACAATACCAGGACGGATGCGCAGTACAGGAGGAGCAGGCAAAAGTATCGTCAGGGAACGGAATCAGGTGAGTATTCAGTAGTCCAACAAATAGCCAGGAACCTAGAAATTAACAGGCAACCTGTGGCTAGCAGGCTGCCTGTATTTATAGTGGGGAGTGAGGGTCATGTGACGTGGCCAGTGTCACATGACCGACAGACCAACCAGTTGAGCACCGAGTGATCAGCTCGGCGCTCAAGGCAGACTTAGGAGCAGGGAGCCACCCAGCAGTAAAGCCGCCCTGGGAATGAGGTCAAACACAGATCCTCATTCCCAAAGCCAAGCATCAGTTCTGCGGGCAATGGGGGACCGAGTGCACCTTCGGAACCCCATTACATTCTCAGTATATAATAGATGGAGAAGGTCCTTCTGGAGTCTGGGAAATAGTCATTTCTATATGAGCTGGCTAAATCCCATCACTCAGAGGGACCTATCCTACATGGCACCTTCTCAGTATACAGTGGGGGAAATAATTATTTGACCCCTCACTAATTTTGTAAGTTTGTCCAATGACAAAGAAATGAAAAGTCTCAGAACAGTATCATTTCAATGGTAGGTTTATTGTAACAGTGGCAGATAGCACATCAAAAGGAAAATCGAAAAAATAACTTTAAATAAAAGATAGCAACTGATTTGCATTTCATTGAGTGAAATAAGTATTTGAACCCTCTAACAAAAAAAGACTTAATACTTGGTGGAAAAACCCTTGTTTGCAAGCACAGAGGTCAAACGTTTCTTGTAATTGATGACCAAGTTTGCGCACATTTTAGGAGGAATGTTGGTCCACTCCTCTTTGCAGATCATCTCTAAATCCCTAAGGTTTCGAGGCTGTCTCTGTGCAACTCTGAGCTTGAGCTCCCTCCATAGGTTTTCGATTGGATTAAGGTCCGGAGACTGACTAGGCCACTCCATGACCTTAATGTGCTTCTTCTTGAGCCACTCCTTTGTTGCCTTTGCTGTATGTTTTGGGTCATTGTCGTGCTGGAACACCCATCCACGACCCATTTTCAGTTTCCTGGCAGAGGGAAGGAGGTTGTCGCTCAGGATTTCACGATACATGGCTCCGTCCATTTTCCCGTTTATGCGAATAAGTTGTCCTGTGCCCTTAGCAGAAAAACACCCCCAAAGCAAAATGTTTCCACCCCCATGCTTGACGGTGGGGACGGTGTTTTGGGGGTCATAGGCAGCATTTTTCTTCCTCCAAACACAGCGAGTTGAGTTAATGCCAAAGAGCTCTATTTTGGTCTCATCAGACCACAGCACCTTCTCCCAGTCACTCTCTGAATCATTCAGGTGTTCATTGGCAAACTTCAGACGGGCCTGCACATGTGCCTTCCTGAGCAGGGGGACCTTGCGAGCCCTGCAGGATTTTAATCCATTGCGGTGTAATGTGTTTCCAATGGTTTTCTTGGTGACTGTGGTCCCTGCTAATTTGAGGTCATTAACTAACTCCTCCCGTGTAGTTCTAGGATGCTTTTTCACCTTTCTCAGAACCATTGACACCCCACGAGGTGAGATCTTGCGTGGAGCCCCAGAGCGAGGTCGATTGATGTTCATTTTGTGCTCCTTCCATTTTCGAACAATCGCACCAACAGTTGTCACCTTCTCTCCCAGCTTCTTGCTAATGGTTTTGTAGCCCATTCCAGCCTTGTGCAGGTCTACAATTTTGTCTCTGACATCCTTGGACAGCTCTTTGGTCTTTCCCATGTTGGAGAGTTTGGAGTCTGCTTGATTGATTGATTCTGTGGACAGGTGTCTTTTATACAGGTGACTAGTTAAGACAGGTGTCCTTAATGAGGGTGACTAATTGAGTAGAAGTGTCTAACCACTCTGTGGGAGCCAGAACTCTTAATGGTTGGTAGGGGTTCAAATACTTATTTCACTCAATGAAATGCAAATCAGTTGCTATCTTTTATTTAAAGTTATTTTTTCGATTTTCCTTTTGATGTGCTATCTGCCACTGTTACAATAAACCTACCATTGAAATGATACTGTTCTGAGACTTTTCATTTCTTTGTCATTGGACAAACTTACAAAATCAGTGAGGGGTCAAATAATTATTTCCCCCACTGTATATTAGATGGAGAAGGTCCTTCTGGAGTCTGGGAAATAGTCATTTCTACATGAGTTGGCTAAATCCCATCACTCAGAGGGACCTCTCCTACATGACTACTTCTCAGTATATAATAGATGGAGAAGGTCCTTCGGGAGTACAGAAATAGTCATTTCTTTATGAGCCAGCTAAATCCCATCACTTAGAGCAGTGATGCCCAACCTACGGCCCGCGGGCCAAGTTCGGCCCGCAAAGCTGTGTCATGCGGCCATTGCAGTGCCGCCGGCATCAGGCAGCGAACTATGTGTGAGCGCTCATCTCAGCCGGCCATTGCCATTCAGTGAATCATTAACTGAATGGCTCAGACGGGATGAGAGCAGCCAGCAGTGACAGACAGAGGAGGGGAGGTCACGTGGGCAGGGCCGCAGCAGGGGGGTCAGCCTATGAAGTAGCGTGCGTGCTCTGAGTCAGGAAGTGTGCGCGCACCTATCTCACTCACTTCTGTGCTTGCCGCCGGCCGCAGCTCACCCTCCTCCAGGTAGGAAAAAACTTTCCATCTTTGCAGCCACTCGCTCGATCCAGCTCCTCTCTAGTCCTCCTGAAAACTTCTGTGTGCCTTGTAGTGTACACTGCAGCCGAGCTGAGCCTGCTGCTGCTTCAGTAAAAAAAAAAAAAAGCACCCACTGTGGTGTGTGTGTCAGGGCATATTACTGGGAAGGGGGCACAGAGGGCATTATTACTATTAAGGGGGCACAATGGGCATTATTAGTATGGAGGGGGCATAATGGGCATTACTACTGTGAAGGGGGCACAGAGGACATTACTACTGTGAAGGGGCACAGAGGACATTACTACTGTGAAGGGGGCACAGAGGGCATTACTACTACAAAATGCCCAGATGTGCCCCCTTCACAGTGGTAATACCCAGATGTGCCCCCTTTCACAGTGGTAATGCCCAGATGTGCCCCCTTTCTCAGTGGTAATGCCCAGATGTGCCCCCTTTCACAGTGGTAATGCCCAGATGTGTCCCCTTCACAGTGGTAATGCCCAGATGTGCTCCCTTCAAAGTGGTAATGCCTAGATGTGCCCCCTTCACAGTGGTAATGCCCAGATGTGCCCCCTTTCACAGTGGTAATGCCCAGATGTGCCCCCTTTCACAGTGGTAATGCCCAGATGTGCCCCCTTTCACAGTGGTAATGCCCAGATGTGCCCACTTCACAGTGGTAATGCCTAGATGTGCCCCCTTCACAGTGGTAATGCCCAGATGTGCCCCTTTCACAGTGGTAATGCCCAGATGTGCCCCCTTTCACAGTGGTAATGCCCAGATGTGCTCCTTTTCACAGTGGTAATGCCCAGATGTGCCCCCCTAGTGGTAATGCCCAGATGTGCCCCCTTTCACAGTGGTAATGCCCAGAGTTGACCCCTTTACAGTGGTAATGCCCAGATGTGACCACTTTACAGTGGTAATGCCCAGATGTGACCCCTTTACAGTGGTACTGCCCAGATGTGCCCCCTTCACAGATAAAATGCCCAGATATTTGCCCCTTTACAATAGTAATGCTCGTATGTGCCCCTTTACAATAGTAATGCTCATATGTGCCCCCTCACAGTGTTTGCATTTCTTTCTGGCAAAGTTACCTGGTTCTGCCCGCAAAATTTATACTATGTCTAGTGCGGCCCTCAGACGAAAAATGGTTGGGCACCACTGACTTAGAGGGACCTCTCCTACATGCCTCCTTCTCAGTATATAATAGATGGAGATGGTCCTTCTAAGTCCGGGAAATAGTCATTTCTATATGAGCTGGCTAAATCCCATCACTCAGAGGGACCTCTCCTACATGACACCTTCTCAGTATATAATAGATGGAGAAGGTCATTCTGGAGTCCGGGAAATAGTCATTTCTATATGAGCCGGCTAAATCTCATCACTCAGAGGGACCTCTCCTACATGACACCTTTTCAGTATATACGGTAATAGATGGAGAAGGTCCTTCTGGAGTCTGGGAAATAGTCATTTCTACATGAGCCGGCTAAATCCCATCACTCAGAGGGACCTCTCCTACATGACTCCTTCTCAGTATATAATAGATGGAGAAGGTCATTCTAGAGTCCAGGAAATAGAAAATAACTATAAAGACTTTATTATCCACCGTTCACCTGTGTTACTTTAGTCAATGCTACAAAGTGAAACAAATACAAATAATAATGTCACCAAAGCTTTACCAGAATAGTTCTTGTGGAGAATGGGATTTAGCTAATTCACTGTGAAGCTAAATACTATGATAGATCAGGTCAAGGACAATAGGGGAATAAATGGTACCTGCAGATTATAGGAAATAGACGGCTGCTATAGAGCTGGCTATTTTTCATTATTAGTGAGGACCATGTCCTTCTGAGTCATGGGAAATAGCCAATTCACTGTGCCATGGCTAAATACTGTATATATGCAGGACCTCACCACTAGGGGCAAAAAGGTCCTTACCAGTTATGGGAATTAGACATAGTGATGACATCATCAAAGGTCCTGCTCTACATCCCATCTTCTCCTCGGCATTGGTAGCTATACAAGTGTAATTGTAATGGTCTGCCTCCATTGGAGGGTATAGCACTGAAGCTGTGTATTAGTAATAGTAGTGGCACAGCATGGAACCTCACAGACAATGTAGGAGATGTGATATACACTGCTCAAAAAAATAAAGGGAACACAAAAATAACATCCTAGATCAGAATTAATTAAATATTCTTCTGAAATACTTTGTTCTTTACATAGTTGAATGTGCTGACAACAAAATCACACAAAAATAAAAAAATGGAAATCAAATTTTTCAACCCATGGAGGTCTGGATTTGGAGTCACCCTCAAAATTAAAGTGGAAAAACACACTACAGGCTGATCCAACTTTGATGTAATGTCCTTAAAACAAGTCAAAATGAGGCTCAGTAGTGTGTGTGGCCTCCACGTGCCTGTATGACCTCCCTACAATGCCTGTGCATGCTCCTGATGAGGTGGCGGACGGTCTCCTGAGAGATCTCCTCCCAGACCTGGACTAAAGCATCTGCCAACTCCTGGACAGTCTGTGGTGCAACGTGTCGTTGGTGGATAGAGCGAGACATGATGTCCCAGATGTGCTCAATTGGATTCAGGTCTGGGGAACGGGCGGGCCAGTCCATAGCATCAATGCCTTCGTCTTGTAGGAACTGCTGACACACTCCAGCCACATGAGGTCTAGCATTGTCTTGCATTAGGAGGAACCCAGGGCCAACCGCACCAGCATATGGTCTCACAAGGGGTCTGAGGATCTCATCTCGGTACCTAATGGCAGTCAGGCTACCTCTGGCGAGCACATGGAGGGCTGTGCGGCCCTCCAAAGAAATGCCACCCCACACCATTACTGACCCAATGCCAAACCTGTCATGCTGGAGGATGTTGCAGGCAGCAGAACGTTCTCCACGGCATCTCAAGACTCTGTCACGTCTGTCACATGTGCTCAGTGTGAACCTGCTTTCATCTGTGAAGAGCACAGGGCGCCAGTGGCGAATTTGACAATCTTGGTGTTCTCTGGAAAATGCCAAACGTCCTGCACGGTGTTGGGCTGTAAGCACAACCCCCACCTGTAGACGTCGGGCCCTCATATCACCCTCATGGAGTCTGTTTCTGACCGTTTGAGCAGACACATGCACATTTGTGGCCTGCTGGAGGTCATTTTGCAGGGCTCTGGCAGTGCTCCTCCTGTTCCTCCTTGCACAAAGGCGGAGGTAGCGGTCCTGATGCTGGGTTGTTGCCCTCCTACGGCCTCCTCCACGTCTCCTGATGTACTGGCCTGTCTCCTGGTAGCACCTCCATGCTCTGGACACTACGCTGACAGACACAGCAAACCTTCTTGCCACAGCTCGCATTGATGTGCCATCCTGGATAAGCTGCACTACCTGAGCCACTTGTGTGGGTTGTAGACTCCGTCTCATGCTACCACTAGAGTGAAAGCACCGCCAGCATTCAAAAGTGACCAAAACATCAGCCAGGAAGCATAGGAACTGAGAAGTTGTCTGTGGTCACCACCTGCAGAACCACTCCTTTATTTGGGGTGTCTTGCTAATTGCCTATAATTTCCACCTGTTGTCTATTCCATTTGCACAACAGCATGTGAAATTGATTGTCACTCAGTGTTGCTTCCTAAGTGGACAGTTTGATTTCATAGAAGTGTGATTGACTTGGAGTTACATTGGGTTGTTTAAGTGTTCCCTTTATTTTTTTGAGCAGTGTATATATCGCGGCTCACCCGTATCTTTTAATATGGTTAAGGTGCTCTGTTTTTTGGATGATTCACCTCTTCATCCTATGTAACAAATGTAATCAGGTTCTAAATAAAAACAGGCACTCACCAGCTGGTATGTCTAAAGTTGATATCTTTATATGATAATAAAATTATACATAAAATATACATAAAATACAATAAAAGTTATAATGTAAAAATCAATATGCACTGAGATCTCTAGTATTGGTACAAATAGGCCGATTCCCATTCACTAGATATTGAGCTATCTGGATGGGTATAGTATAGTGCTCTATACAGTATATATAAATAAATATCCTGTCCGGAAAAAGAATAGTGTGTATACAAATATCTTGTGATAAAATAATAAAGTCCAATAACCTGTGAAAAAAGTAATTCAGGTGAAAAACTTGGTGTCCTGTGAGAAAAAATATATGAAATAAGTATCCTGTGCAAAAGTGTCCTGTAAAAGGAATCCTGTAGAAACCTTGTAACAATTGAAACTATGTCCATCCAAGATAGCACTATTATAGCGATATAGATCAAGGCAATTCCTCAATTAATTTTCTGTGTTTCAATGCCCCACAGAGTCTGCAATCAGGGTTAGGTAAGATATAGTGTAAAAAGTGGTCAGGTTTTGTAATTGGACTCCCTTCTACAGTTCCACGTCTTCTTAAATTCTATCTATCCAGAGCTCCAATTCACTATTCACTATGACCGGTGCACCATAAATTTTTTGGATACCACAGTCACACGTGATGCAGTAGGCAAACTAACAACAGACCTGTTCCGAAAACCAACAGACTGTAACAACTTACTGCACTTTACGAGTTTCCATTCCCCCAATACGAAAAAGGCGTTACCGGGATCACAATATTAGCGAGTCAATAGAATTGTACAAAATAGCTCCACAAGAGAGATACGTCTAAAAGAGATGGCAGATAGATTTCAAGATAGAGGCTATCCCAAATCCATTACCCAATACAACATCACTCCAAAAACCAAAATCCGACCCCAGGTTCCACGGATACCCTTTGTCCACACATACCACCCATGTGCACAAAAGATCCTGAACATCATTCGGGGCCATTGGTCCATCTTAGGTAAAGCATATCCAGACATTCTGGAGTTCGGCCAACCCATCTTGCCTTGTAACAAACGGCCAAAAAACCTACGGGACCTATTGGTCCGCGCAGACGAGGGTTCCACAAAAAGTTCACCTCAACAAACATTCCTTAAAACACGCAAGAAAGGTACGTTCCCGTGCCTACGGTGTATGCAATGTTCACATGTACAAAAAGGGTCACATATGTCGCATCCCCGCACAGGAGAATCCATACCCATACGAGATTTTTTTACCTGCGATTCTGACCATGTGGTGTACATGTTGAAATGCCCATGCGGACTTATATACGTCGGAGAGACAACACAAAAGATACGGGAACGTATCTGTCAACACAAATCCAAAATTCGAAATAATAACTTACTACTCCCGGTCCCTGCCCATTTTCATCAAATGCGCCATAATATTGCACAGTTAAAGTTCCAGGTGCTAGAACAGGTGCCACTACCACGACGAGGTGGCGATCGAATCCGTTTGCTAAAAATTAGGGAAGCATACTGGATCCATAGATTAGATAGCCTAACACCAAACGGTCTTAACCGTGAATATGAAATCCAGAGCTTCGTATAATATATACGCATGTAAATACTATGCAATTATGACAATATGGGAATACTGTGTATTTAGGATAATGCAATGGTTCTAATTATTTCCGTTCCTTTTTCAGGCGCATTAGTATACTTCCATGCCGCAGATGGGTATCCTTTGTTCCAATTCACCTTATATTGATCGGTGCACCGCTATAACCCGACTTTACTCACTGTAGCAACGGTATTTGATATTTATGATGCCACCTCTTACGGTGTTTCTATCTTATATCTATATCTGTTCATCTTCTGTGCCTTTCTAACACTTGACTTTTTATGTCATCATTATTTGTTTATTCTATTTACTCTTATTCATGTACCACCTGGGCTATAATGTACTTCGTTATTTCCTGGTTCTTATTTCCTGTTCTTCCTGTGATTTACTATTTCTTTTCTCTGACTTTCCTATTTCTCACTATTATACAGCGATAGTACGGCTGACATACGATGATGGCTGCCTAACCGTTACCGCCACTAGTTGTCCCACGTTGCTGGACACGGTGTGTTCCATGCTGGAACGCAGCGTCTTCCTGGTCAACAGTCATTTGCCCAGGCCTCGGCACGTCATTTCCGGTGATGCACTTCCGCCGCTGCTGCGCATGCGCCCGATGCATTCCAAGCTGGAACGCATCAGCGTTTTGATCGCGCCGGCCTCACGTGATGATAGGCGCCTCTTTTAAATGTCAGCCCGCCATTCACCTCCTCAGACACCATCCCTAGTCCAAGCATGCTATATACATGCTAATTTCCACTGCGTCCATCTATCTGTCTTCTCCCTCACCTTGCGGCATAGGTAAGTGACAGTATGGCCTTTACTATATATGTGAATTTGCCCCGATTTTGTGCTGATTTTGTGTTAATTTTCCTTAATATAAAAATGACAGAATGAGTTTCAACAGGCCTTATCCGTCTAGCTTTATAATGTGAGACCTCCTTGCCTGTCTGGATCCCTTGCTTGGTTGTATACCGGCCTACAGCACCGGATATACGAATTACTTAAAGCTTTATTGTCTACTGATGTTCCTGCAACGTCTGATATATTTGCCATAATGAACTTGACTTTGTACATTATTGTATGATCACTGGTCATGTATTATGTCTGTTATGTTTTCTTTTTCTTTTTGTTAAATATGACTTTCAATTCTCTTTCTGTAGTATCTGACGAAGGCATTGGTATGCCGAAACGTTATACATATTGTCGCATGTGAAACTAACATCAATAAATGGACCTTAGCATCAACACCTAAGGCTGCTGTTAATTCTTATTGTATAAGATACATCAGCCGGGGAAAAGAAAGCCTTTCCAGGTGTATCATGTCAACCTTCTTAAACCCTGGAAAGATAGGCAGTCCCTAATGACCGAATTTCCCCCAAAAAAAGAGAAAGAATCCCACCCTATTCCTCCTGTGAAAATGGGTGAGACCTTGTCAGGAAAAGTACAACAAGAGGCAAAAGAGTTTTTGCAATGCAATTGGGAGAAATTTTCTGATCTTCCAGGACGAACTCATCTGATTAGCCATCAGATTATCACTGAACCCACAAAGATCGTAAACTTAAAACCTTACTGTATCCCGGAGAATGTTAGAGTTGGGAGTGATAGAAGAGTCTAGGAGTGAGTGGTCCAGTCCTATTGTCTTAATCCCATAACCCAATGAGACCTGGAGGTTTTGTAATGACTTTAGGAAACTTAACGAGATTTAAAAATTCGATGCATATCCCATGCCCAGTTTTTTTTTTTTTAAACACTTTATTAATCATCCAACAATAACCATTATATAAAGTATATCATTATTAACATTTATCAACATATTTTCCTTTAACCCCCCCAAACCTTCCCCTGCGGTGCATCTTCCTTTGCCACCACTCCTCCGTTCTAAGACCGAGGAGTAGTGGTGATGGGTGAAGAGCGGAGAAGCTCTATGAATTCCAGTCTCCCCAAATTCCAATCAATTTTTTCTCCGTATTTCTCTGCTTGTGCAAGATATATTCATATCTCTTAGTAGTATTCACCAGATTTAACCATGTATTCATAGTGGGACTGTTTCGTGAAAACCAAGAACGTGCTATCAAAAGTCGTGCCAAAAACATTATCTTAAATAAAAGATTTTTTTTATGTTGCTGACAGCTCACCTTGGCCAGCTCACCTAAGAAGTGGGCTATCTTTCCATTCACGGAGAAAACATAACTGAGCAGCTAAGAAATATCCCTTGAAACAGGGGAGGTTAACTCCTCCCCTCTCCAAGGGCTTATACCAATGTTTTAACTTAAGTCTTACCCGCTTCCTCCCCCAGAGTAGATCATTAATAATTCTTTTGATTACCTTAAAAAACCTATCCGGGATCCAAACTGGAGAATTCCTAAAGAGATAGAGTAACTGAGGGAGAATCACCATCTTAACTAGAGATATTCTATCAGCCTTTGATAAAGGTAATCGAAGCCACGTTGTTATTTTTAACCTTAACTTATTTATCAATGGCATCAAGTTAAGTGGGATAAAATCTTCCACCCTAGGGGAGACGGTGATGCCAAGATACTCAAAAGAGTCAGCAATTTTCGGTGTGTTTAGAGGACTATCCTTGTGGAATGAAAATTTATCTGAGGGCATAGTTGTTATATCTAGTGGCATAATCGTAGTTTTATCCCAATTTACATCCAGACCTGAGGCTTCTCCAAAAGAGTTTATCGTTTACATAATAGTTAAATAAGTAGATTTTGTCTGTTGGACATAAAATAAAATATCATCAGCATATAAAGAAATGTGATCTTCCGTTCCCAATACCCCAAACCCTAGTATCCTAGGATCTTGTCTAACCCTGGCAGCCAAAGGTTCAATATAGATATCAAATAGAAGAAGAGAAAGTGGGCATCCCTGGCGAGTGCCCCTAGTCATTGTAAGTCAATGTAAGATGTCCATTTATATTTAGTCTTGCAGTAGGGGATTTATAAAGAAGTTTAACCATATTAATAAACCTAGGGCCAAAACCCATCCTATGAAGCACTCTCCATAGAAAACCCCACTCAACTTTATCAAAAGTCTTAGACGCATCTATAGACAAGATAGATCGTGAAGGCCCTCCAGAAGTCTGTATATTAGAAAAAAGACGATGTAGATTATAGTGAGTCCCCTTATTAGGAATAAAGCCATTTTGATATGGATGTATAATTGATGTCATAACACTAGATAGCCTCATAGCTAAGATTTTAGAATAAAGTTTAACACCTGTGTTAAGGAGAGAGATAGGTCTATAAGATCCCAGCTCATTAGGGTCTTTACCCTTCTTTAATATTACTGTTATCGCGGCCTCTGTCATTGTTTCTGGGAGGACTCCCTCTTTTATTGAATCAGAGATTGTTCTCCACAGGTGGGGAAAAACAATCTCCCCATATTTACGATAGAACTCATACGGGAGTCCATCCGATCCGGAGGAAGAGTTCCCTGAACAGGCCTTCATTGCATCCTCTATCTCTTGGGGACACAAGTCCATCTCCAATCGTTCCGTTTGCCCATCTGTAAGAACCGGAAGGGAAATAGAATCCAAGTATGAGTCCATCGCTGCCTCTGAGAGAACACTCTCTGATTCATACAATTCACTAAAATATTTAATAAATACTTCTAATATTCCCTCCTGATCTTCCACAATAGTACCATCAGACATACGTATGCTACGGATCTCTTTCTTTGAATCCTGGCTTGCTATTACTCTAGCCAGCATCTTCCCAGGGCGACTTGCCTCTGAAAAATATTTTTGTCCTCTAAAGAACAGCTTGTGTTGTGCTTTATCCAGAAGGAAGTCAGAAAAAGCCTGGCTAGTCCTCTGCCTAATCTCTCTACCTTCCTCTCTTTTCCCCTTGGCACACCTAGCCATTCCTTCAGCGGCTGCTTCCTCTAGTTCTTTCTCCTTCATAGCATAGCGCTTGCTCAGGTTTGCAATTGTACTAATAAAAATCCCTCTCATAAATGCTTTAAACGCATACCAAATATGTTGAGATTTAGCTGAGGCATAATTGCTATCCCAAAAGGAGATAATTTCCTTTTCTATCTGATTATGGTTATCTATTATTAATAGCCAATGGGGATTCAATCTAAATGGGGGTTTCACTCTAGAATCATTCCCTGCCATACATAGCTCTATTAAGAAGGGGACATGGTCTGAAATGGATCTGGCCACGTATTTCATACGTTTAACACAATTTAGATAACCTTTATTTATCAAGGTCAGGTCAATTCTAGACATAGAGCTTCCAGATTTACTAACACAGGAAAAAGCTCTTTTTTCGCTAAATAGAAATTCCCAGACATCCACGAGGCCCACCTCTTGGCAAAAACGAGCCAGGGGGGACCCCTGAATCGGGGAACATCCATTCCCTCCAGTAGAGATCCTGTCTACCTCTGGATTCATCACACAATTGAAATCCCCAATGACCATCACCAAACAATCAGGCCACTGATCCACAAAGGCCATCAAACAATTTAATACCTGCCTAGAAAACGGAGGGGGGATATAGATAAATGCAAAGATACATAGCTTTCCTTCAAGCCATGAAGAAAAACATATCTCCCCTGTTTATCCATAGAAGAGGCCAAACATAGAAAATCAATCTGTTTGTGAATCAATACTGTGAGTCCTCTGGAAGAGGTAGTATATGTGGAGTTGTACACCTGTGTAGCCCACCTCCCCCCAAGTCGGGGGAATCCTCTCCTGTGAGAAATGAGTTTCAACCAAACAGACAATAGCTGGCAAATGTCTCCTTATCAAATCTAATACCGCCTGTCTTTTTACCTTCTCCCCTAGACTCCGAACATTCCATGTAAGTATTCTTGTAATTATTAATTAGTCCTAAAGTCCCCAAGTATCATCCTCCTCAAGCTTCACTCCGTTCCCCACTTCAACGTTGGACGCATCGCAGGGCACCCTCCCCTCTAGCCCCCCCATCCTAACCCTCCCCCCACCCGACCCCTCCCTCCACCTCCCCCCACCTCCCCCCACCTCCCCCCACCTCCCCCCACCCAGAAACCACATATCCCCCTTGTTCTGTAATTGAAAAAAAACAGACCTCTTAACTAGGACCATCCCTCCCCCACTCCCCCAGCCGAACCTCCATCCACCAAAAAATACCAAAAAGTGAGAATATCAAGGAAGAAAACATATTTTAGACATGATTCCTATCTATTCAGTCGGTGGCCATATCTGGAGTGTCAAAAAAGAGTACTGTTTCATTATATACGATCCTTAGTTTGGCTGGGTACAAAAAAGAGTACTTAATGTCCTTGCCCTGAAGACGTTTTTTGACATCTAAAAAAGTACCTCTCTTATCTTGAACTTCTTTTGAAAAATCTGGAAAAAAGGAAAGTTTACACCCATTATGAGAAATCAGAGATACACGTGCACGCCTTAGGATCATGTCTCTATCACAAGCAGCTAGCATCTTAATTATTACAGTCCTTGGGGGCTTCCCCGGAATTAGTTTGCCACCGGGAATTCGGTGGGCCCTTTCAATTAGAAACAAAGCTGAAAAATGTTCCTTCCCGAAATTATCAAAGATTATAGATTGTATCATTGCTGCCCAATTTTTTTTTTCAACGGGAGTTTCCATTAAGCCCATGATTGGTACATTACATCTTCTTGACCTATCCTCAAGGTCCACAGTTTTTTTTCTCAGGTAGTTGTAGTTCTTTTTTACTGTACTGTTCTCAACTTAGTATTTTTTCTTCTTGTTCCAAATTTTTCACTGTGATTTCCAGTTCCTTAATTCTATCGCAAATCTTTATCAGATCATCTTTTATAATAAGTACATCTGACTGTACTGACCCCAATTGAACAGCAATATTTTGTATTGCTTTTCCATTATTTTTAACAATCGATAAAATCTCCTCTAATGGAGAGGAGTTTTCCACTTGCTTCTCCCCATCTCCAATATCCGGGTCCCCCTCAGGTGGATCCTCCGATCTAAGCTCAGAGATATTTTTTTTTACATTAATATCTTGCCGCCCTTTTTGTCCAGACCTGGTACTTAAATTCGGTGATCTCAAAAATTGGTCACTTTTAGCAGACTCTATTGATTTCTGTCCTGACTTGAACAGCGTTCTTTCCCCCCCTTTTTTTCTCTTTTTCTTTCTTTTTTTTTTATTCGTTCCTTCTTGTTCTTTTTAGATTAAATTCTTCCCTCTTTTTTTTGGAGTTAGTGTCTTTCTCACTTTTTTTTTTCTTTCCCTTTTTCCCTATCCCCCTTTTTTCCCCCTACTTTTTATTTCTTTTTATTTCCTTATCCGTGTACTTTTGTTTCTTCTGATCACAGTACGCTTTTCATTATCCCCCTTTTTTTTCCTTTTTTTTCTCCCCCCTTCCAGTAAAAAACTGTAGGTGGTTAGCAGTTAGTTGGGGGATAAGAGAGTAAAAACTGGTGTTAAATAAAGGGGTAAAAAAAGTGAAAAAAGTGAATGCAAACTCCAGAAAGCAAAGGGAAAAAGATATCAGTCCAAATAGGGGGAGGGGGGAGGGGGGGGGGGGGGGGGGCAAGGATAGATCTCACCAAGCCAAGGTCTTCAGGTTCTGGCTACACTCTCAGCTCGCTGCACAAGTCCAGAATCTCAGCAAAGGACCTCAGACAGACGGACACATGAATTCCAAACGGGGGCCCGGAAGATCCAAACAGGGGGTCCATCCAACCACAGAGGGACAGCCAGACAACGTATCAGCAGGGAGACCAGCCGTATCAGCAGGGAGACCGGCCGTATCAGCAGGGGACAGCCGCAAACACACGCAGCCGCAGACACACGAAGCGGGCCACCACAGCAGATAGACACGGGAGGAGCGCCCAGAGCACAGCGTTCTCACCTCTCCAAGGCGAGTGAGAAAGCCTCGATCTGTGATCCGCGGTGCAGCTCAGCGTCCGGGAAGCATGAAGGGATCAGTAGTGGTTTCCAGACCGCGAACCAGGGAGGCGCTCAAAGCATGATCCGAGGCTACACCCGCATTAGGGGAGGAGGGAGAGCGCAACGTTACACCATCACGTTACACCATCACGTCATCAGGTCCACACCCCCAGTACACGCAACCCCCAGGGTTGACGAACTAATTGATAGTCTAGGGAGGACTAGAATCATTACAACCTTAGACGTTACCAAAGGTTATTGGCAAAGCCCTTTAACTCCAGAAGCAAAAGAGAAAACAGCATTCCTAACCCCAGAGGGTTTATTTCAGTATGTGGTAATGCTGTTTGGGTCACACGGGGCTCCAGATACTTTCCAGAGATTGATGGATAGAATCCTGCGACCACATCGAGGATACGCGGCTGCATATCTGGACGATGTGGTCATTTATAGCGCAGATTGGCAGAGTCACTTAAAAAAAGCACAAAAAGTTCTGGACTCTATAAGCGACGCAGGGCTAACCATCAACCCTGAGAAATGTGCCTTGGGATTAGAGGAAGCTAGGTACCTGGGATACATTATTGGCCGGGGACTGATTAAGCCCCAACTGAATAAGGTGGAAGCCATTCAGAACTGGCCCCAGCCTCTGACAAAAAAACAGGTCAGGGCATTCTTAGGCATCGTCGGGTACTACCGGAGAATTGTGAAAAATTTGGCTTCCATTGCAACCCCCCTAACAGACCTAACTAAGGGTGGAAAGTCCGTAATGATAAAGTGGTCCCCCCAAGCCGAAATGTCGTTCCAGGCATTAAAGGCTAGCCTCTGTCAACAGCCGGTAATGGTGACCCCGGACTTTACAAGAGAGTTCCTGGTTCAGACGGATGCTTCGGACTCAGGATTAGGAGCAGTGCTGTCCCAAGAGGTATATGGGGAAGAGCAACCCATTATGTATTTAAGTAGGAAACTGATCCCAGCAGAGAAAAACTATACAATAGTTGAAAGGGAATGTTTAGCAGTAAAATGGGCACTGGAATCCCTTAAATATTATTTGTTAGGGAGGAAGTTTACGTTGCTCTCGGACCATGACCCCCTAACATGGATGAAACAAAACCGGGAGAGAAACGCTAGAGTCACTAGGTGGTTCCTGTCTCTCCAAGATTTAAACTTTGTGTTGGAACATAGGCCAGGGTGCACTGCATGTGGGGCACAAGTACCCATCCCTCCGGTCTGGAGAAGAGGGGGGTGGGGATATGTAGTCATGCAGGTGGAATACTGGTGTAAGGAAGGTATATTTCACCCAGATTTCTCACCTGGGTGAAGTAAGTGAAATCCAGGAAGTGCTGTGGCCTGAACAAATTTAGTTGTTTAGGCAGGATTTTTTCTGAAAATACCTGGGGCCTGAATTATGTGGAACGGTTGTTAAGGTTGGTAGTGGGAGCAACCGTTCCCTCCCTTCCAGGCCAGCTTGCTGGTGTGCCCTGAAACACGTGAAGGCACCTAACCTTGTTAGGTTGCTATATAAAGGGTTCTGTAGCTCACTCAAGAGAGGCCTGCAAGGAGAACACATGGTGCTAGAACTACTGAGGACCAGTAAGCAAACCACATGCTGTGGTAACGTCAGCCTAACAGCTGTAACCTGGGTAAGACAAACTCTTTATGTTAGTAGTTAGTCCCAGACGGGAAGTTTTTGTTTTTTTGTTTTTTGTGATTTATTACTGAAATACTGGAAATTCTGGGTTTCACTAAAGAAAGCATGTGTTGATTTAAACCTCATGAAACTGGATCCTAATAAAAGTGACGTGAACTTTATGCCATCCGTGCCTCTGTGAGTGTCCGTTACCGTATGCTACCCCCCGCAGACTTACAATATATATATATATGTATATATATATATATATATATATATATATTGAAGCCTGCTAATTGTGTCCATAGTCCAGCATGTCATTGTGCAGCTGGGGATTAGCATTCCAAACCTGTCCATATCAAAACCAACCACTTCTGCATTGTTAAGTGCTGAAAACTTTAAAACGCTTTGACTTATCCAGGCCATTCTGAGATTGTTTTTTCATCACATATTGTACTTCATGACACTGGTAAAATGAAGTTAAAAAAAAATCTTCTTTATTTATAAAAAAATACCAAATTTACAAAAAATTGTAAAATATTGCAAATTTCCAAGTTTCAATTTCTCTACTTCTATAATACATAGTAATACCTCCAAAAATAGTTATTACTTTACATTCCCCATATGTCTACTTCACGTTTGGATCAATTTGGGAATGATATTTTATTTTTTGGGGATGTTACAAGGCTTAGAAGTTTAGAAGCAAATCTTGAAATTTTTCAGAAATTTTTAGGGACCAGTTCAGGTCTGAAGTCACTTTGCGAAACTTACATAATAGAAACCACCCAAAAATGACCCCATTCTATAAACTACATCCCTCAAGGTATTCAAAATTGATTTTACAAACTTTGTTAACCGTTTAGGTGTTCCACAAGAATTAATGGAAAATAGAGATACAATTTAAAAATTTCCCTTTTTTGGCAGATTTTCCATTTTAATAATTTTTTTCCAGTTACAAAGCAAGGGTTAACAGCCAAACCAAACTCAATATTTATGGCCCTGATTCTGTAGTTTACAGAAACACCCCATATGTGGTCGTAAACTACTGTACAGGCACACGGCAGGGCGCAGAAGGAAAGGAATGCCATACGGTTTTTGGAAGGCAGATTTTGCTGGACTGTTTTTTTTTTACACCATGTCCCATTTGAAGCCCCCCTAATGCAACCCTAGAGTAGAAACTCCATAAAAGTGACCTCATCTAAGAAACTACACCCCTCAAGGTATTCAAAGCAGATTTTACAAACGTCATTAACCCTTTAGGTGTTCCACAAGAGTTATTGGCAAATAGAGATGAAATTTCTGAATTAAAATTTTTGGGCAAATTTTCCATTTTAATCAATTTTTCCCAGTAACAAAGCAAGGGTTAACAGCCAAACAAAACTCAATATTTATGGCCCTGATTCTGTAGTTTACAGAAACACCCCATATGTGGTCTTAAACAGCTGTACGGGCACACGGCAGGGCGCAGAAGGAAAGGAATGCCATATGATTTTTGGAAGGCAGATTTTGCTGGACTGGTTTTTTTGACACCATGTCCCATTTGAAGCCCCCCTGATGCACCCCTAGAGTAGAAACTCCAAAAAGTGGGCCCATTTTAGGAACTACGGGATAGGGTGGCAGTATTGTTGGTACTAGTTTAGGGTACATATGATTTTTGGTTGCTCTATATTGCACTTTTTGTGAGTCAAGATAACAAGAAATAGCCGTTTTGGCACCGTTTTTATTTTTTGCTATTTACAACATTCATATGACAGGTTAGATCATGTGATATTTTTATATACCAGGTTGTCACGGATGCGGCGATACCTAATATGTATAGTAATAGTCTGAGAGCCATAGTTTTTTCAGTTTTTGGGCGATTACCTTGGGTAGGGTATGATTTTTGCGGGATGAGATGATGGTTTTATTGCCACTATTTTGGAGTGTGTGTGACTTTGTGTGTGTCGCTTGCTTTTACACTTTTTGTGATGTAAGGTGACAAAAAATGGTTTATTTAGCACAGTTTTTATTTTACATTTTTTTTGGTGTTCATCTGAGGGGTTAGGTCATGTGATATTTTTATAGAGCCGGTCGATACGGATGCGGCGATACCTAATATGTATACTTTTCTTTTATTTATGTAAGTTTTACACAATGATTTCATTTTTGAAGCAAAAAAAATCATGTTTAAGTGTTTCCATAGTCTGAGAGCCATAATTTTTTCAGTTTTTGGGCGATTACCTTGGGTAGGGTATGATTTTTGCCGGATGAGATGACGGTTTTATTGGCACTATTTTGGGGTGTGTGTGACTTTTTGATCGCTTGCTATTACACTTTTTGTGATGTAAGGTGACTAAAAATTGTTTATTTAGCACAGTTTTTATTTTTTTATTTTTACGGTGTTCATCTGAGGGGTTAGGTCATGTGATATTTTTATAGAGCCGGTCGATACGAACGCGGCGATACCAAATATGTATACTTTTTTTTAAATTTATGTAAGTTTTACACAATAACAGCTTCTTTAAAACAAAAAAATGATGTTTTAGTGTCTCCATATTCTGAGCCATAGTTTTTAAATTTTTTGGGCGATTGTCTCAGGTAGGGGCTTATTTTTTGCGGCATGAGGTGACGGTTAGATTGGTACTATTTTGGTGGGCAAACGCCTTTTTGATCGCTTGCTGTTGTACTTTTTGTGATGTAAGGTGACCAAATTTTTTTTATTTAGCACAGTTTCTATTTTTTATTTTTTACGGTGTTCATCTGAGGGGTTAGATCATGTGATATATTTATAGATCCGGTCGATACAGACGCGGCGATACCGAATATGTATACTTTTTTTCCCCCCTACTTTTTACCAATTTTTTTTTACTTTATTTGGGGAAAATGAAGTTTTTGTTTATTTTTACTTGAAACTTTTAATTTTTGGGGGCGAAAACTTTATTTTTTCAACTTTTTTTTCACTTTATTATTTGTCCCACTTTGGGACTTGAACTTTTGGGGGTCTAATCCTTTACAATGCATTCCAATACTTCTGTATTGGAAAGTATTGGCTGTATGAGTAATACTGTGTGTATTACTCATACAGCTTCCGGCCTGTGAGATCCAGGGGGCTGGATCTCACAGGCTCGTCACCGGAAGGCAGCGCAGATGCCTCATGCCATCGAGTCCCCTCCACAGCCCCATGGGGACCCGATGGCACCACCGCCGCCGCACCAGGTAAAAGCCGCAAGCCGCAGGTCTAAATTGGACCCCCCGCGCATTTAGCCGAGGTGCCTGCTCAAGGATTTGAGCAGGCACCTTGTTACGATCACCGCCCGCCGGGCGGTGGTGATCGGAACAACACATGACGTACCGGTACGTCATGGGTCCTTAAGGACTCGGGAACCATGCCGTACCGATACGTCATGGGGTCCCTAAGGGGTTAAAGGGGTTGTCTCACTTCAGAAAGTGCCATTTATTATGTAGCGAAAGTTAATACAAGGCACTTACTAATGCATTGTTATCATCCATATTGTTTCCCCTGCTGGCTGGATTCATTTTTCCATCACATTATACACTGCTCGTTTGCATGGTTATGACCACTCTGCAATCCATCAGTGATGGCCGTATGCACTATAGGAAAAAGTGCCAGCCTCTCTGGTGGCCGGGACATGTGAGTTCACATAGGCTGGTGCTTTTTCCTATAGTATGCAAGCACGTCCCCCTCTGCTGGATTACAGGATGGTCGTAACCATGAAAATAAGCATGGTGATACATAGTGATAAAAGTGCGATCCCTGCATTTGAAAATAGCATAGGTATAAAAGAAATCGCTTTGAAAGAATCCATGCCATGCCAAATATCTCCCTTGGGATTTCATTTACCATTACAAGTGAAAGAAAAAATATGGAAAAGAGAATATATAGAATTATTCTCTTTACTTCCTTCTATAAAAGACACAGTAAAAACTGACAAGAAAGAGGATGAGGAAAGGAAACGCACACAACAGAAGACATTCATTACCTTGGCGACTTTTTATTTATACGCAAGGGAGGATGAACCGATTGCATAAATTTCTTGAATACTTTCAAGAACATGTCGTATTATTTTAATATTCCTCTAGCAGAAGAAAAGACAGTGTACCCAACTAAATGTTTAAAATTCATAGGAATCTTTATTGATTCTGAAAACATGGAATTCAAAATTCCAGAAGAGAAAATTAATTCCACAATAAGTCAGTTAAATAACTTGTTATTATACAAAAAATGTACTTTCAAACGTTTACAATCTGTTTTAGGTTCTCTAAATTTAATTTCTAGAGTTATACCTATGGGCATAATTTTTTTTTAAAAAGATGTATGCCGCTACCGCGGGGAAAAGACATCCATATGCTCATATACGCATATCCAATCAATTAAAAGATGACATAAGGATTTGGTTGATTTTCTTAGAACTATATGCCAAGAGAAATTTGTAGACTCCGATTTGCTTCAATTAATGACTGACGCATTTGCATCAGTTGGTTACAGAGCGAGCTTTAAGACACAATGCATACCTACAATGTTGTTAACAAACAACGACAAAGAATGCCCAAAATTTTCCAAAATATATAATTTATTTTATTATATTCCAATAAATAATATAGCATATCAAATATAAATAAAAATTGCAAGGAAAACCAGCAGTAAGGCGTGTGCCTTAATCCACTGGTCTATGCCACTAGCACCCACCAAAAGTTGTAGAACATGTCGAGCACAGATACATACATAATCCAATCATGGAAATAACAACCAAAAATATGAATATAAGGCCCAGTATATAACATGCAAATGTCCTCTAAGCCTATAACAATCCCAAAAAGGGGGGGGGGGAGGAGGAAGGGGAAATCTATCGCTCTATTAGAGGCAATAGCTGAGGACAAAAATACCACAAGAGCTAATTGTAAAAGAGATGATTGGGATGAAAGTTTTAGGGCCCATTCAGCCGTATGAACTCCATGTCTGGACTGTCCCGTATGGTCCACAATGCACGGGCACCGGCTGTGTGAATCCCGTATTGCAATGTGGACCCATTGACTTGAATGGGTCCGCGATTTGCAAAATACGACAAAAGATGGGACATGTCCTATCTTTTGTGGTCCGCAATACAGGCACAAAGCCCTTACGGTTGTGTGAATGAGCCCTTATGGGACAACCCTAGGTCTAAAGCCCCCTAAACAGATATGCGGCTATCCAGCTCGATTCCCCTCCAGTGTGAAGCACAAGACTCCTCAGGGGAACTGAGCCAGAATTGATCCTATATACTGTACATATTCATCGGGCGCACCAGTTGTGATACCAGATGTCTAGTAATAGTGCCGGACAGCATATCAGTTGTTTCCTGCTCCAGCATAAAACAACTATCCAAACACAACTGTTATATGTAAATCTAGTCTTACAATGTCACCAAGGCTATGCTCTCAGTCATACAGCGCCGTAGGTATGTCGGTGACGTCCTAACAACTGCTCATGGTGCACCCTTTATTTGGGGTTTTAACGTGACCCTGCCTCAACATACAGTGAGGAACAGAAGTATTTAAACACCCTGCGAATTTGCAGGTTCTCCCACTAAGAAATCATGGAGGGGTCTGAAATTCTCATTGTATGTGCATTCCCACAATGAGAATAAAAATAAAAAAAATCAGGAAATCACATTGTATGATTTTTAAAGAATTTATTTATCTTGCACTGCTGAACATAAGTATTTGAACACCTGAGAAAATCAGTGTTAATATTTGGTACAGAAGTCTTTGTTTGCAATTACAGAGGTCAAACGTTTCCTGTAGTTCTTGACCAGGTTTGCACACACTGCAAGAGGGATTTTGGCCCACTCCTCCACACAGATCTCCTCTAGATCTGTCAGGTTTCGGGGCTGTCACTGAGCAACACAGAGTTTCAGCTCCCTCCAAAGATGTTCTATTGGATTTAGGTCTGGAGACTGGCTAGGCCACTCCAGAACCTTGATATGCTTCTTACGGAGCCACTCCTTGGTTATCCTGGCTCTGTGCTTTGGGTCGTTGTCATGTTGGAAGACCCAGCCACGACCCATCTTCAATGCTTTGACTCAGGGAAGGAGGTTGTTGCTCAAAATCTCACAATAAATGGCCCCATTCATCCTCTCCTTAACAGTGCAGTTGTCCTGTCCCCTTCGCAGAAAAGCACCCCAAAGCATGATGTTACCACCCTCATGCTTTACAGTAGGGATGGTGTTCTTGGGATGCAACTCATCCTTCTTTTTCCTCCAAACACGACGGGTGAAGTTTAGACCAAAAAGTTCTACTTTGGTCTCATCTGACCACATAACTTTCTCCCATGCCTCCTCTGGATCATCCAGATGGTCATTAGAAAACTTCAGACGGGCCTGGACATGTGATGACTTGAGCAGGGGAACCTTCCGTGCAATGCATAATTTGAAACCATGAAGGCGTAGTGTTCTACCGACAGTGACCTTTAAAACTGTGGTCCCAGCTCTCTTCATGTCATTGACCAGCTCCTCCCTTGTAGTTCTCGGCTGATTCCTCACCTTTCTTATCATCTGTTATACCCCACGAGGTGAGATCCTGCATGGAGCCCCAGTCTGAGGGAGACTGACAGTCATCTTTAGCCTCTTCCATTTTCAAAAAATTGCTCCAACAGTAGATCTATTTTCACCAAGCTGCTTGGCAATTGCCCCGTAGCACTTTCCAGCCTTGTGGAGGTCCACAATTTTGTCTCTGGTGTCTTTTGACAGCTCTTTGGTCTTGCCCATGGTAGGAGTTGGCATCTGACTGACTGAGGGGTGGACAGGGGTCTTTAAAGAGCTCAGACAGGTGCTACTAAGTTAGATTAATGAGTGGAGTAGAGGTGATCTTTTAAAGGCGCAGTAACAGGTCTTTGAGATCCAGAATTCTTGCTGTTTCTCAGGTGTTCAAATACTTATGTTCAGCAGTGCAAGACAAATAAATTCTTTAAAAATCATACAATGTGATTTCCTGAGTTTTTTTTATTTATTCTGTCTTTCAGAGTGGGAATGCACCTACAATGTTAATTTCAGACCTCTCCATGATTTCTAAGTGGGAGAACTTGCAAAATCGCAGGGTGTTCAAATACTTCTGTTCCTCACTGTATATTAAAATTTAGACCAAGGTCATGTAAGCACGATTTAACCCTTTCTACCCCGGGCCAGTTTTCACCTTCCTGCCCAGGCCATTTTTTGCAAATCTGACATGTGTCACTTTATGTGGTAATGACTTTGGAACACTTTTATTTATCCAAGCCATTCTGAGATTGTTTTCTCGTGACACATTGTTCTTCATGACAGTCATAAATTTGAGTCAATATATTTCACCTTTATTTATCTAAAAATCCCAAATTTACCAAAAATGTTTGCAATTTCAGTTGGCATCATTTCGTAAATTTAATTTTATTTTTTTAGGAAGATGGCTTAGAATTTTAGAAGCAATTCTTAAAAATGTAAAGAAAATTTCCAAAACCCACTTTTTAAGGACCAGTTCATGTCGGAAGTCACTTTGTGGGGCTTACATAGTGAAAACCCCCGATAAATGACCCTATTGTAGAAACTACACCCCTCAAGCTACTCAAAACTGATTTTACAAACTTTGTTAACCCTTTAGGTGTTCCACAAAAATGAAAGGAAAATGGAGATGAAATATAAAAATTTGAAATTTAACTTTTTTGGCTTATTTTCCATTTTAATAAAAAAAATTCTTTAACACATCGAGGGTTAGAGCCAAACAAAACTCAATATTTATTACCCTGATTCTGCTGTATACAGAAACACCCCACATGTGGTCGTAAACTGATGTAAGGGCGCACTGTAGGGCGCAGAAGAAAAGGAACGCCATATGGTTTTTGGAAGGCAGATTTTGCTGGACTGGTTTTTAGATGCCATGTCCAATTTTAAGCCCCCCTGATGCACCCTTATAGTAGAAATTCCCAAAAAGTGACCCCATTTTGGAAACTAGGGGATAAGTTTCTAGTTTTGTTGGTACTATTTTGGGGTACATATGATGAGTTTTTATTTTGTATTTTTTACAGTGTTCACCTGAGGGGTTAGGTCATGTGATTTTTTATATAGCTGGTTGTTACAGACTCGGCGATACCTAATATGTATACTTTTTTTTAGTTATTTCACTTTAACACAATAATAGCATATTTGAAACAAAAAAAAAAATATGTTTTAGTGTCTCATGTTCTCAGAGCTATAATTTTTTTATTTATTGAGCGATTTTCTTATGTAGGGGCTCATTTTCTGCGGGATGAGGTAACGGTTTTATTGGTATCATTTTGTTGCACATACACCTTTTTGATCGCTTGGTGTTGCACTTTTTGTGATATAAGGAGACAAAAATTGCTTTTTTTGACAGCGTTTTTTTTATGGTGTTTATCAGACGGGGTGGATCATGTGATATATTTATAGAGCCGGTCGTTATGGACGTGGCGATACCTATTACGTGTGTTTTTTCCAATTTTTTATTATAAAATCATCAGGAAATGGGGCGTTTTTCTTTTTTTTTACTTGAAACTTTTTTTTAATTAAACACACTGTTTTTAACTTTTTTTATTACTTTATTTCTGACTTTAACTTTTGTGGGTCTGATCCCCTCTGCAATGCATTACAATACATCTGTATTGTAATGCATGGCCTGCTAGTGTATTACACAGAGTAAAACACTAACAGGTTGCCTAGGAGACCCAGCCTGAGGCAGGTGCCTCTGCATGGCATCGAGCTGCCTTCTCACCCATCGGGTCCCCGCCACAGCAGTGCAGAGACCTGATGGGCTCCCTCACCCGCAGCAAACCCCTTCTATGTCGCGGTCAGCGCTGACCGCGACATAGAAGGGGTTAATGCGCCGTCATCTGGGGTTAATGCCGGCGTATACAGCAGGGGTCCGGCTAACGGGAACAGCTGGTCCCCTGCAGCTGATCGGGTGGGCGCAGCTCCTGCACTTGCCCGATCAGCGGGCCGTAATAGTATAGCGCTGGGCGGCAAGTCACGTCCTGCTGAGCCATACTATTACAGCGCTGGTCGGGAAGGGGTTAATGTGATGTGGTTTCCTACAATCCAAATCTTGCAATTACCTGTAAGACAAATGAAACTATTCTAATAACAATTTTGGTCTGATGTAGATCTTGAACCTATCCAATTTCCATCTACCTACATTTTTTTTTATTAAGGATGAAGCCAATCCTTGTTGAGCAGCCAAGGTGGCTTCTCCTATTCTGAATGAATGGGCAGAAATATTATAGTCTTGATATCCTATATATAGAGACTTTTCTTTAAAATTGCATTAAATTGAAGAGGAGAATGGTCCCGGTGTAGGAATAAAGGACCATCTACCTTTGGCCCAATATACAACCAATTTTGCATAGCCCTTGAATTTAAATACAAGAGAATTAAATCCTTTAGGTTGTATAGGAAGAAGTCTAAATGCGGATTTAATATCGGTATTGGCTAAGAGGCCCATTTCCCTCAACTTAACTATAGCTAAATCAAAAGAAGAATAAGAAACCATAGATAAGCTTTTGTCTATTTCATTGTTCATTGAATGGTAACATTGGAAAGAAAGGTTGTGAATTAAGCAGAATGAGTTAGATTCTTTTTTTCAGGGACTAGGCCTAAAGGAGAAAAGCAAAAATTTTGAAAAGGATGGCTCGAAAAGGGGCCTGCAACACGGCCTAATTCAATTTCTTTAAAAAATGTTTCCTTAACTATAGAAGTAGTTGAAGAAATCCAGTTCCACTTCGGTAAAGGAAAAATTTATTTTGCTTGCGGTAAAATCACATCCAGTTAGTTACAAAGTCGTTGTCTACGCGTTTCAGGCTACTGAAGACAATTCGCGCCCTTACTCATGACACTGTAAGTAGCCCGAAACGCGTAGACAACGACTTTGTAACTGTAACTGGATGTGATTTTACCGCAAGCAAAATAAATTTTTCCTTTACCGAAGTGGAGCTGGATTTCTTCAACCATATTGCAATACGTTACCCGGGCCTGACACGGGTCCCCCGTGCTCACAGGTGAAGGTGGGGCAGGTGAGAGCTGCTGATCTTTCTTTTCTTAAAGGGAACCTGTCACTTGGATTTTGGGTATAGAGCTGAGGACATGGGTTTCTAGATCACCGCTAGCACATCTGCAATATCCAGACCCCATAGCTCTGTGTGCTTTTATTGTGTATAAAAACCGATTTGATACATATGCAAATTAACCTGAGATGAGTCAGAGCTTGAAAATATGACTCTTCTCTGGTCACACAAGTAAGATATGACTCTTTTATGTTAATTTTCATATGTATCACATCGGGTTTTTTACACAATAAAAGCACACAGAGCTATGGGGACTGGGTATTGCGGATGTGCTAGCGGCCATCTAGCAACCCATGTCCTCAGCTTTATACACAAAATCCCGGTGACAGGTTCCCTTTAACTATAGAAGGGTTTAATTTAACAGATTTGAGGTTCTCAACCCATGTGCAGCCAGTCCCTGAATATTCAGGGACATAAAAACCAAAAGAAAAGCCGGATAATAGTAACCTAGCCATCGCTTTGTCTGGATAGCAATTTAGCCAGGGGATTAATTTTGTTAGTCTCACTGGAGTTGTTGCTTTTTCCTTGAGCATCTTTAGTAGCTGAGGCCCCAGCTGATCCAAGCTTTTTGAAACATTTGAAGACTGGGTGGCTTCCACTACAAAAGGAGCACTCACGACTATATTTGCAATTTGAGTTCCATTTGCATATATTTTTCGTTAAATGTGAAGCATAGGCCTCTTTTGTTGTTACTTTGCTGACGAAAATTTGTATTCTTTTGTGGTAACATAAGGCTTATGAAATAAACATTAATAAGGAATGTGCACTACTGTGGATGCATACAAACAAGTCTGACTAAACCCTCAAACTTGTGTTAAAATTGAGAATTTAGCCAATATATCCTTATATGAAGGACATATCTGAGCCTGAGCACCACGCCAAGGTATCTCAAGTAGCTCGCGACCTAACGCTAACCTACCTGTGCCGTATGGGCAATACCAGGAGCCAATGGGCAAATTACAGGGGCGTAAGGTCCGACTCGCAGCAAACTCCTAGTTACCTCCAGCATGCAGCTATGATTGCAATGGGAGGACGGAGGAGGCTGTGAGTCCCACCCAAGACTGACTGATAAGGCCCAGGCCTCACAGGTGCACCTAAATGTTGCCTGTGGATGAAATTCTATATACAAACTACAAAAAATGGCGTGGTGTCAAAAGGCAGGAAGTGCTCAACCCCATATGCAGTTGTGCATCTATACCCAGTAGTGCACCTTCCTTATTAATGTTTATTTCATAAAGCTATTTACATCCACACATTTTCTATCTTGTGTAGGATTTCTTTTTGTGGTACTTGTGGTCCGCTGCGGGCATCCTCCACTTGCTGGGGATCGCCATTAGCAACGGGCCACAAGTGCAGGATCTGCTCCCCTGTGTATAGAACCACAACTGCATATGGGGTTGAGCACTTCCTGCAGTTAACATAAGGTTTAACCATAGGCCAACATCCTTGTTTCCCCATTGCATATTAGGTAGGTTTCTGTCTGAAAGACTCGTCATATGAATTCCAAGCCATTCCACCATAACTGCGATAAGCTTCCAAAATTGAATCCATGTGATAAAATAAACCACAGCATACAGTAGCTTGGGTTTGTGTTCTCCCATGACTGTTGCATAAATAGAGAAAGCCTGTAACCAATTAAAAATTGATTTGGTCTTTATGTTTTTGAGTTAGAATCCTTAATATCTTTGAATTCTGATTTTTTAATGGATGATGGGAGTAGGGAATATAAAACAAAAAAATTCCCTGTACCATATTTTGTCCTTTACTGAAGCTGAGAGGTGGTATCCAAGTGGGGAAATATGACAAACCAAAGCTTCTTTAACCACCTCAGCCCCCAGTGCTTAAACACCCTGAAAGACCAGGCCACTTTTTACACTTCTGACCTACACTACTTTCACCGTTTATTGCTCGGTCATGCAACTTACCACCCAAATGAATTTTACCTCCTTTTCTTCTCACTAATAGAGCTTTCATTTGGTGGTATTTCATTGCTGCTGACATTTTTACTTTTTTTGTTATTAATCGAAATTTAACGATTTTTTTTGCAAAAAAATGACATTTTTCACTTTCAGTTGTAAAATTTTGCAAAAAAAACGACATCCATATATAAATTTTGCTCTAAATTTATTGTTCTACATGTCTTTGATAAAAAAAAAATGTTTGGGTAAAAAAAAAATGGTTTGGGTAAAAGTTATAGCGTTTACAAACTATGGTACAAAAATGTGAATTTCCGCTTTTTGAAGCAGATCTGACTTTCTGAGCACCTGTCATGTTTCCTGAGGTTCTACAATGGCCAGACAGTACAAACACCCCACAAATGACCCCATTTCGGAAAGTACACACCCTAAGGTATTCGCTGATGGGCATAGTGAGTTCATAGAACTTTTTATTTTTTGTCACAAGTTAGTGGAAAATTATGATTTTTTCTTTTTTTTTTCTTTTCTTACAAAGTCTCATATTCCACTAACTTGTGACAAAAAATAAAAACTTCTATGAACTCACTATGCCCATCATGAAATACCTTGGGGTCTCTTCTTTCCAAAATGGGGTCACTTGTGGGGTGGTTATACTGCCCTGGCATTCTAGGGGCCCAAATGTGTGGTAAGGAGTTTGAAATCAAATTCTGTAAAAAATGACCTGTGAAATCCGAAAGGTGCTCTTTGGAATATGGGCCCCTTTGCCCACCTAGGCTGCAAAAAAGTGTCACACATCTGGTATCTCCGTACTCAGGAGAAGGTGGGGAATGTGTTTTGGGGTGTCATTTTACATATACCCATGCTGGGTGAGAGAAATATCTTGGTCAAATGCCAACTTTGTATAAAAAAATGGGAAAAGTTGTCTTTTGCCAAGATATTTATCTCACCCAGCATGGGTATATGTAAAATGACACCCCAAAACACATTCCCCAACTTCTCCCGAGTACGGAGATACCAGATGTGTGACACTTTTTTGCAGCCTAGGTGGGCAAAGGGGCCCATATTCCAAAGAGCACCTTTCGGATTTCACAGGTCATTTTTTACAGAATTTGATTTCAAACTCCTTACCACACATTTGGGCCCCTAGAATGCCAGGGCAGTATAACTACCCCACAAGTGACCCCATTTTGGAAAGAAGACACCCCAAGGTATTCCGTGAGGGGCATGGCAAGTTCCTAGAATTTTTTATTTTTTGTCACAAGTTAGTGGAAAATGATGATTTTCTATTTTTTTTTTTTCATACAAAGTCTCATATTCCACTAACTTGTGACAAAAAATAAAAACTTCCATGAACTCACTATGCCCATCAGCGAATACCTTGGGGTCTCTTCTTTCCAAAATAGGGTCACTTGTGGGGTAGTTATACTGCCCTGGCATTCTAGGGGCCCAAATGTGTGGTAAGGAGTTTGAAATCAAATTCTCTAAAAAATGACCTGTGAAATCCGAAAGGTGCTCTTTGGAATATGGGCCCCTTTGCCCACCTAGGCTGCAAAAAAGTGTCACACATCTGGTATCTCCGTACTCAGGAGAAGTTGAGGAATGTGTTTTGGGGTGTCTTTTTACATATACCCATGCTGGGTGAGATAAATATCTTGGTCAAATGCCAACTTTGTATAAAAAAATGGGAAAAGTTGTCTTTTGCCAAGATATTTCTCTCACCCAGCATGGGTATATGTAAAATGACACCCCAAAACACATTCCCCAACTTCTCCTGAGTACGGAGATACCAGATGTGTGACACTTTTTTGCAGCCTAGGTGGGCAAAGGGGCCCATATTCCAAAGAGCACCTTTCGGATTTCACAGGTCATTTTTTACAGAATTTTTATTTCAAACTCCTTACCACACATTTGGGCCCCTAGAATGCCAGGGCAGTATAACTACCCCACAAGTGACCCCATTTTGGAAAGAAGAGACCCCAAGGTATTCGCTGATGGGCATAGTGAGTTTATGGAAGTTTTTATTTTTTGTCACAAGTTAGTGGAATATGAGACTTTGTATGAAAAAAAAAACAAAAAAAAAAAAACAGCATTTTCCACTAACTTGTGACAAAAAATAAAAAATTCTAGGAACTCGCCATGCCCCTCACGGAATACCTTGGGGTGTCTTCTTTCCAAAATGGGGTCACTTGTGGGGTAGTTATACTGCCCTGGCATTTTCCAGGGGCCCTAATGTGTGGTAAGTAGGTAAATGACCTGTGAAATCCTAAAGGTGCTCTTTGGAATATGGGCCCCTTCGCCCACCTAGGCTGCAAAAAAGTGTCACACATGTGGTATCGCCGTATTCAGGAGAAGTTGGGGAATGTGTTTTAGGGTGTCATTTTACATATACCCTTGCTGGGTGAGAGAAATATCTTGGCAAAAGACATCTTTTCCCATTTTTTTATACAAAGTTGGCATTTGACCAAGATATTTCTCTCACCCAGCATGGGTATATGTAAAATGACACCCCAAAACACATTCCCCAACTTCTCCTGAGTACGGCGATACCAGATGTGTGACACTTTTTTGCAGCCTAGATGCGCAAAGGTGCCCAAATTCCTTTTAGGAGGGCATTTTTAGACATTTGGATACCAGACTTCTTCTCACGCTTTGGGGCCCCTAGAATGCCAGGGCAGTATAAATACCCCACATGTGACCCCATTTTGGAAAGAAGACACCCCAAGGTATTCAATGAGGGGCATGGCGAGTTCATATAAATTTTTTTTTTTTGGCACAAGTTAGCGGAAATTGATATTTTTAATTTTTTTCTCACAAAGTCTCCCGTTCCGCTAACTTGGGACAAAAATTTCAATCTTTCATGGACTCAATATGCCCCTCACGGAATACCTGGGGGTGTCTTCTTTCCGAAATGGGGTCACATGTGGGGTATTTATACTGCCCTGGCATTCTAGGGGCCCTAAAGCGTGAGAAGAAGTCTGGAATATAAATGTCTAAAAAAATTTTACGCATTTGGATTCCGTGAGGGGTATGGTGAGTTCATGTGAGATTTTATTTTTTGACACAAGTTAGTGGAATATGAGACTTTGTAAGAAAAAAAAAAATAATTCCGCTAACTTGGGCCAAAAAAATGTCTGAATAGAGCCTTACAGAGGGGTGATCAATGACAGGGGGGGTGATCAATGACAGGGGGGGTGATCAATGACAGGGGGGTGATCAATGACAGGGGGGTGATCAATGACAGGGGGGTGATCAGGGAGTCTATATGGGGTGATAACCACAGTCATTGATCATGCCCCTGTAAGGCTTCATTCAGACGTCCGTATGCGTTTTGCGGATCCGATCCATCTATCAGTGCATCTGTAAAAATCATGCGGACATCTGAATGGAGCTTTACAGGGGGTTGATCAATGACAGGGGTGTAATCAATGACAGGGGGGTGATCAGGGAGTCTATATGGGGTGATAACCACAGTCATTGATCACGCCCCTGTAAGGCTTCATTCAGACGTCCGTATGCGTTTTGCGGATCCGATCCATCTATCAGTGCATCCGTAAAAATCATGCGGACATCTGAATGGAGCTTTACAGGGGGGTGATCAATGACAGGGGGGTGATCAGGGAGTCTATATGGGGTGATCACCACAGTCATTGATCACGCCCCTGTAAGGCTTCATTCAGACGTCCGGATGCGTTTTGCGGATCCGATCCATCTATCAGTGCATCCGTAAAAATCATGCGGACATCTGAATGGAGCTTTACAGGGGGTTGATCAATGACAGGGGGGTGATCAGGGAGTCTATATGGGGTGATCACCACAGTCATTGATCATGCCCCTGTAAGGCTTCATTCAGACGTCCGGATGCGTTTTGCGGATCCGATCCATCTATCAGTGCATCCGTAAAAATCATGCGGACATCTGAATGGAGCTTTACAGGGGGTTGATCAATGACAGGGGTGTAATCAATGACAGGGGGGTGATCAGGGAGTCTATATGGGGTGATCACCACAGTCATTGATCATGCCCCTGTAAGGCTTCATTCAGACGTCCGGATGCGTTTTGCGGATCCGATCCATCTATCAGTGCATCCGTAAAAATCATGCGGACATCTGAATGGAGCTTTACAGGGGGGTGATCAGGGAGTCTATATGGGGTGATCACCACAGTCATTGATCATGCCCCTGTAAGGCTTCATTCAGACGTCCGGATGCGTTTTGCGGATCCGATCCATCTATCAGCGGATCCGTAAAAATCATGCGGACGTCTGAATGGAGCTTTACAGGGGGGTGATCAATGACAGGGGGGTAATCAATGACAGGGGGGTGATCAGGGAGTCTATATGGGGTGATCAGGGGCTAATAAGGGGTTAATAAGTGACGGGGGGGGGGGGGTGTAGTGTAGTGTAGTGGTGCTTGGTGCTACTTTACTGTGCTACCTGTGTCCTCTGGTGGTCGATCCAAACAAAGGGGACCACCAGAGGACCAGGTAGCAGGTATATTAGACGCTGTTATCAAAACAGCGTCTAATATACCTGTTAGGGGTTAAAAAAAACACATCTCCAGCCTGCCAGCGAACGATCGCCGCTGGCAGGCTGGAGATCAACTCTCTTACCTTCCGTTCCTGTGAGCGCGCGCGCCTGTGTGCGCGCGTTCACAGGAAATCTCGCGTCTCGCGAGAGGACGCGCCGGCGCGTCCAGGAGGAATGAATCAACCACCTCCAGGACGCGTCTGTGCGTACAGCGGTCCGGAGGTGGTTAAGGCAGGATTGTTTTATACCCTCAAAATTATTAGTTTGAGGGTTAAAAACAGAGACTGAATCTTTATTTGTGCCCGGAAATCTGTCATTGACTAATTGTGGATTGACAGATGTCTTATTCACCCAGACCTGAGGTAAGGAGTGTGAATACTCCTTATTTGTGTTAGATATGAACTTCAAAAACGAATTAAATAAATGTATTTTATCTTCACTAAATTGATGTGATTGATTATAAAAATTGCGCAGCGTATGGGTGCCATCCTGACTATTATGACAGTTAATCTCACCCTTGTTACCAGTTCCAACTGTCGGTGGCTCGAGGGAAGGTAACGGCAGCTCTGGATCGCCTACTTCTTTAATCGGAAGTGAGTATCTTCTTTTCTTGTTTTTTCCTTTTTTCCTGAGGAGCTTGAGGAGAGAAGGTCCTTGGTTCCCGGCGATTCCGTTTTGAAGGTAAGTTGTCCTTTGGGCTGTCAGTGACGACGGTGAGATCGATCCTCTCTGGGCTCGCGCACGAGCTTGCGCAGAAGACATGAGACAAAGATCCCGGTGCTTCATCCGAACATGTAAGTTCCTCGGACAAGCATTTTTGAAGCCAGGTCACTCCTCCTTTGGATTCAGCTTTATAGATGAGTTACTTGAGAAGTTTTTCCATGGGTAAGTATGGCATGGTCCTGTTTGTTGTCCAGTGCCGTGAAAGCGCACTGACGGTTATCTCCTTCTTTTACAGGTACCTGGAACGTCCGTTGAAGAGAAGGACCAATCACCATTCTCCAAGGGCACCTGCAACTTTTCCCAGACGTAATTCGACAAAGACTTCACCAATCAAATCCTGTTGCCAGGTAAGAAATCAATAACTTTATTATACACCACATACACCTATACAATGAACAGAACCATGTCATCATGTGTTCCCTTCATTGTATACACACTTTCGGGCCCATACATGATGGCAGTAGGCTTTTTGTAACCCTCCTGTCATGCAGCCATCAATGGCAAACAATAGTGTTCAGTTATTAAAGCATTCTGCCTTGGTACTAATGATGGCCACATTAGAGTTCACAGGTGGGATGAAGAGCGCCTATTGCCATCATGCATAGTGCAGAAACACACAGAACCAACACCAGGTGTCATGGTGTGTGGTGCCATTAGCTACCATTCACCAAGTGTCTGTAGTAGTTTATACTTTGTCAGTCAGCTCCACCAGTGTACTTAGTGCAGGGAGAGACGTCTGCAGGTGCTAGGGACAGTGATAGAAAAAACGATTTACAAGTGCAGGGAAAGATTATTCAAGGTGTAGGGAAATGATAGGGAGGAATCAATCCACAGCATTTCTGTTGAACAGCACTGACTTGGGATCCAAATTGCCATTAAACAGCTCTGTAATTCCAGCAAACCGTTCTTATTAGGGTGCAATTGCTATTTGATACAGGCATTAACAGGGGTTATTACAAGGAAATATTTCTATGTTTTATTTGCCCTAGTGTGGTACATGTTCTAAAGCAGTGATGCCCAACCAACGGCCCGTGGGCAAAATGCGGCCCGCGAAGCTGTGTCATGCGGCCAGCGCAGTAACAGGACCTTATCAGCGCAGGGCGCGCTGCGAACGGCACAGGCAGCAAAGCGATGCTGTCTGTGCCTGCAATCTTCCCGCCCAGCGCCGCCTCCTAGCTAATTTATTCACTGCATTTGCCTCTGTATAATTGAAGAGAAGCGCCGTAATCTCGCACAGGCGCACTGGCAGAGGCATCGAAATGCGCATGCACCTCCTTCCTGGCCTCTGCCAGTGCGCCTATGCGAGATTACGGCGCTTCTCTTCAATTATACAGAGGCAAATGCAGTGAATAAATTAGCTAGGAAGCGGCTCTGGGTGGGAAGGAGATCTGTGGATGACACTGAGGGGGATATCTGTGGATGACACTAAGGGGGGGATCTGTGGATGACACTGAGGGGGGATCTGTGGATGACACTTATGGGGAGATCTGTGGATGACATTTAGGGGGATTTAGGGAAGGGTGTGGGGATGTTGGGGTGGGAGGTCCTGGAGGGGTGTTTGGGTGGGAGGTCCGATAGGGCGTGGCACTTATCTAGGGGTAAGATTGGGTGGGCACTGGAGCGATAGAGCGCCCTGCTGTAAGAGAATCCGGCGGGAGTTGAAAGGAGAAGGGGCCAGCTCCTGGTGGTGTCGGGCACACGGCGCAAGCATGGCGGTGGAGGATCTGACTGAAGTCTAAAGACCAGACATCAAGGTAGACCTGCAGAAGAAGGTGACAGCGCAGTATGTGATGTATACACGGGTGTAATGTATGTAGTGCAGTGTGTGATCATCACATACTGCATTACATACATTACACACATATAAACATCACATGCCCCCTAACAGTAATAATACCAAGATATGTGCCCTCTTCACAGTAGTAATGCTCACACATGCCCCCTCACAGTAGTTATGCCCACATATGTGCCCCCTCACAGTAATAATGCCAAGATATGTGCCCTCTTCACAGACGTAATGCTCATACATGCCCCCTCACAGTAGTTATGCCCAGATATGTGCCCCCTCACAGTAGTTATGCCCTGATATGGGCCCTCTTCACAGTAGTTATGCCCTGATATGTGCCCTCCTCACAGTAGTTATACCCTGATATGTGCCCCCTCACAGTAGTTATGCCCAGATATGTGCCCCCTCACAGTAGTTATGCCAGATATGTGCCCTCTTCACAGACGTAATGCTCACACATGCCCCCTCACAGTAGTTATGCCCAGATATGTGCCCCCTCACAGTAGTTATGCCAGATATGTGCCCTCTTCACAGACGTAATGCTCACACATGCCCCCTCACAGTAGTTATGCCCAGATATGTGCCCCCTCACAGTAGTTATGCCCAGATATGTGCCCCCTCACAGTAGTTATGCCCAGATATGTGCCCTCTTAACAGTAGTTATGCCCTGATATGTGCCCTCCTCACAGTAGTTATACCCTGATATGTGCCCTCTTCACAGTAGTAATGCTCACTCGTGCCCCCTCACAGTAGTTATGCCCTAATATGTGCCCTCTTCACAGTAGTTATGCCCTGATATGTGCCCTCCTCACAGTAGTTATACCCTGATATGTGCCCCCTCACAGTAGTTATGCCCAGATATGTGCCCCCTCACAGTAGTTATGCCAGATATGTGCCCTCTTCACAGTAGTAATGCTCACACGTGCCCCCTCACAGCGTTTGCATTTCTTTCTGGCAAAGCTACCTGGTTCCGGCCCCCGAAATTTATACCAAGTCTAGTGCGGCCCTCAGATGAAAAATGGTTGGGCACCAGTGTTCTAAAGCATTTTTTGGCTTGTATTATTGGGGAAAAAAGCTTATTAGCCGTTGTGTGATGAAGTGTGAAAATTACACCCCTTTTTGTCATTTATTAGTGGCAAATGTAAAATATATTTGCTGCTCAGCGGTGCAGTTATCTGTTCTAAAGCCCTTTTTCTGTGTATTAGTGGAAAAAAATATATATATTTGCCTCCCAGCGGTGCAGTTATCTGTTTTAAAGTCCTTTTTTGCATGTATTAGTGGAAAACGGAAATATATGGTTGTCGCTGAGCGGTGCAGTTATCTGTTTAAAGCCCTTTTTTGTGTGTATTAGTGGAAAAAGGAAAAGTATCTTTGCTGCTCAGCGGTGCAGTAATATATTCTAAAGCCCAGTTTGCCATGTATTATTGGCAAAATAAAAATATATTCACTGTTCAACACTGCACTTATCTGTTGAAAAGCCTTTTGTGTAAAAGTAGAAAAAAATTAGGGCCTAATTGCCGTTCAGTGGTGCAGTGAGATATTTTACAGCCCAGTTTGCCGTGTATTACTGGCAAAATAAAAATATATGGCATCCCCCAACATAGGCTGATATGCGACATTTCCAACCATTGGAATTCCACCCTCCATATGTTGGACCGACGGTACGAACAGAGAAAGGCCATCAACGATTTCTTGATGATCCAAGCGGACAGGAGTAGTCCCCTGTGTAACTTCGATGTCAGCCAGTGGCAGCTCATGCGTGACACCTGCCGTTTGTTCAGGCACTTTGAGGAGGCCACATTATTTGTCAAAAACGTGAAAAAGTACAGCGGCTCACCCCCGTTCCGTATGGATAGGTGCTCACCCTCTGGTCCTACCCTCAGGACCCACAAAAGATAATGGCAATATAGAAAAGTGAGGGGGCACTCCAAAAGGGATGTCTAGATAATATAGATATTTATTAATATATTAAGAACACACCCTTAAAACCATTAAAACATACATAAAACACATATGCAAAACGTCACTGGTATGGTCCCAGCTTCAATCTGTATAGAATTGACAACGCTTACAGTCTGATTGCAATGGTAAAGACAGAATGAATGTCCCAATCATATGTTGCAACAGTGTGCAATTCCACTGTAACCAATGACGTTGAAGCTATAGTGATGCTTATCACTAGCGGCCCTGTGGCCCAGTCCTATTGGGGCAACGATGATGGTGGTGTCCCTTAATCCGATGTTTCTGAACAAGCAGAGGTATGTACCAAATTTGGAGACTGAACTCCAGCTACTTACAGTCTCTCGTCGCTTTCAGTGTTGCGGTCTTACCCTTCCTGGCTGTCTCTCCGCAGCGCTGGTTTCCAGGCGGCCGTACACTCACAGCGTCTCACGTGGTGTACTCGGCCAAGACGTGGCGTCCCACGTGACCTGGTTACCTGGGGTGCCGGCTGGACGCTGGTTTGACGTCACTGGTATGCGACTTGAGCTCCGGTTCTATGCCGGTAAAGAATCTAGTGTAGCGATATCTATGTCTTTGTTGTAGAAAGCTTTCTTGTTCTTTCCAGGAATCCACGCTCACTCGGTATTTGCCAGACGCGTTTCAGGGTCATACACCCCTTCCTCAGTGGCCAACTGAGTGAGTGGATTCTCACTCCTTATATATGGGTTTATATATATGGGTTTTGTTCTTTCTCTTTCTCCCCACCCACAATCCCACTTTTCTGGGCTTCTCCTAATAGGTGGGATGGATTACGTTGTTGCTGGCTTGTATCACTTTTCTATATTCACATTATTTGTCAGTCGCTAGGACTATGGGATGAATGATGTCATTCCACTGCTTCATGTCCTGGAACAGATGCTGGTAAATCTGGGTGGTCTGGGGACTAGAGATACAGCGAGGAACAGAAGTATTTGAACACCCTGCGATTTTGTTCTCCAACTTAGAAATCATGGAGGGGTCTGAAATTCACATTGTAGGTGCACTCCCACTCTGAGAGACAGAATAAAAATAAAAAAACTCAGGAAATCATATTGTATGATTTTTTAAGAATTTATTTGTCTTGCACTGCTGAACATAAGTATTTGAACACCTGAGAAACAGCAAGAATACTGGCTCTCAAAGACCTGTTACTGTGCCTTTAAAAAGTCCACCTCTACTCCACTCATTAATCTAACTTAGTAGCACCTGTCTGAGCTCTTTAAAGACCCCTGTTCACCCCGCAGTCAGTCAGATGCCAACTCCTACCATCGGTGCCCTGGTGTTACACGGCGGCAGACACGCACGCCGTGTTCTGCTGGAGCGCCGAGCGGGGAGCTGCTCTGCGTCTCGGTTGCTGGGGCAACGGGGGCAGAGCGCGCCCGGCCGCATGCTTCCTCTCTGTGCGGCCGGCGCCCCCATAGTTACGCTTATGGGGCTGAGCGCCCAGCTGGCCACTCGGCGCTCGGCTTCAGACATAGTGGGAGGTCATGTGGTGCTGGCCACGTCACATGATCTCTCCCCTTCAGTATATAAACAGGCAACCTGCTAGCCACAGGTTGCCTGTGATTAATTGTCCAAGGCTATTTACTATAGAGTTACCTGTGCTATCTGGATTTGACCCGTGCCTGTTTTTGACCCGCTCCTGCTTGTTCCTTGTTCCTGATGTGACCTCTTGGCTTGACCTTCGGCTTGTGACCGGACCTGTTCTTTCTCATTCCTGTGGCACCGTATTACTCTCCTGGTATTTGACCCCAGCATCACCTGACTATTCTTTGCTTACTCCATTGGTACTTCGTTGCACTCTTGGTTTTGACTCGGTCCGTTCACTATCCGTTGTTCGTCTTGTTCGTCCTTCCAGCACGTACTGTAAGCTAGGGACTGACGTCCAGTTGTCCCCTGTCGTTAGGACTTGCGAGGCAAGTAGGCAGAGTCAGGGGTGAGGGTGGAGTGCAGTGGTCACTATCCTCCTCCCTGCTTGTGTGTGTACGTGACCGTGACAGGAGGAGCTGGTCAATGACATGAAGAGACCTGGGACCACAGTTTCAAAGGTCACTGTCGGTAGAACACCACGCCGTCATAGTTTCAAATTATGCATTGCACGGAAGGTTCCCCTGCTCAAGTCATCACATGTCCAGGCCCGTCTAAGTTTGCTAATGACCATCTGGATGATCCAGAGGAGGCATGGGAGAAAGTCATGTGGTCAGATGAGACCAAATTAGAACTTTTTGGTCTAAACTTCACTTATCGTGCTTGGAGGAAAAAGAAGAATGAGTTGCATCCCAAGAACACCATCCCTACTGTAAGGCATGGGGGTGGTAACATCATGCTTTGGGGGTGCTTTTCTGCTGCACTGACTGCACTGTTAAGGAGAGGATGAATGAGGCCATTTATTGTGAGATTTTGAGCAACAACCTCCTTCCCTGAGTCAAAGCATCGAAGATGGGTCGTGGCTGGGTCTTCCAACATGACAACAACCCGAAGCACACAGCCAGGATAACCAAGGAGTGGCTCCGTAAGAAGCATATCAAGGTTCTGGAGTGGCCTAGCCAGTCTCCAGACCTAAATCCAATAGAACATCTTTGGAGGAAGCTGAAACTCTGTGTTGCTCAGCAACAGCCCCGAAACCTGACAGATCTAGAGAAGATCTGTGTGGAGGAGTCGGCCAAAATCCCTGTTGCAGTGTGTGCAAACCTGGTCAAGAACTACAGTTTTACCTCTGCAATTGCAAACAAAGACTTCTGTACCAAATATTAACACAGATTTTCTCAGGTGTTCAAATACTTATGCTGGACTGTCCTCCAGTTATCAGCCATAACCCCATACATTTCTTGATCCGTTTGCATTACCATCATGGTCACCCCGACACTGGTCGTCAATCCATTCTTGTTGATGAAGCACTTCGTTTTTCCAGTTTGTCTTTTAAATCTTGTGGTTTTGCCCCTTCTGTGTTGTATTTTATGTGTGTTAAAATCCTGTTTTCTAAATAAGCATAGTTTTTTCTCCCCTGTTCAAAAAAAAAAGAATTGGCTTGTGATTTGGTAGCCAAAAGCAGGAGTGGGTACAAAACACAGAAGGCATGCAACTATTCCGTTCACGTGTCATCTCTGTTTTGAATCCACTCGTGTTTTGTTTTTGTCTATGTGGACAAAGTAGTGCAATTCTTCTTGACGTCTACATTGGCCTGTAAGGCTGAGTTTATATGTGACTTATTTAGTCAGTTTTGGCCCCGTGACTGCCAAAATAAGTGAAGTGTGTAGTGATTCTAAAAAAGTGTGACGCATGACATACGGAATCACAGTATTATTTCAGTACCAAAGCAGACTCCCTATGCGTGTTACTGCAAGGCACAGTGTTCTACACCACTATAAAGAATCTCTGCAGCCAGGAAATAGGCCATTTTGTTATGTAATTCGCCGCAAATTTATTCGGATCAAACCAAATTTTTCCCAAAAATTCGGCGAACCGGCAAATCGAAAAACAAAAAACAAAACTCTATTGTTAACTTTTAGCATGTTTTTTTGCACAGGAAAAACACAGATCCAGATGTACTGGTAAACTATTTTTTTTTTCAATTTGTCTTTCTTTTTTGTGTCCATGGTGTTTTTTTTATGCAGTATGGTAAATCAATGGACTTTTTTTCTACCATTATTCCATTTCCCTTGTCTAATGTCTAATAAAAATGCAATTCAAACATGTCTGAAGAGAACAATACAATACCACTACAAAGGCCTTAAAAAACATGTGACTCCTGAAACTTGCGAGTCGTCTGAGGCTGGAGTCCTCTCCTGCATAATGGAAACCGGACGGATCCGTTATGCAGGCCATAGACTTCTATTATGACAGAATGAATAACGGAATGCCTATAAAGGCATTCCGTCATGGAATTGCATTATGGTCCGTGGTAACGGAATCCATAACGCAATTCAGCATATACCCCAACCATAACCCAAAATATTCGCTCATCCCTAATAACAATCATCTAATACAATCTAGCATAGCCTTATGTAACATAAAGCTCCACGGGCACAGTTATTATTTTATAATAGTATATTTATTGGAATTTTTTCACAGTTTAGTCACACTTTAAAGAGGTTTTCTGAGACTGATATTAATGTTCTATTATTAAGAGAGGTCATCAATATCAGATCAGTGGGGGTTCGACCCCCAGGACCCCCAACAAATAGCCGTTTAAGGAGGCTGCGGCAAGCGCCATGGCCTCCTCGCAATCTACCAAGCACAGTGCAGACCATTGTGCAGCGGTTGTGCTTGGTTGTGTATTGCAGCTCAGTCACATTCTCTTGAATGGGACTGACCTGTGTATAGACCATGTGACTGATGAACGTAACGTCACTGGCTTAGGCCTCTTTCACACTTGCGTTGTTGGGATCCGGCATGCACTTCCGTTGCCGGAGGTGCCCGCCGGATCCGGAAAAACGCAAGTGTACTGAAAGCATTTGAAGACGGAACCGTCTTCCAAATGCTTTCAGTGTTACTATGGCACCCAGGACGCTATTAAAGTCCTGGTTGCCATAGTAGGAGCGGGGAGCAGGGAAGCGGTATACTTACAGTCCGTGCGGCTCCCGGGGCGCTCCAGAGTGACGTCAGAGCGCCCCATGCGCATGGATGACGTGATCCATGCGATCACGTGGCCCATGCGCTTGGGGCGCCCTGACGTCACTCTGGAGCGCCCGGGGAGCTGCACGGACGGTAAGTATGCTGCTCCCCACTGCACTTTACCATGGCTGCCAGGACTTTAGCGTCCCGGCAGCCATGGTAACCATTCAGAAAAAGCTAAATGTCGGCTCCGGCAATGCGCCGAAACGACGTTTAGCTTAAGGCCGGATCCGGATCAATGCCTTCCAATGGGCATTAATTCCGGATCCGGCCTTGCGGCAAGTGTTCCGGATTTTTGGCCGGAGCAAAAAGCGCAGCATGCTGCGGTATTTTCTCCGGCCAAAAAACGTTCCGTTCCGGAACTGAAGACATCCTGATGCATCCTGAACGGATTTCTCTCCATTCAGAATGCATTAGGATAATCCTGATCAGGATTCTTCCGACATAGAGCCCCGACGACGGAACTCTATGCCGGAAGACAAGAACGCAGGTGTGAAAGAGCCCTTAGGAAAAGATTGTCAGGGTTTGACACATGGGACCCCCACCGTTCAGCTGTTGTGACAACACGTCCATTGGTCACATGGCCTAGGCACAGCTCAGCCCTAATGAAGTGAAAGGGGCTGAACTGTAACGTCAAGCACAGCTGCTATACAATGTACGGCGCTGTGCTTGGTAAGCAAGGAGAATGTTGCAGCAGGTGCATTCTCAAACAGCTGAGCGTCAGGGATCCCGGATGTTGGACCCCCACCAAACTGATATTGATGACTTATCCTGAGGATAGGCCATCAATATCAATCTGTCCGACAATCCCTTTAACATGTTTTTTAAAAATATTTTGAAATCATGGAAAAACATGACAAAACAAACAAAAAGTCAAATGTAACTATGCTTAAAAGGATTTTCCAAGACTTAAAGGAGTCCTCTGGATAGATCATCAGCATCTGATCAGTGGGGATCCGACACCCGGGACCCCCGCCGATCAGCTGTTTGAGAAGGCAGCAGCGCATCAGGAACGCCGCGGCCTTCTCTCTGTTTAACGCTGGCCCAGTGACGTCACGACTAGTATCAACTGGCCTGGGCGGGGCTAAACTCTGTTCACTTGAATGGAGCTTAGCCCTGCCCAGGCAAGTTGATACTAGTCGTGACGTCACTGGGCTAGCGGTAAACAGTGAGAAGACCGAGGCGCTGCTGGAGCGCCGCTGCCTTCTCAAACAGCTGATCGGCGGGGGTCCCAGGTGTCAGACCCCCGCCAGTCAGATGCTGATGATCTATCCAGAGGATAGATCATCAATTTAAACAAACTGCAGAATCCCTTTAAATACTGGTCTCATCAGAATCTCATTGGTGGAGGTCAGACACCCACCCCTTCAGCTATTTGAGAACCGCTGTGTTCTCTCAGCTCTCCCTAGGCCAAGTGACTACACGTGTATCAGTCACATGACCTACAGTAGGTCCAGCTCAGTCTAATAGAAGTGAATGGGGCTGAGCTGCGATACCAAACACAGCCACAATAAAATGTACGGCGCTGTGCTTGGTTATTAAGGAGAAGGCAGTGGTGCTCACAGGAGTGCCGGTGCCTTCTCAATCAGCTGATCAGCGGGGATCTTGGATGTTAGACACCCACCGATCAGATACTGATGACCTGTCCTCTGGATTTAAGTCTCAGAAAACCCTTTTAAGTAGTGGTTCCTTCTTTTCTTTCTAGCACAAGGGTCCAGGTGATATTTTTTCTCTACACTGCCTATAATGACACCCCTGGATATAGTCAAAGGAATTAGGCTGGGTTCACATGGGCGTTGCGGGTGCGTTGCGGGAAAAGATGCAGATGCGTTGCGGGAACATGTGCGATTTTTCCCCGCATGTGCAAAGCATTTTAATGCGTTTTGCACGCGCGTGAGAAAAATTGGCATGTTTGGTACCCAGACCCGAACCCAGACTTTTTCACAGAAGTTTGGATTTGGGTTCAGTATTCTGTAAATTTTATTATTTTCCCTTATATTTTTTAACCCTCAATTGACCTTCTACTAAACATTCTGTATTAAGAATGCTATTATTTTCCCTTATAACCATGTTATAAGGGAAAATAATACAGTGAATAGACTTTCATCCTGACAACCATGCGTGAAAATCGCACCGCATCCGCACTTGCTTGCGGATGCTTGTGATTTTCACGCAGCCCCATTCACTTCTATGGGGTCTGCGTTGCGTGAAAAACGCACAATATAGAGCATGCTGCAATTTTCACGCAACGCACAAGTGATGCGTGAAAATCACCGCTCATGTGCACAGCCCCATAGAAGTGAATGGGTCCGGATTCAGTGCGGGTGTAATGCGTTCACCTCACGCATTGCACCCGCGCGGAAATCTCGCCTGTGTGAACCCAGCCTTAGACTTGCTAGTAGAGTAATTAAGAGACATACTGTGGTCTTGCAGAAAAGCAGTAAATGCAGTTTTCTACCATTTTGTTGACTGAGCGCATAACTTACAGATTTACATGAGAGATAAAAGGGTGGAGAAGCACTTTGTAGAAGGGTTTGACTTGACGTTTGCACTTCTGCTTTGCCAATAATTCAGACAAACCATTACCCTGTGATACCTCTACACTTTTTAGACATAGGCAATGGTGCAATTTATGTTAAATAAATGTCTCTGGTAGAGATTACTTTTATGACTATTCCAGCTACAATATATTGTGTTCATTTTTGTTTCTTCTCTTATAAGCATGTATTCAAAAATCTTAAAAAAATACATCAACATACTTTATTTATGAGAAAAGGAGGGCGATAAGGTAATGATAAATTGGATTTATGATCCGTCTTTTTATACAGGCATACTTCACTCAATTATTGTATTTTGAGTCTGTTATTGCAATTTTTTTACTGATTTTAAAGCTGAGGATGTAAGAATTTGATCATTTAAAACACAGCAATTTATTCATCAAAAGGGACATTCTAGTATCAACAGATTTACCATAAAATAGCCAGGAGTCAAACCACTTATTGCGGATCCATTCACAAACATCTCCTGGCCACAATCCCACCCCTGCTTGTGGTGACTGAAGGCTACAAAAGTTATGTTTGATGTTCTTGAGTCAAAAGAAAGAAAAGGATATGAAAATCATGAAATGTAGTCCTTAATGTCCATGTTTTCATATTCCATTGTTTTTTAACCAATGCTTAAAGGAACTGTGACAAAACTGGCAAACCACTATATAGGCATACCCTTACTATAAACATAGTAACATAGTACATAAGGTAACATAGTACATAAGGCCGAAAAAAGACATTTGTCCATCCAGTTCGGCCTGTCATCCTACAAGTTGATCCAGAGGAAGGCAAAAAAAAACCCTGTGAGGTAGAAGCCAATTTTCCTCACTTTAGGGGAATAAAAAATTCCTTCCCGACTCCAATCAGGCAATCAGAATAACTCCCTGGATCAACGACCCCTCTCTAGTAGCTATAGCCTGTAATATTATTACACTCCAGAAATACATCCAGGCCCCTCTTGAATTCCTTTATTGTACTCACCATCACCACCTCCTCAGGCAGAGAGTTCCATAGTCTCACTGCTCTTACCGTAAAGAACCCTTTTCTATGTTTGTGTACAAACCTTCTTTCCTCCAAACGCAGAGGATGTCCCCTCGTCACAGTCACAGTCCTGGGGATAAATAGATGATGGGATAGATCTCTGTACTGCCCCCTGATATATTTATACATAGTAATTAGATCTCCCCTCAGTCGTCTTTTTTCTAACGTGAATAACCCTAATTTTGATAATCTTTCAGGGTACTGTAGTTGCCCCATTCCAGTTATTACTTTAGTTGCCCTCCTCTGGACCCTCTCCAGCTCTGCTATGTCTGCCTTGTTTACAGGAGCCCAGAACTGTACACAGTACTCCATGTGTGGTCTGACCAGTGATTTGTAAAGTAGTAGGAATATGTTCTCATCACGGGCATCTATGCCCCTTTTGATGCAACCCATTATCTTATTGGCCTTGGCAGCCGCTGCCTGACACTGTTTTTTGCAGCTTAGTTTGCTGTTTATTAAAATTCCTAGATCCTTTTCCATGTCAGTGTTACCGAGTGTTTTACCATTTAGTATGTACGGGTGACTTGCATTATTCCTTCCCATGTGCATAACTTTACATTTCTCAGTGTTAAACCTCATCTGCCACTTATCAAGGAAACAAAATAATGCCTAAAAACAGCTGATCGGTGGGGGTGCCAGGATTCGGACCCCAACTGATCAGATTTTTATGGCATATCCTGAGGATAGGTATCAATAAGGAAGTCCGGTAAAACCACTATCATGTCTCATAAATCCCCACATATCCTGCCTGTAATGATAGCTGCTGAAAAGTTACTCCACATTTACTTCAGTTGGAAAACCAACAGGCCTGGATCTTAGAAACCCTTACGATATTTGTATTTTATGTCTGTCAACCATCTGATCAAAGTCTATTTAAGTATCAAATGTATGAAGATACACCATAGGAGTGAGCTAATGCGAAGAAGATTGACAGTTCAAACAGTGAAAATATCATGTCTAGACCTGTCAATCAAAGTGTACAGGACCAGGCAGTTGCAGTGAGAGCTGAGCCTCTAGGAGTAATGATAACACCCCCGTTGCTCCTAGAGGCTCATTTGCATATAGTAAAACTTCATTTTTCTCAGCAGTGCGGGCACATATGAACATGAGACCAACACAGATGCCTTCCGCTGCCAAGTGCACATGCAACAGGTCAGACAGTTTCATAGGTACAAATCTGGGGACAGATGCCCTTTAAATTTAAACAATTTCATTTTTTTATTTTTTTATTCAGCCCGCTACCATTCACGTATTTGATCCAGTTATGTGGGGCAGATGATATAGCACATACTCACTGCATAAAGGATGGTTGAAACTTTTTCCCTATTTATAAAATTCACAATACAGACATATTTCATCTAGAAATAATTTCCATTTTTTAACACTAAAAAGGACCTTTAATAGGGTAATTTATCTATTATCCCCACTAGAGGTTACAGGTCCTCTTTAAGAAGTTTCCTATGGAATATTATTACACTACATCTTTAACCTCCCAATGGCATTGCGGTCTGAATTGTAGAGACCGTGGGCAATGAAAAGTGGTCTGTATCAGGACATCATTTATTTTATTGTTATACTGTATATCTCTTCCAACTGTGTCAGAGACAACATTATTGAAAAAGAGACCACCAAATCTCATGAGAATTTTTTTTTCAATCAAATCGTTTTTATTGTTCAAATAAAGTTGGTATATCACAATACATTTTGCATCACAATTTTCTTGGTGTTTTCTCCCCTCCGCATCTCAAATATACACAATTTATAAAAAACATTATCATATGTCCATATATTTGTTACATCTTCTACAATCATTGTACATAATGAATATACCAAAATAAAGACATATCATTTACAGAGACATTTGACTGTTATAACCCCAACAACACCCACCCCCCCTCTCCCAACAGCCAAACACCCCCCCCCCCCCCAGATCAGAGCATGAGTTTCCTAGACCTTTTATATTACAACATGAGTGTGAGACAGCCATTCATTCCACAACTTTTCAAACTTCAAAGGACATCCTCTCCTAACAAACACTCCCTTCTCTAATGTTAACATATTATGCACCTTTCTCACAAATTCATCCACAGTTGGCGGACTCCCCTGGATCCACCTAAAGGCAATCAATTTCCTGGCCACATACAGTAGTCTCCCAACTGCCACCTTAACCGCCTCTCCCCCACCAATCTCCTTCACATATCCCAGCACACAGATCTTAGGGTCCTTCTGCACCCTCAACTCCAGGTTACGATTAATCAAAGTCAACACCTCGTCCCAATATCTACTTAGCACTGGACAAGACCAAAGCATATGAAACAGATCTGCACCTTCCGCCATACATTTTGGACAATTATCATCAGTTCTAATCCCAATTTTCCGTAAAAACACTGGAGTTTTGTAAACTCTGTGGATGATAAATAGTTGTGACAACTTGCCCTGTTCACTTACAGACACTCTCGGAATTGCCTCCAATATATCTTCCCACTGTTCCTTAGGGATGTCCCCCAGATCCTTTTCCCATTTTCTCATCCTAGTAAGGGGGAATTCTAAATGTCATGAGAATTAACCCCGTCCCCTGTGTGTATTTTGCACCTTAGTGACCAGGCATTTTTATTGTCACATTCCAAGAGCTTTATAACATTTTTATTTTTCAGTCAATGTAGCCATAAAAGGACTTGTTTTTTGCCAGACAAATTGTCATTTTCCATCTGACATTTTGGGGTACACATAATGACTGATTAGCTTTTAACTCATTCTAGGAAGGAATGGAAAAAAACAGCAATACCGCCATTTACTTTTGACATAGTTATTTGCGCCACAAACAACATGATAGCTTTACTTGCTGGATCAGTGTGATTACAGGAATACCATACAGCTTTTAACACTTTTGCACAATAAAACCCCTTTTAAAAAAAATACAAGGCACTTCCTAATGTATTGTTGTTATCCATATTGCTTGCACATTATAGAAAAAAACACCAGCCTATGCACACTCCCACTGAAGCACGACCACCACTGATGGATTCCAGGGTGGTCGTAACCATGGATATGAGCAGTGTATAATGTGATGGAAAAATGAATCCAGCCAGCAAAGGAAACAATATGGACAATAACAATACATTAGTAAGTGCCTTATATTAACTTTGTCTACATGATAAATGCCACTTGCTGAAGTGACACAACCTCTTTATTTTCTGCAAGATGACTTGTAGTTTTCATTGGTATCATTTTGGGGTACATAATGCTTTTCGATCGCTTTTCTTTATATTTTTTTCTTTTACAGCATTCACTGTATGGGATAAATTACACAATAATTGTACAGCTCACAGATGCAGTGATACCAAATATGTGCAGAGATTTATTTTTTCTATTGAAAAGCATTTTTTTCAATGGAAAAAGGTGTGTTTTTTTTTTTTTTTAAATTATTCCTTTTGTTAACCATTTATTTATTACCTACTCCCTAATAGGGCATATACACAGGGCAGACCGGAGGTCCTTCATTGGACCATCGGCTGCCTTTTACAGACATTAGCACCCCACAAATTAATGGGTGCTGTGGTCTATTGTGAGGGCCTGAACGGATCCTATGCATGGAGATTGAGGAAGCTGTTCAGTTCCTGTGGAAACCTCAGGTCTTCTGAAGGATCAGAGGCCTGCCATAGCAATGTGTCAGGGCTTCTTAGGAACATAGTAAATATCCCATACACTTTAATGGTAATTCATTGTAGTCTATAAGAGATAAATATTAATATTCAAATCACCACCTTTCCGCATATTAAAAATAAGCAATAAAAAATAAAGATCATTGCCATATCCCAAAATGGTCATACTATTAATATATACATATAAATATCCGGGGGCGGACTGGGAACTTAAAGTGGCCCTGGAAAAAAAAAACTAAAATTGGCCCCATTTTGTAGGCAGGTCCAAATTAACAGAAGGCGGGGCAACACAAGTAGGCGGGGTCAACAGTACTATAATGCAAAATACCATCCCAGCAGAACCAAATAACATAGTGTAACACAAAATATTTCCCCAAAATCTGTCCCTCTGTGGTGGCCATCAATAGCTACCATCTTCTGTCCTCCTCCTCCAGTTGTCTATGGAGCGGGGGGCTTAGGAGGTAAGTTGCGGGGCACAGCAGTTGAATTCAGGAGGGCATGTTCGGTCACTGGCCAGGTACATGATTACCTGATTCTCACAGCGTTAATTATTGTTGAGAGCTAATTATGGCAGAGAGAAGGACTTGGGTGGCCCCCTGGAGCATCGGACCACCGGGAAATTTCCCTGTAGTGTGTATGGCCAACTACCCCTGCATATATCTCATACGGTGAATAACATAATGGTAAAATCATCAAAATGGCTAATTTGCCATTTTTTGGTTGCTTTACTTCCCGAAATATTTGAACAAAAAGTGATCAAAAAATCATTCACATCCCCAAATAGTATCAATCAAAACTACTGATTGCCACACAAAAAATAAGCCCTCACACATCTCTGTAGACGAAAATCCAATTAAAAAGTTATTGGGGTATTTAGGTATTAAAACACAAGAAATGTCCTACAATATACACTCACCTAAAGAATTATTAGGAACACCATACTAATATGGTGTTGGACCCCCTTTTGCCTTCAGAACTGCCTTAATTCTACGTGGCATTGATTCAACAAGGTGCTGATAGCATTCTTTAGAAATGTTGGCCCATATTGATAGGATAGCATCTTGCAGTTGATGGAGATTTGAGGGATGCACATCCAGGGCACGAAGCTCCCGTTCCACCACATCCCAAAGATGCTCTATTGGGTTGAGATCTGGTGACTGTGGGGGCCATTTTAGTACAGTGAACTCATTGTCATGTTCAAGAAACCAATTTGAAATGATTTGAGCTTTGTGACATGGTGCATTATCCTGCTGGAAGTAGCCATCAGAGGATGGGTACATGTTCTCATTCTGTTTACGCCAAATTCGGACTCTACCATTTGAATGTCTCAACAGAAATCGAGACTCTTTAGACCAGGCAACATTTTTCCAGTCTTCAACAGTCCAATTTTGGTGAGCTCGTGCAAATTGTAGCCTCTTTTTCCTATTTGTAGTGGAGATGGGTGGTACCCGGTGGGGTCTTCTGCTGTTGTAGCCCATCCGCCTCAAGGTTGTGCGTGTTGTGGCTTCACAAATGCTTTGCTGCATACCTCAGTTGTAACGAGTGGTTATTTCAGTCAACGTTGCTCTTCTATCAGATTGAATCAGTCGGCCCATTCTCCTCTGACCTCTAGCATCCACAAGGCATTTTTGCCCACAGGACTGCCGCATACTGGATGTTTTTCCCTTTTCACACCATTCTTTGTAAACCCTAGAAATGGTTGTGCGTGAAAATCCCAGTAACTGAGCAGATTGTGAAATACTCAGACCGGCCCGTCTGGCACCAACAACCAACCATGCCACGCTCAAAATTGCTTAAATGACCTTTCTTTCCCATTCTGACATTCAGTTTGGAGTTCAGGAGATTGTCTTGACCAGGACCACACCCCTAAATGCATTGAAGAAACTGCCATGTGATTGGTTGACTAGATAATTGCATTAATGAGAAATAGAACAGGTGTTCCTAATAATTCTTTAGGTGAGTGTAAATGCTGTATGGCAGTAATCATACTGACCCATATAATGAAGGTTACATGTCACTTTTACCACATAAAAATAAAAACCTTTAAAACTATGGTGGAATTATATATATTTTTTCCAGTTCTACCCCATTTGGAATTTTTTTCCAGCTTCCCACTACGTTGCCTGCAGTGTTAAATGGTGCCCTTAGAAGGTGAACTGTCCTGAAAAAAGCAAGTCCACATATGAAAATGCAATAACGTAAAATAGCTCTGTCCTTAACTGGTTAAGATCATGAGGTAAGCAAATGTTGCTCTTATTTTTAATATTCTTTACTAAAACGTGGAGAGATGGGTTTTTATCTTAACATAAAGTGGTCAGCAGTGAATTGTCCAGCCTCATCATTTCTCTGGATCACTGGAGGATGACACAGCAGAAATGTACATGAGTGGACTGCAGGAAGGTCACTATAAAAAAGGTCTCCTAGTGTCCAGGATTCACAATAGACTTCTAGAGATTCCTCTCTAACAAACTACAACCCAACAGCAACAATGGTGCACTGGACTGCTGAGGAGAGAGCTGCCATTACCTCCACCTGGGCCAAGGTTAATGTTGAACAGGATGGTCATGATGCCCTGACTAGGTAAGGTCATGCATATGTCATAGGCCTCATGTAGACCACCGTATTTTGTATCCGTGTCTGTTCTGCATATTTTTCAGATTGCACACAGACCTTTTTATATCAATGGGTATAGTACATGTCCTATTCTTGTCTGTTTTGTGGACATGAATAGTAATTTCTAGTAATGGGAGTGAGAAAAGTGTGGATTTGACACAGGTGTCCATATTTTGCAGACTAGTCATACGTGAAATACAATACAGACATGGTCGTGTGCATGAGGCCTGATATGTATTGTGCTACTCTATCTATCTGTATATATATTTTTATTTCTTTATATATGATGTATGCATTCTTTATAGGCTGCTGGTCGTGTACCCCTGGACCCAGAGATACTTCAGCAGCTTCGGAAACCTGTCCAACGTCACCGCCATCTCTGGCAACGCCAAGGTGAAGGCTCATGGCAAGAAGGTGCTCACAGCTGTTGGCAATGCCATCCAACATTTGGATGATGTGAAACATTACCTGCATGACCTCAGCAAGTCCCATGCCCAGGAGCTCCATGTGGACCCCGAGAACTTCAAGGTACAGCAGGCAACGCAATTATATTATTATACTAGATTCTTTTCTATCTTCATTCAGCAGGACCTTTGCTGACGTCACCGCGCTCACCACATGGTGAGCGCGATGACGTCAGCGAAGGTCCTTTTGCAGGTCCTTTAAGAAGAACAAAGAAGAGGATCCCGGCTGCGCGATCAAGTGGATGAGGTGAGTAATGTGTTTCTTATTTTTTTACCCTCAATTGACATTTGACTTTGCATTCTGTATTAAAGGATGCTATTATTTTCCATTCTAACCATGTTATAATGGAAAATAATAAAGTAAATCAGCTGTTCCAGGCTGCCGTGGCACTGGGATCTGACGATGTACAGATCAGGAGGCTCCGGTGTATAGTGTATACCACCAGCATACCGAACCTCACGTTCACCTTCTGCTCCCAGCTCTGTACACTGCACAATCTCCAGCACTGCAGCAGCAGCCTGAAACAGCTGATTACTGGGGGTTCCGGATGTCAAACTCCCACCAATCTGATATTGGTGACCTATCCAGCAGATAGGTCATCAATATATGTAGCATGGAGAACCCCTTTAATGTGTTTAACCTCAAGTGACCAGCCTGTTTTGGGCCTTAAAGGGGTTGTCTCACTTCAGCAAATGGCATTTATCATGTAGAGAAAGTTATTACAAGGCACTTACTAATGTACTGTGATTGTCCATATTGCCTCCTTTGCTGGCTGGATTACATTTTTCTTAACATTATACACTGCTTGTTTCCATGGTTAAGAACACCCTGCAATCCAGCAGTGGGGGGTCGTGCTTGCTCACTATAGGAAAAAGTGCTGGACTTTGAGCACTCTCGTGGTCCCAGCCACCAGATAGACCTGTGCTTTTTCCTATAGTGTGTAAGCATGGTCACCACTGATGGATTACAGGGTGGTCGTAACCATGGAAACGAGCAGTGTATAATGTGATCAAGACAGCAAAGGAGGCAATATGGACAATATGAAAAAACTTTTTTTGAATGGAAAAAGGTGTATTTTTTCAAACTTGGAATTTTTTTATTTAATAAAACTCCTTTATTTACTTTTTAACTATTTAACAGTCCCACAAGGGGACTTTAATAGGCAATCTTTTGATCTCTTCTATAATTCTCTTGTACTGCTTAAGCAGTGCTATACTGACAGTCACCAGCACAGGCTGCGCCAGAGAGGCATGGCCAGTTAGGATACACTACAGGCAGGTCTGGGCCTTAATTAGGCTTCAGACTGCTGTGCACAGGCATCGGCACCCTGCAATGTCATTTGTGGGGTGTCAATGCGAGACAGAGGGAGTCCTCTCCCTCTGTATAAGGCCTCTTGCACGCAAACGTACAGTATTTTCTTTCATTGTCCATTAAGGTTTTTTTGCAGACCGTATGAGGAACCATTCACTTCAATGGTTCCTCAAAAAAAAAAACGGAAGGTACTCCGTTCTACTAAATAATAGAACACGCATTACAGACAAGGATAGTACTGTTCTATTAGGGGCCAGCTGTTCTGTTCTGCAAAATACAGAATGCACACGGATGTCATCCGTATTTTTTGCGGATCCATTTTTTGCGAACCGCAAAATACATACGGTCGTGTACAAAAGGCCTAACACATATGCTACTATCACTATTGGCCATTGCATCTGAGGCACCTCTGTTGGTACAGGCTTTAGAGAAGGAGGCTCTAATATGAGAGCCCCTGGTCTCCGCTGCACAGAAGACTTGGGCAGAGCTTAGACTGGGCTGCCATAAAAAGGTGGTGGCCAAGCCTAAGGGCCCTTAGTTACTGTCATAAAAAGGCATATTGGTGGTCACTAAGGGGTTAGTAAACTAGTAACATTCTAACAGTTAAACCAGTCATTACATATATATATATATGTTTACTCAGGGCAGTCTTTAATGCAGGGCAAAAGGGGCAGCTGCCCCAGGCCCAGTTGCTCCTGGGGGACCCAAGTCAGCTGCCTCTTGAACCCCGCTGGTCACTGGAGGACCTTTCATGGGTCCATACTTTATTAACTAAGTACCAGGACATGTAGGGCATACATGGGGGATGTCCCTGCACTTACTATTATTTATGGGCGCCGCTCCGTTGGGCCGCTGTGGCCCCCGTTACATTCTCCTGCACTGTATGCTAAGTAACAGCATCAAAACACCAGGGAGGAGACATCAGCTTTTCTCCCTGGGCGTTCCTTCTCCCTGGCTGTAGCGCTGTCCAATCGCAGCGCAGAACGTCACAGAGAGACAGGGAGAAGGAACGACCAGGGAGAAAAGCTGATGTCTCCTCCCTGGTGTTCCGATGTTGTTACTTAGCATACAGCGTGGGAGAATATAACTGGGGCCACAGCGGTGCAACGGAGCGGTGCCCAGAAATAATAGTAAGTGCAGTGACATCCCCCATGTATGCCCTACATGTCCTGGTACTTAGTTAATAAAGTATGGACCCGTCGCCAGAACTGCTTGCCGGATCCAGCAATCCAGACGCAAACAGACGCATTTATCAGACGGATCCGTCTGACAAATGCATTGAAATACCGGATCATTTTCTCCGGTGTCACCCGGAAAAACGGATCTGGTATTTATCTTTTTTTTTACAGATTTAAAGGTCTGCGCATGCGGGGACCAGAAGAACGGGTCTGTCAATGCAGAAATTTCAATGGAAATTAATGCAGACTCCGGCATTCCGGCAAGTGATTAGGATTTTTGGCCGGAAAGAAAAATGCAGCATGCAAGAGGGACTGAACTGATGCATCCTGAATGGAATGCTCTCCATTCAGAATGCATTAGGATAAAACTGATCAGTTATTTTCCGGTATAGAGCCCCTAGGACGGAACTCAATGCCGGAAAAGAAAAACGCTAGTGTGAAAGTACCCTTAAAAGTCAACAATCCTCAACAATAACTAGCTTATGAGATGGAATTTACACCGCCATTGTAGTGTGCAAAACTGGCATAATTTTAAAGTCTAACATATTCCTATAACTATTGGCCTAGTTTCCACTTATTGTTTTATTCTTCTTTCACAGCGCCTTGGAGAAGTTTTGGTCATCGTCTTGGCCTCCAAGCTGGGATCTGCATTCACCCCTCAGGTCCAGGCTGCCTGGGAGAAGTTCATCAACGTCTTGGTGGCTGCCCTGAGCCAAGGCTATTTCTAAATCAACATGTTATTGTTTATTACTAACAATATTGTCTGATGGAATGGAAAATAAAAAAATATTTATAACTCAATATGTGGCTGTGGTAATGCAACGACCTGCAGGGGGAATGCTGTGAGGAGGACTGGAGTGGTGGTGGTGGTCAAAAGGATGGATGCAGTACATGTTCATGGTGGCGTTCCCCACACTGACACTCCCTGGGTTTGTGGAGTGGTTGGAGGGGCGCAACACTTCTTCCCCTCAGGGCACACCCTGAACTTAGGGATCCTCCTTGATGGTAGCCAGGATGCCCTTGATGTTGGTTGTGTGGGTAGCTAGGTGCGAGGCAGGAAGACAGGATAATTGCAAGGCACCAGCAAATGGATGGTGGACTCAAAGACCAGACCCGTTTGGTTGCTATAAAATAAAGTCATTTATCTTTACTGAATAGACAATGGGACTAGTAGTACAGACAAAGGCTCAGTTCTGAAATGTATTACAGCGTAGAATCTCCCCAATAGCTGTGTATAGGCATAAGTAAGGGTTCATTCACACGACTGTATTTTCAATCCGCATCCAATCCCTTCCAGACCCATTCATTTTAATTGGGGTGCAAAAGATGAAGACCCCACACTGTGTGCTGTCTGCATCCGTTCGTTCCGCGGCCCCACAAAAAAAAAAAAAATAATTTAAGAACATGTCCTATTCTTATCCATTTTGCAGACAAGAATAGGCATTTCTAACAAGAGTAAAGATTCGCTGATCCACAAAATGCAGAATGCACACGGCTGGTATCCATGTTTTGGGAATTTGCAATTAGCTGACTGTAAAATGGATTTGGTCATGTGAATGCCCCCTAAGTTCACTTTTCAATCTTTTCAAATAGCCACAAGTGCGCAGATCTGTTCTCATTAACTCTTTCTGCAATTCCCAGACTGCAGGGTGCAGATGCAAGTTCCGGACCGCCAGTCTGTCTCAGTGTGGTGAGTGCTGAAGCAATATACCCTTTTCCACTGCAGTTATAAGAATGCATAAGGTATAATACAAAAGGAAACTCATGTCCGGCAGGCCAATGGAATACCACACACCACCGCACACTCTAGCAGAGAGGGAATCCAACAGATAGACAGGCAGCACTCGGGATTAAAACCTATGTCTCATTTCAATCACAAGATATTAATAATGCCATGCATACACAGTTTAAATAGTCTGCTTTTCTCCCCAGGTCGTGGGTGTGTGAATACATGAGTAGGGTTATTGGCTATGCTCGGGTCCACTACCAACCCATTAAACTAACCTAACCACCCCACTCACCATCCCAAATAACCACACACAGCCACTGTTCGGATTAAATCGGCCACAGCAGCCGTTTTTTATTAAATAATATAAATAACATGAACAAACATAAACAATTGATATAACAATGACATACCCTTTTATTTATACATATATATAACTGACGAGGGAGGTCCTAGAAGCCGCCTAACTGCACCTTAAACGACCACAAACCACCACGGCAATTCCATCTTGCCCCCAGCCGCGTACCACAAGCTCGGGGACACCAACTGACGGACGCCATACCAAGCCAACCAGGTGCCCCAACTCTGAGAGTCCAGCCCCACCATTGAGGCCCTCTCATTCACCGGTACCATCCAGTAGCCCCAGCTTCTATGACCTCCCCCTGCCAGCAACGCGCAGCTTGACACCAAACCTTAAGCTTGCACGTTCCGCCACACACGGAGAGCTCTTTCAATACCTCCCTGCAAATCAAGGGACCACAAATCAATGCCCACCGCGTTTAGGTGGACCCCATCCTCCCTCCAGAAACCTCCTGTCCCTGATTCCAAATCCGGGTGCCGCACCACCACAGCACCATGCTTGGCACAAAACCGCCCAATCACCCTGTTCAGCTTAATCCTGGCCTTATTCAACTTGTCCACAGATCTCGCCTCCCTCCAGGCCTTCCTTGGCACAATGTCGGACCATACAGTAACAACGGACGGAAAAAGGGACCACAACCGCAAAAAATCAAAACAAATATCCCGAATCAATTCCCTGCAGGGACGAACCCCTAGGTCATTACCCCCGACATGCAACACCAGAACATCCGGGGCCCTATCCAACCTGAAGTGGCGATGTACCTCCTGCAAAACACTACCCCACAACATACCTCTATGCCCGATCCCTCTCACTATGGCTATCCCACGGTCAAACCCTGACTGACGCCCATTACGCCGTACATCCGCCCGCAAGGCCCCCCAGAAAACAAATGAATGGCCCAGAATCCATACTAACAACGGGGCGTCACCTGAAAGAGAACAAGACAAAACAATGGTTAGACACAGCCTCAGACCGCCCCCAAACGCACATAAAGGCGAAAACTCTCCGACTTCCACCTCTCAATACGCTTGATCACTTCATCCCGCACACCTAACCGAGCAGCCTCCGTGGCAGCGCCAATTCTGAAGGAATGACCCGTGAAGTTGCCAGAGTCCATTCCCAGGTTACGCAAACACTTCTTAAATACCGCTAGAAATTGAAACCGCGATAAAAAGGAGCCATCCTTATGTCTGAGAAGCGGGCCAACACCGACCCCGGACCCTTCTTGGAAGTCCCGCAAACACCGTACCGGACACAACAAACATCCCGGCACCTCAAATAATGAAACTAAGTGACCTCTCCCCTCACGATCCATCTTGGAAAAACGCAGATAAATCACCACCCTGTCGTCATATAAACTTACATCCTCCCTTCTCAGACCCCCCTCATGCCGAACACTAGCACACACTAACTCCCCTAAACGAAAAGCCCCGAAAAAGGCCAGAGCAAACGCTAATCTGAACAATCTCACCTCCCAAACCGAATGACACACCCCCGCCACCTGCTCCCCTAATTGTAGCAACAACGAAAAAGACACCGGGCGACGGGAATCCTTGACCCACTGAAATCTTCTATACCCCTTTAAGACTTGACGTATCAAAAAGGACTTAGTAATGTCCGGGGAATTCCGCAATTTGAATCCAAAGGCCAGGCCTGCCATGCAACCATTAATCTTCGCCACCGACCAACCCTGTTCCTTCACATCGCCAATGAAGAGCAACAACGGAATTTCCCCGCCTATCACTTCGACCCCTAGGTCATCACACCACCGCTGCCACATACGCCAAGCCTTATCATACGCCCTCCAAGTGCCTTCACTCAACGACGCCTGCAATAGAACCCCTACGGTACCTCCAGGATCTCCCACAACGACTCCAGACACTCCAACCCGTCCTGACTTGCATCTGGGGCCAACTGGCGAAACCGCTCCCACTGCAAGCGAGAAAGTGCGTCAGCAATACAATTAGAAGAACCCGGCACATGCACCGCAAACACCCAAGCATTAAGTGACAGACACCGAAGGACCAACTGCCGTAACAGGCAAATCACCGGGGGAGACGAGGCCGTTAAACTATTGAAGGCTTGCACTACGCCCAGGTTGTCACAATGGAACCGAATCTTCTTGTCCCTAAACTTCTCCCCCAGAGCGTGACCGCCAACACAATGGGAAAGAGTTCCAACAACGCCACATTTTTAACCCACCCATTCAGAACCCAAGACTCCGGCCACTTCCCCGCACACCACTGTCCCTCACAGTACGCCCCAAAACCAACCCCGCCCGCAGCATCCGTAAACAACTCAAAATCAAAGGAATCAACAACCCCGCCCATAACTAACGCCCTGCCGTTAAAATGCTGTAGAAAAGAATCCCAAACCTTCAAATCCCCTTTCAATTCCCTACCTAGTCTAATAAAGTGGTGCGGAGCCACAATACCCCCAGTCGCGGAAGCCAACCTCCTACTAAAAATACGGCCCATAGGGAGAATCCTACATGCAAAATTCAATTTGCCCAACAAGGACTGCAAATCCCGCAAGCGCATCTTTTTTGCCCCCAATGCGGCCGCCACCCCCGCCCTCAAATCCGACACCTTGTCTGCCGGTAGCCTACACTCCATCCGCTGAGTATCAATGACTATACCAAGGAAACTCAGCTCTGTAGCAGGCCCCACTGTTTTATCCACTGCCAAGGGGACCCCGAACCACTCAAAAACAGACTGCAATGTAGATAACAGCAACGAACAAACTCTAGATCCCCCTGATCCCAAACACAGGAAATCATCCAGGTAGTGAATGATAGAGGAACAACCCGATTCCTGAACAACCACCCACTCCAAAATAGAACTGAAACGCTCAAAATATGCACACGATATTGAACAGCCCATTAGCAAACACCTGTCCACAAAATAGCCGCCATTCCAAAAACAACCGAGTAAGTGCAAACTATCCGGGTGAACCGGTAACAATCGGAATGCCGATTCAATGTCAGATTTTGCCAACAGGGTACCCGGACCCAACTTCCTTACCCATTCTACAGCCACGTCAAAGGAAGCATAAACCACAGAACACAGCTCTGGGTCTATGCCCTCGTTGACCGACACACCCTTAGGGAATGATAAATTATGTATAAGCCTAAATTTATGTGGCTCCTTCTTAGGGACTAAACCCAAAGGGGAGACACGCAAATTACTGATGGGCGGCGTAACAAACGGACCATCCATCCTTCCCAAAGAAACCTCCTTAGCTAACTTCTCGGACACGATGCCCGGGAACTCCAATGCTGAGTGCAAATTCTTCCGCGTCTCCACCACTGGTAACGGATGAGAAGGGATATGAAACCCAAACTCAAAACCCAAACGCAAAAATTCCGCTAACTCCTGGTTAGGATATCTATTTAGATGACCCACCATCCTTTCCACTCGCACTGGAGTCAGCCCCTTTTGCAAAACCATCACCCCCTCTCAGTGGCGTAGCGTGGGTTGCCAGCACCCGGGGCGAGCCATGTATTGCGCCCCCCCCCCCCATCCCAACCTGTGGCCACGCCCCTTTTACAGATAATGTAGCAGTCCTATATAACACCACAGATAACATGGTGACAACTCTCCAACTACAGATAATGTAGTAGATGGGTATAAGGCCCCATAATTCAGAACACGCACAGTGTGACCTGAAGTCTGGGGCCAGGATGCGGCAGGGTGGGCCAAATTCTCAATCCACCCCCCAACCCTACCGTGAAACAAATATGTGTTTGGATATTACATACATCACTACAAAATATACAGTATAATACAGCACCACATACCTCATCCATCCAGTGACATCTCCTGTGATGTAGACTTTCCTCAGCGTCTTCATTTGGAGATAAGACCGCCATGACACCTTCTTTCAGCCGCGTCTCATCTCTGCAGAGTTTTATTAATATTAGTTATTATCGTTATATATAATGGCCCCCTCTGTATAATGGCCCCTCTGTAATATTAGGATATATAATGGGCCATTATATATCCTAATAATACAGAGGGGGCCATTATATATTATAATAATACAGGGGGGTCATTATATATAGTAATTATACAGAGGGTCCATTATATATCCTAATATTACAGAGGGAGGGGTAATTATATATAATAATTATACAGAGGGGCATTATATATATAATAATAATACAGAGGGGCTATTATATATCCTAATATTACAGAGGGATCACTATATATAATATACAGGGGGGCCATTATATATTATAGTTATACAGAGGGGCCATAATAAATAATAATTATACAAAGGAGCCATTATATATTATACAGAGGGGCCATTAAATATAATAATTATACAAGGGGCCATTATATATTATACATAGGGGCCATTATATATTATAATTATAAAGAGAGGCTATCAATAATGGGCCCTCTGTATAATTCTAATATATAATGGCCCCCCTGTATAATTATTATATATTATGGCCCCACTGTATAACTATATATTATAGTTATACAGTGGGGCCATAATATATAATAATTATACAGGGGGCCATTATATATTAGAATTATACAGAGGGCCCATTATTAATAGCCTCGCTGTATAATTATAATATATAATGGCCCCTCTGTATAATTATAAGATATAATGGACCCTATGTATAATATATGATGGCCCCCTTGTATAATTATTATATTGAATGGCCCCTCTGTATAACTACTGTATAATATATAATGGCCTCTGTATAATGTATCATGGCCCCTCTGTATAATATATAATGGCCCCCTGTATAATGTATCATGGCCCCTCTGTATAATATAAAACGGTGCGCATTCTTTAAATATACTGGCCTCCTTTGTATCTCTTCTGCCCACCTCCATAGTGCCCCCAGTATAGCCCCAGTACTTACATAAAAAAAATAAAAAATACTCACCTCTCTTCATCACCTCTTGTAGTCTTTGCTTGGGCGTCCCGGCGCAGGCGGTCAGCAACACATCACCCTGCATCATCGCGTCATCTCGCGAGACCCGGCGCAGGAGGTCACGGTGATGTAATCGTGATCTCCTGGACTCCTGCGCCGCTCCACTGCGTCTTAAAGCTTCAGGCCAGGCGGAACGGAGGGGATGGAGCCATAGGCTTCCATCACCCTTATTTTACTGCCTTCTGCCTGGCGCCCCCTACAATTTAGCGCCCGGGGCAACGGCCCCCCTGGCCCCCCCCCACGCTACGCCCCTGCCCCCTCTTTGTCTGCCCCCTCTAAAACATCAGCTGGCCCCGTGGCCACCTCCACACACGGAACATTCATGTCTAAATTTAAATCTTTGTCCGAATTTGCAACTTCTCTCATTAAAAAGGAAGCAGAAACCCTTTCCAACTGGGGGTGTTCCTGTAGCTTGATGCGCCCCCCCCCCCCTGACTCACTCCGAAAGGACTGACCACTCCTAACTGGCGCTGTAACCCTCATCCATAACGCAATATCTTTATGGTCCCATCTCATGTTAGGGCGGACCGCTTTCCTCTGACGGAACTGTTTATCATACCGTAACCACCCTGACCCGATACACCCGATAGGCTTCACCGATAGCGTCCAAATAACAAAACAGAGGGGAACAGCATTCTGGACTCTTCTCCCTAATCACACTTGCCAGAATCGCAAAGGCCTGCAACCAATTACTGAAAGTCCTAGGGATAAGGCGAAAACTACGCTTGTCATCCTCCTCCTTCCTAACTCCATCCTTCTTTACCACATCAAGATTGAAGCGTTCCAGTGGAAGCAGCGAGAATATTTCTATATACTCTCCCTTCCAAATCTTTTCACGCACCTCAGTCTTCAAATGCGCTCCCAGGGGACCCTCAAAACACACATACACTTCCCCCTTCGCCGCATCATCTAACCTGGGCCTATCCTCATCCCCTCCCACCTGCGTCTGTACTGACACTGACTCCGCCATACCTGTGCTAGTGGTAGCAGGTGAAGGATTCTATTTCAGTTCAAAACCTATTTTTATATAAGTTTATATTACATCATGTCCCATACATTAATATATTACATAAGCATGGACACGTAGCAGGTTCAAAGTCCATATGATAAGTTATTACTAAGAGGTTTTTTATCGTATGTATGGATAGCCTTGGACTCTGGTAGAAGCTGGCTAAAAACATGTGTTACTGTTTAACTTATACATCACGCCATTGAGTACTATAAATATGTGTCACAAGTATAATACAATTCAGAGTCATTTTGAAATTACACAGCACTGTGTCAGTTTCATTTTGGCTCTCTCTGACGTCAGATAAGGATCAAATCAAGCTGAATACCGAGGTCTTGTACCTGGGGTACACATCAGGGGAAGATAAGAATAATTCCTTACAGCAGGCACATTGCAATTCCCTGTCCCCAAACCCCAAGCTGGTAAGGGGGTGGCCCCAACTCCCCCCCTATCCTGACTAACCCCAGCCAAGCCACACAGCAAGCGCCCCAAACCACCGATAATAGCACTATTGCTCCCCCCAGAAATGCCCGCCAAATTAAATAAAGATATCAACGTTCCCAATGATGTCTCACCTAGCTGCCCGGGTCCTGTGAACCCGGCAGCCGAAGATCCGGATTCCTGACGGACGACTCCTGGATCCGCGACGGTCCTTAGATGATCACTGGCGTCGTTAACCGACAGCGCCCCAGCCGAATCACTGCTGGGCACGTTGGACAAGATTCTGGGAAGCCCTCTGCCCTCAAAGCTGTCCGGACCAGCCGCTAGCTGTCCGCTATCCGAAAAAGGCCTGCGCACATCCCTACCAGTCACATGCTCAGCCTCGTGCCTGTCTTCGCGCCCAAGAGGCCTGCCCTGGGAAGGAGACCCCGCCAGAGCAACCTCGTCCTCCTCCTCAGAAAATTGCTGATCAGGGCAAGGCTTGCGCCCGCCCCTGGCACCGCCAGGCGCAGCCTCGTACGCCACTGCTAGGGGCTCATCCTGTGAGGGCCTGCGCCGGGCCCCACTGGCCGACCATGCAGCCCCGCTGCCGCCTCTGCTGCCGCCACTACTCCCACGCAGAGCAGGCCTCCGCCTCCCACGGACAAGAGGGGATCCCGCAGAACCTGGTCCTGACTCCCCCGATGCTGCAGCAATGGGCTGGGAAGGAGGCCCCCTTGCCTCCACTGGATCCTGCCGGACATATGGATTCCTCCCACGCCGGGAAGCCGCAGGAGCGGGAATGTTAGAAGGCCCCAGGCGTGAAGGGTCCCCTCAGGGGCTCCTGACACGGCGCCGGACCCGGAGGGGTAAATCAGGGCTGAGGCGCGCCGGCGGCCATACCCGCCGCGGCCGTGTGGCTAATGGAGTGGGGCTAGTGGTACCCCCATCCGCCCCCCATTACAAGGCAGTCACCTGTTGTGCAAGCCAATCGGGACCCCTGGTGTCCGCCGCCTCTCTCAAGCGCCGCAGCATCGCCTCCACTGCTTCAGACATGGCAGTATGCGATGCTGCAGATGCCGGCTCTCTGCTCCAGAAAATGGCATCCGCTATCCCGGCTCACCGCTTCTTAACCCTGCCGCTCCCCGCCCCTTCTTGGCTCCTCCCCCTGCACGTCTCCAAGTTAACCCCTGAGCTACTCTAGCCCTCGCCACCCAAACCACTCATGTCGGCCTCCCCTGAAGCGTTCCGCTCCGTCTGGCCTCACTCGACTGTTGAATTAAAGGAGTTGCCGGTTCAGAGCTGAACCCGGCCATAACCTCATCTTCACTCATTAGGCATGTATGAATGGAGAATCCGAGCATTTCTTGTGCAGGGCAAGGTCTGTTTTGTTACTAGGTGGAGGCAGTAGCAGTGACATCCTGGTGACACCTCTGGCACAAATGAGCAGTCTATACAGGGAGTGCAGAATTATTAGGCAAGTTGTATTTTTGAGGATTAATTTTATTATTGAACAACAACCATGTTCTCAATGAACCCAAAAAACTCATTAATATCAAAGCTGAATATTTTTGGAAGTAGTTTTTAGTTTGTTTTTAGTTTTAGCTATTTTAGGGGGATATCTGTGTGTGCAGGTGACTATTACTGTGCATAATTATTAGGCAACTTAACAAAAAACAAATATATACCCATTTCAATTATTTATTTTTACCAGTGAAACCAGTATAACATCTCAACATTCACAAATATACATTTCTGACATTCAAAAACAAAACAAAAACAAATCAGTGACCAATATAGCCACCTTTCTTTGCAAGGACACTCAAAAGCCTGCCATCCATGGATTCTGTCAGTGTTTTGATCTGTTCACCATCAACATTGCGTGCAGCAGCAACCACAGCCTCCCAGACACTGTTCAGAGAGGTGTACTGTTTTCCCTCCTTGTAAATCTCACATTTGATGATGGACCACAGGTTCTGAATGGGGTTCAGATCAGGTGAACAAGGAGGCCATGTCATTAGATTTTCTTCTTTTATACCCTTTCTTGCCAGCCACGCTGTGGAGTACTTGGACGCGTTTGATGGATGTCATGGTCTTACCTTCTTGCTGTTCTCCTTCGTTTGACATGTGCTGGCGGCCATCTTGGTTTCTGGGTTTCTTGTAGCCTTCCACCCTGCGGCTCCTCCTTCCCACTGGGAGGAGCTGGATGCCTAGCTCATATATATAGGAGGTCTGTGGCTTCAGTTCCTTGCTTGGTCCTCCTGTGTTCACATGCTTCTAAGACTGCTGCTGCTTCTGGTTCCTGATCCTGGCTTCGTCTGACTACCCTGCTGGTTCCTGATCCTGGCTTCGTCTGACTACCCTGCTGGTTCCTGATCCTGGCTTCGTCTGACTACCCTTCTGGTTCCTGATCTCTGGCCTCTCAAAGACTCTGCTTCGGTTTCACCATTCGTTTGGACTTTTGCTTTACAGCTTTATGTTCAATAAAGCCTTCTTATTTTCACTTATCTCTTGTTGTACGTCTGGTTCATGGTTCCGTGACATTAGGACCAAGCCATGAGTTCTGACGGTACAGGGCCATCCTCGCTACCCATGCTGGTTGCCAGACTTGATCAGCAGGATCACCTGTTGGGTCGGTTCGCTGTGGCGTTGCAAACCCTGCTTGAACGCACGGCTCATTTCGCTCCCGTTGCCGATGGGTCGGTTGTCGCTCCTACTGCCGCTCCGGTTGTTGCGCCAGAGTCTACCCCGACACCTGTTGTTGCGCCTGCGGTGTTTCGGGGTATGACCGGTTCTGCCCCTCTTCCACAGCGCTTTGGGGGAGAGCCAACTCAGTGCCGAGGTTTCCTTAACCAGGTGGGCATTTATTTCGAGTTGCTGCCACATGCCTTTCCTACTGAGAGATCAAAGGTGGGCTTCTTGATCTCGCTGCTCTCGGACAAGGCCTTGGCCTGAGCCAGCCCTTTATGGGAGAACAACAATCCGGTGGTTGCCGAGTTTTCCGGTTTTGTTGCTTCTCTTCGGAAGGTATTCGATGTGCCGGCTCGTGCTGCCTCTGCTGCGAAGCTCCTTATGTCCATCAGACAGGGTTCACGATCCGTAGCTGAATACGCCATTGAGTTTCGTACCCTGGCAGCAGAGGTGGGCTGGAATAATGAGGCTCTGGTCGCTGCTTTCTCTCATGGTCTCTCGGATGCCTTGAAGGATGAGGTTGCAGCTAAGGACCTACCAGTGGAGCTCGAGTCTCTTATTTCTTTCCTGATTTTGATTGACACCAGACTCAGGGAGAGACCTTCCTTTAAGGAGAGCCTGCGGAGGTCTTCTAACAGATTGGCGCCTACGTTTGCTGTCCCACCCGTGCCTCCCTCTCCTCCCACGCCTCCTGGGGATGACTTGTCTGGGGGTGAACCCATGCAGCTGGGGTTTGCTCGCCTGTCCGAGGGGGAGAGGGTACTCCGGAGACGCGAGGGTCGATGCATGTACTGTGGTCTCGGTGGGCATTTTCGGTTGGCATGTCCGAACCGTCCGGGAAACGCTCGTACCTGAGATCCTGTCGGGGGCAGATCTTGGGTGGAGTCTCCTCGTCCCCGGTTTCCCGTGTTGACAAACCACTGATCACTGTTGTCCTCTCCTGGGTCGGGGGCTCGGTGACGACCCAGGCGTTGGTGGACTCTGGTGCTGGTGGTTTGTTCATTGATAGTGTGTTCGCTGCCGCCAATTCCATTCCTCTGCAGGCTCGAGGTTCCCCACTGGCTCTTGAGGCGATAGACGGCAGACCCCTTCTGTCGTCACACGTGACTCATGAGACCCTTCCAGTGGGGATAGCCATTGGTGCCGTTCACAGAGAGTCGGTCTGTCTCCAGGTTATTTCGTCTCCACACTACTCGGTGGTCTTGGGGTACCCTTGGCTCCAGAAGCATAATCCGACTTTCGATTGGAGATCGGCCGAGATCCTCTCGTGGTCACCGCAGTGTGGGGCTAGTTGCATCCATGGGTCTGTCAAGTTGCTGTGTACTTCCTCGGACTCTCTGTTGCCTCCTGAATACGAGGAGTACCGGGATGTATTCGATAAGGTGCGCGCGGTTGCCCTACCTCCGCACCGCCCATACGATTGTGCCATAGAGTTACAACCTGGTGCCGTTCCTCCTCGTGGCAAAGTCTATCCACTGTCGGTAGCGGAGAATGAGGCCATGGAGGAGTACGTGAGGGAGGCGCTTTCACGCGGACACATTCGCAAATCCTCGTCCCCGGCAGGGGCTGGATTTTTCTTTGTGAAAAAGAAGGGCGGTGAGTTGAGGCCTTGCATCGATTACAGGGGTCTCAATCGCATCACGATCAAGAACGCTTACCCGATACCCTTGATTTCCGAGCTGTTCGATCGCCTTAAAGGGGCCACGGTCTTTACCAAACTCGACCTGAGGGCGGCATATAACCTGGTAAGGATCAAGGCGGGCGATGAGTGGAAGACCGCGTTTAACACCAGGACCGGTCATTATGAATCCTTGGTTATGCCCTTTGGGTTGTGCAATGCGCCCGCAGTCTTTCAGGAATTCATCAACGATGTTTTCCGTGACCTGTTGCAGCAGTGTGTGGTGGTCTATTTGGATGACATCTTGGTATATTCTGAATCCATGGAGGCCCACATTCTGGATGTCAGACGAGTGTTGCAACGGTTACGAGAGAACAAGCTGTTCGGTAAGCTTGAGAAATGCGAATTTCACCGATCCCAGGTAACCTTCTTAGGTTACATCATTTCCGCTGAGGGGTTCTCCATGGATCCTGAGAAGGTTTCGGCTGTCTTACAGTGGCCCCAGCCCAGTGGTCTTCGTTCCCTGCAGCGCTTTTTGGGCTTCGCCAATTATTATCGGAAGTTCATCAGGGACTTTTCCATGCTGGCCAAGCCTCTCACGGATCTGACCAGGAAGGGCAGTAATTCCCAGGTCTGGCCGCTCGAGGCCATCCGAGCTTTTGAGGCCCTAAAGTCCGCTTTTGTGTCGGCTCCGATTCTGTCGCATCCCAACCCTGGGTTGCCCTTTGTCCTCGAGGTGGACGCGTCTGAGACGGGAGTAGGCGCCCTTCTGTCTCAGCGTAGAACACCAGAGGGTCCTCTGCTTCCTTGTGGGTTTTACTCCCGGAAACTGTCTTCCGCGGAGTGCAACTATCAGATTGGTGACAGGGAGTTATTGGCCATCGTGCAGGCCCTTAAAGAATGGAGGCACTTGCTCGAGGGTTCGGTGGTTCTGGTTCTCATCCTGATGGACCATAAGAATCTGACCTACCTTTCTGAGGCCAAGAGATTGACACCACGTCAGGCCAGATGGGCTCTGTTCTTGTCACGTTTTAATTACGCGGTCTCCTACCTACCCGGTTCCAAGAACATCAGGGCGGATGCCCTATCACGGCAGTACTCCGAGCTGTCCAGGGAGGAGTCGATTCCGACTTCGGTCATACCTCCGAATCAGATCCTGGCCGCCATTCGCACCAGCCTGACCTCTCCCCTGGGTGAGCAGATTTTGGCGGCTCAATCTGGTGCTCCCCCTGGGAGACCCAACGGCAGATGTTTTGTGCCTGAGGAGTTGCGCACTCGGTTGTTGCGAACCTACCATAACTCCAAGACCGCGGGGCATCCTGGAAAGAATCAGCTGTCCTGGGCTGTTTCACGTCTGTTCTGGTGGCCTTCCCTACGTTCCGACATCGCCGCATATGTAGCGGCATGCTCCGTTTGTGCCCAGAGTAAGTCCCCTCGGCACCTTCCGTTGGGCCTTCTGCAACCCATAGCCACCGGGGAGCGCCCATGGTCACACCTGGGGATGGATTTCATTGTGGACCTCCCTGCATCCCGAGGCCATACGGTCATTCTCATGATTGTGGATCGGTTTTCCAAAATGTGCCACTGTGTTCCTCTCAAGAAGTTACCCTCTGCACAAGAGTTGGCCACGATTTTTGCCAGGGAGGTCTTCCGGTTGCACGGTTTGCCCAAGGAGATTGTGTCGGATCGGGGGAGTCAGTTTGTGTCCAGGTTCTGGCGCGCCTTTTGCTCCCAGTTGGGGATTCATCTCTCCTTCTCCTCGGCCTACCACCCTCAGTCCAATGGGGCCGCAAAACGATCCAATCAGGCCTTGGAGCAATTCCTTCGTTGCTATGTCTCCGATCACCAAGACAATTGGGTTGACCTTCTGCCTTGGGCTGAGTTTGCCAGGAACACGGCGGTGAACTCTTCCTCTGGGACGTCTCCCTTCATGGCCAATTATGGGTTCCAACCTGCCGTGTTACCGGAGGTATTCTCTCCCCAGGATATTCCGGCTGTGGAGGATCACCTTTCCGTCCTACGTGCTTCTTGGGTACAGATCCAGAAGTCCCTCGAGGCCTCTGCGCAGCGCCAGAGACTCCAGGCTGATCGCAGACGAGCGCCTGCTCCTTCCTACCAGGTCGGAGACCGTGTATGGTTGTCCACCCGCAACCTCAACCTTCGAGTGCCCACTCCCAAGCTGGCGCCTCGCTTTGTTGGTCCCTTCCGAGTGCTTCGCAGGGTAAACCCGGTAGCCTATGCCCTTGCGCTTCCTCCTGGCATGCGGATCTCTAACGTGTTTCATGTCTCCCTGTTGAAGCCACTGGTGTGTAATGGTTTCACTTCCTCGATTCCTCGGCCTCGTCCGGTCCGAGTGGGCAATCATGAGGAGTATGAGGTGAGCAATATCCTGGACTCACGCCTGGTCCACGGTCGGGTGCAGTTTTTGGTCCATTGGTGTGGTTATGGTCCAGAGGAGCGTTCCTGGGTTCCCTCCGCAGATGTCCATGCTCCTGCCTTGCTCCGAGCCTTCCACGCACGCTTCCCTCAGAAACCGTTTTTTGCTCCGCGGAGGAGGGGCCCTTGAGGGGGAGGTACTGTCATGGTCTTACCTTCTTGCTGTTCTCCTTCGTTTGACATGTGCTGGCGGCCATCTTGGTTTCTGGGTTTCTTGTAGCCTTCCACCCTGCGGCTCCTCCTTCCCACTGGGAGGAGCTGGATGCCTAGCTCATATATATAGGAGGTCTGTGGCTTCAGTTCCTTGCTTGGTCCTCTTGTGTTCACATGCTTCTAAGACTGCTGCTGCTTCTGGTTCCTGATCCTGGCTTCGTCTGACTACCCTGCTGGTTCCTGATCCTGGCTTCGTCTGACTACCCTGCTGGTTCCTGATCCTGGCTTCGTCTGACTACCCTTCTGGTTCCTGATCTCTGGCCTCTCAAAGACTCTGCTTCGGTTTCACCATTCGTTTGGACTTTTGCTTTACAGCTTTATGTTCAATAAAGCCTTCTTATTTTCACTTATCTCTTGTTGTACGTCTGGTTCATGGTTCCGTGACAATGGAGCATTGTCCTGCATGAAAATCATGTTTTTCTTGAAGGATGCAGACTTCTTCCTGTACCACTGCTTGAAGAAGGTGTCTTCCAGAAACTGGCAGTAGGACTGGGAGTTGAGCTTGACTCCATCCTCAACCCGAAAAGGCCCCACAAGCTCATCTTTGATGATACCAGCCCAAACCAGTACTCCACCTCCACCTTGCTGGCGTCTGAGTCGGACTGGAGCTCTCTGCCCTTTACCAATCCAGCCACGGGCCCATCCATCTGGCCCATCAAGACTCACTCTCATTTCATCAGTCCATAAAACCTTAGAAAAATCAGTCTTGAGATATTTCTTGGCCCAGTCTTGACGTTTCAGCTTGTGTGTCTTGTTCAGTGGTGGTCGTCTTTCAGCCTTTCTTACCTTGGCCATGTCTCTGAGTATTGCACACCTTGTGCTTTTGGGCACTCCAGTGATGTTGCAGCTCTGAAATATGGCCAAACTGGTGGCAAGTGGCATCTTGGCAGCTGCACGCTTGACTTTTCTCAGTTCATGGGCAGTTATTTTGCGCCTTGGTTTTTCCACACGCTTCTTGCAACCCTGTTGACTATTTTGAATGAAACGCTTGATTGTTCGATGATCACGCTTCAGAAGCTTTGCAATTTTAAGAGTGCTGCATCCCTCTGCAAGATATCTCACTATTTTTGACTTTTCTGAGCCTGTCAAGTCCTTCTTTTGACCCATTTTGCCAAAGGAAAGGAAGTTGGCTAATAATTATGCGCACCTGATATAGGGTGTTGATGTCATTAGACCACACCCCTTCTCATTACAGAGATGCACATCACCTAATATGCTTAATTGGTAGTAGGCTTTCGAGCCTATACAGCTTGGAGTAAGACAACATGCATAAAGAGGATGATGTGGTCAAAATACTCATTTGCCTAATAATTCTGCACGCAGTGTAGTGCTGCCTTAGGCTCTAAAACAGCCTAGGGCAGCGCTATAAGACCGTCCAATTTGTATCAACATTTATCTACTCTTCTATTGATACATTTTTTATATATCTTTTCCATCTCTTGACTAAGCAAAAATTACAGCAAGGTTTGACCGGACTATAGGGTCACGTTAATGTATATTCAGTTTTTTTATTATTATCCCAATGCAGCTTGTCATGGGCACCAACATACTAAGTAAGGCTTTGTTCCATGTAGTCTGATGCCATTCTCACTGTGTATCTTCACTCTCTCCTTACATTTACCCCTGGGGAAGGGACCTCCTGGTGGCCACCGGACAGTTTAGGGAGGTCCCCCCCCCCTTCCCCCACCTTTGTGTGGGTTACTCCTGGCCCCCATTTGGCAGGTGCACACTAGGGTTAATGTGGGGTTAATGCTGGGATCTGGTTTAGGGGTGAGGAGGCGGGTGTCCAGCAGGACATATAAGCCACTGTCCCGCCTCTTCTCTCCCCCTTTGAGCGATAGCGCTGTGTCCCTCCCTCCCTCCCTGGAAGTTGGCAGTTAGGTTTCTTCTTTTCAATTTGTGGTTTTGTATGTAGTGTGGTTTGAATCTTTAAGTAGGCAAGGTGCCTGGTTGAATTTGTAAGTCACAGCTGGCGGCAGGTTAATACAACGGAGAGGTGTTGGAGGAAAATGGGCGGAACTGGCAGATCGCACAGTGCTGAGGTTTATGGTTTTGCCGTTTAAATAATTAGCTGCGGCCAATTACCACCCAACAACAATAAAGTGGTTAAAAAAGGAACAGTGTCAGTGTCCTTATTAAAGGGGTTTCTGGGTATTGGTGAGGGGCCAGTAGGAGGATGGAGTTTCAACCCCCCCCCCCTTTTCCTGATTATAACAACAGTCTTCACCAAGATGTCACTCCAGGTCTTTATCACTTTTATCCTGTTCCGTGACAGTTTTCTTCTTGCTTGCTGTAATGCAAGGCACCAACGAAACAGACCAGTGTAGATGAAGCAAGAGGTTTATTCAAAAGAAAATAAACAAAGTCCAGGCAAACTTCACTGGTAACAAATAACAGAAATACAAAAATGAGGGGAAGCCAGGCGTAGTCCCTATCCGTGCTTTACATCGCTGTGCACACTTGCCAGATGAAAGGATGGGTCACGGGGGATTCCGGATCCTGGGTCCCACTGGGAAGGAGTCCAGGTAACCTTCAGTCACTAGCACAAGTATATAAGACCTGTATCTGGAAAGGGAAGGATAACAGTTGGCAGTGACCGATCGGGGAGACCACCTTTTATGTGCTTGCTAACAAATCCCAGGGCGCCAAGTGTCCACTCCCCATAGGTCATGAATCTGCCCTACACCTGTGTACAAGGCCTTAGTCGGTCATTGGCCAATTAGACCAATGCCGGCCTCCTAATCTACTTTGAATTTGTGGCCAGGTGCTATTCCCATCACTGGTCAGCGAAGCGCAGACGCGCGACCGCGCATCCCCTTGCGGACCTCTTCTTGAGTGTACACACGGACGCCCGACAGGCTCAGCGAGAGTATGCGAGTGGATCGACATGGACACCGAAGTGGAATCTGCAAGAGTTACTGGAGACAAGCCCGGCCGCGGCGTACTGCCACTAGCCTGACCAACCTGTCCCCGAGACCCCGGCGGTCTTCCCCTCCGGCGCACATGCGAACGCATCCCCGCATCGGTTCGCAAAGGGGTCGGATCTGATGTATCAGTGGAGACACGCGTAACCTGTCCCGCCACTCCACGAGGACCCTTTTTGGTCACACCGGAGTGCGAGACAGGTGAGCATCTTACACTTGCCTGTTAGGCCTCTTTCACACGGGCATTGCGGGAAAAGGTGCGGGTGCGTTGCGGGAACATGCGCGATTTTTCCGCGCGAGTGCAAAACATTGTAATGCGTTTTGCACGCGCGTGAGAAAAATCGCCATGTTTGGTACCCAAACCTGAACTTCTTTACAGAAGTTCGGGCTTGGGATCGGTGTTCTGTAGATTGTATTATTTCCCCTTATAACATGGTTATAAGAGAAAATAATAGCATTCTGAATACAGAATGCATAGTACAGTAGAGCTGGAGGGGTTAAAAAAATAAATAAAATAATTAAACTCACCTTAATCCACTTGATCTCGCAGCCCGGCTTCTCTTCTGTCTTCATCTTTGCTGTGTGCAGGAAAAGGACCTGTGGTGACGTCACTCTGGTCATCACATGTTCCATCACTTGATCCATCACCATGGTAAAAGATCATGTGACGGACCATGTGATGACCGGAGTGACGTCACCACAGGTTCTTTTTCTGCACACAGCAAAGAAGAAGACAGAAGAGAAGCCGGGCTGCGCGATCAAGTGGATTAAGGTGAGTTAAATTATATATTTTTTTTTTAACCCCTCCAGCGCTATTGTACTATGCATTCTGTATTCAGAATACTATTATTTTCCATTATAACCATGTTATAAGGGAAAATAATAATGATCGGGTCTCCATCCCGATCGTCTCCTAGCAACCGTGCGTGAAAATCGCACCGCATCCGCACTTGCTTGCGGATACTTGCGATTTTCACGCAACCCCATTCATTTCTATGGGGCCTGCGTTACGTGAAAAACGCACAAAAAGGAGCATGCTGTGATTTTCACGCAACGCACAAGTGATACATGAAAATCGCTGCTCGTGTGCACAGCCCCATAGAAATGAATGGGTCAGGATTCAGTGCAGGTGCAATGCGTTCGACTCACGCATCGCATCCGCGCGGAATACTCGCCTGTGTGAAAGGGGCCTTATAGGTTTAAGTAGAGAATTTGAGTTTTGTTTTGATGCGTGATCTCTTGCTATGGCCCTGGAAAAAATACTAAAAGTGGCCCCATTTTGTAGTTGAATCCAAACTGATGAAAGGCAGGGCCATCAATACCATACTGTGGCACATTATACCACACCAACAGAGCCAAATACCACAGTCCATCACAAAATACTGCCAGCAGCACAATATATGTCCCCAAAAACTTCCACTGGCCGACCATGAGGAGGGTCCAGGTGGCTCACTGGACATTGGCCCACCAGTAAATTTCCCTGTGAGGTCTATGGCCAATCTGTCCCTGCATACTGTGAATAGAAACAATTAATCTAGAATCATTTAGGGTTACTAAGCTCTTCACCAGAGACCTGTCTCTGAACATCAGAACACCTGGAGTATTCAGAACATTTGTAATACTGGAACAAAGTGAACACAAGGGGGGTCATTTATCAAAACTGGTGTAAGGTAGAACTGGCTTAGTTGCCCATAGCAACCAATCAGATTCCACCTTTCATTTTTCAGAGCTGCTTTGGAAAATGAAAGGTGGAATCTGATTGGTTGCTATGGGCAACTAAGCCAGTTCTACTTTACACCAGTTTTGATAAATGACCCCCAATGTATGCATATGGTGACAAGTATACCACACCTACCCATATGGCATCCACTGCATGATCAAGACATAGAACTATCAGAACACCCATTGGGTAAAAACTTTTTAGTCACCTTTTAGCAACTTAACCTAAGGTCCATCTCAGCGGTTGTTGTACTGATCTGGTACCCATTCAAGTAGTACCACACCCTATCAAGGAGGATATATATATATATGTGTACTGTGCCTTGTACCGCATTACATATGTCATAAGTAAAGGTGGATTTAGTTTAGACGGGACAATTTTGCAGCCGATTGTTACATATAAGCCTTTACTAGAACAGGTTCTGTAGACATCTATGTGGAATCAGCTGACGACGGTGTAAAAGGAGTGCGCTTCTGTAGTGTCCCACTAGGTAGGGGTGGTCACTACACAAGGGTCACGTGTTACTCCTACTCCTAAGGGACAGTAATATTATATTTAACCATGTACTTTAATGTATTTTCTATGTGTTTTTACATGTATTGTTCCCTTGTGATATGCATAGCAGGCCTATTAGGGTGTAGTTAGGCATCCTAGACACTAGAGGGAGATAGGGAGCCCCTAGTATAAATGTTCAGGCCCAGACAGGGAGGAGTTAGTCTGTAGTCAGGAGTCTGTGGACAGAGAAGTGAGAGGGCATCTTAGCTAGAGATATGCTGAGGGCCTCCTCCTGACATGCAGCTAGATAGTCCTGGCTGTTAGTTGCTACCAGGAGGCTAGTGAAGAACTCTAGCCTGCCTGTTGATAAGGTGAGCCTCAGTTAGCTCAGAAGACTACCCCAAGAGAAGAGATGTACCTCCTGGGAGAAACCTGCAGTACCCTCAAGCAAAGCAGTGCTAGTACAACCAGCTCAGATAAGTAACCTGATGGGCAGAAGTACTCTAAAATAGAAGCAAGGGTCAATACGGGAGGAAGATTATTTTACCAAGGATTAAAGCCAGCATTTAGGCATCCGGGCCTTGGGATCCAGCCAGCTAGAATAGCTGTTGGGTTAGTGCAGCCTGGACTGTGAAGCATTAACTGTTTACCCTCCAAGTATCTTGCATGATTATTACCTGCCATATTGAAAGTAAACCTGCTGTTGGCATCTGTGATATAAGGGACTGAATAATCAACTGTCTGTACAAAGTTGGACTGTTTTCCAAGTAAAGCAACGTTTGGTTCACCTTACCATCTGTGTACCTCCATTATCTACTCCTATAAATCGGTGTGCCACCGTTACAGGCACTGGCGTCACGATCCTTAAAGGGACCTTGCCCCAGGCACTCAAAACACCCGCAACATCCAGGGCACCTCATCCACCACCAGGCCTGGTCCCTACATGCAGAGTGTGCCCCAGAGGAACTTGTGTATACCTCTCCTTCACTGCCGCATGCCTGCCCAGGGTCCTCCAAAAAGTGAGTAACCCTCAATTGCCCATAACCGTGACCTCACTATCGCAATACCCTGCAGGTCTGGCGTACTGCATAAATTGGTGTCACGAACAGGATACGATTATATCTGCGCCATTGTTGGATTACAAAACTGTGTGCCATTATCCACCTAAAAAGTGACCTACTGTTTATTGAAAATTGCTGGGCCAGAGAACTGTACCAAGTTGCGGTGTGAAAACTGTGTTTTTTGTGGACTGTTTTGCTGTTGTAAACCCACCGCTTGCTGTCAGCGAATTCTGCTGAAAAGTGCGGGAAAGGCTGTATGTCCGCGTCACCGCCCTGTCTACAAATTAGCATGTCTGCTATAATGGACTCCGCCTCCCCTATGCTGGAGTACCTGGGGTGCGGCCTCCCAGAGCAATCGGAGGATCTGACTACAATTATTGGTGCCGCCCTGTCGCTCTCCAGAGAAGGAACGAGCATGTTGAAGAGTGAGGACTGCTCTAATATTATGTCGGCACCTGTTGGATTACAAATGGATCCTAATACTATGGAGCAAGAGGACGCTCCACCGGCCTACTCCCAGGGACCGGAGAAACCCACCTGCCCGCCACCGAGGACGCAGCCTGAGACCTATTACGGCTCATGGAGAGACTTCTATCAGCCCTCATTGAAATGGTCGGCGTTAATGGCAGAGATCCGGGAGGCCGCAATCAAGAAGACAACCAAGACTAAGATCTACTTCGAGGAACTGGCAAAGACCGTTCACAAGCACCACACAGACAACCAACCCCACCTGTAAAGGAGAAAGGGGTTGGTAGTGGCCTTTGACAAGGCGCGAGGCTTCGGCTTCATCAAAGACTATACTACCGGCAGGGACCTCTATGTAAACCAGAGGTCCGTCAAACGGAGCTACCTCCCGGAGCATATGCATAACCTCCGCGAGGGAGAGGAGGTAGAATTCACCCCTGCCGAGGGCCTGCGACCCGGCCAAAGAAGAAATCGGAGGACTGGGAAAACGATGAGGACTATGCTGGCTGCGATCGCGAACCTGAGCGCTCTCCAGAACCTGCCCATAATGCTTTTCAAGAGCGGGGCTCCTTCATTGGCCCAAACGTCTTCTGGCAGCCGACAGTGGTGGAGAAGTGGGTGAGCCCGTATCCGTCCCCCGAGCTGCCCCGCCGGGAGAAAATCATCCAAGACTTTGAAAACTTGGAACGATTCCATGTCACCCTGGACAACATTCGTAAAGGGAGAAGACCAGACGCGCCACCTGAACCTGCAGCGGCTGCGCAGGATGCGCCAACTTCCCTACCTGCACCAGCGGCAACCTCAGAAGACAGCGATCCCAAACCCGAGAGCCTGGATGACCAGATTGTCCGTCTGGAGGAACAGCTGCGTGGACTGCGCCGGATTGCTGCTGCTAGGATCCGGACTCTACCTCGGAAAGAAGAGATTAGACTCCAGTACTCGGACATCGCTGGGTCAGAGGTAAGGGTACCTGTCCCTACCAGTCGGCCACCTACTGTGTCTGCGGTGAGGCCCTCCTATACTGTGCACCGTCGTGCAGAGCCAGTTGTCCAGGAACCCACAGAACCGCTTGCAACAGCGATACCTAGGCCAATGCAGCCCACGATTATTATGCCTGGACCGATGCGGTTCCCAACTGTGATTACCCCTAGGCCTATGGGGCCCATACCAATTAGGGGTCCCTTCATGCTGCAGTTGCCCCCCAATACCATTTTGTGGGCCAATCCATCTGTGGAATCTCAATACAGGCCCAGTTTGAAAATGGAGCCAGGGAGCACCACTGTTATGCCAAGTGGATTTGACATGCCCCTGTGAGTAGGCCTGCTAGGCCATGCTCCTACTTTCTTTTGCCAAGGGACCTTATATGCTGAGGATTTAACCCTTCCAGGACAGGAGTCCTTTGTTTTGGGTCCTATGTTGCTGCTGCCAGTTACCCACGGCTCAGTGGTAGTGGTCGGCCACTGAAATACCAAACGTAGCAAGGCCATATTGTTTACAGGACCTCCTGCCTGCTTTTTCTCAGAGCTAAAAACCCAGTTGTGCCTATTTTTGTTGTTTGCACTATTAACCCTTTAACCCCCTTTTCAGGTTGATTAAAGGATCTTGCAGCACTTATTTTTATATGCCATTTTAAATAATGTGGATTGCTTTTATGTGCTGTGACTTTTATTATGCCATTTAAATTCCAAGGAAATGCGCCCAGGGATAGACTCTAATGCACCTGAGCCTCTGAGATCTTGCTACTTTAAGGAAATGTGCCCAGAGATGACTCTAACATATGTGGGCCTCTGAGATTTTGCTATTTTAAAGAAATGTGCCCAGAGATGGACTCCATTGTATGTGAGCCTCTGAGATCTTATACCACTGCCCTTGCTTTATATGTAGCTATACTTATCACTTTCACTGAATAATTACAAAAAGGAAACCTGGGTACAGACTCGATTTTGATTCTTTGAGCCTCCAAGAATTTATACTTGTTTTATATTTTTCTATGGACTATTACTGTTTTATTATGGACAATTTGCACTTAAAATATTAATATGGACTATCCTGGTATCACTGATACGCTGCACCAGGTCAGCGCCCCTGTTCCCTTACATTATCCTGAGAGAAAAGAACGACGCCCCTTTTCACCGTACTTGCTCCTAAGCCAGCAGCACTGCCTGATATGTATATGTACTTGCAAATGTAGATGTATTTTCCTGCTTTGCACTATTTTCTCTTTCAGGTGCAGTATCCAGCTGGGCAGGGCCCCTTCATGTTGCGCCGAGGACGGGCAACGTTGTAGCATGGGGGTATGTAGTGTCCCACTAGGTAGGGGTGGGCACTACACAAGGGTCACGTGTTACTCCTACTCCTAAGGGACAGTAATATTATATTTAACCATGTACTTTAATGTATTTTCTATGTGTTTTTACATGTATTGTTCCCCTGTGATATGCATAGCAGGCCTGTTAGGGTGTATTTAGGCATCCTAGACACAAGAGGGAGATAGGGAGCCCCTAGTATAAATGTTCAGGCCCAGAAAGGGAGGAGTTAGTCTGTAGTCAGGAGTCTGTGGACAGAGAAGTGAGAGGGCATCTTAGCCAGAGATATGCTGAGGGCCTCCTCCTGACATGCAGCTAGATAGTCCTGGCTGTTAGTTGCTACCAGGAGGCTAGTGAAGAACTCTAGCCTGCCAGTTCATAAAGTGAGCCTCAGTTAGCTCAGAAGACTACCCCAAGAGAAGAAATGTACCTCCTGGGAGAAACCTGCAGTACCCTCAAGCAAAGCAGTGCTAGTACAACCAGCTCAGATAAGTAACCTGATGGGCAGAAGTACTCTAAAATAGAAGCAAGGATCAATACGGGAGGAAGATATTATTTTACCAAGGATTAAAGCCAGCATTTAGGCATCCGGGCCTTGGGATCCAGCCAGCTAGAATAGCTGTGGGGATAGTGCAGCCAGGACTGTGAAGCATTAACTGTTTACCCTCCAAGTATCTTGCATGATTATTACCTACCAACTGTCTGTACAAAGTTGGACTGTTTTCCAAGTAAAGCAACGTTTGGTTCACCTTACCATCTGTGTACCTCCATTATCTACTCCTATAAATCGGTGTGCCACCGTTACAGGCACTGGCGTCACGATCCTTAAAGGGACCTTGCCCCAGGCACTCAAAACACCCGCAACATCCAGGGCACCTCATCCACCACCAGGCCTGGTCCCTACATGCAGAGTGTGCCCCAGAGGAACTTGTCTCTACCTCTCCTTCACTGCTGCATGCCTGCCCAGGGTCCTCCAAAAAGTGAGTAACCCTCGATTGTCCATAACCGTGACCTCACTATCGCAATACCCTGCAGGTCTGGCGTGTTGCACTTCTTCTTGGAGCTAACATTGACCTGTAAGGCTGAGTTCATACTTGAGTTATTAGGTCAGTTTTGGCCCCGTGACCACCCAAATAAGTGAAGTGCGCAGTGCTTCTAAGAGCAACACCTGTCATCTGCATGGCATTCGGAATCACAGTATTATTTCACTACCAAAGCAGACTCCCTATGCGTGTTACTACAAGGCACAGTGTTCTACACCATTATACAGGCTCTGTGCAGCCAGGAAATAGCCGCTTGTTTATGTAATTCGGTGCAAATTTATTCAGATTAAACCAAATTTTTCAAAAAAATTCGGCGAACGGCAAATCAATATTTTTTTTTTATTCGCTCATCTCTATTGTTAACTTTTGGCATGTTTTTTTGCACATGAAAAAAACAGATCCAGATGTACTGGTAAGCTGTTTTTTTTTTCAATTTGGCTTTCTTTTTTGTGTCCATGGTGTTATTTTATGCAGTATGGTAAATCAATGGAGTTTTTTTCTACCATTATTCCATTCCCCTTGTCTAATGTCTAATAAAAATGCAATTCAAACATGTCTGAAGAGAACAATACAATACCACTACAAAGGCCTTAAAAAACATGTGACTCCTGAAAAGTCGTCTGAGGCTGGAGTCCTCTCCTGCATAATGGAAACCGGACGGATCCGTTATGCAGGCCATAGACTTCTATTATGACAGAATGAATAACGGAATGCCTATAAAGGCGGAATCCATAACGCAATTCAGCATATATTCCAACCATAACTCGAACTTCAAAATATGAAGTTCGCTCATCCCTAATAACAATCACCTAATACAATCTAACATAGCCTTATGTAATATAAAGCTCCACGGGCACAGTTTTTATTTTATAATAGTATATTTATTGGATTTTTTTCACAGTTACTCACACTTTAAAGAGGTTTTCTGAGACTGATATTAATGTTCTATTCTTAGGAGAGGTCATCAATATCAGATCAGTGGGGGTTCGACACCCAGGACCCCCAACAAATAGCTGTTTAAGGAGGCTGCGGCAAGCGCCATGGCCTCCTCGCAATCTACCAAGCACAGTGCAGACCATTGTGCAGCAGCTGTGCTTGGTTGTGTTAAAGCAGCCCTAAATTAGGGCATTTTAGATACACTCTGGTGTTCCAGATCAATGTAACCCCCCCCCCCCCCCCCAGAAGGTTAATATCCACGCATGGCTGAGAGACTGAACACTGACACAGAAGTTGATCAAAGCAATCTCTAACTTTTATTACATCAGGTAAGCGTATATATATCTTCAGAAGAGGGCAGTCCTCACTGAGACACAAACCATTGTTTCATTGGTCAAAGAGAAAAAGAGATAAGAGAAACAAAGATAACACTCAACATCTGTGCAGTAGGTACCACCTTGGAATGTTAAGCTAATTGTAAACATCTAAGGGTCTCCATTTTGTAATGGTGGATAGTCTAACACTACTACTGCATACATCATATGTGACACTTCAAAGAGGTGCTTCTCTATACAGGGAGTGCAGAATTATTAGGCAAGTTGTATTTTTGAGGATTAATTTTATTATTGAACAACAACCATGTTCTCAATGAACCCAAAAAACTCATTAATATCAAAGCTGAATATTTTTGGAAGTAGTTTTTAGTTTGTTTTTAGTTTTAGCTATTTTAGGGGGATATCTGTGTGTGCAGGTGACTATTACTGTGCATAATTATTAGGCAACTTAACAAAAAAAATATATATACCCATTTCAATTATTTATTTTTACCAGTGAAACCAATATAATATCTCAACATTCACAAATATACATTTCTGACATTCAAAAACAAAACAAAAACAAATCAGTGACCAATATAGCCACCTTTCTTTGCAAGGACACTCAAAAGCCTGCCATCCATGGATTCTGTCAGTGTTTTGATCTGTTCACCATCAACATTGCGTGCAGCAGCAACCACAGCCTCCCAGACACTGTTCAGAGAGGTGTACTGTTTTCCCTCCTTGTAAATCTCACATTTGATGATGGACCACAGGTTCTCAATGGGGTTCAGATCAGGTGAACAAGGAGGCCATGTCATTAGATTTTCTTCTTTTATACCCTTTCTTGCCAGCCACGCTGTGGAGTACTTGGACGGATGTGATGGAGCATTGTCCTGCATGAAAATCATGTTTTTCTTGAAGGATGCAGACTTCTTCCTGTACCACTGCTTGAAGAAGGTGTCTTCCAGAAACTGGCAGTAGGACTGGGAGTTGAGCTTGACTCCATCCTCAACCCGAAAAGGCCCCACAAGCTCATCTTTGATGATACCAGCCCAAACCAGTACTCCACCTCCACCTTGCTGGCGTCTGAGTCGGACTGGAGCTCTCTGCCCTTTACCAATCCAGCCACGGGCCTATCCATCTGGCCCATCAAGACTCACTCTCATTTCATCAGTCCATAAAACCTTAGAAAAATCAGTCTTGAGATATTTCTTGGCCCAGTCTTGACATTTCAGCTTGTGTGTCTTGTTCAGTGGTGGTCGTCTTTCAGCCTTTCTTACCTTGGCCATGTCTCTGAGTATTGCACACCTTGTGCTTTTGGGCACTCCAGTGATGTTGCAGCTCTGAAATATGGCCAAACTGGTGGCAAGTGGCATCTTGGCAGCTGCACGCTTGACTTTTCTCAGTTCATGGGCAGTTTTTTTGCGCCTTGGTTTTTCCACACGCTAGTTGCGACCCTGTTGACTATTTTGAATGAAACGCTTGATTGTTCGATGATCACGCTTCAGAAGCTTTGCAATTTTAAGAGTGCTGCATCCCTCTGCAAGATATCTCACTATTTTTGACTTTTCTGAGCCTGTCAAGTCCTTCTTTTGACCCATTTTGCCAAAGGAAAGGAAGTTGCCTAATAATTATGCACACCTAATATAGGGTGTTGATGTCATTAGACCACACCCCTTCTCATTACAGAGATGCACATCACCTAATATGCTTAATTGGTAGTAGGCTTTCGAGCCTATACAGCTTTGAGTAAGACAACATGCATAAAGAGGATGATGTGGTCAAAATACTCATTTGCCTAATAATTCTGCACGCAGTGTAGGCAGTGAACAACATATATCATCAAGTCATGTGATTGGTCTACACATTCCACCACACTCCATGGGACACCTGCAAAAAGGTGAGAAATCAGACATTGCCCGCAGCACTTTGCCCCCCTCTCTCTACAGTCTTTAAACAAAGAGAGGGGGTGGGAGGGAGGCACTTGGAGAAGAAAAAGTTTAACTCATTACAGTCCTAGAGATACTGAATATAGAATAAAATTCACACATCTTTAATAGTCAAATTCACACATCTTTAACAGTCCCCCCTTGAATTTCATTCTCTCCCTAAACCTAACCATCTGTCCCAATGCTCCGCCTCCTCTTCACCAGCTTCCACGACAAGTCATTCCTAGCGAACAGCCTCCAGTGACACTGGATTTGAGCACGGGGAAGTCAGATGATCTTTCCCTAACTGGCGTTGACATTATATGGGGGGACTGGAGGTCATCAATGCTTCTGATTTTCCGAATCGATGTTTTCATACAATTTTCCCATATTCTTTTGAGTCATGATCAACAGTCACACAAGGGAAAACCAGTCTCAACACTTCCTTGAAATCAATCCAATTATGCTTTTCTTTGAGCTTCACTGTGCTTGTGGTCAACAACACTCGGAATGGACCATCAAACCAGGGTTTTGGGACTTTCTTTTTTTTTTTTGGTCAAATCTTTATTTAGAATTTTAAAGCTCATACATATCAAATGGTATGACATTTGCAGATAAATACAAACAACAATAAAATGAACAATGAAATATATACTCCATATCCTTAATTGTCACAACTTGGTCAAGTATTATTTCTGACAAGTGCAGTTATGTTAGTTCCATTATGAAAATGAACGACACATTCCGTGGTTCGGTAGCGTGATCTTCTTTATCAGCCCATAATGTCACTGCTATAAGAGGAGCTCTCTAGCCTTTCATCTGGACCTCTGCATACATTTAAATGATTCTAAATTCTAAATGAAGAACCATCATATGTAAGTGTGATGCAGACATTAATGATTCCATACTAAACACCCTCTCAGGTAAGCAGCCCACATGTATTAAACAATCGTTCTGGTAGTGAACTCCCTATACCACTCAGACCATTTGTCCCAAATTAGTAAAAATCTGTCATGAGATAAGGTCTCCCAACTAGTAAGTTCTTCCAGCTGGTAGATCTCCTGTACTTTAAACACCCATTCCCTCAAACTGGGAATCTGCTTGGATAGCCAATATTTCGGAATAAGGAGCTTCGCCGCAGCTATCAGTAGCGCCGGCAATGAATTATTGGTCAGTTTGTAGTGACTATCTGGTAAGTTGAGAAGTACTACTTGTGGTGTAAGGGGTGTTATTATCTTACAGATCTTTTGGATTTCCTTTAATATCAAATCCCAATATCTAGTGATTTGCGGGCATGACCACCATATATGTTGCATGTTGCCTTCAACCCCCCCACATCTCCAGCATTTGGCAGGTACTTCAGGTGTAATAGAGTGTAACTTATCCGGCGTTTTGTACCATCTCGTTACTATCTTGAAGGCATTCTCTTGGATCTTAATGCACCTGGAATAACCATGTGAGTGTGCAAGTAATCTTCTAACTGTGCTATCGTCTAGTGATTGCCCAATCTCTTCTTCCCACTTTGTAACAAACGGTGGTCTGAGGTCTGCTCCTATCTCTAGTATTTTATTATATAGACGTGAGACAGTACCCTTCATACATGTCGATTGACTACATAACGTGTCGTACCAGGTGGGGACATAATTGCTCGTAGTGCACATCAAGTACTGAGAGCATACTTTGTTGAATTGTGAGTATTGGGTTGGAGCCCAAGGAATGCGTTTGAACCTGTCTTTTAGACTATGGATAGGTGGGACCTTTCTGTTCTCTAATGTGTCTCCAACCGCCACATCTCCCATAGCTGCCCATATACCCATGTCATCTTGAAGATCCGCCTGTAACAGATAGGGGAGATTGCTGATAGGCGTGAAGGGTGATAGTTTCTTAGAGGAATGTAGATGTCTCGATAGCTTAAACCAGTTATCAAATATACCTCGTAGGGAGCTGGGTATGTTATCTCTACTAGAGGGCTTTCTACTCGTGTCCCATAACAGGGCTAAATTCCTCTGCCCCAGTATCTTCCTAGCAATTTGGAAACATAGTTTAGTAACTCGGGGATTTGCTAATTCTGAGTGTAATCTCATTTGAATTGCTCCATAATATCCACTGATATCTGGTAATCCAAACCCTCCCTTGTGCTTTGGTAGGGTTAGTCTCTTATATGCTAATCTGGGTTTAGCCTGATTCCATACAAAGTTGGAAAAGGTCCTTCTCACCGTCTGCATCAGGTATAAGAATTTGGGAAGTATATACGTTTTCAACACATTTTTCCTTCCCAACCATGTCAAAAAGGGGATGTTCAGCTCATTTAATTGAGTTTTAATATCTGTTAATAGTTTGGGGTAGTTTTGTAAAAATAGCTGGTCAGGATTTCTGGTTATGCAAACCCCTAAGTAATTAATGTTATCCTCCTGCCATTGGAAGGGATAATTGTCCTTAAGGTGGGCTATGGTGGTTCGAGAAGTGTTAACCCCTAACGCGACACACTTTGATAGATTAATTTTGAAATTGGATAAATCTCCAAATTCATCCAATTGTCTCAATAGTGCTGGAAACGCTTCTAATGGTTTGGGGAGCAGTAGAAGTATATCGTCCGCGAATGCCGCTACCTTGTGTGTCTGTGAACCTATCTTAAGTCCTTGAATTCCGTCATCCTGTCTGATGGCCTGAATAAAGGTCTCCAGACACAAAATAAATAGGGTTGGTGATAAAGGACAGCCTTGACGGGTTCCGTTTCTAATTTCAAAGTGAGATGTAAGATTACCATTTACCCGTATCCTCGCCGTGGGTGAGGAGTACAGAGACAGCACAGCGGTCACAAACTGAGAAGGAAAGCCAAACCTATGCAAAGTAGCTTCCATAAACTGCCAGTCTACCCTATCAAAAGCCTTCTCGGCATCAGTACTCAGGAATGTGAGCCCTTCCCCTCGAGACATAGCATACTGTTGAGCTTGTATTACCCGAAATGTGCTGTCCCTGCACTCCCTGCCTCCCACAAACCCTGACTGCTCAGGCGAGATTAGATTTTTGAGCAAGGGCGCTACCCTGTGAGCTAGGATCTTGGCCCATAGTTTGATATCTGCATTAAGCAGTGATATTGGCCTATAGCTAGCCGGAATGGCCGGATCTTTACCCGGTTTGGGCAGCACTGTAATGTGGGCTTCTAGTGACTGTTTGGGCAAATGTACTCCTTGTAATAGGGCATTAAAAAGAGATACCAAATGAGGGCCTAGCGTAGGGAAAAATTTTCTATAATAAGCGACCGTTAAACCATCTGGTCCCGGGCTTTTACCTTTAGGAATGCTTTTTAGAACTTTCTCTATTTCGTCAACAGTTATAGGGGCTGTCAATGATTCGGTATCTCCTCCTGACAGTTCCGGTAGGTTGAGATTTTTTAAGTAGACCTTTATCCTATCGCTCCTGGCCTGGCATTCCTCTATGGGTTCATTTTTCCTTATGTTATATAGTTCATGGTAATATGTTGTAAACACCTCAGAAATATCCTCAGCTTTTGTAGTCAACGAACCATCCGTTTTTCTCATTTGTTTAATAAACGCCTGTTCTGTTCTCTTTTTAATCACTGCAGATAGGATTTTACTCCCCCTGTTCCCGTGTATATAATGCTTTTGTTTAACTCTTAAATACGCTTTTGCGGACTTAACATTAAGAAGCGATTTCAAATCTTGCCTAAGAGTAACTAGCGATTCAAAATCCTTTACTGCTAGAGATTTTTTGTGTATCCTCTCTAGTTGAGAGATTCTCAACAGTAAGTCCGTCAACCTTTTTATGCGTTCCTTCTTGAGGTGTGATCCTAAAGCTATGAATTCTCCTCGTATAACCGCCTTGTGCGCTTCCCACACTATAGTAGGCGATGTGTCTGAGGACTTATTTATATCAAAATAGTCTTTTAGTTTCTTAGAGATACCCTCAACATGTTTTTGTGTATCCAGTAACGTATGATTTAGTCTCTACGACCACTCCTTCCCTGATATCCCTGGGATCATAATGGTGCTATACATCATGGCGTGGTCTGAAGTTGTTATGCTATCTACAGTACAGACCAAAAGTTTGGACACACCTTCTCATTCAAAGAGTTTTCTTTATTTTCATGACTATGAAAATTGTAGATTCACACTGAAGGCATCAAAACTATGAATTAACACATGTGGAATTATATACATAACAAACAAGTGTGAAACAACTGAAAATATGTCATATTCTAGGTTCTTCAAAGTAGCCACCTTTTGCTTTTATTACTGCTTTGCACACTCTTGGCATTCTCTTGATGAGCTTCAAGAGGTAGTCACCTGAAATGGTTTTCACTTCACAGGTGTGCCCTGTCAGGTTTAATAAGTGGGATTTCTTGCCTTATAAATGGGGTTGGGACCATCAGTTGCGTTGAGGAGAAGTCAGGTGGATACACAGCTGATAGTCCTACTGAATAGACTGTTAGAATTTGTATTATGGCAAGAAAAAAGCAGCTAAGTAAAGAAAAACGAGTGGCCATCATTACTTTAAGAAATGAAGGTCAGTCAGTCAGCCGAAAAATTGGGAAAACTTTGAAAGTAAGGGCTATTTGACCATGAAGGAGAGTGATGGGGTGCTGGGCCAGATGACCTGGCCTCCACAGTCACCGGACCTGAACCCAATCGAAATGGTTTGGGGTGAGCTGGACCGCAGAGTGAAGGCAAAAGGGCCAACAAGTGCTAAGCATCTCTGGGAACTCCTTCAAGACTGTTGGAAGACCATTTCAGGTGACTACCTCTTGAAGCTCATCAAGAGAATGCCAAGAGTGTGCAAAGCAGTAATCAAAGCAAAAGGTGGCTACTTTGAAGAACCTAGAATATGACATATTTCAGTTGTTTCACACTTGTTTGTTATGTATATAATTCCACATGTGTTAATTCATAGTTTTGATGCCTTCATAGTCATGAAAATAAAGAAAACTCTTTGAATGAGAAGGTGTGTCCAAACTTTTGGTCTGTACTGTATATCAGCTGATTTGACTAACGTTAAATATTGTTCTGGAATTAGAAGGTAGTCTAGCCTCTGATAAGACTTGTGTGGGTTTGAATAGAAGGTATAATCCCTTCTATCCCCATGGATTGATCTCCATACATCAACTACATGAAGGTCTCTCAGACGCGTTTTCAGGGATTTAAGCGCTTTGAAGGAGATAACCGATCTCTGGGATGAGGAATCCAATAAAGGATTTAAAGTTAAATTAAAATCGCCTCCTATTAACAACCAGCCAGTAGAGAATGCGGATATTTTGTCCAAAGTCTCCATCAGCCACCTCACCGGTTTAATATTTGGGGCATATAAATTACACAGAGTGAATTTTGTGTGACCTATTTCACAATTTACCAGTAAATACCTGCCTTCTGGGTCTATTAGTTGGGAATGAAAAGTGAAAGGTATCCCTTTTTTCAGCCCGATACTAACCCCTTTAGAAGCTGATCTATCCGAACAGGCATGAAACCAGTTATGAAACGAGGTACTACCCAAGTTGGGCAAACTGCGAGGTGTAAAGTGAGTTTCCTGCAGCATTATTATATCTATCGCTGCTTTCTTAATTGTACTAAATATACGGCTCCTTTTAACAGGGCCTATGCAACCATGAACATTAAAGGTTGCTATTTTGAGTATCAGTGGCGCCATCTATGTGTCATGATAAGAGCAACACGTGTGCCGTATGACCAATGTGACCAGACATGGAGATTAAACATAAATAACAAATGGAGTGTAAACCAACATTCAACCAAATAGGAACCACATGACATAATAGACGACTGCATTGTCAGTATGTAATTCCTTTTGGCCGGGAAGGAGGAGGGGTCATCAGTTGTCAACAGTACACCCTGATCGGCCTAGAACCCTCTCAGCCTACCAAGGTAGTTACCAATAGCAACTAAACACCCGATTGTAATCTATAAATCCAGTAATAAATTGGGTTGAATTCAACTATATAAGCATTCAATTGCTTAACAGCTTAGGAACCTATTGCTTAACCTTAGAAGGGACTTTAAACCTATTACAAGATAAATTTTGGCCAAAGATAAAAGTGTTATAAGCAATATGAGAGAACAATAACATGTCAGACTGCGTGAAGGCACGAGGTAAATTGGCAGGAAGGTCTACCAGGTATAACCCTTTCACCAGTCTAACGGGTGATCAAGTATCCATTTCTCTGTACACTGCTTTCTTGTTCCGTCCCATCCTCTGTTGCTTTGGTTTAGACCAGGGCGAAACTTTAGGCAATGGTGGCAGTTCTTCCTCAGATGCTACCGGCAGCCATGATGGAATTTCAACAGGAGTTATGTCCGTCATTTCCCAGAACGGTTTCAAATCGTCTGGAGTGCGTATTTTGAAGCGACGATTCCCTGCTGAGACCAGGAGGCCAAAGGGAAATAGCCACCTATAAGGGATCTTTGCAGAACGCAGTGTGTCAGTTAGCGGTTTTAGTAGCCTTCTCTTTTGAAGTGTAGAGGCTGCTAAATCCTGATAAATTTGCACGTTCTTGCCTTGTACTGAAATCTCCTTTTTCTCTCTTGCCTTTTGCAGAATGTCTTCTGTGTCTCTGTAACTCAGCAATTCACATATTATATCTCTGGGATTTTCAGATGACCCTGGTTTGGGTCTAAGTGCCCTGTGCACCCTCTCGATTGTAATGCCTTTGGCTCTATCAGGGCCCAGCAGGAAAATGAAAAGTGAGTCCATCACTGTAAATAGATCTTCGCTGGTCTCAGATTCAGGAAACCCTCTGATTCTTATATTGCGCCTTCTATTTCTGTTTTCCTGATCCTCCATTTGAAGCAGTAAGCTATTCATGGCTCTGGTGTGCGAGCTTAGGGAGCTTTTAACCGCTGAATTGAAAGTAATTATGGCATCTTGTGTTTGCTCTAGCGCCTCCACTCTGTCCCCAATATGGCGGACCTCTGCTTTTATAGTGGTTAAGTCGGCAGCTATCGGAGCTAAAGCCCGTTGCAGGGCACATTCTAAAAAGTCCCTAGTTAGAGCTGTCGGGTCTTCCCCCATATGCGTTCTGCTCACCTCAGACGGGGCTTCACACACCGCTGCGCCGCTAGCGTCATCTGCTCCTTCTTCCTCTTCTCCTCGTTTCGACGCCATCTTGCTAGGACGCGAGGTTGTCTCAGGTGCCGGCTTCTGCAAGTATTTGTCCATGTCGGACTGCTGTGGGGGATCCCTTTTTAGTTCCGCAATGGTTCTGATCGAATCCTTAGATTGAATCTTCATACCGCAGGTCGGGTGGTGCTTAGACTAGTGCTGAGATAGGTTCAAGTGGCAGGAGCTCTGTTCTCAAGCTGCCGCCATCGAGCTCGGTCAGGCCACGCCCCCGGGTTTTGGGACTTTCTAACGTGTCTTTTTCTACCACCCAATCTCCAGACACAAGTGGGTGGGTTTCTGGTACTTTATCAAAACCTGGAAGTGAAGCAAAAACTCGAAAATGTACTTTAGTCAAATGCTTGTACAAAACTGATCACATAATCTGCCAGACAACCATGTTGCATCTGAAGCTGCTGTGGGAAATAAATCCTATCCTATGGGCTGACCCAAAAAGGACATTATAGGGACAAAGGCCTGTCTCACGGTTAGGCGTATACCTTACTAAAAGAGGGCTACCAGCAGGCACTCTAAGGCTTTTGAATCTTTAACTTAGTGTCCCGTTAAGTTCCTTTTCCCTACTCTACTGCTGCTTTGTGGATGGTACGAAGCATGTAAGGCCTGTCCTACACCCAAAACCTTCATCATCTCCTGCATCACTTCACCTGTGAAGTGAACACCTGAGTCACTTTCAATGATCTAAAGTACCCCATACCTGCACACAACTTCGGCCATAATCTTCTTTGGGTACGGTTTTGGCCATCCTGAAAACAAGTCACATATCAATACATACTCATACATGCCCACCTTGTGTATTTGAAGGTAGTCTGTAAACGTTGAAACAGATACAAAAAGCAAGACGTGTTTCTTGGGTACCTTAACAACTTTGCCCACGTTGTTCTGGACACTAACCATTTATCCTTGAGTATGTCTGACTGTTACAGTGCTGAACCCTGGGGCGTACCATATGCTACGTACTAAATCACACATAGCAGTTTTGTCTGGTGCGTCACTCCATGGGTTGCCTGTGCCATAGTGGAGTAGAGGGACCTGGGAAGGCAAAGTTCCCCTTCTTATTTGTAGTCCCCCCTTTTCCATCCACCAGTCCCTTTCCTCCTTCCCCATCTGGTTCTGTAAGGTCTTAAGAACTTTCGGGAGACAGGAGGAGTTATTTCAGGGACCTGAACTGTGGCCACTTAAGACAGGGGTCTGCTTAGGTAATTTGGCAGCCATTTTTGCCGCCTGATCTGCCGTGGCTTTCCCCTTTGCCTCCTCTGTATCTGTTTACAGTGGCCTTTCGTTGCTATCATCACCTCTCATGTTAGTGACAAGAGGGCTTCCATCAGAGACCTCACTGCTTCCCCATTTTCGATGGGTTTACCTGAAGCGATCAAGGAGTCTCTGGCTTTCCATATGGGCCCATAGTCATGGGCTATCCCAAAAGCACACCTGGAATCAGTGTAAATGTTGGCTGTTTTTCCATCTGCATATCTGCAAGCCATCTTCAGAGTCTTTTAGCTCCACTTCTTGAGCAGACATGTGTGGTAGTTCACGTTTAATTACCACTGCCCAACCTGCGTAGTACCTGCCATCCTGGCCATACCTTGATCCATCCACAAAGAGCACATGATCTAGATTACCTAATGGCTGATTTACCAAATCCCACTACCTCTCGTGACATCATCTGCAAACAGTCAGGAGCCTCTTCCTTTGAATCTGGAAGAAAAGTTTAAAGTGCGGTGCCCTAACTCTTCCCTCCCCCTTTGGTCCAGAGGCAACAGGGTGGCTGGGTCCAAAGTATTACACCTTTGGAGAGCAACATTGTCAGGCAACAAAATGGAACACTGCATTCTCAAATAACGGGCAACAAAACAATAATTTGGATTGTACGTTCATGAGGATAGATGTGATATCACCATCACTTTGTGGTTCAGTACTATCTCAGAGCTTTCATCAAGCATAGTTAGTACAACTACTACAGCTCTGATGCAGAAAGGGGCACCTCTGGCCACGGGATCAAGTCTGACTGAATAATATGCTACGGGGCGTTATTGCTGGCCATGCTGTTGGGTGAGGACAGCTGAGTCATGGCCACTCACTTCATAACAATACAATCTAAATGTAATAATCTGATAGGCCCAGTGTGGGGGAACACAAAATTGCCAGTTCTAGGCATAAAAAGCATCTACCACCTCATCTGTGAAGCGGTAGGGACTAAAGGACAAATCAATCACAGTGGAGTGAGTAGGGGTAATGGGAACCTGAGCCAACAAGGTGTGTGTGTCGGGCACGCAGTGGGTGTTAAAAAACTGTGGCTTCATTAACGGCATGTAGGTCATGTACCATCCAATGGTGAGTGGTTTTGCTTTTCTCAGTTTCTGGGAGTACTGATACAAACATGGACCAGGGAATTTTGTCACTAATGGCCAACAAACAAAGTTCCTGGTCGTTGAGGGCACCTGTAAGCTTCACAGTGCCGTCCTCCTGATATGAGATACCAGAATGTACTTTTGCAAGCAAATCTGCACCCAGGAGGCAACAAGGGGCGTTACCACTGCCCAGCAAACGGGCAAGCGCATCTTGGTTAGGGGCAAACCTAATATGGATGGTTTCTGTTGAAAAAAGGAGCATACTACTTTCCCATCCACTTCTACCCAAAGACTGGTGTCCTTGGGGAGTAAATCAGGGGAGGCCATGTTTGCTGTGCACAACTGTCTTGGCTGTTCCAGTATCAATCAAAAAACGGGACTACTTTTTTATCACCCAGAGTGAGGGATATCATTGGGCCAGACTGAATCTGCTTAAAATGTTTAAAAGTAGAGCCGATACTGGATTTCCTGTTTCCTAATCTTGATCTAACTCCCCCCTTCCCCTGTCTTTGTGTTCTCCTTATAACAAAAAACATGGGTGTCTGTAGGGACGGACAGTGATCCGGGCATGGTCAACATAGAATACAATCCTCTCGTGTGGTGTGGACGAGGAGTACCACACACAGCACAACACTCTCTCTTCTGGGATCTGGGTCCCACAGACTCTGCAGGCCCATCTGTCATGCCCCACTCTGACGATGTGCGGAGGTCGGCCAGGATTGCAGCACGAGTTTAGTGTTTGTTTTGGATTCGTGCTGGATCCGCCCCTCATCAGGTGCACTGGGTGGAGTCATTAGTTTAAATAGCTCCTCTGCCCAGTGCCCTGAGCGGATTATATTCATTATTGTGATCTTGGAAGCTAGGAAGGAAGGTTGGCTGTCTGCTCCAGCTCAGGAAGATAAGTGTTGTTTCTAGTTGGTTGTTTTGTGTCTTCTTTCCCATCCAGGTTCTGTGCGAGCAGGCTGCTCCTATTTCCCACTTCACCATCTCAGGGAATTCAGGGTTTTGTCAGCCCAGGCACGGGGACATCTCAGATCTACCTTCAAGATCTGTAGATGGGCTGAGCAGTGCAGAGAAAGAGGTCAGGGATTAGCTAGGAGGTGACCCTTCCCTGGCTCTCGCCCAGAGCCTGGTTGGTTCGTTATCTGTCATATTGAGTGCACGCCCGCCGTGACATTATAATCCGCCATACTGTGACTGCCATCACTCAGCGCTTTTGTGATGGCGTCAATTGATGCACTGGTTGACCTAGAGGTTGAGGATCTGCGTGGTACGGTCACACAGTGTCAGAGGTTTCTGGCATCAGGTACAGGTCAAATTGGTGGGGAGACTAAAGTCGCTCTTCCCGACAGATTTACAGGGAGTACGGATGATTTTTTCTGCTTGAAAGAGTCATGCAAATTGTACTTTCGACTGCGTCCATTTTCGTCAGGTAATGAGGATCAGAGGGTTGGTATCATCATGTCTCTGCTTAAAGGGGACGCTCAATCCTGGGCTTTTTCTCTGCCGCCCGGTTCTCTGGCTCTCCGGTCAGTGGAGGAATTTTTCCAAGCCCTGGGATTGATTTACGATGACCCAGATCGGGTCTCGATGGCAGAATCGAAATTGCGTAACTTACTGCATGGTGAACATACTGCAGAGGGTTACTGTACAGAGTTTAGGAGGTGGGCTACTGAGTCGGGGTGGAACGACCCCGCGTTACGTAGTCAGTTTTGTCCGGGGTTGTCTGAAAGGTTGAAGGATGCCCTGGCTTTTCATGAGTATCCGGATACTTTAGAGAATGCAATGTCTTTGGCTATACGGTTGGATAGACGTATCCGAGAGAGGGGTAAGGGTCCCTCCGTGCAGGGGATCCCTCCTGCGTGTGGTTTTTCTTCTGCCCAGGGTGATATTGCTTATAACTCTGGAGTAGCAGAGGAACCCATGCAATTGGGTCATATTTCTTGCCATTCTGATAGTAGAGACTTTAGGAAATTGCACAAACTATGTTTCTTTTGTGGAAAGAGGGGTCATTTTATTTTTTCTTGTCCTCATGTTAAATCACAGGTGGAAGAGAAAAAGAAAAAAGAAAAAAGAAAAAAAAAACTCCCTCACACTTGGTAGTATGAATAGTGTGGTGGAGCAGACAGGTATGCAAGCTCCCTGCAGTTCCCGTTTTCTCCTTTCAGCTATTTGTGGCGCTAGAGTCAAAAAATGTGTTTGTTGATGTATTCCTTGATTGTGGTGCTGGGGTAAACCTAATTGACTTTCTTTTTCTTCAAGGCCTGGGACTAAGCACTTGCATGTTAGAGAACGAGATTCGTGTTTTTGCAATTGATTCTTCCCCTCTTTCTCAAAGGAGTCTCACTCACATTGTTCATGGTATTCATTTAAGGGTGGGTGATTCACATGCTGAAATTATTTCTTGTTTTGTCATGAAGGATTTGCCAGCTCCTATAGTTTTGGGGTTGCCATGGTTGATTAGACATAACCCAATTATAGACTGGCAAGCGAAACAAATCATTGGTTGGAGCGAGTTTTGTTCGGACAATTGTCTTGTCACATCTATTTCTGAAGTGTCCATTACGGCTTTACCTCCGTATCTCTCGGATTTTGCGGATGTTTTTTCGGAGGGTGGGGCTCAGGAATTGCCCCCTCATCGGGACTATGATTGTCCAGTTAATCTCATTCCTGGCGCATTCTAAGTCTCCAGTGGCAGTAGGTTTGTTCTTTGTGAAGAAAAAAGATGGATCACTGAGACCGTGTTTGGATTTCCGGGAGTTGAACCGTATTACAGTCCGGGATCCATATCCCCTGCCCTTGATCTCTGATCTTTTTGATCAGATTGTTGGAGCCAAGGTGTTCTCCAAGTTGGATTTGAGAGGAGCCTACAATCTGATCAGGATCAAGGAGGGGGATGAGTGGAAAACGGCCTTCAATACGCACGAGGGTCATTTTGAAAACTTGGTGATGCCTTTTGGGTTGACGAACGCGCCAGCAGTATTTCAGCGATTCGTCAATGACATTTTTCATCACTTGGTGGGGAGATTTGTAGTAGTTTACCTGGATGACATTTTAATTTATTCTCCTGATCTGAAGACCCATCAGGATCATGTGAGACAGGTTTTGACGATCCTTCAGGAGAATAAGTTGTATGCCAAATTGGAGAAATGTTTGTTTGCGGTGCAAGAGCTTCCGTTCTTGGGATACATGCTTTCTGATTCCGGTTTTCGTATGGACCCCGAAAAGGTCCGGGCGGTTCTGGAGTGGGACCGACCAGAGAATCAGAAAGCTTTGATGCGGTTCTTGGGGTTTACAAATTATTATAGGAAATTTATTTCGAATTATTCTACCCTAGTAAAACCTCTTACTGATATGACCAAGAGGGGCGCCGATGTCTCTGTCTGGTCGGATGAGGCGTTGCAGGCCTTTTCGGCTGTTAAGGAGCGTTTTGCGTCCGCTCCCATTCTGGTGCAGCCGGATGTGTCTCAACCATTCGTAGTGGAGGTTGATGCATCAGAGGTGGGGGTTGGGGCGGTGCCATCACAGGGTTCATTTCCTGGCAAGTGGGTCCCGTGTGCCTTCTTCTCAAAGAAGCTCTCGGTTGCCGAGAGGAATTATGATGTTGGAGATAGAGAGTTGTTGGCTATCAAGTTGGCCTTTGAGGAATGGCGCCACTGGTTGGAGGTGGCGTCTCACCCCGTTACGGTGTATACTGACCATAAGAATTTGGCTTACCTGCAATCTGCCAAGCGTCTGAACCCTAGGCAGGCCAGATGGTCACTTTTTTCTACCAGGTTAAATTTCGTGGTTACCTTTCGCCCAGGGGTCAAGAACGTCAAGGCTGATGCCTTGTCTCGCAGCTTCCCTGGGGGAGGTGATTCAGAAGATCCAGCGCCAATTTTGGCGGATGGAGTGGTGGTCTCCGCTCTGTACCCTGAATTGGAGATGGAGGTGTTGGGAGCTCAGGAGGGGGCTCCTGGTTCGTGTCCCCCAGGGAGGTTGTTTGTTCCTGAGGGCCTACGATACAAGGTGTTTAAGGTACATCATGATACTGTTCTCACTGGACATCCTGGTGGTAAGTCCACCTGTGATCTGGTGTCCCGGAGGTTCTGGTGGCCAGGTTTGCGTAAGAGTATTGAGAATTACGTGGCAGCTTGTGAAACCTGCGCTCGGTCTAAGGTTGCTCATACTCGACCGCCTGGTTCACTTCTTCCATTGTCTATTCCATCTCGTCCTTGGACACATTTGTCCATGGACTTTATTACGGACCTACCGAGTTCCTCCGGGAGAACAGTGATTTTGGTGGTAGTCGATCGTTTCAGTAAAATGGCTCACTTTTTACCACTAACAAGTCTGCCTAACGCTAAGACTCTTGCGCAGATTTTTGTGGATAATATTGTTAAATTGCACGGTTTTCCTTCGCATATTGTCCCTTATTGGGGCACGCAGTTTGTCTCCAGGTTTTGGAGGGCGTTCTGCTCTCGACTTGGCATTCAACTTTCTTTCTCGTCGGCTTTTCATCCACAGTCGAATGGTCAGACAGAGCGTACCAATTAAAACCTGGAGACCTACTTGAGGTGCTTTGTGGCTGAGAATCAGGAGGACTGGTCCTCGTTCTTGCCCTTAGCAGAATTTGCATTGAATAACCGTAGGCAGGAGTCCACGGGTAAGTCGCCATTTTTTGGCGCATACGGTTTCCATCTTCAGTTTGGTACCTTTTCTGGGTCTGGTTCCTCCGGGATGCCAGAGGAGGAGAGATTCTCTTCTGCCTTATCCTCTATCTGGCGGGGGATTCAAGGGAATTTGGAGAGGATGAGTGTGAGGTATAAACGAATGGCTGACAGGAGACGTGTGACTGGTCCGGACCTGTGTGTGGGTGATTTGGTGTGGTTGTCCACTAGGAATATCAAGTTGAGAATGCCATCTTGGAAACTGGGTCCAAGATTTGTTGGTCCATATAAGATTTCTGCTGTGATCAATCCTGTGGCATTTCGACTTGATCTGCCGCAGACTTGGAGGATCCACGATGTCTTCCACAAGTCTTTACTAAAAAAATATGTTAAACCGGTGGTACCATCGCCATTGCCTCCTCCTCCTGTTCTGGTCGAGGGAAACTTGGAGTTCGAGATCTCCAGGATTCTCGACTCGAGAGTTCTGCGGGGTTCCCTCCAGTACCTGGTTCACTGGAGGAGATACGGTCCTGAGGAGAGGATGTGGGTTCCGGCGTCAGATGTCAACGCCAGCCGTCTGGTGAGGGCCCTTCATAGGTCCCATCCGGATAAAGTTGGTCCAGGGTGTCCGGAGGTCACCCGTAGAAGGGGGGGTACTGTCATGCCCCACTCTGACGATGTGCGGAGGTCGGCCAGGATTGCAGCACGAGTTTAGTGTTTGTTTTGGAGTCGTGCTGGATCCGCCCCTCATCAGGTGCACTGGGTGGAGTCATTAGTTTAAATAGCTCCTCTGCCCAGTGCCCTGAGCGGATTATATTCATTATTGTGATCTTGGAAGCTAGGAAGGAAGGTTGGCTGTCTGCTCCAGCTCAGGAAGATAAGTGTTGTTTCTAGTTGGTTGTTTTGTGTCTTCTTTCCCATCCAGGTTCTGTGCGAGCAGGCTGCTCCTATTTCCCACTTCACCATCTCAGGGAATTCAGGGTTTTGTCAGCCCAGGCATGGGGACATCTCAGATCTACCTTCAAGATCTGTAGATGGGCTGAGCAGTGCAGAGAAAGAGGTCAGGGATTAGCTAGGAGGTGACCCTTCCCTGTCTCTCGCCCAGAGCCTGGTTGGTTCGTTATCTGTCATACTGAGTGCACGCCCGCCGTGACACCATCATAGGGTGGCAGACTTACTTTTTTCCTCACTTCAATGAGGCGTTTGACATCAGGGCTGTAGCAATGCCAAAGGAACACTACCTATGGTTGGCACCTCTGAACCATCCAATGCCGCTTGATGTTACTCTGCATTTTAGCTTACTGAAGTATCCAACTTTCCCTATCGTGGAATTAGTAGACTGGAAAACAAAACAGGACTTCTCATCTTCCATGGGAGTGTCTTGTAACTAGGGAATGGGCACAAGGGCTGTCGTTGTCTGCAACGTCCACCCCTATCCTCCTTCCTCCGCTCTGAGTCATCTAAGTCCACCCCCTTCAGTCGGACGCTGTGGTCCCCCTTTTTGTCCGTCAGTAATGTGCCAGCTATCTATAAGAACAGAGCTCTGATGTTTAGCACAACACTTAACATGTAACACGTAACTTCAAACATTGAAACAAACAGATCTGACAATACAGACATGAAGACACAAAGGGCCCATAAAAACTTTTCATTGACTTCGATATAAAAAAATGTACAGCTTGATCAATGCTGTTGGCACCAATAAAAAACAAAAACTTCCAAGAAAAATAAAATAAAATCCTCAATGCGCAAATTATTTAAAAAAACAAATACCGTACTCCATACGCATTCATATACATTTTCATGTACTCATTTTCATTAACAGCTCATAATCAGTCTTCACACATATTCGCCACAATTACAACTCAAAGCCACACCCATTCACATTCCACTGAATCATTTATGTTTTCCAACCCACATTGTTTCATCCCAAAACTTGCAGCACAGACAAACACAGCTTTCCTGGAAACAGATAGCCACACCACACCCAGAATTGCTGATGGTCTGTCGCTGTAAGACAATATACATGTTATAATCATACAGTCATTTTGTTAAAAGCTGGATTCCCACAGTACACTGCTTGTGAAAGAAGAAAGAAGAAAGAAAGTTATTTAACAATTCTGTCTTGTATAATATATTACACATTACTTACTCTGCATGATTCCCTCCCCCCTTTCCCTGCTCTTCTTATCTCAGGAATGTTTCTGTGTGAAGGTGGGGGGGAAATGCACAGTTCCATTAACTGACCTTCCTTTAGGATCTTCCCTATGTAACCAGTTCATTTCTGAACATTTAACACAAGCGCCTTTCTGATTGCAGACACTTGGGCACTTTCTTTCTTGCTAATGCCATCAATTATCATCCTGACACTGCTCTGTTTTCTCACTCGTTAAAACTCCCCCTTCAACATCACCGGAGTTCTGATGCCCTCAGTCTGTAAGCTCTAACTTCACAGTTTCTTACAGATTTTCATCCCTGTTGCCAGCCAGGCAACCTTCTGTCCGGAGCCACACTTCTCTAACATTCTTTGTCACATTTTAACTTTCAATTCTCCATATCACATCTTATAATCTCCCTTAACTTCTTATCATTCTTCACATGTTGACTTCCTTCTTCTCTCGCTACAATCTGAGGAGCAGTACATTCTCTGGACTGCACTCTTAACAACAGTATTTCAAACTGACACACACACAAAACAGAGGAGTGATCAGCACCTTTAACCCTTTCCTCCGCAGACAAAGGATTCACCCTCCCCACTGGTTTGCTCAAATCTGACTATCACGTCTGACTAGTCAGCTGGGACTCCCCGCATGTCTTCCCCCTAGAGGGTCAGGCGGGCTCCGTCGCGTCTTCCTGGGGTCAGGTCAGGTAGTCTCCGCAGTCTTCCCTTAGATCAACGAGTCATGAGGATCTACCGTCTTCCTAGGGTCAGGTCAGGTAGTCTCCGCAGTCTTCCTTTAGATACATGAGTCATGTGAATCTACCGTCTCCCGGGTCAGGTCAGCCGGAGTTTCTTTGTACCACACCTCGGCGCTACAGCGCCCCCTTCCAAACCAGGAGGTTACTGTCCCCTCCCTTTGTCTGTGGTTTTACCGTCTGTGCTCAACTCACTCCTCACATAAATTACAAACACACACAAAACATATACACACCAGAGTGATCTATGATTTAAGACTATGGTTCTATGGACCCCAGGCTTTCAGCATTACAGCCGACTACTATACTTACATGGGTGCCACCTCACAGCAGACTAAGCCAACATGAAGTGACGAACTAAATGGCAGAAAGGCAGGTAAGAGTATTCTTACCGTTCTATGAAAGCCGGCCATCTCCTCTCTGCCGTTCGTCATGTCCTGGGGCCTCTTGTGTGTCTGCTGTTGATGCTCCCTTCGCCTGGGGGCACCATTTGTTAAAGCAGCCCTAAATTAGGGCATTTTAGATACACTCTGGTGTTCCAGATCAATGTAACCCCCCCCCCAGGGGGTTAATATCCACGCATGGCTGAGAGACTGAACACTGACACAGAAGTTGGTCAAAGCAATCTCTAACTTTTATTACATCAGGTAAGCGTATATATATCTTCAGAAGAGGGCAGTCCTCACTGAGACACACTGGTGGACAGTCTAACAATACTACTGCATACGTCATATGTGGCACTTCAAAGAGGTGCTTCTCTATAGGCAGTGAACAACATATATCATCAAGTCATGTGATTGGTCTACACATTCCACCACACTCCATGGGACACCTGCAAAAAGGTGATAAATCAGACACTGCCCGCAGCACTTTGCCCCCCCCCCCCCCTCTCTACAGTCTTTAAACAAAGAGAGGGGGTGGGAGGGAGGCACTTGGAGAAGAAAAAGTTTAACTCATTACAGTCCTAGAGATACTGAATATAGAATAAAATTCACACATCTTTAATAGTCAAATTCACACATCTTTAACAGTTGTGTATTGCAGCTCAGTCACATTCTCTTGAATGGGACTGACCTGTGTATAGACCATGTGACTGATGAACGTAACGTCACTGGCTCAGGAAAAGATTGGCAGGGTTTGACACCCGGGACCCCCGCCGATCAGCTGTTTGAGAAGGGGTACTGTATTTTGTTTAAATTGAAGATCTATCCTCTGGATAGATCATCAGCATCTGACCGGCGGAGGTTTGACACCCCGGACCCCCGCCGATCAGCTGTTTGAGAAGGCAGCGGCGCTCCAGGAGCGCCGCAGCCTTCTCCCTGTTTACCTGGCCTGGGCGGGGCTAAACTCTGTTCACTTGAATGGAGCTTAGCCCCGCCCAGGCCAGTGATACTAGTCGTGACGTCACTGGCCTAGCGGTAAACAGTGAGAAGGCCGCTGCGCTGCTGGAGTGCCGCTGCCTTCTCAAACAGCTGATCGGCAGGGGTCCCAGGTGTCAGACCCCCGCCGGTCAGATGCTGATAATCTATCCAGAGGATAGATCATCAGTTTAAACAAACTGCAGAACCCCTTTAAATACTAATGACCTATCCTCTGCATAGGTAGTCAGAATCTCATTGGTGGAGGTCAGACACTCACCCCTTCAGCTATTTGAGAACCGCTGTGTTCTCTCAGCTCTCCCTAGGCCAAGTGACTACACGTGTATCAGTCACATGACCTACAGTAGGTCCAGCTCAGTCTAATAGAAGTGAATGGGGCTGAGCTGCGATACCAAACACAGCCACAATACAATGTACGGCGCTGTGCTTGGTTATTAAGGAGAAGGCAGTGGTGCTCACAGGAGTGCCGATGCCTTCTCAATCAGCTGATCAGCGGGGATCTTGGATGTTGGACACCCACCGATCAGATACTGATGACCTGTCCTCTGGATTTAAGTCTCAGAAAACCCTTTTAAGTAGTGGTTTCTTCTTTCCTTTCTAGCACAAGGGTCCAGGTGATATTGCTTTCTCTACACTGCCTATAATGACACCCCTGGATAGAGTCAAAGGCATTAGACTTGCTGGTAGAGTAATTAAGAGACATACTGTGGTCTTGCAGAAAAGCAGTAAATGCAGTTTTCTACCATTTTGTTGACTGAGCGCATAACTTACAGATTTACATGAGAGATAAAAGGGTGGAGAAGCACTTTGTAGAAGGGTTTGACTTGACGTTTGCACTTCTGCTTTGCCAATAATTCAGACAAACCATTACCCTGTGATACCTCTACACTTTTTAGACATAGGCAATGGTGCAATTTATGTTAAATAAATGTCTCTGGTAGAGATTACTTTTATGACTATTCCAGCTACAATATATTGTGTTTATTTTTGTTTCTTCTCTTATAAGCATGTATTCAAAAATCTTAAAAAAAATACATCAACATACTTTATTTATGGGAAAAGGAGGGCAATAAGATAATGATAAATTGGATTTATGATCCGTCTTTTTATACAGGCATACTTCACTCAATTATTGTATTTTGAGTCTGTTATTGCAATTTTTTTACTGATTTTAAAGCTGAGGATGTAAGAATTTGATCATTTAAAACACAGCAATTTATTCATCAAAAGGGACATTCTAGTATCAACAGATTTACCATAAAATAGCCAGGAGTCAAACCACTTATTGCGGATCCATTCACAAACATCTCCTGGCCACAATCCCACCCCTGCTTGTGGTGACTGAAGGCTACAAAAGTTATGAAAGTTAATTTAGGTTCCACCTGTGATTTGGTCTTTCCTGGCGTACTTACCTCCTGCTGAATTCCTGATGATCCTCTGCCTGCTCCTTGTGTACTTTGCTGCTCTCCTGGTATTTGACCCCGGCCTCCTCCTGACGATCCTCTGCTGACTCCTTTGGTACTTCACGTCTCTCCTGGTATTTATGACCCCGGCTTCTCCTGACAATTCTCTGCTTGCTCCATTTGTACTTTGTAGCTTTTCTGGTATTGACTCGGTCCGTTCACGTCCTGTTGTTTGTCTGTCTGTCATCCCTGCACTTTTTACAAGTTAGCGATTGCCGTCCAGTGGTCCCCTGTCATTAGGACTCGCGAGGCAAGTAGGCAGGGCCAGGGGTAAGGGTGGAGCGCAGTGGTCACTTCCCTCCCCCCTGTGTGTGTGTACGCGACCGTTACAGATTAACAGGCCCAATAACCACTGTATTATGAATCCTCTGGTGACCCTGACTGACCATGTCTCTAATCTGACGCACAGGGTGCAGGAGTTAGGGGAAAAACTCAGTTCTCTTGAGTTAGGGCAAGGTTCTTCCACTCTTCAGGCCTCCAGTCCGCATTTTGAGCCCCAGATTAAACTCCCAAAACCCTTTTCTGGAGACTGGAAGAAGTTTCTCTCTTTTAAGGAGAGTTGCAAACTTTACTTCTATTTGCGCCCCGTGTCCTCTGTCCCCGAGAGTCAACGCGTGGGCATTATCATTTCCCGATTACAGGGTGATCCCCAGGACTGGGCGTTCTCTTTACCTGCTGGCGCCAGTTGTTTATATTCTGTGGAGGGGTTCTTTCAGGCCCTGGATACCCTCTATGATGAACCAGACAGGGCTCTAGTAGCCGAGACGGCTCTAAAGGCACTGGTTCAGGGCAATTTACCAGCGGAGGATTATTGCACCCAATTCAGAAGGTGGTGTGTCCCCTCAGGATGGAACGAACCAGCCCTGAAGAGTCAGTTCAGGTCAGGTCTGTCTGATAAAGGATCTTCTGGTCAGTTATCAACTTCCAGAGACCTTAGAGGAGATGATGACCCTTGTTGTCCGACTTGACCGACGGGTTAGAGAGAGACGACAGGAACAACAGTTCTCTTCCCAGATGGTGGTCCAGCCAGAGGCCTATCCCAGAGACAATGCTGAGGTCTCCACCGAGGAACCCATGCAGGTTGGCATGACCCGAGGGAATCTTCGCCGCAGACGTGGAGAATGCTTTTACTGTGGAGATCCTGACCATTGGATCAACCAGTGTCCTAAGAAGGTCCTCTCTGTCAAGTCTCCTAAGGAAAGGCAACCTAAAGAGCAGGTACACCTCTAAATGTAAGCTTTCGGTACCCATTACGATTTCTCTGGGAGTAGATAAATGGCCGGGTAAGGCCTTTATTGATTCTGGCTCAGCGGCTAGCTTTATTGACTCTGAGTATGCTGTAAGATTGGGTATTCCTATGTTTGCCTTACCAACTCCTATCCATGTCATGGCTATTGATGCTACTCCTCTTATTGGTGGTACGGTGAGCTTATGTACCTCAGAGATTTCTCTAACCGTGGGTGTGTGCCACTCAGAGAGATGTTCGCTTCTAGTCCTGGAGAACCTACCTGCTGAGGTGGTACTAGGGTTGCCTTGGCTCCGACTACATAACCCCACTATAGATTGGTCCAATGGGGACTTGGTGAGATGGGGGCCTAAGTGTGACTCGTGCTTGTCCGTGGTACAGGCTGGGGTCTCAGTAAAGTCTGATACTTTACCCTCTGTTGTTAGAGAATATTCTGATGTATTCTCATCACCAACCCCAGAGGTTCTACCCCCCCATAGACCTTATGATTGTGCCATAGAGCTAGTAGAGGGGGCCAAGTTTCCTAAAGGACGAATTTATAATCTTTCTATGCCCGAACGCAAGGCCATGGAAGATTATATTAAGGAGAGCCTTGGTAAAGGGCATATTAGACCTTCTGTCTCTCCTATGGGGGCAGGGTTTTTTTTCGTTAAGAAAAAAGATGGTGGTCTTAGGCCATATATCGATTACCGGAGATTAAATAAAATCACTGTCCAGAATAGATACTCCCTCCCATTGATTCCGGATTTATTTAACCAGGTTCTGGGGGCAACCTGGTTTTCCAAAATTGACTTGAAAGGGGCATACAATCTAATCCGAATCAAGGAGGGAGACGAATGGAAGACGGCGTTCAATACTCCAGTAGGAAACTTTGAATATCAAGTGATGCCTTTTGGACTCAGCAATGCCCCAGCTGTGTTCCAAAACTTCATGAATGACATTCTTAGGGAGTTCTTAGGTAAATTTGTTATTGTCTATCTTGACGACATTTTGATATTCTCTCCTGACTTCGAATCCCATGTGTCTCATGTTAAACAAGTATTAGAGGTGTTGAGGGAGAATCAGCTATCCGATTCTGTTTCTAGGGCATGTTCTGACTCCTCACGCCTTCAAGATGGATCCTGGTAAGGTACTAGCAATTAAGGAATGGGTAAGACCTTCATCCTTAAAGGCCTTACAACGGTTCTTAGGTTTCACCAATTACTATCGTAAATTTATTATGAATTTTTCCGTAATTGCTAAACCGTTGACCGACCTTACTAAGAAAGGGGCGGATTTGGAGAATTGGTCTACTGAGGCCATTTCTTCATTTGAAAAATTAAAAAAGGCATTCAGTAGCGCTCCCATTCTGATCCAGCCTGATCAGGAGAAACCTTTTAATGTGAAGGCGGACGCATTATCTCGGAGCTTCCAGGCTTTTCAACCTACTGAGGTACCACCTGAATCCATCCTACCAGCAAAAATCTTCTTAGCAGCTCTTACCCAGGATATCTCGGCTCGCATTAGGTCTGAACAACATCTGGCACCGGTATCCACCCCAACAGATAAGTTGTTTGTTCCCGTACAATTTCGTCTCCAGCTGTTGGGTGAGTGTCACGATTCTGCCTTTTGTGGACATCCGGGTGTTGAGGGCACTAAGGATCTGGTTTCTAGATCTTATTGGTGGCCCACTCTAACTAGGGAAGTCAAGTCCTACGTGTCAGCCTGTGAGGTTTGTGCCAGGTCCAAGACACCTAGGACTCGCCCTGCTGGTAACCTACGACCCCTACCCATTCCCAGTAGACCCTGGTCCCATATCTCGATGGACTTTATAACGGACCTACCGCCGGCGGAGGGTAAGACTGTAGTTTGGGTAGTGGTTGATAGGTTTAGCAAGATGGTCCATTTCATTCCCCTGTCTAAACTCCCGAATGCCAAAACCCTGGCGTCTATTTTTGTGAAAGAAATTGTTCGATTGCATGGTATCCCGGAAAATATTGTTTCTGACAGGGGTGTGCAGTTTGTGTCCAAATTCTGGAGGGCCTTCTGTCAAAAAAGTAAAATTTCATTGTCTTTTTCCTCTGCCTACCACCCTGAGAGTAATGGGCAGACTGAACGCCTTAACCAGTCTGTCGAACAATTCTTGAGGTTGTATGTTGCTGATGACCAGCAATTATGGCTGAAATTTCTTCCATTGGCTGAATTTGCTTTGAATAACCGTGTCAATTCTTCTGCTAGGGTTTCACCTTTCTTTTGTAACCATGGTTTCCATCCCCGTTTTCATTCTGGGTCATCCGTCTCCTCCTCTAACCCTGAGGCGGATAGGCTCTCCTCTGAACTGTGCACAGTTTGGGCCCGGGTTCAATCGAACTTAGAAAAGGCTCAAAGTTCTCAAACTCAAGGCCGATAGGAGACGTTCAAGGGGGGTGAATTTTCAGGTTGGGGATAAGGTATGGTTGTCCTCCAAGAATCTCTCTCTTAAGGTAGATTCTAAAAAGTTTGCTCCTCGTTTTATTGAACCATATAAGATCACGGAGGTGATTAACCCGGTATCTTTTAGGTTGGAGCTGCCCGAGTCATTCCACATTCATAATGTGTTCCATAAGTCTCTACTTAAAAAATATTTTGAACCGGTAGTACCATCAAAAGCATCGCCTCCGCCGGTTCTTGTTAATGATGCTGTCGAGTATGTGGTGTCTAAAATAGTGGATGTCAGGAAGGTGCGTAATTCCTTGCAGTACCTGATTCACTGGAAGGGATATGGACCTGAAGAGAGATCTTGGGTACCTGCCAGGGAGGTTCATGCTCCTTGACTTGTTCGAAAATTTCATTTAGAACTCCCTGAAAAGCCATCGCCTGAAGTCTTGGGTCCGGTGGCCCCTCGTAAAAGGGGGGGTACTGTAACGGGGTTCCGAAGGTGCACTCGGTCCCCCATTGCCCGCAGAACTGTTGCTTAGCTTTGGGAATGAGGATCTGTGTTTGACCTCATTCCCAGGGTGGCTTTACTAGCTGGGTGGCTCCCTGCTCCTAGTCTGCCTTGAGCGCCAAGCTGATCACTCGGTGCTCGACTGGTTGGTCTGTCGGTCATGTGACGCTGGCCACATCACATGACCCTCACTCCCCACTATAAATACAGGCAGCCTGCTGGCCACAGGTTGCCTGTTAATTTAGGTTCCACCTGTGATTTGGTCTTTCCTGGCGTACTTACCTCCTGCTGAATTCCTGACGATCCTCTGCCTGCTCCTTGTGTACTTTGCTGCTCTCCTGGTATTTGACCCAGGCCTCCTCCTGACGATCCTCTGCTGACTCCTTTGGAACTTCACGTCTCTCCTGGTATTTATGACCCCGGCTTCTCCTGACAATTCTCTGCTTGCTCCATTTGTACTTTGTAGCTTTTCTGGTATTGACTCGGTCCGTTCACGTCCTGTTGTTTGTCTGTCTGTCATCCCTGCACTTTTTCCAAGTTAGGGATTGTCGTCCAGTTGTCCCCTGTCATTAGGACTCGCGAGGCAAGTAGGCAGGGCCAGGGGTAAGGTTGGAGCGCAGTGGTCACTTCCCTCCCCCCTGTGTGTGTGTGTGTGTGTGTGTACGCGACCGTTACAGATATGAAAATCATGAAATGTAGTCCTCAATGTTCATGTTTTCATATTCCATTGTTTTTTAACCAATGCTTAAAGGAACTGTGACAAAATTGGCAAACCACTATATAGGCATACCCTTACTATAAGGAAACAAAATAATGCCTGAAAACAGCTGATCGGTGGGGGTGCCAGGATTCGGACCCCAACTGATCAGATTTTTATGGCATATCCTGAGGATAGGTATCAATAAGGAAGTCCGGTAAAACCGCTATCATGTCTCATAAATCCCCACATATCCTGCCTGTAATGATAGCTGCTGAAAAGTTACTCCACATTTACTTCAGTTGGAAAACCAACAGGCCTGGATCTTAGCAATATTATTCTCTCTATAATTAAGGTAGGACCCTTTTAAAATATACCTTTTATTATTTATCTTTAAAATAAATGCCCCATACTGGTGGCTGATACCAATAAAAGTGCAGGCCTAAGGCCGGGTACTTATTTCTACGCATTTAGCATCCACCAACAATATACAGTTAGTAGATAGGGAGGTTGTGGGCTAGTATCCTTCTATAAGGGGATTCTTTCCCTTTTACAGTCCTCCTCTAGCCTTTGCCCAGGGGTCACCCCTGATGGTGGGGTTTCCCTGTCCGCGTTCATTCCCTACTTTCCCTGTAACACCCTAACAGTGATAGATATATGAACAATTAACATATAGTAAAAAATTATACTGCTGCAACAGAGATGATCGTTGCCTATAAGTCAGGTACCAATAAAGTACCCCACAACACAATACCCCAACGCGTTTCGCCCACTCAAGGGCTCCTCAGGGGGTCTCGGTTCCAATGATACATACACTAGCACTTGCCACAGTGTCTTCCTGGATGAATAAATGAATACATTCACCATATGATTATACCATTTGTCGTCCTGAAAGGATCCTACGGACGTCACAATTAATAATGATGAAACAGACCTCATAAGATGCGACCTGGGCATCTCGCTAGCTCCTATTGATAATGAAGATGCTACTGATTACTCCCAGCTCCTGTCATGACTGCCTCCTCCCAAGGACTCGATGTGGCAGTGGCATGGAAGGGGAAATCTGCTCTTAAAAGGTGCGCGCTCCTCGGACCCTTCCGGCCCGTGGAACGCACGCCGCAGCCTTACTTCCGGTACGGTGGAATGCACTTCCGGTTCCATGGATCGCTACTATATCAGCCTCTAGCGGTTTCTATGGGTAGGTAAGGACGCTGGCGCTCCCGGATCTTAGGAACCCTTACGATATGGGTATTTTATGTCTTTCAACCATCTGATCAAAGTCTATTTAAGTATCAAATGTATGAAGATACACCATAGGAGTGAGCTAATGCGAAGAAGCACATGTATAAAGGGCATGTTTGTCAGTTAAGGGGCATCTATCAGTAGATTTGTGCCTGTTGCATGTGCGCCTGGTAGCTGAAGGCATCTGTGTTTGTCCCATGTTCATATGTGCCCATATTTCTGAATAATATGATGTTTTTTTTATATATCTATAAATGAGCCTCTAGTAGCAATGGGGGCATCACCGTTACACCTAGAGGCTCAGTTCTCTCTGCAACTGCTGTGTCCTCTGCACTTTGATTGACATTTCAAACAGTGAAAATATCACCACGTCTGGACCTGTCAATCAAAGTGTACAGGACCAGGCAGTTGCAGAGAGAGCTGAGCCTCTAGGAGTAATGATAATGCCCCTGTTGCTCTTAGATGCTAATTTACATATATTAAAACATTATTTTTCTCAGCAGTGCGGGCACATATGAACATGGGACCAACACAGATGCCTTCCGCTGCCAAGTGCACATGCAACAGGTCAGACAGTTTCATAGGTACAAATCTGGGGACAGATGCCCTTTAAATTTAAACAATTATTTTTTTTTTATTCAGCCCGCTACCATTCACGTATTTGATCCAGTTATGTGGGGCAGATGATATAGCACATACTCACTGCATAAAGGATGGTTGAAACTTTTTCCCTATTTATAAAATTCACAATACAGACATATTTCATCTAGAAATAATTTCCATTTTATAACACTAAAAAGGACCTTTAATAGGGTAATTTATCTATTATCCCCACTAGAGGTTACAGGTCCTCTTTAAGAAGTTTCCTATGGAATATTATTACACTACATCTTTAACCTCCCAATGGCATTGCGGTCTGAATTGTAGAGACCGTGGGCAATGAAAAGTGGTCTGTATCAGGACATCATTTATTTTATTGTTATACTGTATATCTCTTCCAACTGTGTCAGAGACAACATTATTGAAAAAGAGACCACCAAATGTCATGAGAATTAACCCCGTCCCCTGTGTGTATTTTGCACCTTAGTGACCAGGCATTTTTATTGTCACATTCCAAGAGCTTTATAACATTTTTATTTTTCAGTCAATGTAGCCATAAAAGGACTTGTTTTTTGCCAGACAAATTGTCATTTTCCATCTGACATTTTGGGGTACACATAATGACTGATTAGCTTTTAACTCATTCTAGGAAGGAATGGAAAAAAACAGCAATACCGCCATTTACTTTTGACATAGTTATTTGCGCCACAAACAACATGATAGCTTTACTTGCTGGATCAGTGTGATTACAGGAATACCATACAGCTTTTAACACTTTTGCACAATAAAACCCCTTTTAAAAAAAATACAAGGCACTTCCTAATGTATTGTTATCCATATTGCTTGCACATTATAGAAAAAAACACCAGCCTATGCACACTCCCACGGAAGCACGACCACCACTGATGGATTCCAGGGTGGTCGTAACCATGGATATGAGCAGTGTATAATGTGATGGAAAAATGAATCCAGCCAGCAAAGGAAACAATATGGACAATAACAATACATTAGTAAGTGCCTTATATTACCTTTGTCTACATGATAAATGCCACTTGCTGAAGTGACACAACCTCTTTAATTTCTGCAAGATGACTTGTAGTTTTCACTGGTATCATTTTGGGGTACATAATGCTTTTCAATCACTTTTCTTTCTTTTTTATTTTACAGCATTCACTGTATGGGATAAATTACACGATAATTGTACAGCTTGGGTCATCACAGATGCAGTGATACCAAATATGTGCAGAGATTAATTTTTTTCTATTGAAAAGCATTTTTTCAATGGAAAAAGGTGTGTTTTTAACTTGTAGATTTTTGAAATAAATTTTAATTATTCCTTTTGTTAACCATTTATTTATTACCTACTACTTACTGTATGTAGTACAGTGTATTATGCTTTCAGAAGCATACAATCTATTGGGTTGTGCCTCTGGCATGGCCTAATAGGGCATATACACAGGGCAGACCTGAGGTCCTTCATTGGACCATCGGCTGCCTTTTACAGACATTAGCACCCCACAAATTAATGGGTGCTGTGGTCTATTGTGAGGGCCTGAACGGATCCTATGCATGGAGATTGAGGGAGCTGTTCAGATCCTGTGGAAACCTCAGGTCTTCTGAAGGATCAGAGGCCTGCCATAGCAATGTGTCAGGGCTTCTTAGGAACATAGTAAATATCCCATACACTTTAATGGTAATTCATTGTAGTCTATAAGAGATAAATATTAATATTCAAATCACCACCTTTCCGCATATTAAAAATAAACAATAAAAAATAAAGATCATTGCCATGTCCCAAAATGGTCATACTATTAATATATACATATAAATATCCGGGGGCGGACTGGGAACTTAAAGTGGCCCTGGAAAAAAAAACTAAAATTGGCCCCATTTTGTAGGCAGGTCCAAATTTACAGAAGGCGGGGCAACACAAGTAGGCGGGGTCAACAATACCATAATGCAAAATACCATCCCAGCAGAACCAAATAACATAGTGTAACACAAAATATTTCCCCAAAATCTGGCCCTCTGTGGTGGCCATCAATAGCTACCATCTTCTGTCCTCCTCCTCCAGTTGTCTATGGAGCGGGGGGCTTAGGAGGTAAGTTGCGGGGCACAGCAGTTGAATTCAGGAGGGCATGTTCGGTCACTGGCCAGGTACATGATTACCTGATTCTCACAGCGTTAATTATTGTTGAGAGCTAATTATGGCAGAGAGAAGGACTTGGGTGGCCCCCTGGTGGCATCGGACCACCGGGAAATTTCCCTGTAGTGTGTATGGCCAACCACCCCTGTATATATCTCATACGGTGAATAACATAATGGAAAAATCATCAAAATGGCTAATTTGCCATTTTTTTGTTGCTTTACTCTTCCCGAAATATTTGAACAAAAAGTGATCAAAAAATCATTCACATTCCCAAATAGTATCAATCAAAACTAGTGATTGCCACACAACAAATAAGCCCTCACACATCTCTGTAGACGAAAATCCAGATTAAAAATGTATTGGGGTATTTAGGTATTAAAACACAAGAAATGTCGTACAATATAAATGCTGTATGGCAGTAATCATACTGACCCATATAATGAAGGTTACATGTCACTTTCACCACATAAAAATTAAACCTTTAAAACGATGGTGGAATTATATTTTTTTTCCAGTTCCACCCCATTTGGAATTTTTTTTCCAGCTTCCCACTACGTTGCCTGCAGTGTTAAATGGTGCCCTTAGAAGGTGAACTGTCCTGAAAAAAGCAAGTCCACATATGAAAATGCAATAACGTAAAATAGCTCTGTCCTTAACTGGTTAAGATCATGAGGTAAGCAAATGTTGCTCTTATTTTTAATATTCTTTACTAAAACGTGGAGAGATGGGTTTTTATCTTAACATAAAGTGGTCAGCAGTGAATTGTCCAGCCTCATCATTTCTCTGGATCACTGGAGGATGACACAGCAGAAATGTACATGGGTGGACTGCAGGAAGGTCACTATAAAAAAGGTCTCCTAGTGTCCAGGATTCACAACAGACTTCTAGAGATTCCTCTCTAACAAACTACAACCCAACAGCAACAATGGTGCACTGGACTGCTGAGGAGAGAGCTGCCATTACCTCCACCTGGGCCAAGGTTAATGTTGAACAGGATGGTCATGATGCCCTGACTAGGTAAGGTCATGCATATGTCATAGGCCTCATGTAGACCACCGTATTTTGTATCCGTGTCTGTTCTGCATATTTTTCAGATTGCACACAGACCCTTTCATATCAATGGGTATAGTACATGTCCTATTCTTGTCTGTTTTGTGGACATGAATAGTAATTTCTAGTAATGGGAGTGAGAAAAGTGTGGATTTGACACAGGTGTCCATATTTTGCAGACTAGTCATACGTGAAATACAATACAGACATGGTCGTGTGCATGAGGCCTGATATGTATTGTGCTACTCTACCTATCTGTATATATATTTTTATTTCTTTATATATGATGTATGCATTCTTTATAGGCTGCTGGTCGTGTACCCCTGGACCCAGAGATACTTCAGCAGCTTTGGAAACCTGTCCAACGTCACCGCCATCTCTGGCAACGCCAAGGTGAAGGCTCATGGCAAGAAGGTGCTCACAGCTGTTGGCAATGCCATCCAACATTTGGATGATGTGAAACATTACCTGCATGACCTCAGCAAGTCCCATGCCCAGGAGCTCCATGTGGACCCCGAGAACTTCAAGGTACAGCAGGCAACGCAATTATATTATTATACTAGATTCTTTTCTATCTTCATTCAGCAGGACCTTTGCTGATGTCACCGCGCTCACCACATGGTGAGCGCGATGACATCAGCGAAGGTCCTTTTGCAGGTCCTTTAAGAAGAACAAAGAAGAGGATCCCGGCTGAGTGATCAAGTGGATGAGGTGAGTAATGTGTTTCTTATTGTTTTACCCTCAATTGACATTTGACTTTGCATTCTGTATTAAAGGATGCTATTATTTTCCATTCTAACCATGTTATAATGGAAAATAATAAAGTAAATCAGCTGTTCCAGGCTGCCGTGGCACTGGGATCTGACGATGTACAGATCAGGAGGCTCCGGTGTATAGTGTATACCACCAGCATACCGAACCTCACGTTCACCTTCTGCTCCCAGCTCTGTACACTGCACAATCTCCAGCACTGCAGCAGCAGCCTGAAACAGCTGATTACTGGGGCTTCCGGATGTCAAACTCCCACCAATCTGATATTGGTGACCTATCCAGCAGATAGGTCATCAATATTTGTAGCATGGAGAACCCCTTTAATGTGTTTAACCTCTAGTGACCAGCCTGTTTTGGGCCTTAAAGGGGTTGTCTCACTTCAGCAAATGGCATTTATCATGTAGAGAAAGTTACTACAAGGCACTTACTAATGTACTGTGATTGTCCATATTGCCTCCTTTGCTGGCTGGATTACATTTTTCTTCACATTATACACTGCTTGTTTCCATGGTTAAGAACACCCTGCAATCCAGCAGTGGGGGGTCGTGCTTGCTCACTATAGGAAAAAGTGCTGGACTTTGAGCACTCTCGTGGTCCCAGCCACCAGATAGACCTGTGCTTTTTCCTATAGTGTGTAAGCATGGTCACCACTGATGGATTACAGGGTGGTCGTAACCATGGAAACGAGCAGTGTATAATGTGATCAAGACAGCAAAGGAGGCAATATGGACAATACGAAAAAACTTTTTTTGAATGGAAAAAGGTGTATTTTTTCAAACTTGTAATTTTTTTAATTTAATAAAACTTCTTTATTTACTTTTTTAACTATTTAACAGTCCCACAAGGGGACTTTAATAGGCAATCTTTTGATCTCTTCTATAATTCTCTTGTACTGCTTAAGCAGTGCTATACTGACAGTCACCAGCACAGGCTGCGCCAGAGAGGCATGGCCAGTTAGGATACACTACAGGCAGGTCTGGGCCTTAATTAGGCTTCAGACTGCTGTGCACAGGCATCGGCACCCTGCAATGTCATTTGTGGGGTGTCAATGCGAGACAGAGGGAGTCCGCTCCCTCTGTATAAGGCCTCTTGCACGCAAACGTACAGTATTTTCTTTCATTGTCCATTAAGTTTTTTTTGCAGACCGTATGAGGAACCATTCACTTCAATGGTTCCTCAAAAAAAAAACGGAAGGTACTCCGTGTGCATTCCGTTTCCGTATGTCCGTATTTCCGTTCCACAAAATAATAGAACACGCATTATGGACAAGGATAGTACTGTTCTATTAGGGGCCAGCTGTTCTGTTCTGCAAAATACGGAATGCACACGGATGTCATCCGTATTTTTTGCGGATCCATTTTTTGCGGACCGCAAAATACATACGGTCGTGTACAAAAGGCCTAACACATATGCTACTGTCACTATTGGCCACTGCATCTGAGGCACCTCTGTTGGTACAGGCTTTAGAGAAGGAGGCTCTAATATGAGAGCCCCTGGTCTCCGCTGCACAGAAGACTTGGGCAGAGCTTAGACTGGGCTGCCATAAAAAGGTGGTGGCCAAGCCTAAGGGCCCTTAGTTACTGTCATAAAAAGGCATATTGGTGGTCACTAAGGGGTTAGTAAACTAGTAACATTCTAACAGTTAAACCAGTCATTACATATATATATATGTTTACTCAGGGCAGTCTTTAATGCAGGGCAAAAGGGGCAGCTGCCCGAGGCCCAGTTGCTCCTGGGGGACCCAAGTCAGCTGCCTCTTGAACCCCGCTGGTCACTGGAGGACCTTTCATGGGTCCATACTTTATTAACTAAGTACCAGGACATGTAGGGCATACATGGGGGATGTCCCTGCACTTACTATTATTTATTGGGCCGCTGTGGCCCCCGTTACATTCTCCTGCACTGTATGCTAAGTAACAGCATCAGAACACCAGGGAGGAGACATCAGCTTTTCTCCCTGGGCGTTCCTTCTCCCTGGCTGTAGCGCTGTCCAATCGCAGCGCAGAACGTCACAGCCAGGGAGAAGGAACGCCCAGGGAGAAAAGCTGATGTCTCCTCCCTGGTGTTCCAATGCTGTTTTCTTAGCATACAGCGTGGGAGAATATAACTGGGGCCACAGCGGCCCAACGGAGCGGTGCCCAGAAATAATAGTAAGTGCAGGGACATCCCCCATGTCCTGGTACTTAGTTAATAAAGTATGGACCGGTCGCCGGAACTCTGGCAATCCAGACGCAAACAGATGCATTAATCAGACGGATCCGGATGCAGATCCGTCTGACAAATGCATTGAAATACCGGATCCGTTTCTCCGGTGTCACCCGGCAAGTGACCAGGTATTAATCTTTTTTCACAGATTTAAAGGTCTGCGCATGCGGGGACCAGAAGAACGGGTCTGTCAAAGCAGAGATTTCAATGGAAATTAATGCCGACTCCGGCATTCTGGCAAGTGTTTAGGATTTTTGGCCGGAGAGAAAAATGCAGCATGCTGCGGTATTTTCTCCGGCTAAAAAACGCAAGAGGGACTGAACTGATGCATCCTGAATGGAATGCTCTCCATTCAGAATGCATTAGGATAAAACTGATAATTTTTTTTACGGTATTGAGCCCCTAGGACGGAACTCAATGCCGGAAAAGAAAAACGCTAGTGTGAAAGTACCCTAAAAAGTTAACAATCCTCAACAATAACTAGCTTATGAGATGGAATTTACACCGCCATTGTAGTGTGCAAAACTGGCATAATTTTAAAGTCTAACATATTCCTATAACTATTGGCCTAGTTTCCACTTATTGTTTTATTCTTCTTTCACAGCGCCTTGGAGAAGTTTTGGTCATCGTCTTGGCCTCCAAGCTGGGATCTGCATTCACCCCTCAGGTCCAGGCTGCCTGGGAGAAGTTCATCAACGTCTTGGTGGCTGCCCTGAGCCAAGGCTATTTCTAAATCAACATGACATTGTTTATTACTAATAATTTTGTCTCATTGAATGGAAAATAAAAAAATATTTATAACTCAATATGTGGCTGCGGTAATGCAACGACCTGCAGGGGGAATGCTGTGAGGAGGACTGGAGTGGTGGTGGTGGTCAAAAGGATGGATGCAGTACATGTTCATGGTGGCGTTCCCCACACTGACACTCCCTGGGTTTGTGGAGTGGTTGGAGGAGCTCAACACTTCTTCCCCTCAGGGCACACCCTGAACTTAGGGATCCTCCTTGATGGTAGCCAGGATGCCCTTGATGTTGGTTGTGTGGGTAGCTAGGTGCAAGGCAGGAAGACAGGATAATTGCAAGGCACCAGCAAATGGATGGTGGACTCAAAGATCAGACCCGTTTGGTTGCTATAAAATAAAGTCATTTATCTTTACTGAATAGACAATGGGACTAGTAGTACAGACAAAGGCTCAGTTCTGAAATGTATTACAGCGTAGAATCTCCCCAATAGCTGTGTATAGGCATAAGTAAGGGTTCATTCACACGACTGTATTTTCAATCCGCATCCAATCCCTTCCAGACCCATTCATTTTAATTGGGGTGCAAAAGATGAGGACAGCACACTGTGTGCTGTCTGCATCCGTCCGTTCCGCGGCCCCACAAAAAAAAAATAAAAAAATTTAAGAACATGTCCTATTCTTATCCATATTGCGGACAAGAATAGGCATTTCTAACATGAGGCAAGATGCGCTGATCCACAAAATACAGAATGCACACGGCTGGTATCTATGTTTTGTAAATTTGCAATTTGCTGACTGTAAAATGGATTTGGTCATGTGAATGCCCCCTAAGTTCACTTTTCAATCTTTTCAAATAGCCACAAGTGCGCAGATCTGTTCTCATTAACTCTTTCTGCAATTCCCAGACTGCAGGGTGCAGATGCAAGTTCCGGACCGCCAGTCTGTCTCAGTGTGGTGAGTGCTGAAGCAATATACCCTTTTCCACTGCAGTTATAAGAATAAATAAGGTATAATACAAAAGGAAACTCATGTCCGGCAGGCCAATTGAAAGCCACACACCACCGCACACTCTAGCAGAGAGGGAATCCAACAGATAGACAGGCAGCACTCGGGATTAAAACCTATGTCTCATTTCAATCACAAGATCTTAATAATGCCATGCATACACAGTTTAAATAGTCTGCTTTTCTCCCCAGGTCGCGGGTGTGTGAATACACGACTGTTGAATTAAAGGAGTTGCCGGTTCAGAGCTGAACCCGGCCATAACCTCATCTTCACTCATTAGGCATGTATGAATGGAGAATCCGAGCATTTCTTGTGCAGGGCAAGGTCTGTTTTGTTTTCTTCCCCACTATACTAGGCGGAGGCAGTAGCAGTGACATCCTGGTGACACCTCTGGCACAAATGGGCAGTCTATAGTGCTGCCTTAGGCTCTAAAACAGCCTAGGGCAGCGCTATAAGACCGTCCAATTTGTATCAACATTTATCTACTCTTCTATTGATACATTTTTTTATATCTTTTCCATCTCTTGACTAAGCAACAATTACAGCAAGGTTTGACCGGACTATAGGGTCACGTTAATGTATATTCTGTGTTTTTATTATTATCCCAATGCAGCTTGTCATGGGCACCAACATACTAAGTAAGGCTTTGTTCCATGTAGTCTGATGCCAGTCTCGCTGTGTATCTTCACTCTCTCTTTACATTTACCCCTGGGGAAGGGACCTCCTGGTGGCCACCCGAGTTTAGGGAGGTCCCCCCCCCTTCCCCCACCTTTGTGTGGGTTACTCCTGACCCCCATTTGGCAGGTGCAGACTAGGGTTAATGCGGGGTTAATGCTGGGATCTGGTTTAGGGGTGAGGAGGCGGGTGTCCAGCAGAACATATAAGCCACTGTCCCGCCTCTTCTCTCCCCCTTTGAGCGGAAGCGCTGTGTCCCTCCCTGGAAGTTGGCAGTTAGGTTTCTTCTTTTCAATTTGTGGTTTTGTATGTGGTGCGGTTGGAATCTTTAAGTAGGCAAGGTGCCTGGTTGAATTTGTAAGTCACAGCTGGCGGCAGGTTAATACAACGGAGAGGTGTTGGAGGAAAATGGGCGGAACTGGCAGAATGCACAGTGCTGAGGTTTATGGTTTTGCCGTTTAAATAATTAGCTGTGGCCGATTACTACCCAACAACAATAAAGTGGTTAAAAGAGGAACAGTGTCAGTGTCCTTATTGAAGGGGTTTCTAAGTATTGGTGAGGGGCCAGTAGGAGGATGGAGTTTCAACCACCCCCCCTTCCCCCTTTCCTGATTATAACAACAGTCTTCACCAAGATGTCACTCCAGGTCTTTATCACTTTTATCCTGTTCCGTGACAGTTTTCTTCTTGCTTGCTGTAATGCAAGGCACCAACGAAACAGACCAGTGTAGATGAAGCAAGAGGTTTATTCAAAAGAAAATAAACAAAGTCCAGGCAAACTTCACTGGTAACAAATAACAGGAATACGAAAATGAGGGGAAGCCAGGTGTAGTCCCAATCCGTGTTTTACATCACTGTGCACACTTGCCAGATGAAAGGATGGGTCACGGAGGATTCCGGATCCTGGGTCCCACTGGGAAGGAGTCCAGGTAACCTTCAGTCACTAGCACAAGTATATAAGACCTGTATCTGGAAAGGGAAGGATAACAGTGGGCAGTGACCGATCGGGGAGACCACCTTTTATGTGCTTGCTAACAAATCCCAGGGCGCCAAGTGTCCACTCCCCATAGGTCATGAATCTGCCCTACACCTGTGTACAAGGCCTTAGTCGGTCATTGGCCAATTAGACCAACGCCAGCCCCCTAATCTACTTTGAATTTGTGGCCAGGTGCTATTCCCATCACTGGTCAGCGAAGCGCAGACGCGCGACCGTGCATCCCCTTGCGGACCTCTTCTTGAGTGAACACACGGATGCCCGACAGGCTCAGCGAGAGTATGCGAGCGCATCGACATGGACACCGAAGTGGAATCTGCAAGAGTTACTGGAGACAAGCCCGGCCGCGGCGTACTGCCACTAGCCTGACCAACCTGTCCCCGAGACCCCAGCGGTCTTCCCCTCCGGCGCACATGCGAACGCATCCCCGCATCGGTTTGCAAAGGGGTCGGATCTGATGTATCAGTGGAGACACGCGTAACCTGTCCCGCCACTCCACGAGGACCCTTTTTGGTCACACCGGAGTGCGAGACAGGTGAGCATCTTACACTTGCCTGTTAGGCCTCTTTCACACGGGCGTTGCGGGAAAAGGTGCGGGTGCGTTGCGGGAACATGCGCGATTTTTCTGCGCGAGTGCAAAACATTGTCGTGCGTTTTGCACGCGCGTGAGAAAAATCGGCATGTTTGGTACCCAAACCTGAACTTCTTCACAGAAGTTCGGGCTTGGGATCGGTGTTCTGTAGATTGTATTATTTCCCCTTATAACATGGTTATAAGAGAAAATAATAGCATTCTGAATGCAGAATGCATAGTACAATAGAGCTGGAGGGGTTAAAAAAAATAAAATTAAAATTAAACTCACCTTAATCCACTTGATCTCGCAGCCCGGCTTCTCTTCTGTCTTCATCTTTGCTGTGTGCAGGAAAAGGACCTGTGGTGACGTCACTCTGGTCATCACATGTTCCATCACATGATCCATCACCATGGTAAAAGATCATGTGACGGACCATGTGATGACCGGAGTGATGTCCCCACAGGTTCTTTTCCTGCACAGAGCAAAGAAGAAGACAGAAGAGAAGCCGGGCTGCGCGATCAAGTGGATTAAGGTGAGTTAAATTATATATTTTTTTTTTAACCCCTCCAGCGCTATTGTACTATGCATTCTGTATTTAGAATACTATTATTTTCCCTTATAACCATGTTATAAGGGAAAATAATAATGATCGGGTCTCCATCCCGATCGTCTCCTAGCAACCGTGCGTGAAAATCGCACTGCATCCGCACTTGCTTGCGGATGCTTGCGATTTTCACGCAACCCCACTCATTTCTATGGGGCCTGCGTTACGTGAAAAACGCACAAAAAGGAGTATGCTGCGATTTTCACACAACGCACAAGTGATGCATGAAAATCGCCGCTCGTGTGCACAGCCCCATAGAAATGAATGGATCAGGATTCAGTGCGGGTGCAATGCGTTCAACTCACGCATCGCATCCGCGCAGAATACTCGCCTGTGTGAAAGGGGCCTTTATAGGTTTGAGTAGAGAATTTGAGTTTTGTTTTGATGCGTGATCTCTTGCTATGGCCCTGGAAAAAATACTAAAAGTGGCCCCATTTTGTAGTTGAATCCAAACTGATGAAAGGCAGGGCCATCAATACCATACTGTGGCACATTATACCACACCAACAGAGCCAAATACCACAGTCCATCACAAAATACTGCCAGCAGCACAATATATGTCCCCAAAAACTTCCACTGGCCGACCATGAGGAGGGTCCAGGTGGCTCACTGGACATTGGCCCACCAGTAAATTTCCCTGTGAGGTCTATGGCCAATCCGTCCCTGCATACTGTGAATAGAAACAATTAATCTAGAATCATTTAGGGTTACTAAGCTCTTCACCAGAGACCTGTCTCTGACCATCAGAACACCTGGAGTATTCAGAACATTTGTTGTAATACTGGAACAAAGTGAACACAAGGGGGGTCATTTATCAAAACTGGTGTAAGGTAGAACTGGCTTAGTTGCCCATAGCAACCAATCAGATTCCACCTTTCATTTTTCAGAGCTGCTTTGGAAAATGAAAGGTGGAATCTGATTGGTTGCTATGGGCAACTAAGCCAGTTCTACTTTACACCAGTTTTGATAAATGACCCCCAATGTATGCATATGGTGACTAGTATACCACACCTACCCATATGGCATCCACTGCATGATCAAGACATAGAACTATCAGAACACCCATTGGGTAAAAACTTTTTAGTCACCTTTTTGCAACTTAACCTAAGGTCCATCTCAGCGGTTGTTGTACTGATCTGGTACCCATTCAAGTAGTACCACACCCAATCAAGGAGGATATATATATATATATGTGTACTGTGCCTTGTACCGCATTACATATGTCATAAGTAAAGGTGGATTTAGTTTAGACGGGACAATTTTGCAGCCGATTGTTACATATAAGCGTTTAATAGAACAGGTTCTGTAGACATCTATGTGGAATCAGCTGACGACTGTGTAAAAGGAGTGCGCTTCTGTAGTGTCCCACTAGGTAGGGGTGGTCACTACACAAGGGTCACGTGTTACTCCTACTCCTAAGGGACAGTAATATTATATTTAACCATGTACTTTAATGTATTTTCTATGTGTTTTTACATGTATTGTTCCCCTGTGATATGCATAGCAGGCCTATTAAGGTGTAGTTAGGCATCCTAGACACTAGAGGGAGATAGGGAGCCCCTAGTATAAATGTTCAGGCCCAGACAGGGAGGAGTTAGTCTGTAGTCAGGAGTCTGTGGACAGAGAAGTGAGAGGGCATCTTAGCCAGAGATATGCTGAGGGCGTCCTCCTGACATGCAGCTAGATAGTCCTGGCTGTTAGTTGCTACCAGGAAGAACTCTAGCCTGCCAGTTGATAAAGTGAGCCTCAGTTAGCTCAGAAGACTACCCCAAGAGAAGAGCCGTTATGCAGGCCATAGACTTCTATTATGACAGAATGAATAACGGAATGCCTATAAAGGCATTCCGTCAATGAATTGCATTATGGTCCGTGGTAACGGAATCCATAACGCAATTCAGCATATATCCCAACCATAACTCGAACTTGAACTTCAAAATATGAAGTTCGCTCATCCCTAATAACAATCACCTAATACAATCTAACATAGTCTTATGTAATATAAAGCTCCACGGGCACAGTTATTATTTTATAATACACTGCTCAAAAAAATAAAGGGAACACAAAAATAACACATCCTAGATCTGAATTAATTAAATATTCTTCTGAAATACTTTGTTCTTTACATAGTTGAATGTGCTGACAACAAAATCACACAAAAATTAAAAAATGGAAATCAAATTTTTCAACCCATGGAGGTCAGGATTTGGAGTCACACTCAAAATTAAAGTGGAAAAACACACTACAGGCTGATCCAACTTTGATGTAATGTCCTTAAAACAAGTCAAAATGAGGCTCAGTAGTGTGTGTGGCCTCCACGTGCCTGTATGACCTCCCTACAACGCCTGTGCATGCTCCTGATGAGGTGGCGGACGATCTCCTGAGGGATCTCCTCCCAGAACTGGACTAAAGCATCTGCCAACTCCTGGACAGTCTGTGGTGCATAGAGCGAGACATGATGTCCCAGATGTGCTCAATTGGATTCAGGTCTGGGGAACGGGCGGGCCAGTCCATAGCATCAATGCCTTCGTCTTGCAGGAACTGCTGACACACTCCAGCCACATGAGGTCTAGCATTGTCTTGCATTAGGAGGAACCCAGGGCCAACCGCACCAGCATATGGTCTCACAAGGGGTCTGAGGATCTCATCTCGGTACCTAATGGCAGTCAGGCTACCTCTGGCGAGCACATGGAGGGCTGTGCAGCCCTCCAAAGAAATGCCACCCCACACCATTACTGACCCAATGCCAAACCGGTCATGCTGGAGGATGTTGCAGGCAGCAGAACGTTCTCCACAGCGTCTCAAGACTCTGTCACGTCTGTCACATGTGCTCAGTGTGAACCTGCTTTCATCTGTGAAAAGCACAGGGCGCCAGTGGCGAAATTGCCAATCTTGGTGTTCTCTGGCAAATGCCAAACGTCCTGCACGGTGTTGGGCTGTAAGCACAACCCCACCTGTGGACGTCGGGCCCTCATATCACCCTCATGGAGTCTGTTTCTGACCGTTTGAGCAGACACATGCACATTTGTGGCCTGCTGGAGGTCATTTTGCAGGGCTCTGGCAGTGCTCCTCCTGTTCCTCCTTGCACAAAGGCGGAGGTAGCGGTCCTGATGCTGGGTTGTTGCCCTCCTATGGCCTCCTCCACATCTCCTGATGTACTGGCCTGTCTCCTGGTAGCGCCTCCATGCTCTGGACACTACGCTGACAGACACAGCAAACCTTCTTGCCACAGCTCGCATTGATGTGCCATCCTGGATAAGCTGCACTACCTGAGCCACTTGTGTGGGTTGTAGACTCCGTCTCATGCTACCACTAGAGTGAAAGCACCGCCAGCATTCAAAAGTGACCAAAACATCAGCCAGGAAGCATAGGAACTGAGAAGTGGTCTGTGGTCACCACATGCAGAACCTCTCCTTTATTGGGGGTGTCTTGCTAATTGCCTATAATTTCCACCTGTTGTCTATCCCATTTGCACAACAGCATGTGAAATTGATTGTCACTCAGTGTTGCTTCCTAAGTGGACAGTTTGATTTCACAGAAGTGTGATTGACTTGGAGTTACATTGTGTTGTTTAAGTGTTCCCTTTATTTTTTTGAGCAGTGTAGTATATTTATTTGAATTTTTTCACAGTTTAGTCACACTTTAAAGAGGTTTTCTGAGACTGATATTAATGTTCTATTCTTAAGAGAGGTCATCAATATCAGATCAGTGGGGGTTCGACACCCAGGACCCCCAACAAATAGCTGTTTAAGGAGGCTGCGGCAAGCGCCATGGCCTCCTTGCAATCTACCAAGCACAGTGCAGACCATTGTGCAGCGGTTGTGCTTGGTTGTGTATTGCAGCTCAGTCACATTCTCTTGAATGGGACTGACCTGTGTATAGACCATGTGACTGATGAACGTAACGTCACTGGCTTAGGAAAAGATTGTCAGGGTTTGACACATGGGACCCCCACCGTTCAGCTGTTGTGACAACACGTCCATTGGTCACATGGCCTAGGCACAGCTCAGCCCTAATGAAGTGAAAGGGGCTGAACTGTAACGTCAAGCACAGCTGCTATACAATGTACGGCGCTGTGCTTGGTAAGCAAGGAGAATGTTGCAGCAGGTGCATTCTCAAACAGCTGAGCGTCAGGGATCCCGGATGTTGGACCCCACCATGAACGTAACGTCACTGGCTCAGGAAAAGATTGGCAGGGTTTGACACCCGGGACCCCCGCCGATCAGCTGTTTGAGAAGGGGTTCTGCAGTTTGTTTAAATTGATGATCTATTCTCTGGATAGATCATCAGCATCTGACCGGCGGAGGTCTGACACCCCGGACCCCCGCCGTTCAGCTGTTTGAGAAGGCAGCGGCGCTCCAGGAGCGCCGCGGCCTTCTCCCTGTTTACCTGGCCTGGGCGGGACTAAACTCTGTTCACTTGAATGGAGCTTAGCCCCGCCCAGGCCAGTGATACTAGTCGTCACGTCACTGGGCTAACGGTAAACAGTGAGAAGGCCGCTGCGCTGTTGGAGTGCCGCTGCCTTCTCAAACAGCTGATCGGCAGGGCTCCCAGGTGTCAGACCCCCGCCGGTCAGATGCTGATGATCTATCCAGAGGATAGATCATCAGTTTAAACAAACTGCAGAACCCCTTTAAAACAATATAACAAAATAATAGCAAAAACAGGTGCACGCTGCAATCTTACTAAACCCTCAAACTGATTTTAAAATTGAGAGATTAGTCAACATATCCTACGATGTAGGACATGTCTAAGCCCGGGCACCACGCCAAGGTTTCTCAAGTAGCCCGGGACCTAACACTCTCCTAACTGAGCCGTATGGGCATTACCAGGAGCCAGTGGGCAAATTACAGGAGCATGAGGCCGACTCACAAACAACTCACCAGTTACCTCCAGCATGTAACCATGCTTGCAGTGGGAGGAGGGAGGAGTCTGCGAGTCCCACTCAAGACTGGCTGATATAGCCGTAGGATATGTTGACTAATCTCTCAATTTTAAAATCAGTTTGAGGGTTTAGTAAGATTGCAGCGTGCACCTGTTTTTGCTATTATTTTGTTATATTGTTATATTAATTATCACATCCGCACTTGTTACCTCGTGTATGATGTCTATTGTGGTACTTGTGGTTCGCCGCGGGCATCCTCCACCGTATGCATTTTGCTGGGGATTGCCATTAGCAACGGGCCACAAGTGCAGGATTTGCTCCCCTATATATATGCACGACTGCATGTGGGTTTGAGCAACTCCTGCTAATGCCACGCTAGTCTTTTCAGTTTGTATATATAGAGAACCCCTTTAAATACTAATGACCTATCCTCTGGATAGGTCATCAGAATCTCATTGGTGGAGGTCAGACACTCACCCCTTCAGCTATTTGAGAACCGCTGTGTTCTCTCAACTCTCCCTAGGCCAAGTGACTACACGTGTATCAGTCACATGACCTACAGTAGGTCCAGCTCAGTCTAATAGAAGTGAATGGGGCTGAGCTGCGATACCAAACACAGCCACAATAAAATGTACGGCGCTGTGCGTGGTTATTAAGGAGAAGGCAGTGGTGCTCACAGGAGTGCCGGTGCCTTCTCAATCAGCTGATCAGCGGGGATCTTGGATGTTGGACACCCACCGATCAGATACTGATGACCTGTCCTCTGGATTTAAGTCTCAGAAAACCCTTTTAAGTAGTGGTTTCTTCTTTCCTTTCTAGCACAAGGGTCCAGGTGATATTGCTTTCTCTACACTGCCTATAATGACACCCCTGGATATAGTCAAAGGCATTAGACTTGCTAGTAGAGTAATTAAGAGACATACTGTGGTCTTGCAGAAAAGCAGTAAATGCAGTTTTCTACCATTTTGTTGACTGAGCGCATAACTTACAGATTTACATGAGAGATAAAAGGGTGGAGAAGCACTTTGTAGAAGGGTTTGACTTGACGTTTGCACTTCTGCTTTGCCAATAATTCAGACAAACCATTACCCTGTGATACCTCTACACTTTTTAGACATAGGCAATGGTGCAATTTATGTTAAATAAATGTCTCTGGTAGAGATTACTTTTATGACTATTCCAGCTACAATATATTGTGTTCATTTTTGTTTCTTCTCTTATAAGCATGTATTCAAAAATCTTAAAAAAATACATCAACATACTTTATTTATGAGAAAAGGAGGGCGATAAGGTAATGATAAATTGGATTTATGATCCGTCTTTTTATACAGGCATACTTCACTCAATTATTGTATTTTGAGTCTGTTATTGCAATTTTTTTACTGATTTTAAAGCTGAGGATGTAAGAATTTGATCATTTAAAACACAGCAATTTATTCATCAAAAGGGACATTCTAGTATCAACAGATTTACCATAAAATAGCCAGGAGTCAAACCACTTATTGCGGATCCATTCACAAACATCTCCTGGCCACAATCCCACCCCTGCTTGTGGTGACTGAAGGCTACAAAAGTTATGTTTGATGTTCTTGAGTCAAAAGAAAGAAAAGGATATGAAAATCATGAAATGTAGTCCTTAATGTCCATGTTTTCATATTCCATTGTTTTTTAACCAATGCTTAAAGGAACTGTGACAAAACTGGCAAACCACTATATAGGCATACCCTTACTATAAGGAAACAAAATAATGCCTAAAAACAGCTGATCGGTGGGGGTGCCAGGATTCGGACCCCAACTGATCAGATTTTTATGGCATATCCTGAGGATAGGTATCAATAAGGAAGTCCGGTAAAACCACTATCATGTCTCATAAATCCCCAGATATCCTGCCTGTAATGATAGCTGCTGAAAAGTTACTCCACATTTACTTCAGTTGGAAAACCAACAGGCCTGGATCTTAGCAATATTATTCTCTCTCTAATTAAGGTAGGACCCTTTTAAAATATACCTTTTATTATTTATCTTTAAAATAAATGCCCCATACTGGTGGCTGATACCAATAAAAGTGCAGGCCTAAGGCCGGGTACTTATTTCTACGCATTTAGCATCCACCACAATTGTAACGTACAAACAATACACAATATACAGTTAGTAGATAGGGAGGTTGTCGGCTAGTATCCTTCTATAAGGGGATTCATTCCCTAGTACAGTCCTCCTCTAGCCTTTGCCCAGGGGTCACACCTAATGGTGGGGTTTCCCTGTCCACGTTCCTTCCCTACTTTCCCTGTAACACCCTAACAGTGATAGATATGTGAACAATTAACATATAGTAAAAGATTATAATTGCTGCAACAGAGATGATCGTTGCCTATAAGTCAGGTACCAATAAAGTACCCCACAACACAATACCCCAACGCGTTTCGCCCACTCAAGGGCTCCTCAGGGGGTCTCGGTTCCAATGATACATACAATAGCACTTGCCACAGTGTCTTCCTGGATGAATAAATGAATACATTCACCATATGATTATACCATTTGTCGTCCTGAAAGGATCCTACGGACGTCACAATTAATAATGATGAAACAGACCTCATAAGATGCGACCTGGGCATCTCGCTAGCTCCTATTGATAATGAAGATGCTACTGATTACTCCCAGCTCCTGTCATGACTGCCTCCTCCCAGGGACTCGATGGGGCAGTGGCATGGAAGGGGAAATCTGCTCTTAAAAGGTGCGCGCTCCTCGGACCCTTCCGGCCCGTGGAACGCACGCCGCAGCCTTACTTCCGGTACGGTGGAATGCACTTCCGGTTCCATGGATCGCTAATATATCAGCCTCCAGCGGTTTCTATGGGTAGGTAAGGACGCTGGCGCTCCCGGATCTTAGGAACCCTTACGATATGGGTATTTTATGTCTTTCAACCATCTGATCAAAGTCTATTTAAGTATCAAATGTATGAAGATACACCATAGGAGTGAGCTAATGCGAAGAAGCACATGTATAAAGGGCATGTTTGTCAGTTAAGGGGCATCTATCAGTAGTTTTGTGCCTGTTGCATGTGCGCCTGGTAGCTGAAGGCATCTGTGTTGGTCCCATGTTCATATGTGCCCATATTTCTGAGTAATATGATGTTTTTTTTATATATCTACAAATGAGCCTCTAGTAGCAATGGGGGCATCACCTTTACACCTAGAGGCTCAGCTCTCTCTGCAACTGCTGTGTCCTCTGCACTTTGATTGACATTTCAAACAGTGAAAATATCATCACGTCTGGACCTGTCAATCAAAGTGTACAGGACCAGGCAGTTGCAGTGAGAGCTGAGCCTCTAGGAGTAATGATAACACCCCCGTTGCTCCTAGAGGCTCATTTACATATATTAAAGATTATTTTTCTCAGCAGTGCGGGCACATATGAACATGAGACCAACACAGATGCCTTCAGCTGCCAAGTGCACATGCAACAGGTCAGACAGTTTCATAGGTACAAATCTGGGGACAGATGCCCTTTAAATTTAAACAATTTCATTTTTTTATTTTTTTATTCAGCCCGCTACCATTCACGTATTTGATCCAGTTATGTGGGGCAGATGATATAGCACATACTCACTGCATAAAGGATGGTTGAAACTTTTTCCCTATTTATAAAATTCACAATACAGACATATTTCATCTAGAAATAATTTCCATTTTATAACACTAAAAAGGACCTTTAATAGGGTAATTTATCTATTATCCCCACTAGAGGTTACAGGTCCTCTTTAAGAAGTTTCCTATGGAATATTATTACACTACATCTTTAACCTCCCAATGGCATTGCGGTCTGAATTGTAGAGACCGTGGGCAATGAAAAGTGGTCTGTATCAGGACATCATTTATTTTATTGTTATACTGTATATCTCTTCCAACTGTGTCAGAGACAACATTATTGAAAAAGAGACCACCAAATGTCATGAGAATTAACCCCGTCCCCTGTGTGTATTTTGCACCTTAGTGACCAGGCATTTTTATTGTCACATTCCAAGAGCTTTATAACATTTTTTTATTTTTCAGTCAATGTAGCCATAAAAGGACTTGTTATCCGGGGGCGGACTGGGAACTTAAAGTGGCCCTGGAAAAAAAAACTAAAATTGGCCCCATTTTGTAGGCAGGTCCAAATTAACAGAAGGCGGGGCAACAAAAGTAGGCGGGGTCAACAATACCATAATGCAAAATACCATCCCAGCAGAACCAAATAACATAGTGTAACACAAAATATTTCCCCAAAATCTGGCCCTCTGTGGTGGCCATCAATAGCTACCATCTTCTGTCCTCCTCCTCCAGTTGTCTATGGAGCAGGGGGCTTAGGAGGTAAGTTGCGGGGCACAGCAGTTGAATTCAGGAGGGCATGTTCGGTCACTGGCCAGGTACATGATTACCTGATTCTCACAGCGTTAATTATTGTTGAGAGCTAATTATGGCAGAGAGAAGGACTTGGGTGGCCCCCTGGTGGCATCGGACCACCGGGAAATTTCCCTGTAGTGTGTATGGCCAACTACCCCTGTATATATCTCATATGGTGAATAACATAATGGAAAAATCATCAAAATGGCTAATTTGCTATTTTTTTGTTGCTTTACTCTTCCCGAAATATTTGAACAAAAAGTGATCAAAAAATCATTCACATTCCCAAATAGTATCAATCAAAACTAGTGATTGCCACACAACAAATAAGCCCTCACACATCTCTGTAGACGAAAATCCAGATTAAAAAGTTATTGGGGTATTTAGGTATTAAAACACAAGAAATATCGTACAATATAAATGCTGTATGGCAGTAATCATACTGACCCATATAATAAAGGTTACATGTCACTTTTACCCCATAAAAATGAAACCTTTAAAACTATGGTGGAATTATATTTTTTTTCCAGTTCCACCCCATTTGGAATTTTTTTTCCAGCTTCCCACTACGTTGCCTGCAGTGTTAAATGGTGCCCTTAGAAGGTGAACTGTCCTGAAAAAAGCAAGTCCACATATGAAAATGCAATAACGTAAAATAGCTCTGTCCTTAACTGGTTAAGATCATGAGGTAAGCAAATGTTGCTCTTATTTTTAATATTCTTTACTAAAACGTGGAGAGATGGGTTTTTATCTTAACATAAAGTGGTCAGCAGTGAATTGTCCAGCCTCATCATTTCTCTGGATCACTGGAGGATGACACAGCAGAAATGTACATGGGTGGACTGCAGGAAGGTCACTATAAAAAGGTCTCCTAGTGTCCAGTTCACAACAGACTTCTAGAGATTCCTCTCTAACAAACTACAACCCAACAGCAACAATGGTGCACTGGACTGCTGAGGAGAGAGCTGCCATTACCTCCACCTGGGCCAAGGTTAATGTTGAACAGGATGGCCATGATGCCCTGACTAGGTAAGGTCATGCATATGTCATAGGCCTCATGTAGACCACCGTATTTTGTATCCGTGTCTGATCTGCATATTTTGCAGATTGCACACAGACCCTTTCATATCAATGGGTATAGTACATGTCCTATTCTTGTCTGTTTTGTGGACATGAATAGTAATTTCTAGTAATGGGAGTGAGAAAAGTGTGGATTTGACACAGGTGTCCATATTTTGCAGACTAGTCATACGTGAAATACAATACAGACATGGTCGTGTGCATGAGGCCTGATATGTATTGTGCTACTCTATCTATCTGTATATATATTTTTATTTCTTTATATATGATGTATGCATTCTTTATAGGCTGCTGGTCGTGTACCCCTGGACCCAGAGATACTTCAGCAGCTTTGGAAACCTGTCCAACGTCACCGCCATCTCTGGCAACGCCAAGGTGTAGGCTCATGGCAAGAAGGTGTTCACAGCTGTTGGCAATGCCATCCAACATTTGGATGATGTGAAACATTACCTGCATGACCTCAGCAAGTCCCATGCCCAGGAGCTCCATGTGGACCCCGAGAACTTCAAGGTACAGCAGGCAACGCAATTATATTATTATACTAGATTCTTTTCTATCTTCATTCAGCAGGACCTTTGCTGATGTCACCGCGCTCACCACATGGTGAGCGCGATGACATCAGCGAAGGTCCTTTTGCAGGTCCTTTAAGAAGAACAAAGAAGAGGATCCCGGCTGAGTGATCAAGTGGATGAGGTGAGTAATGTGTTTCTTATTTTTTAACCCTCAATTGACATTTGACTTTGCATTCTGTATTAAAGGATGCTATTATTTTCCATTCTAACCATGTTATAATGGAAAATAATAAAGTAAATCAGCTGTTCCAGGCTGCCGTGGCACTGGGATCTGACGATGTACAGATCAGGAGGCTCCGGTGTATAGTGTATAGCACCAGCATACCGAACCTCACGTTCACCTTCTGCTCCCAGCTCTGTACACTGCACAATCTCCAGCACTGCAGCAGCAGCCTGAAACAGCTGATTACTGGGGGTTCCGGATGTCAAACTCCCACCAATCTGATATTGGTGACCTATCCAGCAGATACAGTACAGACCAAAAGTTTGGACACACCTTCTCATTCAAAGAGTTTTCTTTATTTTCATGACTATGAAAATTGTAGATTCACACTGAAAGGCATCAAAACTATGAATTAACACATGTGGAATTATATACATAACAAACAAGTGTGAAACAACTGAAAATATGTCATATTCTAGGTTCTTCAAAGTAGCCACCTTTTGCTTTGATCACTGCTTTGCACACTCTTGGCATTCTCTTGATGAGCTTCAAAGGGTAGTCCCCTGAAATGGTTTTCACTTCATAGGTGTGCCCTATCAGGTTTAATAAGTGGGATTTCTTGCCTTATAAATGGGGTTGGGACCATCAGTTGCGTTGAGGAGAAGTCAGGTGGATACACAGCTGATAGTCCTACTGAATAGACTGTTAGAATTTGTATTATGGCAAGAAAAAAGCAGCTAAGTAAAGAAAAACGAGTGGCCATCATTACTTTAAGAAATGAAGGTCAGTCAGTCAGCCGAAAAATTGGGAAAACTTTGAAAGTAAGGGCTATTTGACCATGAAGGAGAGTGATGGGGTGCTGCGCCAGATGACCTGGCCTCCACAGTCACCGGACCTGAACCCAATCGAGATGGTTTGGGGTGAGCTGGACCGCAGAGTGAAGGCAAAAGGGCCAACAAGTGCTAAGCATCTCTGGGAACTCCTTCAAGACTGTTGGAAGACCATTTCAGGGGACTACCTCTTGAAGCTCATCAAGAGAATGCCAAGAGTGTGCAAAGCAGTAATCAAAGCAAAAGGTGGCTACTTTGAAGAACCTAGAATATGACATATTTTCAGTTGTTTCACACTTATTTGTTATGTATATAATTCCACATGTGTTAATTCATAGTTTTGATGCCTTCATAGTCATGAAAATAAAGAAAACTCTTTGAATGAGAAGGTGTGTCCAAACTTTTGGTCTGTACTGTAGGTCATCAATATTTGTAGCATGGAGAACCCCTTTTAATGTGTTTAACCTCTAGTGACCAGCCTGTTTTGGGCCTTAAAGGGGTTGTCTCACTTCAGCAAATGGCATTTATCATGTAGAGAAAGTTATTACAAGGCACTTACTAATGTACTGTGATTGTCCATATTGCCTCCTTTGCTGGCTGGATTACATTTTTCTTAACATTATACACTGCTTGTTTCCATGGTTAAGAACACCCTGCAATCCAGCAGTGGGGGGTCGTGCTTGCACACTATAGGAAAAAGTGCTGGACTTTGAGCACTCTCGTGGTCCCAGCCACCAGATAGACCTGTGCTTTTTCCTATAGTGTGTAAGCATGGTCACCACTGATAGATTACAGGGTGGTCGTAACCATGGAAACGAGCAGTGTATAATGTGATCAAGACAGCAAAGGAGGCAATATGGACAATACGAAAAAACTTTTTTTGAATGGAAAAAGGTGTATTTTTTCAAACTTGTAATTTTTTTAATTTAATAAAACTTCTTTATTTACTTTTTTAACTATTTAACAGTCCCACAAGGGGACTTTAATAGGCAATCTTTTGATCTCTTCTATAATTCTCTTGTACTGCTTAAGCAGTGCTATACTGACAGTCACCAGCACAGGCTGCGCCAGAGAGGCATGGCCAGTTAGGATACACTACAGGCAGGTCTGGGCCTTAATTAGGCTTCAGACTGCTGTGCACAGGCATCGGCACCCTGCAATGTCATTTGTGGGGTGTCAATGCGAGACAGAGGGAGTCCGCTCCCTCTGTATAAGGCCTCTTGCACGCAAACGTACAGTATTTTCTTTCATTGTCCATTAAGTTTTTTTTGCAGACCGTATGAGGAACCATTCACTTCAATGGTTCCTCAAAAAAAACATTTCCGTATGTCCGTATTTCGGTTCTACAAAATGATAGAACACGCATTACGGACAAGGATAGTACTGTTCTATTAGGGGCCAGCTGTTCTGTTCTGCAAAATACGGAATGCACACGGATGTCATCCGTATTTTTTGCGGATCCAATTTTTGCAGACCGCAAAATACATACGGTCGTGTACAAAAGGCCAAAAACATATGCTACTGTCACTATTGGCCATTGCATCTGAGGCACCTCTGTTGGTACAGGCTTTAGAGAAGGAGGCTCTAATATGAGAGCCCCTGGTCTCCGCTGCACAGAAGACTTGGGAAGAGCTTAGACTGGGCTGCCATAAAAAGGTGGTGGCCAAGCCTAAGGGCCCTTAGTTACTGTCATAAAAAGGCATATTGGTGGTCACTAAGGGGTTAGTAAACTAGTAACATTCTAACAGTTAAACCAGTCATTACATATATATATATGTTTACTCAGGGCAATCTTTAACGCAGGGCAAAAGGGGCAGCTGCCCCAGGCCCAGTTGCTCCTGGGGGACCCAAGTCAGCTGCCTCTTGAGCCCCGCTGGCCACTGGAGGACCTTTCATGGGTCCATACTTTATTAACTAAGTACCAGGACATGTAGGGCATACATGGGGGATGTCCCTGCACTTACTATTATTTATGGGCGCTGCTCCGTTGGGCCGCTGTGGCCCCCGTTACATTCTCCTGCACTGTATGCTAAGTAACAGCATCAGAACACCAGGGAGGAGACATCAGCTTTTCTCCCTGGGCGTTCCTTCTCCCTGGCTGTAGCGCTGTCCAATCGCAGCGCAGAATGTCACAGAGAGACAGGGAGAAGGAACGCCCAGGGAGAAAAGCTGATGTCTCCTCCCTGGTGTTCCGATGCTGTTTTCTTAGCATACAGTGCGGGAGGATGTAACCGGGGCCACAGCGGCCCAACGGAGCGGTGCCCAGAAATAATAGTCAGTTCAGGGACATCCTACATGTCCTGGTACTTAGTTAATAAAGTATGGACCGGTCGCCGGAACTCTGGCAATCCAGACGCAAACAGATGCATTTATCAGACGGATCCGGATGCAGATCCGCCTGACAAATGCATTGAAATACTGGATCCTTTTCTCCGGTGTCACCTGGCAAGTGACCAGGTATTTATCTTTTTTCACAGATTTAAAGGTCTGCGCATGCGGGGACCAGAAGAACGGGTCTGTCAAAGCAGAAATTTCAATGGAAATTAATGCCGACTCCGGCATTCTGGCAAGTGTTTAGGATTTTTGGCCGGAGAGAAAAATGCAGCATGCTCTCCATTCAGAATGCATTAGGATAAAACTGATAAAAAAAATTCCGGTATTGAGCCCCTAGGACGGAACTCAATGCCGGAAAAGAAAAACGCTAGTGTGAAAGTACCCTAAAAAGTTAACAATCCTCAACAATAACTAGCTTATGAGATGGAATTTACACCGCCATTGTAGTGTGCAAAATTTTAAAGTCTAACATATTCCTATAACTATTGGCCTAGTTTCCACTTATTGTTTTATATTTCTTTCACAGCGCCTTGGAGAAGTTTTGGTCATCGTCTTGGCCTCCAAGCTGGGATCTGCATTCACCCCTCAGGTCCAGGCTGCCTTGGAGAAGTTCATCAACGTCTTGGTGGCTGCCCTGAGCCAAGGCTATTTCTAAATCAACATGTTATTGTTTATTACTAATAATTTTGTCTCATTGAATGGAAAATAAAAAAATATTTATAACTCAATATGTGGCTGTGGTAATGCAACGACCTGCAGGGCGAATGCTGTGAGGAGGACTGGAGTGGTGGTGGTGGTCAAAAGGATGGATGCAGTACATGTTCATGGTGGCGTTCCCCACACTGACACTCCCTGGGTTTGTGGAGTGGTTGGAGGGGCGCAACACTTCTTCCCCTCAGGGCACACCCTGAACTTAGGGATCCTCCTTGATGGTAGCCAGGATGCCCATGATGTTGGTTGTGTGGGTAGCTAGGTGCAAGGCAGGAAGACAGGATAATTGCAAGGCACCAGCAAATGGATGGTGGACTCAAAGACCAGACCCATTTGGTTGCTATAAAATAAAGTATTTTCCAAAATAAAGTGTGCATAAGACAGACCTTGGGATAGAAAATGTATATAAACCCTAGAAATCACCTAGGTGTCTATCCCAAATGAAAATTACAAAAATACACTAAAATAGTGCATGGCGGCACCAGTAACCGTTTGTCCTACCGGTACCGCGGAACAGGATACGGATCGTTCACCACCGACAAGCCTCCGATTGAGGTTTCTCCAAATAAAGGTAGAAGATGAAAAAATAATGTCAGGCAGTGATGCACATGTATGCAGGGTCCCTGTAAAAATCCTATGGCTGACTGATGTGAGTATCCCTAATACTAGATATAGGTAGCAGTCTCACCACAGGGCACTTGTCCTTACAAGGACGACCCCGTCCGGAACCTGTCCCTTACAAAGAATAAACTATATGTCCCTAAAGGATCTAAAAAGAACTCCCTACACGCATGTTTCACTGCCTAAAAAAACAAAATTAAAGGCAATTCATCAGGGGAGATGAGGGAAAATGTACTAGGGATAGGTATAAGATAGGCCCTTCATCCCTAGAGACCAGCCTGACTAGATACTTCAGCCAGTAATGGGGGTATAACCAGATAATGGATACCTCCTAGGGCGGTCCTATAGATAAAGAGACTATGTAACATGCAGTAAAATGATGCAAGAAGAACTGCACATGGGACGCCAACCTGTATGGCATTCCCACCATATTTAAATAGTAACCTGGCTGCCGCCTCCGCCGCCCACAATGTAGCAAGGCCAATGGGCGCATTCGTGCGCTCGCACGTCAGCGCCGCGCATGCGCCCATTGCAGAGACAGGAGCGAGGTCTGAAGCGCACGGAAGTGCCCTGGATGCCGGCTCCTTCCTGCGCATGCGCGGCATCGCTTGTTCTCGCGACGCCGCGGCTGCCAGCTGTGTTGACACTGTAGACAAGGATCGATAACAACCGTCCTCTGATGCTGCAAGGTGGCAGGGCGATCGGAACTCACCCCGCCATCACAGCACATTAGCCCAGAATCGGACCGTCAGCAAAGTACAGTATTTGGGCTACTAGTCAGATAAAGACTAAGATTAAATCTCTGGACTTTGCCAAAAACAGATACAATGATGTTATGACTAGTAGATATATTATTGACACAATAAAATAGAAAAAGTCATATTCCTAATAATTAGAGAAAAGTCAAAGTATAATGGAAAAACCATAGACAGGGTCTGTACCTATACGTAGGTAGGGGCATAGCTGAATCCATCACAGAAAGCAGCTGTAATTCAACTGTTCGTTTAAGCCCGTTGGTGTGACTGTTCGCAAAAGAAAGATCCAGCGGGCTTCACGCTGTAAAAGGATCTTATCCCAATCACCTCCACGTTTAGGGGGGGCAACTGCTTCAATACCATTAACTTTAATGGCACGCGGATCACCTTGGTGGAAATCACACACGTGACGGGCCACAGCCGTATCTCGTCGTTTATCTATGTCGAGGAGATGTTCTCCTATCCGCCTACGTAACTCACGTTTGGTTTTGCCAATATACTCTTTATCACAAATGCACGTGATTTTGTATATTACGCCTACCGTTCTGCAAAAAATGAAATCCCTAATGTCGAATGTACGCCTGAGATTGTTACTGAAAAAAGTCTTTCCTGTAGCAATGCTGTTACAGGCCACACAACCGCTGCACCTGAAACTGCCCACAGGCCGACGGCTAAGCCAGGTATCAGGGGCAGCGGGTGGTAAGAGGTGGCTATGTACCAGCAAATCCTTGAGGCTCTTGCCTCGCCTATATGTCACCTGTGGGTAATCATATAGGACATCACTCACGTCAGGGTCCATCAGGAGAATGGGCCAATGGCGGTCAAGGATCTCTCTTGACTTGTTGGCTGAGCCATCAAATGTGGTTATAAACCTTATCTTTTTGTCCATCTCCTGCTTCTTTTTGGGGACGAGAAGTGTGTCTCTGTGGATGTGGGCTGCTCTCTGAAAAGCCTTTTTCAAAACACAGTCGGGATAGCCCCTAGCCAGAAATCTCTGTCTGAGATCAGCCGCCTGTATTTTGAATTCTTGTTCTACTGAGCAGTTCCTCCGCAGGCGCAGGTATTGCCCATAGGGGATACCTCGCTTCAGAGGCATCGGATGGCTGCTCTGCCAGTGGAGGACTGAGTTGGTCGCTGTAGTTTTGCGATAGATGCTTGTTGAAAGCTACCCCCCACATTTCTTGGAAATGCATACATCTAGAAAGGGTAGTGTTTCATTGCTAATCTCATACGTAAAACGGAGACCGATGGAATTGTTATTAAGGAATTCCACAAAAAGCTTAAAGGCTGTATGGCTAGCACTCCAGATTATGAGGATATCGTCGATGTACCGGGCCCACAGGGTAATGGGCCCGGTCATCGACTACCCCTCTCTAAAAACGGTTGTAGCCTCCCACCAGCCCAGGAGCAGATTGGCGTAGGACGGCGCACAGGAACAACCCATCGCCGTGCCCCTGAGCTGGTGGTACCAAAAGGGGGAAAGCAGTCGGCACTCCTCTGGCAGAGTCGTGGTGCACGCGTCCAGGGTATGAAAAGCCCACTTACAATATGGAACAGAAGACCGGGACTTGACAGGTGAAATCTTCAAACTTTTATTTCAGCATAGGAGGAAATAGCGCAGAAGCGACACGTGTTTCGGCTCAGGTGTGAGCCTTTGTCAAGCATAGTGAACTATTGCATGAAACACATTTAAATAGGCCGCCTACATAGGCGTCGACCGTGATGAAGTCACATCACCATAGGAACGGAGATACAAATCATAAGGTGCAACAATTCTCTACATTGTTGCAACAAGGTACTATGCTGTATGTGATACAATTACATCTTTAAGAGTATTACAGAAAAGAGAAATCAATAGTAGACATGAGATACAATAAATCTAGAAATTACAATAAACATATTCAATGTAATGATAATAATAATCATCTATTTGAGAACTAAATAACCCACTGGCTATCTCAAAATATCGACATATTAAATCTTGCTGCTCTTTTTTCAGATGCTTCATTATTTTCATTTTCTCTGTGACTGAATGAATAAAGAATATATATAGTACATTAAAAATGTAATTACAGTAGAATTTCCTTTGGATCTTACAGGAATGCACTCCAATCATATTCTCGATTTAAACCTTTCGGTTCAATGGTCTGCAGGGTGTGAATCCAAAAACTTTCACGTTTTTTCAGTAATAGCAACCTGTTGCCACCTCTGCGCGGTGGCAGTACCTGCTCAATTATTTGCCAACATACTTAACAAGTGTTCTCATGATTTAATGATACTCACCATAGAACATTTGAACACATCTATTGCTGAGACCAAGATTCATATTTCATCGATTGAACAGCAACTACAGGATTCTCTCACTGCTGAAGATTTGATATCCTTAAAACAAAAGATTGATAAAAATTGCAGCGATCTGAAAAAGGACATTGAAGCTACCAAGCGTAAAAAGTATACGCGTGACTTGGAGGACTATCAGAATAAAAGGATATACAAATGGCAGGACTCGCTGGGTACAGCTATTCCATTGACAAGACGCTTTACACGCCGAACAGGCTCTCAATCATCAGGATCAGGCAGTGATTATTCCACCGGTGTACGCCCTCAGGCGCCTTTTTTAGGACAAAGACGCCGAAGAGGAAGAATACAAGGAGAGCAGGACGGCACTACAGGAGAAACACAAGCGTCTATGACCACCAGGTCCCAGGTATAAACGAGACTTTGCTATATAACATATCATCTAAAAATCTGACTCCTATTCAGGTACAGTTATTGGAGAAAGGTCTATCCTTTAGTCCAACTGAATCATTTGATACTTTTCAGTTTGATATGGACTGTCGCCGATTTTTTAGAAGTGTTAGATTGAAGGCTCATTTTGCAGCAGGTAATGTGTCAGCTTCTGTGATTAATGCACCTGTTACTAGTGGTTTAACATTAAGCAAATTTGGCTTGAGACTGAAAAGTCATTTTCAACCTCCTAAAACACAACATCCAACAGAGGCTTTCATATCTCTGGTGCAAAGGGATTTTGATGCTATTTTGTCTGACATACAACATGATGGTTTAACTATAGCGCATAATTTGTCAAAGGAAGAGAGACAGGCATTACGCAGTATACTGGATGACAAATCTGTCATTTTTAAACCAGCAGATAAAGGTGGCTCTCTAGTTATGCTGGATAGAGAGTACTACATCTCAGAAATTTTGACACAACTGTCCGACAGAGATACTTATCAACCTCTAAATAGAGACCCTGTTTATGATATTAAACGTAAATTAACCAGTATTGTTCACACATACAAAGAATTGGGTCTGCTCGATGAAAAATTGTGTCAATTTCTGATAAATCAACATCCTGTCACACCAGTTTTATACACGTTGCCTAAAATTCACAAATGTATGACAGCCCCCCCGGGACGGCCCATTGTAGCATCAAATGACTCCATCTTATCTGCACCAGCCATGTTGATTGAAAAAGTCCTCACCCCATTAACGAAAAAAATGCCATCTTTTGTACTTGACACTAATCAATTTTTGTTAGAAATTAAAAATTTACGTCTTGAGGTAGGAGATTTATTGGTAACATTTGATGTGTGCAGTCTTTACACATCTATTGAGCACACAAAAGGTCTTACTGCCGTAGAATGGATCTTCTAGTCAAGAAAAACAATTTTTTCTACAATTATTGGCACTGACCTTACAGGAAAATTATTTTCTGTTCCAGGACACATTCTTTCAGCAGAAACGAGGTACCGCGATGGGCTCGCATGCCGCACCGCCGTACGCAAATAGCTATATGTCGTGGCTTGAGGAGAAATTCATATACGTAAATCCATTATATAAACAATCGTGTATTGCCTGGCGTCGTTTTATAGACGACATTTTTTGCGTATGGCGGGGCGGCATTGAGTCCTTGGAAAAATTCACCCAGTACATTAACAATATATGGCCCGAGTTGTGCTTTACAGTGCAGCATGACCATGACAAAATTTATTTTTTAGATACTTTGGTGATAAAGGGTCATGATGGTTTTGTACAGACTGATTTATACATCAAAAAAACTGATAAGAACAGTTTGTTGTACTACTCTAGCAACCATTCACCGTCGGTGAAAAGGTCTTTACCCTCCTCACAATTTAAGCGTATCAAGAGGATTGTGTCAGATCCATCAGTGAGGGAGGTCAGATTTAATGAAATGGCAGAAAAATTCTTGCTAAGGGGATATCCTAAACCCCTCTTAGATTCAGAGATAGAGAAATGTAAGATTGAGACATTTAAGCCCCATGTTGAAAATAAGCGGTTACCGTTTATTGTCAAATATCACCCCTGGATAAATAAGTTTCGTCATGTGGTTAATAAACACTGGGGGATTATGCACTCAGCTTATCCAGATGTTGCCGAATTCCACGATATCCCTATGATCTGCTATAAGAGAACCAGGAACATTAGAGACACTATTGTAAAAGCGGACATAGGTGGTACTACTAGCATGCCCCGTCAACTTTTTCTTTCCACACCAAAAAGAGGCACTTTCCCTTGTCTACAGTGTGTTCACTGTTCTGCGGTAATTAAGGGCGAATCCTTTTTTCATCCGCACACTGGTAAGAAATTTCCAGTAAAAGGTTTCTTCACTTGCGATAGCAATTTTGTTGTATATCTGCTAAAATGCCCTTGTGGCTTATTGTACATTGGTGAGACATCTGTCAGAATGAAGGACAGGTTCAGTAATCACAAATCCACCATACGTAAGAAAAATTTGCTATTACCTGTTCCCCTTCATTTTGACAGGTGTGCTCACAATGTCTCACAATTAAGGTTTCAAATAATTGAGCAGGTACTGCCACCGCGCAGAGGTGGCAACAGGTTGCTATTACTGAAAAAACGTGAAAGTTTTGGGATTCACACCCTGCAGACCATTGAACCGAAAGGTTTAAATCGAGAATATGATTTGAGTGCATTCCTGTAAGATCCAAAGGAATTTCTACTGTAATTACATTTTTAATGTACTATATGTATTCTTTATTCATTCAGTCACAGAGAAAATAAAAATAATGAAGCATCTGAAAAAAGAAAAAAGAGCAGCAAGATTTAATATGTCGATATTTTGAGATAGCCAGTGGGTTATTTAGTTCTCAAATAGATGATTATTATTATCATTACATTGAATATGTTTATTGTAATTTCTAGATTTATTGTATCCCATGTCTACTATTGATTTCTCTTTTCTGTAATACTCTTAAAGATGTAATTGTATCACATACAGCATAGTACCTTGTTGCAACAATGTAGAGAATTGTTGCACCTTATGATTTGTATCTCCGTTCCTATGGTGATGTGACTTCATCACGGTCGACGCCTATGTAGGCGGCCTATTTAAATGTGTTTCATGCAATAGTTCACTATGCTTGACAAAGGCTCACACCTGAGCCGAAACACGTGTCGCTTCTGCGCTATTTCCTCCTATGCTGAAATAAAAGTTTGAAGATTTCACATGTGAAGTGCCGGTCTTCTGTTCCATATTGAGCTGGTGAATTAGTAAAAACCTGAGCAGCTCAAGGACTAGCTCATTGTGAGCCGCAAACTGCTGTCCTCGCATACTCAAGTAGTAACCAACTGCCCTCAAACCTGCCTCGTGTGGTATTGAGGAGTATAAGGCCTCAACATCCACACTGGCAAGGCAAGAGTGGTCATCGATACATACTCCGTCCACCCGCTTCAGTAGGTCCATAGTATCGCGGGTAAAGGACGGAAGGGCAGTAACAAAAGGCATCAATATCTGATCAATATAGACCCCTATGTTTTGTCCTATACTCCCAATGCCGGCCACGATCGGTCTCCCTTTAAGTGGTGTTAGTCCTTTGTGGACTTTAGGGAGGCTGTAGAACGTGGCCGCCACTGGGTGTCGAGGATACATAAACTCAAATTCTTCCTGAGAAATGAGCTTATTAGTTTTAGCTGCAGACAGGATATCCCTTAATTCTGCCAAGTACGGGGCAGTGGGATTGGAAGTCAATGTCTGATAACTAGTCTTGTCTTTCAGAATCTGTTCACACATGGACTGGTAACTATGTCTATTCATGATTACAGTATTACCGCCTTTGTCAGACGGTTTTATAACTATAGTAACGTCCTCTCTCAGGGATTTGATAGCACTCTGTTCCTCTAAAGAGCAATTGTTGGATCTGTGTGTTTTCTGAAGTTCCATAATATCTGCAGTGACTAATTGTAAAAAGACATCAAGACATGATATATCTCCTGCTGGTTGCATTTTTTGTTACTTTTATTATGTAAGGGAGTAAATGGGCCAAGTCCCTCAAAAGTATGTACGGTACATCTGTTGACAAACTATGCAGTAGTTCTACATCTTGAAGTAGGTCTGTGGGTATTCCTAAAAGTTGACTTTTCTTCCTATCTATTGTTTTAAATTGTTTGTGCCAACGAAGCTTGCGTATGAACAGGTGTAGATCTTTAACCCATGTGAACGTATCATGCTGGCGAGTTGGGACAAACGAAAGTCCCTTGGATAACACCGCCATTTCACTTTTAGAGAGGGTGTGGTTAGACAAATTGATTATCTCTTGGTCGACTGATCTCGGTTGTTTGGACGGTTCCTCAGGTGGTAATTGACTCCTTGGTCTAAAAACCGCCGCGATTTGCTCCAGTAGTAGTCCCTCTACCTTTACCTCTGCCCCTCGACTTTTTATTGAACTTTTGCTTGTTTCTGCCGGGGTTACCACCTGATTTTCTGTCACTATCGGACAGTTCTGTTTCCGTAGTGGAAACCTCAGAGGTGATCTCTTTGGTAGGTGGCACCTCCCTCAAAACCAAGTAAGCTTTGTTTTCTTTAAACTCGGCTAAGTCTTTATTGAATTGCCTGTGCTTACGTTCACGCAAATAGTATTGGTACTTCTCAACGGTAGTCTGAAGCTGTTTTTCTTTGTTGAGAAAATCCGGGTCACTTGAAAAAGTCTTAGTAACCTCTACTTGAGCTTTTAATTTCTCAGCAAGGGTAGTGAGGTTAATTCTCTCCTCCTCTAATAACAAAGTCATTAGCTGGAGTGAGCTTTTGGTAGCAAGTTGTTCCCAACGGGTATTAAACCCTGGGCTTCTCTGCCTGTAAACAGGAGTGACAGAGATACGGAGCCCCCGGGGTACAATACCGTGTTTGATGTAATTATCAAGGCTCTGTACCTCCCACCAACTTGATAAATGTTCTTTGTAGAGACGGTTGAGCTCCTTAAAGGCAACCTTAAAGGAGGGTATGCACTTTTTCTGTAGGTACGATCTATCTGAAAAAACTTCCTTAGCCTCCTCCAACCATGTATCTGTGTTAATGCCACTGTCCAGAAATCCTGCCATACCGATTATTGAAATGAGTAAACTATGTATACTGAAAAAGGAGGTCAAACCAATATGAGATAAGCGCTCCAGATTACCAAGAGTAAAGGCATTATTCAGAAAGTGGGTAATCTAAAATATAACATTTATTAATAATGCAGATAAAATATTTTCCAAAATAAAGTGTGCATAAGACAGACCTTGGGATAGAAAATGTATATAAACCCGAGAAATCACCTAGGTGTCTATCCCAAATGAAAATTACAAAAATACACTAAAATAGTGCACGGCGGCACCAGTAACCGTTTGTCCTACCGGTACCGCGGAACAGGATACGGATCGTTAACCACCGACAAGCCTCCGATTGAGGTTTCTCCAAATAAAGGTAGAAGATGAAAAAATAATGTCAGGCAGTGATGCACATGTGTGCAGGGTCCCTGTAAAGGCCCTATGGCTGACTGATGTGAGTATCCCTAATACTAGATATAGGTAGCAGCCTCACCACAGGGCACTCGTCCTTACAAGGACGACCCCGTCCGGAACCTGTCCCTTACAAAGAATAAACAATATGTCCCTAAAGGATCTAAAAAGAACTCCCTACACGCATGTTTCACTGCCTAAAAAACCCGTCACGTGTGTGATTTCCACCAAGGTGATCCGCGTGCCATTAAAGTTAATGGTATTGAAGCAGTTGCCCCCCCTAAACGTGGAGGTGATTGGGATAAGATCCTTTTACAGCGTGAAGCCCGCTGGATCTTTCTTTTGCGAACAGTCACACCAACGGGCTTAAAAGAACAGTTGAATTACAGCTGCTTTCTGTGATGGATTCAGCTATGCCCCTACCTACGTATAGGTACAGACCCTGTCTATGGTTTTTCCATTATACTTTGACTTTTCTCTAATTATTAGGAATATGACTTTTTCTATTTTATTGTGTCAATAATATATCTACTAGTCATAACATCATTGTATCTGTTTTTGTCAAAGTCCAGAGATTTAATCTTAGTCTTTATCTGACTAGTAGCCCAAATACTGTACTTTGCTGACGGTCCGATTCTGGGCTAATGTGCTGTGATGGCGGGGTGAGTTCCGATCGCCCTGCCACCTTGCAGCATCAGAGGACGGTTGTTATCGATCCTTGTCTACAGTGTCAACACAGCTGGCAGCCGCGGCGTCGCGAGAACAAGCGATGCCGCGCATGCGCAGGAAGGAGCTGGCATCCAGGGCACTTCCGTGCGCTTCAGACCTCGCTCCTGTCTCTGCAATGGGCGCATGCGCGGCGCTGACGTGCGAGCACACGAATGCGCCCATTGGCCTTGCTACATTGTGGGCGGCGGAGGCGGCAGCCAGGTTACTATTTAAATATGGTGGGAATGCCATACAGGTTGGCGTCCCATGTGCAGTTCTTCTTGCATCATATTACTGCATGTTACATAGTCTCTTTATCTATAGAGACCGCCCTAGGAGGTATCCATTATCTGGTTATACCCCCATTACTGGCTGAAGTATCTAGTCAGGCTGGTCTCTAGGGATGAAGGGCCTATCTTATACCTATCCCTAGTACATTTTCCCTCATCTCCCCTGATGAATTGCCTTTAATTTTGGTTTTTTAGGCAGTGAAACATGCGTGTAGGGAGTTCTTTTTAGATCCTTTAGGGACATATAGTTTATTAAAAACGGAAAATGCAAATGTGATCGCACACTACATCCAGCACTCTGCCCTCCATGCTGGATGAGACATTGGTTTATATTTTGGCCAAAGCATAGTAAGCCACTCACCGCGTCAAGGTCGTCTCAATTGAGTGGTCCCTAACTCTTGTTCCTACCTGTTCATGTGCCATGACAGCCACATAAAATCCAGGGAATGTAGGTCAGCATGCAAGCCAAGTACACCTGCAGGCAGGTTGTGCTGACTCAACCCCCCACCTTTTTTTCTTTGTAGCATATATTGGAGGCGTGGCGATCTCCTTTGAGTCAAGCACACCTGACCAGTCAATCTGTCCTGGAGGCTGGTTTTAAAGTCAGTATAAAACAGAGTCTGCTTATATAGAACCTACCATTAGCCATCTGGCTCCAGGAGAAGTATATGGTGGGTTCAGCATGCATGTTGGTACTTGCATCCCTGGATCCGATGAAAGCTGTAATGGCACCGGACGGGGTTACAAGCAAATTGTACTTGGCTTGCATGCTGACCTACATTCCCTGGATTTTATGTGGCTGTCATGGCCCATGAACAGGTAGGAACAAGAGTTAGGGACCACTCAATTGAGACGACCTTGACGCGGTGAGTGGCTAACTATGCTTTGGCCAAAATATAAACCAATGTCTCATCCAGCATGGAGGGCAGAGTGCTGGATGTAGTGTGCGATCACATTTGCATTTTCCGTTTGTATATGTATTTCGCCATAGTGATCTGCACCTGCAGGCAGGTTGTGCTGACTCAACCCCCCACCTTTTTTTCTTTGTAACATATAGTTTATTATTTGTAAGAGACAGGTTCCGGACGGGTTCGTCCTTGTAAGGACGAGTGCCCTGTGGTGAGGCTGCTACCTATATCTAGTATTAGGGATACTCACATCAGTCAGCCATAGGGCCTTTACAGGGACCCTGCACACATGTGCATCACTGCCTGACATTATTTTTTCATCTTCTACCTTTATTTGGAGAAACCTCAATCGGAGGCTTGTCGGTGGTTAACGATCCGTATCCTGTTCCGCGGTACCGGTAGGACAAACGGTTACTGGTGCCGCCGTGCACTATTTTAGTGTATTTTTGTAATTTTCATTTGGGATAGACACCTAGGTGATTTCTCGGGTTTATATACATTTTCTATCCCAAGGTCTGTCTTATGCACACTTTATTTTGGAAAATATTTTATCTGCATTATTAATAAATGTTATATTTTAGATTACCCACTTTCTGAATAATGCCTTTACTCTTGGTAATCTGGAGCGCTTATCTCATATTGGTTTGACCTCCTTTTTCAGTATACATAGTTTACTGCTATAAAATAAAGTCATTTATCTTTACTGAATAGACAATGGGACTAGTAGTACAGACAAAGGCTCAGTTCTGAAATGTATTACAGCGTAGAATCTCCCCAATAGCTGTGTATAGGCATAAGTAAGGGTTCATTCACACGACTGTATTTTCAATCCGCATCCAATCCCTTCCAGACCGATTCATTTTAATTGGGGTGCAAAAGATGAGGACAGCACACTGTGTGCTGTCTGCATCCGTCCGTTCCGCGGCCCCACAAAAAAAATAAAAAAATTAAGAACATGTCCTATTCTTATCCATTTTGCGGACAAGAATAGGCATTTCTTACAAGAGGCAAGATGCGCTGATCCACAAAATACAGAATGCACATGGCTGGTATCCATGTTTTGGGAATTTGCAATTTGCTGACTGTAAAATGGATTTGGTCATGTGAATGCCCCCTAAGTTCACTTTTCAATCTTTTCAAATAGCCACAAGTGCGCAGATCTGTTCTCATTAACTCTTTCTGCAATTCCCAGACTGCAGGGTGCAGATGCAAGTTCCGGACCGCCAGTCTGTCTCAGTGTGGTGAGTGCTGAAGCAATATACCATTTTCCACTGCAGTTATAAGAATGCATAAGGTATAATACAAAAGGAAACTCATGTCCGGCAGGCCAATGGAATACCACACACCACCGCACACTCTAGCAGAGAGGGAATCCAACAGATAGACAGGCAGCACTCGGTGATTAAAACCTATGTCTCATTTCAATCACAAGATCTTAATAATGCCATGCATACACAGTTTAAATAGTCTGCTTTTCTCCCCAGGTCGCGGGTGTGTGAATACACGACTGTTGAATTAAAGGAGTTGCCGGTTCAGAGCTGAACCCGGCCATAACCTCATCTTCACTCATTAGGCATGTATGAATGGAGAATCCGAGCATTTCTTGTGCAGGGCAAGGTCTGTTTTGTTTTCTTCCCCACTATACTAGGCGGAGGCAGTAGCAGTGACATCCTGGTGACACCTCTGGCACAAATGGGCAGTCTATAGTGCTGCCTTAGGCTCTAAAACAGCCTAGGGCAGCGCTATAAGACCGTCCAATTTGTATCAACATTTATCTACTCTTCTATTGATACATTTTTTTAATATCTTTTCCATCTCTTGACTAAGCAAAAATTTCAGCAAGGTTTGACCGGACTATAGGGTCACGTTAATGTATATTCTGTGTTTTTATTATTATCCCAATGCAGCTTGTCATGGGCACCAACATACTAAGTAAGGCTTTGTTCCATGTAGTCTGATGCCAGTCTCACTGTGTATCTTCACTCTCTCCTTACATTTACCCCTAGGGAAGGGACCTCCTGGTGGCCACCCGACAGTTTAGGGAGGGTGGGCAGGGACTGGTGGTCCCCCCCTTCCCCCACCTTTGTGTGGGTTACTCCTGGCCCCCATTTGGCAGGTGCAGACTAGGGTTAATGCGGGGTTAATGCTGGGATCTGGTTTAGGGGTGAGGAGGCGGGTGTCCAGCAGGACATATAAGCCACTGTCCCGCCTCTTCTCTCCCCCTTTGAGCGGAAGCGCTGTGTCCCTCCCTCCCTCCCTGGAAGTTGGCAGTTAGGTTTCTTCTTTTCAATTTGTGGTTTTGTATGTGGTGCGGTTGGAATCTTTAAGTAGGCAAGGTGCCTGGTTGAATTTGTAAGTCACAGCTGGCGGCAGGTTAATACAACGGAGAGGTGTTGGAGGAAAATGGGCCTAACTGGCAGATCGCACGGTGCTGAGGTTTATGGTTTTGCCGTTTAAATAATTAGCTGTGGCCGATTACTACCCAACAACAATAAAGTGGTTAAAAGAGGAACAGTGTCAGTGTCCTTATTGAAGGGGTTTCTGGGTATTGGTAAGGGGCCAGTAGGAGGATGGAGTTTCAACCCCCCCCTTCCTTTTCCTGATTATAACAACAGTCTTCACCAAGATGTCACTCCAGGTCTTTATCACTTTTATCCTGTTCCGTGACAGTTTTCTTCTTGCTTGCTGTAATGCAAGGCACCAACGAAACAGACCAGTGTAGATGAAGCAAGAGGTTTATTCAAAAGAAAATAAACAAAGTCCAGGCAAACTTCACTGGTAACAAATAACAGGAATCCGAAAACGAGGGGAAGCCAGGTGTAGTCCCAATCCGTGTTTTACATCGCTGTGCACACTTGCCAGATGAAAGGATGGGTCACGGGGGATTCCGGATCCTGGGTCCCACTGGGAAGGAGTCCAGGTAACCTTCAAAATACTGGACTTTCCCTTTAAGTGTCAGGATGCGGTGTTTTAACAATATACATAAACTAGTGTCCCTAGGACTGATTCACACCTGTTAATCCTGCACCTACCTCTATTCCTAAAACTTAACCTTTATTGTTATACTTTTTAGAATGCTAATTTCTAGCCACACATTTAAAATTCCAGTACATCCCAGCCATTCGTATATGTCTGCTTCCTATTAGGGATCTCCTAACTAAATATACTGGTCCAGGACAGTTCACACTGGTGCCTTTCTGGCTGCGCGCTGCCAGTAGTAATCTAGGCACTGTGTTCCTTCCTGTTATACTGGCTGCATCGATGTGCTGTATTAAAACTAAAGCTCCTCACTGCCCCCCGACATGTTTTGCCGATGACCGGCGTCTTCAGGGGTTAGGGCAGAGTGTGAGTGTATTTTCTTCCGGCCGGCTTTATGACCTTAGTTGATGACGTCATCTCTGTGAGCGGCACTGTGAAGTAATCGGTGACGTTTCCAGGGGTGCCTCCCCCTAGTGCTTCCGCACTCTTCTGATTGGCTTGGAGCCGATGACGTCAGAGGGTGGTACCACGCATGTCTGTGGACTTTGCCATTTCTAGCTCCGTCCATCTTACTGCGCATGTCAGCCAACTTAGTCCCCATCCACTTCTATTTCCTAGTTCTGCGCTTCACTCCGCGCATGTTAAGGGACTTAGTCACCGATACCAATGTTCACTGGCACTGCGCATGCGTCCGATCTTGCCGTCCGAATCCCTTATCTCCACCAGGGCGCATGTCAGCGGACTTAGGTTTTCCGGTGATCGGGATCTAACTTACTACTTTTCAGGGTACCTGGTTATCATGGTGAGTTAGCCAGCCCCTAGCATTCATTGGTGGAGGCTGCACTACCTTATTTCTACTGCGTCTTCAGAGGAAGACACTGAAGACGCAGTAGAAATAAGGTAGTGCAGCCTCCACCAATGAATGCTAGGGGCTGGCTAACTCACCATGATAACCAGGTACCCTGTAAAGTAGTAAGTTAGATCCCGATCACCGGAAAACCTAAGTCCGCTGACATGCGCCCTGGTGGAGATAAGGGATTCGGACGGCAAGATCGGACGCATGCGCAGTGCCAGTGAACATTGGTATCGGTGACTAAGTCCCTTAACATGCGCGGAGTGAAGCGCAGAACTAGGAAATAGAAGTGGATGGGGACTAAGTTGGCTGACATGCGCAGTAAGATGGACGGAGCTAGAAATGGCAAAGTCCACAGACATGCGTGGTACCACCCTCTGACGTCATCGGCTCCAAGCCAATCAGAAGAGTGCGGAAGCACTAGGGGGAGGCACCCCTGGAAACGTCACCGATTACTCCACAGTGCCGCTCACAGAGATGACGTCATCAACTAAGGTCATAAAGCCGGCCGGAAGGAAATACACTCACACTCTGCCCTAACCCCTGAAGACGCCGGTCATCGGCGAAACATGTCGGGGGGCAGTGAGGAGCTTTAGTTTTAATACAGCACATCGATGCAGCCAGTATAACAGGAAGTAACACAGTGCCTAGATTACTACTGGCAGCGCGCAGCCAGAAAGGCACCAGTGTGAACTGTCCTGGACCAGTATATTTAGTTAGGAGATCCCTAATAGGAAGCAGACATATACGAATGGCTGGGATGTACTGGAATTTTAAATGTGTGGCTAGAAATTAGCATTCTAAAAAGTATAACAATAAAGGTTAAGTTTTAGGAATAGAGGTAGGTGCAGGATTAACAGGTGTGAATCAGTCCTAGGGACACTAGTTTATGTATACAGGTAACCTTCAGTCACTAGCACAAGTATATAAGACCTGTATCTGGAAAGGGAAGGATAACAGTGGGCAGTGACCAATCGGGGAGACCACCTTTTATGTGCTTGCTAACAAATCCCAGGGCGCCAAGTGTCCACTCCCCATAGGTCATGAATCTGCCCTACACCTGTGTACAAGGCCTTAGTCGGTCATTGGCCAATTAGACCAATGCCGGCCCCCTAATCTACTTTGAATTTGTGGCCAGGTGCTATTCCCATCACTGGTCAGCGAAGCGCAGACGCGCGACCGCGCGACCGCGCATCCCCTTGCGGACCTCTTCTTGAGTGTACACACGGACGCCCGACAGGCTCAGCGAGAGTATGCGATCGCATCGACATGGACACCGAAGTGGAATCTGCAAGAGTTACTGGAGACAAGCCCGGCCGCGGCATACTGCCATTAGCCTGACTAACCTGTCCCCGAGACCCCAGCGGTCTTCCCCTCCGGCGTACATACGAACGCATCCCCGCATCGGTTCGCAAAGGGGTCGGATCTGATGTATCAGTGGAGACACGCGTAACCTGTCCCGCCACTCCACGAGGACCCTTTTTGGTCACACCGGAGTGCGAGACAGGTGAGCATCTTACACTTGCCTGTTAGGCCTCTTTCACATGGGCGTTGCGGGAAAAGGTGTGGGTGCGTTGCGGGAACATGCGCGATTTTTCCGCGCGAGTGCAAAACATTGTAATGCGTTTTGCATGCGCGTGAGAAAAATCTGCATGTTGGGTACCCAAACCTGAACTTCTTTACAGAAGTTCGGGCTTGGGATCGGTGTTCTGTAGATTGTATTATTTCCCCTTATAACATGGTTATAAGAGAAAATAATAGCATTCTGAATACAGAATGCATAGTACAATAGAGCTGGAGGGGTTAAAAAAAAATAAAGATCGCGCAGCCCGGCTTCTCTTCTGTCTTCATCTTTGCTGTGCGCAGGAAAAGGACCTGTGGCGACGTCACTCTGGTCATCACATGTTCCATCACATGATCCATCACCATGGTAAAAGATCATGTGACGGACCATGTGATGACCGGAGTGACGTCACCACAGGTTCTTTTCCTGCACACAGCAAAGAAGAAGACAGAAGAGAAGCCGGGCTGCGCGATCAAGTGGATTAAGGTGAGTTAAATTATTATTATTATTTTTTTAACCCCTCCAGCGCTATTGTACTATGCATTCTGTATTCAGAATGCTATTATTTTCCCTTATAACCATATTATAAGGAAAAATAATAATGATCGGGTCTCCATCCCGATCGTCTCCTAGCAACCGTGCGTGAAAATCGCACCGCATCCGCACTTGCTTGCGGATGCTTGCGATTTTCACGCAACCCCATTCATTTCTATGGGGCCTGCGTTACGTGAAAAACGCACAAAAAGGAGCATGCTGTGATTTTCACGCAACGCACAAGTGATGCGTGAAAATCGCCGCTTGTGTGCACAGCCCCATAGAAATGAATGGGTCAGGATTCAGTGCGGGTGCAATGCTTTCAACTCACGCATCGCATCCGCGCGGAATACTCGTCTGTGTGAAAGGGGCCTTATAGATTTGAGTAGAGAATTTGAGTTTTGTTTTGATGCGTGATCTCTTGCTATGGCCCTGGAAAAAATACTAAAAGTGGCCCCATTTTGTAGTTGAATCCAAACTGATGAAAGGCAGGGCCATCAATACCATACTGTGGCACATTATACCACACCAACAGAGCCAAATACCACAGTCCATCACAAAATACTGCCAGCAGCACAATATATGTCCCCAAAAACTACCACTGGCCGACCATGAGGAGGGTCCAGGTGGCTCACTGGACATTGGCCCACCAGTAAATTTCCCTGTGAGGTCTATGGCCAATCCGTCCCTGCATACTGTGAATAGAAACAATTAATCTAGAATCATTTAGGGTTACTAAGCTCTTCACCATAGACCTGTCTCTGAACATCAGAACACCTGGAGTATTCAGAACATTTGTTGTAATACTGGAACAAAGTGAACACAAGGGGGGTCATTTATCAAAACTGGTGTAAGGTAGAACTGGCTTAGTTGCCCATAGCAACCAATCAGATTCCACCTGTCATTTTTCAGAGCTGCTTTGGAAAATGAAAGGTGGAATCTGATTGGTTGCTATGGGCAACTAAGCCAGTTCTACTTTACACCAGTTTTGATAAATGACCCCCAATGTATGCATATGGTGACAAGTATACCACACCTACCCATATGGCATCCACTGCATGATCAAGACATAGAACTATCAGAACACCCATTGGGTAAAAACTTTTTAGTCACCTTTTAGCAACTTAACCTAAGGTCCATCTCAGCGGTTGTTGTACTGATCTGGTACCCATTCAAGTAGTACCACACCCAATCAAGGAGGATATATATATATGTGTACTGTGCCTTGTACCGCATTACATATGTCATAAGTAAAGGTGGATTTAGTTTAGACGGGACAATTTTGCAGCCGATTGTTACATATAAGCCTTTACTAGAACAGGTTCTGTAGACATCTATGTGGAATCAGCTGACGACGGTGTAAAAGGAGTGCTCGTCTTCTTGGCGCTAACATTGACCTGTTAGGCCTCCTGCACACGGCCGTTTTTTTTTCCCGTTTACTGGCAGTTTTTTGCGTTCCGTATACGGTCCGTATACGGAACCATTCATTTCAATGGTTCCGCAAAAAAAAAACGGAATGTACTCTGTATGCATTCCGTTTCCGTATATCCGTTTTTCCGTTCCGTTTTAACATAGAACATGTCCTATTATTGCCCGCAAATCACGTTCCGTGGCTCCATTCAATTCAATGGGTCCGCAAAAAAAAACGGAACACATACGGAAATGCATCCGTATGTCTTCCGTTTCCGTTCCATTTTTTGCTGAACCATCTATTGGAAATGTTATGCCCAGCCCAATTTTATCTATGTAATTACTGTATACTGTATATGCCATACGCAAAAACAGAAACAAAAAACGGAACAACGGATCCGTAAAAAACGGACCGCAAAACACTGAAAAAGCAATACGGTCGTGTGCAATAGGCCTAAGGCTGAGTTCATACTTGAGTTATTAGGTCAGTTTTGCCCCCGTGACCGCCCAAATAAGTGAAGTGTGCAGTGATTCTAAGAGCGACGCCTGTCATCTGCATGACATTCGGAATCACAGTATTATTTCACTACCAAAGCAGACTCCCTATGCGTGTTACTACAAGGCACAGTGTTCTACACCATTATACAGGCTCTGTGCAGCCAGGAAATAGCCGCTTGTTTATGTAATTCTGCGCAAATTTATTCGGATCAAACCAAATTTTTCAAAAAAATTCGGCGAACGGCAAATCGATATTTTTTTTTTATTCGCTCATCTCTATTGTTAACTTTTGGCATGTTTTTTTGCACATGAAAAAAACTGATCCAGATGTACTGGTAAGCTGTTTTTTTTTTTTTTCAATTTGGCTTTATTTTTTGTGTCCATGGTGTTTTTTTTATGCAGTATGGTAAATAAATGGAGTTTTTTTCTACCATTATTCCATTCCCCTTGTCTAATGTTTAATAAAAATGCAATTCAAACATGTCTGAAGAGAACAATACAATACCACTACAAAGGCCTTAAAAAACATGTGACTCCTGAAAAGTCATCTGAGGCTGGAATCCTCTCCTGCATAATGGAAACCGGACGGATCCGTTATGCAGGCCATAGACTTCTATTATGACAGAATGAATAACGGAATGCCTATAAAGGCATTCCGTCATGGAATTGCATTATGGTCCGTGGTAACGGAATCCGTAACGCAATTCAGCATATACCCCAACCATAACCCAAAATATTCGCTCATCCCTAATAACAATCATCTAATACAATCTAGCATAGCCTTATGTAACATAAAGCTCCACGGGCACAGTTATTATTTTATAATAGTATATTTATTGGAATTTTTTCACAGTTTAGTCACACTTTAAAGAGGTTTTCTGAGACTGATATTAATGTTCTATTCTTAGGAGAGGTCATCAATATCGGATCAGTGGGGGTTCGACACCCAGGACCCCCAACAAATAGCTGTTTAAGGAGGCTGTGGCAAGCGCCATGGCCTCCTCGCAATCTACCAAGCACAGTGCAGACCATTGTGCAGCGGCTGTGCTTGGCTGTGTATTGCAGCTCAGTCACATTCTCTTGAATGGGACTGACCTGTGTATAGACCATGTGACTGATGAACGTAACGTCACTGGCTCAGGAAAAGATTGGCAGGGTTTGACACCCGGGACCCCCGCCGATCAGCTGTTTGAGAAGGGGTTCTGCAGTTTGTTTAAATTGATGATCTATCCTCTGGATAGATCATCAGCATCTGACCGGCGGAGGTCTGACACCCGGGACCCCCGCCGATCAGCTGTTTGAGAAGGCAGCGGCGCTCCAGGAGCGCCGCGGCCTTCTCCCTGTTTACCTGGCCTGGGCGGGGCTAAACTCTGTTCACTTGAATGGAGCTTAGCCCCGCCCAGGCCAGTGATACTAGTCGTGACGTCACTGGTCTAGCGGTAAACAGTGAGAAGGCCGCTGCACTGCTGGAGTGCCGCTGCCTTCTCAAACAGCTGATCGGCAGGGGTCCCATGTGTCAGACCCCCGCCGGTCAGATGCTGATGATCTATCCAGAGGATAGATACTCAATTTAAACAAACTGCAGAGCCCCTTTAAATACTAATGACCTATCCTCTGGATAGGTCGTCAGAATCTCATTGGTGGGGGTCAGACACTCACCCTGAAAGGAATCCATGTTCTTTATTATGTCAAAATCAATTCTGCTTTTTGCTGAAGTTTCATTTCTATGTTAGGTACTAACTCTGATTGCTGTGAAACTAATATACTGTAAGGTTTCTATTCTCTGTAACCCTGAATCTTATCTCTTTGGCACTACTCCAATATTCCTAATATGGAAGTTCCGTTTTTGTTTCTATTTCTCTGACTGCAGAATGAAACGTGTTAATATGATAGGTTAAATACATAACATACGATGATGCTAATAAAGAGGGTAAAGCCCCCTCTATATAACCTGTGTGCATTAAAAATAAACCTTAGAGTGTTCATTCAGTACATCACTGTTGTGTCTTTCGTTACCTACTGAGTGAAGCACTCTCCTGACGTCAGAAAGGACTCAAACCAAGCCGATACTAGAAGTTTGGTGCCAGGGGTACCAAGTGGGACTAAGAGATTCCTATCAGTTGGGGGCTCGCGTCCGGGATCGGGAAGGTTTTCCTCGTGTTCGGTAAGGAAGGCATCTGTTATTGTCCTCTGGCCGATCCGAGGACCACGTCCCGATCTAGTAAGTGGAACCTACAACTTCTAGTATAATTACTGTATCAGGGATACAGGGTACAGACTCCGGGAGTCTGGGGGAGTGACCCGGGGACTCCGGGAGTCCGCCGCGAGGATCACTCAGAGAAAATATAGTGCGCACTAGATAATATTGTCTCAGGGAGACAAAGACGGAGCTTGGTTTGACTCTTTACTTTTTAAAGCTGTTTTAAAGTATAAGAATATTAGAGTTGATATAAGGATACTGATGTCCGGGTGGTAAGTGTACGGACTGAAGTTCACTATTTGCATAGAGTTTTAAGGACATTGCATTGTTGTTTTACTGTGTTGCGGAGGTCTGCAATACGCCCCACCCCCGGCTGGGAGCAATCCGTTAACCCACAGATAGGTGAACACAAGCAGCAGACCAAAGCAACAAATTATATGTTTGATGAAACTCTCTGATATATTATGATCAGACCTGAGTCCTTTGCCTAGTTGACAGGATTAATTTCTCTGAGCCTTAAAGGTTCAGTGCAGCCAGTCCTAGGAAAGTAGCATCATTAAAATATCAGACAGAATGGGATCACAAGAGTCTAAAAACAATTATCCCAAACCCGAGACGGGAGAAACATGCAAAGTTTATGTTGCACGGTGTAGTCCCACAAATTACTTCCTAGTTAACCCATGGGTGGATAACTTAGCTGGATGGACTGAGTTCATGCAAGCTGCTAGCCCCTTTCCCAGGGACGGCGATAATAGCCCGTACCACATGGACATGATAAAGGGTCTTTGTCTGGAAGACAAAGAAGCATGGCCACATTTTGACCATGATCCGTCCTGGAATATGGATTACATGATACAAGGGGGTGAACAATGGTTGGAGATAGCCCCACATTGGTACAATGTACCATCAAATAAGAAGAAAGGGAAAACTAATAAGATTCCAAAAGATGACAGTCAGTTACATAAAATGGAGAAAAGAACAGAATTAAAAGACGTGTCTGAAAAGCCAAACCCACCACCTTACACTGTCCCGTCCGCCCCTGCACCCCATCTCACACTAAACCCTGTACACATATGTCCTAGCATGCAGGAGATACAGGACGAAGATATAGGTGCTACATTTATGCAGGTCCATGACGACCTAGAGAAAACAAAATACAGTCAAAAACAACAGAAAGCTGCAGAACAATATAAGTACCACACACGCAGCAAGGGAATAGAAGCTAAAGAAGAACAGGTAGAACTCAGTGCACCCTTCATAACAATAGGAGAACACTTAATGAAGAAACCCATGGACATCGAGGACCTTAATAAAATTATCAAACACTGCCCCAAACCCACAGTGGCTCCTTTGGGAAGCATCACCTATCTTAAAAAGGCTTGTAAAGGCAGAAATTGTACACAAGAGGATTTAAGGCTCATAATAGATGGCATCATAGGGACACATACTGCTTGGAATTGGGATGAAGTCCCATCCATTTCTACACTAGTAGATGGAACTGTTGATGCCAGCCGGTACATATGCAATACAGAAGAAGGAATGAAGAAGATTTGGACCCAAGTTGAGGATCATATGAATAAGGTAATCAAACAAAAATCATCTCTGCCTATTGCTGTAGCTTGTAAACAAAAGCCCACAGAGTCTGTTACTGAGTTTTGGAAGAGATTCATGGACTGTTGGAGACTGGAGGCGGGACTCCCTACCCTCCAGAACGACAGCCTAATCATCTCCACATTCATTAACAATCTGTCGGACAAATTAACCCTTCCAGTGAAACAAGGTGTATCCTCATGGACCTCAGATGACACTGTCACTTTTGAAAAACACCTTTATGAAAAGGAATCAGCAGGATTTTTCGAAATCAGAAAAATCACACCCACACATGCCTATGCCAACAACAGGGGAGGGGGCAGAGGAAGGAGGAGAGGAGGACATACTAGTTACAACCAGAACACACAGTGGCAGCAAGGACACCCACAAGATCAGATACAAAATAACTGTTGTTATAACTGTGGGAAAGAAGGACATTGGGCAAGACAGTGTACACAGCCCAGGAGGCACCGGGGTAGACAGGGCCAAAGTCAGGTACCAGACACAAATACACAGTCTTTTAACCTTCCTCAACAAAGACCCCAACAAACAGGCCAACAACCAAGATTCCCCATTGATTGGAATCAGCAACAACAATCATACTGATGCTGCCCGGAGGGAGGTACCCCGATTTTCACACAGGTCACCACACACTGGAAAGAGAGTGGGAGGAAGAAGAGTAGGATTCATGGTAGATAGCGGTGCAACTTCAAGTGTGTTAAGTAAAGATTTATACAAGGGACCATTGAGAAAATCTGAGCCCTCTATGGGAATTAATGGGGTTTTAACAAAAACTTTCAAAACTGACTCACTACCACTTGAGACCATGGACAAGGAGTACATCACAGACCATGCCTTCAGCATTATACCAGATTGCCCTGTCAGCCTGTTAGGGAGAGATTTGTTCATTAAGCTTGATTTACAAGTGTCAGCCAAAAATCAGGGCATAAGAGTACACTCAGATCTCATTCCAATCTCTACACCAGTGCCACTGATTCTTGCAAACATACAGGACCACCCAGAACTCAACAACATCAACCCTGCATTATGGTCTTCAAATGAATATGACACGGGGTTCATAGATTGCACACCTTACAAGGCTACTGTGATATCAGGTGTCCTCTCAGTGTTCCAGAAACAGTACCCGTTGTCCACAGAAAAAATTGAGGGCTTGAGGCCAATGATCGAAGAGTTTTTAAAGGAAGGCATCCTGGAAGAGGTGATTTCACCCTTCAGCACTCCCATAAATCCTGTGGCAAAAGCAGATGGTTCAATTCGCTTTGTGCAGGATTTAAGGGAAATCAACAACATCATTGTGCCTATCATTGTGCCTATAGCCCCTATTGTACCTGACATTACTCAGTTGCTATCTGCCATTCCAGCAGACGCTGTTTGGTTCAGTGTGATAGATCTGAAAAATGCATTCTTTTCTATCCCAGTTGACAAGAAGACCAGACTACTTTTTGCTTTTTCCTTCGAGGGGCGACAACTAACCTGGGCAAGAATGCCACAGGGATATGCTGATTCACCTGTAGTGTTCAGCATTGTCCTCCAAATGACTTTAAAACCATGGCACCCCCCCAAGGTTCCGTGTTGTTGCAATACGTGGATGATTTACTGTTGTGCAGTATGTCAGTGGAGGCCAACATTGAGGATGGTATATCACTGTTACAATGGTTGTTTGAATGTGGACACAAAGTGTCATTAGGGAAAATGCAATGGTGTAAACAGCAAGTCGAATACTTGGGGTTTGTCCTGACAAAGGGGGAAAGGAGGATCAGTCCAGGGAGAGTTCAGTCTGTAGCGGGATTGGTCACCCCGCACTCCAAGAAGGAAATGCTATCCTTCCTTGGAATGATAAACTACTGTAGACAATGGATCCCAGACTGTTCCTACCATGATAATATCTTGAGACAGGCAACACTGCAGGACAAACCTGATTTAATAAGATGGTCTTCAGAAATGTACAATGCATTTGATTATCTGAAATGTTCATTAATGTCAAGTCCAGGATTGGGCCTCCCTGACTACAAACTGCCCTTCCACATGTTTGCACGACAAAACTGTAAAACCATGGCGGGCGTGCTGACACAAGAACATGGAGGCAAGTTGCGCCCATGTGCATTTTTCTCGAAGGTAATGCCCACCTCTGTCCAAGGGATGCCGGCATGTCTGCGTTCTCTTGCAGCCTGTGCTATGATGGTAGAGTTGGCAACTCCTTTTACAATGGGACATTACACCATTTTGCACACCACACATGATGTTGTAGGCCTACTCAAGGGCATCCACACACAACACATGTCTGCACAAAGGCTTTCAGGATATGAGGTACTACTGCTCAGTGACCCTTCACTCGAAATCAAGTATGCTTCCCACACCTCAGGACCAGCACCAATACTGAATGCTCTCTTAGGCCTTAAAGGACAGGAAGATTGCCTCACAGATACACATGATTGCTTACAGGTCCTGGAACACGAAACTTCTCCAAGACATGATTTGTCATCCACACCCATTATATGTGCTCCAGAGGTTTTTGTAGACGGTTCATGCACCAGACCAGATGACACCAGTTACTGTACAGGCTACGCCATTGTCATGCTCCCAGATGTTGTACTAGAGGCAAAGCCCATAAAGTTTCAGTCTGCACAGGCAGCTGAACTCATTGCCCTTACCAGGGCATGCATTCTACATGCTGAAAAACCAGTCACCATTTATACTGACAGTAGGTACGCACATGGGGTAGTGTGGGATCATGGAATGATTTGGCACAGAAGAGGTTTCACTGCAGCAGATGGTAAACGCATCTCACACTCACAGTTGGTCGCAGATCTACTTGAAGCCATCAGATTGCCTTCACAATTGGCAATTATCCACTGCAAGGCACACACCAATGGTAAGGATCATGTCTCACAGGGCAATGCGCTGGCAGATAGGGAGGCGAAACGAGCGGCCGACTACAGCCCCTCAGGTCCATGTAAACATTGGGAGATGCCATGTTTGGCACCTCCTACCCTTGAGATGTCACAAATGCTTACCGATCTTCAAAGATACGCCACTGAACAGGAACGGCAAGACTGGTGTTATCCAGTATTGCAGAAAAATTCTAAGACAGAATTACTCTGCAAAGAGGGGAGACCATGCATTCCCCAACATAGTGCTTCCATCTTCATAGCACATTTCCATGGAGCAGGACATAACAGCATACAGACAACTCAGTCATTGTTGAGTCAAAATTTTTACATTACTGACATCAAAAAGTTAGTAACAGAATATGTACACAGGTGCATTACATGTTTGAGGAACAACCCCAACAACCCCTTGAAGGTAGTCCATCAACACCTTGACTATCCCACTACTCCATTCACCCATTTACAGGTAGACTTCACACATATTCCCAAAACTCATGGTAGACAGGAATATGCTTTGGTGATTGTTGACATGTTCTCCAGATGGCCTGAAGTATTCCCCACCAAATCAGAGGATGCTAAAACAACAGCAAGGATACTTACTCAACAAATCATTCCTAGGTGGGGATGCCCTCTGATGATTGAATCTGACCAAGGGCCAGCATTTACCTCCAAACTCAACAAGGAAATTGCTAAATTACTACATATAGAATGGAAATTTCACATTCCATATCACCCGCAAAGTTCTGGCATTGTGGAACGCATGAACAGAACTATCAAAGATAAATTGAGGAAGGCCACTGCAGGTACTTTTGAAAAATGGAAAGAGATCCTACCCATAATACTTGCAGAAATAAGGATGACACCTAATAAGAGGTTAGGGTTATCACCATTCGAGATACTCATGGGGAGGCCTTTCCCCACCCCCTGGGCAAGACGCCCAATGATAGTGCAGGAAGGTGATCTTGATTTAATAAGGGAAGAATATGTCACCAAATTGATACAGGTTCTTAATAAAACTGAGAAAAAAGTTGCTTGTAAGTCTCCCTCTCTTCCACAGGAACCCACCGGGGTGGGGGATGAGGTAGTGATCAAAACACTGAAGAAAGGAAAATCCCAAGGTGACTTTGCATATGGCCCACCCACTACCGTGGTTGCAGTGACCAGAACAGCTGTGCTGACTGAACAATCTCCAACTTGGATCCACGCCACCCGAGTGAAGCTTGTGAGAAAAAGAGAGGAGGCAGGAACGGAGGCAGACAGCCTTGGCCTTGAAGAAGGACAAGAGGTGCTAACGAGGGCAGACAGCCCTGACCTCCAACAAGGCCCAGGGGTACTAACGGGGGCAGACAGCCCTGACCTCCAACATGATGAGCTCCTCACTCCTTTCTGGGAAATGGTTGAATGTACTGACTAAGATTGCTTCAATAATCTTGTTGATTTTACCAATTAGTAGTAAGGGAGAAGTAGTCGCAACTAGCAAGGGCGGCGTCATCACTTTTTGGTATAATTCATCTAACACTCACGTAGCCACCTACACCTTTTGCCTTTGTGATATCTTGAAAACATGTTCATATTATAACTATTGTTCCAACGACTATGTAGAAGGACAGGCCTATATATGTGTAACAGACTCATACTGGGGAAAAGGTTGTGGATACTGGGGATCAGTGGGATGGAATACAGGGACAAAATGGGGATATAAACCAGAAAGCGCCCTCAAAAGGAGGGATAAAAATTCTAAGTCCCTTTTGACTAGAATGACACTCCTTGAGAGAGGGACGTGTTATGTGGACACCTCTTCAGTGTATCATTGCAAAAAAAGGTCAGCGGAAATGAAGATTGTATTGACAATAGACAACCCTGGTAAATATGATGAAGGAGATTATGTATTGGGATGGTACTTCCATAACATGTGGGGAGCTGAGACTTCTCAGGTAACACAAATGTTCAAACTTAGAGATATGTATAAGTCTAAGGAATACCAGCCCATCACAGGTGTCCCCAAAAACCCACTAGCCCCGCATATAGTTTCTCTAAAAAACCTAAGGGCCATATCTAATCCCACATATGAGGATACTTTGGCCATGGGGACGGGTTTTTCTGATGTTAATTTGTGGCTGGAGTGGATGAAGTATAGTGCAGCCTCTGTGAATAAAAGTAACTGTTACATATGCGGTGCTGCCAAGCCACACCTAGGTACCGTACCCCTAGTGTTACCAGAAAGTGTTGAAGAATGTTTTTTGACTCTTTTTGTTAATATGTCTTATAACCACAGTGCATGTACAGAATGGAAATCAAAATACCCTCTTTTGTTAAAAAATCCTCGCCCAGGGGCAGGTATCCAGGTATATCCAGGTAACTACACATGTTACAAGGGGAGCACACATGGGAGGAATGTACAGAATTTCACCAAAGGTTATTGTCACAAATACAGCAATCTGAACATATCCCTCACTCAGAACCAAGTGTACTCCATAGGAGATGTGTACTGGATCTGTGGAGATGGAAAAATAAGATCCAGATTGGAAGGTGCCTGGAAAGGTGAATGTGCGCTTGCCAAAGCTATAATGAACATGCACATTTTTACTGAATCAGATATTATAGACAAAGGGGTGCTAAAGATAAACAAAAGAAGCAGCCCCCTTTCAAGTTTTGACCCCCATGTGTATATAGATGCAATAGGTGTTCCAAGAGGGGTCCCAGATGAGTTCAAAGCTAGAGATCAAGTAGCCGCCGGATTTGAATCAATATTTCCCATCATTACTGTGAATAAAAATGTGGATTGGATAAATTACATATACTACAATCAGCAAAGGTTTGTAAACTATACTAGAGATGCATTTCTAGGGGTAGCAGAAGAACTACAAGCAGACTCAATCATGACATTCCAGAATCGAATGGTGTTGGATATGATTCTTGCAGAGAAGGGCGGAGTGTGCCGAGTATTGATTGATCCAACCTCCTGTTGCACATACATACCAAATAATACTGGCCCCACTGGTAAGGTCACAATAGCTATAAAAAAGCTTGAAGATCTGTTAGTAGAACTGAAAAAGAACTCAGGTATAAATGATCCATGGGATCAATACTTTGGGTGGTTCACAAATTGGAAACAAGGTCTCATGCAACTAGGGATTGTCATACTAATAGTAATTGTAGTAATAGGTGTAGTAGCATTATGTGTTATTCCCTGTGTGAGACGAATGCTAGAAAAAGGGCTCTCTAATATGTCATTATATCAGACTACTCTACCCCAGGAGGATCGAAGCCCAGATGGGTATAAGAATTACCTAATATCATATAGAGAGAAAAAGGACAAGAAAGGAAAGAACCATGTAGTGTGATCCACTAAAGGTTCTTAAGAGGGGATTTGAAAGGAATCCATGTTCTTTATTATGTCAAAATCAATTCTGCTTTTACTGAAGTTTCATTTCTATGTTAGGTACTAACTCTGATTGCTGTGAAACTAATATACTGTAAGGTTTCTATTCTCTGTAACCCTGAATCTTATCTCTTTGGCACTACTCCCGGACAATATTCCTAATATGGAAGTTCCGTTTTTGTTTCTATTTCTCTGACTGCAGAATGAAACGTGTTAATATGATAGGTTAAATACATAACATACGATGATGCTAATAAAGAGGGTAAAGCCCCCTCTATATAACCTGTGTGCATTAAAAATAAACCTTAGAGTGTTCATTCAGTACATCACTGTTGTGTCTTTCGTTACCTACTGAGTGAAGCGCTCTCCTGACGTCAGAAAGGACTCAAACCAAGCCGATACTAGAAGTTTGGTGCCAGGGGTACCAAGTGGGACTAAGAGATTCCTATCACACCCCTTCAGCTATTTGAGAACCGCTGTGTTCTCTCAGCTCTCCCTAGGCCAAGTGACTACACGTGTATCAGTCACATGACCTACAGTAGGTCCAGCTCAGTCTAATAGAAGTGAATGGGGCTGAGCTGCGATACCAAACACAGCCACAATAAAATGTACGGCGCTGTGCTTGGTTATTAAGGAGAAGGCAGTGGTGCTCACAGGAGTGCCGGTGCCTTCTCAATCAGCTGATCAGCGGGGATCTTGGATGTTAGACACCCACCGATCAGATACTGATGACCTGTCCTCTGGATTTAAGTCTCAGAAAACCCTTTTTAGGCTACTTTCAGACTAGCGTTCAGAGAGGATCCGTCTGGTGTCTGCACAGACGGATCCTCTCCTATAATGCAGACGTTTGGATCCGTTTAGAACGGATCCGTCTGCATTATAGTTTAGAAAAAATTCTAAGTCTGAAAGTTGTTCAGACGGATCCGTCCAGACTTTACATTGAAAGTCAATGGGGGACGGATCCGTTTGAAAATTGAGCCATATGGTGTCAACTTCAAACGGATCCGTCCCCATTGACTCACATTGTAAGTCTGGACGGATCCGTTTGTCTCCGCACAGCCAGGCAGCATTCGGGTGTCGGCCTGCTGATCGGAGCGGAGGCTGAACGCTGCCAGACTGATGCATTCTGAGCGGATCCGCATCCACTCAGAATGCATTGGTAGCTGGACGGATGCGTTCGGGGCCGCTTGTGAGACCCTTCAAACGGAGCTCACAAGTGGAACCCCGACGCTAGTGTGAAAGTAGCCTAAGTAGTGGTTCCTTCTTTCCTTTCTAGCACAAGGGTCCAGGTGATATTGCTTTCTTTACACTGCCTATAATGACACCCCTGGATATAGTCAAAGGCATTAGACTTGCTAGTAGAGTAATTAAGAGACATACTGGGTCAGATTTATCATGACTCTGACAGCTCACTCCACTTTCACATATGGCTAAAGTCAGTTTTAGCCAAGTCAGATTTATGATCTGCCCTTTAAGACTGTCTTAAAGGGCTCCGTCAGTAAGCAGCTTTACAAAAGTCGCACATCTTTACGAAAAAGTTGCACGTTTTTATGAAAAAGTCGCATGCTCTATTAAAAAGTCTCATAAGATAAGCATGGTCCTCACTGGAGTGAAATTGAGATTTTTTTTTGCGACTTTTTTGCGACTTTTTAAATAATCCCAATAGTAAATCTATCTAGAGATTCATTTACATAAGAAAACACGCCCACTTTCAGAAAACTGGCGAGCATAGTGCAGAGCAGAAAAAAGTCGCAAATTTGTGTGCAGTTTTAGCGTTTGGGACTTTTTTGGGGACTTTTTCACTCCATTATTCTGACCTGAACTAATGATAAATCTGGCCCATTCTCTTTTGTGTATATGTATGGGCACCTGTCTGGTATAAGTGATCACCATATAGCATCTATAACAACACCAGGTTTAATATTTTTAACACCATTTTGCAGCATTTTATTTTTAGAATTGTAAGAAGTGTAAAATCCATTTTTAACCCCCTTTCAGCTAATAAATGTACTTTGCGAACTGTTGCATAGCAGGGCACCTCTGTACAGCTGCATATGTAGTGTCCCACTAGGTAAATGTGGGCACTACACAAGGGCTAATATGACCATTGTAATTTATATGATGTTTTATGTGCATTTTCCTGTTTATCTGTGTATCAGGCCTGTTAGGGTGTAGTTCCTCCTCCTAGACAGTAGAGGGAGCTAGGGAACCCCTAATATATATAGTTAGGCCCAGATAGGAAAAGGGCAGTGTAGTCCAGGAGGCTAGTGAGAGCAGTCTAGCCTGCCTGAGGTTCTTGAGCCAGAGTTAGCTCAGAAGTTTGTTACCAGGGGAAGAGTTACCTCCTGAGAAACCTGCAGTTCCTACAAAGTACAGTACAGAGCAGAAGTGTTTCCAGCCAAACAAGAGAGCTGAAGGGCAGAGGAGTCTATTCAATGCAAGGAGATATATACCTGAGGAAGTTTCTTTACAAGGATAAAGCCACCAATAGGGCATACGGGCCTTGGGATTAAGACAGACAGGAGTTCTGAGGAATAGTTCACAGGATTTCTGGGGAAAAGGTGCAGCCTGATCTGTGAGTGTATTTAACCCTTTGAGTATCTTGCAAGAACATTGTTGCCTGCCATCATTGTATAAGCCTGCTTAAGACTGCTTCTGTCATATGGAACTGAACCTAAAAGAACTGTAAATAGTTAACCGTTCCAGTAAAGAAAGTTTTGGTTCACTGCAAACTGTGTTCCTCACTTATTCCTATTATAAATCGGTGTGCCACCGTTACCGGCACTGGCGTCACGAATCTTAAAGGGGTCTTGCCACCGGCACATTAATCCTGCAACACCCAAGGCACCTCACCTACCACCGGCCACGTCCCTATACACAGAGAGTGCCCCAGAGGACCCCTGTGCCAGCCTCTCCATCACTGCTGTAAGCCTGCCCAGGGTCTTTCAAGAAACTGTGAGTAACCAAGAGCAACCCTCGTTTGCCTAAGTAACCGTGACCTCACTATCGCAATACCCTGCAGGGCTGCGTACTGCATATTTTGGCGTCACAAACAGGATGCGATCATTCCTACGCCATTGTGGAATATAAACTGTGTGCCAATATTGCCCATAAAGTGATAAAGCCCTATCCGTTTATTTGGAAAATTGCTGGGTCAAAGAACTGTAAAAACTGCGGTGTGAAAATCGTATTTTGTGGACTGTTTGCCGCTTATTTAAGTCACTGCTTGCTGTCAGTGAATAGACAGCGTTTTGCTCAAAGATGGCCGCCTAAGTGACTGGATTATTGGTGCGCCTCGTTGTGTCTGTTTAGCGCGAAGAAGAAAAAGGAGAGACACAGCCCTGTCTGTAAGTAAGATACCGCCTACCTTGAATCTCGGAGCTCTAAGAGGCCGCGCCTATCTTCTGACGCTGCGCGTGGGACCACCGCACGACGTAACCACGTACCTCGCGAGATTTGGACCGAGCATCGCCGGAGTAAGTAAAAACTTTTGTATTCACTGGCCCCTTTATATATCAGCACCGGGGAGGTTCCGATCCTTGCAAAGAGACTGGGGGAGGTCCCTCATTATTAGCAAAAGACTTAACCCGGGGGGGGAATACACCCAACTTAGATCCGACCTGCTCCGTCGCTCCTTAAAGGGCCATACCCACTCCGTAGGTGCCCTTAGCAACATTTAAGTAAGCAAAGGCCCGCGTGTGTCTGCCTATAGTCCTGGCCACCAGAGACCATGCAATGTCCGCACCTGAAGAAGTGGAGCGGGCGGTCCCCGATGTGCCTCCTGAAATGCACACCACTGATAACAGGGCGCCCGCATCTAGCCTGATGCCACTGACCATGCCATATTATTTCGGGGACCCCTGGTTCCCGCGATATTCCGGGGAGGGCCACAAGCTAAAAGACTTTAGGGACCAGATACTGGCCTTGTTTTGGCTCTACCCCATCTCAACTGAGCAACAAATGGAGATCCTCTTAGCACAGTTAGAAGGGGCCGCCCGCAGGGAAGTCATGTCTTGGCCCAGCTCTGAAAAGAATAGCCTGGAACAGATCTTTGATCGCCTCGGCACCACGTTTGAGGCAAGAACGGTGTCTGAAGTTAAGATGCGATTTTTCAGCAGGAAACAACAGCCTGGTAAGTCACTCCGTGATTTTGCTTTGTCCCTGCAAGAGACCCTGAGGGCTGTGGTCCAAGTGGACCCCCGGGAGGCTGAGGACCAGGACCATACTCTAAGAGAACAGTTCCTTGCGGGTGTAAACACTGAGCATTTAAAGGGCCAGCTGAGGATGCTGTCGGCCCAACACCCCAATTGTGCGTTTTTGGACTTTAAGGAGCTGGCCATCAGTATCTTAGGCCAAAACCCGCCCACGGGGCCAGCGGCCTCCCTTGAACCTCAGGCCTGCCAGTCAAAAACTGTTAATGTGAGGCCGGCTGGAGCCCGTCAAGCCACTCAGGCTCCAGTAACAGATGTGGTGGCGGCATTAATGGAACAAGTAAACCATCTCACTAAGAGCTTGGAGAAGGTGTGCAGGAAAATAGAGGAATGGGAGAGACCATTGTTACTAGAAGATGAAAGCCCCCTTCCTCAAAGGCTCCCGCCTGCATATAAAGATGTATACCCCAAAGAACCTGATGGACGACCGAATTACCGGTCTAAGAACCGCAAGCAGCCTGTCTGCCACTATTGTAAAAAATATGGACATTGTCACGAGTTGAAGGTCCCAAGAGAGACCACCGCGTCGTCAAGCAATAAACAAATAGAAATCAGGTACAGACACACAAGAGTTTATTGCACAAACAAAAACAGGGAAGGCAGCACAGACAAAACAAGAGCTCTATGTACCGTCAGCACAGTGGGAGAAAACCCCCACTGCGCCACTGTCTAGTAATACTCCAGAGGGGCGTGACTAAGCAACTCCTGGTATTCACTAGGGCCCCAGAAGGTAGGGTTAGGCTTTGCCGCAGGAAGTTGCCAGGGTCCACTCTGGAGCGTGAACTAGACAGTGACAGCAGGAACGAATGGACAACAGGTACCAGAAGGTACCGACGGCACATAGGCAAACATAACAGACAGGCAAATACAAAACAGGGCAACTAATAACACAAGCAGAACTACATAGCAAGGAAACAGGAGTGACAATGAGCAGAGGACTTGCTCCACCAGGGGTATACTGCGTGGCCTTGCGCATGCCACTCTGCTGCAAAGAAAGGTGCAGCAAGGGCTTGCTGGACACAGACATATGAATAAACACAAAGTAACTAAAACATAACTGGCAGAACAGATAACAGAAAGACGGGAAAGAGGACGTCAATGAACAAGTAGGGAAACCCACAGAGCACAGACAGACAGACACGGATCCCATGGGTCAGCAGCATGGGAGAGAGAGTACAAACCAGGAGCAGGACAGGACAAGACAACACACACCAGGAGAGCTGACCTAGAACTGAGGAAACCTCAGCCTTATATACAGGTTCCATAGGTGCAGCAGAGAAGCCACATCATGGAGCAGACAGAGAGGATTAACTCCTAATAGGCACACAGGGGAGTTAACCCATAAAGAACCACAAATAACACAGGAATGAAACTTCAGCGAGGAGCGCCGAACGAGCAAGCACGGAAGGTCACAGCCAGAGATAGTGGCTGTGACAGACATACTGAATCAACGTGTTGGCAGTTAAACGGGCCACCCCCGAGGCCGAGGACCGCCCCTCGGGAGGTAGAACAGTAGGTCCAAAGGATCCAAGCTGGATGCCCAGATACGTAGGATCTCGTCCAAAAATTAACATGTGTATCAACGGCTTTTGAAGCCCTGCTGGATACTGTGTCTCAGGTCACCACCATCCAACGACCCGCCTTTGACAAGTTCTGGGATTCAAGTCTCCTCACCCAGCCACCGGAATCCTGGCTAGATATCATTGCCAGCAACGGCAAGCCTGTGAAAGTTCATGGGTACTGGGAACCTACCCTTCAGGTGGGAGAAGCCACCTTACTTCAGCCAGGTGTGATTGTGGTACAAGCCGGAGATAAAGGGGGACACCCTGTGATCCTAGGGACTAATGTCTTTAAAAATTGTTACTCCGAGGTGTTTGAGGCATTGAACCAATCCATACCTTCAGCTTCACCTGCTTCTAGAAGAGTCATTCAAAAGACTATCAGTGTGCTGTGTGCTCAGCAAAGATTCGCAAATGGAAAAGGAGAAATCTGTACTGCCCGGATCCGGGATAACCGGCCAGTAATTCTGCCTCCGAATTCCCAGATCATCCTGTGGTGCCGTGTTGTGCTAGGGATCCAGGGCCAGGACTATCAAGCCCTAGTGGAACCTATCCAAATTGAGAATCATCCCTTCTTGCGAACAGCCAAGAGTCTGGTGACCGTATCTCAAGGTAAAGTGCCTGTCCGTTTGATTAGTTTCGGTGATCACCCTGTTACTCTTTCTAAACACTGCCCCGTTACTCAGCTTTTCCAGGTGTCCTTTCAGGATGTTATCCGTCTGCCTGCCGCGGAGATGTTCCAGACCGCACAGAGCAGCAGCGCACCTGCCAGCGCCTCTTCAGTAACCTGGTGGGAGGAACTTCATGTCGGGAACAAATCCACCACGAAAGAGCAAAAAGAGGGAGTCCTGAGTCTGGTGAAATAACACCACAGAGCTTTCAGCAAGCACTCCACGGACTACGGAGAGGTCAGTGTAATCAAACACACCATACCCACTGGCTCTCATCCTCCTATTAAGGAGAGATACAGACCCATACCGCCTACTACCTATCAGTCCCTGAAAGAGATGATACAGGAAATGAAAGACTCTAATATAATCCGGGACAGTCACAGTCCCTGGGCTGCGCCCCTAGTTCTTGTTCGAAAAAAAGATGGCAGCATTAGGTTCTGCATGGACTATAGAAAAATCAATCAAATCACCCACAAAGACGCTTATCCGTTGCCACGCATTGAAGAGTCCTTGACTGCCCTGGGGTCATCAGCCTACTTCTCCACTCTGGACTTATCCAGTGGGTACTGGCAGGTACCTATGGCCCCAGAAGATCGGGAGAAGACCGCTTTCACTACGCATATGGGTCTGTATGAATTTAATTATATGCCTTTCGGACTGTGTAACGCTCCAGGGACGTTCCAGCGGTTGATGGAGCGTTGTTTAGGCCATAAGAACTTTGAGACTGTACTGCTATACTTGGATGACGTTATTATCTACTCCAAGATGTATGAGGATCATTTAAAACATCTGGCTGAAGTGTTTCAAGTCCTTGTTAAATATGGCCTTAAAATCAAGCCGTCCAAGTGCCAGCTGCTGAAACCAGCAGTAAAGTATCTAGGGCACGTTGTTAGTGCCGAAGGAGTCCAGCCTGATCCTGATAAACTTGCTGCTGTCCGTAATTGGCCTACTCCCACGACCGTAAAAGAGGTGAGAAGTTTCCTCAGCTTTGCAGGATATTATAGACGCTTCATCCCGCATTTTGCACAAATTGCGGATCCGATCCAGGAACTCCTAAGGGGGCATCCCAAGAAAAGTCCAAAGACTCATATCCCTGTTGAATGGAATAAAGAACGGGAGATTGCCTTCCAGCTCCTAAAGAAGAAGCTGACTGAACCCCCTGTCCTGGGTTACCCGGATTATCAGAAGCCGTTTCACCTCTACAGGGATGCCAGTAAAAGAGGCCTGGGAGCCATGTTGGCTCAGGTGCAAGACACCAAAGAGAGGGTGATTGCCTACGCCAGCAGATCCCTGAGGGGAGCTGAGAAAAACAATCAGAATTATAGTTCCTTCAAGCTGGAGTTCCTTGCCTTAGTGTGGGCTGTGACTGAAAAATTCAAAGACTATCTTGCTGCCAGTCCGTTTGTCGCCTTCACGGACAACAACCCCCTGGCGCATCTGAATACAGCCAAGTTAGGGGCGCTGGAGCAAAGATGGGCCTCCCGCCTTGCCAACTATGACTTCACTGTGAAATACCGGGCAGGCCGCTCCAATGATAATGCTGATGCCCTGTCTCGGCTCCCCACTACAGAAGCACCAGATGAACCAAAGGATGCCTGGGAAGAAGTGGAGATGCCGGCGTTTTACAACAAATTTGCTCAGCAAGATAATGTTCGCACTGAAAATCACTCAGCTGCTGATTCCTCTTCATCAAATATTCCTGAGTCCAGGGGCGAACACGAAAGGTGGATTAAGCTCCAGTCAGAAAGTAGTGTCCTCGCTGAACTGCTTGACTTCCTTACTAGTGGGAGAACTCCTGAGAGAGTCCGCAGGAAGAGTGCAGACCCAGAGCTATTGAGACTGTGGAGACATCGCCACCAACTCTTCCTTCAAAAAGGCCTGTTGCTTAGAAGGAGCCTGGATCCAGTGTCCTGTGATAGGGTATACCAGATCCTCATACCACGTTGAGACGCCAGTCTGGTGTTAGAGATTTATCATAACCAGTCCGGACACTTCGGCCTGAGGGCACCATTCGCAGGAGGTTCTATTGGATCGGGATGAGAGAAGACATTGAGAAATGGTGCCGGGAATGTACTGCCTGTGCCGTGGGGAAAAGTGAATGCCATGACCAGAGGGCGCCTCTCCATCCTATCGTGAGTAAAACTCCCTTAGAACTTGTTGCCATTGATTATGTGAAGTTGGAGCCAAGTCGCTCAGGGTATACTTTTGCCATGACCATTATTGATCACTTCACTAAGTTTGTCGTAGCAGTGCCTGTGAAAGACCTGACAGCCAAGACTGCGGCGGAGGCGTTCTGGAAGCATTTCCTCCTGCCCTACGGCTGCCCAGAGAGGATCCTCACCGACCAGGGGTCTGCATTTGAATCACAGTTGTTCCAAGAGATGTGCCTGCTACATAATTGCCAGAAAGTCCGGACCACCGCCTATTATCTGCAAGGTAACGGACTCTGTGAAAAGATGAATCAAACTCTCATTGAAATGCTGAGAGCAGTACCCCCTGAGACAAGGGGTAATTGGCCTACTCTGCTGCCACAACTCATGTATACCTATAACAATACAATTCACTGCTCCACCGGGTACAGGCCCTTCTAACTGATGTTCGGCCGTCAAGGGAGGCTACCTGCTGACCACTCCCTGGATGTACAGGTGCCTGATGTCATCAATCCACTACCAAAGACTGATTGGGTAGTGGAGCATCAAAGACGTCTCCTTAATGCTAAGGAGATTGTTCAGGAGCGCATGGAAAATGCCTGAGAGCGACAGCAGAGAGACTATGACCTGGCTGCTCATGCGGAACCTCTAGCTTTAGGAGACATGGTGTGGTTGAAAAATAACCACCGAACCAGTAAATTGGACAGTAAGTGGGAAAGGACTCCCTACGTCATTTCTGCTATCCCTAATGCTGACGCCCACATTTATCAAATTTCCAGAGAAGATAAAGGCTCCCAAATTGTACACAGGAATCGTTTAAAACCCTGCATAGAAGGAGAAATTGCAGCAGAAGGCATTGAGTCGGAGTCTCCTGAGCTTGAGTTGCCAGCCCAACCTGCTGATCCTATGCAGGCTGTTGAGAACCTGATACATGACAAAGAGCCACTTCATTGGTTCCTCACACCCTGGTTGAACTTGGTGGTACCAGCTCCAGTTCCTGCTAGTCCTCAACCCCAGGATGACTTGTCCCAGAGTGTACCTGAAAGAGCTCCAGAGCCTGTGGACTCCTCTGACCCTCCTGAACCAAGGCAGGAAGAACCTCTGCCAGTAAGAAGGTCCACACGGTCTACTAAGAGGCACCCACCTGTGAGATTCGGAGACTACATTGTGGGCCAAAGTAGCCCCTCCCGGGAAACCCCTGTTTAACTATTTACAAGACCCGGGTACGGACTCATTTTGTTCTTTTGAGCCTCCAGGAACTTATGTTATATTTGCATTTTCTATTATTATCATTATGGACTATCCTGGTTATCCCAGATATGCTGCACCAGGTCAGCGCCCCTGTTCCCTATACTATCCTGAGTGAAGAGAACAACGCCCCTTTTCACCGCACTTGTCAGCGGAGCTGCCTGATATATATATGTACTGCAAATGTAGATGTGTGTTCCTGCTTTGCACTTTTTGACTTTCAGGTTGCAGTTTCCAGCTGGGCGGGCCCCTTATGTTGCGCCGAGGACGGGCAACGTTAAAGCAACGGGGTATGTAGTGTCCCACTAGGTAAATGTGGGCACTACACAAGGGCTAATATGACCATTGTAATTTATATGATGTTTTATGTGCATTTTCCTGTTTATCTGTGTATCAGGCCTGTTAGGGTGTAGTTCCTCCTCCTAGACAGTAGAGGGAGCTAGGGAACCCCTAATATACAGTACAGACCAAAAGTTTGGACACACCGTCTCATTCAAAGAGTTTTCTTTATTTTCATGACTATGAAAATTGTAGATTCACACTGAAGGCATCAAAACTATGAATTAACACATGTGGAGTTATATACATAACAAACAAGTGTGAAACAACTGAAAATATGTCATATTCTAGGTTCTTCAAAGTAGCCACCTTTTGCTTTGATTACTGCTTTGCACACTTTTGGCATTCTCTTGATGAGCTTCAAGAGGTAGTCCCCTGAAATGGTTTTCACTTCACAGGTGTGCCCTGTCAGGTTAATAAGTGGGATTTATTGCCTTATAAATGGGGTTGGGACCATCAGTGGCGTTGAGGATAAGTCAGGTGGATACACAGCTGATAGTCCTACTGAATAGACTGTTAGAATTGGTATTATGGCAAGAAAAAAGCAGCTAAGTAAAGAAAAACGAGTGGCCATCATTACTTTAAGAAATAAAGGTCAGTCAGTCAGCCGAAAAATTGGGAAAACTTTGAAAGTAAGGGCTATTTGACCATGAAGGAGAGTGATGGGGTGCTGCGCCAGATGACCTGGCCTCCACAGTCACCGGACCTGAAGCCAATCGAGATGGTTTGGGGTGAGCTGGACCGCAGAGTGAAGGCAAAAGGGCCAACAAGTGCTAAGCATCTATGGGAACTCCTTCAAGACTGTTGGAAGACCATTTCAGGGGACTACCTCTTGAAGCTCATCAAGAGAATGCCAAGAGTGTGGAAAGCAGTAATCAAAGCAAAAGGTGGCTACTTTGAAGAACCTAGAATATGACATATTTTCAGTTGTTTCACACTTGTTTGATATGTTATAATTCCACATGTGTTAATTCATAGTTTTGATGCCTTCATAGTCATGAAAATAAAGAAAACTCTTTGAATGAGAAGGTGTGTCCAAACTTTTGGTCTGTACTGTATATAGTTAGGCCCAGACAGGAAAAGGGCAGTGTAGTCCAGGAGGCTAGTGAGAGCAGTCTAGCCTGCCTGAGGTTCTTGAGCCAGAGTTAGCTCAGAAGTTTGTTACCAGGGGAAGAGTTACCTCCTGAGAAACCTGCAGTTCCTACAAAGTAGCAGAGCAGAAGTGTTTCCAGCCAAACAAGAGAGCTGAAGGGCAGACGAGTCTATTCAATGCAAGGAGATATATACCTGAGGAAGTTTCTTTACCAAGGATAAAGCCACCAATAGGGCATACGAGCCTTGGGATTAAAGACAGACAGGAGTTCTGAGGAATAATGCACAGGATTTCTGAGGAAAAGGTGCAGCCTGATCTGTGAGTGTATTTAACCCTTTGAGTATCTTGCAAGAACATTGTTGCCTGCCATCATTGTATAAGCCTGCTTAAGACTGCTTCTGTCATATGGAACTGAACCTAAAAGAACTGTAAATAGTTAACCGTTCCAGTAAAGAAAGTTTTGGTTCACTGCAAACTGTGTTCCTCACTTATTCCTATTATAAATCGGTGTGCCATCGTTACCGGCACTGGCGTCACAAATTTTAAAGGGGTCTTGCCACCGGCACATTAATCCTGCAACACCCAGGGCACCTCACCTACCACCGGCCTGGTCCCTATACACAGAGAGTGCCCCAGAGGACCCTTGTGCTAGCCTCTCCATCACTGCTGTACGCTTGCCCAGGGTCTTTCAAGAAACTGTGAGTAACCAAGAGCAACCCTCGTTTGCCTAAGTAACCGTGACCTCACTATCGCAATACCCTGCAGGGCTGCGTACTGCACATATGTATGCTCATTATTTGCATTGCATATGTTATTAACCCCTTTTAGCAAATACTGTATACAGGGCCGGCGCAACCATATAGGCGAACTAGGCGTTCGCCAAGGGCGCCGGCCTGCTGGGGGCGCCCTGGTGGGCTCCCCCTGACTGGGGCTGCAGCCCTGGACGAGCGGCTTTTGAGCCATTCCCAGCACCGTTACAGGGGGGCCAGGAGGTGGAGGTCCTTCTTAAATATGGCAGAGCAGGCATCTGTTTACCCTGATGGCAGATGCCTGCTCTGCCAGTAAATTATCGGAGGAGAGGAGGTGGGCGGCAAGGGAGGCTGTTCTAGAAGCTCCTACTCCTCCCTCATGCGTCCTCTGTGATGCCGGAATATGACGTCATTCCGGCCCCGGCATACTAAACTGCGTGCTGGAGGACTGAGGAGCTGCACCACATTGCACCCCAGGGAGGTGAGTGTTTAAGTGTTTGACTGAGTGAGTGTCTGCCTGTGCATTTATGTCAGTAAGTGAGTGTATGTATGTATGTCTGTCTTTCTGTCAGTAAATGTATGTGTGTCTGTCATTGAGTGTCTGTGTGTGTGTGTATGTCAGTGAGTGTGGATGTCTGTCGGTCAGTAAGTGTCTGTGTGTTTGTCAGTGAGTATGTGTATGCTTGTCACTGAGTATATGTGTGTGTTTGTCTGCCAGTGAGTGAGTGTCTGTCAGTGAGTGTCTGTCAGTGAGTGAGTGTGTGTCTGTCAGTGAGTGTATGTGTGTCTGTCAGTGAGTTTCTGTGTACGTCATTCAATGAGTGTCTGAGTGCGTGTCTGTCTGTCAGCGAGTGTATGTCTGTCTGTCAGCGAGTGTATGTCTGTCTGTCAGCGAGTGTATGGCCCCTTTCACACGAGCGAGTATTCCGCGCGGATGCGATGCGTGAGGTGAATGCATTGCACCCGCACTGAATACCGACCCATTCATTTCTATGGGGCTGTGCACACGAGCGGTGATTTTCACGCATCACTTTTGCGTTGCGTGAAAATCGCAGCATGCTCCTCTTTGTGCGTTTTTCACGTAACGCAGGCCCCATAGAAATGAATGGGGTTGCGTGAAAATCGCAAGCATCCGCAAGCAAGTGCGGATGCGGTGCGATTTTCACGCACGGTTGCTAGGAGACGATCGGGATGGAGACCCGAACCTTATTATTTTCCCTTATAACATGGTTATAAGGGAAAATAATAGCATTCTGAATACAGAATGCTAAGTAAAACAGGGCTGGAGGGGTTAAAAAAAAATAAAAATCATTTAACTCACCTTAATCCACTTGCTCGCGATGCCCGGCATCTCCGTCTGACTCTTTTACTGTATAGGACCTGTGGAGAGCATTAACTATAGTTTAAGGACCTGGGATGACGTCACTCCGGTCATCACATGGTACGTCACATGATCTTTTACCATGGTGATTCACCATGGTAAAAGATCATGTGACGTACCATGTGATGACCGGAGTGACGTCATCGAAGGTCCTTTAGCCAGGTCCTAAAGAAAAGAATACAGAAGCAGATGCCGGCTGCGCTATCAAGTGGATTAAGGTGAGTTAAATTATTTTTTATTTTTTTTAACCCCTCCAGTGCTATTTTACTTTTCATTCTGTATTCAAAATGCTATTATTTTCCCTTATAACCATGTTATAAGGGAAAATAATACAATCCACAGAACACCGATCCCAAGCCCGAACTTCTGTGAAGAAGTTCGGGTTTGGGTACCAAACACGCACGATTTTTCTCACGCGAGTGCAAAACGCATTACAATGTATTGCACTCGCGCGGAAAAATCGCGGGTGTTCCCGCAACGCACCCGCGCATTTTTCAGCAACGCCCGTGTGAAAGAGGCCTATGTCTGTCTGTCAGTGAGTATGTCTGTCAGTGAGTTTCTGTGTACGTCATTCAGTTAGTAGTATAGACAAACCGCTCACTCCCCTTACAATTCTGGATTGGGTACTCTAGTCTCAAATTGATTCACTCAAATTAACAAAGGCGTAATAAAAAGTATATATTATGTAGTATGAGACTGGCACTCCCTCGCATGGAAATAGAGCAATAGTAATAATGTTGTTACACAATATTTAATTGGCAAAATATATTAAAATACAACATCACAATACAATATTAAAATAACAATCGCTGCAGCGGAGACAATATCAGTCCCTAAAAATACCTAAAATCTAAAACTTCAATAAAAACTCAAAAAAAGTCCAAAAAGAAGGGGACCATACGTCCTGAATGTGCAAACATATCGCAAGCCAAAAGTGTCAGTCTATTCCTTATAATAATATTGGCATTCCTTTCTTGTATGCAATATAACATGCAAAATCCATGCAAGGCACCTTTTCAAATATTCTGAATTGTCCGATATAAATATTCAATAAAGTATCCAATCGGATACCAAGTTTTTACTCACAGGTGGATGTCGATTTTCCTGCAGTCCCAATATTCAATCCTTTAGATTTTTACTCACGGTATTTATTCATGTGGTTCTCAGTGTTTAGCGTCCCACCTGGTTCGTTCGTCTCTGGTCTCTCTCGATCGTTATCCACAAATCTCAGATCCGGTTATACGATCAGGGTGTAATATCGCGAGAGGTGAGCTTATACTTGTACTGACCATTTTGAATGGCTGAAATTCCGGGTCTTTATCTTTGGAGTGCTCCAATTTCTTTGTGTATCTCCGGATATTAGTAGACGAACTTCCAGTGGGGGTCACTTGTTGGGGATGTCTTTGAAAAGCACCAAAAAGCACTGTGTGAAACTAGCCTTACGATCATAGATCTGAATACTGTATGAAGATTCGTCTCCATACAGTATTCAAAGGGAAAGGATTCGCCAAAACATCATTTGTTATGATCAATAGATTAATCCACTAGAATTGCATTTTAATACAGGAATACGATTTCAGGTACGGTACCCTCTTGTACATGTATATCAAACCCGACATTGGATCGGAGTTTTAAAAAGCTTTTCTTTAATAATCGATAAAATTGTTAAATAACCTTACCAGGTCGGAGCTGTGTTATGCCAACATTCTGTCCAAAACCGCTAACTATCATGAGGTCAGATGGATATCCAGTCACAAGGCAGCAAATATGCAGAGCAACAACAGAACAAAAGCAGATGTGTGCAGCGGTACTCCGACCGTTACTCAAATGATTTGCTGTGTTGTGACAGGATCTCCATTTGCCTTATCATACACACTCCTTCCCCCTGAAGAAGCTTACGCGAAAGTGCGTTGGGGTTTTTCTTGTTCACCACTCAGGTATTTACTTTATGGCTTATAATAGATCCATGTACTCTGTTAGATTTGCACTATGCACTTTATATCTCTTTGTACTGTATCTGATTTGTACTTTGTTCTTATAGCTTCGGCTGGTTATATGTACTAGACACCTATCTGGGGTTATGTATATACTATGTTATATTTCCAGCCTTGATATGTTGAGTGATTAGTGGTGTCCCATGTCGTTCTGTGTGTTTTCCATCCACTATTACATAACTTTTATCTGTATATATTCATTACTATTTGTGCTAGCCTTACTTTTCTTTTTTGGTGTCTAACTTTACGTGCAGAGAGAAGAAGGTTTCTGGTCAGGCGCAAAACACATAGGATCCAATCCGTCTCTTATAGGTGAATCTTTTTTAATTGCATAAATAGAATAGAACAACGCGTTTCGGGGCTCAAAATGGCTTCATCAGGTTAACAGTAACTTTACGTGCAGGCTTGGCACGGGTACTCAATTCTGTGAGTCATTTATTCAACCTTGACTGATCCTATGTTTAACGATAATGAGAAACAGCAAAGGCTGACTTCGGTGTAAAGCTGTCTCTGTTTTTATTAAGGCCCCTTTCACACAAATGAGTTTTCTGTGCAGGTGCGATGCGTGAAGTGATTGCATAGCACCCGCACTGAATCCTGACCCATTCCTTTCGATGGGTCTGTGCACATAAGCGTTTTTTTTCACGCATCAGTTCTGCGTTACGTGGGAATCGGGCTTCAGTGAAAAACACATTGCATGCGGATATTATCGGGATGTGGTCCTGGTGCAATGCGTTTTTCACTGAAGGTTGCTAGGAGATGGTGTTTGTAAACCTTCATTTTTTTTCACCTCGTGAATGCACCCACGTGGAAATAACTGAAACACTCAACACAAATGCAGACAAAACTGACTAAACTTGCTTGAGAAATGGTGTGAGTTTCACTGAACGTGCCCTGAACGCATCCTGACACAATCCGCATCGTTCGTGTGAAAGAGGCCTAAGGCATTTCCATATCCTGTTTTCTGCTGGAACAACCTATAGGAATTCACACCTGAAGTCTGATAGTTGTATAACGATAGAAAAAAAAACTACTTTTTTTATTACAAATTAATATTTTGTATATTAATAGGACTGTGGACAATCTGGAGGATAAAGCTGCAGATTTGGACAGTCAGATTTCAGAGCCTGATGTGGTGTCTCAACCTACTGAGAGAAAGCCTCCTGGAAATCCATCACGTCGTCGTTCATCAGGTAGACGTAGGGGGCCCCCTCAGCACGATTCTGATTTAGATACTGGAGCCATCATTGACGCAAGGATTCTTGAGTATCTAAATCAAAATTGTGGTGAGAGTAAGGAGGAGAATTTTTTGTAGAGTCTAGCCCCCTATATGAAACGTGTGCCTGATGAAAGACAAACCAGGTGTATCGCTGCTCTTGCTGGGGTTCTTGATCTGTTCTCTGGTCCACAAGAACCAGTTGAAGTAGTGCACTTCATTCAACATTCACGTGATCGGATGATGAACTGGCTACCCACAATCAGCCAAAGTACAGTGCCCCAACATCCTCCTCCTAGGTTCTACCAACCGTCACAACCATACTCTCAGGGGAGAGAGCACTTTTTATATGTAGGAGATTACACAGGATTAGAGATGTCCCGAACTATTCGCCGGCGAACATAGCTTGTTCGCGTTCGCTGCGGCAGGCGAACATATGCGATGTTCGGTCCGCCCCCTATTCGTCATCATTGAGTAAACTTTGACCCTGTACCTCACAGTCAGCAGACACATTCCAGCCAATCAGCATCATACCCTCTCTCCCAGACCCTCCCACCTCCTGGACAGCATCCATTTTAGATTCATTCGGAAGCTGTATTCTTAGTGAGAGGAGGGACAGTGTAGCTGCTGCTGATTTAATAGGGAAATCGATAGGGCTAGAACATCAGTCTGCTTTTTTTTTTCTGTGTAATCTAATTGCAGTTGCCTGCCAGCATGTGTGTCAGGCTCACAGCGTATACTGTGCCCACTTGCCCAGTGCCACCACTCATATCTGGTGTCACAGTAGCTTGCATTAAAAAAAAAAAAAAAAACTTTTTGACTGTAATATAATAGCAGTCAGTTGCCTGCACGCGTGTGTGTTTCAGGCCCTGCAAGTGCATAGTGTCACCAGCGCAACTCATATCTGGTGTCACAGTAGATTACATTTAAAAAAAAATTTTTTATTAATTTTTGACTGTGAAATAATAGCAGTCAGTTGCCTGCACGTGTGTGTGTTTCAGGCCCTGCAAGTGCATAGTGTCACCAGCGCAACTCATATCTGGTGTCACAGTAGATTACATAAAAAAATTAAAATAAATTTTGACTGTGAATTAATAGCAGTCAGTTGCCTGCACGTGTGTGTGTTTCAGGCCCTGCAAGTGCATAGTGTCACCAGCGCAACTCATATCTGGTGTCACAGTAGATTACATAAAATAATTTAAATAAATTTTGACTGTGAATTAATAGCAGTCAGTTGCCTGCACGTGTGTGTGTTTCAGGCCCTGCAAGTGCATAGTGTCACCAGCGCAACTCATATCTGGTGTCACAGTAGATTACATTAAAAAAATATATATTTTGACTGTGAAATAATAGCAGTCAGTTGCCTGCACGTGTGTGTGTTTCAGGCCCTGCAAGTGCATAGTGTCACCAGCGCAACTCATATCTGGTGTCACAGTAGATTACATTTAAAAAAGAAACAACAATTTTGACTGTAATAGATTGAATAGCAGTTAGTTGTCTGCAAGCGTGTGTGTCAGGCCTACAGCGTCTACTCTGCCAACTTCTGCCAGTGCACAGTGCCACTCATATCTGGTGTCACAGTAGCTTGCACGCATAGTACAAATAAACTAATCTAAAAAAAATGACAGGCAGAGGCAGGCCACCCCGCAGGGGCCGTCCTGGTCGTGGTGCTGTGATTCCCTTTTGGCCCTAGAATAATGCCCAGTTTTCAGAGGCCACGTACCATGAACTCGAAAAGTTCTGAGGACATAGTTGACTGGCTAACACAGGACACCCAATCTTCTACAGCTTCCGATCGGAACCTTGACACACCATCCTCCTCCAGCTCAGCTTTAGGCACCTCTCAAGTTACCACTCGCCCGCCTGCCGCCACCACCAACACTAGCACCACAGCTGCTTCACTTGATCTGTCAGAGGAGTTATTTACACATCAGTTGGAAGAAATGAGTGATGCGCAACCATTATTGCCAGAGGATGTAGATAACAGGGATATGTCTTAGTCAGGCAGCATTACACACATGGACGTACGGTGTGATGATGTTGTACCCGCTGCTGCTTCCTTTGCTGAGTTGTCAGATACAAGTGAAGCGGTTGATGATGACGATGTGTCCGTGGATGTCACGTGGGTGCCCGTTCGAAGAGAAGAAGAACAGGGGGAAAGTTCAGATGGGGAGACAGAGAGGAGGAGACGAGTTGGAAGCAAGGGGAGGTCGTCGCAAGGAGCTAGTGGCACAGTCAGACAGCATGCATCGGCACCCGGGGTCAGCCAGACAGCACGCCAATCAACGCATGCTGTTGCCACCACCAGAATGACGTCATTGCAGAGATCAGCAGTGTGGCATTTTTTTTGTGTGTCTGCCTCTGATACCAGTGATGCCATTTGCAACCTGTGCCAAAAGAAACTGAGTCGTGGGAAGTCCAACAACCACCTAGGTACAACTGCTTTGCGAAGGCACATGATCTCAAATCACAAACGCCTATGGGATCAATGTGATATAAGAATAGGGCGGCTCTCTGTAACCCAAAAAGATGGAGTTAGGTGCTCAATCCAGACAAGCATACCCAACGCTTGTAGTAGAGATAAAGTGAAAGGAAGTAAAGGGATGGCACTCAGAACATTTGTGTTGTATGGGTGAATAAATAATTATATTTATTAAGGGGTGGCTGAATATGCCTAATATAGTAAAAATGGTAAGATAGTCAAAAGGTTGTATCAATATTGTAAAAAAAATTAAAAATACATACATATAATACCAGTGTAAAAAAAGTACATTATAATAACAGCATATCAATTGTATAAAAATCCTGTTGAAGGAGAAGAATAAAAGTCCTATAAGTCTGTATGAAAATGGATCTGTTAAGAAAATTCAGTCTTAGGTAAAAAGAGTTGATAAAGTATCTTCATATACAATGGCTTGGTCAACCATAACATAAATGTCACTTGTCCTTATAGATCATAAATATCATAAAATATCAGATTGTGCAAGAATCCTATTGAGGAAGGGGGAATAGGAAGAAATGTCTTGAAAATCTGTAGGGGGAAAGTCCAGTTTCAAACTCCGGTATCCGGCAGTATATTGCAGTATAGTCTCCTGAAAAATCAAGCTTCCTATAAGAAGTAATGCAGAATAGGTATCTCCTTGCTATTGGGAATCAATCGCATCCGATTTGGTACATGGAGTTATTGATGTGCTATGTAGTCATCAATTACTGCTATTAAAGCAGGTACATTACCCTCCTGGTGGCCGTCAATGGATCGGGGAGCGGCTTCTGCCTGCAGGTCGGCGTCCACGTGTGCTATTCGCGCCCGCTGTATGATCAGGCCGTTGGTTGCTGTTGCTCTTCCTCAATAGGATTCTTGCACAATCTGATATTTTATGATATTTATGATCTATAAGGACAAGTGACATTTATGTTATGGTTGACCAAACCATTGTATATGAAGATACTTTATCAACTCTTTTTACCTAAGACTGAATTTTCTTAACAGATCCATTTTCATACAGACTTATAGGACTTTTATTCTTCTCCTTCAACAGGATTTTTATACAATTGATATGCTGTTATTATAATGTACTTTTTTTACACTGGTATTATATGTATGTATTTTTAATTTTTTTTACAATATTGATACAACCTTTTGACTATCTTACCATTTTTACTATATTAGGCATATTCAGCCACCCCTTAATAAATATAATTATTTATTCACCCATACAACACAAATGTTCTGAGTGCCATCCCTTTACTTCCTTTCGCCTATGGGATCAACACATGAGTACAAGCAGCACACAAACTCAAAGCCGCCATCCTCCACCTGGTCCAGCATCTTCAGCCACGTCAACCACTGCTGTCCTCCTTGCCCCCTCTCAACCATCCGCCACTCCGTCTCTCGCCTTGAGCAGTTCCTGCTCATCTGCGCACAGTCAGGTGTCTGTCAAGGACATGTTTAAGCGTAAGAAGCCAATGTCACAAATTCACCCCCTTGCCCGGCGTCTGACAGATGGCTTGTCGGAACTCTTAGTCCGCCAGCTTTTACCATACAAGCTGGTGGAGTCTGAGGCCTTCCAAAAAATTTTAGCTATTGGGACACCGCAGTGGAAGGTACCCGGCCGAAATTTCTTTGCACAAAAGGCAATCCCCAACCTGTACTCTATTGTGGAAAAGGAAGTCATGGCATGTCTGGCACACAGTGTTGGGGCAAGGGTCCATCTGACCACTGATACCTGGTCTGCAAAGCACGGTCAGGGCAGGTATATCACCTACACTGCGCATTGGGTAAACCTGCTGACGGCTGCCAAGCATGGAATGTGTGGCTCTGAGGAGTTGGTGACACCGCCACGACTTGCAGGCAGGCCTGCTGCCACCTCCTCTACTCCTCCTACTCCATCCTCTTTGCTAACCTCTTCGGCTGAGTCCTCTTCTGCTGCTGCGTCTTGCTCCACATCAACTGCACCCCCCCAGCTCCCCAGGGGCTATTCCACATCCCGGATACGACAGTGTCACGCCGTCTTGGAGTTGACTTGCCTGAAAGCCAGTGGCGTACACACATTCCATGGGGCCCCGGTACAAAACTGATTTATGATGACTGCAAGAGCACAGCGCAGACTGCTCAATGAGGTGAAGAAGAATCCTAGAGTGTCAGCTAAAGACTTACAAAAGTCTCTGGCATATACTAACATCCCTGTTAGCGAATCTACGATACGTAAAACACTAAACAAGAATGGATTTCATGGAAGGATACTACAGAGGAAGCCACTGTTGTCCAAAAAAAACATTGCTGCACGTTTACAGTTTGCACAAGAGCACCTGGATGTTCCACAGCAGTACTGGCAAAATATTCTGTGGACAGATGAAACCAAAGTTGAGTTGTTTGGAAGAAACACACAACATTATGTGTGGAGAAAAAGATGCACAGCACACCAACATCAAAACCTCATCCCAACTGTGAAGTATGGTGGTGGGGGCATCATGGTTTGGGGCTGCTTTGCTGCGTCAGGGCCTGGATGGATTGCTATCATCGAAGCAAAAATGAATTCCCAAGTTTATCAAGACATTAGGACAACTGTACACCAGCTGAAGATCAATAGAAGATGGGTGTTGCAACAGGACAAAAGCATAGAACAGGACGACCCAAAACATAGAAGTAAATCAACAACAGAATGGCTTAAACAGAAGAAAATACGCCTTCTGGAGTAGCCCAGTCAGAGTCCTGACCTCAACCCGATTGAGATGCTGTGGCATGACCTCAAGAAAGCGATTCACACCAGACATCCCAAGAATATTGCTGAACTGAAACAGTTCTGTAAAGAGTAATGGTCAAGAATTTCTCCTGACCACTGTGCACGTCTGATCTGCAACTACAGGAAACGTTTGGTTGAAGTTATTGCTGCCAAAAGAGGTTCAACCAGTTATTAAATCCAAGGGTTCACATATTTTTTCTACCTGCACTGTGAATGTTTACATGGTGTGTTCAATAAAAATATGGTAACATTTAATTCTTTGTGTGTTATTAGTTTAAGCAGACTGTGATTGTCTGTTGTTGTGACTTAGATGAAGATCAGATTAGATTTTATGACCAATTTGTGCAGAAATCCATATCATTCCAAGGGGTTCACATACTTTTTATTGCAACTGTATATACTCTGTGTGTTAAGTACAAATGGGAAAGACGTGCTGCCTCACTAAGAGACAAAGTAGGGGTGAGTTCTATTACCTCTCCCCATTGCTCATCCGTGAGTTCGCCTAGATCCCTTTCCCAGTGAATCCTGCTTTTCAGTGGATCCCCTTTAAGAAAATCCTCCAACAGAGCTTGATATATCATAGAGATCGCTGCCTTTACTGGTCCAGCAGCAACCACTGTACTTAGTGTCTGATTGGATACAAACATCACCGGGGCTATTTTGGATTGAGCTTCTAAAGCATGCCTGAGTTGCAGGTGCCTATAGAATTGTGAAGAGGGCAGCCCAAATTCAGAACACAATTGTTGGTACTGCTTTAGAATCCCACTAGAGTAAATATGACCTAAGTTCCATATCCCTTTATTATTCCACTGAGAGAATCCATTCAGGCCTTCCAATTCATGGAGCGCCGGATTATTCCATAAAGGCAAAATGTTCATTAGTCCCGCTATCCCTAATATACTCCTTGCCTTATCCCATACTTTCCTCTTGAGTAACAATGTTGGAATGCGCCCCACTTCCCCTTTCACCTCTCCTTCAATAGCTGCCAGCGGGGGAGATCTATTTGACGCCCATCCCATCAGCCGACCACTCTTCCCCCCTAGGTCACCTACCACACCCCACCCCTTGAAGTGTTGCAATTGGGCCGACAAGAACTATAATATAGGATTAGGTAGAGCGAGACCCCCTGCATCCTTATGCCTCTGCAAGATTTCGTACCTTATCCTGCCCCTATTATTCTTCCATATAAAGAATCAAAATAACTGTTGTATCTTATGGAAGTAATGCACAGGGATCCACACGGGGGAATTGTGCAGAATATAGAGCAACTGAGGCATGAATATCATTTTCAGCAAGTTGCCTCTACCAATCAACGATAGAGGCAGTTTATGCCAGATGGCAATTTTGCTTTTAAACTTCCCTATCAGAGGTAACAGGTTATTAGAAATATAGTCTGCAGGGTTCATTGATACTGTCACTCCGAGGTATTTAAAGGAGTGCACCACTTTAAGCTCGGAGAAAGTAGCATAATGAGATGGCATCTGAGAAGATATTGGGAGAATCACAGACTTATCCCAGTTTATGAGAAGTCCAGACTGGTCACCGAACTGAGATACTATAGATATTATAGAAACCATGGATTCCTCTAAGTTATTTACATAGATCAGCATATCATCTGCGTATAAAGATACGCGTTCTTCAATAGAACCCCTCACTAGTCCTCCCATCAAAGGAGTAGACCGCAGAAGACATGCCAATGGTTCAATTGCTATCGCAAATAGCAAGGGAGACAACGGACAGCCTTGTCTCGTCCCCCTTTCCAAAGCAATTGCTGGTGATAGTTGACCATTCACTCTAATTCTAGCCCTAGGCTCACAATATAAGAGCTTGACCCACCTCAAAAAAACAGTTCCAAAGCCCATCTTAGTCATGACCGCCCATAGATATTCCCACTCGACGCTGTCAAAAGCTTTGGCAGCATCAAGTGAGACCACCGCAGCTCTACTATCCTGAGCATCCCTCCCCTCCAACTGGAGATTTAAGAATAGCCGCCTGAGATTCAAAGCCGTGGATTTTCCAGGCATGAATCCAGAATTGCAAAAAGGTAAAGGACGGCTCACCTCTGGCTCAAGATGGCAAGGTGCACCAAACAGATGTCGTACCCTGATCACCAAAGAACAATTGTAAAATAAAAAGAATGGGCACTCTTATACCTGGTTCACAAAGTTAGCAAAGTGACACTATTTATTAATGACAATTAATACACAGATCGTCACCATACATGAATGGATATATATGTATCCTAAACAGAATATTACCCTAAAAAATGCTGCAATTAAAACACCAAATACAATATCAGATAAAAATTATAAATGGATCAGTCCACTGATACAACTACTAGATGGGGATGGCCGGAGTTGACCAGGCTGCATGGGAATAAGCAGACTGAGTGTCCTCTATTAATTATAGCAGTGGCCGGTGCCGGGAATTTCTCCAGATAAAACGTAAAAATAATTATATATCGACGTGTGTACATATAAACATACTGTATAGTGCAATAGAAACCAATAGTGATATAAAACAATTGTGTAGAGTGAAAAAACCTGTAAGGTAAAATATGATAATTATGTGATTAAATATAGCAGTGCTCAAAATAGTCGAATAATAAATAAAACATAAAGTGTCACTGGAGACTCGGCAATATAAGACGGCAGTAGGTCTCACTGATGGTTCTATTCCTAAAAAGCGATCTTCCTGTTATACCATAGGTCTCCTAAGAATCGGCTTAATATAGCACTCTTCGGTCGGCACAGTTCGTCAATGTACTATATTGCACAAAGTTGCGATCCAGCAGTGTAGCTAGTTAGGCATACTTTTCATTCCAAAGTGGCAGTGCGGTGTGAATGAATTGTTGTGCAGCAATGCATATATTTTCAGCAGTATTCAGTTTGTTACTCATGTAAAATCCTGCAAGCCCCACCGTGGCGTCCCACGTGGTGTAGAATCAGGGTGAGTTGCTGCTTTACTGCTGGATACAAGTACTGCGTAAGGGGTCTTTCAATTTTGCAGATCCGGCTGTGAGTAGAGGCACTCGTTCTCTTGAACTCCAGATTCACAGATTCACAGATTCACATTCAGTTTCATTAATTAGAGTAGGTGTTCCACCTGTCTTAGTCAGCATAGGTGGTTCAAACTCACCCGCCCCTCACTGCACTGTGTCCAAAGGGCTGCGGTTTTTAGTTCTCCTTAGGAAGCGCTTCCTTAATCCAACAGATATAATAAACTGTTATAGTTGAAAAAGCCGGTTGGTTGTCAGTCCAATTGGTCCACGCCAGACGCGTTTCGAAGGTTGCCCACCTTCTTCCTCAGTGGCTCTGTTTGGACTAACTTACTTGCCGGCTATTTATTCATTTTCACAGCCAAAGGGACTCTATATTAAACACGCACTGGATCTAGAAGGATCTGGATTTCACAGGTGCCTTTTTCATGTATTGCGGTATATCTGCGGTTCCTCTGCGGTTTTTTCGGACATACATGCGTTTTATGTGTTATATGGTCGAGGGACCATCAAAACCATTAGTCATGCCCAAATTGCCGTTTTGCCTGGTTATACTTCATTCTTATAAATATATTTTTACGCCAATTGTCAGATATTCGTCAAAACATACAGAGTATAAAATAAATCAGATCTACTGTGGTCTATATATTAGGGTCCCTTGCCTTTTTAGCAGCTATATAGAATAGTGAAATCAATTCTGATATTTTATTATTAAAATATATTTATTTGTTATAAATTAAAGATAAAATTGAAAATTAAAAATTATATTTATTTATAAATAGATTAAAAATCTGTATTAAGAATGAATTGAATATTGGGGTATATCTGTAATAGCTTTAAAATAAGATAAAAGAAATATAAAAATGTATTTATATAAATTATTAATACAAAATATTGCAACATTTTTGCGGTGCACAGCCTCAATTGCTATGTATAATAGAAGAGTGGCGCAGAGATAGATATAAATAGTGGGCAGCAGACTGAGGCCAATGGGGCTCATCCCCTAATGTACTTCGGGCAGATAGTCAGAAGGAAGGTATTCAGAAGGAACAAGACAAGGATCACAAGACAAGGATCAGACAGAGATCTCAGACACCAATAGATACATATGTCCAACACCAACAGATAGCAACATGTCACAATACGAGACCCAGACACAGATCACGAACACCAGTAAGAGATCAATCACACACGTACAATCTGAGGAATAGGCTCAATCACCAATTGGACGATTACGAGCCACAACAGAGGATCCGGCCCTCACAGAACAACAGACAGCATTATACTGTACACCGAAACACCTGAGAGAGGGAACTCACAGACAGCAACAGAACCCAGACCCAAAAGAAAGATACGAAGATCCCAAAGAAAAAAGAGGGACTTACAACAGGTACAGATAAACAATTCAGATTCCATAGTGAACCTTAGTTCGGCCGTCTTGACTGATGCACAGACAAGACTACTGAACAGAGGGTTGAAATTTGCACCTACAGCGAAATTGAATAAATAACGTATGTAGGGATAGAAAAATTTGTGAGGAAACTCTGTTTGAAAAAATATTTTTTGAAAAATCCGATAGTACTGAATACAGATGAGCGTGTGGATGGAGATGTCAAGTATACATCTTTGAAACTAAAATCAAAAAAATTTCCAAGACAGGAGATTGGCGCAGAGATAGCCACTTTTAGAAGAAATATAGAAACAGACCTGAGGAAGATATCTGACAAACAGATGAGGAGAAACAATCTGACCATACAGGAGATTAAAGCAATCAAGGAATTACAAAAATTAAATAACCTTACTAGCCGCCCCGCCGATAAAGGCGGAGCTATTGTACTCCTAGATACCATTAAATATAATGCAGAATGTCTGAGACAACTTGCAGACATTACGACATACAAGAAATTGAAGAAAGATCCAACAGAAGAATTCTCAAAGTTATTAAACCAATACTGTAATAGTGGACTTGAGGACAGACTACTCTCTAAGCAGGAATCTGACTTTATTTTAGGGACACAACATAGGCTACCTGTGTTCTACTGCCTGCCTAAGATACACAAAAGTATGATAGATCCGCCAGGCCGTCCTATAATTTCGGGTATAGAGTCCTTGTCATCCAACCTGTCTCAATTTATAGATCGACTTATTCAGCCAACAGTGAAAATTATACCATCGTATCTTAAAGATACCACCCAGATTGTCCAGATTTTGGAAAATCTGAGGAGAGAGTCACATTGGCTGATAGGCACGTTGGATGTGCAATCACTCTATACCGTGATTGACCATGAACAAGGCACTAATAGTATGAAATTACAGTTGCAGAACCATGGTAACCTTAAAGAGAAGCAAATTGATTTCTTAGCAGAAGGTGTGAGATACATTTTAACTCACAATTATTTCTTTTTTGAGGGGGCTTATTATCTTCAAACCCGGGGCACTGCCATGGGCACCAGATTCGCCCCCAGCTATGCCAATTTGTTTATGGCACAATGGGAACAGGAAACCATCACACCCAGGCTGGGGTCGGATCTGGTGCTCTGGCAGCGCTATATTGATGATATTATTTTTATTTGGCAGGGGGATATATCTAGCCTTCATACCTTCTTGGAAGAAATCAATAAAAAGGTATATAATCTGAATTTCTCTTCTAATATAAATCAGGAATATACAGAATTTTTGGATATACGGATCACTAGTCAGATGGACCACTATACATGCAATACTTTCCAGAAAGAGGTAGCCAAGAACAGCTTCATCCTCTTTTCTAGCTGCCATCTACCGTCCTGGTTACTGAATATACCAACTGGACAGTTCCGTAGAATAAAAAGGAACTGTACAGACCAGGTAGAATTCGAGGATGAAGCTGCTATTATGAAAGGAAAATTTCTGGAGAAAGATTATCCGGAGATAGTGGTAGACAATGCTCTGTGTAAAGTCAGAAAAATGGACAGGAAGATGTTTTTTGAAGCTAACCAAAAGAAAGCTGATAAGCCCAATAATGATAATAAATTCCGCATAATACTGCCCTATAATGCACAGTATAAGAAAATTGAGCAAAGTATCAAAAACCATTGGCATCTAATTCAAAAGGACAAAATCATAGGCCCTCTGATTCCACCAATACCAGAGATAGTGTATACAAAGGCCCCAAATCTAGGTCTGAAGATAGCACCATCTATTAAAAATCAGACAAGAGAAACTGGATCCATCAATAAATGGTTAAAAAGGAGTGGGTTCTATAGATGTGGATGCTGTGTTAATTGTAAGAACACGTCCTTTGCAAAAAAGACGACAAAAGTGAGCTCAACACAAAATAATTTTTCAGTTGAGATAAAGAATCTTCTTACATGCAATAGTTCAAACGTAATCTATATCATCGAATGCTCATGTGCTAAACAATATATTGGCAGGACCAAAAGACCCCTAAAAATTAGGATAGCGGAGCACATAAATAATATTAAAAAGGGCTACGAAAAGCATGTACTATCCAAACATTTTAAATTGATACATAATCAGGATCCAAAATTTTTAACATTCGCAGCATTTGAACAGATAGAGCGCCATTGGAGGGGAGGTAACCATATTGCCCGGATGTCTAGGGCTGAGTCAAGAAGGATTTTCGAATTCGGCAGTTTGGCTCCAGCGGGGCTAAATGCCGAATTAGAAATTTTTGGGTTTCTGTGATGGGCTGGACGCCTTTGGTCCACGGGGGGTACTAGTCGGGCTGTTTAGCAGCACTATGACCCCCCCTGGGCTAGAGGTCTCCACCCCTATTCCATCAATACCTTCCTTCTGACTATCTGCCCGAAGTACATTAGGGGATGAGCCCCATTGGCCTCAGTCTGCTGCCCACTATTTATATCTATCTCTGCGCCACTTTTCTATTATACATAGCAATTGAGGCTGTGCACCGCAAAAATGTTGCAATATTTTGTATTAATAATTTATATAAATACATTTTTATATTTCTTTTATCTTATTTTAAAGCTATTACAGATATACCCCAATATTTAATTCATTCTTAATACAGATTTTTAATCTATTTATAAATAAATATAATTTTTAATTTTCAATTTTATCTTTAATTTATAACAAATAAATATATTTTAATAATAAAATATCAGAATTGATTTCACTATTCTATATAGCTGCTAAAAGGGACCCTAATATATAGACCACAGTAGATCTGATTTATTTTATACTCTGTATGTTTTGACGAATATCTGACAATTGGCGTAAAAATATATTTATAAGAATGAAGTATAACCAGGCAAAACGGCAATTTGGGCATGACTAATGGTTTTGATGGTCCCTTGACCATATAACACATAAAACGCATGTATGTCCGAAAAAAACGCAGAGGAACCGCAGATATACCGCAATACATGAAAAAGGCACCTGTGAAATCCAGATCCTTCTAGATCCAGTGCGTGTTTAATATAGAGTCCCTTTGGCTGTGAAAATGAATAAATAGCCGGCAAGTAAGTTAGTCCAAACAGAGCCACTGAGGAAGAAGGTGGGCAACCTTCGAAGCGCGTCTGGCGTGGACCAATTGGACTGACAACCAACCGGCTTTTTCAACTATAACAGTTTATTATATCTGTTGGATTAAGGAAGCGCTTCCTAAGGAGAACTAAAAACCGCAGCCCTTTGGACACAGTGCAGTGAGGGGCTGGTGAGTTTGAACCACCTATGCTGACTAAGACAGGTGGAACACCTACTCTAATTAATGAAACTGAATGTGAATCTGTGAATCTGTGAATCTGGAGTTCAAGAGAACGAGTGCCTCTACTCACAGCCGGATCTGCAAAATTGAAAGACCCCTTATGCAGTACTTGTATCCAGCAGTAAAGCAGCAACTCACCCTGATTCTACACCACGTGGGATGCCACGGTGGGGCTTGCAGGATTTTACGTGAGTAACAAACTGAATACTGCTGAAAATATATGCATTGCTGCACAACAATTCATTCACACCGCACTGCCACTTTGGAATGAAAAGTATGCCTAACTAGCTACACTGCTGGATCGCAACTTTGTGTAATATAGTACATTGATGAACTGTGCTGACCGAATAGTGCTATATTAAGCTGATTCTTAGGAGACCTATGGTATAACAGGAAGATCGCTTTTTAGGAATAGAACCATCAGTGAGACCTACTGCCCTCTTATATTGCCGAGTCTCCAGTGACACTTTATGTTTTATTTATTATTCGACTATTCTGAGCACTGCTATATTTAATCACATAATTATCATATTTTACCTTACAGGTTTTTTCACTCTACACAATTGTTTTATATCACTATTGGTTTCTATTGCACTATATGTTTACATGTACACACGTCGATATATAATTATTTTTACGTTTTATCTGGAGAAATTCCCGGCACCGGCCACTGCTATAATTAATAGAGGACACTCAGTCTGCTTATTCCCATGCAGCCTGGTCAACTCCGGCCATCCCCATCTAGTAGTTGTATCAGTGGACTGATCCATTTATAATTTTTATCTGATATTGTATTTGGTGTTTTAATTGCAGCATTTTTTAGGGTAATATTCTGTTTAGGATACATATATATCCATTCATGTATGGTGACGATCTGTGTATTAATTGTCATTAATAAATAGTGTCACTTTGCTAACTTTGTGAACCAGGTATAAGAGTGCCCATTCTTTTTATTTTACAAATGAATCCAGAATTGATCATCATGAATAATGGTTTGAATGACTCTGTTTAATCGATTGGCCAGAACTTTAGCCAGAAGTTTTACATCCACTGTCAGGAGAGAAATGGGCCTATATGAGTCCACCAGTGAGGGGTCCTTGCCTGGCTTGGGTATCACCACAACTATCGGCCTCTCTCATGGAACAGGGCAATCTGCCATTACGGTAAGCATCTTTAAAGACCCTTAACAGATGTGGAAGTAGTAACTCCCCATGTTTTTTAAAGAACTCCCCAGGAAGACCGTCCCCACCAGGCGCCTTCTCATTGGGTATGGAGTTCAGCGCCATCTTCAATTCCTCCAGGGTTATGTCCTCCTCAAGAAGCGATCTATTCTCCTCAGATAAGGCAGGGACATTAATCCCTTCCAAATATCCAGCTCTACCAGATTTAGTGCCTTCTAATAAAGTAATGTATTAGTGGGGGGAAGGGAGGAGGCAGGGACACTTGCGGCAGGGCCGGTGCAGTGCCCGGCGCTGTGCACACACCGGCGCACGAGCACACAAAGATTGACGCATAGAGGAATAAAATTTATGTCATGAGTGTGACAACTATTGACAACTCTTTGCGGTTGTCTAAAATCTATTCCATACACGTTCCCTGATAGGGGACGTAACAGGGATTAAACTGATAGGAATAGTACTACTTAACACACCACTCATATCTGGTGGCACAGTACATTGCAAGACGTACGCGCAGTGCCCCAAATTGGAAGTAAGAGGACCGACCAAGCATCTTTTTCCATCTCCCGGTTCCTAAAATCTACTCCATACACGTCCCCTGATAGGGGACGTAACAGGGATTAAACTGATAGGAATAGTACTACTTAACATACCACTCATATCTGGTGGCACAGTACATTGCAAGGCGTATGCGCAGTGCCACAAATTGGAAGTAAGAGGACCGACCAAGCATCTTTTTCCATCTCCCGGTTCCTAAAATCTATTCCATACACCGGCCCCTGATAGGGGACAAAACAGAGATTAAACTGTTAAGAACAGATTTTTTTTTTATTAAAAAAAAAAGAGGACAGCCTCTGCGGAGCTGGGTATTTTTTGGCCGCGTTACTGAACGCTCATGCACAATGGCTGTAGGCTCATAGGTCCTTTTGCGGGGGTGACAAACCTGGTCAGTCAAACCCAAGGCAACATCATCGACCTCATCCCATATGCGTTTTTTCTGGAGCGTGCCCTGCGAAGAGTGCTGGATCAGGCTGTAGATGAGTATGAAGAGAAAGAGTTGTGGTCACCATCACCATCAGAAGCAGCCTTGTCGTCGTCGATTGCTGGACCTGTGGCAACGCAGAGAGAGGAGTCTGAAGAAGAGGAGTCAGAGGAGGAAGGTGGCTTTGAGGAGGTGGAAGACCAACCACAGCAGGCATCCCAGGGGGCTTGTTGTCACCTTTCAGGGACCCTTGGTGTTGTTCGTGGCTGGGTGGAGGAAGAGATCTTCAATGACGTCAGTGAGGACAAGGAACTGGACATGGCTAGCTTGGTATCCAACCTTGTGCAAATGGGGAGTTTGCGGTTGTGCAAATGGACTGTTTGCAGTTGTTTGCGGTGCGTTAAACGGGGAGTTTGGTCTGTCACTGTGAAGCGTGCATAACCCTTACACTACCTGATCGATACAACATCATACCTGATGTTTTAAAGCACGTTATTCCAAACAATTTAGGAATGTTAGGTGATTTATGCCCTTTATGGATTAAAACCAGACTCTGCGTCAACTATGTAATTTTCCATGGGACTTTTGCCATGGATCCCCCTCCGGCATGCATCAGTCCAGGTGTTAGTCCCCTTGAAACAACTTTTCCATCACTATTGTGGCCAGAAAGAGTCCCTGTGGGTTTTAAAATTTGCCTGCCTATTGAAGTCTATGGCAGTTTGCCCGTTCGCGAACATTTGCGGAAATCCGCGTTCGCCGGAAAATTTTATGTTCGCGACATCTCTCCACAGGATCTGGCCAATCTTCTGAGGGCAGTCGTCACCTTTAATCTTACTGTATTTATGATTTTGTTTTATATCTTTATATAATATAAATAAATGTTATTTTGTTAAATAATATAATGTATATGAGAATTGTTTCATATCATTTAATATGAAAATTTGAATTATTTTTTACAGTTTATTATTCATCGTTAGCTGGCAGTAGATCATTAAAGTAATTATCTTCTGCTTGCAAACTATGATAATTTCAGCACTCTTCTCCACAGAAGAGCAATCAATAGCAAGCAATGCTTCTCTCCTGATTATATCATGGCTGATGTAAAGTAGCATACCAGATTAATTTAAATTAAGCTTTCCATCTAAACAATAGATCATTAGTGATCGGAGGAGAAGGATCCCTTGACATGCTGCAATCACCTCACCAGAATTGGTATTGCTGGGCATTATAGCTTTGTAAGAACTGGAGGACCACTGATTGGACATCCCAGGATTACCATAACGCCCCTTTCACACGAACGATTCCCACGCATCGGACTCTCAGCGTGTGTCAGGGAGAGCACCTGTCCTGAACTTCCAGCACTGCCGGGGTTGCATAACATTATACTGATTTATGATTAGAGTTGAGCGAACACCTGGATGTTCGGGTTCGAGAAGTTCGGCCGAACTTCCCGGAAATGTTCGGGTTCGGGATCCGAACCCGACCCGAACTTCGTCCCGAACCCGAACCCCATTGAAGTCAATGGGGACCCGAACTTTTCGGCACTAAAAAGGCTGTAAAACAGCCCAGGAAAGAGCTAGAGGGCTGCAAAAGGCAGCAACATGTAGGTAAATCCCCTGCAAACAAATGTGGATAGGGAAATGAATTAAAATAAAAATAAAATATATAAAAATAAACCAATATTAATTGGAGAGAGGTCCCATAGCAGAGAATCTGGCTTCATGTCAGCAGAGAATCAGTCTTCATGCCATAGCAGAGAATCTGGCTTCACGTCACCCACCACTGTAACAGTCCATTGTCATATATTTAGGCCCCGGCACCCAGGCAGAGGAGAGAGGTCCCGTAACAGAGAATCTGGCTTCATGTCAGCAGAGAATCAGTCTGCATGTCATAGCAGAGAATCAGGCTTTACGTCACCCAACACTGGAACAGTCCATTGTCAGATATTTAGGCCCAGGCACCCAGGCAGAGGAGAGAGGTCCCGTAACAGAGAATCTGGCTTCATGTCAGCAGAGAATCAGTCTGCATGTCATAGCAGAGAATCAGGCTTCACCTCACCCACCACTGGAACAGGCCACTGTCACATATTTAGGCCCAGGCACCCAGGCAGAGGAGAGAGGTCCCATAACAGAGATTCAGGCTTCATGTCAGCAGAGAATCAGTCTTCATGTCATAGCAGAGAATCAGGCTTCACGTCACCCACCACTGGAACAGGCCACTGTCACATATTTAGGCCCAGGCACCCAGGCAGAGGAGAGAGGTCCCATAACAGAGATTCAGGCTTCCTGTCAGCAGAGAATCAGTCTTCATGTCATAGCAGAGAATCAGGCTTCACGTCACCCACCACTGGAACAGGCCACTGTCACATATTTAGGCCCAGTCACCCAGACAGAGGAGAGAGGTCCCGTAACAGAGAATCTGGCTTCATGTCAGCACAGAATCAATCTTCATGTCATAGCAGAGAATCAGGCTTCACGTCACCCACCACTGGAACAGGCCACTGTCACATATTTAGGCCCAGGCACCCAGGCAGAGGAGAGAGGTCCCATAACAGAGATTCAGGCTTCATGTCAGCAGAGAATCAGTCTTCATGTCATAGCAGAGAATCAGGCTTCACGTCACCCACCACTGGAACAGGCCACTGTCACATATTTAGGCCCAGGCACCCAGACAGAGGAGAGAGGTCCCGTAACAGAGAATCTGGCTTCATGTCAGCACAGAATCAGTCTTCATGTCATAGCAGAGAATCAGGCTTCACGTCACCCACCACTGGAACAGGCCACTGTCACACATTTAGGCCCTGGCACCCAGACACAGGAGAGAGGTCCCGTAACAGAGAATCTGGCTTCATGTCAGCGCAGAATCAGTCTTCATGTCATAGCAGAGAATCAGGCTTCACGTCACCCACCACTGGAACAGGCCACTGTCACATATTTAGGCCCTGGCACCCAGACAGAGGAGAGAGGTCCCGTAACAGAGAATCTGGCTTCATGTCAGCACAGAATCAGTCTTCATGTCATAGCAGAGAATCAGGCTTCACGTCACCCACCACTGGAACAGGCCACTGTCACATATTTAGGCCCCGGCACCCAGACAGAGGAGAGAGGTCCCATAACAGAGATTCAGGCTTCATGTCAGCAGAGAATCAGTCTTCATGTCATAGCAGAGAATCAGGCTTCACGTCACCCACCACTGGAACAGGCCACTGTCACAAATTTAGGCCCAGGCACCCAGGCAGAGGAGAGAGGTCGCCTAACAGAGAATATGGCTTCATGTCAGCACAGAATCAGTCTTCATGTCATAGCAGAGAATCAGGCTTCACGTCACCCACCACTGGAACAGGCCACTGTCACACATTTAGGCCCCGGCACCCAGACAGAGGAGAGGTTCATTCAACTTTGGGTTGCCCCGCAATATAATGGTAAAATGAAAATAAAAATAGGATTGAATGAGGAAGTGCCCTGGAGTACAATAATATATTGTTAAGGGGAGGTAGTTAATGTCTAATCTGCACAAGGGATGGACAGGTCCTGTGGGATCCATGCCTGGTTCATTTTTATGAACGTCAGCTTGTCTGTAGACAGGCGGCTGCGTTTGTCTGTAATGACGCCCCCTGCCGTGCTGAATACACGTTCAGACAAAACGCTGGCCGCTGGGCAGGCCAGCACCTCCAAGGCATAAAAGGCTAGCTCTGGCCACGTGGACAATTTGGAGACCCAGAAGTTGAATGGGGCCGAACCATCAGTCAGTACGTGGAGGGGTGTGCACAGGTACTGTTCCACCATGTTAGTGAAATGTATCAGGTGGTGGTGCAGTTAGCTGTGGCGTGGTGACAAAATGTTTCCACATCTCTGCCATGCTAACCCTGCCCTCAGAGGAGCTGGCCGTGACACAGCTGAGTTGGCGACCTCTTGCTCCTCCTCTGCCTTCGCCTTGGGCTTCCACTGGTTCCCCTGTGACATTTGGGAATGCTCTCAGTAGCGCGTCTACCAACGTGCGCTTGTACTCGCGCATCTTCCTATCACGCTCCAGTGTAGGAAGTAAGGTGGGCACATTGTCTTTGTACCGTGGATCCAGCAGGGTGGCAACCCAGTAGTCCGCACACGTTAAAATGTGGGCAACTCTGCTGTCGTTGCGCAGGCACTGCAGCATGTAGTCGCTCATGTGTGCCAGGCTGCCCAGAGGTAAGGACAAGCTGTCCTCTGTGGGAGGCGTATCGTCATCGTCCTGTGTTTCCCCCCAGCCATGCACCAGTGATGGGCCCGAGCTGCTTTGGGTGCCACCACGCTGTGAACATGCTTCATCCTCATCCTCCTCCACCTCCTCCTCATCCTCGTCCTCCTCGTCCTCCAGTAGTGGGCCCTGTCTGGCCACATTTGTACCTGGCCTCTGGTGTTGCAAAAAACCTCCCTCTGAGTCACTTCGAAGAGACTGGCCTGAAAGTGCTAAAAATGACCCCTCTTCCTCCTCTTCCTCCTGGGCCACCTCCTCTTCCATCATCGCCCTAAGTGTTTTCTCAAGGAGACATAGAAGTGGTATTGTAACGCTGATAACGGCGTCATCGCCACTGGCCATGTTGGTGGAGTACTCGAAACAGCGCAACAGGGCACACAGGTCTCGCATGGAGGCCCAGTCATTGGTGGTGAAGTGTGTCTGATCCACAGTGCGACTGACCCGTGCGTGCTGCATCTGAAACTCCACTATAGCCTGCTGCTGCTCGCACAGTCTGTCCAGCATATGCAAGGTGAAGTTCCACCTGGTGGGTACGTCGCATATGAGGCGGTGAGCGGGAAGGCCGAAGTTACGCTGTAGCGCAGACAGGCGAGCAGCGGCAGGGTGTGAACGCCGGAAGCGCGAACAGACGGCCCGCACTTTATGCAGCAGCTCTGACATGTTGGGGTAGTTGCGAATGAACTTCTGCACCACCAAATTCAGCACATGCTCCAGGCAAGGGATGTGCGTCAAACCGGCTAGTCCCAGAGCTGCAACGAGATTTCGCCCATTATCGCACACCACCAGGCCGGGCTTGAGGCTCACCGGCAGCAACCACTCGTCGGTCTGTTGTTCTATACCCCGCCACAACTCCTGTGCGGTGTGGGGCCTGTCCCCCAAACATATGAGTTTCAGAACGGCCTGCTGACGTTTATCCCGGGCTGTGCTGAAGTTGGTGGTGAAGGTGTGTGGCTGACTGGATGAGCAGGTGGAAGAAGAGGAGGAGGAAGCTGAGTAGGAGGAGGAGACAGGAGGCAAAGAATGTTGCCCTGCGATCCTTGGCGGCGGAAGGACGTGCGCCAAACAGCTCTCCGCCTGGGGCCCAGCTGCCACTACATTTACCCAGTGTGCAGTTAGGGAGATATAGCGTCCCTGGCCGTGCTTACTGGTCCACGTATCTGTGGTTAGGTGGACCTTGCCACAGATGGCGTTGCGCAGTGCACACTTGATTTTATCGGACACTTGGTTGTGCAGGGAAGGCACGGCTCTCTTGGAGAAGTAGTGCCGGCTGGGAACAACATACTGTGGGACAGCAAGCGACATGAGCTGTTTGAAGCTGTCTGTGTCCACCAGCCTAAATGACAGCATTTCATAGGCCAGTAGTTTAGAAATGCTGGCATTCAGGGCCAGGGATCGAGGGTGGCTAGGTGGGAATTTACGCTTTCTCTCAAATGTTTGTGAGATGGAGAGCTGAACGCTGACATGGTTGAGATGCTTGGTGACGCAGGTGGTGGTGTTGGTGGTACATCCCATGTTTGCTGGGCGGCAGGTGCCAACGTTCCTCCAGAGGCGGAGGAAGAGGCCGAGGCGGCGGCAGCAGCAGAAGAGGCCGAGGCGGCAGCAGCAGAAGAGGTAGCAGGGGGATCCTGAGTGACTTCTTTGTTTTTAAGGTGTTTACTCTACTGCAGTTCATGCTTTGCATGCAGGTGCCTGGTCATGCAGGTTGTGCTAAGGTTCAGAACGTTAATGCCTCGCTTCAGGCTCTGATGGCACAGCGTGCAAACCACTCTGGTCTTGTCGTCAGCACATTGTTTAAAGAAGTGCCATGCCAGGGAACTCCTTGAAGCTCCCTTTGGGGTGCTCGGTCTCAGATGGCGGCGGTCAGTAGCAAGCGGAGTCTCTTGGCGGCGGGTGTTCTGATTTTGCCCACTGCTCCCTCTTTGTCTTTTGCTACGCTGTTGGCTCGGTCTCACCACTGCCTCTTCCTCCGAACTGTGAAAGTCAGTGGCACGACCTTCATTCCATGTGGGGTCTAGGACCTCATCATCCCCTGCATCGTCTACCACCCAGTCTTGATCCCTGACCTCCTGTTCAGTCTGCACACTGCAGAAAGACGCAGCAGTTGGCACCTGTGTTTCGTCATCATCAGAGACGTGCTGAGGTGGTATTCCCATCTCCTCATCATCAGGAAACATAAGTGGTTGTGCGTTAGTGCATTCTATCTCTTCCACCCCTGGGGAAGGGCTAGGTGGATGCCCTTGGGAAACCCTGGCAGCAGAGTCTTCAAACAGCATAAGAGACTGCTGCATAACTTGAGGCTCAGACAGTTTCCCTGATATGCATGGGGGTGATGTGACAGACTGATGGGCTTGGTTTTCATGCGCCATCTGTGCGCTTTCTGCAGAAGACTGGGTGGGAGATAATGTGAACGTGCTGGATGGACTGTCGGCCACCCAATTGACTAATGCCTGTACCTGCTCAGGCCTTACCATCCTTAGAACGGCATTGGGCCCCACCAAATATCCCTGTAAATTCTGGCGGCTACTGGGACCTGAGGTAGTTGGTACACTAGGACGTGTGGCTGTGGCAGAACGGCCACGTCCTCTCCCAGCACCAGAGGGTCCACTAACACCACCACGACCATGTCCACGTCCGCGTCCCTTACTAGTTTCTTTCCTCATTGTTACCGTTCACCACAATAAGAAAAATATTATTCGGGCCAATGTATTGAATTAAAATTCAGGCCTTTTTTTACAGACACCTAACACTGTCTGGCTATCTATTTAGGTACCGTATTACACTAATACAGGCACACAAGTAATGACAGATTTGGTTGAATATAAATGTGAGGCCTATTTTTTACGCGCTGTGTGACAGATATACCTTTAATCACAGAATTAGACTTGTATCTGCACTGTAGCGTGTGTGTTAAGTTTTTCAGAATGACACTATCAGCACCTTCAATCTAAGATATCCTTTTTGGGATAGATTTAAAGTAGGCCTGATATAGCAGAAACTACTAATTTTGAGAATGGCAAATTTGGGAATAGTTTTTCAACCCAGAACAAAAACTGTGCTTTTACTGTCACTAAATATAACTTGACCAGCTAAAACTGTACTGATTTGGAGGAATAGAAATGTGAGGCCTATTTTTTACGCGCTGTGCGACAGATATACCTTTAATCACAGAATTAGACTTGTATCTGCACGGTAGCGTGTGTGTTAAGTTTTTCAGAATGACACTATCAGCACCTTCAATCTAAGATATCCTTCAATCTAAGATATCCTAGATTTAAAGTAGGCCTGATATAGCAGAAACTACTAATTTTGAGAATGGCAAATTTGGGAATAGTTTTTCAACCCAGAACAAAAACTGTGCTTTTACGGTCACTAAATATAACTTGACCAGCTAAAACTGTACTGATTTGGAGGAATAGAAATGTCAGGCCTATTTTTTAGGCGCTGGGTGACAGGCTCAACTTGCCCCTGATGTAGTATATGGCCAAAAATAACCACACTATTGATGGTTAAATGCACTTGGGTGACACAGGCTCAGCCTGCACCTGATGTAGGATATAGCAAAAAATAACCACACTATTGATGGTTAAATGCACTTGGTGGTAGCTTGTGCTGGCGCACCACAAGCCACAAAATGGCCGCAGATCACCCCAGAAAAAAGTGATATAAAAACGCTCTGGGCAGCCTAAAAAAAGTGAGCAATTCATTATCAGCACTTCAATGATCCACAGCTGGAGATCGATCACTGAATTAAGTCTTTTGGAGGAGTTAATCTGCCTAATCTCGCCCTAACGTCGCAGCAGCAACCTCTCCCTACGCTTGTATCAGCAGAGTGACGTGCAACGCTACGTGACCCAAGCTTATATAGAGGCTGGGTCACATGCTGCACTGGCCAATCACAGCCATGCCAATAGTAGGCAAGGCTGTGATGGCCTCTTGGGGCAAGTAGTATGACGCTTGTTGATTGGCTGTTTTGCAGCCTTTCAAAAAGCGCCAAGAAAGCGCCGAACACCGAACCCGAACCCGGACTTTTACGAAAATGTTCGGGTTCGGGTCCGTGAACTATACAGTTCGGGTTCGCTCATCCCTATTTATGATGCTATGTAACCCTTACAGTTCTGGAATGTATTGTTTAACACTGACAACATTATGTCAGTGTTATCCAATACATTTGAGACTTCTAAGGGTTACATAGCATCATAAATCAATATAATGCTATGCGACCCCGGCAGTGCTGGAAGTTCAGGACAGGTGCTCTACGTGACACACGCTGCGAGTCCGATGCGTGGGAAAAGCTTGTGTGAAAGGGGCCTAAAAAGCTTTTTTTTTTTATCATATAGTATCTATTGAGTCAATAATGAGTCTTCCAATAAAATATCTTTATTGATTATCATTTAATTGGCCAAAAAAACACTATCAACTTACAATTTTTTTGCTGTTACACCGCTGGCTGTAACAGCAAAAAAATGGTAAGAAGATAACGTTTTATTGGGCAATGAAATGATGCAGAAATAAAAAAAATAATTCTAACAGCTCTCCTCTTTTCTCTATTGATGTGAAACACTGGTATGAAAATTGTGCGAGTACAATTGCATCTTTAAAAATTGGTGTAATGACCATAACACTTTTTAAGATGTCATTTGTAATGAGGTATTAGAAGGTATTTAGGGTACTTTCACACTAGCGTTTTTCTTTTCCGGCGCTGAGTTCCGTCCTAGGGGCTCAAATCCGGAAAAGAACTGATCAGTTTTATCCCCATGCATTCTGAATGGAGAGTCCGTCCTTCAGGATGCATCAGGATGTCTTCAGTTCAGTCTTTTTGACTGATCAGGCTTTTCAGAAAAACGTAGCATGCAGTATTTTTACCTCCGGCCAAAAAGCCTGAACACTTTGACTGAACGCCGAATCCGGCCTTTTTCCCATTGACTTGCATTAACGCCGGATCTGGCACTGTGTGTTCAGTCAAAACGGATCCGGCTTTTGCATGTTAAACCCGAAAAATGTGAAAAAAAAGTTAAAGTCCATAAATGGCGGATCCGTTTTTTCCAATGCATTTTTTCATTGTGATCAAAATCCTGATCAGGATTCAAATGTAATCCGTTTTCACACGTTTTTCCGGATCCGGCGGGCAGTTCCGGTGTCGGAATTGAACGCCGGATTAAAACAACGCTAGTGTGAAAGTAGCCTAATAAAACCAAATTCTATTAACGTTATTACGTTAATCTAAAAATATAAATCCTTATCAATATAATAAGTGTAAATTCATAATGGAATTTGGAAATTACAAAATACCTCAGCCCGCAAGCCCACGTCAAGGGTCCTACATCTTTTGCGAGTCCGTAATCTAACAACAGGTGATCTAACTAAGAAAATGAAAATTTTTAGTAATTTACAATACAGAATCAAGCTGAAATCAACGAATTCCAGGATGGCTTTCAACGACCAAGGTAATGCCCCCTCTGGGCTGCAGAAAAAGTTGGCATGGAGTTCCCGAACAGCTAGTCCAGCTGTTCCAGTTTTGTCCAAAATCTGCATGAGCTGAGGTATCATGAATCCTGGTGAAGTTGTGTAGGAGTACACAGGCCTGTATCACCAGGGTGGCATTGTCCAGATTCATCTGTATGGATGACATGAACACTCTCCACTTTGTGGACAGTATTCCGAAAGCGCACTCCACATACCGACCGGCAAGAGTCAATCGATAGTTAAAAATGCACTTCCGGTCATCCAGATCGCATCTAGGGAAGGGCCGCATCAGGTGGGGTGACAATGTGAATCCTTCATCTGCCACAATCACAAATGGAGCCGGTGGACCTGCAGATCTGGAAAGTCTTCTTGGCTCTGGCAGGGCAAGCTGGTTTGCGTGAAGCCATTCACCCATTCTGGAAGCACAAAAGATGAGGGCATCTGAAGTGCTCCCATAGAACCCGATATCAACAATTACAAACCTGTAATTACTGTTAGCCAAGGCCATCAGCACTACAAAAAAATACTGCTTGTAATGGAAGTACCGTGACCCTGAGTGAGGTGGCTTCCTTATACTTTATCCAGTGCCCCAATGCAGTTTGGAAACTGCGCTAATTGGTAAAATCCCTCGGCGAAACGAAGCCAATCTTCCGCCTTGGGGGTGGGCATCACCGCTTCTCTGAGTCGCTACCAGATGACTTTACAGGTATGACAGACTATCCCAGAGATAGTTGAGATCCCAAGCAGAAACTCGAAATGCAGCGATGCAAAGGAGTTACCAGTTGCAATGAATCTGTGGGGATAAAATATTTTTTTTATATATTATTTTTTTATTATACACAATACAAAATATACATTTTTAATAGTTCTTACCTCAACGTGACTATTACCTTTGAGGACTATTACCGTTGAAGGTCAGGTCCGGATGTAGAGACACCAGCAGATGATCAAAAGCCTCCATGGACATACGGCAGTAACTCTGGAACTTGATGGGTTCCTGTTGCAGGTCATTGTATAATGTGTGGAACTGTCCCTTCCGATGACACTGAGCGACAATAGGACTCCTCTCCGGCTCTCCGTCCAGCATCGCTGCTTGCTGTTCAAATCGCTGAGATAAGAGCCAGCGGAAGAGTACAACATTGATATCTATTTCGGCATGACGATCGCTTAGAGCAGTGTTTCCCAACCAGTGTGCCTCCAGCTGTTGCAAAACTACAACTCCCAGCATGCCCGCACAGCAAAGGCTGTCCGGGCATGCTGGGAGTTGTAGTTTTGCAACAGCTGGAGGCACATTGGTTGGGAAACACTGGCTTAGAGAATGCTAGAAAACAATGTCAATGTCTAGCAAAGGTTTCACACAGAGCTCTGAACGACACAAAAAAACAAATAAAATGGCGCCTGAGCTGTCACATGACAATCTTTTTGGAATCCATTCACAAGTTCGCAAGTGTTTTGCGGTCCGCAAATTGCGGATCAGCAAAACACGGACACTGGCAGATCGCACATGCCAGGCACTTTAAATAGGAATTCCTTTTCTTGTCCGTGTCTGCGAACAAGAATAGGACATGTTCTATTTTTTTGCGGAACGGTAGTGCAGATGCGGAATGGAAGTGCGGATGCGGACAGCACACTGTGTGCTGTCCGCATCTTTTCTGGCTTCATAGAAAGTGAATGGGTCCGCACAATTGCGGAACGGATGCGAACCCATTCATGCGGACATGTGAATGGACCCTTATTACATATCCTAACAACAAGAATGCATTCTTCCTTCCGTTTTTGAAATACGGACACATAAGTTTCATTTTTTGTGGAAAAACAGAACAGATGCGGATGCACAATGAAATGAAAACGGAAAGAATTGTGGAGCAACGGATCTGCAAAAAACGGACCGCAATTCTGAAAGTAAAGAAATACTGCTGTGTGAATGGACCCTTATAGAGCACCATGTACATTATGATTGCTTGAATTACAGTATAACTACATAGTCGGTTTGGGGACTTTTTGATACTTAATTCATAGCAAACACTGGGCTACTGGATCAATGTGTTTAGACATAGATTATATCATTTTAGTGAGCACTGTATACTCAGCAGTTTTGAATTGCTTAGATTCAGCTTTTTTCCAGACTTATCAAACTTTGAAAGACTAAGGAACAAGTATGACACAGCAGTAATGGGGAAGGGTGGACCTTGAAAAATACTCTTATAAAAAGGAAGATCTATGGTATGGCTTCATTGTCATTTCCAGTGTACAATAGCACTAGACAGTCATCATGGTTCACTGGACTGCTGAAGAGAAAGCCGCCATCACCTCCACATGGAGCAAGGTCAACGTTGAACAGGACGGCCATGATGCTCTGACCAGGTAATACAGATGCATACATTTTAAATCATATAATCATGTATGTGTTTAATTTTATTTTATATGAAAGTTGTAGTTATCATTGTATCACACAATAACAATTCATCAAGGTATATATCAGTATATTAGGGAACATGTATAGAACCCTTTACTTCCAGGTAGTCTGAGGAGTACAGTTTTTAACACATTCCTCGTTATCCATTTTATCAGCTAAAATGTGCTATTTCTGTTTAGGTTAGCTAAACTAATACATAACCAATATTTCATTTAGAGAAGTTACCATACATATATTTTCCATGGTTTTCTATTCTATTACATTATACCTAAATTATATGAATCTGATGTAAGTGTTGATTCTTCTTATGAACTTTAGGCTATTGGTCGTGTACCCCTGGACCCAGAGATACTTCAGCAGCTTTGGAAACCTGTCCAACGTCACCGCCATCTCTGGCAACGCCAAGGTGAAGGCACATGGCAAGAAGGTGCTCACAGCTATTGGCAATTCCATCCAACACATTGATGATGTGAAACATTACCTGCATGACCTCAGCAAGTCCCATGCCCAGGAGCTCCATGTGGACCCCGAGAACTTCAAGGTAATTAATTTTCTACAATCAGTTCCTACTCACTTTTATCTAGATTTGTAGTTCCATATTATATTGAAATTTCCATGGAGACAAAAAATTAATGAAGAAATAATGAATCTCTTAACATCTTATTCAGCGCATGCCGAGAGGCAGCCCGACTAAAAGTACTGCATGAACTAGCGGCAGGACGGATCCGACAGACTGTCAGTGATTTACATCTGTGTGCTGAGTTCTCCACGCATGAGATCCATTGCATCCTATATGTGTATTCAAATGTCATGCATTACTTTAGTCTGTTTTTAGACGCTGCTGGAGGATGCACCTAATTTATCATTGGGTATGTGTCTTGTCATAAATTAGGTGCATCCTCCAGCAGTCAGAGAGACTAAACAGAAATATATGGCAGCTTGGAGTAAATGAAGATAAATATGTCATTTTAGTTGGCCACGTTCCATTATCGCCCTTGCTACATCTCTTTTAGGGAAAACCAGGGGATGCGGCTATTTGTTGAAAAGCTGCAGTTAAAAAGGCACAAATACATTGTTTACGACTTTTTAACTGCACTTTTCAGACACAAGGGAGATGATAAATCTCCCCCAATGTGGCCATTCTGATCAGTGGATCCATGAAAAACATGGACCTTGGCAGATGCAAAATTCAAATGCAAAACAGTTACAATTTTTGCATCTAAAAACGGATATAGACGTGTGAATAAAGACTAAACAATCAATCATCTATCAATGTAAATATTACAGTTTTATACTATGTAACACATAACTGTCATGCTATAAATTGGCTTAAAATATAATTTGGACAAATATTTTCCTCTATCTGCAGCGTCTTGGAGAAGTTTTGGTCATCGTCTTGGCCTCCAAGTTTGGATCTGCATTCAGTCCTCAGGTCCAGGCTGCCTGGGAGAAGTTCCTCAATGTTCTGGTTGCTGCCCTGAGCCACGGCTATTTCTAAGTTACTGTTTATGACATTCGTACCATCCATGTGTAAAGTAGCTTGAAGGCTGTAAAATAAAATGCAATTTCAAAAATAAGGCAACCCAAGCTTTGTGTTCTTGATCTTTCATTACCATAAAATCACAGAATGAATGGAAAATGAGTGTTATTGCTATAAGTAGGCACCAAGTAAATAATAAATTGACGTACACTTTGTATATAATGGGGATCATTTATCAAAGACCCCTGCGTCGCTGGAGGATGTGCTTAATATATGACAAGGTGCAGACCTCCTCATAACTTAGGCGCATCCTCCTGCAGTTTGTAGGCCTAGATTGAAATCTACTCCAGTTGGTAGCCACAAAAATGCCACTAAATTTAGGTGAAATGGCATTTATAAGTTGCAAAACTGGGGTTTGTGAGTTTTTTACACCAGTTTCAGGCATAGGGATTACAGTTAATGACCCCAAGTTTCTTACACAGATGGTCTGATGGAACTAGGGATCAGTGCAGATGTGCAACAGAATGTATTCACTCACAAAAATTATTCTTAGTTTTAAAAGGATTTTTTTCATTGCTTCAATATTAAATTTCATACACATCACTGGTTCACACTGTAGGGACATTTACCAAAATGCTAATTAGAATGGAAGCCTATAGCAATGAATCAAATTAGAGTTTTCATTTTCCAAAATATCTCTGAAAAATGAGTCAGACTTTAGTTGCTATGAGTAATTGCTCCACTTTTCCTTTGCACTACTTTTGATACAATGCCCCCTGTGTATTTGCAGTGTAGTTGACAAGTAAGATCAAGCAAAAATGTATAAGCATTCTTCTCTGCAGATCCTCTCAAGCTCTTTTAGGTTGGATGAGGACCATCGGTTGACAGCCATTTTCAGTCCTCTCCAGAGATGTTTGATTAGGTTCAACTCAGGGCTCTGGTTGGGCCACTCAAGTAAATTTAAGGAAGTTAACCCTATGCCCTCTGGTGTTGTCTTCGCTATGTGTTTAAGGTCATTGTCTTGTTGAACTTTTGGCCCAGTTTGAGGTCCAGAGCACTCTGGATCAGGAATTTATTAAGAATATCTCTGTACTTTGCTCCATTCAGCTTTCCCTCAACTGCAACAAGTCTCTCTGTCAGGGGTGGACTTTGAACTTAAAGTGGCACTGGAAAAAACCTGCCGGGCCAGAAATACCATATTGCAGCACAAAATATTGCCCCAGCAACAGCTAATACCAAAGTCCAGCATAAAATACTGCCCTATCAACATACTGAAGTCATTGATACAGTCAAATTCAGGAGGGCACCTGGCTGCTGGCCAGGTGCATACATACCTGATGCTCCAAGCATACATCTATTTTAAGCATGATGATGCCACACCATGCTTAACTGTAGGAATGGTACTGGGCAGGTGAGGATCAGTGCCTGGTTTCCTCCAGAGATGATGCTTAGAATTGAGGCCAAAAAGTTTAATCTTGGTTTCATTGGACCAAAGAATCTTGTTTCACACAGAGTCCGTTTGGTGCTTCTTTTATCTTTTGCAAATTCTAGGTGGGATTTTATGTGTTTTTTATGTCTTTTACTGAGGAGAGGCTTCTTTCTAACCACTCTGCCATAAAACTAAAAAAAAGTATAATGTAGGCTGCTGTGCACTTGGGAACTCTCAGTGCTGCAGAAATGTTTTGTACCCTTCTCCAGATCTGTGCCTCCACACAATCCTGTGTCTGAGCGCTATAGGCAGCTCTTTTCTCCTTATGACTGGGTTTTTGAAATTATATGCATAGTCAGCTGTCAGACTTAGACTAATTATAGACAGGACTGTGTCTTTCCAAATAACGTCCAATCAACTGAATTTAGCACATCAAGATGTAGAAACATTTGAAAGATAACCAAGAGTGTCATAGCATTTTGCAGCATTTTATTTTTAGAATTGTAAAGTGTAAAATCCACTTTTAACCCCCTTTCAGCTAATAAATGTACAAACTGTTGCATAGCAGAGCACCTCTGTACAGCTAGAAAAAATGGCAGCTCACCTGGGAGATCCGTATGGGAAGGTGCTCTCCTCAAGGATCACCATTAACCATTAAAGAAAGCCACATGAGGCAAAGTCCATATAAATATATTGCTTGCTACTCTGTCCAAATCTACCATGCGCGTTTCGGGGTACCTCCCCTTCTTCAGTGGCGGTATGAAGAAGAGGAGGTACCCCAAAACACGTATGGTAGATTTGGAGTACCAAGCAAAATATTTATATGGACTTTGCCTCATGTGGCTTTCTTTAATGGTGTACTACAGCCATTCACTATAAATCCAGGATTACAGAATAACGTCTCATTGAACTTTTCACCTGGAGATGCGGAACTAACAGATGCATATCTTGCAACATACAACTCCCCGATCACGTCGATTTCTAGTCACGTGAAACCACCGCCAAGTCACATGGGTACCGCGAGACTACATGGGATGCCGGTAGCAGGTCCGGTGGTGGAAAAAAGAGGACACACTCGACAACCAATTACTACCCGGTGGTAAGATCTGTAACCGGCAGTGTGTAAAGGGATTTGTCAACTGGCCTATGATCCGGTGGTAAGGTATATTGTTATTCTGCATGTATGCTTGACACGTGAGATACGGACATACCCCTATATTTATCTACCCCACAAGGTACATACTAATAGGAGATACGCTCCATAGCGGCATGTCTTTGCTTATTGTTTTCCATCTTCATACACTAGTTCACAGTGTTTTTTGATTGGGCAGCAAGTTTTCCATCAAGGTCCTATACGGCTACATACGGCGCTACAGATTTGATACATTATTGCGTATGACTATATGAATGTGCTAATATATTTTTGATCAATATATACCAGCTACCTGCTATTTTCTATGCTATTTTATATGTCAATTTATGGTACTTATTCTGATTCCATTTTAATAGTGTTTATTAAACATTCCACTGTATATGTATTTGCTGTCCGAGGCTCCTTGATATTTGAGTGCCCCTCCAATACTATTCACATACACCTCTGTACAGCTGCATAAGTATGCTCATTATTTGCATTGCATATGTTATTAACCCCTTTTAGCAAATACTGTATATGTACTTAGCTACTGGCTGCATAGCTAGCTATCCTCATATAGAAGCATATTTATATTTAAATAAAAATATGAACAAAAATGTAAAAGATGTTTATTTTTTTGTAGTATCACGTATAAAAATTAGGTGGTACTCCTGCCGCGATCAATTTCAAAGCAAACTCTATATGAAGAGGAGAAGTGGTGATGGTTCCTTGGCCATAAAACCATATCTGTATACCACTCCACTTCAGTTTTTAAAACCAATAATGGAATTGAGACCGTAAGTAATATTTTGCTAAATAAATATTAGTAGTTTTTATTTATATTAATTGTTGAGTAGTGTGGTGCGAAGCTATCTTAGGGTACATTCACACTAGCGGCAGGGGACTCCGGCAGTCTGTTCTGGCGGGTGAACAGCCTATCAGATCCGTCCTGCCGCTAGTTCACGTGTGCCCCCGGACTGCCGCTCCATCGCCATTGACTATAATGGGGCGGGGGCGGAGTTCCGGTGGCAGCACGGCAGCGCATGCCGAGAGGCAGCCCGACTAAAAGTACTGCGTGAACTAGCGGCAGGACGGATCCGACAGGCTGTTCACCCGCTGGAACAGCCTGCCGGACTCCCCTGCCGCTAGTGTGAAACTAGCCTTACGATCATAGATCTGAATACTGTATGAAGATTCGTCTCCATACAGTATTCAAAGGAAAAGGATTCGCCAAGACATCATTTGTTATGATCAATAGATTAATCCACTTGAAATGCATTTTAATACAGGAATACGATTTCGGGTACAGTACCTTCTGGTACATGTATATTAAAGTGGAGGTATCTGGGAAATAGCTCACCCCCTCACAACCACGGAAAGGTGCTCAGGTCTGAGTTGATCACCCTTCAAAATGCAAATAATATCTAATACCAAAAGACTGGCACACTCAACATATGGAGTAAAATGGCTAGGTTCAAACAGCAGAATTTATTACACATACAAATAAAAATAGACAGATAAAATCTTGCTATATTGATAAAAGAGAATAAAAGAATGTGTTCGGTATAATACTATATAATGCTCCCCCCCATAGTGCCAGCTTATATATAATGTTCCCCGTAGTGCCAGTATATAATGCTCCTCCATTCCTCCCCAGTAGTGCCAGGTATATATTATGATCTCCTTCCCCCCTTCCCTGGTGCCCCCAGCAGTGCGGACATTTAGTATAAAAAACCATAAACACCTCACTCCCGTTTTTTTCCGCCACTGTCTGCGATGCAGACCACAGTTTTATCTGTGGCTTGTGTTGCTGCGTCCTGATGCATGTGGTCCCAATGACATCACCACTAACGTGATCACGTTATCATGCGAGACCGAGTGCAGGAGGTTGTGTTGATGTCATTGCGGCTTCTTGCTCTGTTCTAATGCCTCACAGGCGTGAGGCCTAGCGCCCTGAGGCTTGTGAAGTTGGACGGCCCCCTTTATGGATAGCGAAGTGGTGCCCTAGGCGGATGACTACCCTTGCCTATCCATTGTCCCGGTCCTAATGCAGAGCACACTACCACAGGAGGTAAACTGGAGAGGACTATAACTCCCAGCATGTCTAAGCCATTATTATTTAATATCAGAGCACATTACAGGGGGACATATAAGAGGATGGGACTACAACTCCCAGCATATCCAAGCCATTATTATGTAATATCAGAGTACATTATAAGAGGAGGTATAAGAGGAGAGGACTACAACTCCCAGCATATACAGGGTGTTGAAATGTACCCTTATATTATATAATAATGGCCTGGACATGCTGAGAGTTGTAGTCCTCTCTTGTTATACCTCCTCTTGTAATGTACTCTGATATTACATAACAGGAGGTATAAGAGGAGAGTACTACAACTCCCAGCACTTCCTGGCACTTCATCCCATGCATCACTGGTCTTCTTCTTCAGTACTTTACTGCATAGTTCAGTTTCCTGTTCTGGTCACATGATGGTGAGGTCATCGAAGGTCCTTCATCCCCCTCTTCTCTGCTGAGCTTAGCCTCCTGCACGTGACATCATGGCAGGTCCTACAGCTCCAGTAGAAGAGTGTTGCTAGTGTCTGGAGCTGTCAGTTTGCAGAGCAGAACCGTGGTAAAGACTTGTTTTATGTGTACAGGAAGGGGGGCCTTACACTGCATTGGAAAGTGCAGCTTTTCAGCTGTCCGCTCTTTTGCTTCCACGGATGTTCAGCTGAACAGCAGCACTGAAGCAGGGGGCCCCTTAGACCATGGGGGCCCTGCATAGGCGTGCGCACGGGGTGTGCCGGGTGTGCCTGGGCACACCCTAATCACACCTCTGTGCTCCTGCACCGCCGCCTACCGCAGCTGCCTCTTAAACCCCGGCTGCCCCGCACACTCGCACAGCTTCAATGACATCTGCTCGACTGCTCCTGGGGAGTCCTGTGCTCCGTGTCCCGGCAGCCGGCTGCATAACGTCACTCACCTCGACGTCACGCGCCTGCTCCACCTGCTTCATTAATAAAGTGGGAGGAGCAGGCGCGTGCGGCGTGAGTGACGTCACGTTACGCTGCCGCCGGCCTAGTTTGAATGTTTCAGAGCCCGCGTGAATACTATATGGAGGGAGTCCCACTGTCCCAGTAAGTTAGTAATAGTAGTACAACTACAAGTTTACAACACTTTACCAAAGGAACACGGCGGGGTCTATAGTTGCCGGCCTGAGGTCTCCACCCCCCCTGTTGGGGGTCACTGTCAGGGACACTGTTATGAGGGGGGGGGGGGGATCTGTGGACACATATATAGCACAAGATGCTGCTATATATGTGTCATCCACAGACCCCCCCCCCCCGGCCCCCCATAACAGTACCATCCACAGATATCCCCTTAATACACTGTTAAGGGGATATCTGTGGTCTGTGGATGACACTGTTATGGGGGCATCTATGGAATATGACACTGTTATGGGGGATCTGTGGATGACACTGTTAATGGGGCATCTGTGTGGAATATGACACTGTTATGGGGGATCTGTGGATGACACTGTTATGGGGGGGATCTGTGGCTGATACTGTTATGGGGGGAATCTGTGGATGACGCACTGTTAATAACAGTGCGTCATCCACAGGTGCCCCCATAACAGTGCCATCCACAGATATCCCTTTAATAGACTGTTAAGGGGATATCTGTGGTCTGTGTATGACACTGTTATGGGGGCATCTGTGGAATATGACACTGTTATGGGGGATCTGTGGATGACACTGTTATGGGGGATCTGTGTGGAATATGACACTGTTATGGGGGGGATCTGTGGATGATGCACTGTTAATAACAGTGCATCATCCACAGATGCCCCCATAACAGTGTCATCCACAGATGCCCCCATAACCCTGTGTCATCCACTGATGCCCATAACAGTGCATCATCCACAGATGCCCCCATAACAGTGTCATCCACAGATGCCCCCATAACAGTGGAGTGTCATCCTCAGATGCCCATAACAGTGTCATCCACAGATGCCCCCATAACAGTGTCATCCACAGATGCCCCCATAACAGTGTCATCCACAGATGCCCCCATAACAGTGTCATCCACAGATGCCCCCATAACAGTGTCATCCACAGATGCCCCCATAACAGTGTCATCCACAGATGCCCCCATAACAGTGTCATCCACAGATGCCCCCATACAGTGTCATCCACAGATGCCCCCATAACAGTGTCATCCACAGATGCCCCCATAACAGTGTCATCCACAGATGCCCCCATAAGTGTCATCCACAGATGCCCCCATAACAGTGTCATCCACAGATGCCCCCATAACAGTGTCATCCACAGATGCCCCCATAACAGTGTGTCATCCACAGATCCCCCATAACAGTGTCATCCACAGATCCCCCATAACAGTGTAATCCACAGATCCCCCATAACAGTGTGTCATCCACAGATCCCCCATAACAGTGTGTCATTCACAGATCCCCCATAACAGTGTGTCATCCACAGAGTCCCCATAACAGTGTATCATCCACAGGTCCCCCATAACAGTGTCATCCACAGATCCCCCATAACAGTGTACCATCCACAGGTCCCCCATAACAGTGTGTCATTCACAGATCCCCCATAACAGTGCACCTGCGCACTGAGGAGAGACTGAAAGCAGGGGAAGATCCGCGGAAGCAAGCAGAGGACGGCACAGCAGACGACTGAATAGCTTCTTTTGTAAGTAAATTATTTTATTATAGTGCTGAAACTGCTTTAAACTCTAAAGAAAAGTTTTGGAGAGTGTTTCTCTCTTTCTCAGGTCTGAAGCAATACCGAGAAAGAAAGGAAAACTCTTGAAAGCTTGTCTTTTAAGTATTAGGATAGTACAATAAAAAGGTATCCCTGCATACCGCAATACTCTCCTATTTTGTAATCTTATTTATATATACTTATTTCGGGGGTTTTCAGTAGCATGATTAAGTGGTGAAAATTATTAGTGCCCGCCCACCCCATTTTTGACTGTGGTATCTTATGTGACCCCTATATATTGTTCCTAGAGTCGCCACTGCGCAGAGGCGGAGTCACGGCAACGCTAGGGTGAGGCCCGGCCTGTGTGTGTATGTATATAATATATATATACATACACGCGTGCGCGGGGCGTCTGTGTTTGTACTTTAGGGTGCACACCCTAATGCAATAGGCTGCGCACGCCTATGGGGCCCTGGGCAATTGCCCAGTTTGCCCCCCACCCCTAACACCGGCCCTGCTGGTATGGACTCTATATACTGTAAGAATGTTTACATCAACAGGAACTATTTATTTATTTACAGGATCGATTATAGGACTAATTTATTTATTATTAAAAGGACTGAGATATTTGGAACTTGGACAATATACGAATGATAGAATGAAATATTCATGAAAATCATGAATAATTAATCAATTAACAATTGCTTGATGTGTTTACAATTGAATATTAGGGATCAGTGTTATATTTATTTTTTCTTTTATATTTTTTCCTTATTTATTTATAAAAAAAAATGTTTTAATCACTATATCACTTTTTTTGTATATATAATTTTTTATCATTATTTCGATAAATTTTATTGATACAATAAAGTATTAGCATAAGGATAATTGGTACGCTATTTAATATTTTCCATACTAATCCAGATGGTAGAGTGCCTGTCAATAGTTTAAACATACATTTAAAAAAAATAATAATAATAGTCCTAATTGGCTCTAAACCTGGAACGTGGAAAATTATTTTCCTTTCCGACAAAATTGCTCTACAGATTACTCCAGTCACAAACCAAAACAGACTGTGCATGTATTGACATCTAGTGGACAAGTGGTGATACTACAGTTTTATATAAAAGAAGAGATTTTGCTGTGTATAATCCATATAATCTTTAGAATGCTCCTGGACAAAAAAACTAAAAGAAGAAAAATACTACAAAGCACTTCTCTACACATTGACACTATGTAACAATTACACTGACTCTGTGTAGGGTGGAAGCATTTAAATAGTAATTCCCCAATAAAATTATGTAGTGGCTCTCCGCTCTGGCAAATATGGGTCCATAAAGAAGGAATCCCCTCTGTGATGGCCATATGTCTACCTATGAAAAGCCTATATATATATCTACCTTGTTTTTTGTTCTCTGCCAGGGTGTTATTTCTGCATCTATGAACTGGAACTTTTCTAAGGCTCAGATTTTTTAATATTTCTTTAACGTAAAATCAACTTTGTTGCCCATAGCAACCAATCACAGCACAGAGAGTTTTATCACAGCAAGAAGTTTTATGTTTAGACAATTTTCATAAATCTGAAATGAAGTTGAATAAATTTCCATTTTAATCTACTAATAGTATTGTAACTATACAGTTTATTATTGTGTGCCAGTTTCCACTGAGATGTCCACTGTAGTTCTATGTTTCATGCCAAAAACTATAGAAACTCCTAACCAAGCTCTCACCGCAGATGTGATGTCACGAGGGTGTCAAGAGCCACGCCTGACTCCGTTATACCCGGGGTCAGGAAGTCGCAGCGGGTGGCTGCGCACTCTATGTCTAAAGACAGTGCTGTTTATTAATGGTAGCTTTCTGGGTTTGCCTTGCAATCCTTTTTGGCTCACTCAGGGATCCGTAGTTTCTCCTCCTCAGCTGTTTCTTGTCCAGCAATCCCAACCTCCTTATATTCCCATCTCTCACTTCTCTGGTTGCCAGATATAGAGCTTCCTGCCTGGACTTCTATACTGACCCACTTGAGCTGTGTAGCTGTGTTCCCTTGTTGTTGTTCCAGAACGTTACCCTCCGGATCCCTGTTGGGCCTTGGTGGTCTGCTGTTGTCGCCCACCTGGGATTATATGTTTGTCTGTATTGTCTGTCCTCTCCTTGGTGTTTTCCTCTTAGTGTCAGTGGTGCGGACTAGTGATCCCACCGCCCCGTTCACTACATAGGGCTCATCTTAGGGAAAGCCAGGGTTTAGGCACGTGATCGGCGTACGGGTGAGGAACCCGTCTAGGGACGTCAGGGCAGTCAGGTGCCAGCCGCAAGGTGAGTCAGGGGTCACCATCTTTCCCTCTCCCTTGGACAGGGCCTTCCCATTTCCCTCCCTTTGCGTGACGCCGGTCATTACATTATATCTGGCCCTTATTTTGTGTAGGTAAAAAAAAACAAAAAAAAACTACTTAGAATCCAGTATGGATCCAATTGCTGCTTTGTCAAAGCAACTTCAAGGCCTGTCTTTGGAGGGGACAGGATTGAAGGCGTTGGTCCTCCAGCAACAGCAGCAATTGCTACAGACCGCAAGCCCAGCGGTTGCTACAGGTAACCAGGTTGTTGCGGAACCCAAGGTTGCTCTTCCTGACAGATTTTCTGGGGGAAGGGACAAATTTGTGACGTTCCGTGAGGCCTGTAAATTATATTTTAAACTGCGCCCTTACTCCTCTGGTAATGAAGAACAGCGGGTGGGGGTTGTTATTTCCCTGCTTCAGGGGGACCCGCAATCCTGGGCGTTCTCTTTACCCACTGATTCCCAGGCTCTCCGGTCAGTGGATGAATTTTTTGGGACCTTGGGTCTCATATATGATGACCCTGACCGAATCGCACTGGCTGAATCAAAGTTACGGAGACTCCTACAGGGAGAGCGGCCAGTAGAGGAGTATTGCTCAGAGTTCCGTAGGTGGGCTTCGGATACCCAGTGGAACGACCCGGCTCTCAGGAGTCAGTTCTGCTCTGGGTTATCCGAAAGGATTAAGGATGCGCTTGCGCTGTATGAGACTCCCTTTTCCCTTGATGCGGTTATGTCCCTTTCTATCAGGATAGATAGACGTCTTAGAGACAGATTGAAAAATCCGGAGCAACTGGTAACCCCTCCCAAGCAGCAGTTAGTCTGTACAGACTTAGACGAGCCTATGCAGCTAGGAGGAACTACTCGTCAGGTCCGTCCTCCTGAGGCTCGCCGTAGGCGTGGGGTTTGTTTTTTCTGTGGGGAGAGGGGTCATTTTATTAATGTCTGTCCTTCCTTTCTCAAAAACAAAAGACCGTCGGAAAACTACTAACCCCAGGCTGTGTGGAGGATGTCAGCCGGGGGGTATACGTTTCCTCCTTATGAACATCGCAATTTGTGTTGCCAGCGGTTGTTGTTTTTGGTGTTAAGACGGAGACTATTTCTTTTTTTTTAGACAGTGGAGCAGGAGTAAATTTGATAGATGCCCATTTTGCCCACACTATGGGTTTGTCTCTCTGTACGCTACAGAGACCTATTCCCATATTCGCTATTGATTCTGCTCCTCTGTCTCAGAGAAACCTCACTCACATTGTCCATAACTTACACCTTCGGGTAGGGGACCACCATAACGAGTGGCTTTCATGTTATTTTCTGGAGGGGCTTCCCACTCCTGTGGTGTTGGGTCTTCCCTGGTTGGTAGCGCACAATCCAGTGGTGGATTGGCAGGCCAGGGAGATATTGGAGTGGAGTGAGCATTGCAGAGAAAATTGCTTAAATAGCAATTGCTTAGTCGCCTCCATAGCCACCCTACCTACATTTGTTTCGGACTTTGAGGATGTTTTTTCTGAAAAGGGTTGGCAGAAGTTACCACCTCACCGTCCTTATGATTGCCCGGTTAACCTGATTCCCGTTGCAAAATTACCCAAGACCAGGTTATATAATCTTTCGGGTCCGGAGAGACAAGCCATGAAAGATTATATCTCCGAGAGCTTGGCTAAGGGACACATCAGACCCTCTTCTTCACCCGTGGCTGCAGGGTTTTTCTTCGTTAAAAAAAAAGATGGGGGCCTGCGTCCTTGCCTAGATTTTCGAGAATTAAACCGGATAACCATCCGAGACCCATACCCTCTTCCTCTCATTCCTGACCTGTTTAATCAGATTGCGGGTGCTAGGTGGTTCTCCAAACTTGATCTTAGGGGGGCCTACAATCTGATTCGTATCAAGGAAGGGGATGAGTGGAAGACAGCTTTTAACACCCCTGAGGGGCATTATGAAAATCTAGTCATGCCTTTCGGTCTGACCAATGCTCCTGCTGACTTCCAACATTTCGTTAATGACATTTTTAGTCATCTTATCGGCAGGTTTGTGGTGATATACCTAGATGATATTTTAATTTATTCGTCTGATCTGAAAACACATGAGGTGCATGTCAGACAGGTACTGCAGGTCCTACGGATGAATAAATTATATGCTAAAATTGAAAAGTGTGTCTTCGTCGTTCAGGAAATACAGTTCCTAGGTTATTTATTATCTGCTTCAGGTTTCCGTATAGATCCTAGGAAGGTCCAGGCAATTTTAGATTGGGATCTTCCTGAGAACCTCAAAGCACTGCAACGGTTCTTGGGCTTCGCAAATTTCTATAGAAAGTTCATTAAAAATTATTCGGTGATTGTAAAACCCCTTACTGACATGACTAGGAAGGGGACTGATTTTTCTAAATGGTCTGACGCCGCTAAAATAGCTTTTTCCTCTCTAAAAGAGAGGTTTACCTCGGCACCTGTACTAATCCAACCTGATGTCTCCCAGCCTTTTATTGTTGAAGTTGATGCGTCAGAGGTGGGAGTGGGGGCTGTGCTGTCTCAGGGTCCGTCTCCTTGCAAATGGCGTCCTTGTGCGTTCTTTTCTAAAAAACTATCTGCAGCAGAGAAGAACTATGATATTGGCAATAGGGAACTATTAGCTATTAAACTAGCGTTTGAAGAATGGCGTCACTTTTTAGAGGGGGCAATCCACCCCATCACTGTGATTACGGACCACAAAAACCTTCTGTACCTCGAATCAGCTAAGCGTCTCACCCCTAGACAAGCTAGGTGGTCGCTATTTTTTACCAGGTTTAACTTTGTTATTACCTATCGTCCTGGGGCAAAAAATACCAAGGCAGATGCACTATCTTGTTGTTTCCCTGGAGGGGGTAATGTGAGTGATCCGGTACCCATTCTACAAAGAGGAGTGGTTGTCTCTGCGGTACACTCTGTTCTGGAGGGGAAGGTGTTAGAGGCCCAGGGGGACGGCCCGGTCTCTTGCCCCTCAGAGAAATTGTTTGTACCGTTAAACCTGCGTCTCGAATTATTAAAGGAACATCATAATTTGGCACTTGCTGGGCACCCGGGTAGTAAAGCAACCTTGGAGCTATTGTCTCGTCGTTTTTGGTGGCCAAGGTTGCGTCAGGATGTAATGGATTTTGTGTCTTCCTGTTCTACTTGTGCGCGCGCGAAAGTCTCTCATACACGTCCTGCAGGGTCTTTATTGCCACTTGTCATTCCCAATAGGCCATGGACACATCTGTCAATGGATTTTATCACTGACTTACCTTTGTCTGTGGGTAAAACAGTTATCTTGGTAGTAGTGGACAGGTTTAGCAAAATGGTACACTTCATTGCGTTACCCGCACTACCTAATGCTAAGACTCTTGCTCAGGTATTCATCAGTGAAATCGTGAAGCTTCACGGGGTCCCTTCCGATGTTGTTTCAGATCGGGGAACCCAGTTTATTTCTAAATTTTGGAAAGCTTTTTGTTCCCGTTTGGGGTTACACTTGTCCTTTTCCTCAGCTTTCCATCCTCAGTCGAATGGACAGACTGAGCGTACCAACCAAAACCTTGAGACATATCTAAGATGTTTTGTGTCTGAAAACCAAGAGGTGTGGTCATCATATTTACCGTTAGCCGAGTTTGCCATAAATAATCGCCGTCAGGAATCTACTGGCAAGTCACCATTTCTTGGTGCATAAGGTTTTCATCCCCAATTCTGTACTTTCAAAGAGGGGAGGGGGTCTTATGGGGTTCCCGAAGAGGAACGGTTTTCATCATCTCTTTCTTCTGTATGGCAGAAGGTGCAAGCTAATTTGAAAAATATGGGAGGTAAATATAAATGCATGGCTGATAAGAGACGGTCGCCAGGTCCGGACCTAGGAGTGAATGACTATGTGTGGTTGTCTACTAGGAATATTAAATTAAAGGTTTCCTCTTGGAAACTGGGTCCTAGGTTCATTGGCCCTTACAAAATAATAGCCATCATTAACCCCGTGGCTTTTCGCCTGGAGCTACCTCAGACTTTTAAAATCCATAATGTCTTCCATAAGTCATTACTCAAGAAGTATGTTCCACCTCTAGAACCGTCACCGCTGCCACCTCCTCCTGTTGTTGTGGATGATAATCTAGAGTTTCAAATATCCAAAATTGTTGATTCTCGTCAGGTCCGCCGCTCTCTTCAATATCTGGTACATTGGAGGGGTTACGGTCCCGAGGAAAGAATGTGGGTTCCAGCGTCTGAGGTAAACGCCGACAGGTTAGTTCGGGCTTTTCAGGCCTCTCATCCTGAGAGACCTAGTCCTGAGTGTCCGGAGGCCCCTCGTAGAGAGGGGGGTACTGTCACGAGGGTGTCAAGAGCCACGCCTGACTCCGTTATACCCAGGGTCAGGAAGTCGCAGCGGGTGGCTGCGCGCTCTATGTCTAAAGACAGTGCTGTTTATTAATCGTAGCTTTCTGGGTTTGCCTTGCAATCCTTTTTGGCTCACTCAGGGATCCGTAGCTACTCCTCCTCAGCTGTTTCTTGTCCAGCAATCCCAACCTCCTTATATTCCCATCTCTCACTTCTCTGGTTGCCAGATATAGAGCTTCCTGCCTGGACTTCTATACTGACCCACTTGAGCTGTGTAGCTGTGTTCCCTTGTTGTTGTTCCAGAACGTTACCCTCCGGATCCCTGTTGGGCCTTGGTGGTCTGCTGTTGTCGCCCACCTGGGATTATATGTTTGTCTGTATTGTCTGTCCTCTCCTTGGTGTTTTCCTCTTAGTGTCAGTAGTGGTTCACTACATAGGGCTCATCTTAGGGAAAGCCAGGGTTTAGGCACGTGATCGGCGTACGGGTGAGGAACCCGTCTAGGGATGTCAGGGCAGTCAGGTGCCAGCCGCAAGGTGAGTCAGGGGTCACCATCTTTCCCTCTCCCTTGGACAGGGCCTTCCCATTTCCCTCCCTTTGCGTGACGCCGGTCATTACATGTGAACACTGTCATTTAATTTGTATGTTTTTCATTTATTTTTATTTCAGTGATGAAATTTATAGTTTGCACTTGAAAGGAGAACCTATCTTTTAAGGCTACTTTCACACTTGCGGCAGGACGGATCCGACAGGCTGTTCACCATGTCGGATCCGTGCCGCTGGACCACCGCTTAGTCCACATTGACTATAATGGGGACGGGGCGGAGCTCCGGCGCAGTACGGCGGTGCACGGCGAAAGGCTGCCGGACTAAAATTACTGCATGTCAGGCTTTTTAGTCCGGCGGCTTTCGCCGTGCACCGCCGTGCTGCGCCGGAGCTCCGCCCCCGTCCCCATTATAGTCAATGGGGAAGGAGCGGCGGTCCGGCGGCACGGCGAAATAGCCGCAGGACGGATCCGACATGGTGAACAGCCTGTCGGATCCGTCCTGCCGCGAGTGTGAAAGTAGCCTTAGTCTATTTTTGATCTCTCACACCCAGGACACCCAGTAAATAAAAAAAAGGGTAGAAGAGGCAGCATGCTACTCAAAGCTTTTACTTAACATGCAGTATTTAAGGACCATTTCAAGTACCTATAATATCTTTGAAAACCCATCTTTAGATCATTGTTCCTTAAACTGTAAACCAAAGGATTTAGCACAGGCACAAATATGGCATAGACCAAAGAGGCATGTCGCCCTAGAGAAAAATGTCTAGTGTCGGGGTGGAAATAATCCATAGCACTTGTACTGTAAAATACCAGAACCACTGTTAGGTGACAGTTGCAGGTAGAGAAGGCTTTTGTCCTGCCTTCAGTCATTTTAATTTTTAACACGGTCGTTAGTATTTTAATATATGGAAGAAATGTAATGAGGAATGCAGTCAGGCCAAAAATCCCTCCAAAGAGAAATATCAGCAAGATATTAACCCCTTAAGAACCCTGCCATATTTCACCTTAAGGACCAGGCCATTTTTTGCAAATCTGACATGTGTCACTTTATGTGGTTACAACTTTAAAACGCTTTTACTTATCCAGGCCAACCTGACATTTTCTCGTCACATATTGTACTTCATGTCAGTGGTAAAATTTAGTCAAAAAAATGTATTTTTATTAATATATTTTTTTATTATTATTTACCAAAAATTGGGAAAAATTTGCAAATTTCCAAATTAAAATTTCTCTACTTTTATAATAGATAGTAATACCTCCAAAAATAGTTCTTACTTTACATTTCCCATATGTCTACTACATGTTTGGATCATTTTGTGAATGCCATTTTATTTTTTGGGGACGTTAGAAGGCTTAGAAGTTTAGAAGCAAATCTTGAAATTTTTCAGAAAATTTCCAAAACCCACTTTTTAAGGACCAGTTTAGGTCTTAAGTCACTTTGTGAGGCTTACCTAATAGAAACCACCCAAAAATTACCCATTTTTAGAAACTACACCTTTCAGGGTATTCAAAACTAATTTAACAACGTTGATCTACTAGTTGAGGAAATAGCTAAAATGACATTGAAGGGGGAAGTTATCATTATGGGAGACTTCAATCTTCCAGATGTAAACTGGAAAACCAAAACAGCTAGTTCTGCCAAGAGTACAGATATTCTAAATTCCCTACTGGGATTATCTCTACAGCAAGTAGTGGAGGAGCCAACCCGGAAGGAGGCCATTTTAGATTTAGTATTCACAAATGGGAATTTGGTATCTGATATTACTGTAGGGGAAAGCTTGGGATCTAGTGATCACCAGTCAGTGTGGTTTACTATAAGTACAGAGACTGAGTCACACCACACAAAAACAAAAGTTTTAGATTTTAGAAAAACAGACTTTTCTAAAATTAGATCAGTGGTATACGAGTCCCTATCAGACTGGAACAGTTTAATTGGAGTCCAGGAGAAATGGGACTACTTAAAAGTGGCACTATTGAAGGCAACAGAAGATTGCATTAGGCTTGTCAGTAAAAGCAAAAAAAGGAAGAGACCACTGTGGTACTCAGCAGAAGTGGCCAAAATCATTAAAAACAAAAAGATAGCATTTAGGAATTATAAAAAACAAAACAAAACGAGGATGACAGACAAATTTATAAGATTAGGCAAAGAGAGGCCAAACAAGTTATAAGAGCTTCTAAAGCACAGGCAGAAGAGAAATTAGCTCAGTCAGGGAAAAAGGGCGATAAGGCATTCTTCAGATACATAAATGAAAAAAGGAAACTAAAACAAGGAATTACCAAATTAAAAACTAAAGAAGGAAGGTATATGGAAGAAGATAAAGAACTAGCTGACTGCCTCAATGAATACTTCTGTTCAGTTTTTACAAAGGAAAATGAAGGAGAAGGACCTCAGTTGGGAAAGAAGACTAATGAATCTTTTGACGCATGTGTCTTTACAGAGGTTGAGGTTCTAAGTCAACTGTCTAAAATTAATACAAATAAGTCACAGGGGCCTGATGGGATACACCCAAAGCTATTAATAGAGCTCAGCGGTGAACTAGCAAAACCATTAACAGATTTATTTAACCAATCACTGGCAACAGGAGTCATCCCAGAAGATTGGAAATTAGCAAATGTTGTGCCCATTCACAAGAAAGGTAGTAGGGAGGAATCGGGCAACTATAGGCCAGTAAGCCTGACATCAATAGTGGGGAAATTAATGGAAACCATACTTAAGGAGAGGATTGTGGACCATGTAAAATCCCATGGATTGAAAGATAAAAAACAGCATGGGTTTACTTCAGGGAGATCATGTCAAACTAATCTTATTGATTTTTTGGATTGGGTGACTAAAATAATAGATGGAGGAGGTGCAGTAGACATCGCTTATCTAGACTTTAGTAAGGCTTTTGATACTGTCCCACATAGAAGGCTTATCAATAAAGTGCAGTCATTGGGCTTGGACTCCCATATTGTTGAATGGATTAGGCAGTGGCTGAGGGACAGGCAACAGAGGGTTGTAGTCAATGGAGTATATTCAGACCAAGGTCTTGTTACCAGTGGGGTACCTCAGGGATCTGTTCTGGGACCCATATTGTTTAATATCTTTATCAGCGAAATTGCAGAAGGCCTCAATGGTAAGGTGTGTCTTTTTGCTGATGACACAAAGATTTGTAACAGGGTTGATGTTCCTGGAGGAATACACCAAATGGAAAAGGACTTAGGAAAACTAGAGGAATGGTCAAAAATCTGGCAACTAAAATTTAATGTTGATAAGTGCAAGATAATGCACCTGGGATGTAAAAACCCAAGAGCAGAATATAAAATCAGTGATACAGTCCTAACCTCAGTATCTGAGGAAAGGGATTTAGGGATCATTATTTCAGAAGACTTAAAGGTAGGCAGACAATGTCACAGAGCAGCAGGAAATGCTAGCAGAATGCTTGGGTGCATAGCAAGAGGAATTACTAGTAGAAAGAGGGAGGTGCTCATGCCGCTCTACAGAGCACTAGTGAGACCTCATTTGGAGTATTGTGCTCAGTACTGGAGACCATATCTCCAGAAGGATATTGATACTTTGGAGAGAGTTCAGAGAAGAGCTACTAAACTGGTACATGGATTGCAGGATAAAACTTACCAGGAAAGATTAAAGGACCTTAACATGTATAGCTTGGAAGAAAGACGAGACAGAGGGGATATGATAGAAACTTTTAAATACATAAAGGGAATCAACAAGGTAAAAGAGAAAAGAATATTTAAAAGAAGAAAAACTGCTACAAGAGGACATAGTTTTAAATTAGAGGGGCAAAGGTTTAAAAGTAATATCAGGAAGTATTACTTTACTGAGAGAGTAGTGCATGGAATAGCCTTCCTGGAGAAGTGTCAGCTGCAAATACAGTGGAGGAGTTTAAGCATGCATGGGATAGGCATAAGGCCATCCTTCATATAAGATAGGGCCAGGGGCTATCCATAGTATTTAGTATATTGGGCAGACTAGATGGGCCAAATGGTTCTTATCTGCCGACACATTCTATGTTTCTATGTTAACCCTTTAGGTGTTCCACAAGAATTAATGGAAAATGGAGATGACATTTTAGAATTTCACTTTTTTGGCAGATTTTCCATTTTAATACATTTTTATCCACTAACAAAACAAGGGTTAACAGCCAAACAAAACTAAATATTTATTACCCTAATTCTGTACCACCAAATTCAGTACATGCGCCAGGCAAGGGCCTGAGCCCTTTCTTGGTTTTGAAGGTGCTTACTCCACTGCAGCCTGTGTCTCACATGTAGATGCCTGGTCATGCAGGTTGTGCTAAGGTTCAGAACGTTAATGCCTCGCTTCAGGCTCTGATGGCACAGCGTGCAAACCACTCGGGTCTTGTCGTCAGCACATTGTGTGAAGAAGTGCCATGCCAGGGAACTCCTTGAAGCTGCCTTTTGTGTGCTCGGTCCCTGGTGGCGATGGCCAGTAGCAGGTGAACTGTTTTGGGGACGGCTGCTCTGCTTTTGCACCCTGCTCCCTCTTTTGCTACGCTGTTGGCTCGGTCTCACCACGGCCTCTTTGTCACTACCAGAGCTTTGAGACGTTCTCACAGCTCTGTTTCTCCACCCCTGTGATGATGTCACTACTAGAGCTTGGAGGAGTTCCCTCTGCTCTGTTTCTCCGCCCCTGTGTTGAGGTCTTTACTTCCTCCCAGCTGTCCCTCCTGTGTTGGATTTCTCTGCCTTTAAATCACCCCTCCTCCTTTGTAGGGTGTGGATTATACTTTTCATTTGTGCTGTATCTCTCGCTTGAGTATCTTCACTTGTGTGTTATCTTTCTATGGACCTGAGTTCTGCTGAAGCAAGTACTTCGGATAGTGTCTGCTGACTTTGGATCTGTCTTCACTGCTGCTGCAGCTCCTTCAGTTAAGTGTGCAGACATTGTGTGTTTCTGTTTGTTTTCTGACTGGATCCGAGGCAACCCCGGTTCCGTCCATATTCTGAGCAGGGCACCGGTGGCCGTGCCCCTTCCACTATTGTAGGGGTTACAGTGGTCATCAGCCTTAGGTACGCGGGCATGTCTCGATCCACCATTTGGATCTGGACATGTGCTTAGCAGCATAGGGAGAGCTTTTAGGGTCTGACAGGGGTCTCCCTTTATCCTCCCTAGTTTGGGTCCGGTCAGTAGCTTATTCACTGTGTATGCTCTTGTTGCTCACATACAGACGTGACATTATAATCCACCATAACCGTCCTTTTTGACATGGATCCGCTTTCTAACCTGGTTGACAGTATGCAGGGTCTTTCTTTGGAGGTAGTGGATCTCCGTCAATCTATGACTCAGCTTCATGCATTGGGCTATGCTCCGGCCCATGGAGTCTGTTGCGAGCCAAAGGTCTCACTTCTGGAAACGTTCTCCGGGGGCAGTGAGAATTTTGTTCGCTTCAGAGAGGCATGCAAACTCCATTTTTGCTTGTGTCCCCATTCCTCTGGTAATGAGGAGCAGAGGGTGAGGATTGTCATCTCCCTGCTCAGGGGTAATGCTCAGACTTGGGCTTTTTCGCTGCCATCGGGGGATCCCTCCCTTCGATCCGTGGAAAGATTTTTTGTGGCCCTGGGGCAGATATATGATGACCCGAATCGTGTTGCTCTGGCTGAATCCAACTTAAGTTTTTTATGCCAGAATAAACTGTCTGTCGAGCTTTATTGTTCTGAATTTCGGAGATGGGCAGCTGATTCAGGTTGGAATGATGCTGCACTCCGGAGTCAGTTCTGTCATGGTCTCTCAGAGAGATTGAAAGATGCGTTTGCTTTCCATGAGAGACCAACGTCCTTAGAGTCTGCCATGTCATTGGCGGTACGCCTTGACAGGCGTCTAAGAGAAAGAAACGAGACCTCTCTGTCCAGCCATTGTCAATCTAGGGGCAGTGGTGCGGACTCATTCAGTGTGCAGGGGCCTCATCCTGACTTGGTTCCCTCTGAGGAGGAGCCCATGCAGCTAGGTCGACTTGCCCCTGATAAAGGAGGATTTAATCCTCAGAGAATGGTGTGTTTTTGTTGTGGGGGCATAGGTCATTTGGCAAATGTTTGTCCGTCTAGGAAATTCATGAACTGTACTAAGAGTGATAATAAGAGAAAAACCTCAAAAGGTAAATCATCAAACTCTGCTTCATCTGCTACTTTGGGCAAAGTTGATGTAGGAATTGATGCTTTTCCTCTGACATGCAGTTCCCGTTTTCTCCTTTCTGCCAAGGTGGCGCTAGAGAGCAAAGTCATTTCTTGTGAAATTTTTGTCGATAGTGGAGCGGCCGTCAATCTTATTGACACTCAATTTGTAGCCATGCATGGTTTTCAGGTTTGCACATTAGAAAAGGATATACCTGTTTTTGCTATTGACTCTGCTCCACTCTCACAGAGATCCCTGAAGGGCATTGTTCACAATATCCGGTTAGCTGTAGGTGACACTCATGTGGAGGATATTTCTTGTTTTGTCCTTAACGGATTGCCTTCTCCTCTAGTTTTGGGGTTACCATGGCTCACTAGACATAACCCCACTATTGATTGGCAAGGAAGGCAAATAAATGAGTGGAGTGAGTTTTGTAGAGAGAATTGTCTCACAGCGACTTTGGCAGAGGTGTCTACTAAAACTGTGCCATCATTTCTCTCTGATTTCTCGGACGTGTTTTCCGAGAGCGGTGTTCAGGAGCTACCTCCTCACCGGGAGTTTGACTGTCCCATTAACCTCATTCCCGGCGCCAAGCTGCCAATAGCACGCCTCTACAATCTCTCACAACCGGAAAGAATCGCAATGCGAACCTATATCTCTGAGAGTCTCGATAAGGGGCATATTCGTCCCTCAAAATCACCTGTTGCCGCTGTTTTTTTTTTTTGTTAAAAAAAAAGATGGCTCTCTGAGACCTTGCCTAGATTTTAGGGAGCTGAACCGTATCACGATTCGCGATCCCTATCCCCTTCCTCTGATCCCAGACCTCTTCAACCAAATTGTTGGGGCCAAGGTTTTTTCAAAATTGGATTTGAGAGGCGCGTACAACCTAGTCAGGGTCAGAGAGGGGGATGAATGGAAAACGGCCTTTAATACCCCTAACGGGCATTTCGAGAATGTCGTTATGCCTTTCGGCCTGATGAATGCTCCGGCCGTCTTTAAGCATTTTGTTAACAGTATTTTCTACCATTTAATGGGGAAATTTGTATTGGTGTATATTGATGATATTTAGATTTTTTTCCCCTGATGTTCAGACCCATCAGGATCATCTTTTTCAGGTTCTGCGGATTCTGCGGGAAAATAAATTGTACGCCAAGCTGAAGAAATGTGTTTTTATGGTATCGGAGATTCAATTTCTGGGTTTTCTCCTCTCTGCTTCTGGTTTTCGCATGGATCCGGAGAAGGTCCGTGCTGTGCTTAAGTGGGAGCTTCCTGAGAATCAGAAGGCTTTGATGCGCTTTCTGGGTTTTGCGAACTATTACAGAAAGTTCATTTTGAATTATTCCTCTGTTGTCAAACCCCTCACTGACATGACAAAAAAGGGGGCGGATTTTTCCTCTTGGTTTGAGGAGGCGCTTGCAGCTTTTTCCAAGATTAAAGAGAGTTTTGCGTCTGCTCCCATCTTGGTGCATCCCGATGTTTCCTTACCTTTTATTGTTGAGGTGGATGCTTCCGAGGTGGGTGTGGGTGCGGTATTGTCCCAGGGCCCTTCTCCTGCCAAATGGCGACCCTGTGCCTTTTTCTCTAAAAAACTCTCCCCGGCAGAGAAAAACTATGATGTGGGAGATAGGGAGTTGTTGGCCATCAAGTTGGCTTTCGAGGAATGGCGCCATTGGTTGGAGGGGGGCAGGCACCCTATCACCGTTTTTACCGACCATAAGAATCTGGCGTACTTGGAGTCGGCCAAGCGTATGAATCCGAGAAAGGCCAGATGGTCTCTGTTCTTCTCCAGATTCAATTTTGTCGTTACATTCCGCCCTGGGATCAAAAATGTGAAGGCTGATGCTCTCTCTCGCTGTTTTCCGGGAGGAGGAAACTCCGAGGACCCGGGTCACATTTTGGCGGAGGGGGTAGTTGTTTCTGCTCTGTATTCTGATTTGGAGGCCGAGGTCCAGGCTGCCCAGACTGAGGCACCTGCCCGTTGTCCTTCTGGGAAGTTGTTTGTGCCTCCTGAGTTACGTCACAAACTCTTCAAGGAGCATCATGATACTGTTCTTGCTGGTCACCCCGGGAGTAGAGCCACGGTAGATCTCATTGCTCGGAGATTTTGGTGGCCGGCTCTTCGTAAGTCGGTGGAGGGTTTTGTGGCTGCTTGTGAGACGTGCGCTCGCGCGAAGGTCCCTCGTTCACGGCCTTCAGGTCCCCTTCTCCCGTTACACATACCTTTCCGTCCTTGGACACACCTGTCCATGGACTTTATCACGGATCTTCCTCGTTCCTCAGGGAAGTCGGTGATCCTGGTGGTGGTGGACCGTTTTAGCAAGATGGCTCATTTCGTACCCTTCCCTGGTTTACCCAATGCTAAAACATTGGCGCAAGCTTTTGTCGACCATATTCTTAAATTGCATGGCATTCCCTCTGATATTGTTTCCGATAGAGGCACGCAGTTTGTGTCCAGATTCTGGAAGGCTTTCTGTTCTCGCCTGGGGGTTCGGCTGTCCTTTTCTTCTGCTTTTCACCCGCAGTCGAATGGTCAGACTGAACGTGTCAATCAGAATCTGGAGACATATTTGCGCTGTTTTGTGGCAGAGAACCAGGAGGATTGGTGTTCATTTCTCCCTCTGGCTGAGTTTGCTCTGAACAACCGTCGTCAGGAATCTTCTGATAAGTCACCATTCTTTGGTGCATATGGGTTCCATCCGCAGTTTGGGACATTCTCGGGAGGGGCTCCTTCTGGTTTGCCTGAGGAGGAGAGATTTTCCGCGTCTTTGTCTACCATTTGGCAAAAGATTCAGAGTAATCTTAGAAAGATGAGTGAGAAATATAAGCGTGTGGACCTGAATGTGGGTGATCTGGTGTGGTTGTCTACAAGAAATATTAAACTGAAGGTTCCCTCCTGGAAATTGGGTCCCAAGTTTATTGGGCCTTATAAAATCTTGTCAGTCGTCAATCCTGTTGCCTTCCGTCTTGATCTTCCACGGGTTTGGAAGATACATAATGTATTTCACAGATCTCTCTTAAAACCATATGTCCAGCCCACGGTACCCTCCTCTTTGCCTCCTCCTCCGATTTTGGTTGATGGCAATCTGGAGTTTGAGGTTTCCAGAATTGTGGACTCTCGCATTGTCCGCGGTTCTCTTCAGTACCTCGTTCATTGGAAGGGTTATGGTCCTGCGCACGCCTATGGAATAGAATGCTGAGATGGAGACATTTGAATCCAGGAATGCAGAGTCAACAACAAGATCAAGAAATGCAAAAATCAAAGTCTCTATTTAATCCACGGGGTGTCAGGGTGTTAAGTTCGAAAATCCAATATGCCTCGCGTTGTTTTAGACGTGCTATCCTGTTCCCTCCGCGTCTTGCCGATGCTACTTGTTCTAAGATTTGAAACTTTAATTGGTTGATCTGGTGGTTAGCCGAGATGAAATGGTGTGGTAATGGTAATTCGGTTTTGCGACAACGGATATCAGATTTGTGCTTGGAAATGCGGTCCCGTACACATTGGGTGGTTTCACCCACATATGCAAGGCCGCATGGGCAACGGATTAGATAAACGACATATGAAGATGCGCATGTGTAAAAACCTTTTGGGTGGTATATTTTGCCTGAGTGTGGGTGAATGATCCTATTGCCTCGAATGACATTATTGCATTGGGTGCAGTTGAGACATGGATAGGTTCCTGTTTTTGATGGTGCCAGTGTGGTTTGTTTTATAGAAGGTTTCATAGTACCAATATCTGCTTTCACTAGTCTATCTCTAAGGTTTTGCGGTTTTTTGTAACACATGCGGACCGGAGACTGGAATTCTGGAATATCTGGATATGATTGTGTAAGGATTGGCCAATGTTTTTCTTTATAATTGTTTGGATTTTGGGCATGATAGGATGATATGTCACCACTAATGGGAGACGGGGAGGCGATGGAGTGGTGTTGGAGAAGAAATCAGGGCATATAGGAAGAGTCTGTTCTCGTTTAAGTAAGGAAAGTGGATACCCTCTGTCCTGATATTTTTGGGACATTTCTTGCAATCTTTGTTTGCAAAGTGTAGGATCCTTAACAATTCTAGATACTCTTTGAAACTGGGAACAGGGTAAGGATTGTTTAGTGGTGTGAGGATGACAGCTTGAGTAATGGAGGAAAGTGTTCCGGTCGGTCGGTTTGCGATATAAATCGGTGGTCAATGTGCCGTTGGATGTCCTAATAATGACCATATCCAGGAAGCTAATAGATTGTGGATCGGTATGTGCTGTGAACTGCAGGTCAGGGTCGATACTATTAATGTGTAGCAGAAAAGCAGAAAATGCATTCTGGTCACCTCTCCATATACAGAATATATCGTCGATGTATCTGTACCATGATAATGCATGTGTCTGGAACAGGTCATTGGAATAGATCCAATCTTCCTCAAACCGGGCCATAAAGGCATTAGCGTAGGGTGGCACCACATGCGCGCCCATGGCGGTCCCTTTCTTCTGAATGTAAAAGTTGTCAATGAACATTAAAAAATTATGTTGAAGTACAAATTGGAGTAAATGTATACAGAAGGCCTGTGCTGATGGGGAGAGTTCAGAAGTTCTCAACAATATCGTGACTGCTTCAATTCCTTTGTCATGTGAAATGGAAGTGTATAGACTATTTACATCTAGTGTCACTAATAAACTATCTGGGGGTAGATCTTGTAGATTTGAAATGATAGATAGGAATTGTGAGGTTTCCAGTAAAAAGGAATGTGTTTGTTTAATGAGTGGAGTTAGTATTTTTTCCAGGAACTTTGATAGTGGTGAGAGTAGGGAGTCAGTGAAGGCTACAATTGGCCTACCTGGTGGATGAGTAAGATTTTTATGGATTTTAGGTAGAATGTAAAACACTGGAAGAATAGGATTGTTATTTAGAAGAAAAGTATATGTGGGTTTGTCAATGGTGTTAAGTTGGAGATGATGGTCTAGGAATGTGGTAATGTCCTTAGTAAGTTGAAAGGTGGGATTGTATTGGACCTGTTCATAGTCTAAGATTTCCGTATGGGCAAAATGAGAGTCCCTTGGATAAGACATTCAGTTCAGCTGGTGAAAGAGTTCGTGAGGAAATATTCACTATGAGGTTCCTACCTGTGAGTGGGTCTGGATTCCTGTCGGTTTTGGATCGATGGGTGCCTCTTCCTCGGCGTATATGTGCTTTTTCGTCGTTGTCGATAGCCGCGCCTGGGGAAAAAAACGCTGGGAACGGTATGTTGTAGATCTCTCGCTGCCTGAAGAGGAAGATGAGTAGCCTGTATAGGGGGTATATCCATATCCTGTTCTTGAGTCTTGCAATTGCCATCTGTAGACCTTGTTGAGTTGGTAATCCTCTGTGTCACGGATAAATTTGGTGCGTTTGGTATTCTCTAGATATTTTCGATGTTCGTCCAATATTTTATCTGTCTTCTTCTTTAATTCGGACCATTCGGAGGAGGAGGTAGTTGAGAGTGATTGGCTTTCAATAGCCGCAAGTTTCTCTTTGGAGTCTTGAATTGCTTTTTGAAGATGTTCAATACTGAGGACTATTATATCCAAGGAACATTTGTTTATAATGGTTTCAAACTTGGTACAGTATTCTGTATTCAAAGGAAATAAGGTTGGTCGAAGGTGGACTCTTAGTCCCCTGGGAATCCTCTTATTTTTATAATATTCTGCGAGAGTTGCGCAGTGAAGTTCCGAAGAGATTAGTTTTTTGGACTCGCGCTCCCAGTCACGTGTACGGTACTCATTGTGAGGTACGTGTAGAAAGTCACTTGATACTGTGACCTCAGAGACAATCTTCTCTGCTGCTGTAAAGTCGTACGCGAAGGTAGTCATCTGGAGAGTGCTCAGGCTCAAAACGTCGTCAATATTGAGGAAAAGGGGTTGAGCCTTGTTAGAAGGTGGGCGGTGCTCAGTGGTAGAGGTACATCAAATTTTTATTAAAGAACCACGGCACTCTATAGCTGCTTTTAAGTTGCTTGTTTTATTTTATTTCATATCTTTTTTAAATAGACTATTTACATCTAGTGTCACTAATATACACTTCCATTTCACATGACAAAGGAATTGAAGCAGTCAAGATATTGTTGAGAACTTCTGAACTCTCCCCATCAGCACAGACCTTCTGTATACATTTACTACAATTTGTACGTTAACATAATTTTTTCATGTTCGGTGACAACTTTTACATTCAGAAGAAAGGGACCGCCATGGGCGCGCATGTGGCACCACCCTACGCTAAGGCCTTTATGGCCCGGTTTGAGGAAGATTGGATCTATTCCAATGACCTGTTCCAGACACATGCATTATCATGGTACAGATACATTGACGATATATTCTGTATATGGAGAGGTGACCAGAATGCATTTTCTGCTTTTCTGCTACACATTAATAGTATCGACCCTGACCTGCAGTTCACAGCACATACCGATCCACAATCTATTAGCTTCCTGGATACGGTCGTTATTAGGACATCCAACGGCACACCGACCGACCGGAACACTCTCCTCCATTACTCAAGCTGTCATCCACACACCACAAAACAATCCTTACCCCGTTCCCAGTTTCAAAGAGTATCTAGAATTGTTAAGGATCCTACACTTTGCAAACAAAGATTGCAAGAAATGTCCCAAAAATTTCAGGACAGAGGGTATCCACTTTCCTTACTTAAACGAAAACAGACTCTTCCTATACACCCTGATTCCTTCTCCAACACCACTCCATCGCCTCCCCGTCTCCCATTAGTGGTGACATATCATCCTATCATCCCCAAAATCCAAACAATTATAAAAAAACATTGGCCAATCCTTACACAATCATATCGAGATATTCCAGAATTCCAGTCTCCGGTCCGCATGTGTTACAAAAGACCGCAAAACCTTAGAGATAGACTAGCGAAAGCAGATATTGGTCCAATGAAACCCTCTATAAAACAAACCACACTGGTACCATCAAAAACAGGAACCTATCCATGTCTCAACTGCACCCAATGCAATAATGTCATTCGAGGCAATAGGATCATTCACCCACCCATGCGGCCTTGCATATGTGGGTGAAACCACCCAATGTGTACAGGACCGCATTTCCAAGCACAAATCTGATATCCGTTGTCGCAAAACCGAATTACCAGTACCACACCATTTCATCTCGGCTAACCACCAGATCAACCAATTAAAGTTTCAAATCTTAGAACAAGTAGCAAGACGCGGAGGGAACAGGATAGCATGTCTAAAACAACGCGAGGCATATTGGATTTTCGAACTTAACACCCTGACACCCCGTGGATTAAATAGAGACTTTGATTTTTGCATTTCTTGATCTTGTTGTTGACTCTGCATTCCTGGATTCAAATGTCTCCATCTCAGCATTCTATTCTCTTCTCCATTTACTCTCTGGACTACTACAGCTCAATGTTCCTATTGTTGTATGTGCTATATATGTGAGATAAATATGGGATATGCTTCCAGATATTAATTCCCCCCCCCCTCCCCTTTATTTCCCACAGGTGAAATGACCACTGTCAGACAGGTAGTATCATGCCATTGCCATAATATACTGTAGTGATATATTTGTATACATACATAGATACATAGGAGTACTTATAACCACCTTATACTAGTTAATATTTAAGATTTAGCATGAATAGATATTGACTATCTCCGATCAAGAGCAATTCCCATATGAGAAAAATGCTTGCTACATATTCCTAACATCATGCCAGTATTTCTATTAGATTCGCTATTGCCACTGCGCATGCGCCCGTCCCCTAATACGTGACTACATTTTGCCAGTTCCCTGTTCAGACCAGCGATCCCCATTGCGCATGCGCCCGCACATGACCTCATCCACCCGGCGCGAGCTACTCATACTCCCCGCCCCTGATATTATTGATTCGCTCTGCGCATGCGCCCGTTTATGACGCCAGCTACCTGGCGTGGGACCCGCCTCTCCTCGCCACCTTTTAATCCAACCAGGCCAATGGCGTCCCCACACCATCCTATATACTCTGCAGACTAAGGTATGTGCTCTCTATCTATAAATGACTAAGGATCCTGCTGTGATCTGTGACTATGCCCAACATAAGGAATTCGAGATGTTACCTTAATCTTTGTATTTACATTTATATTTGTACTGGCATTATATTTAAGTGGTCCACCCGTACATTATGCCTCAACTACTACTACTAACCTTACTTACTTAGGCATTGCTTAACATGAACTAGATTACTCATATGACAGGAATACTCTTTTATCCTTTTAAATAATACCGTATTGTTTGGATTCCACAGATACCCTACGTACATCCTGCCACCTTTACCTGGGGATCATTATCTCAGCGTCCTAATCTAGACTACTGTTATTCTCTATTGTCAGACTATGCTGTTAATAGACTACCTGAATCTATATATCATGTATGATTTTGGTCCGTTATGTGTTCTCTTACAAGATAGACATATTCTCCCCAATCATGATATACCAAAGAACACATTGTCTATTATATATGTTACCTGTGAAACAACTTTTTTCTATTACTGTATAAATTAATTTAAATATTCACTTGTCTATATACTAGGCCATGAACAAGGTCTAAGACTAGACTGAAACGTTGGCCAGTGGCTAAATTTTGGATGGATAAAAAAGATATATAAAAAAGATATGAAATGAAATAAAACAAGCAACTTAAAAGCAGCTATAGAGTGTCGTGGTTCTCCTTGTTCTTCTAGCAAGGAGTGCCGCTCAACCCCTTTTCCTCAATCCTGTACATACAACAGTGCTCAGAAGTAAAACTGTGGACCCTCGAGAAGTGGCCCCATTTTGATAACTCCACCCCTCAAGGTATTAATGGGTAGAGTCAGCATTTTGATGCCACAGATATTTTACGTAAACGAATTGCACAGCAGTTTTCCACAGATGTGGCACTTCAGTGCCCAATATGTTGTGTTCAGCTGCTGTCATCTGAGACTCACACCACACTACTTGAATTGATAGCTGGGTAATACTGGGTACGGAAATAGAATAAATGTGGACGTCAGCTGTTGTATGGTCACATGGCAGGGCTCAGCAGGGACAGAGGCCATTGGGCTTTTCAAGCACGGATTTTGCTGGAATGGTTTTTGGGTGCTACATCACATTTGCAGAGCTTGTGAGGTACCAGTATAGTGTAACTCCCCCCCATAAGTGACCCTATTTTGTAAAGTATACCCCTCAAATTATTTATCAAGGTTTGGAGTGAGCATTTTGATGACAAGGTATTTTGCAGAAATGAATGAGCAGGGGACTGTGCAAAATGAAAATTGCAGATGCAGCATTTAAATTGTTAAGCAGGTTTTACTGGATACAGCAATGACATAAATGAGGGTGTAAACGGCTGTTTGGGTACACTGCAGGGTTCAGAAGGGAAAGACCACTTTTTGGCTTTTGCAGCGCTTATTTGCTGAATTGGTTTATGGGTCCTATGTTGCTATTGAACAGCCTCTGGGGTATCAGTACTGCCATTTTATGAGAACCATATGCTTTTTATTGTTCTCTTGATGGAGATGTGTGAGAGCTTATTTCATATCATTGGTTCCATTTTGGGGTACACACAGCTTTTTGATAACTTTGATAAGGAATAGGCAGCAACTCTGCCATTGTTGTTTGGGCTTCAGTTTTGTGGAGTACACAGTGTGGGGAAAAAATGACAAGCTATCTTTATTCTGGTAGTCAATACGATTACAGAGATACCAATTTGAAATGTTTTCTTTTTTACTTTTTTGAAAAAAAAAATTTTTTTGCATCACCATTTCTAAAAGACATATTTTTTTGATGATAGTCCTGTGAGGGCTATTTTTTTTTGGAATGAGATAATATTTTCATTAGTACCATTTTGGGGTATGATTTCTATGTTCTGGTCATAGTTTTTATAGATTTTTAAAAATTATTTATGGCCTTCACCTGACAGGGTAGATCATGTGATTTTTATAAAGCCGGTTGTATCGGATGCAGCAATTCCTAATATGTCTAATTTATTTTTCATTTTTTTCATTTTTAGATGACTTGATGAGGGGAAAGTGGTGCTTTTTTGCTTTAAGCTTTCAATTATTAAATATAATTATTATTCTACAAAACAAATTTTTATGCTTTTTTTCCCCACTAGGGGACTTCACACTTTGTTAGTCTGATCTCTTCTACACTGCATTACAATTCACAGTGTATTGTAAAGCATCGGAACTGCCAGTATTACACTGACAGCTGCTTATGAGACATGCCTGGAGGCTAGGCCTCTGTAGCTGGTAGGTTCCACGACCTTTGTAGGAGAGACAATGGTTTGGGAGATGGAACTCCCTCCCTCTGTAAACCTTTAGATGCGGTAGTCAGCATTGACTTCGGAATCTAAAGCTCCGAGTTACAGCTTATGTGGCTGCTAGATCAGCGTGCCATACATGTACCATGTGTGTTGGGAAACTCACTTCCCGCAGCTCTGCACATGAACAGTGCATGTCAGAAATGGGCTAATCTGCATATTTCTTGGATTAAATACTATATCTTTAATCCAATTCTTGAAAAATCATAAAATTTTATAAATATAAAACATAACATGGAAGTATTTCTGGTGGCTTTTCCGAATAAGCTATGTGTGTGCACGAGGAACACCTCTATATCTGGCCATTATATGATTTGTATTCTGCATTTATCACCATTTTTCAAATATGCAGGCTCCTTCTCTAATTACCAGTTTTCCATGAGCTAGTGGGAAGAGACTAGCTGTTATGATATCTTATATACACAGTATACATAGAGATAAGGAGATCCTGCTCCTCTACATATCCTAGAGATCCTACCGCCACTTTCTCCACGAACTATGGGCAAATGTATTCTGATGCCTCAGTGAATCCGTCTTGTCTCCATAGACTATATTAGAGCTGTGAACTGAGAGTGAATGAGCAATTCAGGAAGCAGTGGAAGGAGGAGAAATGACTCTTAAGTGAAGAAAGGCGCATTTTTCTATAATAAGAAATATATTTCTTAAATTCACTAGACCTTTAACCACTGATGTAAACATAAAAGTACATGGTAAAAAAAAAACATTAAACTCAATGATCAAAGGTTTGCTTTTCTTTTATTATGGATAAAGTAGCTAAAACGCTACCTTGAGGCTGAATTACTGCAGTTAGTTCTGCAGGACAAAAAAATATAAAAAAAACAGTCATTGAATTAGTCCGTCAAAAAGACATCACACTGTTGTTCAATAAAAGTGAACAAGGAAACAAATAGTTCTGTTTTCAGACAGTAAAATCATCTGAGACATTTTACAAAGCTTATCAAATACTATATATACATTAAATTACCAATATGTACTTTAAGAATATTGTTTTCTTAATAAGAATATATATATAAAAATATTTCATTTTCCACAGCAAATGATGACCATCCACAATTACCTGCTGCTTAATGATTGCTACATCGATATAATCTTTTATTAAGAATCTGAAAGGCAGCAGGCTTTGGGATAAATGGCTATGTTATTCCTTCAGTACCTTTATTAACAACAATGTAACACATTATTTCTAAACCATAGAAAAAGAATACGGTAATTCTGTAAAAAAAAATGCAATCTCAAGTTCATAATTGTCAATAAAGTTGAGCATCAAGGTCATACTTCTCACAAAATTTGTCTGTAAATGGAATACAGGTTAAATACTCGCACCATTCACACTTGATATGATAAAAGTAGAATAAAACCACAAGTCCTGAGAAAAGTCCAAAAAATATTAAAAGAAAAATAATAATTTGGCACCTTTTCCTGTACATGTCAAACTTGCCAAAACTAATGTAAGGAAGAAATGCAAAAGACAAGAAGAAACCACTAATAAATCCAGAAATATGAGCAAAATTGTCAATCCATGGAAGAAGGCCAAATGTGAATAGGAAGATCACAACAGCAAAGAGTTTGAAGAATGCCCTCCATGGTCTTTCTAGAATTTGCCAACTTTGGAAAAGCTCAACAAAAAGACATGCCAAAATTCCAAACTGAGATCCAGCTGGTCCAACCTGGAAAAAAAAGACATATCAATAATTAAAGGGGTTCTGTCTTCAGAAATGTCCCAATAACACCATCTCACCTGAGACATGTGCTCATGGTCTTGGTCCCATCACTGTACAGCACATACACTGATGAGCTCCCATTAAACTTCAGGGACAGACGTGAGTATGTCTATTGCCTGGCCCTGTCAGTCAATGGCGGGAACATAGCAATAAGGGCAATTAGCAGAGCCCCTGGAGCAACGAGGTACAATGACACCGTCCTCCTTGCTCCTGCAGGTTCATTTGCATATTATAAATCATCAAGTTTGTGGGCACGTAGGAAGATGGGACCAAGACAATGATGTTCAACTGTCAAGTGCATATGTCTTAAGTGAGAGTTTTATTGCGACGCATTTGATGACAGATCCCCTTTAACGTAAAATAACATGGAGTTCTTCTGAAAAAATCCAAACCCTGTAGTGACCCCCCCCTTCCCCCCAGTGGCTGGGCACCTCACACAGGTTATCCTTACCTCGCGTCGCTCCTGATCCCTGCACAGCCACCACGTGAATGAAAAATCTGGCGGGGAAGGGAGGGTTACTTTTTGTGAGGGATGAACTTGGTACAGCCAATAGCAGGCCGCAACAGGGACAAGCCTCCCTAGCGTCACCCGAGATGCTAGGGAGGCTCGTCCCCATCACAGCCTGCTATTGGCTGCACCACCTCCAACCCATACCTCCCCCCCCCCAGTCGCCGTATGTTTTGATCCGTGCGACGGGACATGTAGCAGCGGCCATGTCGGCATTAGAAGTGACGCGGGTATTGGGAAGCGAGGTAAGTACAATCTGTGTGAGGTGCCAGGGCATATAGGGGGTCATGATAGGGGTTGGATAACCCCTTAACAGAAAATTGCACATAATCCTCAATACCTAAATGTGATAAAATTTTCTGCAAATGTATGCTGTTGTCTCTTTTTTTTAACAACATTTCCAATGCTTCTTGTACCACAAAAGTTCTGTCTTAAAATTTGGCTTCCTGCTTCTTATTATTCAAGTAATTCCAAACAAATTCAGTTAGGTAGTGGTCTGAACTCCACGGATTACAATCCACATTTGAAATAACTGTGTAGCTTCATAATTTCCTATCATTTTAAGTGCTGTTTTCTAATGTTGACAGTTTCAGAAGTCTAGGCATCACAGAACCCTAAGCATTACAGACTTGGCCTAGTCAATCATGCCAATTGAACATTTAGGGAGGAAAGGGATGCAAATGAGCTCTTAACAAGCTCTGCCTCTAATGCCACCAGAAGTAAGGCAGCTATCCTATAAGTCAATGTTCTCTAACTCTTTAGCTAAGCCTTGAGACATGACTCGGATATTAAATAAGTCAGCACCTCATCTGCAGACAGCTGTTTCATGGTGATTGCCCCTCATCAGTGCAGAGCAGAGAGTACTGGCTTGACTGGGTGAAAGGCCTGTCAGGGTTAGGGGGGTACTATCTCTCCTTAGGGAGAGAGCACCTTAATCAGCGTGAGGAGACTTATAGGCCATACATGCCCTTTGGAATTCTGGGAGGAAAGGGATGCAAATGAGCTCTTAACAAGCTCTGCCTCTAATGCCACCAGATGTAAGGCAGATATCCTATAAGTCAATGTTCAGCTCTCTAGCTAAGCCTTGAGATATGACTTGGATATTAAATAAGCCAGCACCTCATCTGCATACAGCTGTTTCAGGTTGATTGCCCCTCATCAGTGAAGAGAGTACTGGCTTGACTGGGTGAGAGGCCTGTCAGGGTTAGGGGGGTACTATCTCTCCTTAGGGAGAGAGCGCCAACATGTATGGCCTATAAGTCTCCTCACTCTGATTAAGGCGCTCTCTCCCTACGTAGAGATTGTACCCCCCTAACCCTGACAGGCCTCTCACCCATTCAAGCCAGTACCCTCTGCTCTGCACTGATGAGGGGCAATCACCCCCAAAACAGCTGTCTGCAGATGAGGTGCTGGCTTATTTAATATCCAAGTCATGTCTCAAGGCTTAGCTAAAGAGCTGAACATAACTTATAGGATAGCTGCTTTACATCTGGTGGCATTAGAGGCAGAGCTTGTTAAAAGCTAATTTGCATCCCTTTCCTTCCAGAATTCCAGAGGAGCATGTATGGCCTATAAGTCTACTCATGCTGATTAAGGCGCTCTCTCCCTAAGGAATGATAGTACCCCCCTAAATTGAACATGTAGTGACTCCCATTCACATACCACCTACCAGCCTACTGTCTGTCTACTGGCATCCCTCAAAAGCTATGACCTGGTACTCCTACTCACCTCTATCTAAACCTTTGGCTTGAAGAAGCTCTTGGAGTCCCTTCTCTTTCAGTACCACTTCAACGCTGATAACACTCTAATTTATTTCTCTGGCCCAGATATCACCTCCTTGTTCGTAAGAATTCAATCTACAATTCTGTATCTGATTATCAGATATATCCTCCTCTGTCTCCTGCTGCTTTCTAATACTCAACATGGAGAAAACTGATTTCATCATCATTCCCCCTGTTCACTCAGCCCCCACCCCACCAGACCTATAAATCACAGTTAATGACTCCACCCTTTCCCCAGTCTCACAAGTCCACTGCCTTGGGATAACACCCAGTAAATCTGCCTCTCCCCACTGACAATCCCTTCACTGACTCCCAGGAAATTCACTTCAAAATATTAACAACACCATACAAGGCTTTCCACAACCTGTCGCCTCCATACATCTCTGACCTACTCTCCCAATACCTTCCCACACCTAATCTCCGATCTTCACCTCTGTTTGGGGGTAACTATTAGTGTCCTTAAAAGGGTAATATCATTTTGGTGACAATCTGCGATCAACTTTTGTTGTAAGGAAACAGATGTAACTTATTGGTTTAAGATTTTTCAGGATGAAAGAGAATAGGGTGCACAAAAGTGAAGACTAGCAAAATACTGATAGATGTGGAAACCTTTGTCTAATTGCATTTATAAATCATTCCAATGAAAAATGAATAGTAATTGCTGTTTTTACTTGAACTTAAAAGGGGCTTTCTCTATATGGATGACCTATCCTCAGACCCCCCCCGCCGATCAGCTGTATGATCACTCCTGCGTGCATTCTGTTCACTGTTACCTGCTCGCTGTCAACATTGCATTGCTGCATTCTCCTCAATTTTTACCTGCTTACTGTTGACATTGCAGTTGTGAGCAGGTGTCATTACAGCTCCTCCATCCCAATTACCTGAATGGGACGGAGTGTGACTACATTTGCTCGGTACCAATCAAAGGAATGGGATGGAGGAGCTGTAATGACACCTGCCGACAGCTGCAATGCTTACTGCAGGTAAAAATTGAGGCGAATGCAGCGCTCTCAGGAGAGATGTGTTCTCTTCATACATCTGTTCGGACCGCTGCCGATCTGATAACCCCTTTAAATAAATGCAATACAGTATCATTGAATGGCATCACTGTACATATACTAATATGTATCATTTCAATGTTTTCTGTTTCTTCTTTTCTTATACTGTACATAATAAAATGACATCTGTATATTTATAGTGGTGTACCAGTTTTACATTGCTTCACATTGCTGTGTCTGTAGCTTCCAAGACAAGCTGTGCATATGATGATTGGCTTACATAACTTATCCTTAATGCACAGGCACAGCAATGTAATCAATTCATGGAAACAGAAAAAAATTTTTTTTATCATGTCTATTTCTCAATTACACAACTTGGTTTAAGATAATGTATGTTCAGATTACCATTGAAACCAGAGATGCGTATGCTGCAGTATTCTTCTATGAGTGAATGGGGCCTAAAACAGCAAGCAAAAATGGCTGACAATTCTTACCTCAGCTCTGTAAGGCAGGAATATAGCACTTGTAAGATTACCAGTAATCCCACTTAAAATGTAAATGATGGAGATTCTATGCCAGCCTGCCAGCTTTTCCAAATCTCGAAGTATTGTCATCTGGAAACACATTGACACCAAACAGTGCAAGATGCTGCAAAAAGAAACATAGAGTGAACATGAGCATGTCACACATTGTCCTACAAGTAGGAATAATGCAAGCGTTGACTGTAGAAACTAAAATAAATTGTAATAACATTTCTTTTTACTTTTGCTGGAGAGAGAATACATTATGTTTTTACATGACTGTGCTGTCTTACAGACAAGTCATACCTCTACCACATAATGGGGATGGGGGCTAAAATCGGTATGGTCACAATAGCAATGCACAATACATATATGTTCTATAGGATTGTGGTTGCATAAGAGAACATAAAATATTACATACCCAGCATGAAGGAACAAAGAAAGCCATAACCTATAAAACTGGTCTGGAACTTCTGGGTTCAGGAATGGCAGTAGACCACAAACCTCATCCATGCAGTGAACCTAGGAATAATTTGGACACTTCATCAAATCACCTAATAAATTACTTTTCTCTGAAATTGTAAAGAAACATAACACCATAATAAACAATGCAATCATATGTATTAAAGGTTTTTTTCTGTCTTATATGTGTGGCTCATATTAATTTATTATTTTAGGTAAGTTGAGCTATAATACTAATGGTTTTCATGAACAGTAATTTTTTGAAAATCTCTTTTATTGCATTTCAACATCATCATAAATCTTGACTTGCATGAGGAGGAAAAGCAGAGAATTACTGAAAAAAATGAACAGCAGACCCATTTTTGTCCGTCATCCCTCACCCATGGCTTCCATATGTTTCTATATCCCTACTGTGCCTTTATTGTAAAAAATATATTTTCTATTTTTCCATTGTAATCCACCACTTCCAACGATTCTTTCTGTAATGTTACTTCAGGATTTATCGAATATTTAGCAATTAATGATCTACCCTGAAAAAAGTGCCCTAATCAATAAGAATTTTTGCCCCCTTTTGGAGATCCATATCTGTCAAATATCCCAATATACAGTACAGACCAAAAGTTTGGACACACCTTCTCATTCAAAGAGTTTTCTTTATTTTCATGACTATGAAAATTGTAGATTCACACTGAAGGCATCAAAACTATGAATTAACACATATGGAATTATATATATAACAAACAAGTGTGAAACAACTGAAAATATGTCATATTCTAGGTTCTTCAAAGTAGCCACCTTTTGCTTTGATTACTGCTTTGCACACTCTTGCCATTCTCTTGATGAGCTTCAAGAGGTAGTCCCCTGAAATGGTTTTCACTTCACAGGTGTGCCCTGTCAGGTTTAATAAGTGGGATATCTATCCTTATAAATGGGTTTGGGACCATCAGTTGCGTTGAGGAGAAGTCAGGTGGATACACAGCTGATAGTCCTACTGAATAGACTGTTAGAATTAGTATTATGGAAGAAAAAAGCAGCTAAGTAAAGAAAAACGAGTGGCCATCATTATTTTAAGAAATGAAGGTCAGTCAGTCAGCCGAAAAATTGGGAAAACTTTGAAAGTAAGGGCTATTTGACCATGAAGGAGAGTGATGGGGTGCTGCACCAGATGACCTGGCCTCCACAGTCACCGGACCTGAACCCAATCGAGATGGTTTGGGGTGAGCTGGACCGCAGAGTGAAGGCAAAAGGGCCAACAAGTGCTAAGCATCTCTGGGAACTCCTTCAAAACTGTTGGAAGACCATTTCAGGGGACTACCTTTTGAAGCTCATCAAGAGAATGCCAAGAGTGTACATAGCAGTAATTAAAGCAAAAGGTGGCTACTTTGAAGAACCTAGAATATGACATATTTTCAGTTTTTTCACACTTGTTTGTTATGTATATAATTCCACATGTGTTAATTCATAGTTTTGATGCCTTCATAGTCATGAAAATAAAGAAAACTCTTTGAATGAGAAGGTGTGTCCAAACTTTTGGTCTGTACTGTACATCTAAGTTGTGTCCAAGGGGATGTTTATCTTAAGAATTTCAATTTAATTCCATTACTTCAACAGAATAATTGAACAATTTTGGGAACCTCAAAAAATGATGTAGCAAATCCTTCCTTCAATATTTCATTCCTAGCTTAAAAATAACTTAAAAAGTAATCAGTACGATAAAGTCAATGCACCAGATAAAAATGGACTAATGCCGTGCACTTAATCTATTCTCCACACTTTACACGTACATCAGTTGTTAAACACCCAAATGAACAAGCAGTATAATATTGTAAGGTAAATTGCATTAGAATATATATGTAAACTGAAAGACTTTTGAGCATTTGGAATGACTGCCAAGAGTAGTTTCAGACCATCTGGTCCCCATGGTGTCAATATCTTCTACAGTCTAGATGAGACTTTAGATATCCTCATTCAGATCATTTCTCTCCCCGTTTTCCTGTCTCTTTTTACCCCTTTTAGTGGGTCTCACTTTACTTGCTAGGCTTTAGGTATATTGTTTTATATCCATGTACTCGATTAGTAATTTTTAGATGTGTATAGTTTATAGTATAGTATATCATCATGGCCTCTTGTACAGTGATTACATATTTCCATTATACTGGCCATGTTTTAGTTCTGTAAACATACAAAATATAAAATTTACCTGTGAACACAAAGTTGCTTCTTCATGGAAATAGCCTTTCATGAAATCACAGTATTCTCTTGAAGTTATTTTACAGCTGAAGAAGTAGGAAATACATTAGTAATGCTTCATTATATCAATTGTAATAACACATTTCAGTACATTTAAATGGGCTATCCAATACTAAAATAATGGCCCAGAACTTCCCAACCCAGGATGGGGGAGGTGATGCTTATGTAATCTCCGCTTCTTGAGCTCCCGGGCCGGCATTTCTGCTCCCACATTCGCCAAGGACAACATTGATGGGGGCACAAGTGACCGCTACAGCCAATCACAGGCCACAACGGTAACCTACAGTGGTGACCTGGTTTCCCTGCGTCACATGTAACATGATGCATGACGCAGGGGAACCAGGTCACCACTGCGGCCTGTTATTGGCTACAGTGGTCACGTGTGCCCCCATTGACGGATGTTGTCCTTTGCGCACGTGGGAGCGGAACTGCCGACACCCAGGAGCCCGGGAGACCGGATCCAGTGGAGGATCAGGTAAGCATCGTTCCCACCCTAGGTCGGACAGGTGTGGGACACTATTTTAGTATTGCATAACCCCTTTAATGTGTTAAATGGTCACTGACAGCAATAAATGATCAAAGTCATTATGGAAGACAAAATTACTAGTGTTATACAAGGCCAGCTTTAGTTCAGCTGGGAGGAGTAACTGGGGCGGGGGGGTCTCCCCTTATGTTTCTTTTATCAGACTGATTGACATTTTCTTCCTCCTTCTGCTCTGAAGATTAAAAGGAATGCGTCATCAGACAATGACCTATTGTTTAAATTACATTTTTATGTTTAACATATTTTTTAAGAATTTTTGATGATGTTATTTTTTAATTTCCATGTCAATATCTAGATTTAAACAAAAACCATAAAATTCAGCAGTTTTCGCAATGGCCACTAAGCCTAATAATAGATGCCACTTCTTGGTCTATACAGAGCACTTTACTGCAGTTACCTGCTCATCTGTCATTCTAATCCTGCCTGTAATGATATCACCTTTGTGTATAGAAAAGACAGGATCCTCCATTCACATTAGTTGTTTGTCGGAGCTTATCTATTCTTTCCTTGTACAATGACCTTTGCACAGGTCATATAGCATGCCTAGAAAACTCTCCCACAGAAGTCAATAGGGTCAGCACCAGACCATTGTGTCTATGGCCCATGTGGTTCCCATGAAGCAATCTTCTTAATGCTTTCTAAATGCTGTGAAAGGGGTTGTGCAGGTGGTAAATATTGATGATCTAGCCTCAGGATAGGTCATCAATATCTGATTGACAGGGCTCTGACACCCCAGCCGATCAGCTGTTTGAAGAGTGCTCCATGCGAGCGCTGCTTCATGTTCATTACACTATGCGTAGTCTCCTCTGGAGTGGTGGCGTACTGTAATTACACGTACTAACTCCATTCAAGTCAATGGTGCGTGTACTTGTGATTACTATCCACTTCTGTTCTTCTGTGACAATTCACATGCTGCAAAAAATGTTGTGTCTTTGGTCATTTTCAGAAAATATATTCAGAATATATACTTTTCAAATTGTGCGCACAATGAATAATCGCAGTCTGTGACCTGAGTCTGGTTACTTCTGTTGGAGCGTTTTTCTCATGGCAGAGCTTTACCCCGATGAAAACTGTCTCAACTGTTAATGGTGCCCACAGAAACAGAACAGAAACTTACTTTCCCTTTGTCCCAATACAACAGGGCCTGCCTGTTATTTCACAATTCATGTGAAGATGGTTAGGATAGCTTCCATTTGTGTTGTTTGTACAGACCTACAAATAAGAATAAGAAATAAATACAAGCAACCACTGACTGCCAAAACATTGAGGAAAATTACTAAATTATATTCTGATATGGATGCAATTACTTGAACTGGGTGGGTAACACAAACACTGAGTATTTAGAGCATTCAGAGTCCAAAATAACAAGAACATACACTCATATATGTCTTAGGAGAAAATGCGTATGTTACAACTCCGACTTAAAGGGAACCTGTCATGTGGATATTTGATTATAATCTAACTAATTATATACAATCATTAACTACTAAAAAGTGCCTTAGATGTATTCACTTACTAGTGTGACAGATGGTTACCTCATAATATACACACAAAGATGCCGCATGCCGCATGCTTATGAGCTGATTTGAGTCCAGCGTGACGTCAGGGAGTCCAGCGTTTTTTTAATTCAGAGCTATAGCCACTCCCCTGCCCACCTGCTGTCAATCAGCAGCAGGTGGGCGGGGAGAGTCAGGAGCTCATGAATATTCAGGACTCATCATTATCAGCTGGAGCTTTTCAATACAAGATGTTGGCAGATTGACTGGGTCAGATAAAGAAAGTGAACCAGCATTGTGCTAAGAGAATCAGTCACTTATTTATGTTGCCCTTAGTTAGGACACCATAAAACTGGTGACAGGTTCCCTTTAAATAGGCTAGTTGGTTATAAAAGAAACAGTGTCTGACTAGTTCGGTCACGTGTATCCACTGACAAAGAGATTTTTAAACCTCAGTACTTTTCCACGGTAGGAGTCGCTAATTATTCTGCATGCTAAAGTAACCCAGAATATACTATATATACTATAGGATAAGAGTTAGCGCGTTAACAGGTTAGTCTCCATTGGTTCCACTGTTTTAGTGTTTGCTGAACTCCAGCTATGCTTCGTAATGATCTGTAGTGAACTAGTCACTGTGTTTCTTTAGTATCTAACTAGTCTACCTGAAACCAGGTGTGCATTTACTAATAACATATATATGGACATGTTATTAAGAGTAAGACACACTTACTCCACACACAAATTTACATTTATATAGGCAGGTCTTTACAACTACCTACTTCTAGATTATCATTCTAACACATTTTATCAAGATAACAATAGGTAAAAGTGAAAATCTGTCACCTTTTGGGTGGGTTCACATATGGTGTACCGTGTCGTGCACAGTGGAATTTTGTGCAGAAAATCCAAAGCATTTACAGTATTTAAAGTGGGGAGTGGGGTTTACAATTTTAGAAATCACATTCACACGAAGAGGAAAAACCCTGCAGAGTACACTGTCTAGTGAGCGGTGACATGCATGTACAGGGAGTGCAGAATTATTAGGCAAATGAGTATTTTGACCACATCACCCTCTTTATGCATGTTGTCTTACTCCAAGCTGTATAGGCTCGAAAGCCTACTACCAATTAAGCATATTAGAAGATGTGCATCTCTGTAATGAGAAGGGGTGTGGTCTAATGACATCAACACCCTATATTAGGTGTGCATAATTATTAGGCAACTTCCTTTCCTTTGGCAAAATGGGTCAAAAGAAGGACTTGACAGACTCAGAAAAGTCAAAAATAGTGAGATATCTTGCAGAGGGATGCAGCACTCTTAAAATTGCAAAGCTTCTGAAGCGTGATCATCGAACAATCAAGCGTTTCATTCAAAATAGTCAACAGGGTCGCAAGAAGCGTGTGGAAAAACCAAGGCGCAAAATAACTGCCCATGAACTGAGAAAAGTCAAGCGTGCAGCTGCCAAGATGCCACTTGCCACCAGTTTGGCCATATTTCAGAGCTGCAACATCACTGGAGTGCCCAAAAGCACAAGGTGTGCAATACTCAGAGACATGGCCAAGGTAAGAAAGGCTGAAAGACGACCACCACTGAACAAGACACACAAGCTGAAACGTCAAGACTGGGCCAAGAAATATCTCAAGACTGATTTTTCTAAGGTTTTATGGACTGATGAAATGAGAGTGAGTCTTGATGGGTGGATTGGTAAAGGGCAGAGAGCTCCAGTCCGACTCAGACGCCAGCAAGGTGGAGGTGAAGTACTGGTTTGGGCTGGTATCATCAAAGATGAGCTTGTGGGGCCTTTTCGGGTTGAGGATGGAGTCAAGCTCAACTCCCAGTCCTACTGCCAGTTTCTGGAAGACACCTTCTTCAAGCAGTGGTACAGGACAATGCTCCATCACACGCGTCCAAGTACTCCACAGTGTGGCTGGCAAGAAAGGGTATAAAAGAAGAAAATCTAATGACATGGCCTCCTTGTTCACCTGATCTGAACCCCATTGAGAACCTGTGGTCCATCATCAAATGTGAGATTTACAAGGAGGGAAAACAGTACACCTCTCCTAACAGTGTCTGGGAGGCTGTGGTTGCTGCTGCACGCAATGTTGATGGTGAACAGATCAAAACACTGACAGAATCCATGGATGGCAGGCTTTTGAGTGTCCTTGCAAAGAAAGGTGGCTATATTGGTCACTGATTTGTTTTTGTTTTGTTTTTGAATGTCAGAAATTTATATTTGTGAATGTTGAGATGTTATATTGGTTTCACTGGTAAAAATAAATAATTGAAATGGGTATATATTTGTTTTTTGTTAAGTTGCCTAATAATTATGCACAGTAATAGTCACCTGCACACACAGATATCCCCCTAAAATAGCTAAAACTAAAAACAAACTAAAAACTACTTCCAAAAATATTCAGCTTTGATATTAATGAGTTTTTTGGGTTCATTGAGAACATGGTTGTTGTTCAATAATAAAATGAATCCTCAAAAATACAACTTGCCTAATAATTCTGCACTCCCTGTAGACTGAACATCGCACTTCCAGTCCAGAGGGTACCGCAAAGATGGGAATTCTATTGGTCCTTTAGCATTGGGTCCCAGTCTTTGTGAACCATTTTAAAGTTAAAATGCATCAGGAATTAGTTCTTAAAGATACCCTGCCCCTACATTCCTGTTTTAATACATACTATACTTGCAGCTCTCATAAAATGACACATATGGGGCATTTTTCCTTAGAAATAAGCCTTGTCTCATTCCTCTGTTACGTATGAATACACTGACAAGTGGGTTACCATTTCTGTTGTGGATGGGACATATCCCAAGTACACATTCTGTCTATTCATTGCTGATACTGTCGAGACACACCTTATTGACACGTGAAATTGTAATACCAAATTGTCATTCACACATTCTCATTAGGGATAGTCTGTTTTGCTTTAAAAAAGTTAATAAAAAAGATTTACTGCTCAAAATGCACAAAGCAAAAGAAAATATGCCCCAGAATGGTTATGTCAAGTAGAATACAAAAATATCTAAAACAGACATGTCCATAGAGCTGAGTGTCCTCTTTGAAATGTTACACAGCAGTACCTGGTTCCCAAAGTCGAGCATTATGTGATAAAACCAGGATCACAAAGTTTAAACTCTCAAAGCTGATCTCGATTTGTAGATGTTTCTATTACTACATCATACAGAGACAAAAAGGCACCATGAATCTTCTATAATCTACAGTACATGACTAGGGTTGAGCGAACCCGAACTGTAAAGTTCAGGTTCGTACCGAACTTTAGGATTTTGGGACCCCGGACCCAAACCAGAACATTTCCGTAAAAGTTCGGGTTCGGTGTTCGCCGCTTTCTTGGCGCTTTTTGAAAGGCTGCACAGCAGCCAATCAACAAGCGTCATACTACTTGCCCCAAAAGGCCATCACAGCCATGCCTACTATTGGCATGGCTGTGATTGGCCAACTGCAGCATGTGACCCAGCCTCTATTTAAGCTGGAGTCACGTAGCGCCGCCCGTCACTCTGCTCGGATTAGTGTAGGGATAGGCTGCAGCTGCTGTGAGGGAGAGATCAGGGAGGAATCTTATGAAGAACTGCTTCTTTACTCAGCGATCTACAGCAAATGTGTTTTGTGGGTGCAGTGCACAATTGTTTTAAGCCTGCCCTGAGCCAACTACTACTGAAAACGAACTTTTTTTCCTTCAGTTAGTTAATATCAATACATAATCGGCAGCCATTTTATGCAACGATCGTGCACCAGCACAGGATATTTGCATGTCTGCAAGTCAAGAAATACTGCTTTGAGACACTGGGGTTAAAAAAAAACTTTGTTTCATATAGTGCACATCTAGGATTATCGCTGCATAAGTGACTGTGAAATTTAGGCCAGAAATACGGCTTTCTCATACTGGGGCATATTGGGGTGAAAAAAAAACATCTGTTTCATATAGTACACATCTAGGATTATAGGTGCATAAGTGAGTGTCACATTTAGGCCAGAAATACGGCTTTGGCATACTGGGGCATACTGGGTGAAACAAACCCCTCTGTTTCATATAGTGCACATCTAGGATTATAGGTGCATAAGGGACTGTTCATTTTAGGCCAGAAATACGGCTTTTGCTTACTGGGGTTAAAAAACCTTCTGATATACTGCACATCTGGGATTAGAGGTGCATAAGTTCCTGTGAAATGTAGGCCACAAATACGGCTTTCTCATACTGGGGCATACTGGGGTGAAAAAAAAAACATCTGTTTCATATAGTGCACATCTAGGATTATAGGTGCATAAGTGAGTGTCACATTTAGGCCAGAAATACGGCTTTGGCATACTGGGTGAAACAAACCCCTCTGTTTCATATAGTGCACATCTGTGATTATAGGTGCATAAATGACTGTGAAATTTAGGCCACAAATACGGCTTTTGCTTACTGGGGTTAAAAAACCTCTGATATACTGCACATCTGTGATTATAGGTGCATAAATTACTGTGAAATTTAGGCCACAAATACGGCTTTTGCTTACTGGGGTTAAAAAACCTCTGATATACTGCACATCTGGGATTAGAGGTGCATAAATTACTGTGAAATTTAGGCCACAAATACGGCTTTTGCTTACTGGGGTTAAAAAACCTCTGATATACTGCACATCTGGGATTAGAGGTGCATAAATTACTGTGAAATTTAGGCCACAAATACGGCTTTTGCTTACTGGGGTTAAAAAACCTCTGATATACTGCACATCTGGGATTATAGGTGCATAAATTACTGTGAAATTTAGGCCACAAATACGGCTTTTGCTTACTGGGGTTAAAAAACCTCTGATATACTGCACATCTGGGATTAGAGGTGCATAAATTACTGTGAAATTTAGGCCACAAATACGGCTTTTGCTTACTGGGGTTAAAAAACCTCTGATATACTGCACATCTGGGATTAGAGGTGCATAAATTACTGTGAAATTTAGGCCACAAATACGGCTTTTGCTTACTGGGGTTAAAAAACCTCTGATATACTGCACATCTGGGATTAGAGGTGCATAAATTACTGTGAAATTTAGGCCACAAATACAGCTTTTGCTTACTGGGGTTAAAAAAACCTCTGATATACTGCACATCTGGGATTAGAGGTGCATAAATTACTGTGAAATTTAGGCCACAAATACGGCTTTTGCTTACTGGGGTTAAAAAAAACCTCTGATATACTGCACATCTGGGATTATAGGTGCATAAATTACTGTGATATTTAGGCCACAAATATGGCTTTTGCTTATTGGGGTTAAAAAAAATTCTGATATACTGCACATCTGGGATTATAGGTGCATAAGATACTGTGAAATTTAGGCCAGAAATACGGCTTTTGCTTACTGGGGTTAAAAAACCCTCTGATATACTGCACATCTGGGATTAGAGGTGCATAAATTACTGTGAAATTTAGGCCACAAATACCACTGTCATATAGAGTTAAAAAATTTTTTTTTTAAAGCAATACCCTACATCAGGGTTTTTATTGGCGGTTAATTATTTTTAACAGACTTAACCACTTTTTACTTTGCTTGGTGAACGCTAACTATAAGGCAAACATCTAATAAGGGACGCGGTCATGGTCGTGGTGTTGGTGGAGCCTCTGGTGCAGGGAGAGGACGTAGCCGTTCTGCCACAGCTACACGTCCTACTGAACCTACTACCTCAGGTCCCAGTAGCCGCCAGAATCTACAGCGATATTTGGTCGGGCCTAATGCCGTTCTAAGGATGGTAAGGCCTCAGCAAGTACAGCGCTAGTCAATTGGGTGGCCGACAGTGGATCCAGCACGTTCACATTATCTCCCACCCAGTCTTCTGCAGAAAGTGCACAGGTGGCGCCTGAAACCCATGCCCATCAGTCTGTCCCATCACCCCCGTGCATATCGGGGAACCTGTCTGAGACTCAAGTCATGCAGCAGTCTCTTATGCTGTTTGAAGACTCTGCTGGACGGGTTTCCCAAGGGCATCCACCTAGCCCTTCCCCAGGGGTGGAAGACATAGAATGCACTGACGCACAACCACTTATGTTTCCTGATGAGGACATGGGAATACCACCTCAGCAAGTCTCTGATGATGACGAAACACAGGTGCCAACTGCTGCGTCTTTCTGCAGTGTGCAGACCGAAAAGGAGGTCAGGGAGGAAGACAGTGGTGATACCGAGCCAACAGCGTAGCAAAAGAGGGAGCAGGGTGCAAAATCAGAGCAGCCGTCGCCAAAACAGTTTGCCTGCTACTGGCCACCATCACCAGCGACCGAGCACACCAAAGGCAGCTTCAAGGAGTTCCCTGGCATGGCACTTCTTCACACAATGTGCTAACGACAAGACCAGAGTGGTTTGCACGCTGTGCCATCAGAGCCTGAAGCGAGGCATTAACGTTCTGAACCTTAGCACAACCTGCATGACCAGGCATCTACATGCGAGACACGGGCTGCAGTGGAGTAAGCACCTTCAAAACCAAGAAAGGGCTCAGGCCCCTCCTGCTCCATCTTCTGCTGCTGCCTCGGCCTCTTCCTCCGCCTCTGGAGGAACGTTGGCACCTGCCGCCCAGCAAACAGAGGATGTGCCACCAACACCACCACCTCCGTCACCAAGCATCTCCACCATGTCACACGGAAACGTTCAGCTTTCCATCTCACAAACCTTGGAGAGAAAGCGTAAATTCCCACATAGGCACCCTCGATCCCTGGCCCTGAATGCCAGCATTTCTAAACTACTGGCCTTTGAAATGCTGTCATTCAGGCTGGTGGAGACGGACAGCTTCAAACAGCTCATGTCGCTTGCTGTCCCACAGTACGTCGTTCCCAGCCACCACTACTTCTCCAGGAGAGCCGTGCCTTCCCTGCACAACCAAGTATCGGATAAAATCAAGTGTGCACTGCGCAACGCCATCTGTGGCAAGGTCCACCTAACCACAGATACGTGGACCAGTAAGCATGGCCAGGGACGCTATATCTCCCTAACTGCACACTGGGTAAATGTAGTGGCGGCTGGGCCCCAGGCGGAGAGCTGTTTGGTGCACGTCCTTCCGCCGCCAAGGGTCACAGGGCATCATTCTTTGCCTCCTGTTGCTTCCTCTTCCTACTCGGCTTCCTCCTCCTCTTCTACAACCTCCTCATCCGGTCAGCGACAGACCTTCACCACCAACTTCAGCACAGCCATGGATAAACGTCAGCAGGCCATTCTGAAACTGATGTGTTTGGGAGACAGGCCCCACACCAGGCAGGAGTTGTGGCGGGGTATAGAACAACAGACCGACGAGTGGTTGCTACCAGTGAGCCTCAAGCCCGGCCTGGTGGTGTGCAATAATGGGCGGAATCTCGTTGCAGCTCTGGGACTAGCCGGTTTGACGCACATCCCTTGCCTGGCGCATGTGCTGAATATGTTGGTGCAGAAATTCATTCACAACTACCCCGACATGTCAGAGCTGCTGCATAAAGTGCAGGCCGTCTGTGCGCGCTTCCGGCATTCTCATCCTGCCGCCGCTCGGCTGTCTGCTTTACAGCGTAACTTCGGCCTTCGCGCTCACCGCCTCATATGCGACGTGCCCACCAGGTGGAACTCCACCTTGCACATGCTGGACAGACTGTGCGAGCAGCAGCAGGCCATAGTGGAGTTTCAGCTGCAGCACGCACGGGTGAGTCGCATTGCGGAACAGCACCACTTCACCACCAATGACTGGGTCTCCATGCGAGACCTGTGTGCCCTGTTGCACTGTTTCGAGTACTCCACCAACATGGCCAGTGGCGATGACGCCGTTATCAGCATTACAATACCACTTCTGTGTCTCCTTGAGGAAACATTTAGGGTGATGATGGAAGAGGATGTGGCCCAGGACGAAGAGGAGGAAGAGGGGTCATCTCTAACACTTTCAGGCCAGTCTTTTAGAAGTGGCTCAGAGGGAGGTTTTTTGCAACAGCAGAGGCCAGGTACAAATTTGGCCAGCCAGGGCCCACTACTGGAGGACGAGGAGGAGGAGGATGGGGATGAAGCATGTTCACAGCGGGGTGGCACCCAACGCAGCTCGGGCCCATCACTGGTGCGTGGCTGGGGGGATACGGAGGACGCAGACGATACGCCTCCCACAGAGGACATCTTGTCCTTACCTCTGGGCAGCCTGGCACACATAAGCGATTACATGCTGCAGTGCCTGCGCAACGACAGCAGAGTTGCCCACATTTTAACGTGTGCAGACTACTGGGTGGCCACCCTGCTGGATCCCCGTTACAAAGACAATGTGCCGTCCTTAATTCCCTCACTGGAGCGTGATCAGAAGATGCGTGACTGCAGGCGCACGCTGGTAGACGCTCTCCTGAGAGCATTCCCGACTGTCGCTGGGGGACAAGTGGAAGCACAAGGCGAAGGCAGGGGAGGAGGAAGACGTCACCAACACAGCTGTGTCAGCGCCAGCACCTCAGAAGGTTAGCATGGCCGACATGTGGAAAAGCTTTGTCACCTCGCCGCAACAACCGGCCCCAACTGCTGATATGGAGCGTGTTAGCAGGAGGCAGCATTTGAACAACATGGTGGAACAGTACCTGTGCACACGCCTACACATACTGACTGATGGTTCTGCCCCATTCAACTCCTGGGTCTCCAAATTGTCCACATGGCCAGAGCTTACCCTGTATGCCTTGGAGGTGCTGGCCTGCCATGCAGCCAGTGTACTCTCTGAACGTGTATTTAGCACGGCAGGAGGCGTCATTACAGATAAGCGCAGCCGCTGTCCACAGCCAACGTGGACAAGCTCACGTTCATTAAAATGAACCAGGCCTGGATCCCACTAGACTTGTCTGTACCTTGTGCAGAATAGACAGTTCTAACAGCCTCAACCATCCATCCTTGTACTCAAGTGCACTTATTCCTTTATTTTTATTTTTATTTTTTATATGTCCCAATATTTTGGGGCATACCCCCTATATAAAAATGCAAAATAACACACATCTGTGTTGGCTACTTATTCCTCCTTCGCCGCCGCTTCCACCTAGACCGCCATGTGAGCCTACACGGCCACATACACCCATTCACCACCTCCTCAACCTCTTCCTCCTTCGTCATTCCTAGTTTTTTTAATTCATTTCCCTATCCACATTTGTTTGCAGAGCATTTGCCATGCTCTTAAGCACATTTTGATGCCTTTTGCAGCCCTCTAGCTCTTTCCAGGGCTATTTTAGAGCCATTTTAGTGGCCAAAAGTTTGGGTCCCCATTGACTTCAATGGGGTTCGGGGTTCAAGTTCGGGTCAAGTTCGGGTCCCAAACCCGAACTTTTTTTTCAAGTTCGGCCGAACCTGCCGAACCCGAACATCCAGGTGTCCGCTCAACTCTATACATGACAAGTCAGAAGTTAGAAGAATTCTGATACTTTTCTTCTTAAACTCTTGAGGGTCAGGTCAATTTTGACCTTGCGGACCAGGATCATTTTTCATTGTTTATATTTGCATTTTGGCAGTCAATTTTTTTTGCTCAACTTGAGGTGTAGGTTAAGCCTTTGCCATTTGTGGAGCAAGTTATGTTCTATGTAGGCATCATATATATTAACAAGTTTGTATTCATTGTTATCCTGGCAGGAAGAAAAACTATTTTGGTGCAGTTTTAATTTTTTATGGCATAAATCAATTATCATAAATGATGCAATAAAGTTATTGTACAGGTTGACATAGTTGCTACAATACCAAATATGTGTATAATATTTATATTTTGGGACTTACAATTTTTAATTTGTGTATGATTATTTCGTAAATATATTTTTAAAATTCAATTTAATGTCTTTTTTAATCACATAGGGGAATTTTTTTATTTTTATTTTTCAACTATAATGTCTTGGTATATATCTATTTGGAAGTAGTTCGAGCATACCTAAGTAAGCCAAAGGAGAACATGGTCACCAATTACGGACTAGGACCAGGACCTGCCTTTCCAGGACCTGCCAGAAGAAATGAGGCCCAACCCCTATATCACAATAAAGTTTAGTAGGTTTTGAATCAGAGGAATAGACCCTAGTGGCAAGTAATTGTCTACAAAGGCAGCCAAATGGTGTTTTCCCCTAGATCTTTGGGGCCCATTAAGGTATCAGAGCCTGGGCCCACCAGATGATCTTATGGTACTCTGGTGGGCCAGTCCAACCCTGAAGTTCACGCAGCACTGGGTTCCTTCAATGGATCCTGGTCTGTCAACCCATACAAGGTATTAGTCTCAGTCAATGGAGGCCCCCTCAGTCGCTCCTGTTGTATGCCATTATCAGCATTGGTCACAGCACTTAAAGGGAACCTGTCACCTGGATTTTGGGTATAGAGCTGAGGACATGGGTTGCTAGATGGCCGCTAGCACATCCGCAATACCCAGTCCCCATAGCTCTGTGTGCTTTTATTGTGTAAAAAAAACGATTTGATACATATGCAAATTAACCTGAGATGAGTCATATCTTACTTGTGTGACCAGAGAAGAGTCATATTTTCAAGCTCTGACTCATCTCAGGTTAATTTACATATGTATCAAATTCGGTTTTTATACACAATAAAAGCACATAGAGCTATCAGGACTGGGTATTGCGGATGTGCTAGCGGCCATCTAGCAACCCATGTCCTCAGCTCTATACACAAAATCCCGGTGACAGGTTCCCTTTAAAGCCTTGAATAGCAGAGATCAGAGTTTCTTTGGTCTTTGCCATTAGAGCAGGCCTGCAGATGTATTATAAGTCGTCCTCCTCCCAATCTCATGGGCACAGTAGCAATCATCATGACTAGTCATGATGCATAAACTGCCTGTCATTCATGATTAGCATACCAGTCATCGGTCTGCAATCAGTCAAACCACTACTACGTCCATCTTTTCAAAATGAATATAAGAAATTGACAGATACTTACTGGCCACTTTGTGATGTCATCTGGCCACTCATGAGGAGGAACTGAAGCTGGTTCAGCACAAAACCTACAATGAAATACAATATATTTGTACAGGTTGACATGGTTGTCAGTACATGGTTCTCAACAAAGTATTTCACAGAAATCTAAAGGAAGGCTACAAGCAACAGAAATCTCAGCCAGGACAATGCATTTATTTGTAATCACTGGTGGTGGAGACAGTCATTAGCCAAACAAGTCATATTACAGTAACATCACTAAATTTTCTGCTTGAAGTTACTATTAAAATTCAGATATTTTTTTAAATACCTAGTACAAGTTGACTGTGTGGGCATTTACGAGGAATGCAGGGTATCCCACTAATATACTTGCGTTTATACTCATATCCAAAGCAAGATAAGACTGTGTGCGTGAATGAGCGGCACTGTGTATTATAAAAAGGTACACTGCCGTGTTGGGCCACAACAAACGGGAGATTTAATACTTGAACAGTAAAGTGAAGCTTACTCCAGGTTCAGGTAGGCAGCGATATACAATCCACACTCATACCTTGGGTCCTGGCGACAAACTGATCCATAATGTCTCTCGCTTTTGTTTGCTAGCGAAGGGGTACTCGAATGATATGGCCACTTTACCCACACAGCAAGAGTAGACTAAAAAAAAAAAAAAAAATAGAGCATGAAAATTGCTGAAGCTAAAGATTCAATTTGCAGACATGGTAGACAAAAATTACAAAGGATCCGCTTGAATAGCTATACTGGGGAAGAGCCCTGTTGTAAAGACTACATACTGCCACTGACACTCTGCCCCAAACAACTTGTTCTCCTTTATTTATCGCCCAGTGATCAACTTTCAGCTTTTTGCTGCCCATGACCCTTCTCAAACATTTTGGCTTGGAGCATTCAGGGAATATGACAGGGGTAATTTCTCCTTTCAAAGAACGCTTAAAATAGGCCAAATCCTAGTAACCCTGTGTGGCATGTTCCTGCTTTTTTTCTGGCACTGAGTACACACAATCTCAGGCTTTCATTGAAGAATCACTAGCTACATCTCAGCTCTGAATGTAGGTAAGTATTCTTGACTGCTCTGGCACCATCATGTCTTGTACTTTTAACTACTTCTGTCTGGTACAATACTTACACCTATCAATATGTTTGGTAGTTACACCTATGGCCACATCTCTGCAGCAACAGAAATATTTAAAGGCAATGGACATCTACCGAATACTTTTTTTGCAAAGTGATAGGTTTTGTTAAAAACACTTTTCTAATGGCCGTGTGACCAAGCGTGAAGGTTCATTGGCCGGGCAGCATGAACTAGGGGTATATATGGGAGGGGTGGGAGATAGGTGGGTTGTGCCCTTGACAAAGTGCGATAGCGAAACGGACGTTGGGCCGTTCCCTTGTACCCGGGTAGGTATTATGGATATGTAAATCACAGCTCTCAGCCATATCTGTTGGACTCTGCGGCTCCTGTGAGTTCTTGCAGATGTTCCTAGTGACACGTAGGTTATGGATGCCTGTTGGGAACACTTTACTTCCATGATTATGGGCGTGTGGTATTACACCATCAAGGTTGCTGAGCTGTATTATTGATTTGTACTTAGACCTGTGGTTGGAGGGATTTCTTTCTTACATCCTTGCACTTCTCAATATATGTTTTTAGTATTTATACAATTGTCTTGATGTGTGTTTATCAATAAAGCTTTGTGTTCAGTATGTCGTGTGGTGTTAAGTATTGTTATTAAGCCCTATAGCTGGCGGTGGATCCGCCGCTTTTAAATGTAATACTGCTTCCTTGCTGTCTTACAATTTTCTACGCCTAAAACAGGCAAAGAAAACAGTAAATGAGACCCATTCCCCATCTTCTCCCCACACCACACCCACTTTAGACCTGGCGTGGGCGGGGAGAAGTCGCAGATGGCAATCTGAGCCAGAAATACTACTAATTTAGGCATATTTCTGTTTAATGAATGACCCTCTATATGTTTTGCTAAATATTTTCCCACAAGAATATATATCAGCTCAGCTTCTCCTGCTCTATAACATGCTGCCTGCAGATTGTTCTCTTTAATACTCTAAGGCCTCTTTCACACGGGCGTTGCGGGAAAATGTGCGGGTGCGTTGTGGGAACACCCGCGATTTTTCCGCACGAGTGCAAAACATTGTAATGCGTTTTGCACTCGCGTGAGAAAAATCGTGCGTGTTTGGTACCCAAACCCGAACCTCTTCACAGACTTGGGATCGGTGTTCTGTAGATTGAATTATTTTCCCTTATAACATGGTTATAAGGGAAAATAATAGCATTCTGAATACAGAATGCATAGTAAACTAGCGCTGGAGGGGTTAAAAAAAATAAAATTATTTAACTCACCTTAATCCACTTGCTGGCGCTGCCGGCATCTCGTCTGTCTCCTTCTGTGCTGAACAGGACCTGTGGTGAGCATTCATTCCAGGACCTTTGATGACGTCACTCCGGTCATCACATGATCCATCACCATGGTAAAAGATCATGTGACGTACCATGTGATGACCGGAGTGACGTCATCAAAGGTCCTGTAACTGTACTTAATGCTCACCACAGGTCCTATTCAACAAAGGAGACAGAAGCAGATGCCGGGCTCCGCGATCAAGTGGATTAAGGTGAGTTAAATTATTTTATTTTTTTTTATAACCCCTCCAGCGATGTTTTACTATGCATTCTGTATTCAGAATGCTATTATTTTCCCTTATGACCATGTTATAAGGGAAAATAATAATGATCGGGTCTCCATCCCGATCGTCTCCTAGCAACCGTGCGCGAAAATCGCACTGCATCCGCACTTGCTTGCGGATGCTTGCGATTTTCACGCAACCCCATTCACTTCTATGGGGCCTGCGTTGCGTTAAAAACGCACAAAGAGGAGCATGCTGCGATTTTCACGCAACGCACAAGTGATGCGTGAAAATCACCGCTTATGTGAACAGCCCCATAGAAATGAATGGGTCGGTATTCAGTGCGGGTGCAATGTGTTCACCTCCCGCATCGCATCCGCGCGGAATACTCGCTCGTGTGAAAGGGGCCTAATAGTGACATGACCATGATATTAGAATACAAAATGTTACTGAACACTCCTCTTCCGAGGTCTGAATACCTCTAAGGCTTCGTTCACATCAGCGTTCAGACTTTCCGTTCTCCTACTCCGTTATAGGGGCAGGAAAAACTGAAAAGACGAATTCGGCACATAACTGAGCCGAACGGAGCCTAAGGTTTACACTCAGAAGATGATTTTGGAGTAATGCATGCAGGATTTTGGAGTAAAAGTAGTGCATGAAGGATTGTTATCTCCGCTTTAAAAATCTTCTTCTGGGCGGAAACCTAACGGACCCCATTATAGTCTATGGGGGTCTATGGGGTCCGTAGGCTCCGTTCGGCTCCGTTATGTGCCGAATCCGTCCTTTCCGTTTTATCTGCCCCTATAACGCAGTAGGAGAACGGAAAGGCTGAACGCTGATGTGAACAAAGCCTAATAGTGACATGACCATGATATTTTAGAATACAAAATCTTACTGAACACTCCTCTTCCGAGGTCTGAATACATCCGGATTTGTCATTTCTCACACAACATGCAGAGTGCTTCTCTTTTTCTCTTTTCTTCTGAATTAAACTGTATACTTGCTGGTCTTGTCTCATACATGGTGAAAATTTTGCTCCAAGGTGTATTAAATCTTCCTGGAAGAAATTACAATCCACAAGCAAGGAAAGTTTATTTATACAAAAGATTGAATACATTTTGGTTCGTTTTGTTTTTCATTTTAAACAGAAAGCACCTATTCATTTTAACGCATTCTCCTTTAGTGGGATCTCTTCCTTGCAAGGAACCTTGGCTAAATGATGGAACACCTACTGTCCTAATACTATAATACTAGACCTTCAAAGTGCATTTGCCAACTGAGAAAATCAAACACAACACTACAAATACTGATGTCAAACAGAAAAGGTCTGAATGAAGTTACAGAGAGTGAAAGGAGTGAGCTTTCACAAGAATTCACTATTTTCAGGGCTGAGATAGAGCTGAAATGCATGGAAAACCAAGAGACCACAAGATAATAAAATAAACGTACAGAACATCAGTGTATAAGACTGCTCCTGTGTCTCTATTTACACAGTACAGAATTTTACAGATCAAATATTTTCAAAACAAGAGGAAATTACATATCTTAGGGTACTTTCACACTTGCGTCAAAGTTTTCCGATATTGAGTTCTGTCCTAGGGGCTCAATACCGGAAAAAAACTGATCAGTTTTATCCTAATGCATTCTGAATGTAAAGCAATCCGTTCAGGATGCATCAGGATGTCTTCAGTTCAGTCCTTTTACGGTATTTGGACGGAGAAAAAAACGCAGTATGCTGCATTTTTCTCTCCGTCCAAAAATCCTGAACACTTGCCGGAATGCCGCATCCGGCCTTTTTTTTCCCATTGGAATGTATTAGTGTCATTAAAATTGCAGCATTGACGGATCCGGTCTTCCAGCCTGCGCATGCGCAGACCTTTAAAAATGTAAATAAATATAAAAATACTGGATCCGTTTTTCCGGTATTGCAATGCATTTGTGAGACGGATTTGCATCCGTATCCGTCTACAAATAGTTTCCGTTTGCATACAGATTGTCGGCGATGGAACTGCCTGACGGAATCCAGCAACGCAAGTGTGAAAGTACCCGAAGCCTACTTTCACACTAGCGTTTTTGCTGGATCTGGCAGGGTTTAGCAAAAACGCTTCTGTTACTAATAATATAACTATCTGCATACATTATGAACGGATCCGGTTGTATTGTCTGTAACATAGCCAAGACGGATCCGTCATAAACTCCATTGAAAGTCAATGGAGGACGGATCCGTTTTCTATTGTGTCAGATTGTGTCAGAGAAAACGGATCTGTCCCTATTGACTTGCATTGGGGGTCATGACGTAAGCTATGGTTTGCTCTCCGGTATGAGAACGGAACGGAATGCATTTTGGAGCTTTCCGTTCAGTTCAGTTATGCTTTGTCCCCATTGACAATGAATGGGGATAAAACAGAAGCGTTTTTTTCCGGTATTGAGACCCTCTGATGGATCTCAATACCGGAAAATATTAACGCTAGTGTGAAAGTAGCCGAACTCTCATTTTCAAACTACTGTATATCATTGCCGGTCCACAGATCAATCCAGTAGCTGCTTTATTGTCATTATCATCAAAAACTCATGTATAAAAAATATTATTAAAGGAAAAGCAGCCGATTACAAAAGTTTTCATGAAAAGTTGTGGGAATTCATGACAAATCATTACACGGTAGAGAAGCTAGAAGTCCTCCTTTCATCTGCGGTCATTGCACGGCACTGGAAACAGACACTTCCTCCTACTAAACAAGAACTCTGCTCTAGGGACTATGGCTAAAAACACTTGTCACCAGAATACCACTAGGCCAGCAACATCTAAGTGCAGAACCGCAGTCATCCAACCTGTCACCATATCTCCTCAGGTGGCGCCAGAGAAGAATTGCACTTAAGTCTGCTGCTACTGTATGTATTTCTACATTGCACTTATTAAAAAGGACTTAACATTAAACTCTGGCCTCATTCTTCCATATTCTACTTTGACTGCAACGGACCCCAGGGAACGTCAGCTTGAGTAGGACACCGTAACACTACATTAGGGCCACTACCACTCCCATCCTCTACACTGGCTCCGACGGGGGCTCACTGCAAGTCCACATGGGGTGAATCTACTGTAAAAAAAAATAGGAAAAAATATTACAGTATTGTAAATCCACAGCAGTTTTGCAGCTTTTTTTCCCTGAAAATTGGTGCAAATTGCTGCAACAAATCCACAATGTCTGGCCCTGCCCTGAAATAAACCTCTGACTGGCATGATAAATGAATGTACAGATGTAAATATCAGGGTGATAGTCTAATATGGAAAAATCTATAATACAGATAAAAAGAATTTACACACAGACACAGCACATGGCAACACTGAGTCTTATTATTTTTCTGCTATCTGCTATATTGTTAGATTTCACACATCTTGTTTGATGGTAGGTGAAGTAACTAGCACTATAAAACATAACTAGCACTATAAAACAAGCATTTCTGGCGTGACAGATTAGGATATGCAAAACTTTTAAAGAGCTAAAGAATGTGAAGAATAGTTTTCCAATGAGTCATAGGAAAATAACAGATGAGATAAGCTGCAGCTGAATGCGGGACAAAGCAATCCATCTTAATGCTGTTAGTAAAGTATCCTCATAAAGTGTCTGAAGGCACGGCCACATTTATCGTAGGTGGAATGGAGTATTTATAATTCTTGGGCCCTTCTTGCCAGTGTGCAGTAGAAACTAGGAAATATTCCTCGGTAGTGATGTCCTTGTTTCCTAATACAGAGCCCCTAAGTGATCTCTGTGCCGTGGTTTGTTCTACAATGATACCCTCAATTGGGGATATATTCTTGAAGGGAGTGTACAGTGCCTTGCAAAAGTATTCACCCCCCCTTAACTTTTTTGTTTTTGTTTCATTGCAGCCCTAAATTCAATGTTTTGTTAATCTGAATTAAGTCCATTATGTGATGGATCAGAACACAATAGTCTAAGTTGGTGAAGTGAAATGAGAAAAATATATACCGTAAATAGAACTATTGTACAGAAATAGAAAACAGAGAATTGGCATGTGCATATGTATTGGCATGTGCATATCCCTTTGTTAGGAAGCCCATAAAAAGCTCTGGTGCAACCAATTACCCTGTGTGCAATCTAAGTGTCACATGATCTGTCATTACATATACACCCCTTTTTTTGAAAGGCCCTAGAGGCTGTAACACCTAAGCAAGAGGCATCACTAACCAAACACTGCCATGAAGACCAAGGAACTCTCCACACAAGTAAGGGACAATGTACAAGTCAGGGTTAGGTTATAAAAAAATATCCAAATCTTTGATGATCCCCAGGAGCACCATCAAATCTATCATAACCAAATCGAAAGAACATGGCACAACAGCAAACCTGCCAAGAGACAGCCGCCCACCAAAACTAACTGACTGGGCAAGGAGGGCATTAATCAGAGAGGCAGCACAGAAACCTAAGGTAACCCTGGAGGAGCTGCAGAGTTCCACAGCAGAGACTGGAGTATTTGTACATAGGACGACAATAAGCTGTACGCTCCATAGAGTTGGGCTTTATGGCAGAGTGGCCAGAAGAAAGCCGTTACTTTCAGCTAAAAACAAAAAGGGCACGTTGTGAGTTTGCAAAAAGGCATGTGGGAGACTCCCAAGATGTATGGAGGAAGGTGCTCTGGTCTGCTGAGACTAAAATTGAACTTTTCAGCCATCAAAGAAAACGTTATGTCTGGCTCAAACCCAACACTTCACATCACCCAAAGAACACCATCCCCACAGTGAAACATGGTAGTGGCAGCATCATGCTGTGGACGGAGGTTCACCTTCCAGCAGGACAATGACCCCAAACACACGGCTAAAGCAACACTTGGGTGGTTTAAGGGGAAACATATAAATGTGTTGGAATTGCCTAGTCAAAGCCCAGATCCTAATCCAATAGAAAATCTGTGGTCAGACTTAAAGATTGCTGTTCACAAGCGCAAACCATCCAACTTGAAGGAGCTGGAGCAATTTTGCAAGGAAGAATGGGCAAAAATCACAGTGGTAAGATGTGGCAAGCTCATAGAGACTTATTCATAGCGACTTGAAGCTGTGATTGCCGCAAAAGGTGGCTCTACAAAGTATTGACTTTAGGGTAACATTAACTTTTTGTGTTATTTTATCCTATTTGTCGTTTGCTGCACAATAAAAAAATAAAAAAACATCTTCAAATTTGTGGGCATGTTCTGTAAATTAAATGATGCAAATCCTAAAACAATCCATGTTAATTCCAGGTTGTGAGGCAACAAAATATTAAATAAGTCAAGGGGGTGAATACTTTTGCAAGGCAATGTATGTCCTTATTTTTATATTTGTTTGGAAGGGGGGGGGTCGAGGTGTCCCTACAAATTGTGACACTGTCCAATCAGTGTTGACAGTGGCAGAACACACTCTATTGACAAGGAAAATGGTGTTGCCCTGTTGCCAATTTATTAATGAATTTTCAAGAGGAATAACAGAGGGGCACCACAAAAAAGTGATTTAAGAAACATGAGCCATCAAGTACTCTTTAAAAAGATAGTTCCACAAATAAATATTAATTTACACAGTAAGATGACACACTAAGGGTAACAGGAGTTGACCAAAACTATTCCCCTCCATGCTAAACCCTAAAGTTATTGACCTTGACCCCCCCCCCACCCCCAATTCAGTAAACCACCTTCCCTTCAAAGGGGACGTAGAAAATATTTTTTCTAATTTTCTGTTGTCTAAACCTGGGTTGCATCTTATAGTCTGGTGCGTCTTATTAAGTGAAAAATACGGTATTTAATTTCTTAATTTTAAATATTTCAGGGAATATTTAGAGGCCAATGGAAATAGAAAAAAAAATAAAAATGATTTCAGGACACACCGAACCTAAAACTATTCTTCTCATCAGCACATCTCTACCTATGGAACTGGCTGACCTGTAGCATGTGCTCTTGGCAGCTGAAGACATCTGTGTTGGTCCCATGTTGATATGTGCCTGCATTGCTTAGAAAAACTGCCCTTTCCTCTGCACTTTAATTGACAGGACCGAGCAGGGAAGACATGAACACGCCTGGCCCTGATGTCTCCTTAAGTCAATCACAATATACATTCCACATGCAAGTTTACTCTGCAATCTTGCAAGGAATTACATAGTAAAACATTGCAAACGATATACTGCCTTGTACAATCTGCCTAAGAGGGTAGTTCCCATTCATCCCAATCATTCTCTTACGATGTCGTTAATATAATACTGTCAAATCTTGCTTGAAAGCTTGGACTGCCAGCTTTTAAACAAGACCAGGTCCATATCTCTAGCTGCTACCTATCTGGAGATATGAGCAGCTAAATCACTCCTCCCCTCCCCTTGCTGCTGGAGCACTGGGACAGAACTATTAGGAGGTTAAGAAGAAAATTGTAATTTTTCTTTTTACTTTGCAGCTGGGAATTAAAGGGGAGCTGCTCAATTCATCTTTATGGGCGTTAAGCTCTTAGAAAATGTCAACACAAAAACATTATTTTTTTCCAAAACTGAGTAAAACTGAAAAAAAAAAAAATAGACATATTAGGTATCGCCACATCTGTAGTGTCCTGCTGTAAAAATATCACATGATCTATCCCATGAGGTTAAAAAAATAAAAAATGGTGCCAGAACAGCCATTATTTGGTCACCTAGCCTCACAAAAAGCATAATTTCAATCAAAGAAAATATTGCAAGAAAAAACATAATTTGTTCTTCAAAAATGCTTTGTGTAAAAGTGGCAAAGCGTAAAAAAAAAAACATTTGGCAAAAAGCCAAAAGGTGCTCTTTTCCTTCTGAACCCTGCAACGTACCCAAACAGGAGCTCACGTCTACACTTATGGCATTTCAGTACCCGCCTATCAATTTTTAAATTGTGGCGTGCCTTAGATGGCACCAGCTGGGTACAGCAAATTGGGCACTGAAATACCATATCTGTGGAGAACTTGCAATTTTCATTTTGCACACTCCCCTGTCATTAATCACTGCAAAACACTCACTCGCTTAACCCCTTAATAACTAGAGCGGTGTTGTTTCCAAAATGGGGTCTCCACATTGGGCATCAAATGCACCAGGTGTTCTTTTACTCCTGAGTCCTGTTGTATGTCCAGACAAAAGATTAGGGCCAGATGTAGGGTCTTTCTAAAACCAGGATATCAGTGACTTGCTTTTCATACTGGCACATGAGGGGCACACCATATTGGGCACTGAATTGGCATATCTGTGGAAAAATTGCAAGTTTCACTTTGCATCATCTGCTGTGAATTATTTTTTGCAAAATACCTGTTGGATCAAAAAGGCCACTCCATTCCTTGGTAAATACTGTGAGGGGTGTGGTTTCTAAAACAGGGTCACTATTCGGGGCCTGTACAGAGTTGTATAAAACAATAACTAGGCCTCTTCTAAACCCTGCGCGCAAAAAGCAGTTTACATCCACATAAGGGGTGCTGCTGTAATCGTACTGATCCAGAGAATAAAGTTATCATGTTATTTATGGCAAAAAATTAATACCTCAAACATTACAATGTAAAAACTCAGTGGCAGTATTGTTAATAAAGTTAATCAGTAAGTTACGTATACCTCCAAATGGACCACTAAAAACTACAGCTTGTCCCATACAAGTTACATATAAGTTACATTGACAAAAAAAATTAAAAAAGTTTTATAGCTCTTGGAATGCAATGAAAAAAAAAAAAAACAACAACAATTGCTTGGTTATTTAAGGTCCAAAACAGGCTGTCACCAAGGGGTTACCGTAAATAACCAAAAAGAATAAGTTATGGTTTTCTAAGGCACATGTAATAAAACAAATCAAAATGTGTTTGGTCAGGAAGGGAGCGCAGTGTAATGGCCCTGCCCCCTTTGATTCTAGATGCTCATTTGCATATATTACAACATAGCTACAAATCTGCTTCAAGATGCCCTTTAAGGACTGGAGAGTAATGACTAGGATAAGCTACTGCTAGATTTTATATATCCTGTCACCCTCTAAGTAATATGAGTATGGTAAGAAATTATTAATGGTACTCTCCATGACAGCAGTAAAGTACATGCACTAGTTAGAAAACAAAAAAGGATCTGGTAATTACTTACTGAATTTGGTCCAATCCAAAAGTTTTCTTGTTGGATATATCTGACATTTTCATAAACCCCCTTATTCATTAGAACCTGCAGAATAAAATATAAATAATGATGATCATGAATGCACTTTTCAAGCATTTATTGAAAATATTCACCATCTCGGGAGACCTATTATGTGTAACCTACAAGGTGCAATGTGGCATACTATACAAAGTAAGGCTCAGATGTTGTACTCTCACTGGAATATACACAGGACTGTGGAGTCGGGTCAGTTTTGGGTGGTGTTGGCTTCAAAGTAAATATATTACAGGTTATGTATTATTAATCAAGTATAATTAATTTACTGAATGCATAGCCGGTTGCACATTTATTTTCAAAGGAATTTGGAAAACTTTAGACATTTAAGTCATGTAAATATATGTTATGATCGATCAGTATAGGGCGACTGGTGTCAGAGGAATCTAGGTTTACTGACTCCACAGCCCGGAATATACGCACTGTGACCAGCTATAGGAGTACACAACAGGTCACTGAGGATTAAAGGGGTTTTCAGAGATTTTTATAATGATTATCTATCCTCTGGATAGCTCATGAGTACATGATGGGTGGGGGTCTGATACCTGGGACCCTCGCTGATTAGATTTTTGAGAAGGCAGTGGCGCTCATGTGGGTGCTGTGGCCTTCGCTCAGCTACACTACGTTCATCAGGCACATGGCCTAGGAGCAGCTCAGCCCCATTTAAGTGAATAGGGTTGAGCATGATACCAACCACAGCTGCTATACTGATATACTGTGCTTGGTGAGCTATTGGTGCCTTCTCAAACAGCTGATCGGTGGGGGCCCCAGGTGTCAGATCCCCACCGATCAGATGCTAATGACCTATCCATTCCAGAGGATAGGTCATCAATATCAGATCGGCAGGGGTACGACACCCGGCATCCCCGCCAATCACCTGTTTGAAGAGAAGGCGTGCGCCGTGCCAGCGCTGCCGCCTCTTCATTGTTTACCTGCTCGCTGCCTCCTCTTGAGCAGGTGTAATTAGACCCAAGCCGTCCCATTCACTTCAATGAGACGACTCTGTAGTATACACTTCTATAGGAGCGATTCGTCCTATTGAAATGAATGGGACGACTTGGGTCTAATTACACCTGCTCACCGCTGCAGATGCGACGGCGGGCAGGTAAACAATGAAGAGGAGGCAGCGCTGGCACGGCACGGAGGATAGGTCATCAACCCCTTTAACATAAACCAAGAAACATAAGACGATTCTTCAAGTGATCCTCATTATCTTCCTCTGATATTAGTCAGCTAGAAATAACACAACATAATTGTAGGAATACTTCCTGGCTTACAAATGGAGCGGAGGGGTTAATCTCTAAGAAGCACATCCTGAGGTAACAATAGGCATAGTATTTGATGTGTAAGCTACAAGACAGACGTATGGAGTGTCTCCAAAAAGTAGCCCACATATAAATATACCTTCTTCCTTCCTTCCAAGGTGAAATTAGCAATACACATATCACAGTATAAGTATTAAAAACAATCACTGAAACATTAATGATTTAAATCGATGACTGGGTAAGGCTTAGAGAGATATAACCTGTACGCTGTGTCGTGTATACATATCACAGAGTCGGCTGTACCTAAGACATATCCTGTGATGTACTGCAGCATTTCATGGGGAACAAATCAAGGATCAATAAAGTGACACACCAAAGGTGAAATAGTATACATAAAAATCACAATGATGACCAAAAAGATCACCAGTGTCCCCTATGGAGATCCCATTACGACCCTTGCCCCCACATAGAGTCATGGGGTCTCCAACAGGGCCCAACGAGTTTCCTCAATGTTATTGGTTTATCAGGGGACAGTATAGGGACATGAATACACACCAATTAGGTGGTGATACATTCATTGTAATACTCAGTTATCAACACTAGAAATGTCCATGCAAAACCCAGACCGTTATTGCCCATGTATGTAATAGGATGGTACTCTTGTATCCAGGCTGCTTAATGCCTGTAGTGAGTGGAATGATAACATAGCATCCATCCAAGTCTCATCAAGCTACAGTATATAGATTAAGTTCTGCAGAGGTCCATTGCAGCCTCAAAACAAGAGAACATAATGCAATAGTACATTCCCCCTTAATGTTCATAGAGAGAAAAGAATGCCTGGACATATCAGCAAGCAACTTACACACATATGCTTATTGGTGCTCCCACATAGGGATGTAACATTTGCTGTCGGATGAGTGAAATGCTGTAGGATGCCAGATGTACCGTAGAAGATCCCTCAAATAACAAGTGCCCAGAGGTGAGAAGCAGAATTTGCTAGATAATCACCTATGGGGAAAGGATTATAAGGTGACATTGTCCAAAACTATAAATGTAGTGCATTGCCCCCTGATGAACCAATAACATTGAAGAAACTTGTTGGGCCATGTTAGAGACCCCATAACTCTATGTGGGGGCAAGGGTCGTAATGGGATCTCCATAGGGGACACTGGTGATCTTTTTGGTCATCATTGTGATTTTTAGGGTCCATTCACACGCCCGTGTGTGTTTTTTTGCGAATCCACGGATCCGTGGTTCCGCAAAACACAGACATCGGCGATGTGCGTTCCGCATTTTGCGGACCGCACATCGCCAGCACTTAATAGAAAATGCCTATTCATGTCCGCAATTGCGGACAAGAATAGGACATGTTCTATTTTTTTCAGGAACGGAATTGCGGACCCGGAAGTGCGGATCCGCAATTCCGTATCTGGGCAGCACATCGTGCTGCCCCATAGAAATGCATGGGTCCGCAATTCCGTTCCGCAAAATGCGGAATGAAATTGCGGACGTGTGAATGGACCCTTAGGTATACTATTTCACCTTTGGTGTGTCACTTTATTGAGCCTTGATTTGTTCTCCATGAAATGCTGCAGTTAGGCACAGCCGACTCTGTGATATGTATACACGACACAGCGTACAGGTTATATCTATCTAAGCCCTACCCAGTCATCAATTTAAATCATTAATGTTTCAGTGATTGTTTTTTTGAATAGTTAGAATTTGTTCAATGATATGCATAGTGCTAAGGAAATAGTATATAATACTATATATACTAAATAGTGTAGCTTACACATCCAACACTATCCCGTACAGCACACAGTGATCTCAATTGAAATAGTTCATTTTCAGTGATTGTGAAATGATCACTACAGTTATATAGTCCACTAGTGTATGACTGCATACGGTACGGTGAAGGGATCCTCAGTCTAGATGATATAAAACGGAACTAGTAATGGGCTCAGAGTGGTGTCAGGATTACCAATGAATTTGTCCAACATATGGCCTAAATTGACCAGCTACTGCTGAGAATGGTGTATATTCTGTAAAGTGTCCAAACCCTAGTCCAGGGGGTTTGGGGTAGGCAATGCCCGTTCTCCATATAAACGTTGCCTCAATGATTACGTGTTTGCTATAAGAAAAGAAACAGCGGTATAAACAATATAATGAGATGTCAACTATCTCAGGTATGTAGTCTTACTCCATGAGACATGGAATGTGGTAACATGATATATCCACTAGTGCATTCCATTCCATTCAATCGCACAAAAGTTCAAGTGCATAACATTACAGCCAGTGATAAACTGGGAAATCAAGCCTTCAGAAATAAAAGGCTGGAGAGGTTAAATTACTTACTGATTCTACGGTCTCATGCTGGGAAAATCCAACAGGTGCAATACCGTAGATGCATACAGTCAAGATGGTTATCAGTAGATGCACAACTGTAATCCAGTATGTGAAGAACGGCCTGAGAGTACAGAGAGATTCATGGTTATCACAATTATAAGGCACATTACAGTGTAACGGACTGCTATGGACACGAGTGACCTGGAGCGAAGTGGACTTCAAAGGACGTCAGCCTATATGCCTGCTACAATGCCAACCATTTAAAGTACATGCTCTAAGTCTTGTCACCACTTATCAAAGGGATTGTCCAGCCTTTTCTAAGTGCCAATCAGCTGGTGGTGACCTATGCTGAGCTTAGTACGGCCTGGGCAACCCCATCATCACAGAAGATAGATAACTGTGGAATCTCCTGTATGTACAAGGGACTAGTCCACTTAGCAGAGCAAATCGATACTATGTCTGTACACTACATAGAGAAAAGTCATCAGGCAAACAGGTTTACAGTGCAATACTTTCAAAAGGAACCTGACCTCCATGCCAATATTACAGCAGAGGACACTGACCCTGACCAGGACAACCAGCTATAAGTAAACCTAGGAATAAGTCAAATACAACATGTATTTTGTAAGCTCTGATAGTTGTGCCAGGAATGGTTGTAAAGTCCCAAATAGAACAATGCTGGCATAAAAGGTCAACCATTAAACACAATTTATGTCAAGTTTATGTCACCTAATAATAACAACAACAATGAGAAAACTAGATCAAATAAAATCTTAACGAGTTACAGAATGCCCAATGACTATACACATCCAGGCAGTCCGCAGTTAAAGGGGTTTTCTGAGACCCCTCTGGATAGGTCATCAGTATCTTATCAGTGGGGGTCAGCTGTTTGAGAAGGCACTGTGTCCTTCTCTCAGCTTTCCATAGGCCGAGTGATGACACGGTCATCGGTCGCATGGCCTAGGCTCAGCTCAGACCCATAGAAGTGATTGGGGCTGAGCTGCAATACAATGCACAGCACAGGAGAACCGGCACCTTCTCACACAGCTATTCGGTGGGGGTCCCAGGTGTCGGACCTCCACCAATCAGATACTGATGACCTATCCTGGGGATACATCATCAGTATGTAAATCTTGGTTCCTGAGCATCCTTTCAGAGTTAACAGCAGCATGGAGATTATGCATCTGCAGGAGCAGGACGCGGCTGGGCTCCGCATAGGAAAAGCAGAGATATTTCTTTTTCTACCAGCCCTACCTTCTCCATCACTGTATACACAGCACTCGATGAGAGCTGTATATACAGAATAGGAAGCAGCAATGCAGCTTCCTGCTCCGGTCCCAAGGATCATGTGCTAGATAGAGGCCAGACAACTGCACAGATCAGCCTTGTTACAACCTCGGGAGACTGTATTCCTCCTGTAACCTGGGCTAATATGTCAGCCCCAGATAGAGGAGAAATCAGCAATAAAAAATGTCATGTTAAAATGTCCCCAAAGGTCTTAGACCTTATGGGGGAACCCAAACTGTAAAATAAAAATCTAAGAAAATAAAAAATAAAAAACACTGCCACTAGTCCACGCTGCAGCTTCTAACCCTATCCATGGTAACCTCTATACTACACATCCCCTATATCAGAATGACCGTAACGGAAAGAGAACATACTTTATTTGCATACTGTGCTATTAAAAAATGTTAATAAAATATGAAAAGTCTTTCCTTTTATTACTGAGTAGAAAATCGTAGTCAACTACACTTTTCTTTGCAGAGGCAAAAAAACTACAACTTTTTTTTTCAATGGAAATTAACAGATAACATAAGCTCCTGTATGAATATAATGTATGCATCAGAGCCCTCCATAAGAGACATCTGGCATACACTTCAGTATATGTCTGATGGAAGACTCAGATGTAATGTGAACAGAGCCTTAGCCCAAAAAAATAAAAATAATCACATCATGAATTCAGCCAATTAAAAAATATCTAAATAAAAACAAGCAGAAAATATTAACATCAGGAACCTATGATACACCCAGTGAAGTCACAGGGGTCATCTCTCCTTGTAGGCCCCTCTTCTGACCATGCGGCTGATAACATGGGGGGCTACCTGTAGGAGTGGGCCTCCCATGCCTATTAGATAACCTGGTTCTGACATGTCCAGTCATCATTTTGTGGTTCTTTTAAAGCAGAGGATACTGTTGTTCAATCCCACCTTTAACCATTAAAAGGTCACAAATCCATAGAAGAAAGCAAATTTCAGAAAATAGCAAATAAAAACATCTATTTCTTCACAAGCCCCTTATAGTGTGTTTTTTCAGTACTGCACGCACCAATTTTTACATAACAGTTTATTCTGTTACCTTTAAATTGCGCTTACCGGTGATCATCCATATCTTCAATTTGCCTTTTTACATAGCTATCTATTCTCTTGCGATAAGTCCTATTTGTTAATCTTCCCACCATTCCAAGGCCATACGGCCTTTTTTCTTTTGCAAAGAGTTTCCTCACTGGGATAGTTATCCTCTGTCCCCGCTTCTGAGGACCAACAGTGACCACTTCTTGGCACAGTCGGATTTTTGGCTGTACGAGATGTCCGTCTTTTGTCTTACGCCACCCTCTTTCTAATGGCCTGGAAACACACAGAATGTAAATTTTCATGCATATGTAAACTATGACACAATCATACTTTCAATGGAGAAACCTGTTCCACTGGCACAAATGACTACAGCACATTGGCACCTATGCAAAAAACAACCGCTCTGGTGGTAAAATGGAAATATTATGTCTGCCCAGTGTTACTGCTTGGTGGTTATTTCTGTTATGCGTCTTCGTAGACTTGACTACTGATGTAGCATACCTGACTTTGCCATTTCGTACAACAAGGTGCTATTTGTGGTTTTCCATTGGTTAACCTGATAACGGAGCCTCATTGTTCCATTCTATTTAGCCATGTCTAAGTTATATATTTTTCTGGAAAGGGTGTATGACAGCCAAAATGGCCATCATTATAGTATCTGCACGTGTTGTCCTAGAGAGGGATGATGCACATGAACTGTGCTGTGTATTAGGGACCACAAATTCCGGTCCCCAGTGCACAGGCACCGCCTGTGTGGCCCTCATTGACGGATGCAGACCCATTCAACTTGAATGGATCCGCGATCCGTCCACACCACCAAAAAATAGAGCATGTTCTATTTTTTTGTGGTGCAGAATCATGGACTGAAATGCCACAGAGGCACTCCATAGTGCTTCCGTGGCCTTCCGCTCCATATCTTACGGATTATCCATGATAACGTGCGCACTTGGCAGCAATACTTGCATGTCCAGCACACATTCGTGTGCATTAGCCTTAAGCAAATATACAGATGACGTGGGTGCAGCTACACATAACTAGGCCTATTTGCCAGTTTAAAGTGGACTAAAATTGATTGACTTGCCTAAAAAGAAACTATAATAGTGAAAACAAGACAAGGTGTAATGGGGTTGTCCAGCTTTTATTAAGTGATGGCCTATCCTCAGGCCATCACTAGCTGATCAGAGTGGGGGCCGACCCCCCCCCCCACTGATCAGCTGTTTGGGTGTAGCTCTGTCGCTGGTGCCCGAGCCACACAGCTCCAACACCTGTGTAGTGGACAGAGCTTGTAACTGCAGCGCTGCTCCCACTGACTTCATTAGGAGCAGTGTTGTAGTAAAGAGCTCCCATCAATATAAGGTTCACCGTGCTGACTTCCAGCAACTGATGTACACCAGAACAGCTGATCATATCAGCTAATGATAGCCTATGCTGAGGAGAGGCCATCATGTAATACAAGCTGGACAACCCATTTATTCACACACTGCAGATTTGTTACAGATATTTCTGTGAATGTGGCTGAGAACAATCTATGCACATGCTGCAGAAAATACCCCATTCATATAAATGGAATTGATATTCAGCTGCAGCAATTCTTCAACAAATCTAGTGTGTGAACATACCCTATGGGGTCGTCATATAAAGGTATGTCTGTCTTATGACAACAATTTGGGCTTGACTTGCATCCAGCTTCAGCAACTTATGGCGATCACCATGGGAAGTTGCACCCAAAAACATAATTTTTTCTGTTGCTGCAGGGAAATGTACTATTTCATGGCAGCAATCTGAATGAATGGCCATCCATGTAACACATGGACGGACAATGGGGCCCCTTTCTATGATGTGCATATGCCCAGGCACATGAAAAGAGTTTATATTACAACTTTATTTTCCATATTTATGTGTCCACCTACAGCATTAAATGGCTTTTTTCTAGTTCACTCTTGTCCAAAGCACTTCCTGTCCGCTCGACAGTCTCTTCTGATTTCGAGTTCTGCTCAGCCTCGTTGATGGCAGCCTCTGATGGAGATTCAAAGACTTCATCAGGATAACTTGACATATCTTCATGAAGAGCTCCTTCCTGATAAACAAACAGGTATGCTACACATCATGATTTACATTGCCAGGTTTCATTATGTGGCTCCTGGAACAGGGATGTGCTGAGTTCACCCGTCAGTTCTTTCCAGCAGTTACTGGGAGCCAAATCCAGATGTGGGTAAAAAGCAGAGACCAGGAGCAGATCTTTCCATTCCACCTGATCTCTGAGGAGGCTTCACTACGGGTTTTGGCTCACAATAATGGGTGAAAATAACTGACCAAATAACTGAAGTGTGAACTTAGCCTTACAATACAGGTCCTTCTCAAAAAATTAGCATATTGTGATAAAGTTCATTATTTTCTGTAATGTACTGATAAACATTAGACTTTCATATATTTTAGATTCATTACACACAACTGAAGTAGTTCAAGCCTTTTCTTGTTTCAATATTGATGATTTTGGCATACAGCTCATGAAAACCCAAAATTCCTATCTAAAAAAATTAGCATATCATGAAAAGGTTCTCTAAACGAGCTATTAACCTAATCATCTGAATCAACTAATTAACTCTAAACACCTGCAAAAGATTCCTGAGGCTTTTAAAAACTCCCAGCCTGGTTCATTACTAAAAACCGCAATCATGGGTAAGACTGCCGACCTGACTGCTGTCCAGAAGGCCATCATTGACACCCTCAAGCAAGAGGGTAAGACACAGAAAGAAATTTCTGAACGAATAGGCTGTTCCCAGAGTGCTGTATCAAGGCACCTCAGTGGGAAGTCTGTGGGAAGGAAAAAGTGTGGCAGAAAACGCTGCACAACGAGAAGAGGTGACCGGACCCTGAGGAAGATTGTGGAGAAGGACCGATTCCAGACCTTGGGGGACCTGCGGAAGCAGTGGACTGAGTCTGGAGTAGAAACATCCAGAGCCACCGTGTACAGGCGTGTGCAGGAAATGGGCTACAGGTGCCGCATTCCCCAGGTCAAGCCACGTTTGAACCAGAAACAGCGGCAGAAGCGTCTGCCCTGGGCTACAGAGAAGCAGCACTAGACTGTTGCTCAGTGGTCCAAAGTACTTTTTTCGGATGAAAGCAAATTTTGCATGTCATTCGGAAATCAAGGTGCCAGAGTCTGGAGGAAGACTGGGGAGAGGGAAATGCCAAAATGCCTGAAGTCCAGTGTCAAGTACCCACAGTCTGGACTGGTGTTGGTCCACTGTGTTTTATCAAGGGCAGGGTCAATGCAGCTAGCTATCAGGAGATTTTGGAGCACTTGATGCTTCCATCTGCTGAAAAGCTTTATGGAGATGAAGATTTCATTTTTCAGCACGACCTGGCACCTGCTCACAGTGCCAAAACCACTGGTAAATGGTTTACTGACCATGGTATTACTGTGCTCAATTGGCCTGCCAACTCTCCTGACCTGAACCCCATAGAGAATCTGTGGGATATTGGGAAGAGAAAGTTGAGAGACGCAAGACCCAACACTCTGGATGAGCTTAAGGCCGCTATCGAAGCATCCTGGGCCTCCATAACACCTCAGCAGTGCCACAGGCTGATTGCCTCCATGCCACGCCGCATTGAAGCAGTCATTTCTGCAAAAGGATTCCCGACCAAGTATTGAGTGCATAACTGAACTTAATTATTTGAAGGTTGACTTTTTTTGTATTAAAAACACTTTTCTTTTATTGGTCGGATGAAATATGCTAATTTTTTGAGATAGGAATTTGGGGTTTTCATGAGCTGTATGCCAAAATCATCAATATTAAAACAAGAAAAGGCTTGAACTACTTCAGTTGTGTGTAATGAATCTAAAATATATGAAAGTCTAATGTTTATCAGTACATTACAGAAAATAATGAACTTTATCACAATATGCTAATTTTTTGAGAAGGACCTGTATACAATTGGCAATACATGTAACCACTATCAATATTAATAATAGTTTTCTCTATTGTACTAAATGAAAATGTGTTCCATTGATTAGAACACTTACCACTCATGCCTTATAACAGCTTTTCTGTTTTCTACAAAAGGCAAATATTATTTTAAAGGGAACCTGTCACCGGGATTTTGGGTATAGAGCTGAGGACATGGGTTGCTAGATCGCCGTTAGCACATCCGCAATACCCAGTCCCCATAGCTCTGTGTCCTTTTATTGTGTAAAAAAAAAGATTTGATACATATGCAAATTAACCTGAGATGAGTCCTGTCCCTGACTCATCTCACGTACAGGACTCCTCTCAGGTTCATTTGCATATGTATCAAATTGTTTTTTTTACACAATAAAAGCACACAGAGCTATGGGGACTGGGTATTACGGATGTGCTAACGGCCATCTAGCAACCCATGTCCTCAGCTCTATACACAATATCCTGGTGACAGGTTCCCTTTAAACCTCACTTGGAAGATGACCAGTGGATGTTACAATGATAACTAGTGTTGAGCTGAAAAATTCAGGGAATATTCGATTTGCCACAAAGCCGAAATTTCTCGTGCTTCATCGTAGTGACTTGATTTTCACTGAATGGCAGTAAAATAAAATTAAAAAAAATCATACTTACATTATCTGATCGAGCGTGAAGAGCCGGCTGCTGCCATCTTAATTGAAGATCTTGCACGAAATTCTGGGCGCAATGACGTATGACGGTACACCAGGCGACATGAGGCCGCGTGAGATTTCATACTAGATCTTCAATCAAGATGGCGGCTGGCTCTTCACAATCAAATGGATGAGTCAATCAAGTATGATTTAATTTTTTTATTTAATTTTTTTATTTTACACTGTATTATTGCTGTCGGATGCCACGATCAGCTATGAATGTGTGATCTGAGGGGTACAATGATGGGGTGGCGGCACAATCGCAGCTCTCTGCCATTGCACCCACTACTTACAAAGAAATGTGCCGCAGTTTTGGCGGCTCGGATGCGGACCCATTCACTTCAATGGGGCCGCAAAAGATGCGGACAGTACTCCGTGTGCTGTCCCCATCCGTTGCTCCGTTCCGTGGTCCGCAAAAAAAATATAACATGTCCTATTCTTGTCCGCGCTTTGCGGACAAGAATAGGCAGTTATATTAAAGGCTGTTCGTGCTGTTCCGCAAATTGAAGAACGCACACGGACGCCATCAGTGTTTTGCGGATCCACAGTTTGCGGACTGCAAAAAACGAAACGGTCGTGTGCATGTAGCCTAATGATAAGGTCCACTTCTGAACTGATAGCCAGGAACACCACACTACTGGTAGTCCTCTGCTAGAGTCCTGCCATATTATTGCTCATGATTTTATATGAAAATCCAAATATTCAATTCTGTTTTATATGTTTTTAAACGTACAATCTGTTAGTTTGTGGGGTTTGTTTTATTACAGTAGTTTCAAGATGTTAAAGGGACTCTTCACAACTTCGGATTGAAGGGGATAAAGCACAGCACCCAGCACAGCTGATACTATATGTATAGCTTGCAGGAGTATGAAGAGTCGAACCTACACCGGTCTAAGGCCTCATGCACACGACCGTTGTGTGCATCCGTGGCCGTTGTGCCGTTTTCCGTTTTTTTCCGCGGACCCATTGACTTTCAATGGGTCCGTGGAAAAAACGGAAAATGCACCGTTTGGCAGCCGCATCCGTGAGCCGTGTTTCCTGGCCGTGAAAAAAATATGACCTGTCCTATTTTTTTCACGGCCAACGGTTCACGGACCCATTCAAGTCAATGGGTCCGTGAAAGAACACGGATGCACACAAGATTGGCATCCGTGTCCGTGATCCGTGGCCGTAGGTTAGTTTTTATACAGACGGATCCGAAGATCCGTCTGCATAAAAGCTTTTTCAAAGCTGAGTTTTCACTTCGTGAAAACTCAGAACCGACAGTATATTCTAACACAGAAGCGTTCCCATGGTGATGGGGACGCTTCTAGTTAGAATACACTACAAACTGTGTACAAGACTGCCCCCTGCTGCCTGGCAGCATCCGATCTCTTACAGGGGGCCGTGATCAGCACAATTAACCCCTTCAGGTGCGGCACCTGAAGGGGTTAATTGTGCTGATCACGGCCCCCTGTAAGAGATCAGGGCTGCCAGGCAGCAGGGGGCAGACCCCCCCCCTCCCCAGTTTGAATATCATTGGTGGCCAGTGCGGCCCCCCCCCCCCTCCCTCTATTGTAATAATTCGTTGGTGGCACAGTGTGCGCCCCCCCTCCCTCCCTCTATTGTAATAATTCGTTGGTGGCACAGTGTGCGCCCCCCCCCCTCCCTCCCTCTATTGTAATAATTAGTTGGTGGCACAGTGTGCGCCCCCCATCGGCCCCCCCTCCCTCTATAGCATTAACAACATTGGTGGCCAGTGTGCGGCCTCCCATCTCCCCCCCCCCCCCCCCCCCATCATTGGTGGCAGCGGAGTTCCGATCGGAGTCCCAGTTTAATCGCTGGGGCTCCGATCGGTAACCATGGCAACCGGGACGCTACTACAGTCCTGGTTGCCATGGTTACTTAGCAATAGTACAATAGTAGAAGATTCATACTTACCTGCTGCTGGCTGCTGCTGCGATGTTCGTGTCCGTGCTCCGTGCCGGGAGCTCCACCTACTGGTAAGTGACAGGTCTGTGCGGCGCATTGCTAAATGAACTGTCACTTACTAGTAGGAGGAGCTCCCGCCCGGACACGAACATCGCAGCTCCCAGGTAAGTATGAATCTTTTACTATTGTACTATTGCTAGTAACCCGCTGCCACCAATGATCAGGGATAGGGGGGGGGGGGGAGATGGGAGGCCGCACACTGGCCACCAATGTTGTTAATGCTATAGAGGGAGGGGGGGCCAATGGGGGGCGCACACTGTGCCACCAACGATTTATTACAATAGAGGGAGGAAGGGGGGGGGGGGGGCGCACACTGTGCCACCAACAAATTATTACAATAGAGGGAGGAAGGGGGGGGGCACACTGTGCCACCAACGAATTATTACAATAGAGGGAGGAAGGGGGGGGCACACTGTGCCACCAACGAATTATTACAATAGAGGGAGGAAGGGGGGGGCACACTGTGCCACCAACGAATTATTACAATAGAGGGAGGAAGGGGGGGGCACACTGTGCCACCAACGAATTATTACAATAGAGGGAGGAAGGGGGGGGGGGGGCCGCACTGGCCACCAATGATATTCAAACTGGGGAGGGGGGGGGAGGGTCTGCCCCCTGCTGCCTGGCAGCCCTGATCTCTTACAGGGGGATATGATAGTACAATTAACCCCTTCAGGTGCGGCACCTGAGGGGTTAATTGTGCTGATCACGGCCCCCTGTAAGAGATCGGATGCTGCTAGGCAGCAGGGGGCAGTCATGTACACAGTTTGTAGTATATTCTAACTAGAAGCGTCCCCATCACCATGGGAACGCCTCTGTGTTAGAATATACTGTCGGAAATGAGGTTTCACGATCTAACTCATATCCGACAGTATATTCTAACATAGAGGCGTTCCCATGGTGATGGGGACGCTTCAAGTTAAAATATACCATCGGATTGGAGAAAACTCCGATCTGATGGTATAAAAGGGACTCCAGACTTTACATTGAAAGTCAATGGGGACGGATCCGTTTGAAATGGCACCATATTGTGTCAACGTCAAACGGATCCGTCCCCATTGACTTGCATTGTAATTCAGGACGGATCCGTTTGGCTCCGCACGGCCAGGCGGACACCAAAACGACTTTTTTTTTCATGTCCGTGGATCCTCCAAAAATCCAGGAAGACCCACGGACGAAAAAACGGTCACGGATCACGGTAAAACGGAACCCCGTTTTGCGGACCGCAAAAAAATACGGTCGTGTGCATGAGGCCTAATATTGATGGCTTATCCTAAGAATAGGTCATCAATGTTAAAGAGAGTCTACATGTATGAAACTGCCGGTGATATAAACAAATCATAAATTTTTTCTCTTTTCTGCATCATCTAATCTAACGTTAAAAAAAAAGTTTTATGACATATGCTAATGGTAGTGCCCAGGGGCATTTCCCATTGCAGCAAGTGCCCATGCCCTCCGGAGACTGTCGCTGATCGCTCCTCCCATGTCTCACTGTAAGACAGCCCAGTGTCCTTACGTCACAGTCTCTGCTCCCTGGAATCCCACGCTATCTCATTTCACTGCCGAGCCCTGGCAGGAGCAGTCCGTTTACTGGTGCAGCTGCCCACAGTGAGTCTGGTTCCAGCAGTGAAGTGAGCTGGTGCAGGATTTCAGGGAGCAGGGAGCTGTCTTACAGTGAGATGTGGGAGGAGGGCATGGGCACTCGCTGCAATGGGAAATGCCCCAGGGCACTTGCAAACTCATAAAACTTCATCCCGAAGAAAAGGGAAAAAGGTATGAACCCCCACCAATTGAATATTGATGGCCCACTGTAATCATCATCAATATTAACATCCCAGAAAACCTGTTTAAAGTTAAAAGTGTTTTCTGGTACTTTTCTACTGATGGTCTATCCTCAGGAGGGGTCTGACACCCCACAGGGGGGTTACTGCAGCTGTGTAGTATCCGGTATGGAGCTACTGAGGGACAGCTGATTATCAGAGGTGGGAACCCCCACAGATCAGATGTGGATATACTGAGTATAGCAAATCAATATAAAAGTACTGCAATACTCCTTTAATAGACGTTTTAGAAGAATGAAACACATTCAAATACTTCCAGTTTTCTGCTCCATAAAACATTTATCATCTAGTACTATGATGCTTGTAAATGTGTGGATAAATAATGTTACAATTACACACTTTATTTTTCATACAGAAAGCAAATAAGTCTCACCCGTGCAAAAAAAGAAGTATCTAATTCATCTGGAAAATCCATAGTGTCCTCTTCAAGAAAACTAACTGGGGTGAAGCTTCTCCGTTGTACCCTTCGTAATGTACCTTCTTTCACCGAACGGCCCTGCATTTTTGAAAGCATAATACACATCATGGTAAGTCAAATCTGTCTTGTGACATTCATGTCCACAAGTGTTTGTTCATCATATGCAAACACAATGATGGTCACATCATCTACAACCTATTTACATACTGATTGACTTTCTATACATACAGAATTAGGAAGGTCTTACTTTATTATACATAATTTTAATATCAACAGTCACCACTTTTCAGCCTCTGACACCTGTAGCAGTTGATTGGCTGCTACGGCTGTAGTTACACCCATTACACCATGCTGTACAATCGATCTGCAGTGTCCTCACTGCAAGTGTTGATGTCATTGTATTCTGTATACTGTGCCTGTCCCACAGGCTGTATATGGAGAGAGTGGTAGGTTCCTAGGTATTGTGCCAGGGAGGGCTAGCACCACTCCTTCCTGTCTAGTAAGAAGTGAGACAGTTTAGTGTGAGCTGCAGATGTGTATGTAGCAAAGACCAGAGCTTAACGGGGAAGCGTCCATCCCCTTTGCAGAGTGACAACATATGTGCAAACGCTTGTGGGAAACTTCAGCGACCATACAAAGAGGATTGCTGTGCATTTGTTCAAGAAAGGTAACCTATATAGTGGCTCCAGACTTCTCTGCATGCTGGTGGTGGCAATAAGCTTCAGGTTCCCCATCATAATAAAAGGACAGAAGGGCCCTCTGTTCAGGGACTATATTCCACTGAGAATACTGGGAAAATGTGTATATATATATATATATATATATATATATATATACACAGAGAGAGAGAGATAGAGAAAGAGAGATAGTTGTACCCCTTGAGCCAGAAAAGGAGAGACTGTATAGCCTGATTAAAAAGAGAAAGAGAGAGAGAGACTAGCCTCCTATATATAACCTTGGGAAATTGCATATGCTACTGTACCTGTAAGGACTGTGATTAGAGATAAGCAAATTTCATATTTTGAAATTCGTTCACACTTCGTTTGTTGGTTAAAGGTGAATTGCATTATGGATTCCGTTACTGCGGACCATAACGCAATTCTATGACGGAATGCATAATGGAATGCCTTTAGAGGCATTCCGTTATTCATTCCGTCATAATAGAAGTCTATGGCCTGCAAAACGGATCCGTCCCATTTCCGTTATGCAGAGGAGTCCTTCCCTGCATAACGGAAACGGGACGGATGCGCTTTGCAGCCCATAGACTTCTATTATGATGGAATGAATAACGGAATGCCTCTAAAGGCATTCCGTTATGCATTCCGTCATAGAATTGCGTTATGGTCCGCAGTAACGGAATCCATAATGCAATTCACCTTTAACCAACAAACGAAGTGTGAACGAATTTCATAAGCGGAAATTCGCTCATCTCTAACTGTGATTAATGTGTACAGCACCTGTGTGAACCATTTATTGAACTGCCTCAGTAAAGTACAGTGGACTTGTTGCATAAAACCCAGCCTTATCACTGTGTGCATCAACAAATTGTTACTGTCACATCATTCCACAGACCCTACCTTGCACCTCCAAACTCATTTACACCAAGGGCACCCCACCTTACATCAAGCAGGAGCCCCCAAACCAGGATGTGCCCTGAAGGTGCGTCCTTCCTATCACTGTACTGCCCGGAGAGCGACAAAGCGAGAACTGCCACATGAGTACAACTACCTCCACCCTCTCTGCTTTCCCAGGGTGACTGCAGATGATTATACCAATATATAGAAGTGCTTACCTTTACAAGTGCAGCTGCTGCCCTGAAACTCATCTTGGCTACAGACTCTTTTTTCCGTCTTCTGGGAAATCGGTTGAATCCAGATCTTGAGCTTGTAAACGAGCAAAGGGAAGTTGCTCCTGGAGTAATAGGTGTATGTGGCATACTGTAGCCATCAGTATCTTCCACCATTCGGAACGCACGCCCTCGTGCCAAAGGGTCTATAATCTACGAATACACAAAACATTATTATACATCAAGTAAAAAGAACATGTGGACGTGTGAACGTGTGGACTTGTGTACAGTGTGGTCATAAAAACAATACCTTCTGCATATTGAACTGAGTTGGTCCCACATACAGAGGAGGTGGTGTCTCTGTACTTGTTAAGGATATATTATCTTGGCTCGGAAGGTCCATTTCTCTTATGACCTGTGGTTTTAACTTTCCATATCTCTGGCTGCAATGCCTCAGGCTTTTCCGCTGCCATTTCTGAGTGGAATCACTGTCTTTACTTACTCCAAACCAATCAGCAGTGCCCCTGCAAAAAAGAGCACAATACATTATAGCAATAAGTGCAGAATTAAGTGAGCAATTTGTCATGTATAATGCATAGGACTGAATACAAATATCTCACACTACACACTATACGTGCTGATGGTTAGGTGAAAACAATCCGTAGGGCACAGGGATGCAGTATATAAAAATTCAGACTTGTCAGTAAAAGTTATTGACTTATTTATAAACCCAACTTCCTTCCAACTAATGGACTCTAGCTATCATTGAGTTTGGCTGCCAAACACAAAAGTAATTATATACATGTGTTCAACAATGTTAGTAATAGGTCGAGATAAAAATCCGGACAGAACCTGAGACATTTCATAGTTCAGAAGCTATTGTTCAGCAACATTAGCCATTGTATTCCTGGGGACAAGTTGGATTCACGATGATTACTACACAGGAAGTCTGCCATGGAAAATATCTAAAAAAAACAACTCTTTAGCTCTAAAACGCTCCTACAATTATCATTATTAACAACCTACAAAGAAGAAACAAGCCCAAAACAGTACCCATAAAATATAATAAAGCTTTATTGTGTATACAAATAACATAAAAAAAGTTTTTATTAAAAATCACACGATGCAAGGACAGATGGCAGAAAAAGCATCTTCCAGAGACCACATACTGTAATTTACAAATGGGGGTGAATATGGAAAGGTGTATATATTATAATGTATGGTCTGGACTACATCTACTGGGATAGTACCCTGTAAACAACGTAGCTAAAAATAGTACCATGAATAAATAGTAATAACTGTGTCCAGACCAGAGTATAAAAAACGAAGCGCTCATTCACATGAACGTGTGCTGCCCATTGCCGTATTGCGGACCGCATTTGTGGTTCTGCAATACACGGGCACCATTCCGTGTGAATTCCGCATCACGGATGCAGATCTATTCACTTTAATGGGTCCGCAAATCCGGAGATGCGGAACAGAACACTACGGAGGCACTACGGAGTGCTTCCTGGGGTTCCGTGCCTCCGCACCGCAGAAAGATAGAACTTGCTCTATCTTTTTGCAGAACGGACGGATCGCGGACCCATTCAAGTGAATAGGTCCGCGATCCCCATGCGGCTGGGCCACGGTCGGCAGCTTGCGGTCCACAGCACCGGCACAGGCTTCACACGGTCATGTGAACAAGCCCTAATACCAATAATCAAACTCACGCATTTGCAATTGTGGTCAATGGTGGGCACCACCCCAACGTTTCTTCATTATTAGTTAAAAAGTGCCATGAATTCCAGGGAGCTGTCTATAGGAAATTCAAAAGTACACCACACAAAACGGTGGCGAACTGGGGAAAACAGCGGCCAGTTGGTGAACGCTCCCCAGAGACCTGATCCAAAGTCCCAAAAGAACAGAAGCTCCTGTGCAGGCAGAAAAGTTTGTAATGTCAATCAGGTAAATAGCTGTGTTTCTTGCTGAATTATCAGCCTCAATTCAGCTCCATATAGTGCACCATGTGACCGCGCTGAAGGAACGGAGGCTGACAACTCAGGCAGAAAGCAATCAGTAAGAAAATTAACTGTACAACTATCTACCAGAAAGACAACACAAATGGAGACAAATATATGAATAGCGGTTTTATGACTTCCCCTTACTTGGCCATCCGGCGAAATGCGTAGGGTAAGTGGACACTGGATGGGTGACCGTTAATACGTTTGTTTACAATTGAATGAGCTACTATACAGGGAGTGCAGAATTATTAGGCAAGTTGTATTTTTGAGGATTAATTTTATTATTGAACAACAACCATGTTCTCAATGAACCCAAAAAACTCATTAATATCAAAGCTGAATATTTTTGGAAGTAGTTTTTAGTTTGTTTTTAGTTTTAGCTATTTTAGGGGGATATCTGTGTGTGCAGGTGACTATTACTGTGCATAATTATTAGGCAACTTAACAAAAAACAAATATATACCCATTTCAATTATTTATTTTTACCAGTGAAACCAATATAACATCTCAACATTCACAAATATACATTTCTGACATTCAAAAACAAAACAAAAACAAATAAGTGACCAATATAGCCACCTTTCTTTGCAAGGACACTCAAAAGCCTGCCATCCATGGATTCTGTCAGTGTTTTGATCTGTTCACCATCAACATTGCGTGCAGCAGCAACCACAGCCTCCCAGACACTGTTCAGAGAGGTGTACTGTTTTCCCTCCTTGTAAATCTCACATTTGATGATGGACCACAGGTTCTCAATGGGGTTCAGATCAGGTGAACAAGGAGGCCATGTCATTAGATTTTCTTCTTTTATACCCTTTCTTGCCAGCCACGCTGTGGAGTACTTGGACGCGTGTGATGGAGCATTGTCCTGCATGAAAATCATGTTTTTCTTGAAGGATGCAGACTTCTTCCTGTACCACTGCTTGAAGAAGGTGTCTTCCAAAAACTGGCAGTAGGACTGGGAGTTGAGCTTGACTCCATCCTCAACCCGAAAAGGCCTCACAAGCTCATCTTTGATGATACCAGCCCAAACCAGTACTCCACCTCCACCCTGCTGGCGTCTGAGTCGGACTGGAGCTCTCTGCCCTTTACCAATCCAGCCACGGGCCCATCCATCTGGCCCATCAAGACTCACTCTCATTTTATCAGTCCATAAAACCTTAGAAAAATCAGTCTTGAGATATTTCTTGGCCCAGTCTTGACGTTTCAGCTTGTGTGTCTTGTTCAGTGGTGGTCGTCTTTCAGCCTTTCTTACCTTGGCCATGTCTCTGAGTATTGCACACCTTGTGCTTTTGGGCACTCCAGTGATGTTGCAGCTCTGAAATATGGCCAAACTGGTGGCAAGTGGCATCTTGGCAGCTGCACGCTTGACTTTTCTCAGTTCATGGGCAGTTATTTTGCGCCTTGGTTTTTCCACACGCTTCTTGCGACCCTGTTGACTATTTTGAATGAAACGCTTGATTGTTCGATGATCACGCTTCAGAAGCTTTGCAATTTTAAGAGTGCTGCATCCCTCTGCAAGATATCTCACTATTTTTGACTTTTCTGAGCCTGTCAAGTCCTTCTTTTGACCCATTTTGCCAAAGGAAAGGAAGTTGCCTAATAATTATGCACACCTAATATAGGGTGTTGATGTCATTAGACCACACTCCTTCTCATTACAGAGATGCACATAACCAAATATGCTTAATTGGCAGTAGGCTTTCGAGCCTATACAGCTTGGAGTAAGACAACATGCATAAAGAGGATGATGTGGTCAAAATACTCATTTGCCTAATAATTCTGCACTCCCTGTACAGTGTTCATGTGCAATGGTTTCTTGTGCAATGTTTCATTCTGGAAATGGCACTGGTCTGAGATAAAAGACTTCACTAATGCAAACTTCGAACATTTATCTATCACATATTAGAAGAAGAATTTAACAGAATTTCTTGCACTAAATATTTAACTTGAACAATGCAAAATGAAATATTCAAAAACTAATAGCCAGTATAAAAAAAAAAAAACACAAAGGGAACCAAGATCTTATAATATGGCCTCACACAGAAGTCTGGACAGTTGGACCAGGAGGCCATAAATCACCTGATCCGGCCATCCACTTGTGAGGTCCAGAGGTATCCTGAGTAAAGTAATAATCAGCCAAAGTGTATCTTGGAAACTGTGTCCAACAGAAGTATAGAGACTTGTGAGAGAAGTACAAAATCCTAAAATGACTGTGGGTGGAGAAGTGACTCAAATAAGTTTTAACCATATCAAGTAATTTGCCACTTAAGGGGAGGGTTTGTATGCATAAACTGCTGTTAAATGCATTTGATTGAGCAAAACGTGAGGATCATCCAAATCCTGTTATAGCTGAAGATTACTTTGAATGAAAGGAGGGACAAATCATTAGTAGGGATAGAAATGACTAATATTTTGTTCTAAAGTCAAATGCACGCTATGTATACACACAGTGGGGAACATTTATTAAGACCAGCGTGTTAGACGCAGGTCTTAATAAGCCCTATAGCTGGCGGTGGATCGCCGATGTAGAGGCGGCTTCTACATAACATTGGCGTATCCACCGCCGATTCTAAATGACAGCTTCCTTGCTGTTCTATATTTAGACCATTTTCTACGCCTAAACCAGAAAATGATGAATGAGACGGGACCGCCAGCCCCTCCCCTTCCTCACCCATGCCACGCCCAGTTTTTTGTGGCAGCTATCTGGTCATGAATGACTTTCTGTATCTTTTTTATTAATCTTCCAAATAATATTATTTTACAAGCTGAAATTTTAAGGCCTCTTTCACACTTGCGTTGTCCGGATCCGGCGTGTACTCCACTTGCCGGAATTACACGCCGGATCCGGAAAAACGCAAGTGTACTGAAAGCATTTGAAGACGGAACCGTCTTCCAAATGCGTTCAGTGTTACTATGGCACCCAGGACGCTATTAAAGTCCTGGTTGCCATAGTAGGAGCGGGGAGCGGGGGAGCAGTATACTTACAGTCCGTGCGGCTCCCGGGGCGCTCCAGAATGACGTCAGAGCGCCCCATGCGCATGGATGACGTGATCCATGTGATCACATGATCCATGCGCTTGGGGCGCCCTGACGTCACTCTGGAGCGCCCGGGGAGCCGCACGGACGGTAAGTATACTGCTCCCCCGCTCCCCACTACACTTACCATGGCTGTCAGGACTTTAGCGTCCCGGCAGCCATGGTAACCACTCTGAAAAAGCTAAATGTCGGCTCCGGCAATGCGCCGAAACGACGTTTAGCTTAAGGCCGGATCCGGATCAATGCCTTTCAATGGGCATTAATTCCGGATCCGGCCTTGCGGCAAGTGTTCCGGATTTTTGGCCGGAGCAAAAAGCGCAGCATGCTGCGGTATTTTCTCCGGCCAAAAAACGTTCCGTTCCGGAACTGAAGACATCCTGATGCATCCTGAACGGATTTCTCTCCATTCAGAATGCATTAGGATAATCCTGATCAGGATTCTTCCGGCATAGAGCCCCGACGACGGAACTCTATGCCGGAAGACAAGAACGCAAGTGTGAAAGAGCCCTAAGAATGTCTATTAATAAGGGTGGAAATTCTGCCCTTAATCTAAGAGAAGAAAAATACAACAAAGAAATAAATCTGCAACCAACGTGTATAACAGTAATATTATTTTCCAATTCAACAAGACTTTTCTAAATTATTGGCTTCCATCCTTATCTCTGTATGACAAAGAGCTTTACTATAAAACTTTTTCAGAACTAATATACATGCAAGAAAGTTAATTCACGTCAAACCACTTGTTTATTAGTCGTGTTCAGCACTCTACATGCACCTCAAAAACTACCTGCAAAAAAAGGTAGACAGTGTTTGACGCTTTCTATAATATATAGGTCTCCTGCGAGCCAGGTGGCCCTTAACTGGCATGGTACTGATTCTGTCAAATGTGACATGCTTCCTTCCAGGAAAAATACAAAAAGAAATAGTGGTGAACATACAGTACATCCCTACTAACTTATAATGAAGGTTCCAACAATTCTGTACTACTACAATTTAACAACAAAAAATGTATATAAATCATACTTACTAGTAAACTGTAACATTTACCAAGATGTATTCATTCATGATTCAAAACAGAGAAATAGGTAGGCTGCACCTAAGATGGATGTGGTAGGTTGTTCTGCTGGGCAGCAGTATTTAGCGCTGACCTTAGTTATTCATATTCTTACTTGGCCATATAACAGCTTCATTATGTGAAGAGTGAGCCCTAACTCACTCTTTACAGGACAGGATTAATATCAGCTCTTTCTAAAGAGTTACATTCCAGGAAGAGGGTCAGGTTTGACTATGCCACATCTAAAATAATTCAAGTAACAAAAACTTCTCCAGTTTTTCTTTTTCTTTTAGTTTTTCTTTGCGCCCCTTGTACACATGAATTGAGATGGAACAAATAAAAAAACTAAAATTAAAAACCATGGCTCTAAAACTCATCTTTAAAAATGTATATGAATAACTCCAGGTTACTTAAAGGATATGTCCACATTTGTAACTATTTTTATCGTTCTACTGCATCTAAGATCTAAAGAACGTAAAGCTGGTGGTCAGGGAGGTTAATTTTTCTTGCACAAGGTCAGAATGCCAGAAGAAATTAAAAAAAAAGTTATACTCACTTTCCTGACAACCCCCTTCCCCCCCTCTTGTTCCAATGCTTACTGAGTCCTTGCTGGTCTTTGGACACAGGAAATGCCAGCTTAACCAATCACTGGAAATAGCAGTGAATCGCCTCAGCCAGTGATTATGTGAGTGTACATTCCCTGCATGTTGAGAGTGACTTACAAGCAGATGACATTGGGGACCATGTACGCATCGGAATTTGAGAAAAGGAGATTACTGAGGTGAGTTTTTTATTTTATTTTGTTATGCCCTTCTGAGTTCATGTAAAAAAAATAAAAAAAAATTAGCTGGATAACTCCCTTTAAGAAAATAGTTGTGATTAAAGGGGTTGTCTAACACTTACTTTTACCACCTATCCACTGGTGGCACCACCACTGGAAACCTCTTCATCACCACATTGAGGCGGAGTTTGAATGGTGCAGTGGTCATATATTCTAGTGATCATGGTGGTCCCAGTGGGGTCCCCAGTGATCAGACATTGATCATCTATCAAGTACATTTTCTGACGGTATTCGTATAACTAAAACAAAATATTTTGGTCATTTATCAAACTGGTGTAAAGTAGAACTGGCTTAGATGCCCATATCAACCAATCAGATTCCACCTTTCATTTTCCAAAGGAGTTGTCAAAAAAAAAGTGGAATCTGATTGGTTGCTATGGGCATCTAAGCCAGTTCTACTTTACACCAGTTTGATAAATGACCCTAAATGTTTATATATATTCACAATCCAATCTTACCTTTTTATGGTCTGGGTGATTGAGGTCTGTCGTTGTAAGATCGGCCGCTTCGAGTCATTGGGAGGTGAAGGGATTCTAGTATTCTCAACTGGCATACTTACACTTCTTAAATATGTCTGACGCTTGAAGGGCTGGAAGTAAAGATGTACTTATAGTGACAGAACCCCAATGTGGTCAGTTTTCACATATTTCATTCAGCACATGAATATAAACATAACAGCAATAAGAAATGATGTAACAATACATGCATCTCCCAAATAATGTATTGCAGGTATTTAGATAATGAATTTATCACTACTGTAGATACAGAATCATATTATTTCCAAATGAATTGCTGCTCGGTAAAAACATTTGCTCCCATCCAAACATCCTGCAAAACCTATAGCAGTGACTAATAAGAAACTGCATGAGAAAACAGCTGTTCATGAAGTTCCATGTGAGATTTGACAATTTTAGATGACTAGAAATGAGTAGCAATAATATCTAACAGTATTGCTTTGATGATTACAGTCAGTGGATGTGGCCTTCGCTTCAGGGGACCCACCTTGAAATAGTCCTGAGGACACGATTTTATTTACCATGTCTGTTATTGGAAAATGGGAAGAGAATTCTTTGTGTTAAAAAAACACACAATTCCGCCAAGGTTTTTGGGGTTTTTACATCAGTGTTCACTGCGCACTAAAAATGACATGACTTCTGAGGCTCAATACGAATGCCGCGATACCTAACTTGTATATTTTTTGTTTTGTTTTACTACTTAAAAAAATAATAATTAATAAAAATTTTCTTTGCATCGCCATTTTCTGACAGCCATTACTTTTTTATATTTCTATCTACAGCGCTGTATGAGGGCTTGTTTTTAGCAGAACGAACTGTAGTTTTTATTGCTACCATTTTTGTGGTATACACAAATTTTTGATCACTGTTATTTTTTGGGGGGAAAAGGTTACTAAAAAATTGTGAATTCTGTTACAATGTTTAAATCGCCCCTCGTTCCCAATCTTACATATAAAAATAGGGAAAGAGGAGCAATTTAAACTTTTATTGTTTTTTTTTTCTGATCCCTTGTCCCATTCACCCTAATAGAGATCTATTAGGGTGAATAGGATTCTGACGCTCCCTGTTGAGCTGTGCCTTGTGCACAGTACAGGAAGGAGCTTACCATGGCAGGCGTGGTAAGCTTCAGGGGCATCCAAGATGCCAAGGTAAGCGGTTGGAGAACACAATTTCATAGTTGCATCCCTCTGTCTAACTCCACAGATGCCTCGGTCAGTGTTGATTGTGGCATCTGAGGGGATAAATGACGGGGGTTCGGCGGGATTGCCATTCCCTGTCATTGTGGGCAGGTGTCTGCTGTATAATATAGCTGGCACATTCCGCGTATGGAGAGGCCTCACTCCAGCATCCCACATCCCACTGTCACAGAGGTTGAAGTGGTTAAACACCCTTAGACAGATGATAAGTATCATCAGGATATCCTCTTTTTGCTTGAAATGCCAAAGTCCCTCTACATGCAGCCCAGTTCATACAGAGGTGTTATGATCTCCATGTTCTGAAAAGGGCTGAAGTCCTCTACAAGATACAAAGGGAAATATCATACTTCAAAGCCAGCCCTGCCATAATACATGTTTTATAATAAGTTATGTATTTATGATGAGGAAACTCAGCTGCTTCTCTCATTGCAAGCGCCAGGATTTTTGCCCTTAGGCCTCCTGCACACGACCGTTTTTTCCCCCGTTTACTGGCCGTTTTTTGCGTTCCGTATACGGAACCATTCATTTCAATGGTTCAGCAAAAAAAAAACGGAATGTACTCCGTATGCATTCCGTTTCCGTTTTTCCATTCCGTTTAAAGATAGAACATGTCCTATTATTGCCCGCAAATCACGTTCCGTGACTCCATTCAAGTCAATGGGTCCACAAAAAAACTGAACACATACGGAAATGCATCCGTATGTCTTCCGTTTCCGTTCCGTTTTTTGCGGAACCATCTATTGAAAATGTTATGCCCAGCCCAATTTTATCTATGTAATTACTGTATACTGTATATGCCATACGGAAAAACGGAACAGAAACGGAAACACAACGGAAACAAAAAACTGAACAACGGATCCGTGAAAAACGGACCGCAAAACACTGAAAAAGCCATACGGTCGTGTGCAGGAGCCCTTATTAACCTGCAGATTTGAATATTGGTTTGAATTATTAATATTTCATATTCACATTTCATATGCCTAGATTGGCAACAATATGTTGGGAAACTTGCTGGTCATAGTATCTCGCTAGTCAGTACCAATGAGAAGATATGATATAGGCAAGAATTATGTCTTTGAACTGTGTTTTCTTGTATATAAGGGTGCCAATTCATGGTCTGTACAGAACACTTTCCTGCAGTTACCTGCTTTTCTTAATTCTAATCCTGCCTGTAATGATATCACCTCGGTGTATAGATAAGAGAGGATTCACGATTCACAATAGGTGATCGTCAGAGCTAATCTATTCTTTCCTTGTACAATGACCACTGCACAGGTCACAGAGCATGCCTAGAAAACTCGTCCATAGAGGTCAATGAGGGCCCCTCCTGTCCATTCTGTCTATGGCCCATGGGGCTCCCATAAAGCAAATGTTCTGAATGCTTTCTAAATGCCCCGATAATCATGTTCAGTAAATATAATAAATAAATCTGCAATCAGAAAATGAAAACTGATTTGAAAACAAGCATCTGTGTTGCTATCTGGTTTTAACTAGTAGATACAATTTTTGGGTGACACATTTCCTTTAAAAAGGTCTGTCTGAGACCCTTTAAAAACTTGAACTGTTATTCTTTATTTTATCCCTTTTTATTTCTATAACAGTTTTCGCTATAGGAGTATGTCGCTGTTATTTGATCATAAAAGTTAATAAATTAGTTCTTGTCGCTCTCATGTACCCACAACCTCGAAGAAGAAAAGGAATGCCAGTGTGCGAGAAGTTGACCTGCTTAATGCTAGATAGCACAGTGAGTGCCGGCATGCAACTGTACATCTTTTTGGCCGTAATAACAAAAGTGTGGACTGGTTTTAGGGTGTGCCATGCTCATTTCTTGGGTTACACAAAAGGTGTATGAGAGCGGAAAGCTGACTTACCCTTTCTAGTCGCATCCCAGTCACATGTGAAGTGAATGGGATATGTGACCGTACATGAAATGAGAAAAGCACGGTTTATCCTGAGTAGGGATGGGCGAACTTGTGTTTTCAAGTTTAGCGTACAAGGTTAGGGTTATCTAAGAATTCCGTTATAGATTCTCCTACCACAGACCATACGTTATAGATAACCCGAATCTTTTACGCCAAACTTGAAAACACAAGTTCGCCCATCCCTAATCCTGAGTACTATCCCACATTTACAGCAAAGAAAGAACCATTTATTATGTTGTAATGTTTTCAGTGGTCACCGAGGCTGAAGAATGAGTCTTCCTCCAATTGTGTCACCACTATGAAGGCAGCATAAACCACATGACTGTTATGTGCTGTTTATCAGCTTTGCTGCACACTATTTGTTACATATCAAAGAACCATTCTGTACTGATATTATACTCTGCAACAAAAGTCCATTAATAGTTGTTTTTTCCTAAATTACTTTTTATTTATCAAGTTATAATGTATTTGGTGCCGGCTGTGCATGGAAAACATTCTACATACACCTACATGGAAATCTGTTGACTTGGGTATTCCTTTTCCAATATTAGAATTTGTTTTTAAGCACTTATTTCCTCTCTTTGTTCATGGTGCTGAGTGTTATACATGACTGTAGAAACAGGGTTGGGGTGTTATATTATGTTTTACATCTAAATTATATTACTCGGAAACTTCTCAAAGCAGTTCTTTTCACTTACCAGATGTTAAATGATGACCAGCACATTATGGAGTCGGGGAGCCCACAGCATAGATCATACTACGCCCCCATTACGCTTCTGCCACCCTGGACAGAAGGGCTTGGTGTTTTTTTTTTCTGCCCCTTTTCAATGACCTTTGGGACAACTCCCCTCCATCTTGTTTAGACATAAATTAGCCCCCGACTATTTATCAGCAGAGATGGCCTTGCGGTTCACCTGGCGGTCGTTTTGCGGCGAACTTTGCGTGTTCGCGATTCGTCGAACATGTGAACATATGGAGAAATTCGCGCCCACCATATTCTTTTACATTGTAAAGAACTTTGACCCATGACACATTCATCAGGTGGGACAGGACAGCCAATTGAGACATTTCAGCACATGGACATACCCCCTACCTTATAAATAAATCTGATCTGGCCGCCATTTTACATTCAGTGTTTTGCCAGTGTAGGGAGAGGTTGCTGTGTAGAGCAGGGACAGACTGTTAGAGACACCAAACGCTGGCTAATAGGGCCACAGAAGTCTTTTTAAGGACTTGTATAGGTGTGCTATCGATATGTGTGATACACAGAGGGGTGCGATATACTTATAATATACTTTTATAATGAGTCAAAAACACATAGATCTATATAGTGATCACCTGGAAGTCAGGGGCCTAGGGGCTTACTAGGGCCATTTTTATATAGGGTAAGGTTCCGGACGGGGTCGCTCTTATCAGGGCGGGTGGTCTGTGGTTAGGCTATCATGGCCAGAATAGCACCCCCCTGTAGGGCAATATCAGGGACAGTTCTTTGCCCAACATGTCCTTCAATACCACATCATCATCTAGACCAGGGATAGATGTTTTTTTGCTTTCCCTCCTGGATTCATCGATGTGCACTGGAACCCCCCGGATTGTGGTAGGACTTATGGTTTGGTGCCGTCGAGCACTTGTTATTGCCTACCACATCTATGCTTTTTGGTTAACTTTAATAATTTAATATATTTTCATTTTGAGGGATATCTTTTCCATTCACACGTCCGCAAAATGGGTCCACATCTGTTCCGCAATTTTGCGGAACGGGTGCAGACCCATTCATTTTCAATGGGGCCGGAATGTGCTGTCCGCATTTGCAGATCCACATCTGCATTTGCGGATCCGCACTTCCGCATCTGTGCTTCCGTTTCCGCAAAAAAATAGAACATGTCCTATTCTTGTCCGCAATTGCAGACAAGATTAGGCATTTTCCATTATAGTGCTGGCATTGTGCGGTCCACAAATTGCAGAATGCACATTGCCGGTGTCCGTGTTTTGCGGATCCGCAAAACACTTACGGACGTGTGAATGGACCCTCATTGTAAAATTATTAAAGGTTACGTTTTATCTTTATGTATATTCTAATGGATTGCCTTCCTTGTACAATGTTATAATATACTTTCTATGTTAGAAAGTATATTATAGTGCATTTGTATTTCTACTGGTGTGATATACCAGTCGTCCCCCAAATAAACAGATTGAAGCGGGTCGTTATATACCAATATACTTTCTTTATAGTGCATTTCGGTACTGTATAGTGCATTTGCGCATGCGCGTACGCGAAAATTGAATTGCCGATATTTCGCATTGAATTTTTTTTTTTATGGAGATCGCAAATTCGAATAATACATCTGGTATGTCACTGTCCATGTTGTGGGACTATTTGTGCACTTCTAGTAATTATTTCTTGGCTGCAATTATGAGCTGAAGGTTTTTCAGGTTCGCCTGCCATTAATATGAATGAATTGCATGTAATTTAAAAGGTAGTATTTAATACTGAGTTAGGCCTCTTTCACACTTGCGTTGTTGGGATCCGGCATGCACTTCCGTTGCCGGAGGTGCCTGCCGGATCCGTAACAACGCAAGTGTACTGAAAGCATTTGAAGACGGAACCGTCTTCCAAATGCTTTCAGTGTTACTATGGCACCCAGGACGCTATTAAAGTCCTGGTTGCCATAGTAGGAGCGGGGAGCGGGGAAGCGGTATACTTACAGTCCGTGCGGCTCCCCGGGCGCTCCAGAATGACGTCAGAGCGCCCCATGCGCATGGATGACGTGATCCATGTGATCACGTGATCCATGCGCTTGGGGCGCCCTGACGTCACTCTGGAGCGCCCGGGGAGCCGCACGGACGGTAAGTATGCTGCTCCCCTGCTCCCCGCTACACTTACCATGGCTGTCAGGACTTTAGCGTCCCGGTAGCCATGGTAACTATTCAGAAAAAGCTAAACGTCGGGTCCGGCAATGCGCCGAAACGACGTTTAGCTTAAGGCCGGATCCGGATCAATGCCTTTCAATGGGCATTGATCCCGGATCCGGCCTTGCGGCAAGTGTTCCGGATTTTTGGCCGGAGCAAAAAGCGCAGCATGCTGCGGTATTTTCTCCGGCCAAAAAACGTTCCGTACCGGAACTGAAGACATCCTGATGCATCCTGAACGGATTACTCTCCATTCAGAATGCATTAGGATAATCCTGATCAGTATTCTTCCGGCATAGAGCCCCGACGACGGAACTCTATGCCGGAAGACAATAACGCAGGTGTGAAAGAGCCCTTATTGAATAAAATGTATCTGTATAGCACCACCTGCTGTTTGTTCTTTTTCTTATTTCTCTCTCCACCTTGCTGAGGTGGACCCACTTGCTCAGTTCCATCCTTCAACTGCCTCCTGAGCTGTGATAGGAGGAAAACTACAGCAGCAAGGGCATGCCCCCTGAGAAAGGACATGACCCTGAGCTGCCAGCTTGACATAAATATAGCAGAGCAACCTGAGCAATGAATGGGGAGATCTCTGGATCTATGTGAGGCCAAGCTGCAGAGCTGCCAACTGCACCTGTACTCTGCAACTGGGAACAGATTAGCGGTCAGCACAGTGTGGTTACCATGGGTCAGATGCACAAATATAACAGCACCCTTAGGCTACTTTCACATTAACGTTTTACTTTTCCGGCATAGAGTTCCGTCACAGGGGCTCTATACCGGAAAAAACTGATCAGTTTTATCCCCATGCATTCTGAATGGAGAGTAATCTTCCGTTCAGGATGCATCAGGATGTCTTCAGTTCAGTCATTTTGACAGATCAGGCAAAAGAGAAAACCGTAGCATGCTACGGTTTTATCTCCGGCGAAAAAAACTGAAGACTTGCCTGAATGCCGGATCCGGCATTTTTTTCCATAGGAATGTCAAAATACTGGAATGCCGGATCCGTCCTTCCGGTCTGCGCATGCGCAGACCTTTAAAAATGAGAAAAAAATGAATACCGGATCCGTTTTGCCTGATGACACCGGAAAAACGGATCTGGTATTGCAATGCATTTTTCTGACTGATCAGGCATTTTTCAGACTGATTAGGATCCTGATCAGTCTGAAAAATGCCTGGTCAGTCAGAAAAAATGACATGCGTTTGCATACAGTTTGCCTGAACTGCCTGCCGGAATTGAACAACGCAAGTGTGAAAGAACCCTTAGGCCTCCTGCACACGACCGTATGGCTTTTTCAGTGTTTTGCGGTCCGTTTTTCACGGATCCGTTGTTCCGTTTTTTGTTTCCGTTGTGTTTCCGTTTCTGTTCCGTTTTTCCGTATGGCATATACAGTATACAGTAATTACATAGATAAAATTGGGCTGGGCATAACATTTTCAATAGATGTTTTTCTGCGGACCCATTGACTTGAATGGAGCCACGGAACGTGATTTGCAGGCAATATTAGGACATGTTCTATCTTTAAACGGAACAGAAAAACGGAGATATGGAAACGGAATGCATACGGAGTACATTCCGTTTTTTTTTTGCGGAACCATTGAAATGAACGGTTCCGTATACGGACCGCAAAAAACGGCCAGTAAACGGGGGGAAAAAAACGTTGTGTGCAGGAGGCCTTACCTAGGAAGATAATTGCCCAAACAACCATTTGTACAAGCAATCATTTACAATCATTGCCCAGTGTGACCATGCACAGTGATCAAGCAACAATATGCTCGTTTGTCGCTGACTGCGTATTTGCTGCAGACATAAAATCCTCATTTGTCATCAGTATATCCCTTCATGATAACAGGTATCTATCTGCCTGTCTCTTGTAATATTAACTGTATAGGAAGACAGAAAGAATGAACACATGAAAGATCATATTTAAAAAGCGCTGACAGACCTGCTGTATTATTGATCAGCGCTCAATAGAAGCAATTGATCTAGCCATGTAAAAGTGCCCTTAGGATAGGCTCAAAATTCACTTTTTGTGCCATACTTGCCAAAAGTTGTGAATTAAAAGGATGTCTCACTTCAGCAAGATGGATTTATCATGTAGAGAAAGTTAATATAAGCCACTTATTTGGTTGTCCATATTGGCCGTGGTTGTACAAAATAGGAAAAAATGCTGGCCTCCCTGGTGGCCAGGAGCGAGGGAGCACGCATAGTCCAGCACTTTATTCTATAGTGTGAAAGCACGGCCACCACGACTGGATTGCCGGGTGGTGGTAACCATGGAAATAAGCAGTGTATAATGTGATGGAAAAACGAATCTGCCATTTGCTGAAGTGAAACATCCCCTTTAAATTGGCTCTGTCACCAGATCACCCCTATTAGACCTGACACATAGCCTGGTAGGGGTGATCCTACAGTTTAAAATGATTCCTTACTGTCTGCGCCATGGTTGTTGATAAAATCATACTTTTATTCCTCCGCTGGCAGGCAATTTCGAGCACCAGGAGGCAGGCCTCAGTACAAGCACCATTATGCGACAACTACCGGCAGCACCCCCTTCCTCTTGATGGACAGCGCTAGACTACGACATCAACTTGGTCTAGCACTGTTAATCAAGGGGATGTGTTTAGATGTCGGTAGGTGTCACATAGCGGTGCTCGTACTGAAAAAGCCTGCCTCCTGGTTCTCGAAATTGCCTGCCAGCAAAGGAATAAATGTATGATTTTATCAACAACTATGGCACAGACAGTAAGGAGGAAAGTATAAACTGCAGGATCACCCCTACCAGGCTACGTGCCTAGTTTAATAGGGGTGATCTGGTGACCGAGCCACTTTAAGCTTAGTTTACAAGAAGGGTGCATGCCCTAGAACGTTCATCATTACTAAACGTAGAAAGTAACACACATCTTGGTGAAAATGTAACTTGCCAACAGCAGGTGCAGATTTTATTTTCTGACTTCAGGAAAATACGCCAAATTTATGATAATTTTATTTTTATGAATCTGCGGCAACTCATCCCACTGATGGAAACGCCAGTCTTCATAACTCTGCCCCTAAATCCTTAAAGTACATAGTTTAATGGCTTTGTGTTTTATAAATTACTAGCAGAAGGACCCGGCTTCGCACGGGTATATTTCATCTATTTTATTTAATGTTTGTGTGTGTCGTTAAAAGATATAGACAGTATCCACTATAACAGTGACATCTACAGTACCCCGCCCCTTTAACAGTGACCTCCACAGCAGCCTGCCCCCTTAACAGTAACATCCACAGGACCCTCCTCTTTAACAGTGACCTCCACAGCGGCCGCTCCACAGTACCCCATCTCATTAACAGTGATTTCCACAATAACCCGCCCCCTTAACAGTGACCTCCACAAAGCTTTGTTTCCTTAAAATGTCACCTCCACAACACCCCGTCCCCTTAACAGTGACTTCTACAGCACCCCGCCCCTTAACACTGACCTCCATAGCGGACCGTCCCCTTAACTGTAACCTCCCCGTTCCCTGCCCAGTTAACAGAGACCTCAACAGTGCCCGTCCCTTTAACAGTGACCCCCACAGCATCCCGCCCCCTTAACAGTGACCTCCACAGTGCCCGCCCCTTTAACAGTGACCTCCACAGCATCCCGCCCCCTTAACAGTGACCTCCACAGCAGACCGCCCCTTTAACAGTGACCTCCACAGCATCCCGCCCCTTTAACAGTGACCTCCACAGCAGCCGCCCCTTTATTTGTGATCTCCACAGTACCCCATCTCCTTAACAGTGATTTCAGCAACACCCCTTCCCCTTAACAGTTACAGCAATCTGCCCCTTAACACTGACCTACATAGCGGGCTGTCCCTTTAACTATGACCTCCACAGCAGCCTGCACCTAGGGTGGCTAGAGGTCCGGTTTTAGGCTAGACTGTCCGGCTTTTAGACCACCTGTCCTCCATCCGGCGCAGGGCCTGGATGGAAACAGTAATGTCCCTTTGAACAGCTCAGTCTCAGACAGCAGCACTGTACTGTCTGAGTGTGAGCTGCAGGGAGAAAGTCACCGTCCCTCCCACCCCTGCAGTTGACAGAAGTAGATTTTTAACTTCATTTTTTCAATCCCTGTCGGCTGCGGAGTGGGAGGGGCGTGGCCTAACCGGACGGGGCTTAGGGGCTCCCTGAACTGTGACCTCCACACTCTGCTCCCTTGACAATGTCATCCACAGCGCCCTGCCCATTTAAAGCTGACCTACAGCAGTGAAGAAAAATGGCTGGGTTGTTATGGAAACCTGGTGTAAAACTGTGAGTATGTTGAGACTAAGGGCCTGCAAACTTCTATTGGCTGACAAGGGTCATGTGACCAGGCTTCTATTGGCTAATGCATTTTTTTGTGAATATCTCAGGAACGGTACATGCTAGAGAGCAGAGACCCAGTCTAAAGGCTTCCAGGACATCTGTACATGTACCTGTGTGACACATTTCGTGATTGTAAATGTGAAGGGGCGGATTCCTTTAGCGGACATACACACACACACATACATACACTCAGCTTTATACATTAGATTCTAGGCTTATTACTATTCTGCATAATTTATAATATGTAGTTTTACTCTTCTTATTGTTTTTAGAATTTTCCAGGGGGCCCTTATATACATCAGCATATATTCTAGGCTAGGGCCACACTGGATATTTCTGAAGCCATTTGTCGTCATGCAATAAAGCAAAAAGGATGCAATGTTGGTGCAGTACCTAATACCTCTCTTGGCTGATTCTCCCCAGGATCAATATGGTATATTTTGGGTAATTTATGGCAGTTTTCAAATTCTAGTACAAAATCTAACATGATGACATCAAAGGTATACAACAGGGATCAGATCTCCTTGCCAGAGGTTGCTGATGCCTGGTATACAACATCAGTTATCCAGATACTGTATAGCAAGGCATTTTAGTGGTCTTTTTTCCCTTTAAACCCTTGTAATGTAGTTGGTAAGGGGTGCCTGATACTTGGTGTTCCTGAAGTTTGAAGTAACTGTATATGCGTACTGTACACTGAAGACCTTTAGGAAACTATGTAAAAAAGAGCATAGCTACACTGAAGCCATCATCAGGTGAGATGTGTCTTGCTACCACTTTCTCTATTTGTATCATATAGGTGTCCGCCAGGTGCTATCTTGGGAACTGGTCAATGGGAAGCTCGCTCATTTGTTCGCGGCTTTGGTGACTGTTACTTACTTTATTCTGCACTATTTACTGTTATTTTTTGTCATATTATTATATCTTACCTAAATCATATTAAGTCTACTTTTTTGGTGAACCGCAGAATTCACGATAATACAGAAACTAATGGAAGAATCAATCTTACAGGCAGACTGCCAATGTCAAATCATCAAGTCACTTGGCCCACAATGATGTATAATATCATATACGGCGTACATTCTGGAAGTCATTTTCTATTGTGGAGTACGCTTTCATTGACATCATGACATCTGCTCTATTAAGAAAAAGGACGGTATATTTGGCCCCTAGGTACATCCTGTATTCTCACTACATATAGCACACATGATCGAGTAATGACTGATCTGCCTGCACGTGCAAACATTTGGTGGAATTTATTGATAATATGAAATTAACTGATAATAGAGACATCTAGTAGTGCACCCATACACGCAGGCAGCGCGATGATCTTAACAGAGCGGAGTGATGACGTCAACAGAACGCCTGTAACATCAATCAAATTTGCTAATAACCGGCCCCAGAAGATACAGGAAGCAAGGTTAGTGAACAGGGCAGACGGGACATTTTAGATCGGTGGGGGTCTACGCACTTCGAACCCCACAATCTCTACAACGAGGAGAAAGAAGCGCTCGCTTAACGCACCATGTCTTCTCCATGGGAGTAGGAGAGAGAATTCTGTTTAGGCACAAAATCACTGGTAGAGGCAGTCTTGTTAATCAGATATACATGTATATAAAAACAACACATTTCCCCGAAACGCGTTGTTTTTATAGTCATGCATTACCTTCTAATAAAGAAGAAGTATATCTGATTAACAAGACTGCCTCTACCAGTGATTTTGTGCCTAAACAGAATTCTCTCTCCTACAAGCTTCCTTTGTGGGACTGGGCATCCGATCCCAAAGAAACCTTCTCTGCTGCTGCAGTCCTGGAAAAAAGGTCTACATTTTCTTGCATTTACATTGAAAGTACTACACTATTGTGTGCCCCCCTCCCTCTCTTTGTCATCATTCCCCTCGGTCCCGAGCGGAATCTAGATATGCCCAATTCTGAAGATCCTCCATGGGAGTGAAATGGGCCTATACACTTTTTATTGGGTCCATCTCACTTCCTCCCCTGCAGTGAGGAGACAGAACGTGCTAAGTAAAAAAGCTTGTAAAAAACATGGCTGATTTCTTTCAGAAACAGTGCCACTTCTGTCCATGGGCTTTGTCATTTAAAGGGGTTGTCCAGATTCAAGGATGAACCCAGATATCACCTCTTCTGTATTCCCTATGTACGAGAGGGGCCACTGGAGGATTTCCTTGCTCTGATGATCCACTTTGCTTCGCTGCATTGCACAGCATGAGCCACTGTTTATTGTGACCCTGTGACGTACCAAGTGTCACAATAATATGCCAGGCAGAGACTTGCTCCTAGCAGTGAGCCTGGTGACGTCACCGGCACAAAACGGCAGCGTGTTCCTGGACCAAGTGCTGAGCTGTTTTTGTTTTTGGACTTATAGTGCTGCCCCAGGCTGATTTAGATGCAGATCTCTGCCCAGCATAGTGGTATGAAGCCCAGTACATCACCGGCTCACAACAAACAGTGGCTTACATTGTGCGATGCAGTGAGTCTAAGGAGAGCATCGGAGCAAGGAAATGCTCCAATGGCTCCTCTCGTACATATTAAAGGAATACAGAAGAGGTGATATTCGGGTTCACCTCTGAACATGGACAACCCCTTTAAAAAGCCAGATAATATACTTGGTTTCATTTCAGTGTCCCTTCGCACATAATTTTTTTCTCCAGAATAACTGCATACTTTTTTGTTGTTGCAACCTGTGTCTTCATCGTATTTTTTATGGTGCTTGTTCGGTCATATTTAGCAAACAGTGTTTTTGCCCATCATTTTTAATTGGGCTTTTACCCTATAGAGGGGATGTCAAAAATCTGAAGTGCTACAACATGCTACATTTGAAAAGAGGACTGAAAGACAAAAAAAACACCACTTAATTAAGAAAAACATCAGTAGCAAAAAAACGCTTGTGCGTATTTCATATTTTTCTCGGATCTTCAGCTAACATCTGTAGCTGTTTTTAGCACAAACTCCACTAAAACATGCAAGTGCATAAAAACGCCAGCAAAATGTGCGACCCCATCCTTAGGGCTCATGCACACGACCGTATGTATTTTGCGGTCCGCAAAAAACGAATCCACAAAAAGTACGGATGACATCCGTGTGCATTATGTATTTTGCGGAACGGAACAGCTTGTAGCTGGCCAGCTAAGACCTGTCCTAGGTTGCTAAAATAGCTTATATGTTTATACAGCTACACCTGCCAATAACCTTAAAGGGGTTATCCCAGTTCGCCTATTTATACTTACCTGCTGCCAGAGTGCCGTTCACTTCCTGGATTCTGGTTGGGGGCAGGCTTCATCTTGATTGAAGTCTTTTCGCGGCCGGGCCGCGCGGTGAACTGAATGCGCACGCCGCCGCGTATGCGCCATGGTGACTTATTCCTGTCCAGTATAGTACAGAGCCGTGACTTCTGGCCAGGAAGAAGTCACCATCACGCATGCGCAGCGGCGTGCACGTTCAGGACAGCGAGCGGCCCGGCTAGGAGAAAAGGAGGAGTCTTCTGCGCAAGTGTGGCCACCGGGATTCCGGAGAAGAGCGGTGGCCGTAACCAGGGGAGACCGAATGACAACAACGAGGTAAGTGGGGATGAATTTTATCCTAAACGGTGGGAATTTGTTAATCAAATATATTTACAAAAATTATCACTGTCAAATCATTAACAGATTTAACAGTGATCATTATGATGGGAATACCCATTTAATACAGTTCCTATGTTTGTGTGTTAAAGACAAAAGCAGACTTATTTACAGTGACTTCATGTTTGGATGTCATAAAACTGTTTATACAGTTGCAGGAAAAAGTATGTAAACCTTTTGGAATTATATGGATTTCTGCGCAAATTGGTCATAAAATGTGATCTGATCATCATCTAAGGCCTCTGTAATGCGTTTTGCACGCGCGTGAGAAAAATCGGCATGTTTGGTACCCAAACCAGAACTTCTTCACAGAAGTTCGGGCTTGGGATCGGTGTTCTGTAGATTGTATTATTTTCCCTTATAACATGGTTATAAGGGAAAATAATAGCATTCTGAATACAGAATGCATAGTACAATAGCGCTAGAGGGGTTAAAAAAATTTTTAAAAAAATTTAACTCACCTTAATCCACTTGATCGCGCAGCTTGGCTTCTCTTCTGTCTTCTTCTTTGCTGTGTGCAGGAAAAGGACCTGTGGTGACATCACTCCGGTCATCACATGTTCCGTCACATGATCTTTTACCATGGTGATGGATCATGTGATGACCGGAGTGACGTCACCACAGGTCCTTTTCATGCACACAGCAAAGAAGAAGACAGAAGAGAAGCCGGGCTGCGCGAGCAAGTGGATTAAGGTGAGTTAAATAATTTTATTTTTTAACCCCTCCAGCGCTATTGTACTATGCATTCTGTATTCAGAATGCTATTATTTTCCCTTATAACCATGTTAAAAAGGAAAATAATAATGATCGGGTCTCCATCCTGATTGTCTCCTAGCAACCGTGATTGAAAATCGCACCGCATCCGCACATGCTTGCGGATGCTTGCGATTTTCACGCAGCCCCATTTACTTCTATGGGGCCTGCGTTGCATGGAAAACGCAGAATATAGAGCATGCTGCGATTTTCACGCAACGCACAAGTGATGCGTGAAAATCACCGCTCTTGTGTGCACAGTCCCATAGAAATGAATGGGTCAGGATTCAGTGCGGGTGCAATGCGTTCACATCACGCATTGCACCCGTGCGGAATACTCGCCCGTGTGAAAGGGGCCTAAGTCACAACAATAGACAGTCTGCTTAAACTAATAACACACAAATAATTAAATGTTACCATATGTTTATTGAACACACCATGTAAACATTCACAGTGCAGGTGGAAAAAATATGTGAACCCCTAGACTAATGACATCTCCAAGAGCTAATTGGAGTGAGGTGTCAGCCAACTGGAGTCCAATCAATAAGATGAGATTGGAGGTGTTGGTTACAGCTGCCCTGCCCTATAAAAAACACACACCAGTTCTGGGTTTGCTTTTCACAAGAAGCATTGCCTGATGTGAATGATGCCTCGCACAAAAGAGCTCTCAGAAGACCTACGATTAAGAATTATTGACTTGCATAAAGCTGGAAAGGGTTATAAAAGTATCTCCAAAAACCTTGCTGTTCATCAGTCCACGGTAAGATACATTTTCTATAAATGGAGAAAGTTCAGCACTGCTGCTACTCTCCCTAGGAGTGGCCGTCCTGTAAAGATGACTGCAAGAGCACAGCGCAGACTGCTCAATGAGGTGAAGAAGAATTCTAGAGTGTCAGCTAAAGACTTACAAAAGTATCTGGCATATGCTAACATCCCTATTAGCAAATCTACTGCTCGCACAGTCTGTCCAGCATGTGCAAGGTAGAGTTCCACCTGGTGGGCACATCGCATATGAGGCGGTGAGCGGGAAGGCCGAAGTTACGCTGTAGCGCAGACAGGCGTGCAGCAGCAGGGTGTGAACGCCGGAAGCGCGAACAGACGGCCCGCACTTTATGCAGCAGCTCTGACATGTCGGGGTAGTTGCGAATGAACTTCTGCACCACCAAATTCAGCACATGCGCCAGGCAAGGGATGTGCGTCAAACCGGCTAGTCCCAGAGCTGCAACGAGATTTCGCCCATTATCGCACACCACCAGGCCGGGCTTGAGGCTCACCGGCAGCAACCACTCGTCGGTCTGTTGTTCTATACCCCCCCACAACTCCTGTGCGGTGTGGGGCCTGTCCCCCAAACATATGAGTTTCAGAACGGCCTGCTGACGTTTACCCCGGGCTGTGCTGAAGTTGGTGGTGAAGGTGTGTGGCTGACTGGATGAGCAGGTGGAAGAAGAGGAGGAGGACGCTGAGTATGAGGAGGAGGAGACAGGAGGCAAAGAATGTTGCCCTGCGATCCTTGGCGGCGGAAGGACGTGCGCCAAACAGCTCTCCGCCTGGGGCCCAGCCGCCACTTCATTTACCCAGTGTGCAGTTAGGGAGATATAGCGTCCCTGGCCGTGCTTACTGGTCCACGTATCTGTGGTTAGGTGGACCTTGCCACAGATGGCGTTGCGCAGTGCACACTTGATTTTATCGGACACTTGGTTGTGCAGGGAAGGCACGGCTCTCTTGGAGAAGTAGTGGCGGCTGGGAACAACATACTGTGGGACAGCAAGCGACATGAGCTGTTTGAAGCTGTCTGTGTCCACCAGCCTAAAAGACAGCATTTCATAGGCCAGGAGTTTAGAAATGCTGGCATTCAGGGCCAGGGATCGAGGGTGGCTAGGTGGGAATTTACGCTTTCTCTAAAATGTTTGTGAGATGGAGAGCTGAACGCTGCCGTGTGACATGGTTGAGATGCTTGGTGACGCAGGTGGTGGTGTTGGTGGTACATCCCATGTTTGCTGGGCGGCAGGTGCCAACGTTCCTCCAGAGGCGGAGGAAGAGGCCGAGGCGCCGGCAGCAGCAGAAGAGGCCGAGGCGGCAGCAGCAGAAGAGGTAGCAGGGGGAGCCTGAGTGACTTCTTTGTTTTTAAGGTGTTTACTCCACTGCAGTTCATGCTTTGCATGCAGGTGCCTGGTCATGCAGGTTGTGCTAAGGTTCAGAACATTAATGCCTCGCTTCAGGCTCTGATGGCACAGCGTGCAAACCACTCGGGTCTTGTCGTCAGCACATTGTTTAAAGAAGTGCCATGCCAGGAAACTCCTTGAAGCTGCCTTTGGGGTGCTCGGTCCCAGATGGCGGCGGTCAGTAGCAGGCGGAGTCTCTTGGCGGCGGGTGTTCTGATTTTGCCCACTGTTCCCTGTTGCTACGCTGTTGGCTCGGTCTCACCACTGCCTCTTCCTCCGAACTGTGAAAGTCAGTGGCACGACCTTCATTCCATGTGGGGTCTAGGACCTCATCGTCCCCTGCATCGTCTTCCACCCAGTCTTGATCCCTGACCTCCTGTTCAGTCTGCACACTGCAGAAAGACGCAGCAGTTGGCACCTGTGTTTCGTCATCATCAGAGATGTGCTGAGGTGGTATTCCCATGTCCTCATCATCAGGAAACATAAGTGGTTGTGCGTTAGTGCATTCTATCTCTTCCACCCCTGGGGAAGGGCTAGGTGGATGCCCTTGGGAAACCCTGGCAGCAGAGTCTTCAAACAGCATAAGAGATTGCTGCATAACTTGAGGCTCAGACAGTTTCCCTGATATGCATGGGGGTGATGTGACAGACTGATGGGCTTGGTTTTCATGCGCCATCTGTGCGCTTTCTGCAGAAGACTGGGTGGGAGATAATGTGAACGTGCTGGATGCACTGTCGGCCACCCAATTGACTAATGCCTGTACCTGCTCAGGCCTTACCATCCTTAGAACGGCATTGGGCCCCACCAAATATCGCTGTAAATTCTGCTGGCTACTGGGACCTGAGGTAGTTGGTTCACTAGGACGTGTGGCTGTGGCAGAACGGCCACGTCCTCTCCCAGCACCAGAGGGTCCACTAACACCACCACGACCATGTCCACGTCCGCGTCCCTTATTAGATGTTTTCCTCATTGTTCCCGTTCACCACAATTTTGAAAATGGCAAATTTGGGAATAATTTTTCAAACCAGAACAAAAACTGTGCTTTTACGTTCACTACAAATAATTTGACCAGCTAAAACAGTACAGATTTGGTTGAATAGAAATGTGAGGCCTATTTTTTTGCGCTGTGTGACAGATATACCTTTAATCACAGAATTAGACTTGTATCTGCACGGTAGTGTGTGTGTTAAGTTTTTCTGAATGACACTATCAGCACCTTGAATCTAAGATATCCTTTTTGGGATAGATTTAAAGTAGGCCTGATATAGCAGAAACTACTTATTTTGAGAATGGCAAATTTGGGAATAGTTTTTCAACCCAGAACAAAAACTGTGCTTTTACGGTCACTACAAATAATTTGACCAGCTAAAACAGTACAGATTTGGTTGAATAGAAATGTGAGGCCTATTTTTTTTGCGCTGTGTGACAGATATACCTTTAATCACAGAATTAGACTTGTATCTGCACGGTAGCGTGTGTGTTAAGTTTTTCTGAATGACACTATCAGCACCTTGAATCTAAGATATTATTTTTGGGATAGATTTAAAGTAGGCCTGATATAGCAGAAACTACTTATTTTGAGAATGGCAAATTTGGGAATAGTTTTTCAACCCAGAACAAAAACTGTGCTTTTACGGTCACTACAAATAATTTGACCAGCTAAAACAGTACAGATTTGGTTGAATAGAAATGTGAGGCCTATTTTTTTTGCGCTGTGTGACAGATATACCTTTAATCACAGAATTAGACTTGTATCTGCACGGTAGCGTGTGTGTTACGTTTTTTCTGAATGACACTATCAGCACCTTGAATCTAAGATATCCTTTTTGGGATAGATTTAAAGTAGGCCTGATATAGCAGAAACTACTTATTTTGAGAATGGCAAATTTGGGAATAGTTTTTCAAACCAGAACAAAAACTGTGCTTTTACGGTCACTACAAATAATTTGACCAGCTAAAACAGTACAGATTTGGTTGAATAGAAATGTGAGGCCTATTTTTTTCGCGCTGTGTGACAGATATACCTTTAATCACAGAATTAGACTTGTATCTGCACGGTAGCGTGTGTGTTAAGTTTTTCAGAATGACACTATCAGCACCTTGAATCTAAGATATCCTTTTTGGGATAGATTTAAAGTAGGCCTGATATAGCAGAAACTACTAATTTTGAGAATGGCAAATTTGGGAATAGTTTTTCAACCCAGAACAAAAACTGTGCTTTTACGGTCACTACAAATAACTTGACCAGCTAAAACAGTACTGATTTGGAGGAATATAAATGTCAGGTCTATTTTTTAGGCGCTGGGTGACAGGCTCAACTTGCCCCTGATGTAGTATATGGCCAAAAAATAACCACACTATTGATGGTTAAATGCACTTGGGTGACACAGGCTCAGCCTGCACCTGATGTAGTATATGGCCAAAAATTAACCACACTGTTGATGGTTAAATGCACTTGGGTGACACAGGCTCAGCCTGCACCTGATGTAGTATATGGCCAAAAAATAACCACACTGTTGATGGTTAAATGCACTTGGGTGACACAGGCTCAGCCTGCACCTGATGTAGTATATGGCCAAAAAATAACCACACTATTGATGGTTAAAAGCACTTGGTGGTAGCTTGTGCTGGCGCACCACAAGCCACAAAATGGCCGCCGATCACCCCAGAAAAAAGTGATATAAAAACGCTCTGGGCAGCCTAAAAAAAGTGAGCAATTCAATATTAGCACTTCAATGATCCACAGCTGGAGATCGATCACTGAATTAAGTCTTTTGGAGGAGTTAATCTGCCTAATCTCGCCCTAACGTCGCAGCAGCAACCTCTCCCTATGCTTGAATCAGCAGAGTGACGTGCAGCGCTACGTGACCCAAGCTTATATAGAGGCTGGGTTACATGCTGCACTGGCCAATCACAGCCATGCCAATAGTAGGCAAGGCTGTGATGGCCTCTTGGGGCAAATAGTATGACGCTTGTTGATTGGCTGCTTTGCAGCCTTTCAAAAAGCGCCAAGAAAGCGCCGAACACCGAACCCGGACTTTTACGAAAATGTTCGGGTCTGTGTCACGGACACCCCAAAATTCGGTACGAACCCGAACTATACAGTTCGGGTTCGCTCATCCCTAATGGTAACGTTTAATTCTTTGTGTGTTATTAGTTTAAGCAGACTGTGATTGTCTATTGTTGTGACTTAGATGAAGATCAGATCACATTTTATGACCAATTTGTGCAGAAATCCATATAATTCCAAAGGGTTCACATACTTTTTCTTGCAACTGTATATTGTGTTCACAGAAGCAGAAAAGATAATATGCCTTTAAGATTCAGTATATGGATGTGAGGTAAGCTCAATGACACAGCAGAAACAACAGAAAGCATAGAGGTAAACTGTTGTTGCTGGACAGGAGTCTTGAGCAATCACAGCCAGCCTCACACACAGCAGGAGTTTTGACCAATCACAGCCAGCCTCACACACAGCCTGTGTGGGAAACCCCCCTAGCAGGGCTGCTAGAATCATTAAACCAGAGGAGAGAAGCTGAACAGACATTCACTCCACTAAGAGCTGTGTTTTATGGAAGCAGAGAAGCAAAAATAGGTATTTAAAACTACAAAGTTCACAATCCAAATTCAATTTCCATATTGCAATCCAAATTGCATACAACCATACCAGATCATACTCAACCAATCTGCAAAAAGTTACTGCTAACTGCATACTGCACATTGCGACCAAATTCAGCAAGTAGAGCTATTAGTTAGACCTCAGATATACCTCTCAAAGAGATCATAAAGTGATTAAATAACTTAAAGTGAGAGTACAGATACTGAAGAGAGAAATATATCCACGATTTTATGTTAAATGACAAGATTGAACAGTTGAACCACCATCTTATGCATACCGCCATTATATGAATCTTTATGCAACACGTGCTTTGTACATGGATTATCTGCTGCGGAGGCGGCAGTGTTATATGAAGAAAAGTTGAAATTAATAAAGAAGTTATTTCAAGCATTTGGTGTGCTCTTTAAACCTACTGTTTCCATAGAACAGCGCTAGAGGAATTACAGAGTAATAGCCTGGTTAGACTAAAAAGTTAGAGATATCAAAATTCTTCTAATGCCACAGCGCAAAAGGCACTTCATAGTGCTGCGCCTGCCACACAGCTGGCCCCTAATAGGACAGTACTATGCTTGTCTGTTATGCGGACAATAATAGGACATGTTCTATTTTTTTGCGGAACGGACACATGGACATACGGAAATGGAATGCACACGGAGTAACTTCCTTGTTTTTGCGGACCCATTAAAATGAATGGTTCCGCATACAGTCCTAAAAAAAAAGAGAACGGACACGGAAAGAAAATATGTCTGTGTGTGTAAGCCCTTAAAAGTGTGCACTGATCACTAGTTGCATCATGTTTATATTCTTTTTAATAAAAAGGGAAAGTAAAAGATGAGTTAGGCTTCTCTCACATTCGTGGCACAGCCTTCTGGCAGGCTGTTCCAGCACAAAAGGCGGAATCGGATGGACAAAAAACGTTGGAAATGGTGGAGCATTAAGTGGTAAATATTTAATCTTTTATTATTTTAATACATTTAGGGGCTTTGGGGGCCTTTTGGACAACCCAATTAGGCCTCCTGCATACAAATGTTTTTTTTTTTCCCGTTTACGTTCCGTTTTTTGCTTTCCGTATACGGACTGTATACGGAACCATTCATTTCAATGGATCCGCAAAAAAAAAACGGAAGGTACTCTGCATGCCTTCCGTTTACGTATTTCCGTTCAAACATAGAACATGTCCTATTATTGCCCGCAAATCACGTTCCGTGGCTCCATTCAAGTCAATGGAGCTGTAAAATAACGGAATGGATACGAAATGCATCCGTATGTCTTCCATATTCCTTCCGTTTTTGCGGAACCATCTGTTGAAAATGTTATGCCCAGTCCTAATTACTGTATACTGTATATGCCATGCTTTCGTTACCAATCCGCAAAAAACTGAAACCAAACGGAAAAACAGAACGGCAAAACGTAACGGAAGCGGAATGGAAAAGAAAACAATACTGAAACGAAAAACTGATCGGTTTAAAACGGACCGTAAAACATCATACGGTTGTGTGCAAGAGGCTTTATGAGTGTATTCACTTATTGCTTTGTAGTTATACTGTATGTGCCTCTACCAGACTGCAAAAATCTGTGGTGAAAACAACTGGGGTCATTTATCAAACTGGTGTAAAGTAGAATTGGCTTAGTTGTCCATAGCAACCAATCAGATTCCACCTATCATTTTCCAAAGGAGCTGTCAAAAATGAAAGGTGGAATCTGATTGGTTGCTATGGGCAACTAAGCCAGTTCTACTTTACACCAGTTTGATAAATGACCTAAATGTGTTAATACTTATTTTTTCTAAGAAGTTCATAGTCACCCTCCATGCAGCAATAATGCATTGGTCTCTAGTAACACACACAGAAGAACAGTGAGCACCTCCTCATACAGGTGACTATGCCTCCTTATAACAGGTAAGTCTGCGACTTAATGATCCTCCTGTGTGGCCCTCTGGCAGCTTTCCCTTCCCTTAGTACCTAATCTAGAGGTTTCTGTAGAGAGGGAGCCCTGTGCAGATTCACACTACCAATGGAGAAGAACAATGGAGAAACATGATTTGGTCCCCCATCATTCAGGGGCCCAATTTCAACAATCTTGTCTCCATCTATGACATATATGCTCTTGTTCTGAAGCTATTTTTCAATCTGAATGAAAAACAAAGTAGGGGTTCATCTACAAACCTGGGATTAAATCTAGCCATAAAATTGAGATCTAACATATACAGGCCCTCCTGACTCTCACAGCTGATGTTGGGGGAGATAGGGATTGGGCACACCAGATTTCTGCCAGCAGCCTTCTCCCATCTTACTATATAGGCATGATTTGCCAAGTCAAGCATGCGTATGTATAGGAGACTTGGGAGACGTGGCTGTCAAAGCGGTCTTTTCATGTGTATGGCCAGCCTCAAAGGGGTTATCCCATGCCAAATGTAAAAAAATTAAAATCGTAGGCATAGTACATGACAATCTCTTTCTAACAAAACTGGGACCAGCCCTGTACCTCACATGCATCCAGAGATCTCCCCATTTATTGCTCTGCTAGATTTATATCAAGCTGACAGCTCAAGGAGAGTGTCCTTTCTGCTGCAGCTCGGGAGGCGTGTCCATGCTCTCCCTATCACAGCTCAAGGGGAGTGTCCTTTCTGCTGCAGCTCGGGAGGCGTGTCCATGCTCTCCCTATCACAGCTCAAGGGGAGTGTCCTTTCTGCTGCAGCTCGGGAGGCGTGTCCATGCTCTCCCTATCACAGCTCAAGGGGAGTGTCCTTTCTGCTGCAGCTCGGGAGGCGTGTCCATTCTGTTGCAGCCCTCTGCCTATCACATTTTAGGAGGTAGTTAAAGGATGAAACTGAGCATGTGCAGCCTTCTCAGAGAGTCGGACATAGAAAAAAAAAAGTAGCACTATACAGATACATTTTATTTAATAACTCTGTGGCTATGGCAAATTTTTTATTAAAAGCAATTACAGAAGAATTCAGATCCAGGGGCTGGTTTGAAATCTGTAGATTTTTTTTTTAGGCAGCCCCCAAACAAATCTACTACAGAGAACAATTCACTAGTAAACCAGAATGGAAAACACTGCATCTGCATCAGGAAACTGGCAACAAAAAAAGTCACAATTTTTGACACGTCATATTTGAGCAAAAATATTTGCTGCTCTGGATACTTTTGAAAACTGGGTGGAAAGGTGGGGTAGATGATAATTAAATGCACTAGATATTTATCAACTGTGTAAAAAAACGGCACATTCTAACTCCAGTAGGGGCTGGCATACAAAACTGGAGTAGCATCTCTAGACAAAAGCGTTATTTTTAACCCCTCCACGCACAGCGCCATCCTATTATGTTGCTGAGCCTAGTTTCTTAAAACTCAACGTGGTAACAGTATGGTGCTGTGATCCTGCAGGCTCAGAAGGTTGCCTGCCCCTACTACACCCTGCTTCTTGCAGGATGTAATATTAAAATCCCTATACAACACAAGTATTACAGTGGACAGTACAACCAATCAAGTCTCTTGGGGGACTAAAAAAAAAGACGTAAAAACAGTTGAATTATATTTTAAAAAAAGATAAAAGATATATTTTTTTTAATTCCCATTTTTTATTATTTAAAAAACAACAAAAACTAGACACATTTGGTATCTCCATAATGGTACTGACCTTCAGAATAAAGTTAACATGTCTATTTTTAGTGTGCAGTGAACACTGTAAAAATGAAACGCTAAAAACAATGGCCCTCATACAGCTACGTCGAAAGGAAAAAAAAAAAAAAGTTGTGGCTTTTGGTGTAGATGAAAAAATATAAATAAATGCCGTAAGTACCAAACTAGGATGCATCCTTAAGGGCTCAAAGATGTTTGATAAATTTGGAGCATAATTACACCAACTTACACTGAAATCCAAATTGACTTAAAAAACTCCCCTCATGATAAGTTCCGTGCACAGTCACCATAATCTACATTCAAGTGCATTCACCTTTAAACAGTACTCAGCGATACTTGAAGCTAAGGAAGCAGAAAACTAGTAAATCATGAGCATTACGTCATACCTGAACAAAGGTCGGCTCCTCGCTTGTAGTAGTTACAGATGGTATTTCTAATTTTAACCATGGCGGCTTCTTTCTTTGTAAACTGCTTGTACTGTCCCGACGCACTTCAGTCATCTTTGCTCTTTTGTACTTGTTACACCTATTATCAAAAGAAACATTAAGTATGTTTAATAGTGAAATTATCGTTAATAGTAATTGTGCTGCTAATTTTTTTAAAGGGGTTCTCTGGGCTTTTAATATTGATGACCTATCCTCAGGAGAACCACTTTAACCGAGACAGAAGGGAGATTTAATTAGTTGGCAGTCAGCCTGGGTGCAGCATTAACATACAGATATATTTTGCTAAAACGGAACAAGAAACACTGTTCCCATCAAAGCAACCTTAAAGGGAATGTGTCATCAGAAAAGGACGTATTGTTTAAATCATCTTTTTAAATAATTTCTGATTGTTTTTTTTTTTTTTTTTTCCATGTTAATACCTATATTTAAACAAAAAGCATAAAATCCTGCATTTTTCACACTGAGCACTAAGGCCTCTTTCACACTTGCGTTGTCCGGATCCGGCGTGTACTCCACTTGCCGGAATTACACGCCGGATCCGGAAAAACGCAAGTGTACTGAAAGCATTTGAAGACGGAACCGTCTTCCAAATGCGTTCAGTGTTACTATGGCACCCAGGACGCTATTAAAGTCCTGGTTGCCATAGTAGGAGCGGGGAGCGGGGGAGCGGTATACTTACAGTCCCTGCGGCTCCCGGGGCGCTCCAGAGTGACGTCAGAGCGCCCCATGCGCATGGATGACGTGATCCATGTGATCACATGATCCATGCGCTTGGGGCGCCCTGACGTCACTCTGGAGCGCCCGGGAGCCGCACGGACGGTAAGTATACTGCTCCCCGCTACACTTTACCATGGCTGCCAGGACTTTAGCGTCTTGGCAGCCATGGTAACCACTCTGAAAAAGCTAAATGTCGGCTCCGGCAATGCGCCGAAACGACGTTTAGCTTAAGGCCGGATCCGGATCAATGCCTTTGAATGGGCATTAATTCCGGATCCGGCCTTGCGGCAAGTTCTCCGGATTTTTGGCCGGAGCAAAAAGCGCAGCATGCTGCGGTATTTTCTCCGGCCAAAAAACGTTCCGTTCCGGAACTGAAGACATCCTGATGCATCCTGAACGGATTTCTCTCCATTCAGAATGCATTAGGATAATCCTGATCAGGATTCTTCCGGCATAGAGCCCCGACGACGGAACTCTATGCCGGAAGACAAGAACGCAAGTGTGAAAGAGCCCTTAGCCTAATAATAGGCACCACTTCTTGGGCTGTACAGATCACTTCACTGCAGTTACCTGCTTATCTATACACAGAGGTAATATCGTTACAGGTAGGATTAGAATGACAGATAAGACAGGATCCACCATTCACAATAGGTGATTGTCAAAGCTTAGCTATTCTTTCCTTGTACAATGACCTCTGCACAGGTCACAGAACCTAGAAAACTCTCCGATACAAGTCAATGAGGTCCTCTCCTGAAATGGAATGAGCGAACTTCAGTTTTTGAAGTTTGAGTTCGGATTGGTGTATATGGTGAAATGCGTTATGGATTCCGTTAACACGGAACACAATGCAACTTAAGGACTCCTGCATAACGGAAACCGGATGGATCCATTATTCAGGCCATAGACTTCTATTATGACGGAATGCATAACCTAATGCCTCTAAAGGCCTTCTGTTATGCATTCCGTCCTTGAATTGCATTATGGTCCGTATTAACAGAATCCATAACGCAATTCAGCGTAAACCCGAACCTGAACTAGAATTTCTAAAACTGAATTTCGCTCATCCCTACTCCTGACTATTGTGTCTACGGCCCATGGGGTTGCTGTTAAGAACAGCTCCGGCAAGATGACCACCCCCTAGGGTGGATAAAAATCTACGATTTAAAAAAAAAAAAATCAATAAAATCGTTTTATTTTTATTTAAATCAGATTTTTTTTATTTAAATCAGATTTTTTTTTATATAAAATGCTTTTTGAGGCAAATATATTACCATCCAAAGGTTATTCCATCATGAAATAAAGATTTGTTTTTTTATTTATGTAGAATAAGGCTGTATATGTTTAATTTTTTTGGTAAATAAATTCCATTAATCTATTCACAATGTCATGCTCTTCCAGAGGTTTTTGTAAGATTATTGGGCAGTTTCTCTGCCTACAAGATATTATCACAGATGCTTGGTTTACTTTTGCAGTTCTCAAAACTGAATTGGACTCAGCAGAGATCACATGCCTCTTCGTCACAGCAAAAATGTTATAACATGAACAGAGTTGAGAAAAAGACCTTAATCCTAACTTCTACAAACCTATGAATACAGAATCAACCTAATCAAACTAATATGAAAAGTTGTTATTTTAAAAATCTTCATCTACTTGCATATTATAAGTTATACCAGCAAGAATTAGTCTTTATGTAGAAAACTATGATTTAAATCAAGCCTTACTGACTAGTGATTTGAATCAGTTTGATTTAAATCAAATCCTCCCTGCCACCCCCATAATCATGTTCAGGAAATACATTTAAAAAATCTGCAATCAGAAAATTACAAGAGATTCGAAAAAAGTATATGTGTCACTATCTGGTTTTAGCAAGTAGTGACACAGTGTGGTGACACATTTCCTTTTTAACCCTGCATTCCCCACAATTTGGTTTTCATTAAAGCAGTAAGAAAAGGAGCAGTCATTCTGCCAGTCCCACTGCCGTTTCATGTTTTGTGTGGGTCATACAGTACTTGTAGTAATATTTTTTAAAAAGGGGTTGTCCAGCGGTGATCTGGATCAGATAGTAATTGGATGAGTGGGCCTTTCCTGGCATTCCTGTCTGAGGAAACTGTGGACCAGCCCTGCTGGATAACCCCTTTGACTCTTGTGCAAAATTAATATTTTAACTAGGTCTTGTACAAACTGAATTGGAAAGAAAACTCTGCAATATAGTCAGCTGACGTCAGACATTTATCTACCACCATCCAATATGAGCCCTTCTTTTTAGGCTAATGTCACATATGTGGCGGAGGTTCTGATAAGAGCTTCTTTGCATATTCTGCCAAAGAAATCAGGACAAAATACCGTATTTTGTCTGGCAGAACTACAGACACCGTGATGGAATCTTGATGTAGCCCATTACCATCAATGGGACCCATTACCTGCACCAGTGTTTGGCATTTACCAGATCCAGCTCTTCCAGTATTTTTTAAGTTCCTATACCAGAACACAAAAACAGAAAAGTGCAGCAGATGTGACCTACCCTTATTCTGTTTTATGTGAGATGGTCAAATTAAAAATAAGTTGTTGGAGAAGGAGATGCTCTTCTGTTCTTGTTCTCTCACTGCTACAGAAGAACATTATACTGTGGTGTCAATGGGCACAGCAGACAACAGAACCAATATTAAGAAGTCATGTGCTATCTCTCTCTGTCTGTCTCTCTCTCTATATATATATATTTAAAATGAATTTCAGTTCTGGTCTTACTCACGCCCTAAACAACTGGACCTGCCTGCACCAAATTTGGCTTATAGGAACATCAGTGCTTCCAAAGGTTTTAGACTGGTTTTCAGCTCTCTAAGACCTACCGTTCTTGAGACATTTACAAAAAAAATAAAAATATGGCACCATTACATGACCCTTATTATCCTATATAAGCTCGCAGGTCCTTCAGTCTTAGCCTTACCGACATACACATGGTCACATGACCCCTATTAGCCAATATAAGCTTGCAGGTCCTTCATTCTTATCCTCACTGACATACACACAGTTTTACATACACAAGGGGGCACTGTGGATGTCACTGTTGTAGGAGCGCTGCAGATAACACTGTTTTAAGAGCAGTGTGGATGTCACTGTTATAGGAGCTCTGCAGATACCACTGTTTTGAGAGCACTGTGGATGTCACTGTTGTAGGAGCGCTGCAGATGCCACTATTATGAGAGCACTGTGGATGTCACTGTTATAGGAGCTCTGCAGATACCACTGTTATGAGAGCACTGTGGATGTCACTGTTATAGGAGCTCTGCAGATACCACTGTTATGAGAGCACTGTGGATGTCACTGTTATAGGAGCTCTGCAGATACCACTGTTATGAGAGCACTGTGGATGTCACTGTTATAGGAGCTCTGCAGATAACACTGTTATGAGAGCACTGTGGATGTCACTGTTATAGGAGCTCTGCAGATAACACTGTTATGAGAGCACTGTGGATGTCACTGTTATAGGAGCTCTGCAGATAACACTGTTATGAGAGCACTGTGGATGTCACTGTTATAGGAGCACTGCAGATACCACTTTTATGAGAGCACTGTGGATTTTACTGTTATAGGAGCTCTGCAGATACCACTGTTTTGAGAGCAGTGTGGATGTCACTGTTATAGGAGCACTGCAGATACCACTTTTTTGAGAGCAGTGTGGATGTCACTGTTATAGGAGCTCTGCAGATACCACTGTTATGAGAGCACTGTGGATGTCACTGTTATAGGAGCTCTGCAGATAACACTGTTATGAGAGCACTGTGGATGTCACTGTTATAGGAGCTCTGCAGATAACACTGTTATGAGAGCACTGTGGATGTCACTGTTATAGGAGCACTGCAGATACCACTTTTATGAGAGCACTGTGGATTTTACTGTTATAGGAGCTCTGCAGATACCACTGTTTTGAGAGCAGTGTGGATGTCACTGTTATAGGAGCACTGCAGATACCACTTTTTTGAGAGCAGTGTGGATGTCACTGTTATAGGAGCACTGCAGATACCACTGTTATGAGAGCACTGTGGATGTCACTGTTATAGGAGCACTGCAGATACCACTGTTATGAGAGCACTGGGGATGTCACCGTTATAAGAGCACCATGAAAGTTACTGTTATAGGATGTCACAATGAATGGCACTGTTATTAAGGGCACTGTGGATATCTTTTAACTAGGGCTGGGCGTTATGGCCTAAAATCTATATCGCGAAATAATTTGAAGCATGTGCGATATAACGATATATTGCAATATATTATTTTCTTCTGTATGTATACAAATTACATGGCCATCATCATCCATGTCCCCCAGCCAGCGCCATCAGCCCCATGCCATTGCCACCATCATCATGTCCCCTAGCCAGCGCCATCAGCCCCATGCCATTGCCACCATCATCATGTCCCCCAGCCAGCGCCATCAGCCTCATGCCATTGCCACTATCATCATGTCCAACAGCCAGTGCCATCAGCCCAATGCCATATCATCCATGTCCCCCAGCCAGGGCCATCAGCCCCATGCCATTGCCACCATCATCGTGTACCCCAGCCATCAACCCCATGCAATTGCCATCATCCATGTCCCCCAGCCCGCGCCATCAGCCCCATGCCATTGCCACCATCATGTCCCCCAGCCAGCGCCATCAGCCCCATGCCATTGCCACCATCATCATGTCCCCCAGCCAGCGCCATCAGCCCCATGCCATAGCCATCCACACCCCCGAGTAGATTTGGGGCCCTGCTAATATACCTTTCCTGCAGGGTGCGCGGCTGGCTGATGGAGTCCGCAGGAGACGGACCGCGTCTTCTTCCCAGAACGCACTGGGAGGGACCTGATGTCACACACAGCATCAGCCAGTGTGCTGACGATGTATGCACACAAGGCCCTGGCCAATGCAGCGCGGTGCAGAGTCGGGAGGCCACGGAGCGATGAGTGAGAGCTTCTTCAATTCACTACCGCTCCGTGGTCATCTATCGCGATAAGGCAATATAGCTAAAATCGATATTGTTTATATCGCCCACCCCTACTTTAAACCATGCACACAAACGAAATAGACCTGTGTAAAGCTGGGGAACTTTGCTATAGTGAATATAATTTAGGCAATTTGGACATACGGATAAAAGAATGACAGCAGTAAAAAGAATATAAAAATAAAAACATTATCAGTTGAGTTATTCCTATATTCTGAAAACATGATTCCCAAATCATTCTGTGAAAGTACTAGTGATCAGAAGTGTATACAGCTTAATGTATGTTGAGTTTATAGTTTATACTGTACCACTAGATGTTCTGTGTACGGAGTACTGCACGATACACTGAAGAAACGGTGAATGACTTGTTATCCCCAGTGCATATACACAAAGATGTTTCTAAGGAGGAATTAGTACACCTGTAGCAGAAGAGAACATGACCTTGATCATTTCAAAAGACAGCAGGAATAATTGTTTTACTTGAGGTAACTGCACTAGGAAACAAGGGATCATTTGACAGGAACTTCTTCCATATAGGCCTCATCCTGTCCTAGCACTCAAAGACGACTCCTGAACCGCATCCACCTTCATGCCTCATAATGGCCACATTGTATACAAGCTGGTACATGGCCCACACAACTTCTTAATCTGCCTTAAAACTGGTTGGTCTTGTTACCAAACATGAATTGTTGAAAGAGCTCTCCTAATGACGGCTTGAGGGTATGTAGGGTATTTACACACCTTCACAGCATACGCTATTCACATCCGTAAACTGTCACAAGTCACTTCCCAACACCTTCTTATACATGGATTTCCTTGGATTGCAACATGGAAGGCTCACTTTTACATTATTTTATTTCGTGAACAAAGCCACAGCGGGATATAATACAATGACATTGCCACATTTTATGTAAGAAAATAGAAGCTACAAACCACAACCAAACCAAACCCTAGAAAGAGGGGGAAGCGGATCCGGGGGGTCCCATGGGGTGTAGAAGCAGAGAGAGGAAAAGTTAAGAGCCAGGGAGGGGAGAGAAAGCTCTGCAAGTGGGTGGAGATGAGAACGAGAGCTTAAGTAAACAGAACAACCTCTAGGATGATTTCTAGAGGTGAAATGATACAGCACTGACCCCAGGAGATGGTATAGGATATTAACTAATGCATACATTCACTAGTCAAAGGCTATTGGTTCCCACTGTAGCATATCAATAAATGTATAAAGGCATACAAACATACAAATAATCTTTATTAGGTATAAATATTTAACACAAAAAAACACTCCCCAAAAAAGAGTGCTTAAAAATGTTGGGTATGCAGCAAATCCATATAAATATATTATTATACCACCTACTGAAGGATAATTACTCTGTGAGCACTGGGTCTAAAGTATATAATCCCACTATGACTATGACAACTGACTTGTGTGGTTCCAAGTATACATAAAATACCACTCTATAGAGCAATCTATTGGTATGTACTGTAGATCACAAATATGACTAGAATATATTATAGTCTAGTCTGATGAAATGTGCCTGTCTTTAGGCTAGAATTGCCCACTAAACCACAGTGATCTATGCCAGATCATACAGAAAGGTCGTGGGGCTGTGCTAATGGAGACCTCATACAAGAGCTGCTGCTCATTATCCACATCCCCACCTTCCACTTCATGTCTCCTCATGAACTCCATTCCTACAGAGATTTAGCTAAAGGCCTTATCAGGTGTATTCAGGATCATAATCCCTGACAAGCAAAGCAAAGAGGAGGATGAGGCAGCTCTTTACCTCAGTGTTGTGAAGTAACTTGTCCTGCTGTGTGATAAGGACAGGTTTTATGTATACTAATAGGACGGCAGCCATTTTATATCTCCTAATGCTTGCACCCTAGACAAAACGAGCCATTATATCTAATGAAAGGTATTTAAGTATTGTCATTTTCTTCATTCCCAGAGATCCTCTTTAACTGCAAGATCAGACTACACCGAGCCTGTAACTATGTAAACCCCTAGGTCTGCATACGAGCTGCAGACACAAAATGGCTCTATATTTTTTAATTAAAACTATAATATACTTCAGTTTTCAGACATAAGCAATAAAAGAAAAAAGTTGGAAAGAGGTTCACAGTCAAGACTTCCCTTTACAAATGCACCCTTTTATGCAAGTAAAATAGATTAGTGACAGATGAATTCTTTTTTCTCTTTCACCACTTGGTTCATTTACCCGGGCTATCACACTCACATGTGAACATGCACATTTGTGGTGCTAGAGATGAAAAAAGCCGACATAACGGAGCTTGATGTGAAATGTGGACATTCTTCTGTCTTGTACATGAACTATAACCGTACATGAGACAGCATTATGTCAGGGCATCATAATCTGCGGAACTATATTTACCCTCCCCTTCCCATGCCTTCAGCTCTTGTCTGGCATCATTTTACACATCAAACACGTGTTTGTTTACTAGTCAGGAAAAACTGGAAGAAAACGCTGCCCTGTGAAGACCGATAAGACTTCACAAATCGCTGTTCATGACAATGAGAGTTATCCATGAGTTACCAATTCTCACTGATCACTGTGGTCCTGACCAGGTCCATATCTCATGATGGTTCCCTATAGATCATATTTAGAATTCTCTGAAAAAAATATGGGGTCATTTATTAAGACCAGCGTTTTAGATGCCGCTCTTAATACCCCTGCGCTGGAGCTTGAGGTACCTAAGTTATGTAGAGGCGCCTGTCTCTACATAACTTAAGCACATCACCCGCCGGCACCCAGCAGCCTTAAATCTACACCAGCTCCCTTGCTGGCGTATATTTAGATAGTTTTCTATGCCTAAAACTGGCATAGAAAATGATAAATGAGAAGGGCCTGCCCACCCATAACATGCCCCTTTTTTTGTAGAACTGCCGTACGTGGTGTGGAATAGAAAGAAGTCCCAGATTCGCACGCAAATCCCGTTTGCGGCAGAATCTGCGACACATATACGCCAAAAAGTGGCGTAACTCTAATCATAAATGACCCCCATAGTTTCTACCCAGACTCCAAAAACATCCTTGGGTGGTGGCTGCAGCGACTAGTAAGTGAGTAGGGTTTCATGAAAGTTGAGGGACTGGTGTGCCTACTAGGGAACTAAAGGGCTCTTGAGACTACTGGAGAAGTGGGGGGAAATTTTGTAACTACTGTTGATACTATTAGGTAAGTTGGTGGCAATTTTGACAGTTCAGCGGGTCTGTTGAAAATACTAGGTAAATGGTGGGTTCAATGACAACTGGAGAAGTAGAGGTCTTACTGTAACTACTAGGAAAGTGGAGGGGATATTTTGTAATTACTCAGAAAGGGGTGTCTGCTGCAACTATGAGGCAAGTAGGGGAGGTTCTGTAACTACTCTGACAGTGGAGGCCTGCTGTGACTACTGGAGAAGTGAGGCTGCTGGGAATACTTGACAGTGGAGGCCTGCTGTGACTACTGGAGAAGTGAGGCTGCTGGGAATACTGGAGAAGCAGACGGGTGGGAATGGCAGGGTTGCTGAGATTTGTAGGTAAGCAGGGGACGGTCTTCCTATGACAAATGTCTTAAATATGTATATACATATAAATATACATATTTATGAATGGCCAAACAACTGGACCAGTCTGCAACAAATCTCTATCAGCTCTCTAGGACCTACCGTTCTTGAGATATTCAGAAAAAAAGCAAATATGGCACCATCACATAAAGCCTATTGGCCAATAGAAACTTGAAGGTCTTCAGTCTTCACCTCACTGGCATACACAGTTTTAAACCAGGTTTCCAAACAACCCAGCCATTTTTCTTCACCTTTATAGGGATGCTGTGGACGTCACTATTATGGTGGAACTGTCAATGTCACTGTTAGGGGAACACTATAGATGTCACTGTTATGGGGCTTTGTGGATACTACTGTTATGGGGTCACTGTGGATGTCACTGTTATGGGGTCGCTGTGGAGGTCACAGTTATGGGGCACTGTGGATGTGACTGTTATGGGGGCACTGTGGATGACACTGTTATGGGAGCACTGTGTGACATTGTTATGGAAGCACTGTGGATGTCACTGTTATGGGGGCGCTGTGGATGTGACTGTCATGGGAGCACTGTGGATGACACTGTTATGGGAGCACTGTGGATGTGACTGTAATGGGGACACTGTGGATGACACTGTTATGGGAGCACTGTGGATGTGACTGTTATAGGAGCACTGTGGATGTGACTGTAATAGGGGCACTGTGGATGACACTGTTATGGGGACACTGCGGATGTGACTGTTATGGGAGCACTATGGATGTCACTGTTAACATTGACACTCTGGATATCTTGTAACCACATACACAAATAGAAAAGACCCGTGTGAAGCCAGGGAATTCTGCTAGTAAGGTATAATTGTTGTAGTGCTACAATGTATAGTTTATTATTGTCAGGGAACAGAGATTTGAGACATATTTATAGATAAATTGTTCCTATCATGGGGAATACACTTCTGGGATTGTTCCCTTGGTGATGAGTGTTCCAGTACAGATAAGAAAAGGATATCTGTTGTATGATGCCCAAATCTTTATGGCTATGACCAGCGGAAATACCCTCCACCTCATCCAGCAGCCACAGTGTAGGTTTCCGTAGTTTGACATAATATAGGAGAAATGTCCAGTTTAATGCATTACACAGTTCAGTTTCGATATTAACTATGCCACCATCTGCCTTGGAAGTGGAAAGGGTTATTAGCGCTGAATAGCACATATCCTACAAACAATATCCCGCCATTCATGTCAGATGTGTCACTGTCAGCACCAAAAGGACTAATCCCATTAAACAACCACATGATGTAACCAATGATGACAAGGACACAAAATCATGGTGCCTTTCCAAGAAGACCACACAAGCCCGGCCATGTGAAAGGAAAACAAGACGTGGAAGCTTGCGGTTATAAAAAACGGTTACATAGTAGTCGCATTCTGTGCTGCTTATGTCATGTGTTTTATTTAGGTTCTCAGCTTGTCTTTCCCAGAGAAACCATATTCTTCAAAGACTATCATTAGATAGGATTGTGTATCCTGTCCTAGACAGTGACCTCTGCAGTCATCACAACATAATGTGGAGAGGTATGACAGCGATGTCTAGGACATTCATAGAGATGGCGTCTGTGGAGACTCAGGTCACATGAACAAGTATTAAATAACCCACATAGCAAGACTCCGGGGTCACCCACAAACCATGTCCTCAGTATATAGGGAGTGACAGTTTTATACGTGGATTACAAGCTCTGACTCCGTTACTGAAAAGAAAGGTATTTATTAACCCCTTAAGGACACAGCCTTTTTACACCTTAGGACCAGGCCATTTTTTGAAAATCTGACCAGAGTCCCTTTAAGTGCTGATAACTTTAAAACGCTTTGACTTATCCAGGCCGTTCTGAGATTGTTTTTTCGTCACATATTGTACTTCATGACACTGGTAAAATGAAGTCAAAAAAATTATTTTTTTTGCACCAAAAAATACCTAATTTAACAAAAAATTTGGAAAAATTTGCAAATTTCAAAGTTTCAGTTTCTCTACTTCTGTAATACATAGTAATACCCCCAAAAATTGTGATGACTTTACATTCCCCATATGTCTACTTCATGTTAGAATTGATTTGGGAATGATATTTTATTTTTTGGGGATGTTATAAGGCTTAGAAGTTTAGAAGCAAATCTTGAAATTTTTCAGAAATTTACAAAAACTCAATTTTTAGGGACCCGTTCAGGTCTCAAGTCACTTTGCGAGGCTTACATTATAGAAACCACCCAAAAATGACCCCATCTAAGAAACTACACCCCTCAAGGTATTCAAAACTGATTTTGCATACGTTGTTAACCCTTTAGGTGTTGCACAAGAGTTATTGGCAAATGGGGAGGAAATTTGAGAATTTCATTTTTTTGTCTAATTTTTCATTTTAACCCATTTTTTCCACTAACAAATCAAGGGTTAACAGCCAAACAAGACTGTATCTTTATTGCCCTGACTCTGCCGTTTACAGAAACACCCAATATGTGGCCGTAAACTACTGTACGGCCACACAGCGGGGCGTAGAGTGAAAGGTGCGCCGTATGGTTTTTGGAGGGCTGATTTTTATGGACTGGTTTATTTACACCATGTCCCATTTGAAGCCCCCTGATGCACCCCTAGAGTAGAAACTCCCTAAAAGTGACCCCATCTAAGAAACTACACCCCTCAAGCTATTCAAAACTGATTTTACATACATCGTTAACCCTTTAGGTGTTGCACAGGAGTTATTGGCAAATGGCGATGAAATTTGAGAATTTCATTTTTTTGCCTAATTTTCCATTTTAACCCATTTTTTCCACTAACAAAGCAAGGGTTAACAGCCAAACAAGACTGTATCTTTATTGCCCTGACTCTGCTGTTTACAGAAACACCCCATATGTGGCCGTAAACTACTGTACGGGCACACAGCGGGGCGTAGAGTGAAAGGTGCGCCGTTTGGTTTTTGGAGGGCTGATTTTGCTGGACTGTTTTTTTGGCACCATGTCCCATTTGAAGCCCCCCTGATGCACCCCTGGAGTAGAAACTCCATAAAAGTGACCCCATCTAAGAAACTACACCCCTCAAGGTATTCAAAACTGATTTTACAAACGTTGTTAACCCTTTAGGTGTTGCACAAGATTTAATGGAAAATAGAGATACAATTTCAAAATTTCACTTTTTTGGCAGATTTTCCATTTTAATATTTTTTTTCCAGTTACAAAGCAAGGGTTAACAGCCAAACAAAACTCATTATTTATGGCCCTGATTCTGTAGTTTACAGAAACACCCCATATGTGGTCGTAAACTGCTGTACGGGCACACGGCAGGGCGCAGAAGGAAAGGAACGCCATACGGTTTTTGGAAGGCAGATTTTGCTGGACAGTTTTTTTTTACACCATGTCCCATTTGAAGCCCCCCTGATGCACCCCTAGAGTAGAAACTCCAAAAAAGTGACCCCATTTTAGAAACTACGGGATAGGGTGGCAGTTTTGTTGGTACTAGTTTAGGGTACATATGATTTTTGGTTGCTCTATATTACACTTTTTGTGCGGCAAGGTAACAAGAAATAGATTTTTTGGCACGTTTTTATTTTTTGTTATTGACAACATTCATCTGACAGGTTAGATCATGTGGTAATTTTATAGAGCAGGTTGTCACGGACGTGGCGATACCTAATATGTATACTATTTTTTTTATTTATGTAAGTTTTACACAATGATTTCATTTTTAAAACAAAAAAAATGTTTTAGTGTCTCCATAGTCTAAGAGCCATAGTTTTTTCAGTTTTTGGGCGATTATCTTAAGTAGGGTCTCATTTTTTGCGGGATGAAATGACGGTTTGATTGGCATCTATTTTGGGGTGCATATGACTTTTTGATTGCTTGCTATTACACTTTTTGTGACGTAAGATGACAAAAAATGGCTTTTTTTACACCGTTTTTATTTTAATTTTTTTACGGTGGTCATCTGAGGGGTTAGATCATGTGATATTTTTATAGAGCCGGTCGATACGGACGCGGCGATACCTAATATGTATACTTTTTTTTTTATTTATGTAAGTTTTACACAATGATTTCATTTTTGAAACAAAAAAAATCATGTTTTAGTGTTTCCATAGTCTAAGAGCCATAGTTTTTTCAGTTTTTGGGCGATTATCTTGGGTAGGGTATGATTTTTGCGGGATGAGATGACGGTTTGATTGGTACTATTTTGGCGTACATGCGACTTTTTTGATCACTTTTATTACCTTTTTTGGGAAGTAAGGTGGGCAAAATTTCAATTTCATCATAGTTTTTTATTTTTTATTTTTATGGCGTTCACCGTTCGGGTAAAGTAACATAACCGTTTTATAGATCAGGTCGTTACGGACGCGGCGATACCAAACATGTGTAGGGAATTTTATTTTTTTCATTTTTAATCAGTGATAAATGTGTTTTTTGATTTTTACTTTTTTTTCACTTTTTTTAACTTTTTTTTTGACCCAGACCCACTTGGTTCTTGAAGATCCAGTGGGTCTGATGTCTGTATAATACAGTACAGTACAATATATATTGTTCTGTACTGTATTTTACTTACACTGAACAGATCTATGCTTTCAGCACAGATCTGTTCAGCACCATGGACAGCAGGACGCCTGAGAGGCGTCCTGTTGCCATGGGAACCTTCCCCGTCTGCTCAGAACTGCGCAGACGGGGAAGGGTAAGCACAGGGCTGAGGGGGGCTCTCTGGGGGCTCTCTCCCTCTCCCATCGGGGGGCTGCAAAGGCACAGCAGCCCCCCGATGGGAGAGGGAGGGAGCTCCCTGCGCTGTTAACCTTTTCCATACAGCGGTCCGTACGGACCGCTGTATGGAAAGGGTTAACGGCTGACATCGCATCGCAGATGTCAGCCGTTTATACCAGGGTGCCAGCAATGTGCTGGCACCCTGGTATACCCACTAGAAACCAACGATTATACAAGGGGAGGCGGGCGGGGGATCGCGATCCCGCCTGCCGCACCGCCCGCCTCCCGCACCGCCCGCACTGCCCGCAACCCTCCCCCTGCACCTCCCACCGGGCTAAAATCACTCGGGGGGTGCAGGGGGAGGGATACAGATCTATTTTAGGAATACTAAAGTTTCTGATCCCCGCGGTCAGGGACCGCAGGGATCAGAAACTGCAGAAATCGCAGCAAACCGCAGGTCTGAATTGACCTGCGGTTTGCCGCGATCGCCGACATGGGGGGGTCACGGGACCCCCCGGCGCATTTAGCCTAGGTGCCTGCTCGATGATTTGAGCAGGCACCGGGTTCCGATCACTGCCGGCCGGGCGGCAGTGATCGGAACAACACATGACGTACCGGTACGTCATGTGTCCTTAAGTACCAGGACATCATGACGTACCGGTACGTCATGTGTCCTTAAGAGGTTAAAGGGCATCTGTCCCCAGATTTGTACCTATGAAACCTATCTCTGACCTGTTACGTGTGCGCTTGGCAGCTGAAGGCATCTGTGTTGGTCCCATGTTCATATGTTCCCACATTGCTGAGAAAAATTGCATTTTAATATATGCAAAAGAGCCTCTAGGAGAAACGGGGGCTTTGCAATTACACCTAGAGCAGGGGTGCACAACGTTTCCTGGTTGGGGGCCACATTGCCAGACTGAACCAATGACGAGGGCCGAAATTAAAATTTAAAGGTGTATTAACAGAACTATTGTACTTATGGCATATTAAACACACATTGTATACCAATAATGTCTAGTTACACTTCCAGTGGCCCCCGGGCCGCAGGTTGTGCACCCCTGACCTAGAGGCTCAGCTCTCTCTGCACCTGCCACACCCTCTTCACTTTGATTGATAAGGCCAGGCATTATGATGATTACACTGCCTGGCACTGTCAATAAAAGTGCAGAAAGCAGAGCCTCTAGGTGTAATGGCAACGCCCCCGTTGCTCCTAGAGGCTCATTTGCATATAGTAAAACATTATTTTTCTCAGCAATGTGGGCACATATGAACATGAGACCAACACAGATGTCTTCAGCTGCCAAGTGCACATGTAACAGGTCAGCCATTTTTATAGGTACAGATCTGCTGACAGATGCCCTTTAGTAATTCTCCAGACCATAGCAGAAAATACAGCTATTGCCAGAGCAGAAGCACCTATCCCAGCCCCAATGGTTCCCACTGATTTAGGGATCAATAGGAGACTTCTAGCAGTGGTTGATGTGGCTCACACAGGGAACCTTGTAGGTGAAAATGTGGGTATGAGACGACTGCTCTGGAAAATAACTGTATTTTAAGCTTTTGTCTAGAATATCACTTTAGGATTCAGAAGTGCCCGAGTGTAAGGCTACTTTCACACTGGCGTTTCTGGGTCCGCTTGTGAGATCCGTTTCAGGGCTCTCACAAGCGGCCCAAAAAGGATCAGTTCAGCCCCAATGCATTCTGAATAGATAAGGATCCGTTCAGAATGCATCAGTTTGCCTCCGTTCAGCCTCCATTCCGCTCTGGAGGCGGACACCAAAACGCTGCTTGCAGCGTTTTGATGTCCCTCTGACGAAACTGAGCCAAACGGATCCGTCCTGACTTACAATTTTTTATTTTTTTTTCATGGTAATGCAAACGGATCAGTTCTGAACAGATACAAGCGTTTGCATTATAGGTGCGGATCCGTCTGTGCAGATACCAGACGGATCCGCACCTAAACGCAGGTGTGAAAGTAGCCTTATCACATGAATAACACGTTTCGGCTCTCTACATTTCACAATGGTCTCAAGTCTCTTTACATTTTATCTGCGTTCTTTTAATTGCTGACAACTAGTAAAGTAACCGTGCAGGGCTTTGTGATAACTTTGAGATCTTAAGAATCTGTAGCAAATCCACTACTAATGCTGCAGCAGAAATTCAGGCCTGTGTGACCGTACCCTATATTATATTTCAAAAACACATTGTCTAATGTTGTCCACCAAAAGGTTGATCTGCCATATTGGGTTTGTCAGCTAGTCACATGTATGTCGTGCCGTGGCTAACTGAGGACGACCGTTTACCACTATGCACCGTGGGACACATTTATTAGGACTGGAGTTTCAGACTAAGTTATGTAGAGGTGCCGGCCTCTACATAGCTTCAGCATATCCACCGCCGATTCTAAATGTTCTTGTCTTACATTTAGACCATTTTGTATGCTAAACCAGGAGTAGAAAATGATGAATGAGATGGGCATACCGGCCCATCCTCTTCCCTGCCCTTTTCTAGACCTGCTGCAACATGGCCTGTGACAGAATCTGCGCCAGATATACGCCACAAAAGTGATGTATATTTGGTCATAAATGTCTCCTGTATTCCTCCTACATTTAGCAGACAAGCATAAATGTCCATTAATGGGTCATTGACATAAAAACATACATCCTGGTTACATACTTTCTTTGGAGGAACACTGATATCCCACAATAAACTCCATAACGCACTAGAACAGCATATGGCAACTTGTGGTCGATAGTCCTGGTTGACACGACGTGCACTGAGTAATTGGTATGTGAGGCATTACAAGACACAAGCTCTTGAAACGCCTAGCTAAACAGTATACCAAATCACAACACATCTGCTCCTGATCCCATCAGCTGTCGACAGTGAACTGAAAAGGACCTTGCCTGGTCTGATGGGCCCAGGTTTCTGGAGTTACAAGCATTTAGGAAGATCAGGATGTGGCACAAGTAGCTCAAGGCCATAGACCCAGTTTGGGTTATTGTGCTCACAAGGAGCCCTTGTGAACTGTACAAGAAAGTGGAGGAAGTTCAAAGGGCATTAAACCTGTCAACCACGTAATCTCTTGCTATTATGATGAATATTATATTCAATATGAGTAATGTGCTACACCCAAAAAGTTATTAAGTCATTAGCATGCCGTGTCAGTGGTGGATATTTGGTCTATTCATTCTATGAGGATTTGGTATGGGGTTGAATATCTTGGTAGTATCATTCTACATGCTCAGGCTGGTAGTATGTTGCATAGTGTTTAAAACTCAAAATGACAGGTTGCGTAGGTCGCAAGTGGTGAAACTACACTTTATAGGAGGTTTCCAGAGTCTAGATAATGATGATCTATCCTCAGGATAACTCATCAATATCAGATCGGTGGGGACATCAAATACCAGGTCAAGTGACCACCACATGACCACCACACGACCACCTCACAATATACAGAGCTGTCTCGTTATGGCTTCATGAGTTGTTTCTGATGCTGGCAGCTGCTGGAAACAGCTGATAAGTGGGTGTCAGGTAGGGTTTGTGATGCACGATATAAAATTTTTTGATTTCGGTACCATAAAAAAGTATTGTGATACTCGATACCATTCAATACCACACAGAAAATAAAATACCAAAAAAGCCGCGTACATTCCGCATTTTATGTAACGTCCGGCCCATAATCGAATAGTCCTATCCTATTTATTGGGGGTACAACGTGACAAAAAAATTGAGAATGCCACAGTTTTTATTTTTATTTTTTTCTGCTATGATGTTCACCCCATAGGAGATATTTTTTTTATATTTTAATAGTTTGGACTTTTTGGACAAGGCGATATGTAATATGTTTATTTATGTAAAATTGGGAAAGGGGGTGATTTATACTTAATAATTTTTTCTTTTACTCTTTTTTTTTACAACTATTTCCCCCCTTAGAGGCTAGAACCTGGGATCTTTTAATCCCTTGTCATAATCACCCTAATAGAGATCTATTAGGGTGAATAGGACTTCACACTCTCCCTGCAGCCCTGATCACAGCTCCCTGGCATAGAGGTTGGCTATGTGATTCTGCCGCCGGCACCCGCCTCCTTATTTGAAGTAAACGTTAGTTATCTACCCTCCCCTCCTCTTCCCCTCTCTCCTGTCATTGGTGGCAGCGGCACAGTGGGGAGGGAGAGACTCCTTCTCGCCTGTGCTGCTGAGGAGAACATGGCGCGCACTGAGAGCAGCACGTGCCATGTTCTGTGATACTAGGCTGTGCAGTAGCGCAGCCTAGTATCAGTAAAAGGCAAATCCTGGTATCAAATCGATACCAGTACAAAAGTATAGATTGGGTATCGATAATTCAATACTGGGTGCAACCCTAGTGTCACAACCAGACAGCTGAGAGGCTCTGACAGGAGCTTTCCAGATCCTCCTCCTTGAGTTTCTTTGTTTTGGTTTAGTTCCTCATCTCGTTAGTCTATCTCAGCTGTCATGCAGTTGGACTGATTGCTTCCCTTTAAGTTCCTCCCCATAATGCAGTAGTGTGCGGCTTATACAACTTCCTGGAGTGTGTGTGCATGCTGTTTCTATTTCTCAGTCCTCTGCAAGATAAGTGCTGTTCCTTTATTTGTGATTTTCTGTTTGCTGGATCTTAGGAGACCCTGACTCCCTCCGTGTCTAGTGTAGGGAGCCGGTGGTCGTGTCCCCTCACTATTGTAGGGTCTTCAGGTATTAGATAGCCGAGGTACGTGGATATGCGCCCATCCACCTTTGGGGTGTTCGCATAGGCTGAGCAATTAGGGAGAGTGGCAGGTCTCATGTAGGGGTCTCCCTTTTGTTCCTTAGTTGTGGATCCAGTGAGTCATTAATTGTATTGCATTGTCTTGTTTCCTGTACACCATCCGTGACATTATAAGCCGCCAAAACCGTCTCAAGCATGGATCCGGTTTCACTTTTGGCTGAGCGCTTCCAGGGTCTTTCATTGGAGGTAGCTGATCTCCGTAAGACTTTTTCTCAGTTTCAAGTGACCGGTTCAGCTTGCGTTCATGGAGTTTGTTCTGAGCCTAAGATCTCGCTCCCGGATACGTTCTCCGGGGGTAGTGAGTATTTTGTGCGTTTTAGAGAGGCTTGCAAACTCCATTTTCGCCTTCTTCCCCATTCCTCTGGTGATGAAGAACGGAGGGTGGGGATCATTATATCGCTGCTCAGGGGTAACGCTCAATCCTGGGCCTTTTCACTGCCGGAGGGGGCACGGCCCCTCCGTTCAGTGGATGAATTCTTTTTAGCCCTGGGTCAGATATATGATGATCCGGATCGTATTGCTCTGGCTGAGTCTAGACTACGTCTGTTATGCCAGGGTAAACAATCCGCAGAGATATACTGCTCAGAATTTCGGAGATGGGCAGCTGATACTGGTTGGAATGATGCTGCACTCCGAAGTCAATTTTGCCATGGTCTTTCAGAGGGATTGAAAGATGCATTTGCCTTTCATGAGAGACCTACCTCCTTGGATTCTGCTATGTCTCAGGCCGTTCGTATTGACAGGCGTCTTAGAGAGAGAGGAGAGATCTCTCCTTCCTGTCATACTCAGTCACGGGACAGTGCAGCGATCTCTTTCTGTGCGCAGGGGTCTCAGTCGCTGTCAGCCCCTTCTGAGCAGGAGCCCATGCAGCTGGGGTTGATTGCCTCTGACAATAGAAGATTCAGCCCGCATGGGAGGGTTTGTTTTTGTTGTGGAGGTATAAATCATTTGGCAAATGTTTGTCCCTCTAGGAGATTCAGGCAGTCTTCTGGGAGTAATAAAGAAACAAAAAGGAAAAAATCTTTTAAAAATGTTCCATCGGTTACTATTGGCAGGGTTGAGGCGGAAATTGAAGGTTTTCAGTTTGCTTGTAGTTCCCGTTTTGTCCTGCCTGCTAGGGTGGCGCTAGAGAGCAAGAGCATTTTTTGTGAGATTTTTGTGGATAGTGGAGCAGCTGTCAATCTCATTGATAATCAATTTGCAATAACTCATGGTTTCCAGGTATGCACTTTGGGAAAGGATATTCCTGTTTTTGCTATTGATTCCACTCCACTTTCTCAGAAATCATTAAAGGGCATAGTTCACAATATTCGTTTAATTGTGAGTGATGCTCATGTTGAGGATGTGTCATGTTTCGTCCTTGCCTACTCCTCTAGTGTTGGGGCTACCCTGGCTCACTAAACATAACCCCACCATTGATTGGCAAGCGAGGCAAATAAATGGTTGGAGTGACTTTTGCAGAGAGAATTGCCTCATGACATCTGTTTCTGAGGTTTCTACTAAGACTGTACCACCTTTCCTCTCTGAATTTTCGGATGTCTTCTCTGAGAGTGGAGTTCAGGATTTGCCCCCGCACAGGGAGTACGATTGCCCTATTAATCTCATCCCAGGCGCCAAGCTGCCTAAATCTCGTTTATACAATCTTTCCCAACCTGAGAGGGTCGCTATGCGTGCTTATATCTCTGAGAGTCTGAGAAAAGGACACATACGACCCTCGAAGTCACCTGTTGCCGCTGGTTTTTTCTTTGTTAAGAAAAAAGATGGTTCTTTAAGACCTTGTCTGGATTTCAGGGAGCTGAACAGTATCACTATTCGTGACCCTTATCCGCTTCCTCTGATCCCGGACCTGTTTAACCAGGTTGTTGGGGCTAAAGTCTTTTCCAAATTAGACCTAAGAGGGGCATACAACCTGGTCAGGGTCAGAGAAGGAGACGAATGGAAGACGGCTTTCATTACCCCTGAGGGCCATTTTGAGAATTTGGTTATGCCTTTTGGTTTGATGAATGCCCCAGACGTTTTTCAGCATTTCATGAACAGCATTTTTTATCATTTAATGGGAAAATTTGTATTAGTGTATTTGGATGACATTTTGATTTTTTCTCCTGATTTCAAGACTCATAAGGAACACTTACGTCAGGTCTTGCTCATCCTGCGGGAGAATAAATTATACGCAAAACTGGAAAAATGTGTGTTTGCGGTTCCAGAAATTCAATTTCTGGGGTTTCTTCTCTCCGCTTCTGGTTTTCGCATGGACCCCGAGAAGGTCCGCGCTGTGCTTGAGTGGGAGCTTCCTGAGAATCAGAAGGCGCTGATGCGTTTTTTGGGCTTTGCCAATTATTACAGGAAATTTATTTTGAATTATTCCTCTGTTGTTAAACCACTCACTGATATGACCAGAAAGGGGGTAGATTTTTCTTCCTGGTCGGTAGAGGCGCGTAAGGCCTTTTCTAATATCAAGGAGAGTTTTGCTTCCGCTCCCATCCTGGTACAACCTGATATTTCGTTACCCTTCATAGTTGAGGTTGATGCTTCTGAGGTAGGGGTGGGTGCGGTCTTGTCTCAGGGTTCCTCTCCTGCCAAATGGCAACCATGTGCCTTTTTCTCAAAGAAACTCTCCTCCGCGGAGAGAAATTATGATGTGGGAGATAGGGAATTGTTGGCCATCAAGTTGGCTTTTGAGGAATGGCGCCATTGGCTAGAGGGAGCCAGACACCCTATTACCGTGTTTACTGACCATAAAAATCTGGCCTACTTGGAGTCAGCCAAGCGTCTGAACCCGAGACAGGCCAGATGGTCTTTGTTCTTTTCAAGGTTTAATTTTGTTGTCACGTTCCGCTCTGGGGTTAAGAATGTGAAGGCAGATGCCCTGTCACGTTGTTTTCCGGGAGGTGGGAATTTTGAAGACCCGGGTCCCATTTTGGCTGAAGGTGTGGTGGTCTCTGCTCTTTTTCCTGAATTGGAGGCAGAGGTGCAGGCAGCCCAGTCAGAGGCTCCTGATCTTTGTCCTCCTGGGAGGTTGTTTGTGCCTCTCGCTTTGAGACACAAGATTTTTAAGGAACACCACGATACGGTCCTTGCTGGGCACCCGGGGGCAAGAGCCACAGTGGATCTCATCGCTCAGAGATTCTGGTGGCCTGCGCTTCGTAAGTCGGTTGAGGGTTTTGTGGCAGCTTGCGAGACTTGCGCTCGTGCCAAAGTCCCTCATTCACGGCCATCAGGTCCTCTCCTTCCCTTACCCATTCCTTCCCGTCCTTGGACACATCTGTCCATGGACTTCATAACGGACTTGCCTCGTTCCTCGGGGAAGACTGTGATTCTGGTGGTGGTGGACCGTTTTAGCAAAATGGTGCATTTCATCCCTTTTCCTGGTTTGCCCAATGCTAAGACGCTGGCGCAGGCATTTATTGACCACATTGTCAAATTGCATGGTATTCCTTCAGACATAGTCTCTGATAGGGGCACGCAGTTTGTTTCCAGATTCTGGAAGGTTTTCTGTTCTCGCTTGGGGGTTCGGTTGTCATTCTCTTCTGCTTTCCACCCGCAGTCGAATGGCCAGACAGAGCGCGTGAATCAGAATCTGGAGACATATCTGCGCTGTTTTGTGGCGGAGAATCAGGAGGATTGGTGTTCTTTTTTGTCCCTTGCTGAGTTTGCTTTAAATAACCGTCGTCAGGAGTCCTCTGATAAGTCACCATTTTTTGGTGCATATGGGTTTCATCCGCAGTTTGGGACTTTCTCGGGAGAGGGGTCTTCTGGTTTACCTGATGAGGACAGATTCTCCTCGTCTTTGTCATCTATTTGGCAAAAGATTCAGGATAATCTAAAGAGCATGAGTGAGAGATACAAGCGTGTGGCAGATAAGAGACGTGTGCCTGGTCCGGACCTGAATGTTGGTGATCTGGTGTGGTTGTCTACCAAGAATATCAAATTGAAGGTTCCCTCCTGGAAGTTGGGTCCTAGGTTTATTGGGCCTTACAAGATCCTGTCTGTCATCAATCCTGTTGCCTACCGTCTTGATCTTCCTCAGACTTGAAAGATCCATAATGTTTTTCATAAGTCCTTATTGAAACCTTATGTTCAACCTATTGTACCCTCACCTTTGCCTCCTCCTCCGATTATGGTTGATGGAAATCTTGAATTTCAGGTCTCTAGGATTGTGGATTCTCGTCTTGTCCGCGGTTCCCTCCAGTACCTCGTTCATTGGGAGGGTTATGGTCCTGAGGAGAGGATGTGGGTCCCAGTGACGGACATTAAGGCCACTCGTCTCATCAGGGCTTTCCATAGGTCCCATCCTGAGAAGGTGGGCCCTGAGTGTCCGGAGTCCACTCGTAGAGGGAGGGGTACTGTCACAACCAGACAGCTGAGAGGCTCTGACAGGAGCTTTTCAGATCCTCCTCCTTGAGTTTCTTTGTTTTGGTTTAGTTCCTCATCTCGTTAGTCTATCTCAGCTGTCATGCAGTTGGACTGATTGCTTCCCTTTAAGTTCCTCCCCATAATGCAGTAGTGTGCGGCTTATACAACTTCCTGGAGTGTGTGTGCATGCTGTTTCTATTTCTCAGTCCTCTGCAAGATAAGTGCTGTTCCTTTATTTGTGATTTTCTGTTTGCTGGATCTTAGGAGACCCTGACTCCCTCCGTGTCTAGTGTAGGGAGCCGGTGGTCGTGTCCCCTCACTATTGTAGGGTCTTCAGGTATTAGATAACCGAGGTACGTGGATATGCGCCCATCCACCTTTGGGGTGTTCGCATAGGCTGAGCAATTAGGGAGAGTGGCAGGTCTCATGTAGGGGTCTCCCTTTTGTTCCTTAGTTGTGGATCCAGTGAGTCATTAATTGTATTGCATTGTCTTGTTTCCTGTACACCATCCGTGACACCTAGAGTCAGGTGTCCTACCTTCATTGATCTGCTATGGTCATCATCATCTAGACACTGGAAAGGCCCTTTAAGTTTGTCCAGATTAAAACCACCTCCCTCTGTATGAACAGTAAAAGGAAGAAATCTGTCAATCAGCAACAGGAGGGCAGGGGAGCTTGCTGCTCATGAATACAAGGACTCCTGGCTCAGATCTGGGAAACTACTGAAAGAAAAAAGTGACAACCTATAATTATGGTGTCAGTCACTATCTTATGCTGTCCTCACACAGGGAAGCATACATCTGGTGACACCTTCCCTTTAAAGGGATTTTCTGGGATTTTAATATTGAGGACTCAATATCAGGGTGGTGAGGGTCCAACACTAAGCGCCCCTGCCGATCAGCTGTGTGAAGAAAAGGCCACGTTCCTTGCGAGCGCTGCCTTCACTTCATTGTTTACTTGCTCGCCGTCGACATCGCCCTGGTGTGCTGGTCTAATTACAAGAAGCCGTCCCATTCACTTCTATGGGATGGCTCCTTCCTATTAAAGTGTATACTACAGTGCCGTCCCATAGAATAGGACAGCTTCTGGTAATTATACTGATCACTGCTGTGATGGCGACGGTGAGCAGGTAAACAATGAGGGGAAGAATCTGCGGCCTTCTGTTGATCGGCAGGGGTGCCAGGAGTCAGACCCCCACCAATCTGATATTAATGACCCTTTTAATATGTGCATGAGAAATAAGGCTTATCTTGATACCGTACATCCCATACAGATCTGGAACAATTCTAGAGTCTATAGCCACATCACTAGAAGGATTGTTGTTTATCTGGGGTATTTAATCTATATCACATGAGGTTTTTACATGACTGGTTTTTACTTGACATTACTACCAAAATATCCAAATTATTTATGCAGGCTCACAGATTTCATGTGACTGTGAACATGCCGGTACAAATCTCCTTTTGAATTGTCTTTGTCGGGATGCTGTATTAAGTCATCCCACCTACAAACCAGAAGAGTGACATATGTAGCAATCCTGCAACCAGCTGTCGCCCCCTCATACTGCGGAGCAGCTGATCCTGAAGGGGCTTTCACAGTGAATATCTGTACATAGAAAGTAGTAGAGGCAATCTTAAGATAATCACTTGGAAGCTCTGTGAAGGACAAATGATTTTAATGAACAACTTGGGTCAACTGCTCAACTGCCCGATATCTATATAGTAGAGCAGTGATTCTCCATATTGTATCTCAATGATAACCCCTGGAGAACCTTTTCTAACATTGCAAGGACACTACAGGCACTTCTCACAGTCCTTCCTATTCTGCTGCATAAAATAATACTGGATAAAATTTACCACAAAGTCCACAACCTTAGCCCAAAACGGGAAAGACGAGAAATGTGAGGGCAGTGAAAGAAATACATGGCTTAGGCTTGCTGGAAGTCTTGCTGCCCCATGCCAAGCATCTTTGAATGAACTGATAATACACTCTGCAAGTAAAGAGTTCAAACGCTAGAGAAAACTTCTGCCATGCTAATGACACTTTTCTGAGTCAGAAATGTTATCAATGCAATTGAACCTAAGCAATCAATCCTCTTGGCAGGCCATGATAGAGAAATAGAACAAATACATCATAAAATGTTGTACAATCTACTTACTAGCACATTGTTCCATTACTTTACCACTAGGCTACTTTTGCGTTTTGTGCGGATCCGTCATGGACGTTCACATAATACAACCGTCTGCATCCGTTCAGAACGGATGCGTTTGTATTATCTGTAACATAGCCAAGACGGATCCGTCTTGAACACCATTGAAAGTTAATGGAGGACGGATCCGTTTTCTATTGTGCCAGATTGTGTCAGTGAAAACGGATCCGTCCCCATTGACTTACATTGTGTGTCAGGACGGGTCCGTTTGGCTCAGTTTCATCCGACGGACACCAAAACGCTGCAAGCAGCGATCTGGTGTCTGTCTCCAAAGCGGAATGGAGACTGAACTGATGCATTCTGAGCAGATCCTTTTCAATTCAGAAGAATTTAGAATGCAAACTGATCCGCTTGTGAGAGCCCTGAACGGATCTCAGAAACGGAAAGCCAAAACGTGTGAAAGTAGACTAATACTTAAAGCACTGGGGGCCAGCTGAACAGTCAGGGTTAAACCTACCAGGGTTAAAACGGTTTTTCAAATTTCTGCTCCATCCCGAGGAACACTGGAATAAAGAGCAACAAAACGTAATTTAGTATAAGGACATTTACAGTGGGTGAAATAAGTATTTTCTAAGGAAATATATTTCTAAAGGTGCTATTGACATGAAATTCCCATCCAATCCACACAGGCAAAGAAGTCAAACCATAGAAGTCCATAAATGAAGTTATGTGCAGGGATAAGCGAATCGACTTCGGATGAAACATCTGAAGTTAATTTGCAACTTCAGAATACAGTATTAGAATGAGAGGGCCCCCCAGAGCGTTTCGCTTGGGGGACACATGGGGGCAATGGCACCTCACATATGTGGATGGTACATTATTATTATGGCTGCCTTTCTCTCTCCCCCCCTTTTGTTGTGTTTTCTTGTCTTTCCCGCTTTTTCTTACAGGTTCCTCAGGCTGAGTGTTTTGGTTTACCTGTATACCCTGGTGACAGCTGGGGCCTCAGCTGGTTGGCCCGCTGCTGTTGCTGAGGGGATTCGGGGACCCTGGTTGGTGGCTGTTACTGTGGCGGGAAGTGCTCTGTCTTTATATTGCAGGTGCAGCGGCGATTCTGGGCCAGTTGTCTAGACCGGATCGTCGCCCCGCCCTCCCTCCCTGTGTTAATGTTTTTGTCGCTTTGCTTTGTTAGAGAGGCTGTGTCACTCAGCTATTTGCTGAGTGGACTTCGGTGATTAGTACAATTTCGTATTGCTTAATTTAATGATCTGTTGGTTTTAATTGTGGTTCAGTTATTTATTGAAATATGTATTTTGAGGTTACCCTTAATAAAGCATTGCGGCCATTTTTATTCCACAAATTTTGTTTGTCTTTATTTATTAATTATTGTTAAGAAAGTGTATGTATTGAATGGTGTCATTTGCATCCATGTATTGGCTCAGATGAGCCGAAGTTATTACTTTGCAAAGTTTCGCGAGATTCCAGGTAATAACTTCAAAAATTAATTTCTACTGTTAAAAACCTTTTCCCGAACTCGGTTTCTGTTCCAAAGTACCACAGTAGAAATAAATTTTTGAAGTACAGTATTCTAATGAAGTTTTATGCGAATCGACTTCAGATGTTTCATCCGAAGACGATTCGCTCATCCCTAGTTATGTGTAATAATGAGAAATGACACAGGAAAAAAGTATTGAACACACATACTAAAATGTATTTAATACTTCATACAAAAGCCTATGTTGGTGATAACAGCTTCAAGATGCCTCCTGTGTGGAGAAACTAGTCGCATGCATTGCTCGAGTGATTTTGGCCCATTCCTCGACACAAACACTCTTCAAATACCGAAGGTTCTGTGGGCTTCTTCTATGAAGTCTGAGCTTTAGTTCCTTCCATAGTTTTTCTATTGGATTCAGGTCAGTTGATTGGCTGGGCCACTCTAGCATTGGCTGGGCCATTCTAGCAGCTTTAATTTCTTTCTCTGAAACCAATTGAGAGTTTCCTTGGCTGTGTGTTTGGGATCATTGTCTTGCTGAAATGTCCACCCTCATTTCATCATCCTGGTAGACGGCAGCAGATTTTTATCAGGAATGTTTTGGTTCTTTTGTCTATTCAGCTTTCCTTCAATTATATGAAGTTTGCCAGTGTCGCATGCTGAAAAACAGCCCCGCACTATGATGTTCCCACCTCCAAACTTCACTGTTGGTATGGTGTTTTTGGGGTGATATGCAGTACCTTTTGGCCTCCAAACATGGTGTGTATTATGGCATCCAAAGAGTTCAATTTTAGTCTCATTTGACCAGACTATATTCTTCCAGTATTTCACAGGCTTGTCTAAATGTTGTTGAGCAAACTTTAAACGTGCTTGAACATGCTTTTTGTTCAGCAATGGAGTCTTGCGTGGTGAGCGTGCATACAGGCCATGGAGGTTGTGTGCATTACTTATTGTTTTCTTTGAAACAATTAAACGTGCTGATTCCAGGTCTTTCTGCAGCTCTCCACAGGTGGTTCTTGGCTATTGGATAATTCTTCTGCTAATTCTCTTCACTTCCCTGTCTGAAATCTTGCGGGGAGAAACTGGTCATGGCCGTTTTATGGTGAAATGATGTTCTTTCCACTTCTGGATTATGGCCCCAACAGTGCTCACTGGAAAATTTTTGTAGTATTGAAATTCTTCTGTAATGCCTCATTCACATGTCAGTGTTTGGTCAGTGATTTCCATCAGGGATTTTTGAGCCAAAACCAGGTGTGGGTCTAAACACAGAACAGGTGCAGATCTTTCTCTTATACCTTATGTCCGTGGTGGATCCACATCTGGTTTTGGCTCACAATCACTGATGGAAATCACTGACCAAAACACTGACGTGTGAATGAGGCTTAACTGATGCCATCAGTATGTTTTGCAACAATAAGGTTGCAAAGGTGTTGAGAGAGCTCACTGGTTTTACCCATCATGAGATGTTTCTTGTGTGGCACTTTGGTAATGAGACACCTTTTTATAAGCCACTAGCTGAAGGACCCGGCTTCGCTCGGGTATATTTAATCAATTAAATTTAATGTTTATGTGTGTCGTTAAAATAAATCAACACTATCCACTATAACAGTGATATATTAGATCAGTTGAACCAGTTGTCAGGATTGCTTTCTAAATACTGATAGATTTGTGCTGGTGTCATGTCTTTCCATGGTTTTTTGCCCCTCTCTTTCTTCATGTGTTCAACACTTTTTCCCTGTGTAATTTCTCATTATTACACAGGGAATCAACTCGGTAAAGGAAGAGAGCATATTTAAAAGAAGAAAAACTACCACAAGAGGACACAGTTTTAAATTAGAGGGGCAAGGGTTTAAAAGTAATATAAGGAAGTATTACTTTACTGAGAGAGTAGTGGATGCATGGAATAGCCTTCCTGCAGAAGTGGTAGCTGCAAATACAGTGAAGGGGTTTAAGCATGCATGGGATAGGCATAAGGCCATCCTTCATATAAGATAGGGCCGGGGGCTATCCATAGTACTCAGTATATTGGGCAGACTAGATGGGCCAAATGGTTCTTATCTGCCGACACATTCTATGTTTCTATGTAACTTAATGAATGGACATCTATTGTTTGATATCTTTGCCTGGGTGGATTGGATGGGTTGTTACGAACATCTGGTGAGAATTTCATGTCAATATCATCTTCAGAAATATATTTACTTACATAAATTGGTGACATGTTCAATACTTATTTCACCCGCTGTATTACATTACTGTTAATATCAATACTGACTGGAAATTGCCTTTAAAGGTGATCTAACATAGGATACTAAAAAGACCCTTTACCTAAATTTGTAAAAACCCTTATATGACCGCTTAAATACGGGCCAAAGCCAGAGGCTGCAGTTCTGATGACATTTCCTGTTCTGTTGGATGCCCTGTTATCTTGGAAAACTTGTGTGGATACAAACCAACAAACACATTGATGTCCTCACATATACACACTACTAGCCAGGCAGGATGTTGATATTGTTGGATTTGCTCAACTGAATCCTCAAAAGGTCTCAGTGACAACACTGCTCCAGAGATAAATCAGGAGGGGACAGGTTGTCATCAGAGTCTCTGAGAACAACACACTTTGGGCCTGTAATCATCCGTGCACAGACTTATATATATCCTCTGCAAAGATCATCAGGATCTGTTCGGTGTGGGGGGGGGGGGGGGGGGAGTGTGGCGAAACCAACCTCGCCACGGTGTTTTGGAGAGGACTGGCTGCTGGCCTCTTGCCCCTGGATTATGGGCCATATACTAACTTTTAAACCCCTGAACCGATTCAAGTGAATTTTGGATAAGTTTGTCCCCACGTTATACTGTTTGAATTAATGTAAGTTATATGTATGGCCAATGTAAACTCACAAAGTTGTAACAATCTATAATAATTGTAACTTGTCAGCTTGGGAGGAAAATGCTGGGTGTGTTTCTATTGTGCCATTGTCCCATTGTGTGTTTAAATGGTGATGTCTGTCCTGTTGTATCTACATGTGTATTGGTGATCTCCCTTTGTTCTGAGAGATAATTGGATTTCTCCTCAGGTTGTCTCCAGACAGAGGGGAGGAGATCATGATGCATTGTGGGGATATGTTGTCATATGTCCCAGTCTTCATTCTGGTCCTCTGGGGGCGTGAACGATTGGTTGCTGTAGTTATGTTGTATGTGTTGTTAATTACTGATTGGTTGTATTTCAAACCCCTGTGGGCAGTACTATGCTTGTTTTTTGTGAATAAAAGAGGCTGTACGTGAAGTACAGTCAGACCACTGCTTGACCCTCAAAACGGAGCCTTGTCTCGTTATTGGGGGGATTCACTGTATGCTGTTAGAAGACCGATTGCCAGGATTGTATGCTTTTCCTGTTCGTCTGCTAGCAGCTATTCGTGAGGTTCCAGTTTGGAGTGCTATTTTGTATCCAGTTCGGGAGGTTGGTGTCCTGCAGTAGCTGTGCCTGTCTCTCAGAAAGGGGCTTATCGCCTAAACGGATTTTAACCCCTTGTCTGCTGAAACGGTCCGTTACATTGGTGGCAAGCAGCGGGATCGTTCCTACAGCCAGAAGGACAGCTACAAAGAAACATCATTCCCTGGAATTACAATTTGAGGGCAACGCATGTCCCAGTACAGCGACCCTGACAGCACCAGAATGGAAACAGCAGTGGAGTACGATGAGGGTGTCATGGATGACCGAGATGCAGTCCGCAAAGGCATCTGGTACCAGGTACTGGGTATTGTGGAGTATATGCAGGACGAGAGACTCCCCACGGAAGACCAGCGGTTGCAGAAGCGAGTAGCCCTGCGGATGCCCTTCCTGGGAGAGCAGCCCCGGGAGGAATGGGTAAAGGAATTGGAACTCCTAGCATGGCGAGAGCTGTGGCTGGAAGATGCCTACCAGGCGCTCTGGTGGTATGGGGCACAGTACCTACCCAGGACAGCTGAGCATGACAAGCCGGAGGGAGAGGAGTTTGATGGTCCTGGCTTGTTATGGGAGACCTTTTCAGAGCTGGAGTTTGGGAGCCCTACACAAGCCCGGTTCCATGATCTCTTGGAATGGAGGGAGAGCAGGTATGACTGGGACGACACTCATGAGATTGAGCAGGACCTGGTCCACCTGGTGACCCGGGAGATGGAGCTGGAACAGGGCTACCAGCAGCTGTTCCACGTCAGTGAGAAGGCTCAGCAGGACAGTAAGGTGACAGACCCAGTCTCCATTCCCCAGCGGCAGTGTGAATTGCAGGGAATTGGGAGCCCAGTCTCCATTCCCCAGCGGCAGTGTGAAGTGCAGGGAGAGGAGAGCAGCGTCCTCCCTCCTCAGCGGCAGGCGGAGTTACAGGGGGCAGAGGTAGTTGTTCCTGCCCCCCAGCAGCAGCATGATTTTTTGGGAATTGGGAGCCCAGTCTCCATTCCCCAGCGGCAGGCGGAGTTTCAGGGGGCAGAGACAGTCGGTCCTGTCCCCCAGCGGCAGAGTGTCCAGCAGGGAATAGAGAGCCCAGTCTCCTTTCCCCAGCAGCAGGACACTGTATTGGGAGCGGAGACGGTCGGTCGCCCTCCCCAGCGGCTGGAAGTATGTATGGGAGAGGAGCTCGTTACCCCCTCTCCCCAGCGGCAGCTTAACGCACCAGGGGGAGACAGTAAGCCCCACAACAGTGCAGATGGGACCGTGGTCTCTGCACTTACAGCACAGGGGGTAGAGACAGTCGGTCTCCCCCTCCAACAACCAGGCTCCAACCAGGCTTCTTCCGTGGCAGCGCTGGCACCAGGGCAGAGTACCGCTGATACCTGCCCACAAAGCAACCTCCACTCCAAGCCAGGGAGCAACACAGAGACCGGGAGTACCAGCTTCCAACCTAACCTGGGTGGACTCACTGGACAGAGACAGGCTACTAAATTCAACAGGTCCAGTATTGGGTTGTGAGTGGGCTGCCAGACTAACTCAGGTACCGACCGGCGTGAGGTCAGGTATCTGGTTAGTCTTCCCTGGGGGGGGGGATGTGTGGCGAAACCAACCTCGCCACGGTGTTTTGGAGAGGACTGGCTGCTGGCCTCTTGCCCCTGGATTATGGGCCATATACTAACTTTTAAACCCCTGAACCGATTCAAGTGAATTTTGGATAAGTTTGTCCCCACGTTATACTGTTTGAATTAATGTAAGTTATATGTATGGCCAATGTAAACTCACAAAGTTGTAACAATCTATAATAATTGTAACTTGTCAGCTTGGGAGGAAAATGCTGGGTGTGTTTCTATTGTGCCATTGTCCCATTGTGTGTTTAAATGGTGATGTCTGTCCTGTTGTATCTACATGTGTATTGGTGATCTCCCTTTGTTCTGAGAGATAATTGGATTGCTCCTCAGGTTGTCTCCAGACAGAGGGGAGGAGATCATGATGCATTGTGGGGATATGTTGTCATATGTCCCAGTCTTCATTCTGGTCCTCTGGGGGCGTGAACGATTGGTTGCTGTAGTTATGTTGTATGTGTTGTTAATTACTGATTGGTTGTATTTCAAACCCCTGTGGGCAGTACTATGTTTGTTTTTTGTGAATAAAAGAGGCTGTACTTCAAGTACAGTCAGACCACTGCTTGACCCTCAAAACGGAGCCTTGTCTCGTTATTGGGGGGATTCACTGTATGCTGTTAGAAGACCGATTGCCAGGATTGTATGCTTTTCCTGTTCGTCTGCTAGCAGCTATTCGTGAGGTTCCAGTTTGGAGTGCTATTTTGTATCCAGTTCGGGAGGTTGGTGTCCTGCAGTAGCTGTGCCTGTCTCTCAGAAAGGGGCTTATCGCCTAAACGGATTTTAACCCCTTGTCTGCTGAAACGGTCCGTTACAGGGAGTATAACCCGGGACCCCCACTGATCAGCTGAATGAAGAGGCCACGGGGCTCTAGTGAGCATCACAGCCTCCTCACAGCTTGCTAAGCACATTGGCATACATAACATTAAAATACTTTATCTAAGATCTAAACTTATCCTAATACAGCAATAAAGCAGGCTGTATTTTCTAAGTCAAGTTAAAGGCCATTGGGGGAATTTTTGTTTATTATTGCATTTTAAACATTTTGACCTAAAATCATTGTTTTAATTGGTCTTTATTAAAAAATATAGAGCCCTTTTTTCTGTACATAGCAGTACATAGCTGAAATGCTGTAGTAGCAGCCTCTGGATTTTCTCTCTTTTCCGTCAGTTGGGGAGCTGACGGGCTCCTTATCGCTCTTCTCTAACATCATAAACACACATTATAGCTCAGTTCTTAGCTTACTGTGGCTTAAATAAGTCTTTATAACCTCTTAGTTGTTAAGAGATCAAGTTTATTAGATGACCGGCACAAAGTAAAAGTGAGAGTACCAGTGACACAGTTAGAAAAACAGTAAACCCTTTGTGATAGAACAGCTCAATATTTTTAATAAAGGCCGATTGAAAATATGATTTTAGCCAAAAATTTGTAAAATGCAATCATAAGCAAAAATGACCTCCGAAAGTGTACATAGCCTTTAACTTTGAAATCAACAAGGCATCATGGCCCCAAATTTCTGAAGAAATATACTAAATGTTGATCACATTAATGTATGTATTTCCATAATTTCTACTTGTAAACTCAATAACTCATACATTTTATTTTATAACACTATTATAAGACTGGCTCCTGAAGGAAGAGGTAGTGTGTGATTACCACATTGTTCGCCATACCAAACATGGGGGGGGGGGGGGGGGGGGGGAATTACAGTGCGTCTTATAGGGCAAATACTAATGAGAGCTTCCACTATTGAAGTGATCATTGGTACAGCAGGTCTACTTGTGTTTGCTCTTTACTTGCCACACCCCAGTCTTTATCTGCCAGTTCTGCACTCTGCGCTGTGACCTGGGCACAGATTGAGGATATCCACGCACTCTATGACCTCATGCTGTGTGACGTCAGGTCACTACACAGTGCAACAGGAATAAGATCTCCTGAGTGCAGAGTAGACGCGATCTTTACATGTACGGCGCATGTCATCAAGGGGTTGAAGGGATGCTACCATATAAAAGTTTTTACTTACACATTAACTGCCTATTTTTTCATTTTACATAAATGAGGCAATGTTTTCTGTATATAATTTTTACACTCTATCTAGTCTGCTTTCTATTCTTCCTTTGTTTAGACTTATATCACAGCAAACAACCTCCCACTTAGGCTTGTTTCACACTAGTGTTTTCAGAACATCCTGCTGGATCTCTCTTCATTCCGCCATTGCCAGAAGTTACCGCATGGCCATCCGGCCGCATTCACTATAATGGGAACCAGCAGAAATCCGGCAAACATGCTAAGAATCGGCAGGATGAAAACCGTTGCTCACAGATAACAAATAACCTTTCTTTCCTAATCTTTCTCTCACAGAAGCAGTAAAGTGACAATTCGTTTTATATCTATAAATGAGTGTTATTTCCCTGTGCTGACAGCTACAAAAGGACAATATTTTGTATATGATTTGCAATGGTATAGTACTGTCAAAATACAAAATGGACAAAATGAAAATTTAAAAATAGTTTTCTATGAATAGAAATAATAGAGTTAAAAAAACTTCTTTCTGACGAAAGCTTCCTTTGAAAGGTAACTGGATGTATATAAAGAAAGATTTATCATGCTTTCATATCTATTTCCAGCCTATTGTTACACAGAGACACTACAGTGTATTACACAAAAGTCTGTATGTTTGTTAGGTCACTTGTAGCACAAGTAGTAATGAATGCATGGTTACTATACTTATAAACAGTTTGGGAAATGTTATCATTGTATTTGAGGCTAGTTTTAAGATCTGAATTGCTATGCTAACGTCTGCCAAATTTATGAATGTCGCGCATGATTTCTATAAATACAGTGCAAGTGCAATGTTGTTGCCGCTATTTCAGTGAAAGTAGGTCTGGGAAATACCTGGTGTGGAGTTATGACTGGATGTGCACAATTTGTAACATTTTTGCACTTCATAAATGTTACTTATAAGTGGCAAAAGGTGACCAACCTCTCACTTCACTTCTAAAAGTGCATAGAAGATGCAGGTCACAAAAAGTAAAAAATTTGCAACTTTTTGACATAAAATCTCACATGCAACATCGCATGTGACATTTTACGCTACAAACTGGCATAGCAGATTTGATAAATGTCCCCTTTTGTTCCGAAGTCCTTACAACAACTATCATATAGATTAGTCAACTTAATACTCTTACTACAATATGTTATGGGTGGGAAATGTGTGGTACTGTAAGTCTTTCTTCCTTACTAAAGTGGAACATTATTGGGGTTTTCTAAAATGTGGCAAATCCCAACAGATATAAGGATATCAGTGGACAGAAGTCTTAATTTTAGTGACCAATGGCAATCAGCTGCTGCCAAAGCAAACATAATAATGGGGTGCATCGATAGGTGCATAGATGTTAATCACAAGAAAACTGTTTTGCCTACATACAAATCACTAGTCACTAGAAGGACCGCACACCCCTCAGAATTAATGTCTGTTAACAGTAGGAAGAAGAGATCCCTCATGAACAAGGAGAAATCAGTCCAGGATAAAGTTGTACTGATATATGAGGGCTAGTGAAGGTACCTTATATCGGCTAGTATTACTGAGAGATACAACTCTACATGAGAGGTCTAAAGTAGGATCAGTTTGTAAACTTCACATTAGATGATCTGAAAATAAATGAAGGAATGATGGTTAAATGGTTGATGGTTGAGACTGAAATTCAATGCAACTTTTTAATAAATGGTAGCTACTAATAGATGTCAACATTATGTTTTCCCATGTCAGAGGTGCCCAAAGACATTAAAAATGAAATCTTTGGGAAAGATTTCCCTATATTCTAGGGACATATACAGTTTTTGGAGTTAAATGTATGTATATATACACTGCTCAAAAAAATAAAGGGAACACAAAACGAACACATCCTAGATCTGAATTAATTAAATATTCTTCTGAAATACTTTGTTCTTTACATAGTTGAATGTGCTGACAACAAAATCACACAAAAAAAATAAAATGGAAATCAAATTTTTCAACCCATGGAGGTCTGGATTTGGAGTCACACTCAAAATTAAAGTGGAAAAACACACTACAGGCTGATCCAACTTTGATGTAATGTCCTTAAAACAAGTCAAAATGAGGCTCAGTAGTGTGTGTGGCCTCCACGTGCCTGTATGACCTCCCTACAATGCCTGTGCATGCTCCTGATGAGGTGGCAGACGGTCTCCTGAGGGATCTCCTCCCAGACCTGGACTAAAGCATCTGCCAACTCCTGGACAGTGCAACATGACGTTGGTGGATAGAGCGAGACATGATGTCCGAGATGTGCTCAATTGGATTCAGGTCTGGGGATTGGGCGGGCCTTCGTCTTGCAGGAACTGCTGACACACTCCAGCCACATGAGGTCTAGCATTGTCTTGCATTAGGAGGAACCCAGGGCCAACCGCACCAGCATATGGTCTCACAAGGGGTCTGAGGATCTCATCTCGGTACCTAATGGCAGTCAGGCTACCTCTGGCGAGCACATGGAGGGCTGTGCGGCCCTCCAAAGAAATGCCACCCCACACCATTACTGACCCAATGCCAAACCAGTCATGCTGGAGGATGTTGCAGGCAGCAGAACGTTCTCCACGGCGTCTCAAGACTCTGTTACGTCTGTCACATGTGCTCAGTGTGAACCTGCTTTCATCTGTGAAGAGCCCAGGGCGCCAGTGGCGAATTTGCCAATCTTGGTGTTCTCTGGCAAATGCCAAACGTCCTGCACGGTGTTGGGCTATAAGCACAACCCCCACCTGTGGACGTCGGGCCCTCATATCACCCTCATGGAGTCTGTTTCTGACCGTTTGAGCAGACACATGCACATTTGTGGCCTGCTGGAGGTCATTTTGCAGGGCTCTGGCAGTGCTCCTCCTGTTCCTCCTTGCACAAAGGCGGAGGTAGCGGTCATGCTGCTGGGTTGTTGCCCTCCTACGGCCTCCTCCACGTCTCCTGATGTACTGGCCTGTCTCCTGGTAGCGCCTCCATGCTCTGGACACTAGGCTGACAGACACAGCAAACCTTCTTGCCACAGCTCGCATTGATGTGCCATCCTGGATAAGCTGCACTACCTGAGCCACTTGTGTGGGTTGTAGACTCCGTCTCATGCTACCACTAGAGTGAAAGCACCGCCAGCATTCAAAAGTGACCAAAACATCAGCCAGGAAGCATAGGAACAGAGAAGTGATCTGTGGTCACCACCTGCAGAACCACTCCTTTATTGGGGGTGTCTTGCTAATTGCCTATAATTTCCACCTGTTGTCCATCCCATTTGCACAACAGCATGTGAAATTGATTGTCACTCAGTGTTGCTTCCTAAGTGGACAGTTTGATTTCACAGAAGTGTGATTGACTTGGAGTTACATTGTGTTGTTTAAGTGTTCCCTTTATTTTTTTGAGCAGTGTATATACAGTACAGACCAAAAGTTTGGACACACCTTCTCATTCAAAGAGTTTTCTTTATTTTCATGACTATGAAGGCATCAAAACTTTGAATTAACACATGTGGAATTATATACATAACAAACAAGTGTGAAACAACTGAAAATATGTCATAGTCTAGGTTCTTCAAAGTAGCCACCTTTTGTTTTGATTACTTCTTTGCACACTCTTGGCATTCTCTTGATGAGCTTCAAGAGGTAGTCCCCTGAAATGGTCTTCCAACAGTCTTGAAGGAGTTCCCAGAGATGCTTAGCACTTGTTGGCCCTTTTGCCTTCACTCTGCGGTCCAGCTCACCCCAAACCATCTCGATTGGGTTCAGGTCCGGTGACTGTGGAGGCCAGGTCATCTGGCGCAGCACCCCATCACTCTCCTTCATGGTCAAATAGCCCTTACTTTCAAAGTTTTCCCAATTTTTCGGCTGACTGACTGACCTTCATTTCTTAAAGTAATGATGGCCACTCGTTTTTCTTTACTTAGCTGCTCTTTTCTTGCCATAATACAAATTCTAACAGTCTATTCAGTAGGACTATCAGCTGTTTATCCACCTGACTTCTCCTCAACGCCACTGATGGTCCCAACCCCATTTATAAGGCAAGAAATCCCACTTATTAAACCTGACAGGGCACACCTGTGAAGTGAAAACCATTTCAGGGGACTACATTTTGAAGCTCATCAAGAGAATGCCAAGAGTGTGCAAAGCAGTAATCAAAGGAAAAGGTGGCTACTTTAAAGAACCTAGAATATGACATATTTTCAGTTGTTTCACACTTGTTTGTTATGTATATACACTGCTCAAAAAAATAAAGGGAACACTTAAACAACACAATGTAACTCCAAGTCAATCACACTTCTGTGAAATCAAACTGTCCACTTAGGAAGCAACACTGAGTGACAATCAATTTCACATGCTGTTGTGCAAATGGGATAGACAACAGGTGGAAATTATAGGCAATTAGCAAGACACCCCCAATAAAGGAGTGGTTCTGCAGGTGGTAACCACAAACCACTTCTCAGTTCCTATGCTTCCTGGCTGATGTTTTGGTCACTTTTGAATGATGGCGGTGCTTTCACTCTAGTGGTAGCATGAGACGGAGTCTACAACCCACACAAGTGGCTCAGGTAGTGCAGCTTATCCAGGATGGCACATCAATGCGAGCTGTGGCAAGAAGGTTTGCTGTGTCTGTCAGCCTAGTGTCCAGAGCATGGAGGCGCTACCAGGAGACAGGCCAGTACATCAGGAGACGTGGAGGAGGCCGTAGGAGGGCAACAACCCAGCAGCAGGACCGCTACCTCCGCCTTTGTGCAAGGAGGAACAGGAGGAGCACTTCCAGAGCCCTGCAAAATGACCTCCAGCAGGCCACAAATGTGCATGTGTCTGCTCAAACGGTCAGAAACAGACTCCATGAGGGTGATATGAGGGCCCAACGTCCACAGGTGGAGGGTGTGCTTACAGCCCAACACCGTGCAGGACGTTTGGCATTTGCCAGAGAACACCAAGATTGGCAATTTCGCCACTGGCGCCCTGTGCTCTTCACAGATGAAAGCAGGTTCACAATGAGCACATGTGACAGACGTGGCAGAGTCTGGAGACGCCGTGGAGAACGTTCTGCTGCCTGCAACATCCTCCATCATGACCGGTTTGGCATTGGGTCAGTAATGGTGAGGGGTGGTATTTCTTTGGAGGGCCGCACAGCCCTCCATGTGCTCGCCAGAGGTAGCCTGACTGCCATTAGGTACCGAGATGAGATCCTCAGACCCCTTGTGAGACCATATGCTGGTGCGGTTGGCCCTGGGTTCCTCCTAATGCAAGACAATTCTAGACCTCATGTGGCTGGAGTGTGTCAGCAGTTCCTGCAAGACGAAGGTATTGATGTTATGGACTGGCCCGCCCGTTCCCCAGACCTGAATCCAATTGAGCACATCTGGGACATCATGTCTCGCTCTATCCACCAATGTCACGTTGCACCACAGACTGTCCAGGAGTTGGCAGATGCTTTAGTCCAGGTCTGGGAGGAGATCCCTCAGGAGACCGTCCGCCACCTCATCAGGAGCATGCACAGGCGTTGTAGGGAGGTAATACAGGCACGTGGAGGCCACACACACTACTGAGCCTCATTTTGACTTGTTTTAAGGACATTACATCAAAGTTGGATCAGCCTGTAGTGTTTTTTTCCACTTTAATTTTGAGTGTGACTCCAAATCCAGACCTCCATGGGTTGAAAAATTTGATTTCCATTTTTTTATTTTTGTGTGATTTTGTTGTCAGCACATTCAACTATGTAAAGAACAAAGTATTTCAGAAGAATATTTAATTAACTCAGATCTAGGATGTGTTATTTTTGTGTTCCCTTTATTTTTTTGAGCAGTGTAATTCCACATGTGTTAATTCATAGTTTTGATGCCTTCAGTGTGAATCTAAAATTTTCATAGTCATGAAAATAAAGAAAACTCTTTGAATGAGAAAGTGTGTCCAAACTTTTGGTCTGTACTGTATTTCACCTTTATTTATGAAAAAATCCCAAATTTACCCAAAATGTAGAAAAATTCGCAATTTTCTAAATTTCTATTTCTCTGCTCTTAAAACAAAAAGTGATACCTCATAAAATATTTCTTACTTAACATTCCCCATATGTCTACTTTATGAGGGCATCATTTAGGAAATGTCATTTTAATTTTTTAGGACGTTAATATGCTTAGAAGTTTAGAAGCAATTCTTCTAATTTTTAAGAAAATTGCCAAAACCCACTTTTTAAGGACCAGTTCAGGTCTGAAGTCTTTTTGTGGGGCCTACATAGTGGATACCCCCATAAATGACCCCATTGTAGAAACTACACCCCTCAAGTTACTTAAAACCGATTTTACAACTTTGTTAACCCTTTAGGCGTTCCACAAGAATTAAAGGAAAATGGAGATCAAATTTTTTAATTTCACTTTTTTGGCAGATTTTCCATTTTAATCAAATTTTTTCTTGAACACATCGATGGTTAACAGCCAAACAAAACTCAATATTTATTACCCAGATTCTGCGGTTTACAGAAACACCCCACATGTGGTCATAAACTGCTGTATGGGCACACGGCAGGATGCAGAAGGAAAGAAACTCCACATGGTTTTTAGATGCCATGTCCCATTTGAAGACCCCTGATACACCCTTACAGTAGAAACTCCCAAGAAGTGATCCCATTTTGGAAACTAGGGGATAAGGTGCCAGTTTTATTGGTACTATTTTTGGGTATATATGATTTGTTGATCATTCATTATAACAGTTTATGGTGCAAGGTGACCAAAAAATTGGTTGTTTTAGCACAGTTTTTATTTATTTATTTTTACAGCGTTCACCTGAGGGGTTCGGTCAAGTGACATTTTTATAGAGCAGATTGTTACGGACGTGGCAATACCTAATATGCATACTTTTTCTTATTTATTTAAGTTTTACACAATAATAGCATTTTTATTTTTATGTTTTAATGTGTCCATGTTCTGAGAGCTATAGTTTTTTTATTTTCTTATGTAGGGGCTCATTTTTTGCAGGATGAGGTGACGGTTTTATTGGTACCATTTTGTGGGACATATGCCTTTTTGATCACTTGGTGTTGCACTTTTTGTAAGGTGACAAAAATGGCTTTTTTTACAGTTATATATATTTTTTTATGGTGTTTATCGGACTGGGTCGATTTTGTCCTATATTTATAGAGCCGACCGTCACGGACGCGGCAATACCAAATATGTCTATTTTATTTAATTTTTTCTATTTTGAACTTTTTTTTTTATTCCTTACTTGGGGAATATTTATTTGAGAAACCTTTTATTTATTTTTATTTTTTTAACACTTTATTTATTTATTTTTTATTTTACACTTTTCGTCCCCCAAAAGGTAATACAAGACCTCTGGGGGACATTTACTTAACTTTATTTATTTTTTTCACTGTTGATTTCTCCTGTAACTGGGGCTGACATAGTAGCCCCAGTTACAGGAGAAATACACCCCCCCAGAGAGGCTGTACAGCGCAATACAGCGCTGTACAGCCTCAGTGCAGGGCTGATCGAGGTCTGTGAAAGACCTCACACAGCTCCTGCACTCTCCGGTCCCGGCGGTCACATGAGCGCTGTGTATGCAGTGATTCAGAAGACAGGGACACCTGGGCACTGTCCCTGTCTTCTCTAAGGGTTGCCCTGCTGTCACTGACAGTGGGCAACCTGATCAGCAGCTGCACGATTAGCGTGCAGCTGCAGTTTCTGAATGGACGTTCTGGAACGTCCATTCAGAAATAGAGAACCACCTCCCGAACGTTTATAGTCATCGTGCGGATGGGAGGTGGTATAGTCTGTTACTTAGACATAGATAGCCTGTCCTTAGGATACTATGCAGTGGACATAGCTAGAAGCACAAGTTTCTGTCCACTGTGTAGTGGCCATGCTGGGGTTCTCTGCCAGAGCAGCCTGCCAGAATTGAAACCAAAGATATGAAAGTAGCCTTCGACATTCCTGATTTTCAAGCCGCAATGAACGGATCTGTGCTAAATAGATAACATATGTATTCTGGGTCTTTTTTCTTACTCCCATTAACAGAAAAAGATATACCCATCCACAAATACGTATAGGAATTACGCCGACATTTGCAGATTGGGCACAAGCAGCTAAGAAAAACAGGGACATGTGCATGGCCCCATAGCAATGAATGGATCAGTGTACTATGCATGGCAATAACCATAACGCATTGAAGAAAAATACAGTCATGTGTATGAGCCCTAAATCCAATGCATGACTCAAATTGGTTTTCATTGTCAACATAAAAACAGCAATGATTCAAAATGCAGCATCTCAAACTGTCAAACTGACTGAAAATGTAAAAAAATGCCTCATATACTCGCTTATTAAACTTGTGAGTGAGGCAGAGAGTAAGTGATAATGCACATATAACATGTATGCATATATAACATACATGGCCTCCCACCACTTTCTGTTTTCATGGCAGAGCGGTGAGTAGCACGTTGGCTTCGGGGTGTATTTTCTTTGCCTGCACAACAGTGGACAGGTCTAATTATCCTCTGTATAACCATAAATAACGAGTGTGGAAGGAATTTAATAGTTTCCTCTAGACATCAAAAAATGAAAGTTATTTTTCCTAAAACAGATCATGTTACTTCAACCATAACTGTCTAGAAGTAGTACAATTTGTAAACTTCAGTCAATCAACGCGGGTGTCCATGGGCCATTGTAGTCAAATGACTATTCATAAAATAAGCCGGATTTATAAACTCACTTTTTTATACATTCATGCACACCCTACAAGGATTAGGGGGCGTGTAAGCGCACTAACTAATATGATTTCTGTATTACAGGTGCCTTGTTGTCCCACTATGATCACGCATCCTGCTATATGTCCAGTTTGCCTCTTAACACAGAAACAGAGTCTCCTCCCTTTGTAACAGCATGTGACTCAAGTGACACACTTGAAGGGGGCTGGCTATGTGGCTCAGTGCAACAGCTAAAATAGTCCCTTCTCCATTATGGCTGACGCGGAGAAAGAGTGGGCTGGCTTAGTTACTGCACTGAGCTAAACAGCCATGGTCCTCCATGCGTGACACTAGTGTCATGTGGCCACGGAGGGGGGGTTGTCTTCCTTTCTGTGTCCAAACCAAATCAGAAAGCATACTAGTAGGTGTACTTATTTTCAATTTCAAATGGATTAAAAGCACTTTTCGACTGATCGAACAACCCAAGATATGTCACAAATATGTCCTCTGTAGAAAATATCCCACAAGGTTAGCTTCATCATGCGAGGCTCCCTGAATCCTGAGATGTCTTTAGTATCACTGAGCCTTACGCCCTGGGAAAAGCTTCCAACGCTTATGTTAAACATACCCATAGTGTTCCACTCATCCAACGGAGAGTCCCCTTTTAGCCTCCATGGGGCTTTTATGTATCAGTACACCTAATTTCCTAGTATAAGAAACACAGACTCCTGAACAGAAAGCTGCCATACAGTTAAGTATATATTTTTTTTTATGATTAGACCCTATGGGCATCATATGCTACTGTATGACTATGTAGAAGCCTACGTGAGAGCCTTCTGTCAGAGGTATATATTGGGAAATATTCCGAATATTTATCGCAAATAAAAATCTCAAATGTAACATGCACTTCAGACACAGGATTTGGAACAATCAAAAAACAGCAAGCCACCACTGATGTATTTGAAGGTAGTTCTCCGGGAATGCCTGGAAATGGCCCCAAGCAACCTGTCCTAGAATGAGAGCAGGAATGGTTGCTTCCACTTGCAGAGCTAGCTAGGAGTGTGTGGGAAATGCTCTTACCACAGTATGCTCTGGCACTTGAGTATACTAAACATTGGTGAGTGTTCATATGAGGCTGCTCAGTCATGATGGCGTATCGTAGGCAGGATCACATCATTACCATCTATTGTGGAGCAGGCTCCACTCCTTCACCCATAGTCAAGGCAACCAGTCTTGCTCAAATTCTAGGACAGGTTGACGGCAGCCATTTGTAATGTTAAAAATCCCATTTAAAACATATGTCTTTAGTAACATTTTGGTAATTTGTTAAATTTCTATAAAAAAGCACATTTAGCTGTTTAACAATTTAAAAATTCTTGCAAAAAGTTACATTACAATAAGCAAACCCCAGTACACCCAGAAATCACAACAAATCTAACCAAAGGGTATGCTGTCATTCAACAATGAAGACATCCCGCTGAAAGAGGATGCCTGGTAGCTGTAAGTAAAGCCATATGTGCACTCCTACAAACATAATCATCAACACTAAAACCCAGCATCTGATGACACAACACTGAAGAGCCGTATTGTTACAGCTTTGTACATGTTTCTTTCAATTATATTCAATTTACAGCTTAAAATCAGTACAGGATATTAACTTTTAAATTATTATTTTTTTAGTTCATTCATTTATCATTTTTACACAAATGTATTACAAGAACAAATAACATGCATTTGGAATTACGGAGGGTAGATTTCAAGGTATTCTGGTTTGGTATTCTTCAGTAATGTGTCAATCTTACATTTGAATGACAATAAACATAACATATGTTTATGGAAGGACATTATGAATAATGATATTGATTAACGATTCACAGAGAAAGATTTGCTGATGTTGGGACCACTGCAAGTCATCTATGATGCCAAATAAACTGAGGATCTAGTGGAAGGGTGGTATTTAAAATATCAGTAAAGTACTTCAGACCAAAATTGAGATATTGGGGGCTATTTCTATACCACATGCCAGAAATCAGCTCCAGTTACCCAGGCATCTGTGGCATGTGGAGTGAGACCATAGGCCCATTCTGTATAATAATAAATTGTGCAGGCCCAGCTTAATCCTAGAACCCACCCACAGAAAGAACACCAGAAGACTATCCAGTGTATAGAAGGACAATGGAATGGGGTACCAGGTATGTTGGAATATATAAAGTAATTTAGGTAAGACAAGCATCTTAATAATATTCACCTTTCCTACCACAAATAAAGGCGGCTTCCTCCAAACAGTTAATTTCTCTTTAATCCACACAAGCAACGGATCGATGTTGTGCCGAATAAAGTCAGGGTGGGTGAAAGTGATTACAACCCTGAGGTATTTAAAGAAGGGTACCACTTGTAGAGGTATGCCTCTGGATGGTAGGTCAGGGTTGGCACCATCCAGAGAGATGATCAATTTGCCCCAGTTTATCAAAAGGCCTGAGTACATACCAAACTCATCAATAATACTAACAGCTGTAGAGACCAAGTGAGGCAATTATTGTCTCTAAGAAACAAAATAACAAAATCAGCATATAATGCTAGTTCATATGTGTGATCTACATGGGGCAGCCCCAATATCACTGGAGAGGCACTTACGGTAAGTGGGCAACCATATCTCAATGGCTGGGGCAAAGAGCGCAGGGGACATGCCTGGCGCTTGGTAATTTACAGATGAAAAAATTGAGAAAGGTAGCCATTGGTCAACAGGCCTGGGAGAAGCATATAGGAATTGTATTCATGTACAAAATGCGAGGCCAAAACCTAGATGTTCAAGGCACCTCCAGAATAGGCAGGAGGACATTGGAAGAGCTGGATATAAATGCAAGAAACTTGTTTGACTGGTTCCCTAGATTAAAAAAAACAACAACACTGTTTCTGGAAAAACATTTTTTGTTTAGCTTTCACTTCCAGCAAGTTTGTATAGGCCATCTGCAGACATTTCCGTTTGTCCAGGTTAGGAGGGTTGTGGGCTTACTGGTGTTCAGCCTGGGTTAACTCACCCTCTATAGATTCCTCCCTCTCTCTGGTTAAGCATTTAACATATGATTCTGAGGAATTCAAATATCCCCTAAGATAGCCTTTGGTAGTATCCCAGGGTAGGAGAGGGGTTAACATAAAAAAAAGGATCTGGGGAAATCTGTCAGAGGAGAGGAACTGGGAAAACAAGAACAGATTAAATCTTCACATCTTACATCTTGGGGTCTGGTCTATATTTAGTTGGACAAGCAGAGGGGAGTAGTCTGAAATACCCCAAGGTAAATATTGGACCTCAGACACGGATAGAATAGTCTTAGCTGAAAAAAAATGCATTATCTATACGGGAAAGAGATTCAGCAAATAGTAGGAGTTTGTTCTCATTGTAGGATGAAAGTGACGCCAGGCACCCTTCCAATCCATCTCCTCCAGCACCTCCCCCAAACACAGAATTAATACCTATCCAATGATGCATCTGGCACCATATTAAAACTGCCAGTGCATAACAGCATATGATCTGGGTTAATTGTATACAAACAAAAGGTCCGACTTAAGCAGGTTCGGATTAGCTGGCAGAGGAATATACAGTATAAGAATAATAGGACTATCTTACACATCCCTATTGCATCTGCTAGAAAAATGAAGCAGCTCTCCGAGTCTGACCTGCCCACAATCACACTTATCCTAAAAAAAAATGTATTAGAACCAAGACTGTAGCTGTACCTCCAGCCCACCCACCGTTTTTTAAGGGACAGATTTGAACAAAGAAAACCAAATTTCTCTTAAGTAGATTGTTCATCCCACAAATATTCCACATTAGTATTTTGAGAGTACTATCTGCCAGAGTAAAAATTAGGTAACAAGATTGAGCAGAGGTACACTAGGAAGCTAGCCAAGAACCGGAACAAGTTACATATGTTCATCTCCTAAATACAGGGGAAATAGGACCAAGACTTACAACCTCCATACAATCCCATCAGTAACACAATAGTAAATGTCCAAGGAAAAGAGTAAACAAAATAAAAAGTTTCATGGAGTAGGCAATCCCTTTATCCAATAGCTTTGCTTCCACAGCGACAAAAGAAGATGTTTCTTCTGCAGTTCCACAGAAAGAAAAACACCCGATCTTACATCTCAGGCACAGGGTCCTCTGCCTCAGTAAGCAGCTCATGCTGCACTTGCACACCATGTCAAAGGAGGCCCAAGTTGACCCGCACCCCTTCAATTTTGCCTATTAAGGTGATCTGATAGGCTGAGATTGCTGTTAAAAGCTGAGTAGACACTTACTGAAGTATGGGTTTCAGCTGCTCTGTAGGCGAATTGTCCTCCTATGTGACCCTCCTGAGCATTTGGAGTTGGGGTGCTCTGCTTGCTGACATTTTGAGCCTGCTTCCGCATGAAACGATCCAAGATTTGAGAGCCAGCAACCAGGCCTGTCTTCACCATTTCGGTTAGACAGGTAGGGATCCATCTCAAAGAGGCAATGATCACTATGAAGTTAAGAAAATAAGCAGCCAAGCGGGGGTAGGAGGGGGGGGGGGGGGGGTGGTCCAGGATAGCGTTCAGTAAAACTTGTAATTTATACTTGTATATCTCTACTAACAGCTCTTAAGGCCCCTTTACTCTGGCCAATTTTGCAGGCAATTGTCAGGAAGGAAGCATTCCTTTCAGGCAAGCACCTGCATGTATATGCACAGTATGAGGAGGAGCGACCGCTAATGCCATCGCTCTTCCCCATACGATCTGCTGCCAGCAAACAACGATTTAAAGAGGACCTTTCACCAATCCTGACATGCCTGTTTTAATAGCTTCATGCATTCCCCATGTAATAACTCTTCTGGAGCCTCTTTTCTTATGTCTCTATGTTGCTCCATTGCAAATAATGCAATCATTGATATATGTCCCCAGCTGAGTAAATGATAAATGGCCTGGACGGTGAAGAATGGGGGAATACATATGGCAGGGGACAGGGCCACACATTGCAAGCAGGGGGGAGAGATGTAGAGCTATTGTGTGACCTGTTGAAATTGTTGTGCAGAAGCAGAGCACCATCTATTGGAATTACAGACTCGTTCTCGGCAGCACCTCGTTCTCGGCTAAAATGTCTGTAATTCCAGTAGTGGGTGGTCTATGTTCAGTCTGGAGGTAATTAACATCTTGTTACATGTTGACCCACGCCCACTACTGCTAATTTGAATGTATTTGAACAATGGACAAATTGAAAATGAAAATTAAAAGTGCAAAATGAAAATTTTAAATGTAAAATGAAAATGAAATCGGCAGTAGATGCCGCTTTTTATTTTAATTTTGGCACAGAAAATGTCTAAAGAGATGAAAACTAAATCTCAAACTGTAATTTTTCCTTTCATTTACGCATTTAGATTTTTCATTTTGACCATAAAATCAAAATGACAAAGCAGAAAAGTAAAAGACAGGTTTTTTTTTGTCACATATTAGCCATGCTTGGGTACAAAATGAAATTGCAAATTAAAGAATTTCATTTTAGTTTTAATTTTGGCATCACATTTTAAAAACATGGGTTGAAAATTAAATGGCAAATAGGTGTTTGAATTTAAATTGTATGGTTTTAATTTTGGTCGCTTTTACCTTCCATAATCTGCCATCAAAAATGTATTTCCTTACAAGAGTGTATGGGGGGAGCTATGAAACTGACTAAAAGAAAAACAGGCTTTGTTGCCTTTATCAACCAATCACAGTACAGCCATATAGTTAGTGATCATAGGGCCCCATAACAAAAATGTGAACTGTGCTCACTACACAAGTATGCACAAAGTACATAAAAAACGCATACAAATCTACACACACATATGTACAAAGATACATAAATGGCTATGTATATTCAAACACATGCGTAAACAATAGACACACATACTGGCACACAACATACAAGCAAGCACATGTATTAAAAACCAATACAGTATGAATACAAGTATATACAATATGCACAAATCCACACACAGATCCATCTTCATTCAGAACAGTTTCAGCTTAGTGGCTGCCCCCGTTCAGACATCTCCCTTTCCTTCTGCACGGGCCGGCTCCGGACTACTGACTCACAGGATTACTCTATGGTAGCATGCTCCAAATGACAGAACCTGCACCAAAGTCTTATACATGTAAAAATGTAGTACATTTTGTGCTATTTTTGACAATACTGACAACATAAAGTTCTTTAGGGTATGGGAATATAGGGTAGGAAAGCAGCTCAGTGCAATGTTAGTAGTGCAGGATGTTTTTTGCATATAAAGTCTGTTGGTGGTATTAAGTTAAAATGTGACCGTGTTTTCCAGCCAACACATATAATGGTTTATTCTTTAACTCACTACAAAGCATTTTTGAAACAAGCTTGCCAAACGTCTCCGCTTTCTATCCAAACCTCTTCTTTCTGTCCTCCTCTGTAGTGGTAGGAACATGCCAAGAGAGGATAATAAGCAGCGCCATTGCCAACAGACGTGAATTACACCGGAATTAACTGCAAGTCTAACAAAGCAGTCCCGACTCATGACTGACAGGAAACAGATCTTGTGACGGCCTCTCTAGTCCGGAGGGGTAGACATAATATACATCTTGTAATGTAATAAGAGGAGAATCCGGTTTATAGCAGCAAGTGACATTCTATAGTCAGCTGTACCCATATAGTGAGCCCGGCAGTCAAGCTCAGCCCTTTAAGATGGGGCTTCCAAAACTCCACTTAAATAAGAGGTTTCACTTTTCAAACAATTTCCATGTTTTCACTTGCTGACAGCTATTACTTGATAGCAGAGGCACAGACTGAAAGGAAGTGGTTTCCTACAGTATGCACTGTACACATACAGGTTTACATGAAAAAGCTCTGATTTTCTTGTCTTTTACTACCTATAAACGGTATAATATATTACCATAAATATATTTCTAGTCTTCAGGGTCTCTTTCATCTGTAAGTCGCTGTTTGAAGGTCTATGGGGCATGAACAGTCCATAAAGAAGCCAATGAAATGCTCAAGTATTTTCTGATAAGGGCATACTAGGGAATTAGTGTTAGTAGATAAAAATTATACACTATAATGTCTAAAATCAAATAAAAAGAGAAACCGATACACAATCATCTACTCAGAATAATAGGGGTTTTCCTGGCAGAGAAATCGTGTTTTAAAAAAGGCCAGAATTGATTAAAAATTAATAGGAAGCATTACTCTCCCCCACTGATCCCTCGCCGCTGTTGTTCTGAAGTTGCTCCAATCTCCAGAGCCTTCCTCCTCCTGGTCCTACCTGGACACACAGATAATGCCTGGAAATGCCCCGCTAATTACTGGCTGAGGTGGGTCACCACTGCGACCAGTGACTGGCTGAGCAGGCCATTTCCTGTGTGTCAGGATGGGACCATGAAAGGGAGTTTTGGAACAGCAGTGGTGAGGAATCAGTGAGGGTGAGCAATGCTTCTTTTTCATTTTTAACCCCTTATGGACACTTTAGTTTCTATGATTCTCTTGTGTTAGTTCTTCACTGGTGATCTCATCATAGTGACTGTTAACGTTTGACGGTACGTGTGGCGAGAAAGGGAGAGGCGCTCATAGGGTAATTAGAATTAAAAGGGTATAAAAGAAAGGAGAAAAAGGCGGGTTGCCAATTTATGTGCTCACCTTTTGATGTAGTGCATCAAAAAGGGCACAACATTCGTGCTGGCGGTGGGTCGGTGCTGCCGGTACCTCTCAATCCTCGTAAGTGGAGTGGCCGGTTCTCCAGAGGAGTGATAAGAGATTCAATGGGGGGGGGGGGGTTCTACTGGATAAGGGTACTTTCACACTAGCGTTTTTCTTTTCCGGCGCTGAGTTCCGTCCTAGGGGCTCAAATCCGGAAAAGAACTGATCAGTTTTATCCCCATGCATTCTGAATGGAGAGTCAGTCCTGCATCAGGATGTCTTCAGTTCAGTCTTTTTGACTGATCAGGCTTTTCAGAAAAACGTAGCATGCAGTATTTTTACCTCCGGCCAAAAAGCCTGAACACTTTGACTGAACGCCGGATCAGGCCTCTTTCCCATTGACTTGCATTAACGCCGGATCTGGCGCTGTGTGTTCAGTCAAAACGGATCCGGCTTTTGCATGTTAAACCCGAAAAATGTGAAAAAAAAGTTAAAGTCCCTAAATGGCGGATCCGTTTTTTCCAATGCATTTTTTCATTGTGATCAAAATCCTGATCAGGATTCAAATGTAATCCGTTTTCACACGTTTTTCCGGATCCGGCGGGCAGTTCCGGTGTCGGAATTGAACGCCGGATTAAAACAACGCTAGTGTGAAAGTAGCTTAAGTACAGATAGGATACCTTCTTGGCGCAAACACGACTTCAACGGATGTTGGTAAAACTCATTTTTTATTTATATTAGATGATGAGCGACAACGCGTTTTGGGGTACTTATGACCCCTTTGTCAAGTCTAAAAAACACACCAAAAATACATGTACAAAATATATACGGTAATAGACGTATGGAGGTCTTAGAAAAAAGAATACTGATAATGATAACAAGGGAATGTCGACCGTATAAATAAAGCAGACATACAAGAATGTATGGGTATATATATATCCATAAGGATAGTAAAATGAATACATCATTAAGTATAGAAAATATGCATAAAAACATGAAAGTAAGAAAAATAGATAACACCATGTATCAGAAAAACTCAGAAAATAGTCCTATTTTATGTAAAATGCGACCAATGACATAATTAAAATCCAGCGTAGGGGTGGGCGGTATAGGCGATATAGGCGATATGCGATATAAATTTGGGCCACGATATGGATTTTCGCCATATCGCCTATATAGCCGGACCGCGATATGATCGCGCTCTCTGCGCGCACCATTTTCTCCTGAGCCCGCCGGCCGGCACAGTGGAGTGAGAAGGAGGGAGTCCCTCCCTCCCCACTGTGCGCGGCTGCCGCTGAACACCAATGAGGACAGAGTAGGAGGAGGAGGGGAGGGACTGTGGCCAATGAATGTGCCGGCCATATCCCACAGGGTCCCCCTCCTCCCCCCATCATTGGTGGCAGTGGGCAGTTCCAATCGGAGTCCCAGCAGTGTAATGCTGGGGCTCCGATCGGTTACCATGGCAGCCAGGAGTCACGCTACTGAAGTCCTGGCTGCGATGGTATGTTAGTGAGCAGCATTATACTCACGTGCGCCGTGGCTGCCGGTCGCTCCTTCTTCTGTCTGTGCGGCGCATTGCTAATGCTTATAGCATTAGCAATGCGCCGCACAGACCTATGAGAAGAAGGAGCGACCGGCGGCCACGGCGCACGTGAGTATAATGCTGCTCACTAACATACCATCGCAGCATCCTGGCTGCCATGGTAACCGATCGGAGCCCCAGCATTAAACTGCTGGGACTCCGATCGGAACTGCCCACTGCCACCAATGATGGGGGGAGCAGGGGGACCCTGTGGCCACTGCCACCAATGATTAATACTGGGGAGGGAGGGGGGGTGGGTTTGAGTTACCATAGGGGGGCAGATAAGAGGCTGGGGGGGCAGATAAGACGCTGGGGGGGCAGATAAGAGGCTGGGGGGGAGCAGATAAGAGGCTGGGGGGGAGCAGATAAGAGGCTGGGGGGGAGCAGATAAGAGGCTGGGGGAGCAGATCAGAGGCTGGGGGGAGCAGATCAGAGGCTGGGGGGAGCAGATCAGAGGCTGGGGGGGAGCAGATCAGAGGCTGGGGGTGAGCAGATCAGAGGCTGGGGGGGAGCAGATCAGAGGCTGGGGGGGCAGATCAGAGGCTGGTGGGGCACATGACAAGCTGGGGGGGCACATGAGAGGCTGGCTGCCATGGTCAGCTCCCTGCTGTTGTGTGCACAAAGCACAGGGCAGCAGGGAGAGTGTAAAGTCCTATTCACCCTGATAGAGCTCTATTAGGGTGAATATGACAAGGGTTCTAGCCCTTAAGGAGGCTAATAGTTATTAAATAAAAAGTAAAAAAAAAAAAAGTTTAAACACCCCCCACCCCCCAAATATAGAAAACAATATATCGCAATATATATCGCATATCGCACATGCTTAAAATTATATTGCCATATAAATTTTAGGCCATATCGCCCACCCCTACTCCAGCGCTGCTCTTCGTAACAGAGGACATCTAAATGCAACTATTGCTGGTCACCAAATGCACATTTGATTAACGTTGATTGGGCATGGCAGATGTTGGGGTAAAGCAGGAAGTGTTGTGTTGGATTTCACAACATCCAATACTTTTGTTCGGCTGGGAACAACTTGTTGAACTCTCCCTATGTGTATGTGCTTGGTCAGCTTTAGGCTATGTTCAGAATTTTTATGTATCTTTTGTGTGTACACCAGAAAAGCTCCCAAGATACACATGAGAGACTGCCGTTAAATTATTTTTTTTTTTCATTATCTCAATGGCTACTACAGGAGAATATAAGAGATGCTGTAATATATCCTATCAAAGAAAGATGCACCTGTTTCCTCTGATTAGGCTCCTCTTCTGCTCCCTCTTCCTTAAAGGGAACCTGTCATCAATTTTATGCTGAACTCACAAAGACCACTAGAAAGTAGTGACAGACACGCTGATTTCAGTGGTGCATCACTCATGAGCTAAAAGTAAGTGGTTGCCGAGAACCAGCATTATAATCATTGCTGCCCAGGCATTCTGAAGAGTCAAATTTACCTGAGAAGAGTCAGAGTTATTGTCCTGCTCTCCCCACCCATCTGATGACTGGCAATTCTCTTCTAGGTAGAAAAGTAAGGAGAAGACTGTCAATCATCAGCAGATGGGCAGGGAGAGCAGGAGTTTATGAATAACTCTGACTCTTCTCTGGTAGATTTAACTCCTTTCAAGGCCTGGGCTGCAATGACTATGATGCTGGTTCTCAGAAACCACTTACTTTTAGCTCATGATTGATACATCGCTGAAATCAGAATTTCTGTCACTACTTTATGCTCTGAGTGAGGGCAGCATAAAGTTGATGACAGGTTCCTTTTAACCCCTTAAGGACTCAGCCCTATTTCACCTTAAGGACTTGGCCATTTTTTGCAAATCTGACCAGTGTCACTTTAAGTGCTGATAACTTTAAAACGCTTATACTTACCCAGTTGTTTCGTCACATATTGTACTTCATGACACTGCTAAAATTGGGTCAAAAAAGTTAATTTTTTTGCATAAAAAAATACCAAATTTACCAAATATTTTGAAAAAATTGCAAATTTACAAGTTTCAATTTCTCTACTTCTATAATAAATAGTAATACCTCCAAAAATAGTTATTACATTACATTCCCCATATGTCTACTTCATGTTTGGATCATTTTGGGAATGATATTTTATTTTTTGGGGATGTTACAAGGCTTAGAAGTTTAGAAGCAAATCTTGAAATTTTTCAGAAATTTTCAAAAACCCAATTTTTAGGGACCAGTTCAGTTCTGAAGTCACTTTGCGAGACTTACATAATAGAAACCACCCAAAAATGACCCCATCCTATAAACTACACCCCTCAAGGTATTCAAAACTGATTTTACAAACGTCGTTAACCCTATAGGTGTTCCACAAGAATTAATGGAAAATAGAGATACAATTTCAAAATTTCACTTTTTTGCCAGATTTTCCATTTTAATATTTTTTTCCAGTTACAAAGCAAGGGTTAACAGCCAAACCAAACTCAAAATTTATGGCCCTGATTCTGTAGTTTACAGAAACACCCCATATGTGGTCGTAAACTACTGTACGGGCACACGGCAGGGCGCAGAAGGAAAGTAATGCCATACGGTTTTTGGAAGGCAGATTTTGCTGGACAGTTTTTTTTTGACACCATGTCCCATTTGAAGCCCCCCTGATGCACCCCTAGAGTAGAAACTCCATAAAAGTCACCCCGTCTAAGAAACTACACCCCTCAAGGTATTCAAAACAGATTTTACAAACATCGTTAACCCTTTAGGTGTTCCACAAGAAGTAATGGAAAATAGAGATACAATTTCAAAATTTCACTTTTTTGGCAGATTTTCCATTAAAAAAATTTTTTTGCCAGTTACAAAGCAAGGGTTAACAGCCAAACCAAACTCAATATTTATGGCCCAGATTCTGCAGTTTACAGAAACACCCCATATGTGGTCGTAAACAGCTGTACGGGCACACGGCATGTCCCATTTGAAGCCCCCCTGATGCACCCCTAGAGTAGAGACTCCCAAAAAATTGCCCAATTTTAGAAACTACGGGATAGGGTGGCAGTATTGTTGGTACTAGTTTAGGGTACATATGATTTTTGGTTGCTCTATATTACACTATTTGTGAGGCAAGATAACAAGAAATAGTTGTTTTGGCACCGTTTTTATTTTTTGTTATTTACAACATTCATCTGACAGGTTAGATCATGTGATATTTTTATAGAATAGGTTATCACGGATGCGGCGATACCTAATATGTATACTTTTTTTTATTTATGTAAGTTTTACACAATGATTTCTTTTTTGAAGCAAAAAAAATCATGTTTTAGTGTTTCCATAGTCTGAGAGCCATATTTTTTTCAGGTTTTGGGCGATTATCTTGGGTAGGGTATGATTTTTGCGGGGTGAGATGACAGTTTGATTGGCACTATTTTGGGGTGCATATGAGTTTTTGATCGCTTGCTATTACACTTTTTGTTATGTAAGGTGACAAAAAATTGTTTATTTAGCACAGTTTTTATTTTTTATTTTTTACGGTGTTCATCTGAGGGGTTAGGTCATGTGATATTTTTATAGAGCCGGTCGATACGAACGCGGCGATACCAAATATGTATACTTTTTTTTTATTTATGTAAGTTTTACACAATAAAGGCTTTTTTTTTTTTTTTGGGCGATTGTCTCAGGTAGGGGCTCATTTTTTGCGGGATGAGATGATGGTTAGATTGGTACTATTTTGGTGGGCAAACGCCTTTTTTCAGTATCTGAGGAAAGGGATTTAGGGGTCATTATTTCAGAAGACTTAAAGGTAGGCAGACAATGTCATAGAGCAGCAGGAAATGCTAGCAGAATGCTTGGGTGTATAGGGAGAGGCATTACCACTTACCAGTAGAAAGAGGGAGGTGCTCATGCCACTCTACAGAGCACTAGTGAGACCTCATTTACAGTATTGTGCGCAGTACTGGAGACCATATCTCCAGAAGGATATTAATACTTTGGTGAGAGTTCAGAGAAGAGCTACTAAACTAGTACATGGATTGCAGGAAAAAAACAGGAAAGATTAAAGGACCTTAACATGTATAGCTTGGAAGAAAGACGAGGCAGAGGGGATATAATAGAAACTTTAAAATACATAAAGGGAATCAACAAGGTAAAAGAGGAGAGAATATTTAAAAGAAGAAAAACTGCTACAAGAGGACATAGTTTTAAATTAGAGGGGCAAAGGTTTAAGAGTAATATCAGGAAGTATTACTTTACTGAGAGAGTAGTGGATGCATGGAATAGCCTTTCTGCAGAAGTGGTAGCTGCAAATACAGTGAAGGAGTTTAAGCATGCATGGGATAGGCATAGGGCCATCCTTCATATAAGATAGGGCCAAGGGCTATTCATAGTATTCAGTACCGTATTTTTCGCCCCATAAGATGCACTTTTTCTCCCCCCAAAATGGGGGGAAAATGCCCCTGCGTCTTATGGGGCGAATGATGGCAGTTTTACATTGCAAACTGCGATGTACGAGCGAGCGGGGGAGGGACTGGGAGGAGGAGCTGGGGGCCGGCAATAGCGGCGGGGCGGTGCAGTCAGTGTACTATAGCCCCGCCCCACCGCTCTGGTATACTAATATAAAATGTCTTATTCAATTAATAGTTATTAAACATGCCCCCTCACTCCTAATAGTACCTTACATCCTAACCGCTTCAGTAGAATGCAGGCAGGCAGGCCGGGCGGCAGCGTAACTCCCTGATGTCACGTGCCTGCGCCGCCTACTTTATGAATGAAGCAGGCGGCGCAGGCAAGTGACGTCAGTGAGTGACGTGCCGGCCGCCCGGCCTGCCTGCGTTGTACTGAAGCGGTTAGGATGTAAGGTACTATTAGGAGTGAGGGGGCATGTTTAATAACTATTAATTGAATAAGACATTTTATATTAGTATACTGGAGCGGCGGGGGGGGGGGGGGATCTGTGGATAACATTTTTATGGGGGACATCTGTGGATGGCACAGTTATGGGCTGGGGGTCTGTGGATGTCACTGTTATGGGCTGGGGGGTCTGTGGATGGCACTGTTATGGGGTGGGGGGTCTGTGGATGGCACATATATAACAGTGCCATCCACAGATCCCCCTGTAACAGTGCAAGCTACAGATCCCCCCCCATAACAGTGTCCGTCATCCACAGATCCGCCCATAACAGTGTTCGTCATCCACAGATCCCCCCATAACAGTGTCCGTCATCAACAGATCCCCCCATAACAGTGTCCGTCATCCACAGATCCCCCCATAACAGTGTCTGTCATCCACAGATCCCCCATAACAGTGTCTGTCATCCACAGATCCCCCCATAACAGTGTCCTTCACAGATCCACAGTAATAGTGCCATCCACAGACCACCATTAGTTCCAAACCCACCAAAAGCACACCTTTTGGTTAAAAAAAAAAAAATTCTTATTATTATCCTCCCCAAAAACCTAGGTGCGTCTTATGGGCCGGTGCGTCTTATAGGGCAAAAAATACGGTATATTGGGCAGACTAGATGGGCCAAATGGTTCTTATCTGCCGACACATTCTATGTTTCTATATACTTTTATGAGGCACTCACGTAATTCTACGGACACCCACATAATAATCAAACAAACAATGCAAACCACAGAAATCAAGTAGAATAGTTTTGTAACCGGAGTTTGTAAATAATAATAATAAACCAACTTTCCAAATCTGGAAATAATTGCAAATGCAAGAAAATGTGAGCAAATAACTGGGAAAATATCTCAATGAAAAAAAAAACTTCCTTCTAATCTTGAAATCCTTAGCTTGGGAAATGTTTTATGATATGAAATAGTGAAATGCAGTCAGTACCATGTGCATAGCCCATAGGAAACTGACACTGGAGTCATTCCGGGGAACAGCGGGCCTCAAACAACTACAACTATATTTATTTTTACTATATTTCCAAGGCTGACCTCTGGCAGCTCCACCACTGAGCTACTGAAATGTCCTTTCCATATCTCCCAGTTATGCGTCAGGTTACAAGGACACAGAGACCAGGAAGTAGGGAGCAGAGATCAAAGTCAGAGGAAGAACTTGCTTTCCTGTCTAGATTATTGTTTCTGAGGAACTCACTTTAGAGATAATTCTTGACAACAGGCTGGAACCTGCAGAGACTCTGCTGGAACCACACATAGGCACCGGGGCTTTTGTCTTTATGTGTACAAGGAACATATCTATCAATTATCTGGCTATAAGAGAATAAGAACCAAGCCTGATAACTTTCATTAAAGAGCATCTGACCCCAGATTTGTACCTATAAAAATGGCTGACCTGTTACATGTGCGCTTGGCAGCTGAAGATATCTGTGCTGGCCTCATGTTCATATGTGCTCGCATTGCTGAGAAAAATGAAGTTTTAATATACAGTACAGACCAAAAGTTTGGACACACCTTCTCATTCAAAGAGTTTTCTTTATTTTCATGACTATGAAGGCATCAAAACTATGAATTAACACATGTGGAATTATATACATAACAAACAAGTGTGAAACAACTTAAAATATGTCATATTCTAGGTTCTTCAAAGTAGCCACCTTTTGCTTTGATTACTGCTTTGCACACTCTTGGCATTCTCTTGATGAGCTTCAAGAGGTAGTCCCCTGAAATGGTCTTCCAACAGTCTTGAAGGAGTTCCCAGAGATGCTTAGCACTTGTTGGCCCTTTTGCCTTCACTCTGCGGTCCAGTTCACCCCAAACCATCTCGATTGGGTTCAGGTCCGGTGACTGTGGAGGCCAGGTCATCTGGCGCAGCACCCCATCACTCTCCTTCATGGTCAAATAGCCCTTACTTTCAAAGTTTTCCCAATTTTTCGGCTGACTGACTGACCTTCATTTCTTAAAGTAATGATGGCCACTTGTTTTTCTTTACTTAGCTGATTTTTTCTTGCCATAATACAAATTCTAACAGTCTATTCAGTAGGACTATCAGCTGTGTATCCACCTGACTTCTCCTCAACGCCACTGATGGTCCCAACCCCATTTATAAGGCAAGAAATCCCACTTATTAAACCTGACAGGGCACAACTGTGAAGTGAAAACCATTTCAGGGGACTACCTCTTGAAGCTCATCAAGAGAATGCCAAGAGTGTGCAAAGCAGTAATCAAAGCAAAAGGTGGCTACTTTGAAGAACCTAGAATATGACATATTTTCAGTTGTTTCACCCTTTCTTGTTATGTATATAATTCCACATGTGTTAATTCATAGTTTTGATGCCTTCAGTGTGAATCTACAATTTTCATAGTCATGAAAATAAAGAAAACTCTTTGAATGAGAAGGTGTGTCCAAACTTTTGGTCTGTACTGTATGTAAATGAGCCTCTAGGAGCAACGGGGGCGTTGCAATTACACCTAGAGGCTCTGATCTTTCTGTAACAGCTGCACCCTCCGCACTGTGATCGACTGATCTAGGCAGGGAAAACAACATCACGCCTGACCCTGTCAATAAAAGTGCAGAGGACAAAGCAGTTGCAGAGAGAGCTGAGCATCTAGGTGTAACGGTGACGCCCCGTGGCTCCAAGAGGCTAATTTGCATATATTAAAGTTTCATGACATTATACACTGCTCTTTTCCATGGGTATGACCACCCTTCCATCCATCTGTGGTGGTCGTGCTTGCACAATATAGGAAAAAGCACTAGCCTATGCACACTCCCACGGTCCCGGCCACAAGAAAGGCTGATGCTATTTCCCATAGTGTGCAAGCACAACCACCACTGATGGATTGCAGGGTGCTCTGCAACCATGGAAACGAGCAGTGTATAATGTGATGGAAAATTGAATCCAGCCAGCAAAGGAAGCAATATGGATAATAACAATACATTATTAACCAATTGCCGCCGCGCTAACGCCGAAAGGCGTCATTGCGGCGGCTCCCCCAGGCTACGCTAACGCCGATTGGCGTCATCTCGCGTGAGCCGAGATTTCCTATGAACGCGCGCACACAGGCGCGCGCGCTCACAGGAACGGAAGGTAAGAGAGTTGATCTCCAGCCTGCCAGCGGCGATCGTTCGCTGGCAGGCTGGAGATGTGTTTTTTTTAACCCCTAACAGGTATATTAGACGCTGTTTTGATAAAAGCGTCTAATATACCTGCTACCTGGTCCTCTGGTGGTCCCCTTTGTTTGGATCGACCACCAGAGGACACAGGTAGCTCAGTAAAGTAGCACCAAGCACCACTACACTACACTACACTACACCCCCCCCCCGTCACTTATTAACCCCTGATCACCCCTGATCACCCCATATAGACTCCCTGATCACCCCCCTGTCATTGATTACCCCCCTGTCATTGATCACACCCCTGTAAAGCTCCATTCAGATGTCCGCATGATTTTTACGGATCCACTGATAGATGGATCGGATCCGCAAAACGCATACGGACGTCTGAATGGAGCCTTACAGGGGCGTGATCAATGACTGTGGTGATCACCCCATATAGACTCCCTGATCACCCCCCTGTCATTGATTACACCCCTGTCATTGATCACACCCCTGTAAAGCTCCATTCAGATGTCCGCATGATTTTTACGGATCCACTGATAGATGGATCGGATCCGCAAAACGCATACGGACGTCTGAATGGAGCCTTACAGGGGCGTGATCAATGACTGTGGTGATCACCCCATATAGACTCCCTGATCACCCTCCTGTCATTGATTACACCCCTGTCATTGATCACCCCCCTGTAAAGCTCCATTCAGATGTCCGCATGATTTTTACGGATCCACTGATAGATGGATCGGATCCGCAAAACACATACAGGCGTCTCCCTGGAGCCTTCCAGGGGGGGTGATCACCCCATATAGACTCCCTGATCACCCCCCCTGTTATTGATCACCCCCCCTGTCATTGATCACCCCCCCGTCAGGCTGCATTCAGATGTCCGTATGATTTTTACGGATCCATGGATACATTGATTGGATCCGCAAAACACATATGGACATCTGAATGGAGCCTTACAGGGGGGTGATCAATGACAGGGGGGTGATCACCCCATATAGACTCTCTGATCACCCCCCTGTCATTGATCACCCCCCTGTCATTGATCACCCCCCTGTAAGGCTCCATTCAGACATTTTTTTGGCCCAAGTTAGCGGAATTATTTATTTTTTTTCTTACAAAGTCTCATATTCCACTAACTTGTGTCAAAAAATAAAATCTCACATGAACTCACCATACCCCTCACGGAATTCAAATGCGTAAAATCTTTTAGACATTTATATTCCAGACTTCTTCTCACGCTTTAGGGCCCCTAGAATGCCAGGGCAGTATAAATACCCCACATGTGACCCCATTTCGGAAAGAAGACACCCCAAGGTATTCCGTGAGGGGCATATTGAGTCCATGAAAGATTGAAATTTTTGTCCCAAGTTAGCGGAAAGGGAGACTTTGTGAGAAAAAAATAAAAAATATAAATTTCCGCTAACTTGTGCCAAAAAAAATAAATTTCTATGAACTCGCCATGCCCCTCATTGAATACCTTGGGGTGTCTTCTTTCCAAAATGGGGTCACATGTGGGGTATTTATACTGCCCTGGCATTCTAGGGGCCCCAAAGCGTGAGAAGAAGTCTGGTATCCAAATGTCTAAAAATGCCCTCCTAAAAGGATTTTGGGCACCTTTGCGCATCTAGGCTGCAAAAAAGTGTCACACATCTGGTATCGCCGTACTCAGGAGAAGTTGGGGAATGTGTTTTGGGGTGTCATTTTACATATACCCATGCTGGGTGAGAGAAATATCTTTAAATATCTAAAAAAAAATGGGAAAAGTTGTCTTTAGCCAAGATATTTCTCTCACCCAGCATGGGTATATGTAAAATGACACCCCAAAACACATTGCCCAACTTCTCCTGAGTACGGCGATACCACATGTGTGACACTTTTTTGCTGCCTAGGTGGGCAAAGGGGCCCACATTCCAAAAAGCACCTTTAGGATTTCACAGGTCATTTACCTACTTACCACACATTAGGGCCCCTGGAAAATGCCAGGGCAGTATAACTACCCCACAAGTGACCCCATTTTGGAAAGAAGACACCCCAAGGTATTCCGTGAGGGGCATGGCGAGTTCCTAGAATTTTTTATTTTTTGTCACAAGTTAGTGGAAAATGCTGATTTTTTTTTTTCTTCTTACAAAGTCTCATATTCCACTAACTTGTGACAAAAAATAAAAACTTCCATGAACTCACTATGCCCATCAGCGAATACCTTGGGGTGTCTTCTTTCCAAAATGGGGTCACTTGTGGGGTAGTTAGACTGCCCTGGCATTCTAGGGGCCCAAATGTGTGGTAAGGAGTTTGAAATCAAATTAAAAAAAAGTGTCACACATCTGGTATCTCCGTATTCAGGAGAAGTTGGGGAATGTGTTTTGGGGTGTCATTTTACATATACCCATGCTGGGTGAGAGAAATATCTTGGCAAAAGACAACTTTTACCATTTATTTATACAAAGTTGTCTTTTGCCAAGATATTTCTCTCACCCAGCATGGGTATATGTAAAATGACACCCCAAAACACATTCCCCAACTTCTCCTGAATACGGAGATACCACATGTGTGACACTTTTTTGCAGCCTAGGTGGGCAAAAGGGCCCACATTCCAAAGAGCACCTTTCGGATTTCACCAGCCATTTTTTACAGAATTTGATTTCAAACTCCTTACCACACATTTGGGCCCCTAGAATGCCAGGGCAGTATAACTACCCCACAAGTGACCCCATTTTGGAAAGAGGACATCCCAAGGTATTCGCTGATGGGCATAGTGAGTTCATGGAAGTTTTTATTTTTTATTTTTTGTCACAAGTTAGTGGAATATGAGACTTTGTAAGAAAAAAAAATAATTAAAAAAAAATCATCATTTTCCGCTAACTTGTGACAAAAAATAAAAAGTTCTATGAACTCACTATGCCCATCAGCGAATACCTTAGGGTGTCTACTTTCCGAAATGGGGTTATTTGTGGGGGTTTTCTACTGTCTGGGCATTGTAGAACCTCAGGAAACATGACAGGTGCTCAGAAAGTCAGAGCTGCTTCAAAAAGCGGAAATTCACATTTTTGTACCATAGTTTGTAAACGCTATAACTTTTACCCAAACCATTTTTTTTTTTACCCAAACATTTTTTTTTTATCAAAGACATGTAGAACAATAAATTTAGAGCAAAATTTATATATGGATGTCGTTTTTTTTGCAAAATTTTACAACTGAAAGTGAAAAATGTCATTTTTTTGCAAAAAAAATCGTTAAATTTTGATTAATAACAAAAAAAGTAAAAATGTCAGCAGCAATTAAATACCACCAAATGAAAGCTCTATTAGTGAGAAGAAAAGGAGGTAAAATTCATTTGGGTGGTAAGTTGCATGACCGAGCAATAAACCGCTAAAGTTGTGGAGTGCCGATTTGTAAAAAAGGGCCTGGTCTTTAGGGGGGTATAAACCTGTGGTCCTTAAGTGGTTAAATGGCTTGTATTAACTTTCTCTACATGATAAATGCAACTTACTGAAGTGAGACAACCCCTTTAAATGTAGGAGTATGCACTCTGCCACTCCTTCCATCTTTCTGGGGCTGCAGAGCATGGATTTCTCTGACAAGTCCCACAGAGATGAGTGGAGCAGCAGTGTGCATGTCTGACCTTCCACTCCATTAATTTAGGACAGCCCTGCAGGATACAGGGCCCGCATTATCATTACCAGGGGGTGTCCCCGTGGTAGAGCCCCCACCAATCTAACAGTTATCCCCTATCCTGTGTACAGGTGATAACGTGAAATTACCAGAATACCCCTTTAATTCACTTGTCTATGAAGTGTAGCCAATCACTACATATAATACAATAACTCTGTGCAGACTGTAGAAGTAGGCCTGATTCACATGACCGTGCTCAGTTCGGGAAACATGTGACTACAATAGACCCATGATCAGACAGGAGCTGATTGTATCATACATTAATATGATGCAGTCAGTTCAGGTCAGGGGAGCCACGGTCGGCGGGGGAAACGGCTGACATGCAGATGGTGATGGATCCGAAAGAAAACAAATCCGTCCCCCATTGACTTACAATGGTTTTAGAGACGGATCAGTCTTGGATATTATAAAGATAATACAACTGGATCTGTTCATAACTAATGGATGCAGACGGTTGTATTATCATGATAAAAGTGTTTTTACTGTTCCCTGCCGGATTCAGCAAAAACGCAAATGTGAAAGTAGCCAAAGATGTGCATGGCTGTATCTGTGACTGATCACCAGATGGCCTTTTTTCAACAGTTGTTCAGCCACCAACCTACTTCTATCTACCGTGTACGGGCACCTTAAACTGACGGTTGGCCAGAGTTAAAAGCATAGAAAGTGTGTGGATAGCTCACCACCCTCCTCAATACGGTAGGGGTGCTCTAGCCGAAAGACTGCTCACTCAGTCAGTCCAAGGAGTAAGCATAAATTAGAAAAAAACGGCTGGCACTCACTATGTGGTTGCACATCAAACAATTATTTATTGGTAATAAACCGCTAGTTCAACAATGGAATAATAGCAGCAATACATACATTTGCACATTAAAACATCATTGTTAAAAGAACCCCTAAAAAATAAATAATAAAATTCAATATATACTAAACTGGTTAGGTCGCAATATGCACCCAATAAAGATCTCTTGGAAAAGTGTGTTAGTCCTTTGCCTGTTTGGCGATGCGTATCCAATTCAATATAGCAGGGATACTGTCTCTTTAAATGAGAAAAAATGTAGCCAAGTCCACAAGCTGTGTTAGTTGCTGCTGGGGGATAAAATCTCCCTCTCTATGATTATCTTCAGCAGTTCTTGCATTAGTGGATGTTGTAGCCTTCAACAATTAGGCATATAACAGATTCACAGGGAAGTTATGGCTTACCCACATAGACGAATCTCCGGCCGTCTGATTCAGCCGCTTGTTCCACTGCTCGCTCTCACACTCCCCGCTCTCTGGCGTTTACCACGTGATGTACCAGAGATATCGCGGGATTTGGGAATTTCAGTCCGGTAGTCTTGGTCCGATACTCTTATGAGAGCTGCAGGTCAGATGAGGAAATGGAGCGCTCCACTTTGTAATAAATAGTTCAGATTTCATCTATCATATCCAGAAACTTGTTGTTGGCAGGGATATAACGCTAAACGCGTTTCGAGGACTTCAATCCTCTTCCTCAGTAGCCACTAATGCAAGAACTGCTGAAGATAATCATAGAGAGGGAGATTTTATCCCCCAGCAGCAACTAACACAGCTTGTGGACTTGGCTACATTTTTTCCTCATTTAAAGAGACAGTATCCCTGCTATATTGAATTGGATACGCATCGCCAAACAGGCAAAGGACTAACACACTTTTCCAAGAGATCTTTATTGGGTGCATATTGCGACCTAACCAGTTTAGTATATATTGAATTTTATTATTTATTTTTTAGGGGTTCTTTTAACAATGATGTTTTAATGTGCAAATGTATGTATTGCTGCTATTATTCCATTGTTGAACTAGCGGTTTATTACCAATAAATAATTGTTTGATGTGCAACCACATAGTGAGTGCCAGCCGTTTTTTTCTAATTCAGAGTTAAAAGCAACCTTTTGCATTATCCAAAGTTTGAGGCCCCTTCTTGGCTTTATTGGTTGATGGTATACCTACTAATGAGAGGGCTTTACATCATCTATATGCCGTTCCTGGAGATCTCTGCACCCTTAGAGAAGATAAAGAGATTATCTGGCATGCCAATGTAAAACTAAGTAACTGGTTTGTTTAACAACTAGCTGCTCCATACTAGTTATAGTGGTGATGAATGGAAGCATTGAGTACACCTAGAATGGCCACCATCACCAATCATCATGTCCTGAGGACCACAGAACAACAACTTCCACACCTAGCATTCCTGTCTCCATGTATGATCACTCCTACAACCAAGTCATTATTAACCCCCGCCACCACTTATTACATTATTACATAACTGGCACCACCGCAAAGAAAAAGGGGGTCAGTCACCACATCCCAATGCGCAGGGGCACGTTGCTGTGGCTGAAAGCAACACTGTAAAACAAAACATGCAATGCAACAGCTCTCTGCAAACCAAATAAAGTACAAAAATGCATAATAATTGCTAGTGCTATACTTGAAACTGCACAAACAGAGTGGGGATGGTGATTCTTATTAAAACTTAACTTTTAATTTATTCAATAGAATAAAGTCCCTAAATATTCATATTTGATACCCAAAAAAAAAAAAGAGTGCATGATGACACAAAAGATAGTAAATAAAGCGGTGCACGGCGGCACCTAAGATAACCGGTAGTCCTACCGTTTTGCTGGAGTCCTCCGGTTTCCGTGGATATTCAGTAGATGTAATATTACTGTGAAGAGAGCAGTTAAAGCTGGACAGGGGTATTGATGGGTTCTAGGTACCTAGACAGCCCTAATATATGGGTGCTAGCGTAGCCCTAGCGTCCTATTCACGGAGCACCCGTTCTAATAAGAACGACCCCGTCCGGAACCTTGCCCTTTTGCTAATTGGCCCTATTGTGCCCTAGTGTAGCTAATCCCTACACGCATGTTTTGTATCAGAACTCATCAGGGGAATATTGAGCACACACAGAGGGGCAATACAGTACAGTAACATATGGTGTTGGTATCCGTAAGTCAGTGATCAACACACACAGTTATAACAAAAATGGCACATTGATACCTTACAGGTGGTAGCCTCTGTTCCAGGCTCCACACATGTATCGGGGCGCAGTACGTGCCTAGCGATGAAGAGGCAGTGTTGAAAGGGCAGCCTAATGATAGTAGGATCCCTATTCATGAGCGCAGCGATGTATCTTGAGGCTGTGATGTAGCCTGCTTAAGGGAAATCCCCCACTCATATTTAAACAGAGTTTGGCCTCAAAGCGAGGCTTGAAGCGCAGCGCGGTGACGTCAGCGGGGCGGTCGGCATCATCGCGCATGCGCTGTCCATGCTGAAGGTAGACAGCACTGGTAAGATGCGGAATGATGCGGTCAGTTGCGAGCGCGTCATTATAGATGGCCGAGGATTGTGTCATCAGCCCGGGACACATTACATCCGGCGGCCATTGTTTAGTAGGTTGCCTAGTAACCGGGACATTTTATAGCGACCATCATTAAGGTACCGTCTATAGCAAAAGCGGTGCATGTTATAATGGCATTTTTTGCAGTAAGATGAAAGTAAAAGTATTCTGGTCAGTACAGTCCTTACATAGATACATAGATACATAGATACATATTTGTTCTCAAACTTTTGAGATATATCCTAACACATAACTTTTTTCTTTTTGATGGCAGATGGTACCACCAGCTCAGGGGCACCACGATGGGATGTTCTTGTGCACCATCCTACGCAAATTTGCTCCTGGGCTGGTGAGAAGCCAACAATGTCTTCAGTGACGCAATGTCGTCATGGACCGGGCCCATCGTGTTTGTATCAGCCTGCACAACCTTTGTGGGAAAACTGAATGACAATGATATGGGATTACGTTTCACATACGAGACGAATAAAAACACTTTACCCTTTCTGGATATTTTGATCCAGAGAAATAGTTCGGACGAATTGGCCACTACGATATACCGTAAACCGACATCAACAAATTCCGTCCTACATTGGAGCAGTAGCCACCCCTTACCTCTAAAGAGAGGAATACCACGTGGCCAGTATTTGCGTTTAAGACGCAACTGCTCCGACAAATCTGAAATCGTGAAACAGGCCGGGATCCTGAGGAATAGATTTCTCTCCAGAGGATACCCTGACTCAACATTAAGGTCAGCATATCAAATGGCTATATCATCAACACGAACCGAATTACTGGTACCCAGAACCAAACCCCCAGATACCAAACAGAAAATCCAGGTAATTGGTACCTTTAATGAAGCTGTCAGCCAAGTAAGAAACATCCTACAAAAGTATTGGTCCATCCTACTGATAGATCCAGATATTAAGGATCTTTGACTATCCACAGATCACCTTCAGGAGGTGAAACAGCCTCAAGGATTTGTTGGTGCACAGTCACCACAACCCAACTGTAAAAGGCTGCACCTGGCTTGATCGAAGGCCTTTAGGCCGTTTCAGGTGCATTGCATGTAGTACTATCCAAACAGGAAAATCATTTATCAGTGTCAACCTTCAAAGATCTTTTACAATTAAAGACTTTGTAAACTGCCGTACTAAGGGTGTTATCTACAGAATTACTTGCAAATGTCCTATGGAATACATAGGCAAAACAAAGAGAGAATTGCGCAGACGCATTGGAAATCACCTGCGAGACATTACCAATAGAAGAGATACAGCTGTATCTCGTCATGTACAGGAGTACCATCATGGGGACCCGCGGAGTATTAAGGTCATGGGTATTGAGGTGATCACCCCCCCTTTGCGGGGAGGTGACTGGGACCGCATACTTTTACAACATGAAGCCCGCTGGATCCATACCTTGCGTACTGTAGCCCCCCTCTAAATGAACAACTCTGCTTTGGTTGTTTCATCTGACAACCATAGCATAAGATAAGGATCCTAGGATCCATATAAACAAATCTGCTTTGGTTGCCCCCTTGACAACCATAGCAAAAGACAATAATGGATGTCAATCCCTGTCTCTTATATCTGACAGGTTCATTCATCCTAATATGAAAATTTCACTTATTATGTGTTATTTCCTATGTATCTATGTAAGGACTGTACTGACCAGAATACTTTTACTTTCATCTTACTGCAAAAAATGCCATTATAACATGCACCGCATTTGCTATAGACGGTGCCTTAATGATGGTCGCTATAAAATGTCCCGGTTACTAGGCAACCTACTAAACAATGGCCGCTGGATGTAATGTGTCCCGGGCTGATGACACAATCCTCGGCCATCTGCAATGACACGCTCGCAACTGACCGCGTCATTCCGCATCTTACCAGTGCTGTCTACCTTCAGCATGGACAGCGCATGCGCGATGATGCCGACCGCCCCGCTGACGTCACCGCGCTGCGCTTCAAGCCTCGCTTTGAGGCCAAACTCTGTTTAAATATGAGCGGGCGATTTCCTTTAAGCAGGCTACATCACAGCCTCAAGATACATCGCTGCGCTCATGAATAGGGATCCTACTATCATTAGGCTGCCCTTTCAACACTGCCTCTTCATCGCTAGGCACGTACTGCACCCCGATACATGTGTGGAGCCTGGAACAGAGGCTACCACCTGTAAGGTATCAATGTGCCATTTTTGTTATAACTGTGTGTGTTGATCACTGACTTACGGATACCAACACCATATGTTACTGTACTGTATTGCCCCTCTGTGTGTGCTCAATATTCCCCTGATGAGTTCTGATACAAAACATGCGTGTAGGGATTAGCTACACTAGGGCACAATAGGGCCAATTAGCAAAAGGGCAAGGTTCCGGACGGGGTCGTTCTTATTAGAACGGGTGCTCCGTGAATAGGACGCTAGGGCTACGCTAGCACCCATATATTAGGGCTGTCTAGGTACCTAGAACCCATCAATACCCCTGTCCAGCTTTAACTACTCTCTTCACAGTAATATTACATCTACTGAATATCCACGGAAACCGGAGGACTCCAGCAAAACGGTAGGACTACTGGTTATCTTAGGTGCCGCCGTGCACCGCTTTATTTACTATCTTTTGTGTCATCATGCACTCTTTTTTTTTTTGGGTATCAAATATGAATATTTAGGGACTTTATTCTATCGAATGAATTAAAAGTTAAGTTTTAATAAGAATCACTCTGTGTAATTTAAAGTATAGGTGATTAAGTCTTCAATTAACATATAGCTTCCCCTTAGTTATGCTTGAAACTGGCACCACATATGCTTGGTTATTAAAAGCATATTCAGTGATCACATCAAGTGAAGTTTACTCTTTGATCCTTCTGCTGATTATGGTGATGTTTCACTTTTCATGGTAAACCTGGATAATTAGACCATTCAGTCTCATAAAAAATAAAAAAATCAGGAAACGGGAAATTAATAAAAAAAAATATGAAAGAACACAACAATTTGTCAGTCTGTAAGGATGCCTGCAAAGTCCAGAAACAAACAGCCATTCAGCAATCTGGCAGAGAAACGGGTTGTTCCTCCCCTTGATTCTTCCTGTTTGTCTGGAGCATAAGAAAGAGTAGGGTTTCGTTAAAGGGGCGGAGCTTAGCCATGCCTTGCCATCTCTCTATTTGTTCCTGATTTAATAGAGGGCAGTGCGGTGACTTGTGACCGTGTGAAATTAAGATTGTAAATGTCACGGTACCAGTCACACCAAATGAGAAAAATGGGATACTGATCAAGATGGATCCAGCATGAAACACAATGTAAGTCAATGGCGCCGGATCCGTTTTCTCAGACACAAAATCCATCCGGATCTAGTGCCCATTGACTTACAATGGTTTTAATGCCGGATCCATCTTGGTCATTTTAGAGATAATACAACCGGATCAATTCATAACGGATGCAGCCGTTGTTTTATCCTAACTGAAGTGTTTTTGCTGATCCCTGCCAGATCCATCAAAAACGCAGATGGGAAAGTAGCCTTAGATGCAATGTTGTATTGTACAATTACAAGTCGCAATGTTTATGTAGCCTAAGGTAGAATTTTTCTTAGTTCCTAAGATTTTTCTCTTCCTCCTTGAATTACATTAGATGTGGAACACAATTTAAGAAGAGAAGGATATCCCGGTTAGTCAAACTATTAGGCCTCCTTCACATGAGCAAGATGGAATCTGTCAGGGTCTGTTCAGTAATAAAACGAATGGTTTTTCATGTAAGTTAAATCAGTTGAATCAGCTTTGTCTGTGACTGTGTTCAGTGTTTCTGTATTGTATCCATTTTGCAGAATAAGGCCTCTTTTGCGTTTCTGTTCCTTTTATGCGGATTCCGTTTGCGGTCCATATGCGGAACCAATTATTTCAACGGTTCCGCAAAAAAAAAGGGAATGTACTCCGTATGCATTCCATTTCCATATGTCTGTATTACCGTTCCACTGAAAGATAGAACTTGTCCTATTATTGCCCACAAATAACGATCCGTGGCTCCATTCAAGTCAATGGTTCTGAAAAAAAAAAACGGAATGCATACAGAATACATCCGTTTTTTCGGATCCATGACCACTTTGCCCATGTGTATACTGTTAAAACATATTACTGTACATTACATTAATGATTACAAATTTCATGTTTCTGTTTCCGATCCGCAAACAACAGATCGCATACGGAAACCATACGGAGATTTTTTGCGGAACTACGGAACGTAAACGGAACGTAAATAAAAAACTGAACAACGGATCCGTTAAATACTGAAAAAGCCATATGGTCGTGTGCAAGAGGCCTAACACTCGGCATTTCCCAGCAACTATCAGTGAAGAATAACTGAAGAATAACACTCAGCATCTCCCAGTAACTATCAGTGAAGAACATTCTGTGTCCAAATGCTGTCCGTGTGCTCTCAGAACACATCTGCATGATAGACTCGCTCATGTCAAAGTAGCCTTACGGCAGCTTCAAGTTCCCTACTTGGAAGTTTTGTCCATTTAGCATACATTTAAACATATTTTTTAGCATGTTTCAATAGTTGAACAGCCCTGTTATACAAAGGGTTGCATAAACGTTCCTAGATAGGATTAGATCATACACATCTTCCCACTCAACAGACTGATCCATTCAGGAAATATTTGTCAAGACCACACCTAAAGATGGATCAACTCGATTCCGGACTGGGGTATGCAGTATTAAAGAGGAGAAAAATGTAACCTAGCTGAGTGTGAGAGTTATTCTATTTCATTAGCTTATATGCTTATATAGTGCCATTCCTCACCTTCATCTGTGTATCTTAATAAAATAGGTTGTCTATACAAATTCATTAAAGGGGTTACCCCACAAAAAATATTCTATAGTTTGCAAACCAGCACCTGGATCTGATAGTTTTGTAATTGCATGTAAAAATGTATTATAACTACCGGGTTATTCAATGAAACCTATCTATACAGCGCCACCTGCTGTTTGCTCTTTTTCTAATTTCTCTGTCCTTCTCACTGAGATTGGGGCACATGCTCAGTTCCATACTTCAACTGCCACTAGGTGCGGCAGAAGTAACACACCCCTGAGAAAGGACACCCCCCTCGGCTGACATTTTGAAATAATAATAATTGGAATGGGCAGATCTCTGGTTCTAGCTTTGTTAGAAAGTGGTTGTTATGTACTATATGATGTCTGATTTTCATTTTTTACATTATTTATGGGATAACCCCTTTAAAGGCTGCTTCCTTTGTCTAGTCCCCTTAGGGTTCCGCCGCTGATCAGCTGTTCGAGAAGGCACCGATGCTCCTGTGAGCGAGGCTGCCTTCTCCCTGCTCACCAAGCACAGCGCCGTACATGGTACCATATATTGGCTCTGCTTGGTGTCAAGCTCAACCAAATTCACTTGAATGGGCCTGAGCTGCTCCGAGGCCACGTGATCAATGAACGTGTTGTCACTGGCCTAGGAAAAGCTGAGAGAGCAGCTGATAGGTGGGGGTCTCAGGTGTCGGAGCTCCACCGATCCAATACTGATCTCGGTAAACCTCTTTAAGGAAGTCCACCACTAATTTTTCTGTGTATCTATGACAAAATCCACAAAGAATCCCATGCAGATTTGCTGTGGATTTCATCCTATGCCTTGTAAAGAATGAGATCTGTGGTCAAATCTATAAAATAAATTGGCAGGCTGTGAATTTTATTCCCAGAGCATGTGGATTAGATTTGGTAAGGGATGTGTTCACATCTCATGAGTGTCATTGTCAGAGGCGTACAGTATGCCATGATTATTCCTCTGATGGAAGTCAACATATGTTTAAAAAAAAGTATGCAGCGCAATATTTTTTGCAGTCTGCTGTGCTTTCCTATAGAGTTAAAAGGCATGCCAATGCATACCAACCTGATGAAACTCCACTGGGAACACTGGGAGAATGGGGGCTTCTGGATAGGCTTCATATATACACCCACCATGTACGACAAACGTGTTCACATGGAACATGGAGAAATCTAAATAAGCAAGATACACAGGGGCAGATTAGTAATCCTGTCTATTTTTTAGAGGGTGTAAACTTAGACTAGACAGTGTAAAAATGCGCCAGATTTATTACCGTGACTGATGCTGGTTGAGGTTGACTTGGTGCATCTTTAGACTGTCCAGTCTAACTGTATACCACCTATTAGTTGCCTAACTTTACAGCAGAGTCCTGCAGAAAATGTTTGGTGATTTTTGGGCGCACATTGTTTCACCCTATGCCAGAACCCTTTTCTAACAGGGCACTTCACCCTTCTTGCTAGACACATCTAACAAGTCAAAAATGATCTGAAACATTTAATAAATGTGCTGCTAAGCTTATGCCAGTGTTTTGGCACAAATGTTAAAGGGCTTCTGTCACCCCACTAAAGTCATATTTTTTTTTTGGGCTAGTTAAATTACTTATATTGCGATATATGAAAATATAATGGTCTTACTTACTTTGATTCAGCAGTTTCTTCTAAAAACGAAGTTTTATAATATGTAAATTAGGTCTCTACCAGCAAGTAGGGCGGCTACTTGCTGGTAGCAGCTGCAGAAAACCGCCCCCTCGTCGTGTTGATTGACAGGGCCAGACGGGATCTCCTCCTCCGGCCAGCCCTGTCGGCATTTCAAAAATCGCGCGCCTGTGTTGATTCGGCGCAGGCGCTCTGAGATGAGGAGGCTCGCCTCCTCAGAACTCCCTCAGTGCGCCTGCGCCGATGACGTCTTCTATTTCGGTGATGTCATCGGCGCAGGCGCACTGAGGCTGTTTTTATAAATGTATGTTTTAATGTAACTGTGAAGCACTTTGGGCAACAACATTGCAATTAAATGTGCTATATAAATAAATAAAAGTTGAAATGCATTTCTCACTCTATCAAGCTTGCCATGTGCACTTTTAAAATTTGATCAATCAATTGGTTAGTGTAATGTTTACCATCTTTACTCACTCCAAACACAGTTACTCTGCCCACTCCATAAAGTTACTCTGCCCAGTCCAACTCCAGCCACTCCAACCACACAACAGTTACTCAAGCCACTCCACCAAGTTACTCCACCCACTCCAGTTGTAGACCACTGGTGGAGGCAAGAACACTTCACACAATTTCCCCAGAAATTGTAGCCTTTCTAGTTTCTCCTCTACCTCTCCCCTATGCCAGTGATGGGCAAACTGCGGCTCTCCAGCTGTTGTAAAACTACAAATCCCATCATGCCCTGCTGTAGGCTGATAGCTGTAGGAAGACTGGGCATACTGGGAGTTGTAGTTTTACAACAGCTGGAGAGCCGCAGTTTGCCCATCCCTGCCCTATGCCAATAACTTCACTGGATATACATTGCCAATGTATTCAGTTCAAGATATATATAAACAACCTGTCCACTCACTGTACATCTCCTAATACTCAGCTATCTCTTCACATGTAGGCTTCAATCCCCCCAAAACCTCCTTCTTTGCTGTTCTCTTGCTCTTCACAATCATTTCCTCACATGCTATCCCAACACATCAGACTCTTTGCACTTTCCAAACCATCAAAAACAACCTGAGAAACCACCTTTTCAAGAAAGCCCACAACATACAGTGCCCATGCCTCATCTACTATCTCCAACCTTTGTAGATTGTAAGAGATTCTAAGACGACAAATTCTAAGGGTGAGAATATAGAGAAGTATTTGAACATTTTGGACAGAGTGAGTATTTTTTTTTATCCCCGGAAAACCCCTTTACGCAGAAGAAATGTCATGTGCTCTATGACTGGGAACAGAATCTGCTTTGTGATAGAGAGCGGTAACTGGGAGCACAGACTGGCTCCAGCTATCTATCTCATGAGAAATTCTTGAGGAACCAGACACACACCCAGTGTACAGTAAAACGACTGAATTTACATTTTTCTTCTAAACTCTTCTGTGCAGCTATGCAGAACTTTGTATTATGCCCAGATGACTGTAACCTTTTTTATGTTCTGCAACATTAATCCTACATTTTGAACTACTGCAGATACAGAGGGGTTAATATAATAGTACTGTATAATGAATGCATTTTCACATCTTTGGTCTTCCTATAATTTCTTAATTGGAAGGCTCCAAGTCACTTTGCATGTTGTGACAGGGCATAAGTAGAAACTCTGTTTCATTAGCACATGGGAGTGTACTACAGCTACTTAGCCCATTACACACTGCCAATCTGATGAGACTGTGTTCTCCACGGTTCACAGGTACACTGACAGCCATGACTGGAGAGAAGAGTATGGCTCAGTGGTTAGTACTGGGGCCTAGATTTGAATCCGACCAAGGACAATATCTGCACGGAGTTTGTATGCTGCTTAGGACAATGCTACATATAATAGCAGCGGCGACTGCTGGAGGGAACGCTTCCAGCATCGGAATCTCTAATACACCTTTTAGATTGTGAGCTCCATAGGGGCAGTGTGAATATGGCAGCCCTATATGTGAGTAAAATAAATAGTACTGTCAATGAAACCAGCATACTGCCTGAACATGTCATATCAGGTATCATTAGCATACAGCAGGAAAAGAAGAGAAGGAAACATTCAGTATAATCCCGGGCGATGGGAAACATTGTTATCACACAGAAAATGATTACAGGAAGACCAAAGATATGGTGTTTTTATATTGACTACATTTGTAACACATGGAAAGGAAAACTCTAGTACAGGAATCAGCAAGCACACTTGCTCGGCTGTTCTCAGAACTCCAATAGAAGTGAATGGAATATGATGGAAGCTATACAGTTGGAGTGCCATAGGTTGCAGACCCCTGCTCTAGTACACAAATAAGATAACACGTCTATCAATTAGTCCTTCAGTATCACTAATGAATAAATGATTAGGTGTGGAGTTTGCTGAGCAGCATCAAAATATATTATAGGAAAAAAAAGTGTTGGGACATGCCTCTGCAAAATTCGGGTGTTTTATTCAGTGCCATTGCCACAGGTGTATAAAATCCAGCCTCCAGCCATGCAGTCTGCCCTTACAAGCATTTGTGAAAGAATGGGTCCTTTAAAAGAGATCACTGATACATCTGGCCGCATCCTGGCAAATATTTCAGAACAGCCTGCCAGATACATCTACCAGCGTTTGTGTGAAGCTAGCCTAAGGCCTCTTTCACACGGGCGTCATGGATTTGGGCCCGTGTGCACGACTTTTCCGCGCGAGTGCAAAACATTTTAATGCGTTTTGCACGCGCGTGAGAAAAATCGGCATGTTTGGTACCCAAACCCGGACTTCTTCACAGAAGTTCGGGCTTGGGATCGGTGTTGTGTAGATTTTATTATTTCCCCTTATAACATGGTTATAAGGGGAAATAATAGCATTCTTAATACAGAATGCATAGTACAATAGGGCTGGAGGGGTTAAAAAAAAACAAAACATTTTTAACTCACCTCTCTTCTGTCTTCTTCTTTCTTCTTCTTTGAGGAAAAGGACATGTGGTGACGTCACTGTGCTCATCACATGGTCTGTCACATGATCTATCACCATGGTGATGGATCAAGTCATGGATCATGTGATGAGCGCAGTGATGTCACCACAGGTCCTTTTCCTCCTGGACAGCAAAGAAGAAGACAGAAGAGAAGTGCGAACAAGTGGATGAGGTGAGTTAAATTATTTTTAAAAAAATTTAACCCCTCCAGCGCTATTGTACTAAGCAATCTGTATTAAGAATGCTATTATTTTCCCTTATAACCATGTTATAAGGGAAAATAATAATTATCGGGTCCCCATCCCAATCATCTCCTAGCAACAATGCGTGAAAATCGCACCACATACGCACTTGATTGCGGTTGCTTGCGATTTTCACGCAGCCCCATTCACTTCTATGAGGCCTACGTTGCGTGAAAAACGCACAAAATAGAACATGCTGCGATTCTCATGCAACGCACAAGTGATGCGTGAAAATCAACGCTCATGTGCACAGCCCCATAGAAATGAATGGGTCCGGATTCAGTGCGGGTGCAATGCGTTCACCTCACGCATTGCACCCGCGCAGAAATCTCGCCCGTGTGAAAGAGGCTTAAGACATTTTGGATAATTGTGTGCTTCCAAATTGGTGGGAACAGTTTGGAGAAGACATATTTTCTTCCAGCATGACTTTGCCCCACTGCACAATGCAAGGTCCACAAAGGGTTGGTCGAGTGAGTTTGGTCTGGAACAACTTGACTAAGACGAACTAGAATGGAGATTGTGAGCCAGGCCCTCTTGCCCAACATCAGTGTTTGACAAATGTTCTTCTGGATGAATGGGCCAAAATCCCCACAGACACACTCCAAAATGTTGTAGAAAGCCTTCCTAGAACAGTGGAAGCTGTTTTAGCTGCAAAGATTGGGGGGGGGGGGGGGGGTTTTCTATAACTCCACCAAAGAACTACGGTACCAAGGAATAATCGCAGTGTTAGATACAACTGATGTTCCCAATATACATGTGGCTGGCATTCCTGACAGTAAAAGTAACCGGGAACGCAGCACAGAAGTGTGACAGAGGTTCTCCATCTCAGTAACATCAGAGCAAGGGCTGGAGGATGACATGGATGACTCTTTCCACTCATATGCTGTCAGCTCTGTGTCAATCCAGATTTGAAATGTTTGACAGTCCTGTTACTAAGGATAAACTATCTTCTCAGACTGGTTGTCAGGCATCACATCCCCATCAATCAGCCTGTGTCAGGTTACTAAGGTGTTCACCTCAACATGAAAAGGAGCATGTATGGCCTATAAGTCGCCTCACTCCAATTAAGGCGCTCTATCCCCAAGGAGAGACCCCTAAAATCTCAACATGAAACTGGCACTTTCTGAGGGCAATAAAAGAGCAAAACATTGCATTAGGAGAGAGAGAAGAGCACAGTTTAAAGGGGTACTCCCATCTCAGATATTGATGTGGGTCCCACCTCTGGAATCTGCTCCTATCACCAGAATAGGACCCAGAAGTGAAGAAGAGTGCACTGCGGCCGCTATCCATTCTCCGCTATCCATTCTCCGCTATCAGTCCCATAGCAGTGAATGAAGAGGTGGCTGTGGTCACTTTGGTGGGCCTGTTCAGGAGACAGGAGCAGGTCCCAGAAGTGGGACCCACACCTATCTGACACTAATGGCATATCCTAGCAGTATGCCATCAGTGTCTGAGATCGGTATAACAATTAAAAAAGTTGTCCAGCAAGAACAACAGAGCGGTCTAGCCATAATAACTGGCCACACACTGTACTGTTAAATGGCGCTAATACAAGAGAACAGGCAAACACGTAATACACAGTGATGATGACTCTGCCAGAGCAGCTCCCGGTTCTCCCTAATGGAGGACCTAATCATGGGACTCCCTGTGACTTCTGTGAGTGTACATATATATATATATATATATGTATGTATAGGGGTTGTACATTATATAAATATAGTAGAATAAGAGAGTAACGTGAAGTATTCTTCACCAAAGAGCAAAATGACAAGTGAACGCGCTATACAACTTGTACACGAGCACGGTTAGTACGGAGACAACCACTGCACCCAGACACTGGAACCATACCTATGGACTCCACCACACTCCCTACTGGTGGGGCCGTATTGCAAGCTCTAGAGGGAGGCAGTAACGTTCTGAAGTAGAAAGGTGCGGGAGGCTACACCGCACACAGTCTCTGTATATATACAGTATGTATCTGTGAGTACACAGCAGTGTATGTGTATATACAGAATGTATCTGTATGTGCTGTATGTATATCTGTGAGTACACAGCAGTGTGTGTGTGTGTGTATATATACAGTATGTATCTGTGAGTGCACAGCAGTGTATGTGTATATACAGAATGTATCTGTATGTGCTGTATGTATATCTGTGAGTACACAGCAGTGTGTGTGTGTATATATACAGTATGTATCTGTGAGTGCACAGCAGTGTGTGTGTGTATATATACAGTATGTATCTGTGAGTACACAGCAGTGTGTGTGTATATATACAGTATGTATCTGTGAGTGCACAGCAGTGTGTGTGTGTATATATACAGTATGTATCTGTGAGTGCACAGCAGTGTGTGTGTATATGTACAGTATGTATCTGTGAGTACACAGCAGTGTGTGTATATATACAGTATGTATCTGTGAGTACACAGCAGTGTATGTGTAAATGTACAGTATGTATCTGTATGTGCTGTATGTATATGTGTGAGTACACAGCAGTGTGTGTGTATATATACAGTATATATATGTGAGTACACAGCAGTCTGTGTGTATATGTACAGTGTGTATCCGTGAGTACACAGCAGTGTATGTGTATATGTACAGTATATATCTGTGAGTACACAGCAGTGTATGCGTATATGTACAGTATGTATATCTGTGAGTACACAGCAGTGTGTGTATATGTACAGTATGTACCTGTGAGTACACAGCAGTGTATGTGTATATATACAGTATGTATCTGTATGTATATCTGTGAGTACACAGCAGTGTATGTGTATATATACAGTATGTATCTGTATGTATATCTGTTAGTACACAGCAGTGTATGTGTATATATATACAGTATATATCTGTGAGTACACAGCAGTGTGTGTATATATACAGTATATATATGTGAGTACACAGCAGTGTGTGTATATATACAGTATGTATCTGTGAGTACACAGCAGTGTATGTGTATATGTACAGTATGTATCTGTGAGTACACAGCAGTGTATGTGTATATGTACAGTATGTATCTGTATGTATATCTGTGAGTACAGAGCAGTGTGTGTGTGTGTATATATACAGTATGTATATCTGTGAGTACACAGCAGTGTGTGTATATATACAGTATGTATATCTGTGAGTACACAGCAGTGTGTGTGTATATATACAGTATGTATATGTGAGTACACAGCAGTGTATGTGTATATATACAGTATGTATATCTGTGAGTACACAGCAGTGTATGTGTATATATACAGTATATATCTGTGAGTACACAGCAGTGTGTGTATATATACAGTATATATATATGTGAGTACACAGCATTGTATGTGTATATATACAGTATGTATATCTGTGAGTACACAGCAGTGTGTGTGTATATATACTGTATGTATATCTGTGAGTACACAGCATTGTATGTGTATATATACAGTATGTATATCTGTGAGTACACAGCAGTGTGTGTGTATATATACAGTATGTATATCTGTGAGTACACAGCAGTGTATGTGTATATGTACAGTATGTATATCTGTGAGTACACAGCAGTGTGTGTATATATACAGTATGTATATCTGTGAGTACACAGCAGTGTATGTGTATATATACAGTATGTATATATGTGAGTACACAGCAGTGTGTGTGTATATATACAGTATATATATGTGAGTACACAGCAGTGTATGTGTATATATACAGTATGTATATCTGAGTACACAGCAGTGTGTGTATAGTTACAGTATGTATATCTGTGAGTACAGAGCAGTGTGTGTGTATATATACAGTATGTATATCTGTGAGTACACAGCAGTGTATGTGTATATATACAGTATGTATATCTGTGAGTACACAGCAGTGTGTGTGTATATACAGTATGTATATCTGTGAGTACACAGCAGTGTGTGTGTATATATACAGTATGTATATCTGTGAGTACACAGCAGTGTATGTGTATATATACAGTATGTATATCTGTGAGTACACAGCAGTGTGTGTGTATAGTTACAGTATGTATATCTGTGAGTACACAGCAGTGTGTGTGTGTATATACAGTATGTATATCTGTGAGTACACAGCAGTGTGTGTGTATATACAGTATGTATATCTGTGAGTACACAGCAGTGTGTGTGTATATACAGTATGTATATCTGTGAGTACACAGCAGTGTGTGTGTGTATATACAGTATGTATATCTGTGAGTACACAGCAGTGTGTGTGTATATATACAGTATGTATATCTGTGAGTACACAGCAGTGTATGTGTATATATACAGTATGTATATCTGTGAGTACACAGCAGTGTGTGTGTATATATACAGTATATATATGTGAGTACACAGCAGTGTATGTGTATATATACAGTATGTATATCTGAGTACACAGCAGTGTGTGTATAGTTACAGTATGTATATCTGTGAGTACACAGCAGTGTGTGTGTATATACAGTATGTATATCTGTGAGTACACAGCAGTGTGTGTGTATATATACAGTATGTATATCTGTGAGTACACAGCAGTGTATGTGTATATATACAGTATGTATATCTGTGAGTACACAGCAGTGTGTGTGTATATACAGTATGTATATCTGTGAGTACACAGCAGTGTGTGTGTATATATACAGTATGTATATCTGTGAGTACACAGCAGTGTATGTGTATATATACAGTATGTATATCTGTGAGTACACAGCAGTGTGTGTGTATAGTTACAGTATGTATATCTGTGAGTACACAGCAGTGTGTGTGTGTATATACAGTATGTATATCTGTGAGTACACAGCAGTGTGTGTGTATATACAGTATGTATATCTGTGAGTACACAGCAGTGTGTGTGTATATACAGTATGTATATCTGTGAGTACACAGCAGTGTGTGTGTATATACAGTATGTATATCTGTGAGTACACAGCAGTGTGTGTGTGTATATACAGTATGTATATCTGTGAGTACACAGCAGTGTGTGTGTATATATACAGTATGTATATCTGTGAGTACACAGCAGTGTGTGTGTGTGTGTGTGTGTGCACTGCAGTTTCCTCAGACTTGTCACTTACAGGTCACAGGACTGTGCTCATCCTCCGGCAGGACAGGGGCTCCTGGCTCTATATCCCTCGGGCTCCCCAGTGTAAATCCCAGTAGTGTCCAGAGGAGTAGAAAGTGGCGGGTGATGAGACGGGTGACCCCGGCTCCCGGGCTCCGGTAACTTTCTGCGGGGCACACAAGTCTGGAGAACTGGGACACCCTCCACTTCCACCTATCAGCGCCGGAGCCCGGCCTCGTCCACAGGGCGGGGCCTCATAAATGTCACATTGTTACAGCAGCCGAACCAGTTCAGCGCGTCTCCGGGGCCGAGTGCGCGGCGCTACCGGCAGGGGGCAGCAAACAGACCAAACTTTCCCAGGAGTTCAAGGTCCCGTCCGTCTGCCCGGGTGAGATTGGTGTGTGCGGTACCACCCTGCCACTCACGTTACTATTACCCAGCTCGCCTATACTGTCACATGTCTTTTCTTTCCTAAGATGGTTTTTAGTTGCCAGGTTGGAAATGTTGGCAATGGTGTCATCTTATGGTGAAGCTGGAGGGATCGCATGTCCAATGGTCTGTATAGATCCCTCCCAGAGTTAGGGTTCATACGTGTTTCTGGAGGTGTATCCGTTATTTTTCATTGATGAAACGTTGCCAGTAGATACTGACATTTCTTTTTCAGTAGGAAGCAGTGCTTTAAGTGGGCCAAAAGAGGTGCCGGTACTCTATTAGGCGCCGGTGCTCCCCCCCCCCTGCACATCAGACCCCCCCATCACACACATATATATTAGTTCCTCTATGTACCAGTACAGTACCCCCCCCACCACCGCACATTCGTTCCTCTCTGTACCAGTACCCCCCTGCACATCAGACCCCCCCTCCCACTCATCACACACACACACATTAATTCCTCTCTGTACCAGTACCCCCCTGCCAGGGGGGTACTGGTACAGAGAGGAATTAATGTGTGTGTGTGTGTGTGATGAGGGGGGGGTCTGATGTGCAGGGGGGTACTGGTACAGAGAGGAACGAATGTGCGGTGGTGGGGGGGGGGGGTCCTGGTACATAGAGGAACTAATATATATGTGTGTGATGGGGGGGTCTGATGTGCAGGGGCCCCCTACACATCAGACCCACCCATCAGACACATATATATTAGTTCCTCTATGTACCAGTACCCCCCCCACCACCACCGCACATTCGTTCCTCTCTGTACCAGTACCCCCCTGCACATCAGACCCCCCCCCCCCCCTCATCACACACATTAATTCCTCTCTGTACCAGTACCCCCCTGCCAGGGGGGGGGGGGGGTACTGGTACAGAGAGGAACTAATGTGTGTGGGGGGAGGGGGGGTGCCTGTCACTCACCAGTACTCTTCAGAAGTTGGATTCCAAAGCAAAGTCGATGTTCTTTGCTGCACCGTCCGACTCCTGACTCCAAGGAGGACCAGTCACTGGTCGCCGCACTGATCGCTCCTCAGTCACAGGCGCGCGGGAAGGAGTTGACGTCACCTAACGTGAGGTCAACTCCCTGCCTGCGCCAGCCTGAGCCGTACTCTGCAACGACCCGCCCCCCTCCACTAGCTGCCCAGCCAACGACATTAGGGAGGAGATACTGCCAGCTCTCCGCTGCGCTCCGGTACCGGAAACCCACGTACTGGGCGCACGGAGAGGTGCTGGTACTCTCCAGGGCAATTTTTGGAAGTGGCGGTACTGAGTACCGCCGCGTTCCGGCCCACTTCAAGCACTGGTAGGAAGCATATTCCACAGGATAGGTACCGATTTAAGCCCATAGAAGTCAATAGGTTGAATTTTAAAATGCATTTTCCATGTCTGTATGTACCACACGTGTGTAACCTGTTCATTTATTTTAAATGCATATTTCACAAACATTACAAAAACAGCATCAAATAGTTAAAAAGGACCTTTCACCGCTCCTGACATGTCTGTTTTCATAGCTTTATGCATTCCCCGTGTAATAACAATTCTGGAGCATCTATTCTTATGTCTGTACGTTGTGCCATTTCTTTATTATTCCTACTAGAAGTTATGACTGAATTGCTAGCAGTCTGCAGTGAGGGTACAGATGGGAGGTAACATGTTGGGGGGGAGTTGGGCTGAGGGGAGCGGGCACAGGCAGAAGTCAGCTCAACTAAATCCTGCTAGAGCACACTGGTACAGGGCACCGATGGAGAGGGAAACATAATGGGGCAGATTTATTATTGCACATGTGCCTGAATTCCAGCACAAAGACCATATGCCACAGTAAGCCGCCTGCTCACCAGTGCGGATGATCGCGCAAAAGATCCGTACGAGTTTCCATACAGATTCATGTGTCTTTCCACAGAACTAAATGGAGCAGACCTTGTGGAGTGTGCTCTCCATTGATCTGTGTGGGACTTCTGAAAATAACCGAGCATGCCGCACTCCCACAGAAATGAATGGAGGGCAGCCGCGCATGTGCTTGCGATCCTGATCCTATTCACTTCAGGAGCTCTATTGTGGAGATATCCTAGATATATGCCACCAATGTTGGACGTGAGACAACCCCTTTAACAGGTGGAATAAAACTCATAGTAGACAGTCTGAGGGTAAATTCACACAAGGGATTGTGTCTGTGACAAAATCCACCACGTATTGAAGGGCAGAAACCGCAGCGTTTTATGCCGTGGATTTTCATTTTGTATGGTGCGGAATGGAGCTAAACCGTTATCAAGCTCCAGCTGGGAAATTGCGAGGGGTCTGTGCAGTAAGCGGGACAAGAATGGAACTGTACATTATTGGGCTTGTCTGGAAAACTATGCAGCAAAAATCTTCAGCTGCATGAACCGTGGTGCGGCCTCCCATTGAAAACAATGGGACGCGGTTTCATTGCAGATTCAGCCCGGTATTGGGCACTGAATCTGCTCGGAAATCCGCGTCCAAAAAACTCCTTATGAACATACCTTAAAAGTGTACCAGATTTATCATCCAGCATCAGCCACTGTGATAAATCTGGCACAGTTTAAATGGGTTTTCCAGGATTACTGTTCTGCCCAGCCGAGTTTGAGAATCGTTACAGTTCACGTCTGCCTCAGTTTTGGTATTTCTGTAGTGATTAGTGTGGTTATAGCACCATCTAGTGGTGTTAAGTTGTAGTACACTTTGTTTTTCTGTTACAAAGAATATTGCATTGTGGGTGGTGCACTGCTGCATTGTGGGAGTGCAAAGCATCCTGGGAGAGAGAAGTCTCCAGTCTTCAGGACACATCAGCAGAGCTGTCCTTTTGCATATCATCTTCTTAAACTCCACCATTCTTGTAAAATCATATCTGGTGAGAGAGCTACCTTCATTTCAGGGATATTGTGTGTTGCAGAGCTGTTAAGCTAGTTGTTATTACTGTTAGCTAGCCATGCAATCTTATGTACAGGCAGCCATTTTTCCATGTGCTTCAGACTTAGGCAAGTGTTACAGTACATGCTATTCTATACATTATACTTATACATGTTATTTGTATTCTTGTAGTTTTATCAAACAATCCTGTTTTGTTAATCAACAATCCTGTTTACCAATAAACAAGTTAGACTACAAAGAACAGTTCTCTTATTTGGAAGACAGGAATGGTTTATGCTGAATGTCAGACTGCACACTGTGTGAATGTGTAAGAAGACAGAACAATTACTATGTTTTTGTCAGTTATGCACATCTTCCCCATTTTTTTTTTGGACCCTCCTGACCTGTTTTCACTCTGGTTGTTTCCATCCTGTATGCAGGGGCGGGCTTGGCATTTCTGGGGCTCCAAGCAAAATATCTCAGGGCCCTAATTAGGACACGAAAACATAGAAACACTATTCCCAGTGGCAGTTCCCTATCTGTCCACAACTATATCAAAGTCCTTAGGACGCAGATACAGTTGAAAGTTGTGTCCAGGGATGATTCCGCCTCTTCTGCTGCTTGAGGTAAAAATTGAAATGGACCACCCCTGTGCCAAATTCTCAATCCAACCCCTCTCCTTCAGCCCTACTGCTAAAGGCGTATTTAAAATGTACATTACATACAGCACTACACATGCATTGAAGTCTCCTCTGCTGTAGACGTTAATTTTCCTAATCTTCTCCATTCGTACCAGACCGCCATGACAAATTATGTATTTATAATTCCCCCCCTCTGTAATACCCCCAGTAGTGCCCACTGTATTATTATCATTTCCTTCAGCAATGCCCTTGTATTCATAATGCCCTCCTTATGATCATATCCTCCAGTAGTGTCCCCTGTAAATATAATGCCCTCCTCTGTACTGCCCCCAGTAGTGCCCCCTATATTATAATGTCCTCCAGTAGTGTCCCCTGTAATTATAATGCCCCCCTCTTTACTTCCCCCAGTGGTGCCCCCTATATTATGATAATGTCCTCCAGTAGTGTCCCCTGTAATTATGGTATAATGCCCTCCTCTGTACTGCCCCCAGTGGTGCCCCCTATATTATGATAATGTCCTCCAGTAGTGCCCCCCATTATTATAATGCCCTCCTCTGTACTGCCCCAATAGTGCCCCCTATATTAAAAATGTCCTCTAGTAGTGTCCCCTGTAATTGTAATGCCCCCCTCTGTACTGCCCCCAGTAGTGCACCCTATATCATCATAATCTCCTCCAGTAGTGTCCCCTGTAATTACGGTATAATGCCCTCCTCTGTACTGCCCCCAGTAGTGCCCACTATATTATTATAACGTCCTCCGGTATTGTCCCCTGTAATTATAATGCCCTCCTCTGTACTGCCCACAGTAGTGCCCCCTATATTATGATAATGTCCTCCAGTAGTGTCCCCTATAATTATAATGCCCTCCTCTGTACTGCCCCCAGTAGTGCCTCTATAATGTTCTCCAGTAGTGTCCCCTGTAATTACGGTATAATGCCCTCCTCTGGACAAGTCCTTGAGAATAGAGGTCTAATCCTGGATACACCTTTATATTTACATTCTATTGTTCTAGAAGTTCTGTCTAAAATCCCAGTTAAAGATTACCCCTTCTTCAAATTAAAAGGGAAAATATAGGAAATAGCTATAATTGTCAAAACTTTTTATATAGAGCCCTAGTGCCATCTAGTGGTAGAGTAAAAATTAAGACATGTATTATTAAATAGTAGGGGGAATTAACATTTGTGACGTCACTAGTAAATGATCAAACCAGACCAAGCCCATTTTTGAATGGGATAAAAAGGTGACATGAGCTGACAGGGGGGAGGCCATCATATCCCATCTGATCCATCTGATACACCTGCCTGAGGAAGTCATCAGAACTATTCGATAAACTAGGACCACCTATCCAGTCATCCAGGGGGATCCACCCATTCCATGATAACATCATTCTTCAATCTTTTCTAGGAGGACACAACTGTCCAGGAACGAATAGGACCAGACCAGTCTACAGTCCTGAGTCTTAAAACTGATTTCATATAGCCGATACACTGGTATAGTATAAAGTTTCCTATATTTTATAGGAGAACAAAAATAATATATTTGCATATATATATATATATATATACAGGGAGTGCAGAATTATTAGGCAAGTTGTATTTTTGAGGAATAATTTTATTATTGAACAACAACCATGTTCTCAATGAACCCAAAAAACTCATTAATATCAAAGCTGAATATTTTTGGAAGTAGTTTTTAGTTTGTTTTTAGTTTTAGCTATTTTAGGGGGATATCTGTGTGTGCAGGTGACTATTACTGTGCATAATTATTAGGCAACTTAACAAAAAACAAATATATACCCATTTCAATTATTTATTTTTACCAGTGAAACCAATATAACATCTCAACATTCGCAAATATACATTTCTGACATTCAAAAACAAAACAAAAACAAATCAGTGACCAATATAGCCACCTTTCTTTGCAAGGACACTCAACAGCCTGCCATCCATGGATTCTGTCAGTGTTTTGATCTGTTCACCATCAACATTGCGTGCAGCAGCAACCACAGCCTCCCAGACACTGTTCAGAGAGGTGTACTGTTTTCCCTCCTTGTAAATCTCACATTTGATGATGGACCACAGGTTCTCAATGGGGTTCAGATCAGGTAAACAAGGAGGCCATGTCATTAGATTTTCTTCTTTTATACCCTTTCTTGCCAGCCACGCTGTGGAGTACTTGGACGCGTGTGATGGAGCATTGTCCTGCATGAAAATCATGTTTTTCTTGAAGGATGCAGACTTCTTCCTGTACCACTGCTTGAAGAAGGTGTCTTCCAGAAACTGGCAGTAGGACTGGGAGTTGAGCTTGACTCCATCCTCAACCCGAAAAGGCCCCACAAGCTCATCTTTGATGATACCAGCCCAAACCAGTACTCCACCTCCACCTTGCTGGCGTCTGAGTCGGACTGGAGCTCTCTGCCCTTTACCAATCCAGCCACGGGCCCATCCATCTGGCCCATCAAGACTCACTCTCATTTCATCAGTCCATAAAACCTTAGAAAAATCAGTCTTGAGATATTTCTTGGCCCAGTCTTGACGTTTCAGCTTGTGTGTCTTGTTCAGTGGTGGTCGTCTTTCAGCCTTTCTTACCTTGGCCATGTCTCTGAGTATTGCACACCTTGTGCTTTTGGGCACTCCAGTGATGTTGCAGCTCTGAAATATGGCCAAACTGGTGGCAAGTGGCATCTTGGCAGCTGCACGCTTGACTTTTCTCAGTTCATGGGCAGTTATTTTGCGCCTTGGTTTTTCCACACGCTTCTTGCGACCCTGTTGACTATTTTGAATGAAACGCTTGATTGTTCGATGATCACACTTCAGAAGCTTTGCAATTTTAAGAGTGCTGCATCCCTCTGCAAGATATCTCACTATTTTAGACTTTTCTGAGCCTGTCAAGTCCTTCTTTTGACCCATTTTGCCAAAGGAAAGGAAGTTGCCTAATAATTATGCACACCTAATATAGGGTGTTGATGTCATTAGACCACACCCCTTCTCATTACAGAGATGCACATCACCTAATATGCTTAATTGGTAGTAGGCTTTCGAGCCTATACAGCTTGGAGTAAGGGCTCTTTCACACCTGCGTTATTGTCTTCCGGCATAGAGTTCCGTCGTCGGGGCTCTATGCCGGAAGAATCCTGATCAGGATTATCCTAATGCATTCTGAATGGAGAGTAATCCGTTCAGGATGCATCAGGATGTCTTCAGTTCCGGTACGGAACGTTTGTTGGCCGGAGAAAATACCGCAGCATGCTGCGCTTTTTGCTCCGGCCAAAAATCCGGAACACTTGCCGCAAGGCCGGATCCGGAATTAATGCCCATTGGAAGGCATTGATCCGGATCCGGCCTTAAGCTAAACGTTGTTTCGGCGCATTGCCGGAGCCGACATTTAGCTTTTTCAGAGTGGTTACCATGGCTGCCGGGACGCTAAAGTCCTGACAGCCATGGTAAGTGTAGCGGGGAGCGGGGGAGCAGTGTACTTACCGTCCGTGCGGCTCCCCGGGCGCTCCAGAGTGACGTCAGGGCGCCCCAAGCGCATGGATCACGTGATCGCATGGATCACGTCATCCATGCGCATGGGGCGCTCTGACGTCATTCTGGAGCGCCCGGGGAGCCGCACGGACTGTAAGTATACTGCTCCCCCGCTCCCCGCTCCTACTATGGCAACCAGGACTTTAATAGCGTCCTGGGTGCCATAGTAACACTGAAAGCATTTGGAAGACGGTTCCGTCTTCAAATGCTTTCAGTACACTTGCGTTTTTCCGGATCCGGAGTGTAATTCCGGCAAGTGGAGTACACGCCGGATCCGGACAACGCAAGTGTGAAAGAGGCCTAAGACAACATGCATAAAGAGGATGATGTAGTCAAAATACTCATTTGCCTAATAATTCTGCACGCAGTGTACACTGCTCAAAAAAATAAAGGGAACACAAAAATAACATCCTAGATCTGAATTAATTAAATATTCTTCTGAAATACTTTGTTCTTTACATAGTTGAATGTGCTGACAACAAAATCACATAAAAATAAAAAAAATGGAAATCAAATTTTTCAACCCATGGAGGTCTGGATTTGGAGTCACACTCAAAATTTAAGTGGAAAAACACACTACAGGCTGATCCAACTTTGATGTAATGTCCTTAAAACAAGTCAAAATGAGGCTCAGTAGTGTGTGTGGCCTCCACGTGCCTGTATGACCTCCCTACAACGCCTGTGCATGCTCCTGATGAGGTGGCGGACGGTCTCCTGAGGGATCTCCTCCCAGACCTGGACTAAAGCATCTGCCAACTCCTGGACAGTCTGTGGTACAACGTGATGTTGGTGGATAGAGCGAGACATGATGTCCCAGATGTGCTCAATTGGATTCAGGTCTGGGGAACGGGCGGGCCAGTCCATAGCATCAATGCCTTCATCTTGCAGGAACTGCTGACACACTCCAGCCACATGAGGTCTAGCATTGTCCTGCATTAGAAGGAACCCAGGGCCAACCGCACCAGCATATGATCTCACAAGGGGTCTGAGGATCTCATCTCGGTACCTAATGGCAGTCAGGCTACCTCTGGCGAGCACATGGAGGGCTGTGCGGCCCTCCAAAGAAATGCCACCCCACGCCATTACTGACCCAATGCCAAACCGGTCATGCTGGAGGATGTTGCAGGCAGCAGAACGTTCTCCACGGCGTCTCAAGACTCTGTCACGTCTGTCACATGTGCTCAGTGTGAACCTGCTTTCATCTGTGAAGAGCACAGGGCGCCAGTGGCGAATTTGCCAATCTTGGTGTTCTCTGGCAAATGCCAAACGTCCTGCACGGTGTTGGGCTGTAAGCACAACCCCCACCTGTGGACGTCGGGACCTCATATCACCCTCATGGAGTCTGTTTCTGACCGTTTGAGCAGACACATGCACATTTGTGGCCTGCTGGAGGTCATTTTGCAGGGCTCTGGCAGTGCTCCTCCTGTTCCTCCTTGCTGCTGGGTTGTTGCCCTCCTACGGCCTCCTCCACATCTCCTGATGTACTGGCCTGTCTCCTGGTAGCGCCTCCATGCTCTGGACACTACGCTGACAGACACAGCAAACCTTCTTGCTACAGCTCGCATTGATGTGCCATCCTGGATAAGCTGCACTACCTGAGCCACTTGTGTGGGTTGTAGACTCCGTCTCATGCTACCACTAGAGTGAAAGCACCGGCAGCATTCAAAAGTGACCAAAACATCAGCCAGGAAGCATAGGAACTGAGAAGTGGTCTGTGGTCACCACCTGCAGAACCACTCCTTTATTGAGGGTGTCTTGCTAATTGCCTATAATTTTTCTATCTATTTGCACAACAGCATGTGAAATTGATTGTCACTCAGTGTTGCTTCCTAAGTGCACAGTTTGATTTCACAGAAGTGTGATTGACTTGGAGTTACATTGTGTTGTTTAAGTGTTCCCTTTATTTTTTTGAGCAGTGTATATTCAATTAACCATATTTTGGGTGTAGAATCTGTTTTGGAATAAGGCTGGTTTGTAACTGCAGTATCATTTTAACTGTTTCCAATCCAGGGAGATTTATACATACTGTTGAAAATTATTCCTATATCACAGTATCATCTCCAAGGAACTGAGTTAAGTTCTATGCATGTATGGTTGATTATATATACATGGATAATGATATAAATCTGAATTGAGTTCAATCTGAGACATCTGTCAGCTGAGAGAAATCAAATCAAAGTAATTAAAAATATATTGTAGGGTATTACCAAAATAAGGAATTGTAAGGAATATATCTATATCCTATAAGTTATTTTGGCTTTCTTAAAAGGTTGCATATCTTTAATTAATTTTCATTATTTTATTGTCACCGATTTTATATTTGATTCGTTTGCACTGTATTATTATTATTATTTTAATAGATATATTTTTTGATTTACCACTGCCTTCTTTTTGTCGTCAAACTTAGCGCAGATCACAAGCTCTTATTGGCTTGGTCTTTATGATTATAAGTTAGAATCTCCTCCCTTACAGATTCTTATTTATTTACATAAAGAATATAGACTGTTAATCAGAGCAGTATAAATATTCTGACATAATTAGAGGCACTGCTGAGATCTCCCTAGTTGACACAAAGATTTGGGGTGCAAAATATATATTTAATAGGGTCATTGTGGTACTTGTATTGCGAAAAGTGGGAAATGTCTGAACGCAATGGTGAGGCAAGCAAAGTCATTCAGGCTAGTGTAGAAGCTAAGACATGATATGCATAATGAAGAAACTCAAGAAGTGGTAAAATATGTGATGTCGTATATTCAAGATAGATTGGATATAAAGGAGAATATGAAGGAATGGGCAATTGGTCTGCAGAGGAAAGTTGCAGAATATGCAAATTATGTTTGGTCTAAGGAATCCAGGTTTGCTGATTATCTCTGTCACATTGCTCATGCTAAACATAAGAAAGATAATGACCTATTGGTTCTTCAATCTTGGCCTGAATTTATGTATTTGATTTGTGAATTGGCCAAACAATTAGAGAAGGCAAAACATAAGAATGGTCAACAGGCTGATAAAGTTGATAAATTACACAAATAATTAGATGAGATGGAAATTAAGGCTGCCACGGTTTCTGGTGAATTAGCACAATTTTCTGCTAAATTATCAGAGTATTGCGACAGAGATAATCAAAATAAAGAAATAATAAAAACTCTAGAAGGAAAACTGAGGCAAGTTTCTAGTGAATTTGTCACGGGGCGCCAAAGGCGCACTCGGTCTCCCATCAGCCGCAGACCTGCAGCTTAGCTTCGGGAGCGAGGATCTGTGTTTGGCCTCGTTCCCAAGGCGGCTTTGCTAGCTGGGAGGCTCCCTGCTCCTAGGTCTGCCTTGAGCGCCGAGCTGATCACTCGGTGCTCGACTTGTCTGTCTGTCGGTCATGTGACGCTGGCCACGTCACATGACCCTTAGACCCCACTATAAATACAGGCAGCCTGCTGGCCACAGGTTGCCTGTTAATTCTAGGTTCCTGGCTATTTGTTGGACTACTGAATACTACCTCATCCTGTTCCCTGACGATCTTTTGCCTGCTCCTCATGTACTGCGCATCTCTCTTGGTATCCTGACCCCGGCTTCCACCTGACGATTCTTTGCGGACTCCTGTTGTACTTCGTTTCTCTCCTGGTATTTGACCAAGGCTTTTCCTGACTATTCTCTGCTCATTCCTTAGTACTGCGTAGCTCTCTAGGTATTGACCCGGTCCGTTCACGTTCCGTTATTTGTCTTGTCTGTCTTCCCAGCACGTATCCTAAGTTATGCACTGCCATCTAGTTGTCCCGGGTCATTTGGACTTGCAAGGCAAGTAGGCAGGGCCAGGGGTGAGGGTGGAGCGCAGTGGTCACTATCCTCCCCCCTGTGTGTAGTGTACGTGACCGTCATAGAATTGGTAGAATGTAAAAGGTTTAATGTTGATTTAGAAAGAGAGTGTGAAAAGTTGTTTAATGAAAATAACCAAATGCAAAAAGCGTTAGATCACAGGGATCCAGTATATCTGGCATCCAGGCAGAAACAATCTGCCCATAGAGTAAAAGTTAAACCTTCCAGGGGGGAATCCGAGGCAGAAAGTGTTGATGGTAGCCCTCTGAAGAAGAACAAATCTTTACAAAGGAACGTTCTCTTCATAAATTAAAACCCATTTCTTCTCCCAAGTTATCCAAAAGATTGTCTCAGGAGAGTGATAGGAAGATCTATCAACCTATGGTCGATACAACCAAAGTGATAACATTTTTAAAAGAGACTGTGGGGTTGTTTACAAAGAAGGGATCGCCTTCTATAATAAATCATATAGAAATTTATGAAGAGGCGATGAAAACCCTATATTTAGAACATTATCAACAGAAAATTGAATTTATTTCCTGGGTATTTGAACCTAAGCACCGGTATTTCTTTAATTCCCTCAGAGATATGGGCAAAGATACTTGGTCAGGGGTAGTGTCAGAGATTAAGACAGAGTTTGGTCCCTATAGGACAGCTACTGATACAAGGAGGGGCATGTTTACCCTGAAGTGTAGGCCAAATCAGAGTCCCAGAGAATTTTTGTCGGTCCTCAAAAATAGCCTGGCTGAGAAAGAACCTAATTATGAAAGCCATGATTTCATCCAATTATTCTATGACACTTAATTTATTTCATCCAATTATTCTATGACAGTTAATTTATATGATCAAATGGATCAAATCCAAAGCCAGTTTGAAGTAATGATGCAACGGATGGAAGAATTATCCAAAATTATCACTGCTAACCCCAAAAATCCTTTTTTAGGGGCAGCTCATCCTGTAGAGAGCCCTCCCCAGGTATAAAAGGGGAGAGGCAGGGGAGCATGTCAAATCTTGTAACTGCTGAGGGTCCAATTGTATACAAGAATGAGAAAAATTACACAAATATCTGCATCACTGAAAATAAGTTAACCCTTCCATTGCAGCAGGGCAAGAAGGGGGGCGATCTATTTGTAATTCTATTTTTTAGCACACAAAGTCCTTAGGCTACTTTCACACTAGCGTTCGGGGTTCTGCTTGTGAGCTCCGTTTGAAGCCCCAATCCGTACTGCCCCAATGCATTCTGAGTGGATGCGGATCCGCTCAGAATGCATCAGGATGGCTCCGCTTGGCCTCCGTTCCGCTTGCAGCGTTCGGGTGTCCGCCTGGCCGTGCAGAGCCAAACGGATCCGTCCAGACTTACAATGTAAGTTAATGGGGACGGATCCGTTTGAAGTTGACACAATATGGTGCAATTTCAAACGGATCCGTCCCCCATTGACTTTCAATGTAAAGTCTGGACGGATCCGTCTGACTAACTTTCACACTTAGAATTTTTTCTGAACTATAATGCAGACGGATCCGTACTGAACGGATCCCAACGTTTGCATTATAGGAGCGGATCCGTCTGTGCAGACACCAGACGGATCCGCTCTGAATGCAAGTGTGAAAGTAGCCTTAGCTGTGCAGATGGTGGCATGCAGTCCTGCTAATAAAGAAAAGGAGAAGGAGTCGAGGGTGAGAGTGCCTGCAGAACTAGAAAACAAGTTCACGGGTCATTAAAAATGTTTCTTACAGGAAATAAAACATCAATATTTTATCAAAGTGTATTTGAGAATTTCCCGCAAATCTTGGCTTTATTGGATACAGGTAGCCAAGCAACCTTATTATCTCCAAAGTATTTTCAACAATTACAGGATGTACGTATCTTCTGATAAGTATAAGTTGAAAAGTTTTAATGCTAATCTTGTAAGCATTTCAGGTACCGCCCTTAAGATTTTAGGTAAGGCATGGCTGGATTTCAAAGTAGGAAATAAAGTAATCAGCCATCCCACATTGATAGTGGACATGCCCTGTGATTCCTTAATTATTGGCATCAACGTCCTCAAAAGGTAAAATCCCATTGTTGATTTTAATAATAAGGTAATTTGGTCTCAGGTGAGAAAGTCCATAAATTATGAGCAGTCCCAATCCTATCACAGTCGGCATAATTGCCATATGATAGAGGAAAGGCCGGAATCTATTGAAATACATTTGAGGAATAGCCAAGTCCCTGATGTTTCTTTCCTGCAAGCAACCCCAAACTCCACTGTAGGTGAACAGGAGGAAAACACTATATGTGTATCTCCTGAGAGAGTTAAAGACGTTTGCCTAGAAGGTGATGTTCTCACGATTCACCTACATCCTGGATCTACTTACCCTACTGGGTTCAGTAATCATGAACAATTCCTAGTGGGGATTGAAAAGGTGAATGATGCGGTGTTTTCCCATTGAAGATTAATGACCTAGGAAGGACTAAAAAGGCTAAATTGAATTTATGCCATCAGAACAGTTATATTAGTAGGGACCCGCTAATACAATTAACCAATCCCAAGGTAATTAGGTATCCAAATCCTCAGGATAACTGGGTACATGATGTGGATGATGACTTTGATAATCATAATGTGATTGCAAAATGTATGTTATCCATTTCCATTGCAGATAAATCGGCAACTAGGGATGAGCGAACCCGAACTGTATATTTTGGGGTGTTCGTGACACGGACCCGAACCCGAACATTTACGTAAAAGTCTGGGTTCGGTGTTCGGCGCTTTCTTGGCGCTTTTTGAAAGGCTGCAAAGCAGCCAATCAACAAGCGTCATACTACTTGCCCCAAGAGGCCATCACAGCCATACCTACTATTGGCATGGCTGTGATTGGCCAGTGCAGCATGTGACCCAGCCTCTATTTAAGCTGGAGTCACGTAGCGCCGCACGTCACTCTGCTCTGATCAGTGTAGGGATAGGATGCAGCTGCTGCTGTTAGGGCCACATTAGGCAGGGATTTACTCATCAAAAACACTTACTGAAGTGATCGATCTACAGCTGTGTATCATTCAACTTCTGCTAGTTAATTGCTCACTGTTTTGAGGCTACCAAGAGCGTTTTTCTGTCACTTTTTTTTGGGGTGATCGGTGGCCATTTTGTGTCTTGTGGTGCGCCAGCTATATCCTACATCAGGGGCTTGGCTGTGCTTGCTATTTTATTGAGGGGTGAAATACAATTGCCAAAATAGCAGTACCCTAAATCTGGTGTTTCAGCTGTGGCTAGTCAATTGTAATACTGTCTGCTGTCTGGCAAAGGATATATTTTTTTCTGGGTTGAAATATAATTCCCAAATTAGCAATTCCCTAAATCAGTGGTTTCTGCTGTAGCAGGCCAAGTTTAAATCTATCCATAAAAGGGTATATTACATTGAAGGTGCTGATAGGGTCATTCTCAATAACTTCACACGCTACCGTGCATCTCCAAGTGTAATTCTGTCCATAAAGGGATACCTGCCATCAGGGCCGGCCTTAGGTGTTCAGGCGCCCTGTGCGAGCTAACCTTGTGGCGCCCCCCCCCCCCCAAAAAAAAAAAAAACACTGCTTGTTGCTGGCATCATGGCATAGGCTGGCTGACTATCCAACCAAGTAGTTACCAGCCCACACACCCCAAAGGCCGGTGTAATGTTATACTTCCCTACTTCGTGAGATTTCCCTACCCTCGTCACTTCCGGTCGCACCGGACATGACGTGAGGAGGTGTGCAGCGCCGCGCAGGCGCACAACGACAGGTTAGGGAAATTTCACAGCAGAGTGCGCATGCGTCAGGAGCCTCGCCGGCGGTTAGGGTAGGGAAAAACTATGGGCCAATAAATAGAGCGCAGTGATCGGATGGATGTTCTCAGCTGAACACCGGCCGACACACTGCGCATGCACCGGGAGCCACACCAGCGGTTAGGGAAGGGAAAAATTACGTACGGGCCAGTGCTTTTTCCCTACCCTAACCGCTAGTGAGGCTCCCAGCGCATGCGCAGTGTCGGCCGGTGTCCAGCTGAAAAAATTAGTTTCCAATGTAGTATTAATAACTAAACAATTAAATAATAAACATATCGCATTGTCTACTTACCACCAGGACAATAAGATGATCTGGACTCTGGCTGCAGTCTGGCTCTGGGGACTCCATTGTCGCTCTCTCTTCCCCCCCCCCCCCCCTGCCTCCCTCCCTTGTCACTCTCTTCCCCCCCCTTCCCTTGTCACTCTCATTATTCCCCCCGTCTCCCTTGTCACTCTCATTATTCCCCCCTCTCCCTTGTCACTCTCATTATTCCCCCCCCTCTCCCTTGTCACTCTCATTATTCCACCCCCCCCTCCCTTGTCACTCTCATTATTCCCCCCCCTCTCCCTTGTCACTCTCATTATTCCACCCCCCCTCCCTTGTCACTCTCATTATTCCCCCCTCTCCCTTGTCACTCTCATTATTCCACCCCCCCTCCCTTGTCACTCTCATTATTCCCCCCCTCTCCCTTGTCACTCTCATTATTCCCCCCCTCTCCCTTGTCACTCTCATTATTCCACCCCCCCTCCCTTGTCACTCTCATTATTCCCCCCCCCTCTCCCTTGTCACTCTCATTATTTCCCCCCCCCTCCCTCCCTCCTTGTCACTCTCATTATTTCCCCCCCTCCCTCCCCCCTTGTCACTCTCATTATTTCCCCTCCCTCCCCCCTTGTCACTCTCATTATTCCCCCCCCCTCCCTCCCCCCTTGTCACTCTCATTATTTCCTCCCCCCCTCCCCCCTTGTCACTCTCAGTTTCCCCCCCCCTTTTCACTCTCATTATTTCCTCCCCCCTCCCCCCTTGTCACTCTCATTCTACTCCCACCTCCACCTCTAGTGTAGCGTGGCCGAGCTCTGTTCGATCCGCGGTACAGGAGCATTTGTTTCCTGTACCCGGCCGGACTGACAGGAAGTGCACACTAAGTGAGCACTTCCTGTCAGTCCGGCCGGGTACAGGAAACAAAAGCTCCTGCACCGCGGATCGAACAGAGCTCGGCCACGCTACATTAACAGCACACAGCAGGCACAGGCAGGATTCTTTAGAGCGGCAAGCGCTCAGCCTCAGCCGGCGCAACATGAGGGGCGCCGCCGGCCGCCCGAACTTATATAAGCAACTTTTTTTTATTTTTTTTTAACCGCAACGGGTGCCGGGCGCCCCCTGCTAAATACAGGGGAGGGGGAGATGGAGGGGGCAGGGGGCCTGCCCCGAGGGAGAACACAAGTGCCGCCTCGCCTGCCGCATATTACATTGCGAGCTGTCGGCCGCCCGGCGCCCCTGTTGCTATGGCGCCCTGTGCGGCCACACAGCCCGCACACCCCAAAGGCCGGCCCTGCCTGCCATCCATCCAGGGCCTAAATACTAGGCCTACAATTTATATTCAGCTAAATCCGAGGTTACTGCTGTGGCTGGTCAAGTTAATTAGTGTCCGTCAAAGCACAGTTTTTGTTCTGGGTTGAAATACAATTCCCAAATTAGCAATTCCCTAAATCAGTGGTTTCTGCTGTAGCAGGCCAAGTTTAAATCTATCCATAAAAGGGTATATTACATTGAAGGTGCTGATAGGGTCATTCTCAATAACTTCACACGCTACCGTGTATCTCCAAGTGTAATTCTGTCCGTAAAGGGATACCTGTCATCCATCCAGGGCCTAAATACTAGGCCTACAATTTATATTCAGCTAAATCCGAGGTTACTGCTGTGGCTGGTCAAGTTAATTAGTGTCAAATGCAAGGCGCCAGGATCTTTACCACACTAGATTGCGCTCAGGGGTATTGGCCCATCAAGGTAAGTTCTGAAGACCAATATAAATTGGCATTTACTTTTGGTAAAGAGCAGTTTGCCTGGACCAGACTACTGTTTAGTTATATAAACTCAGGACATGAATTTGCTGTGTTTTTACATAATACGATGCCTGATGCAACTGAAAGAGGAAATTTGACCTACGTGGGAGATATTTTGATGAAGCGTTCCTAGTTTGAAAAACATATCCAAGAGATTAGGCATGTGCTTAATCAGTTGAGAGAGGCAGGTGTTAAAATCTCTTTACAGAAGGCCCAATGGTGTTGTATCAAGTTCAACTTCCTTGGACATGAGGTTACCTCTGAAGGCCTGAATCCCCCCCCAAAAAAGGTGGAGGCTATGATGAAGTCTAAAATACCTACCAATAACAGTGAACTGAGGTCATTACTCACGTAAGTATTTTGACAACTATGCTGAAATCAGTAAACCATGGTTGATCTTACTGAAGAAAGGTGTACCATAGATATGGGGGGGGAGGATCAGGAGCAAGCCATGATTGAGCTTAAATGAAAACTCACCCAAACCCCATGTCTAGCTTATCCAGAGGGCGGTAAACCCTTTTATCTGGAAACTGGGCTTACAGACCTCAGTATTAGTGCTGTACTATGTCAGAAATAGGACAAATTGCATAAAGTTATTGCTTATGCAAGTAAGTCTTTGTCACCTGTAGAAGTAAAGTTTAATGACTGTGAAAGAGCTTTATTAGCCACAGTCTGGGCACTTCAAAACTTTAGAAGTTATATTCAGGGTGAGAAAATCATAGTTGAAATGGCACACCAACCCCTCCAATATTTATAGAGTGACAAAACAAGGGATGGAAATTTATCGGACAGCAGAATTACTGTTTGGACCTTGTCTTTACAAGGATGGCCATTGGAAGTCTGGTATAAACAAAATAAAACGTGTCCGGTAGCCCAAGGACTTGCCGAACTTGATGACTGTGCCGCTCATTTTCAGAACAAAAATCTTCCCCCCTGTCCGTTACTTCCCTGTGTCTATATTGATGGTTGAGATTATCACACCACCGTAGGAGATGAAAGAAAACTAGTGGCAGGTATCAGCATTACTTGGACAGATGAATGCCCTAATGTCTCAGTAGGATACAGTATTGGTGCTAAAAGTAGCAGAATTAGTGGCTGTATACCAGACTGTTTAAATTGCCTTAGAGCATAATATCAAAGAGTTTGTCATAGTCACTGATTATAATTATGTATGGAACAGTTTTGTCGAATATATGCCCACTTGGAAAAGAAATAACATGTTCGGTCTAATAACAAACCTGTGAAACATTCTAAATTATTTTGTGCCATAGCTGAATTAGTTCAATGTAATGCTTTGGTCGTTTATTGTAAGAAAACCAAAGGTCATTCCAAAACCCAGAACTTGGACAAAGAAGGTAATGATCTAGTCGATATACTGGCCAAACAAGGGGCCATAAATGGTGACCACTTGAACATAGATCATTTACTAGAGACGATACCCATTGAAGTTGTTACTAGACGACAAGTTAGGGCACAAACTGAAAATAATGTGGCTCAGTGGAATCAAGAGTCTACCAGTGAGGATTTAATTAAGAGCCAAAAAGAAGATCCTATAATTGGAATTTTCTATAAACATATTGATAATCCTAATAATAATAATCCCATATCAGAGAATGATTATGCCCAAAAAAAAGATCTCCGATTATTTATGAATACCAAATCGCAATTTGTTATTCAAGCTGGTTTATTGATGAGAACCTCTAAAAATGATATTCAACAGTGGGTAGTTCCCACTACATTTAGAGGCCTGATGTAATAGCATGCCCATGATGCGCCTATAGCTGGTCATCGTGGAGAGAAGATTACTTATGAATCACTACGTGATTATGCATATTGGCCTCATATGTTGTAAAGATGTACAAATTTATTGTCAAGGTTTGGTGTGTCCTCAATTTCAACATCAAGGTCCCACGCATCGAGCCCCACTTCAGAAAAAGAGTTTTTCCTTACCGTGGTCCGATATCCAGATTGATTTTATAGGTCCTGTTACCAGGTCATCCCGAGGAAACAAATACATGTTGACAGTCACTTGTGTATTTACCAAGTAGGTAGAGTGTTTACTCGCTCGTAATAACACTGCCAAAACATGTGCTGCTTTACTTATTAACCATGTATTTTCCAGATTTGGGTTACCATTAAGGATCAATTCAGACCGTGGATCACACTTTGTAAGTAAGTTAATGTCCAAGATGTGGAAGATCTTGGGTGTAAAAAGAAAGTTACATATTGCCTATCATCCAGCATCTAGTGGATTTATTGAACACTATAACCAGCCCATTGTCAATGTCCTGAAGAAGTATGTTAAAGAATCAGGCTGGGAAGTGAAGTTACCGTTAGTACTCATGGCTATTAGAGCTACTCCAAGTAGGGCTACCAAGATGTCGCCTTTTGAGCTGATGACAGGTAGGAAAATGGTACTTCCACAACATCTGTTTTATCGCACATCAGATCATAACCTGATCAATGCAGCCACAACACATCAGTATGTGGAAAATCTATGACAACATCTTCAAGAAGCATTTGCTTTTATGCAAAAGAACCTTGAGAAAGCAGCTGTAAGTACTAAAACTTATTACGATCTTAAGACTACTAAAAGGGAGTATGAGGTAGGTGATAAAGTGTATCTCTACAATTTTGCTCTATCTCTACAATGATGCCCTTCTGACTTTGCAATGCCCCAGCTACCTTCCAAAGCTTCCGCGACCTTCTGGACACATATGTGGTAGTGTATCTGGATGACATCCTTATTTATTCCCATACACTCCATCAGCATGAGAGACATGTGAAGGTAGTCCTCCAGCGCCTTCGGACACACCGACTCTATGGGAAGCTGGAGAAGAGCATCTTTGAGGTTCCTTCTATTGAATTCTTGGGATACATACTGTCCCCCGGAAAAGTGGAGATGGAACCCAAGAAGGTTCAGGCCGTCCTAGAATGGCCTATCCCACGAAACCGACGAATGGTCCAACAGTTCATCGGTTTCGCGAATTTCTACCGTCGCTTCATCCGGAATTTCTCGGCCATATGCGCTCCTATTACGGTCCTAACCGGGAACAACGTTCCATTTGTATGGACCCCTGCTGCTCATAAGGCCTTCCAAACCCACCAAAGGCTCTTCACACAAGCTCCGGTACTGGCGCAACCTGACACTGCTCTTCCCTTCTACCTGGAGACAGATGCATCAGAGAAAGCCGTCGGGGCAGTTCTCTCCCAAAGACAAGGGGAGAAACAACTCCTACACCCAGTGGCGTTCTACTCCCGCAAGTTAACCAAGGCGGAACGAAACTACGATGTGGGCGAGAGGGAACTACTGGCCATAAAAAATGCGCTGGAGGAGTGGCGGCATCTGCTGGAGGGAGCCAAGCACCTGGTAACTGTCTATACTGATCACCGTAACCTAGAATACCTTCGTACTGCTAAGAGGTTACGGCCCCGGCAAGCCAGGTGGGCCCTCTTCTTTTCCCGCTTCACCCTCCAGATAACATATCGTCCTGGATCAAAGAACGGGAAGGCCGAAACCCTCTCCCGTCTTCACGACTCCGATGTCGTGTTTTCACTTCCAGAGAGCATCCTTCCAAGCACCTACTTTTTGGCCACACAACATTCATTACTCGAAGAGATCCGACAAGCCAGTGTGACCGTATCGTCAAAAGCAGCACACCTGCCACAGAGGCAGGGTCTACGTTGCCATCAGGGAAAGATCTACTTCCCATCGGGTGCCAATCCTGCAACATCAATTCGACCACCCAACCGCAGGTCACCGGGGAATACGCAATACCTTAGAGTACGTGCAGAGGCAGTTCTGGTGGCCTTCCCTAGCGGCGGATGTACGGTCCTTTGTGGGCTCATGCACTATCTGTGCCATGCACAAGAGACCCCACACCCGGCCAGTCGGCCCACTACAACCTCTACCCGTGGCAACGGTGCCCTGGAGGGACCTCGCCATGGATTTCGTGGTGGATTTACCTCCTTCACAGGGCCACACTACGATCTTGGTTGTAGTAGATAGATGCACCAAGATGGCCCACTTTATTCCAACTACCGGCCTTCCAACAGCCCAACATACCTCAAAATTGTTTTTGAAGCACGTGTTCCGCCTACATGGACTCCCCTCCTCTATTGTGTCTGATCGGGGTTCGCAGTTCACCTCCCGTTTCTGCAGTCAATTTTGCCGCTGCCTCCATATCACCCGCAACCTGTCCTCTGCTTATCATCCCCAGTCCAACTGCCAGACGGAGAGGACGAACCAAACCTTGGATCAGTATCTCCGCTGCTATTCGTCATACCTACAAGACGACTGGGTGGACCTTCTCCCTCTGGTAGAATATGCATACAATCAACAGCAGCATACCTCTATGGGACTCTCACCCTTTTATGCGAATTACGGGTACCATCCCTTGACGTTTCCAGACCTTCCGGTGGACATTCCCATACCTGAAGTGTCCCAGCGCCTCCGTCGTCTCCGGGGTTTGCTACGTACCCTAGTGCGGAAGCTCCGCACTACCCAGCAACAGCAAAAGACTCAGGCCGATCGGAGACGCACCGAGAACCCCAAGTACAGAAGGGGGGATAGAGTATGGTTATCTTCTCAGCACCTTAAACTGACCTGCCCGTCCAAGAAATTGGGCCCTCGCTATTTGGGACAATTCAAAATCGCCTCAATGGTCAATGACGTCGCGGCGAGACTAAACCTGCCCACTTCATTTAACATCCATCCGGTGTTTCATATATCACTACTGAAACCCTACCGTGCCAACACCCTTGTGGGCAGAGTGCCGGTGCCACCCGCTCCCATTCAGGTGGATAACAATGATGAATATGAAGTCCAGGGATCTTGGACTCCCGCAGACGCCGTGGAGTCTTGGAATACCTTGTCCACTGGAAGGGATATGGGCCAGAGGAGCGTTCCTGGGAACCAGCAGGTAACCTTCATGCAGACGCCAAGGTCTGCGCATTCCACAGGGCTCATCCTGATCGGCCATTCCAGGTTCGCCTCCGGCGGCCGCTCCTTGGTGGGGGGCTCTGTCAGGGAACCAGGGGGGCCATTTCGCATCGGGTTCGCAGGGGCGAGCGGCGGGCGCAGATAGCTCCTCCTCTTCCTCCTGACAGGACACCTGACGTCAATGTGGCCAGTGCGCCTGCGCGAGTCGGACGCTGGGTGCGCCTGCGCGGTGCACAAGCCGCACGCGCGTGCGCGGGGATACGAGCGTAGTGCACATGCGCCATTCCAGATCACAAGTGCTACTCAGGCTGGGGGAGGGCTTCAGCCTCCGTCACCGCCCTCAGCCTTATGATTGGCTTCTGACTAGGAAGCCTCCTGGTTGCCTGGCAACCAGGGGGGCGGTCCTGGGTTCACTGTTTACTTAAAGCCAGTCAGAGCCTTGACTCATTGCTGAGTTATTCAACCTCAGGGTGAACACCCAGCTCTTCCCTGTGAATCCACTGTTTATTCTGACTTCCCAGCTACCGACTCTGCTGCCCGCCACGACCCAGAACTGGAACCGACTACCCGATTGGATTGACCTTTTTGTACTACGCTAATTTTTGGGATTATTTCGTCCCTGCCAAAGGATTCCATACCTGATCCACTATTCCAGTCCTGACAGCTTGGCAGACAAAAAAGGGAAAAATCTCCCTCAACAGTCCTTTCGCGGCCGCAGCAGGTCCAGAAACACAAGACCCCAGGGCCTCTCTACAAAGACCCCAGGGCCTCTCTACAAAGACGTCAGGGATCCTCCAGACGTGGACGCGGTCGTGGTCGGGGCAGAGATCGCAAGGCGGACCTATGACTCTCCCGCTTACCTTCCCCCTTCCCCTCTAGACCCTCCGTGTGATGCACAGCTTCCAAGTGTTCCTCCGGTCGGAGGTCGTTTAAGTTTTTTTTAGCAGGCCTGGCTGCAAGAAATTCCGGATCAGTGGGTCCTAAATATAATTTTCGTTCAGTAGAATTTGCTAAAAATCGATTTTTGAAATATGCTAATTACCTTGTTGGTAGCAGCCGCATCCTCCGATCGTAATGACACCCCCTCCGCATTCTGATTGACAGGGCCAGGGAAGGGAATCGTTCTCTGCTGGCGCTGTTAGAATTTGAAATCTCGCGCCTGCGCCGTACCTGTCTTCAATCGGCGCAGGCGCACTGAGAGGCGGCCGCCCGCTCGACCGCACCATCCTCGCCTCCTCAGAACTCCCTCAGTGCGCCTGTGCCGATGACGTCTTCTATTTCGGTGATGTCATCGGCGCAGGCGCACTGAGGGAGTTCTGAGGAGACGAGCCTCCTCATCTCAGAGCGCCTGCGCCGAATGAACACAGGCGCGCGATTTTTGAAATGCCGACAGGGCTGGCCGGAGGAGGAGATCCCGGCTGGCCCTGTCAATCAACACGACGAGGGGGCGGTTTTCTGCAGCAGCTACCAGCAAGTAGCCGCCCTACTTGCTGGTAGAGACCGAATTTACATATTATAAAACTTCGTTTTTAGAAGAAACTGCTGGATCAAAGTAAGTAACACCATTATATTTTCATTTATCGCAATATAACTAATTTAACTAGCCCAATAAAAATAAAATCACTTTAGTGGGGTGACAGAAGCCCTTTAACCCGGCCTCTACCCCAAATCAAACAAAAGATCCTGAAGGACGCGGTCCTCCTTTACCTTCACAGGTAGGTTACCTCCCACGAACGAGGGCAAGGGGTGTATTCCCCCATATTTCTAGTCCCAAAGACTTCCGGAGACTGGCGCATGATAATAGATCTGCGCTACCTAAATCGCTTCATAAGGCAGAAGCGCTTCAGAATGGAGACCATCCGCTCCTTAATCAATATTCTAAATCCCGGAGACCTCATGGTCACCATAGATCTAAAGGACGCTTATCTTCATGTCCCTATTCATCCAACTCACCAAAAGTTCCTAAGAGTTGCGGTCTCCATAAAGAGTGTGGTAAAGCATTACCAGTTTGCTGTTCTACCCTTTGGCATCTCTTCCGCTCCCCACACCTTTACTAAGGTTGTGGCTCCGGTTGTTGCCAAGCTCAAGCTTCAAGGACTAGAAATCGTGCCATATCTAGACGACTGGCTCTTAAAAGCCGCGTCTCTAGACGTTCTTCAAACCCATCTTCATCTGGCTCTTCAGACTCTCCAGCGGTTAGGCTGGCTGATAAATAGGGAAAAGTCCCAGATCCTGCCTTCCACTTCCAGGGTATTCCTGGGGTTTATAGTGGATTCTCAAAGAATGACACTCTCTCTCTCTCCCCAGAAAGGAAAGATCGAGTCATAAGAGCCGCTCAGTTTCTCATGGCACCTCGTCGAGTGTCCATCAGAACACTTATAAAGATGTTGGGCCACATGTCAGCATCTGCAGAAGCAGTTCCTTGGGCCCTTTGGCACCTCCGTCCACTTCAAGAAGAAGTGTTAGCAGTCTGGAACCACAACCCCAAGGGGTTGGACAAGACTCACTCCCTGTCTGTCAAAGTCCGGCCCTCACTCAAATGGTGGAGGAACCTATCAGATGGGAGGTCCTTGATTCAACCTCGTTATATCACGTTGACCACAGACGCCTCCCTTCTAGGTTGGGGAGCCCATCTGGAAGACAGTCCAGTACAGGGTATCTGGACTCCACAGGAGAGGCTTCTCTCGTCCAATATGAGAGAACTAAGAGCCGTACGTCTAGCTCTTTATTATTTTGCTCCTCTCATCTGCGGTGAGAGTCCGTTAGGACAGCACAACTTTGGTCGCTTACATCAACAGACAGGGAGGTACGAGATCTCAACTTTTTCTCCAAGAAGTTGGTCTAATTCTCTCTTGGACAGAGCTCAGTCTATCCCACCTTTCCGCGGTTCACATCAGGGGAGATCTCAACATAGTTGCGGATCGACTCAGTCGGGGTCTACCAGTTCCAGGCTAATGGTCACTGAACAGAGACATCTTCTCCCAGATCACTCTACGTTGGGGCACTCCAGAGATCGACTTGATGGTGATCCGGTTGAACGCGAAGGTGGACAAGTCCTGCTCCCTCTACAAGGAGGACAACCCTCTGGCGATAGACGCTCTGTCCATTCCATGGAGGTTCAGGCTGGCATACATATTCCCTCCACTTTCCATGATACCAAGGGTATTGACGAAAATCAAACTGTCACAGCCAGACAGCTGAGAAGCGCTCACAGGAGCTTCTCAGATCCTCCTCCTTGAATTTCTTTGTTTTGGTTTAGTTTCTCATCTCGTTAGTCTATCTCAGCTGTCATGCAGTTAGACTGATCGCTACCCTTTAAGTTCCTCCCCATAATGCAGTAGTGTGCGGCTGATACAACTTCCTGGAGTGTGTGTGCATGCTGTTCCCAGTTCCCTGTTCCCAGTCGTCAGTCGTCATTCGTCTGCAAGATAAGTGCTGTTTATGTATTTATGATTTTGTCTTTTCTGGATCCAGGTGACCCTGACTCCCTCCGTGTCAGTGTAGGGAGCCGGTGGTCGTGTCCCTTCACTATTGTAGGGTCTTCAGGTAATAGATAGCCGAGGAACGTGGATATGCGGCCATCCACCTTTGGGGTGTTCACATAGGCTGAGCAGTGAGGGAGAGCGGCAGGTCTATTGCAGGGGTCTCCCTTTGTTCCTTAGTTGTGGATCCAGAGAGACATTGTTTATATGGTATTGTCTTGTTTCCTGTACACCATCCGTGACACAAACAAGACCAGACCCCGGTCATTGCAATAATACTGTTTTGGCCAAAGAGGTCTTGGTTCACCCAGCTTATGAAGATGAGTCAGGGGACATATTGGAGACTTCCCCTAATGCAGGACCTAGTGTATCAGGACACAGGTCCCTGCCTAGATCTGAGGAAATTCAATCTGACAGCCTGGAGATTGACAGGTCCCTACTAGAAGCTAGAGGGCTTTCTGCGGAGGTCTTGAGAACTATTTCACACTCCCGTACGGAGTCTACAAACAAAGCATACTCAAGAATTCACAAGATTTTTCTTCAGTGGTGAGCTGTTAAAGAGGTAGTACCCTCAGATCCTCCTCTTTCAGCTATTTTACAATTCCTGCAGGACGGCCTGGACAAGGGTCTAAGCCCGTCTACTCTCAGAGTTCACACCAGTGCTCTCTCTGCCTCTCTAGGTAGACCATTATCTCAAGACCCCCCTACCCTTCCTCAAGGGAGCCGAAAGATTAAAACCTAAAATTTGAGACCTATCCCTGAATGGGATTTATCTATTGTTCTAAAGGGGCTATCCTCTCCCCCTTTGAATCCCTAGAGAATGTAGACCTTAGATTCCTATCTTTAAAGGTCACATTTTTACTGGCCATAACATCGGCCAAAAGGATTGGAGAGTTACAGGCCCTTGCGGCCGCTGAGCCATATAACCTCTTTCTCCATGACTCTGTCCTGTTGAGATTTTTACCGACCTTTGCTCCCAAGGTTCCCTCATTCGGTAACCAAAATCAGACCATCTCTTTGCCGGTCCTATGTCCTACTCCATCATCTCCTGAAGAGGAAGCCCTTCACTCCTTGGACATTTCCAGGAATCTCAAAATCTACTTGAATAGGACTGCGGACTTTAGGAAATCAGAACACCTGCTGCTCTCCTCCGGTAAAAGTAAAGGGCTAAAAGCCTCCAAACCCTCTCTAAGTAGATGGGTAAAGGAGGCAATCCGGGAAGCCTTTTTATCCCAAGGCTTGGATCCTCCATCCTTTGTCACCGCCCACCGCCCAGAAAATAATCTAGTTCCGCTGGAACAGATTTGTGCTGCGGCTTCCTGGAGCTCCCACAGAACTTTCGTTAGACATTATCGCCTAGACTCTAGGCGCTCTGAGGGGGTAGCATTCGGACGCACCATTCTGTCTGCTGCCCTCTCGTAAAAAAGACCCTCCCAATTTGTGTGTCTTGCTTGCTAGGTCCCCACTTGTGCTGCTGGTTAGGACGTAAGGGAAGCGTTAATTTTTAACGTAAATTTGTTTTCCCTTAGTCCTAACAGCAGCACACAAATTTCCCACCCTTGTTTAGTTTCTATTTGATATAAAGCACTGGATTATGGGCAGTCTGGGGTGGGTTTCTACTAATTATTTAATTAGTGCTTGGTAGGAAATTTATTGTCATCAAAAATTCCACCAGTCCTACTAGTTTCACAGGGGAGAACTCCCCACTTGTGCTGCTGTTAGGACTAAGGGAAAACAAATTTATGTAAAAAATTAACGCATTTTGATTCACCAAAGCCTTCTTTTTGTTGTCAAACTTAGCGCAGATCACGAGCTCTTATTGGCTTGGTCTTTATCATTATCAGTTAGAATCTCCTCCCTTACAGATTCTAATTTATTTACATAAAGAATATAGACTGTTAATCAGAGCAGTAAAAATATTCTCACAGTGCCCTCTGTACTGCCCCCAGTAGTTCCCCCTATATTATGATAATGTCCTCCAGTAGTGTCCCCTGTAATTATAATGCCCCCCTCTGTATTGTCCCCAGTGGTGCCCCATATATTATTATCATGTCCTCCACAATTTCCCCCTATATTATTATAATGCCCCCAGCAGTTTCCCCTGTATTATTATGTCCCTCTGCAGTACTCCCTGTATTATTATAATGACCCCTGCAGTGCCCTTGGTATCAGGGGTATAAGTAGAAAAGGCTGGCCCTGCAACCCCCCTCCCACGACTAGTCAAGACCACCCACATTTGCCAAAACCCCCACCCACTAAATAGTTATTCCTTCTTAGTGTCCCCACACTTTAGTTATACCCCCTTAGTCCATCCTTACAGTAGTGCTTCTCTTTTAATGCCCTTATACAGTAGTTCCCCCCATTAATGCCCCCACACAGTAGTGTTCCACCCAGTATATGAAGGCCCCCAGTGGTGTAAATAATACTCACCTAGTCCCGTTCTTCTGATGTACGGAGCACATTCCACTGTCCCCAGCAGGCATGATGCAGTGACGTAATCACACATGCTGGAATGAGTAGACGAGGACAGGCCGGGAATGATCTTCGGCCTGATTTCTCTTCTAGTCAGTTCGGCAGGAAATATCACTGTATCGCACCTGCTGGAGAGAGCACGGCTAGGGAATGAGGCCTAGATAATAATGGATGACAGACAAACATTATGGCCTGGGTCTGTCCAGGGCATACACACAGTAGTCATTATTACTGTGTGTGCGTGTGTGTACTGGCAGTATGGTGTCCACTTTCATAACTCCAAAAAATAAGGACATCACACCCAGGGTAGTGAGTGATGATGCAACTCACATAATGGAACCCATAATCGATATAACAGTGTCAGCCAAATTACACTAGAAATCTATAAGATTAGTGATTACTTTACTCACCAAACTTGGCGTCTACTTGCTTTCAGGGCCGGACTGGCCTGCCGGGATACCGGGAAATTTCCCGGTAGGCCGGTAGGCCTGTGTGCCGCAAGGCCGCGGCCCTGGTGACAAGTGGGGGCGGCAGGGCAGAGCAGAAGATGAGCGCTTCCATTGTGGAAGCGCTCATCTCCATAGTCATCTGTATTGCCGTCCTCAGGACGGCGATACAGATGCCTGTGCTGCGGCAGAGGAGGGAGAGGTGTGTCCCCTCCTGTTCCTCTGATAGGCTGCTGGCCTAGTGCTGGCAGCCTATCAGAGGCCGGTGCAGGCGGCACGATGACGTAATCGCGCCGCCTGAGCCGTATAGTGAGGGACACAGGCCAGAAGAGGCCTGCATCGCATCGCATCGCTGGAGGTAAGTATAAGTGTTTTCTTTTTTTTTTATATAGGTACAATACTGCCATGGCTGGCACATGATAAGGGGGGACTACTGGGCTGGGCTGGCACATGATAAGGGGGGACTACTGGGCTGGGCTGTTACATGATAAGGGGGGACTACTGGGCTGGGCTGGCACATGATAAGGGGGGCTACTGGGCTGGCACATGATAAGGAGGGACTACTGGGCTGGCACATGATAAGGGGGGCTACTGGGCTGGCACATGATAAGGGGGGACTACTGGGCTGGCACATGATAAGGGGGGACTACTGGGCTGGCACATGATAAAGGGGGGACTACTGGGCTGGCACATGATAAGGGGGGACTACTGGGCTGGCACATGATAAGGGGGGACTACTGGGCTGGCACATGATAAGGGGGGACTACTGGGCTGGCACATGATAAGGGGGGACTACTGGGCTGGCACATGATAAGGGGGGCTACTGGCGCATGATAAGGGGGGCTACTGGCACATAAGGGGGCTACTGGCACATAAGGGGGACTACTGGCACATAAGGGGGACTACTGGCACATGATGGGGGGGCTACTGGCACATGATAAGAGGGGCTACTGGCACATAAGGGGGGCTACTGGCACATAAGGGGGACTACTGTCACATAGGGGGGACTACTGGCACATAAGGGGGGCTACTGGCACATAAGGGGCGGCTACTGGCACATAAGGGGCGGCTACTGGCACATAAGGGGCGGCTACTGGCACATAAGGGGGGGCTACTGGCACATGATATGGGGGCACTCTGGCTACTGGCACATGATAGTGGGGGGTCTCTTATTACTGACACATGATTGGGGGCATCTATGGGGGCACATCTTACTGGCAGATTATTGAGGGGCACTATAGGGGCATCTACTGAGGCTAAAAAGAAGGGGTATTTTATATGGGGGCTCTGTATAGGGGCATTTTATACTGGGACACATTATGGTGGGTACTATGAGGAAGGGGGGGAGGAGCACTATGGGGGTCATCTACGGGGGCACTGAGAAGGGGTATTTTATATTGGCACATTATGGGAACATTAGCTCAACTGGGGGCATTACAAAGGGGTATGTTTTGCACATTATAAGAAGAATTATTTCTACTGGGGGGCATTATGGTGGGCTTTATTACTCCCCCATGGTATGACCCCCTAGTAGCAGCACCATCCTCTCCCTGCTCTGCTATCCCTCTGCCCCTTCTCCAAATCCTTATTATGAAATCTTTCTCATTAGGATAAAACACATCAGCTCCGCCGAGCCCCCGGCCAAAGTGTTGAAGTGGCGTCCGAGATCCCCAAGGGCCAAGCCAAGTAATTGTACGTTTTTATGGGGGTTCTACAAAAGAGCTATCGTGGGGCAAAGTTCATATTCGTGTTTACACACGTGTTTTAAAATGAATGCTTTCTCCTATTATAAACAAGTAAATAATGACGCAATGCTGTGAGGCTGGTATGCAACTTTTTCCAGGGCTGGTTTTTATCCCCAGTCCGGCCCTGCTTGCTTTAACACCTTTCCTTGCTGCCTTCAACAGTTTGCTTTTGGACATTACAGGGAGGAGGTATAAGAGGAGAGAATTGTCCGGTTTGTTATATGATATCAGAGAACATTATTGGAGGGGATATGAGGAGAGAACTACAACTCCCAGCATTTACCTGGTTCTTAATTTGAGTCCATGCTTCTTCAGGCGCTGAGACGCCCAGCAATCCTGAGAACAGAAGGTTCCCAAGTCCATTCTCTGCATGGATTGGGAGTGTTCATGTCAGTCCACGGCTCCATTCACTTCTATGGGACTGATATAGACAGCACTCCGTCAGACACACAGCGGTGGACTGACATGCGCACTACTGCATTCAGAGAGGTGACTCAGGTGTACATTTCATGGGATACCCCTAGGTCTGGTTTAGTTGACTTCTAAGCACAGCCAGCTCCTCTTTTCCAAGAGACACGTCATCTCTAAGTCAATGCAGAGGACCCTATCTTCAGTCATTTTACTGCTGCACCGCTGTGTGAGAACGGGTAAATGGCTCACACTGCTAAGAGGATCTTAGCCCTCTGATTGACAGGACAAGGTGTGATCACGTTTTCACTGCCTGGCTCTGTCCATCAAAATGGAGAGAGTGCATCAGTTGCAGAGAGAGCAGAGCCTCTAAGTGTAATGGCAACGCCCCCGTTGCTCCTAGAGGCTCATTTGCGTATATTAAAACATAATTTTTCGCAGCAATGCAGGCACATACGAACATGGGACCAACACAGATGCCTTCAGCTGCCAATCACACATGCAGCAGGTCAGCCAGTTTCATAGGTACAGGGGTCTTTCTCTCAGCAGTGTTTTGGTCAGTATTTGTATCAGTATTGATAACCCAAAACCCAGGAGGTTCAAGAGGTTCAAAAATCTTCACTGCACATTTTGTTTGTATAGGCTCTGCTCCTGGTTTTGGTTTAGAAATACTGATCAAAATCCGCATGTGTAGAAGTGATTTATCTCTCATCTACAGAGCTAGCAAACACACACAAGAGCGGTCATCCATCAGAGAATGTCAGGCATTCACACTCTTCCTGTTGTAGGATATCTATATTAGCCTTAGGCTAGAGGGCTGTGAGAGCAGCAGATCTGTGCCATTCCCTTATGAAGAAGAGACAGAACAACGGCTCAAAGCCTAGGCATTAACTCCTAGTCTACTGCAGAGGTTGCACTAATTGTTCTGCTAGTAATCTAGGCAGATGCTGAACAGAAAGTTACTGGGGATTCTTATATTTTGCTGGTAGGGGCTGGTGAAAAGTAGGAACACTCTGGCTGAACCCCGTCAAGAAGGTATTGATCAAGTGTACGGCATACATTTTAGGACATCCTCATACATCATCCACAACTCCCTCCTCTGTCAGGCAAAACTCCATCACGGATGACAACTGATGTCTGACCCCTGACGGCTGAGAGCCGACACCTGACGACTGATGGAGTTTGGGCTGAGGGCTGATGGAGGAGGTATTTTTTGACTGACGTCTGAGGGACGAGGGAGTTTTGAGTTAGGGGGAGGGATTTTTGGCTGACGTCTGAGGTAGGAGGGAGTTTGGGCTGATGGAGGAGAGAGTTTATCCTAACGGAGAAGGGAGTTTGGTCTGAGGGAGGAGGACTGATGGAGTTTTGCCTGACGGAGGAGGGAGTTGTGGATGATGTCTGAGGATGTCCTAATATGTATGCCGTACAAGTGTATACTGATAGATGGAATGCAGGCGGTGGGGCACACAGAGCTAAATGTGGTTCTAAACACATTTATAACGACTGCTCAGTGGAGCACCTCAACATGGCACATGCCTGGTGTTGTTCGCCACTATTTATCTCCTTAGAAGAATGGTGGCGAATATTAGGGCTCTTTTACATGGCCCTTCCTACCCAGTAATGAGTACATGTCGATCAGCGATTGTAAGGGGCTTCACTTGGCCTTCAATGACCACATGAACGATCAGATAGTTTGTGTGGCCTTTGGTTAACCACTTAAGGACCACAGGTTTATACCCCCCTAAAGACCAGGCCCTTTTTTACAAATCGGCACTCCACAACTTTAGCGGTTTATTGCTCGGTCATGCAACTTACCACCCAAATGAATTTTACCTCCTTTTCTTCTCACTAATAGAGCTTTCATTTGGTGGTATTTCATTGCTGCTGACATTTTTACTTTTTTTGTTATTAATCGAAATTTAACTATTTTTTGCAAAAAAATGACATTTTTCACTTTCAGTTGTAACATTTTGCAAAAAAAACGAGATCCATATATAAATTTTGCTCTAAATTTATTGTTCTACATGTCTTTGATAAAAAAAAAATGTTTGGGTAAAAAAAAAATGGTTTGGGTAAAAGTTATAGCGTTTACAAACTATGGTACAAAAATGTGAATTTCCGCTTTTTGAAGCAGCTCTGACTTTCTGAGCACCTGTCATGTTTCCTGAGGTTCTACAATGGCCAGACAGTACAAACACCCCACAAATGACCCCATTTCGGAAAGTACACACCCTAAGGTATTCGCTGATGGGCATAGTGAGTTCATAGAACTTTTTATTTTTTGTCACAAGTTAGCGGAAAATGATGATTTTTTTTTTTTTCTTACAAAGTCTCATATTCCACTAACTTGTGACAAAAAATAAAAGCTTCCATGAACTCACTATGCCCATCAGCGAATACCTTGGGATGTCTTCTTTCCAAAATGGGGTCACTTGTGGGGTAGTTATACTGCCCTGGCATTCTAGGGGCCCAAATGTGTGGTAAGGAGTTTGAAATCAAATTCTGTAAAAAATGGCCAGTGAAATCCGAAAGGTGCTCTTTGGAATATGGGCCCCTTTGCCCACCTAGGCTGCAAAAAAGTGTCACACATGTGGTATCTCCGTATTCAGGAGAAGTTGGGGAATGTGTTTTGGGGTGTCATTTTACATATACCCATGCTGGGTGAGAGAAATATCTTGGCAAAAGACAACTTTGTATAAAAAAAATGGTAAAAGTTGTCTTTTGCCAAGATATTTCTCTCACCCAGCATGGGTATATGTAAAATGACACCCCAAAACACATTCCCCAACTTCTCCTGAATACGGAGATACCACATGTGTGACACTTTTTTGCAGCCTAGGTGGGCAAAGGGGCCCATATTCCAAAGAGCACCTTTCGGATTTCACTGGTCATTTTTTACAGAATTTGATTTCAAACTCCTTACCACACATTTGGGCCCCAAGAATGCCAGGGCAGTATAACTACCCCACAAGTGACCCCATTTTGGAAAGAAGACACCCCAAGGTATTCGCTGATGGGCATAGTGAGTTCATGGAAGTTTTTATTTTTTGTCACAAGTTAGTGGAATATGAGACTTTGTAAGAAAAAAAAAAAAAATCATCATTTTCCACTAACTTGTGACAAAAAAAATAAAATTCTAGGAACTCGCCATGCCCCTCACGGAATACCTTGGGGTGTCTTCTTTCCAAAATGGGGTCACTTGTGGGGTAGTTATACTGCCCTGGCATTTTCCAGGGGCCCTAATTTGTGGTAAGTAGGTAAATGACCTGTGAAATCCTAAAGGTGCTCTTTGGAATATGGGCCCCTTTGCCCACCTAGGCTGCAAAAAAGTGTCACACATGTGGTATCGCCGTATTCAGGAGAAGTTGGGGAATGTGTTTTGGGGTGTCATTTTACATATACCCATGCTGGGTGAGAGAAATATCTTGGCAAAAGACAACTTTTCCCATTTTTTTATACAAAGTTGGCATTTGACCAAGATATTTCTCTCACCCAGCATGGGTATATGTAAAATGACACCCCAAAACACATTCCCCAACTTCTCCTGAGTATGGAGATATCAGATGTGTGACACTTTTTTTGCAGCCTAGATGCGCAAAGGTGCCCAAATTCCTTTTAGGAGGGCATTTTTAGACATTTGGATACCAGACTTCTTCTCACGCTTTGGGGCCCCTAGAATGCCAGGGCAGTATAAATACCCCACATGTGACCCCATTTTGGAAAGAAGACACCCCAAGGTATTCAATGAGGGGCATGGCGAGTTCATCGAAATTTTTTTTTTTTGGCACAAGTTAGCGGAAATTGATATTTTTTATTTTTTTCTCACAAAGTCTCCCTTTCCGCTAACTTGGGACAAAAATTTCAATCTTTCATGGACTCAATATGCCCCTCACGGAATACCTGGGGGTGTCTTCTTTCCGAAATGGGGTCACATGTGGGGTATTTATACTGCCCTGGCATTCTAGGGGCCCTAAAGCGTGAGAAGAAGTCTGGAATATAAATGTCTAGAAAATTTTACGCATTTGGATTCCGTGAGGGGTATGGTGAGTTCATGTGAGATTTAATTTTTTGACACAAGTTAGTGGAATATGAGACTTTGTAAGAAAAAAATAATAATTTCCGCTAACTTGGGCCAAAAAAATGTCTGAATGGAGCCTTACAGAGGGGTGATCAATGACAGGGGGGTGATCAATGACAGGGGGGGTGATCAATGACAGGGGGGTGATCAGGGAGTCTATATGGGGTGATCACCACAGTCATTGATCATGCCCCTGTAAGGCTCCATTCAGACGTCCGTATGCGTTTTGCGGATCCGATCCATCTATCAGTGGATCCGTAAAAATCATGCGGACGTCTGAATGGAGCTTTACAGGGGGTTATCAATGACAGGGGGGTAATCAATGACAGGGGGGTGATCAGGGAGTCTATATGGGGTGATCACCACAGTCATTGATCACGCCCCTGTAAGGCTCCATTCAGACGTCCGTATGCGTTTTGCGGATCCGATCCATCTATCAGTGGATCCGTAAAAATCATGCGGACGTCTGAATGGAGCTTTACAGGGGTGTGATCAATGACAGGGGGGTAATCAATGACAGGGGGGTGATCAATGACAGGGGGGGGTGATCAATGACAGGGGGGTGATCAGGGAGTCTACATGGGGTGATCACCCCCCTGTCATTGATCACCCCCCTATAAGGCTCCATTCAGATGTCCGTATGTGTTTTGCGGATCCGATCCATCTATCAGTGGATCCGTAAAAATCATGCGGACGTCTGAATGGAGCTTTACAGGGGTGTGATCAATGACAGGGGGGGTGATCAATGACAGGGGGGTGATGAGGGAGTCTATATGGGGTGATCACCACAGTCATTGATCACGCCCCTGTAAGGCTCCATTCAGACGTCCGTATGCGTTTTGCGAATCCGATCCATCTATCAGTGGATCCGTAAAAATCATGTGGACGTCTGAATGGAGCTTTACAGGGGTGTGATCAATGACAGGGGGGTGATGAGGTAGTCTATATGGGGTGATCACCACAGTCATTGATCACGCCCCTGTAAGGCTCCATTCAGACGTCCGTGTGCATTTTGCGGATCCGATCCATCTATCAGTGGATCCGTAAAAATCATACGGACATCTGAATGGAGCTTTACAGGGGTGTGATCAATGACAGGGGGGTAATCAATGACAGGGGGGTGATCAGGGAGTCTATATGGGGTGATCACCAGTCATTGATCATGCCCCTGTAAGGCTCCATTCAGACGTCCGTGTGCGTTTTGCGGATCCGATCCATCTATCAGTGGATCCGTAGAAATCATGCGGACGTCTGAATGGAGCTTTACAGGGGTGTGATCAATGACAGGGGGGTAATCAATGACAGGGGGGTGATCAGGGAGTCTATATGGGGTGATCAGGGGCTAATAAGGGGTTAATAAGTGACGGGGGGGGGGGGTGTAGTGTAGTGTAGTGGTGCTTGGTGCTACTTTACTGAGCTACCTGTGTCCTCTGGTGGTCGATCCAAACAAAGGGGACCACCAGAGGACCAGGTAGCAGGTATATTAGGCGCTGTTATAAAAACAGCGTCTAATATACCTGTTAGGGATTAAAAAAATCACATCTCCAGCCTGCCAGCGAACGATCGCGGCTGGCAGGCTGGAGATCAACTCTCTTACCTTCCGTTCCTGTGAGTGCGCGCGCCTGTGTGCGCGCGTTCACAGGAAATCTCGGCTCACGCGAGATGACGCCAATTGGCGTTAGCGTAGCCTGGGGGAGCCGCTGCAATGACGCCTTTCGGCGTTACAGTTGCGGGAAGTGGTTAACATTATTATTATGTTTACAGGGAATGTGCTGCAGATCATTTTAATTCCAGCATGAAAGATCTGATCAAACAAGCATCCAATCATTACTTGGCTTATCGGACGGCCAATCGCTGGGATCAAGTGTGCAGTTTAGCCGATAATCGCCACATGTAAAGGCCATTTAGTATATTAATCACACTTTTTGTGACTAGAAGGCTGTGCCCCTTTATTTTAACAGAAATGTTCATTGTCTTTTAGTTAGAAAGATTAATGGGGGGCTTCATAAAGATGCTGTATATCACCCTATAGTCCTTCACCACTACATGTGAACATTAGAAACTGCTCATGTCTATCAACATAAGAGGACTTCCAGACAAAAGCAACCGCTTATACAGAGAGTGAGACATGGTGCCTATGTAGTGCCACTCATCTCTACATAAAACGTGCAGAATGCACTGATTATAAAATATGATTGATAGATAGATAGATAGACATTTGTTGAAGTAGACTTATCAAGTTAAATAAACATTTGCAAGAAACTTTTACTTGACTTTCTAATGGTGTTTAATGGCTTTTGTGATGTGATTTCATAGGTTAGAAACTGCTTTGTCTATATATAAAATTATAGTTGGCTAAGAAAGATATCCAATTGTATACATTTGATATAAATCTTGGCAATGTTGTCTTTGCTGTTGCACCCGCTTCTTAGAGCCTGTAGCATCCATGATACCAGATGGATTCGGTCAGACAGAGAATGCGATCCCTATCTCCCTGACTCACATCGTGAGAATTCTTTCAGGGATGATTCATCGGCTGCCACATGTAGCAGGACGGAAGCACTTTCTATGTTATCACACCCCAACAACAAATATACAACTGGGGCATGCTTAGGACATCTCGAGTCTCTGTATATATAGATTTATTATAGGTTTACCACAACCAAGACATAGAAAATAATGTAAGAGTATGTTCATACAGTTGTATTAGCACACTGTAAATTTAGAATTACCCTGTTTTTTATGTGTGTTTTCATTTCAAGTGTTTTGGGCACAGATTTTGATGCATATTTTGTTTTAAGGCCTCTCCTTTATTTCAATGGGAATTTCCATGATGAATCCACACCAAAATGGACATCTGACTTTTTTGGGGATGTGAATTTCTAATCTGAGTGTGGGAAAAGAAACATACCGTATGAACTATATAACAGATTTCTCATTGGAAAGCAGATTGGATTCAATGTGGTTTGAAAAAACACACCAAAATCCATGTGCAAAATACACTGTGTGAACATGTCCTTAAAAGGGTTATCCAATATCATAAAAAGCCCCCCCATGTGCCAGGCCCCTCAGAGGGAATATACTTACCCCTGTCCCAGCGCCGCTCCTGGTCCCTGCACCGCCGCTGCTGCTTCTCCCTGTACATGGATGAAAACATCCAGTGTAGGGGGGGCAGTCAATGGCAGGCGGGGACAGGGACGAGCCTCCCTAGCATTGCGGGTGACGCTAGGGAGGCTCGTCCCTGTCCCTGCCAGCCATTGGCTGCTTCCACCCAACACTGGCCGCACAAAGGCCATCTACTGTCTGGAACTGTTGTCCATTTTTGTAAACTTCCCTTGCCATCCATCCCCAAAGGTTCTCAATTGGATTTAGATCAGGGGAACACGCAGGATGGGCCAAAAGAGTGATGTTATTCTCCTGGAAGAAGTCCCTTGTCCTGCGGGCATTGTGTACTGTAGCGTTGTCCTGTTGAAAAACCCAGTCATTACCACACAGACGAGGGCCCTCAGTCATGAGCAATGCTCTCTGCAACATCTGGACATAGCCAGCGGCCGTTTGACGCCCTTGCACTTCTTGAAGCTCCATTGTTCCACTGAAGGAAAAAGCACCCCAGACCATTATGGCGCCCCCTCCACTGTGGCGCGTAGAAAACATCTCAGGTGGGATCTGCTTGTCATGCCAGTAACGTTGGAAACCATCATCAGGACCATCAAGGTTAAATTTTTTCTCATCAGAGAATAAACCTTTCTTCCACCTTTGAATGTCCCATGTTTGGTGCTCTCTTGCAAAGTCCAAACGAGCAGTTCTGTGGCATTTAAGGAGACGAGGTCTTTGAAGACGTTTTTTGTTTTTGAAGCCCTTTAGTCTCAGATGCCATCTGATGGTTATGGGGCTGCAGTCAGCACCAGTAAGGGCCTTAATTTGGGTCGAGGATCGTCCAGTGTCTTGACGGACAGCCAATTGGATCCTCCGGCTCAGTGCTGATGAAATTTTTTTGGGTCTTCCACTTGACTTTTTTGTTCCATAACCCTCAGGATCATTTAAGAAATTCCAAATGACTGTCTTACTGCGTCCCACCTCAGCAGCGATGGTGCTTATGCAGTTCAACAACCCGACCACGTTCAAAAAGGGAGAGTTTTTTTGCCTTTGCCATCACAACGTGTGACTACCTGACAGAAAATGACAATGAATCCACATCTTTGCACAGATTTGGCCTTTTAAAGGCATGTGGTCCTAAAATTGTGATCAGCTGAAAAACAGCCTGTTTCAGTTTAATCGTTATTTTCAATTAATTGAATGCTCAAAAAATGTTTTGTCTCACTCTCATTTCTTCTTGTTGCATGTTGAAGCTCTACTTGGAACCTTGTTAAGATCCAACAATGTAAAATATGATTTTTTGCCATTTTTCCAGTGGTCTTAAACTTTTGATCAGGACTGTATATTCCCTCTGAGGGGCCCAGCACATGGGGGGGGGGGGGGGGGGGGGGGGCTTTTTATAATATTGGATAACCCCTTTAAGCTAATTTCACACTAGGGTTAGACATCTCTGGTAAGCTGATCTGGACGTGACCTTCCGGAGATCTTTGGATCTGGTGTTGCCGGACGCTACCTCATACCCGCCACACAGCAGTTTTCATCTGACCGATTCTCAGCATATTTGCTGGGTAGCAGCCGGATCTCCACTTGTCCCCATTATAATTAATGGACCTGGACAGCAGCGCGGTAGCTTCCGGCAATGCTGGAATGCAGTGAGATCCAACAGGCTGTTTCCTGCCGAAACAGACTGCCAGATCTAAAAGCGCTAGTGTAAAACTAGCCTTAGTGAATACAGTTAAAAAAAATACATTCACATACAGTATAAAAATCGACAATGATGTGACACTGGCATGGATTTTTTTGCCATTTCAACAGTATCGCCTCTAAGTGTGAACCAAACCTCAAGGAATGGTCAAAAGTGTACCTCTACTTTTAACAAACTATTGATATGTCACAGTGACATATCAAAGGTTTTGAATGGTGGTGGTCCGAGAGCTGAGACCCCCACCAATTGCTAAAATGAGGAGAAAGTAGAGCTCACGCAGTGTTGTTTCTCCTTGAAGCTGAAGACTGGATCAGTATAAGATCAATGAGCTTGTCTCCAGTCCAAAGAGAGCCAACGCTCTGCATGGACCCTTTCCACTCATCTTTCTAGCATTTAGTGGGGGGTCTTAGTGCAGCGTACTCAAGTTGTGTGTAATAGAGTTTCTGGGTGTAGTAGTGCAATGACACTAACCTGAGACGGCTGACTCTCTGCAATGGCAGATGATGGTAGCAAATTGTTTGTGACGCCAGTGCCAGTTAAACGGTGGCACGCCGTTTGCTGATAGCAGGAATAACTTGAGGAACACGTGGTATTAAAACAGAACTCCAACTTTAGTAGTTTTCATGCAGAGACAATAATGGAATCGCAGTTCCTTGGCATACAGTCGATTTTGCAATACGGTTGATGCAGGCAATACAGATTGAGCAAGGTGATTACAGAGTGTTAAACACAGGACTTGCAGTACAGGAGCTTGCACTCTATTTCTGACTGATCCTGGAACATAGCAAATCTTCTCCAATGCCCAATACCTTAACTCTGGCGTATATCCTTGGTTTTAGCTTTATAAAGTACCTCCTCTGTTATCTTGAGTACCTCTTGCTTCTCTGCGCTTTGCCTCTGTCTCCCTCTCAGCTTCCCCAGGCTCTAGAAGCTTCTGAGCTCTAGACTAGACTGACTTTTACTTCCCTGTCTGGGCCTTATATAAACTAGGGCTCTCTAGCTCCCTCTAGTGACTAGAAGCTGGAATGACACCCCTAGCAGGCCTGTACATGCAAGTGTCACAGTAACAGGGAAATACATAACATTACATTACATGACAATTTATAAAGATGACATATACCAACTCCCCATAATTAAGGGGGGACGACAGCACACCAAGTGACACTTTTGTAGTGACGGGCATTACAGTCCCCGTACACTACATACCCCACTGCTTTAAGCTGAGTACGACCTCGTACTCCATCAGGGCTCGCCCAACTGGAATCTCTACCTGAAACAGAAAAAAGAGACGTGTAGGCATACATACATGTAATTCATCTGCATTTACATTCATATCAGGTCCAATTGGCAAAGATGAAGGGTGGTGACAAGGGGCGTCGTTCTCTTCTCCTCAGGATAATGAATGGAACTGGGGCGCTGACCTGGCACAGCGTAACATTATAACCAGGATAGTCCATGACAATGAATAAGTCCATAATAGAACAGCAAAATAGATAAAACAGTATAAAAACGGAACTACCCAGGAGTTTCCTGTGGGTGTAACACAGGCAAGGGCTCGCGTGGAGGAGTCCATTCTTGCGCACAAATGTCAAGTAAGTTATTGCCAGTGGCAACTGTTTGGGAGGAGACACCACCAGAATAGTCAAAGTCTCCTAAACGGACTGGCGGGCGTCCCCTGGTCATCCGGGTAGACCTTCTCAGAACAGGGGTCTCCTCTTCCCTTAGCAACGAGGTAGAAGAGAGAGGAGCAACAGGAGGGTCTCCATCAGGGAGATCTTGGTCAGGAACAACTGGAACAATTAGATCCACTAGAGGGGGAACTGGATCCGGGGCATCTTGAACCAGCTCTTCCGGAGGTGAAGTTACGGTAGGTGCCGGAGCAGGCACCAGCAAGTTCAACCAAGGTGTCAGAAGCCAATGCATGGGATCAGCATCATACCTCAGATTACTAACAGCCTGCATAGGATCCTCGGGCTGTATTGCTGACTCTGACACAGGATATTCAGATCCAGAACTCTCGGCACTAGGTTCTGGTGTCAGGCAGAGCTTTAACCGGTTTCGGTGTACAATTTGGGATCCCTTGTCTTCCCGGGTGATCTCATAAGTGTGAGTTCCAACATTTGGGATTGCCGTGACAACATAGGGACTTCGCTCCCATTTACTGTCCAATTTACTGGTACGGCGGTTATTCTTTAACCATACCACGGCCCCTATTGTCAAGGGTTCTGCATGGGCTGCTTGATCATAGTCTCTCTGCTGTCGGTCCCTAGCATAGTCCATACGCTCCTGAACAATGGCTTTGGCTGTATTCAATCGCCTTTGATGTTCAGCAACCCAGTCGGTGTTAGGTAATGGGTTAATGCAATCAGGTACGTGTATGTCCAATGAATGATCAGCAGGCAATGTCCCTTGGCGCCCAAACATCAAGTAAAAAGGGTATACCCGGTGGAACAATGTATGGTATGATTGTATGTGAACATGAGCTGTGGCAACAGACTGGGCCAATCTCCTCTGTTCTCAGGAGGCACGGCCCTCAGCATCTCTATCAAGGTCTGATTCATTTTTTCACATAATCCGTTACCTTGAGGATGGTAGGCCGTTGTCCGGATCTTCTTACAGTTGTGTAAGCAGCACAGTTCATGGAACAGATGGGACTCAAAAGCAGGTCCTTGATCGGTGAGGATCTTTTCCGGACATCCATAGGGCAGGAGGAAGTGCTTCCAGAACATTTCGGCTGTAGTCTTGGCTGTCTGGTCTCTCACAGGCACTGCTACAACAAACTTTGTGAAATGGTCAATAATAGTCATGGCATAAGCATACCCTGAGCGACTAGGCTCCAGTTTCACATGGTCGATAGCGACAAGTTCAAGAGGACGGGTACTTACAATGGGTCTCAGTGGTGCCCTCTGATCATGGTGCTCACTCCGTTTTAAGGCACAGGCCACACACTCTCGACACCACTTCTCCATGTCTTCTCTCATGCCCACCCAGTAAAACCGCTGGCGGATAGTAGCCTCAGTCTTTTGGACCCCAAAGTGACCGGATTGATTGTGGTACATCTCCAACACCATACCTGCATCTCGTCGGGGTATGAGAATCTGGTGCACTCTCTCGTTGGACACTGGGTCTAGGCTTCTCCGTAGCAATAGGCCCTTTTGTATGAAGAGTTGATGGCGCTGTCTCCACAGTTTGATGAGCTCAGGATCTGCACTCTTACGCCGAATCCTCTCAGGGGCTCTGCCACTAGTAATGAAGTCCAACAACTCACCCAGCACTCTACTTTCAGACTGTAGTTTCACCCACCTTTCTTCTTTAGGATCAGGCCTACTGGAGGGTGAAGGAACTGCAGCTCTGTCATTGGTAGCTCGAGCCGGATCCTGTTGAGCAAATTTGTTATAGAAAGCCGGCATCTCTACATCTTCCCAAGCATCTCGCACATCATCAGGAGCTGTCGCTGTGGGAAGCCTGGATAAAGCATCAGCATTATCATTAGTACGTCCAGCACGATACTTTACAGAGAAATTATAGTTGGCAAGGCGAGAGGCCCATCTCTGCTCCAAGGCCCCCAATTTAGCTGTATTTAGATGCGCCAGAGGGTTATTGTCAGTGAATGCAATGAACGGGGTGGCGGCTAGATAATCCTTGAATTTTTCTGTCACTGCCCACACTAATGCCAGGAACTCTAGTTTGAAGGAACTATAATTCTGGTCATTTTTCTCAGCTCCTTTCAGGGAGCGGCTTGCATATGCTATCACTCTTTCTTTTCCCTCTTGGATCTGGGCTAACACAGCTCCCAGGCCTCGCTTGCTAGCATCAGTATACAGATGGAAGGGCTTGCTGTAGTCTGGATAACCTAACACAGGAGGCTCGGTCAGTTTCTTTTTTAGCAATTGTAACGCTATCTCTCTTTTCTCATTCCACTCAATGGGCACAGGAGTTCTAGGACTCTTTTTGGGTTGCCCCCTCAAGAGTTCCTGGATAGGATCAGCTATTTGAGCAAAATGGGGGATAAAACGTCTATAGTAGCCGGCAAAACCAAGAAAACTCCTCACCTCTTTGACGGTAGTAGGAACCGGACAATTACGGACAGCTGCTAATTTATCAGGGTCAGGTTGCACTCCCTCTCCGCTTACTACATGCCCCAGGTATCTTACTGCAGGTGACACTTGGATGGCTTTACCTTCAAGCCATATTTGATAAGGATTTCAAATACTTCTGCCAAATGTTTCAGATGGTCTTCATATGTTTTTGAATACACAATGACGTCATCTAGATACAGCAGCACTGTTTCGAAGTTTTTGTGACCCAAACACCGTTCCATTAGTCTCTGGAAAGTTCCTGGGGCATTACATAGCCCGAACGGCATACAATTGAATTCGAACAGGCCCATGGGAGTAGTGAAAGCAGTCTTTTCCCTATCTGCAGGGGCCATGGGTACTTGCCAATAGCCACTGGTTAAGTCCAATGTGGAGAAATAGGCAGAGGAGCCCAGAGCGGTTAGTGACTCCTCAATGCGGGGCAGTGGGTATGCATCTTTGTGGGTTATTTGATTAATTTTCCTATAATCCACACAGAAACGGATACCACCATCCTTTTTCTTTACAAGAACCAGGGGTGCAGCCCACGGACTACGGCTGTCCCGGATTACATTAGAGTCTTTCATCTCTTGGATCATTTCTTTTACAGTCTGATATGAAGTAGGTGGTAAAGGTCTGTATCTCTCCTTGATAGGAGGATGAGAGCCAGTAGGTATGGTGTGTTGTATGGCACTAACCTCTCCATAGTCAGTAGCATGCTTACTGAAGGCCTGGTGGTGCTCCTTGACAAGCTGTAGAATCCCTTCTTGTTGATGTTGGGGGGTAGTCTCGTCCCCTACATGGAGCTCTTCCCACCAGGGCACTTGTGGCTGGGTCACCGGCGAACATCCGCTGACTGCAGCTGGCAGCTTTTCTGTCACTGGAAGACGAATGACGTCTTGGAAGGACACCTGGGACAGCTGGGCAACACGGCAATGCTTAGTAAGCGCAACAGGATGATCACTCAGGTTAATCAGACGGACAGGTACTTTACCTTGGGAGACGGTCACCAGGCACATGGCAGCTCTCACATAAGGGTAATCCTCCATCTGGATTGGTTCTACCAGGGCTGGATAATCTCGGCCTTGGACTCCCAGGACAGCACGACACCATAAAAGAGTTTGAGAATTAGGAGGCAAAGTCACAGGCTTAATATCACTAATCCTGGCAGTACAAATTTCTCCCTTCCCATTAGCAAACCTCTGCTGGGCACTTAACACAGTAATAGTCTTTTGAATCACCCTCCTGGATGCAGAGGAAGCAGTGGGCAAAGTCTGATGTAATACAGCAAGTATTTCTGAATAACAGTTTTTGAAGACATTGGTGCCTAGAATGACAGGATGTCCTCCTCTGTCACCGGCCTGTACTACGATCACTCCCTGTTGAGGCAGGGTTACTTCTCCCACCTGCAGGGTGGGTTCCCAGTATCCATGAATCTTTACTGGTTTGCCATTGCTGGCGATAATTTCCACCCAGGATTCAGGCGGTTGGGTCAACTGGTTGGTGTCCCAGAACCTTTCAAATGCAGGCAGCTGAATAGTGGTGACCTGAGACCCAGTATCTAATAGGGCTTCAAAGGGGACCCCGTTGATCTCTATATTGATTTTAGGATGGGATCCTACATAACGTGGCATCCAATTTGGATCCTCTGGACCTAGTGTTCTACCTCCCGAGGGGTGGTCCTCAGCCTCAGGGGTTGCCCGTTTAACTGCCAGCACGTGGATTCTGTGTGTCCCAGCTTTTTGCAGTATGTACACACGGGCTTCTTGCGACCTCTATTACGCCTCCCAGGATCCCTGGGGTGAGTCTCTTGGTATGGAGGTGGGAACGGCCTAGGAGATGACAGGAACTCTTCTTCTGTCATTATGGGTTTTTCCCATTCCTCTATTTTTCTGCACACTTTCTCTAGACTTTTAGTGAGGTGATTTACTTGCTCTGTCAGCATGGCAATAGTATCGGTAGCTGACACTTGAACAGCTTGGCCGGCCTCAGCTCGGTTAGTGATAAGCGGTTTTGGCCTGCAGGCTGGTGACTCAGGTGGGGTGCTCAACTCAGGAGATACTGCGGACCCCAGAATTTTTATAGCCAGTTCTTTAAAGTCCAGAAAGGTACTGTTAGGGTGCTGGGCGGACAGCATCTTTAATTGGGTCCCTATTTGTTCACTAGACACCCCGTTGATAAATTGTTCCCTCAGGGTCTGGTCCTGGTTATCAGCCTCTTTGGGATCTATCTGAATTACAGCCCCTAAAGCCTCCTGAAGTGATAGGGCATAGTCACGGAGGGACTCACCGGACTTCTGTTTCTTGCCAAAGAAATGCATCTTTATCTCTGAGGCAGTCCTAGTTTCAAAAGTGGCCCTGAGGCGGGTGAATATCTGTTCTAGAGTACTCCGCTCAGTAGCAGGCCAGGATAATACCTCCCTGCGGGCAGCTCCCTCCAGCTGCGCTAGCAGGATTTCCATTTGCTGGTCGGCATTTATGGGGTACAGTTTGAATAATGCCAGCAACTTTTCTTTAAAGTCCCTTAGGGTATGGGTCTCTCCTCTGTAGCGGGGGAACCATGGGGCCCCGAAATAGTAAGGCATGGTAAAGGGCATCATGCTGGGGGCTGTAGGATGATTAGGAGCCGCAAGCTCTCCCGGGGCCGGCTGCTCAGGCACTCCCGGTTCTGACATGGTAGTCTATTGAGATATGGCCGCTGGCGACTAAAGGGGCCGGAACAATCCCCTTCCCTCCGGTTACAAGTGCTTACCGGTATCGCCGGGCTTGCGCAGGCCAAGTCTCGCGAGATTCCGGACGTTCTGAGTACGCGGTGACGTAGAAGAAGCAGGGCCACGGCGGTGCGATGATGACGAGGGGCGGGATTCTCTGTGTCTTTGCAGGGATCCGCCCACGAAGGTCCTCAGCAGCGCGGGAAACTTTACTCCAGGCGGCCGGTGGCCATCTTTAGCAAAACGCTGTCCATTCACTGACAGCAAGCAGGATTGTAAAAAGTCCACAAAACCACACTCCAATGTGGCGATTTTCTTCCTCTTGATAGCGCAACACTGCACAGCGCTTTTTGGAGGTTTTAGGAACACTTTTGGTATGATTTTCAGTTCACAAAGTCCACTTTAAATAAACAGGTAATTTGTCACTTTGGTCACAGGGCAACTGTATAAGGCACAAAGTTCACGCTTCTTGCACTAGAAAGCGTGCGTATCCTGTTCGTGACGCCAAAAGAGAGGTGCAGCGTACTCAAGTTGTGTGTAATAGAGTTTCTGGGTGTAGTAGTGCAATGACACTAACCTGAGACGGCTGACTCTCTGCAATGGCAGATGATGGTAGCAAATTGTTCGTGACGCCAGTGCCAGTTAAACGGTGGCACGCCGTTTGCTGATAGCAGGAATAACTTGAGGAACACGTGGTATTAAAACAGAACTCCAACTTTAGTAGTTTTCATGCAGAGACAATAATGGAATCGCAGTTCCTTGGCATACAGTCGATTTTGCAATACGGTTGATGCAGGCAATACAGATTGAGCAAGGTGATTACAGAGTGTTAAACACAGGACTTGCAGTACAGGAGCTTGCACTCTATTTCTGATTGATCCTGGAACATAGCAAATCTTCTCCAAGGCCCAATACCTTAACTCTGGCGTATATCCTTGGTTTTAGCTTTATAAAGTACCTCCTCTGTTATCTTGAGTACCTCTTGCTTCTCTGCGCTTTGCCTCTGTCTCCCTCTCAGCTTCCCCAGGCTCTAGAAGCTTCTGAGCTCTAGACTAGACTGACTTTTACTTCCCTGTCTGGGCCTTATATAAACTAGGGCTCTCTAGCTCCCTTTAGTGACTAGAAGCTGGAATGACACCCCTAGCAGGCCTGTACATGCAAGTGTCACAGTAACAGGGAAATACATAACATTACATTACATGACAATTTATAAAGATGACATATACCAACTCCCCATAATTAAGGGGGGACGACAGCACACCAAGTGACACTTTTGTAGTGACGGGCATTACAGTCCCCGTACACTACATTAGTACTTGGACCCCAACCAGAGTCTTTGTCAGTGTGACATATCAAAAGTTTGTTAAAAGTAGAGGTACACTATAAGCAAATATAATGTGTACATTTTTGTACATTTGTTACTATATTACTCCCCTTACAGGATGGAAAGATTTGATTAGTAGAGCAGGGAATTGAAATACAGTATGGCTTCCACATTAAGCACTGTCAGCAGATTGCAGACAGTGCTAAAGCACCTGTATTCTCTCTCAATGAGACAACCTCTAGAATTTTTTTTACAAATCAGAGAATGCAGGCACTGTGTATCAGGGGTGGATTAAGTAGCCCAAAGGCCCTGGGTTGTTCCTCAAACTTGGGTCCCCATAAATTAAAATAAAGTATACAATACATATTTAGATGGATTTTAAATTCAGCACTGCTAAACATACAGCAGAACACAGTACCACATACCGATTATATCCAGTGGCATCTCCTCTAATGTAAATGTTCTCATCTACATTGGAAACATACCACCATCATAACTTATTTCAGCCACATCTCGTTCAAGTCACACGTTGGGTTCCACACTTTTCTATTATCCTCCCCCTCCTGGTGTTCCAACAGTGTTATCCTGCTGCTACCCACAATACTATGCTTGCTGTGCTTCCCAATGTCCCCAGATATTACACTGCTGAAAAAACATTGCCATACATATAGTGCCCCCATAGTAATAGTGTTCCCAAACGTCCCACCAATAGGTATACTCTCCCATACCAATAGTAATTCTCTCTCAGAGTGCCCTTGTTAATATTAGTGTCTAGTGTTGAGCGAGCATGCTCATGACTCATGAACAGCGCATCTATTGGTTTCATAGTCTTATGACAAGACTATTAATCTTGTCATAAGACTATGAAATCAATAGATGGCGCTGTTTATGAGTAGTGTATATTGCAAATTTTCCATGCAAATGGTTTTTCAGCTGAAAAACAAGGCAGATTCTGCTCATTTTCATATCTTTCCCATATGCCCATTAGTTTTTACATGACAAAACTGTATAGAAAGGTTATTGAATATTATTTTAGGACAATCAGAAAACTTTTTATCTCCCTAATGATATTGATCTAGGTGCGCAGGTCCACCCAAGCCATCCAACAGATCTGAAGTAACTTTAAGGCTTACTGGCTCTCAGTCAGATGAGAGCTGGTTTAGAATGTCTCATAGTGCACAAGGCTGCCATTATAAGGTATGCTGACTAAGCCTGTCATCTGTCTCATAGATACACTGCGTGCAGAATTATTAGGCAAATGAGTATTTTGACCACATCATCCTCTTTATGCATGTTGTCTTACTCCAAGCTGTATAGGCTCGAAAGCCTACTACCAATTAAGCATATTAGGTGATGTGCATCTCTGTAATGAGAAGGGGTGTGGTCTGACATCAGCACCCTATATCAGGTGTGCATAATTATTAGGCAACTTCCTTTCCTTTGGCAAAATGGGTCAAAAGAAGGACTTGACAGGCTCAGAAAAGTCAAAAATAGTGAGATATCTTGCAGAGGGATGCAGCACTCTTAAAATTGCAAAGCTTCTGAAGTGTGATCATCGAACAATCAAGCGTTTCATTCAAAATAGTCAACAGAGTCGCAAGAAGCGTGTGGAAAAACCAAGGCGCAAAATAACTGCCCATGAACTGAGAAAAGTCAAGCGTGCAGCTGCCAAGATGCCACTTGCCACCAGTTTGGCCATATTTCAGAGCTGCAACATCACTGGAGTGCCCAAAAGCACAAGGTGTGCAATACTCAGAGACATGGCCAAGGTAAGAAAGGCTGAAAGACAACCACCACTGAACAAGACACACAAGCTGAAACGTCAAGACTGGGCCAAGAAATATCTCAAGACTGATTTTTCTAAGGTTTTATGGACTGATGAAATGAGAGTGAGTCTTGATGGGCCATATGGATGGGCCCGTGGCTGGATTGGTAAAGGGCAGAGAGCTCCAGTCCGACTCAGACGCCAGCAAGGTGGAGGTGGAGTACTGGTTTGGGCTGGTATCATCAAAGATGAGCTTGTGGGGCCTTTTCGGGTTGAGGATGGAGTCAAGCTCAACTCCCAGTCCTACTGCCAGTTTCTGGAAGACACCTTCTTCAAGCAGTGGTACAGGAAGAAGTCTGCATCCTTCAAGAAAAACATGATTTTCATGCAGGACAATGCTCCATCACACGCGTCCAAGTACTCCACAGCGTGGCTGGCAAGAAAGAGTATAAAAGAAGAAAATCTAATGACATGGCCTCCTTCTTCACCTGATCTGAACCCCATTGAGAACCTGTGGTCCATCATGAAATGTGAGATTTACAAGGAGGGAAAACAGTACACCTCTCTGAACAGTGTCTGGGAGGCTGTGGTTGCTGCTGCACGCAATGTTGATGGTGAACAGATCAAAACACTGACAGAATCCATGGATGGCAGGCTTTTGAGTGTCCTTGCAAAGAAAGGTGGCTATATTGGTCACTGATTTGTTTTTGTTTTGTTTTTGAATGTCAGAAATGTATATTTGTGAATGTTGAGATGTTATATTGGTTTCACTGGTAAAAATAAATAATTGAAATGGGTATATATTTGTTTTTTGTTAAGTTGCCTAATAATTATGCACAGTAATAGTCACCTGCACACACAGATATCCACCTAAAATAGCTAAAACTAAAAACAAACTAAAAACTACTTCCAAAAATATTCAGCTTTGATATTAATGAGTTTTTTGGGTTCATTGAGAACATGGTTGTTGTTCAATAATAAAATTAATCCTCAAAAATACAACTTGCCTAATAATTCTGCACTCCCTGTAGATTGATGGCTGGCACATACCTGGCTTTTGGTATATAGTCATTGTGTGGTTGTCTATTGTATGTCGTAGAAAATAGGAGTCCAAGACACATCCAGCTATCCTCCTAATGTTGTTTCCAAACCATTTTGATGGGGTTTCCATCAATTTCTAACCTTTTTTTGTGAACCAGTCACCCTCTTCTCTTCCAAGCAGGGGGTGCCTGTGGTTCTCCCATTGACTTCCATGGTGCTCGGTAGAACACACGAGCATACCGATGTGTCGACCAGAGCACCCGAGCACTTCGGTGCTCGATCAACACTAATAGTGTCCCCTACATTGCCTCCAATAGTTATAATTCTCCCAAGGAAAGCACCCATTAATAGTAGTGCCCCACAGTAGCCCAACAGCAATAATGCCCCTACAGTGCCCCGAGTAGTAATAAGGCCCCTCTATAAGCCATTCCTTCAGAGACACCAATAGTAATAACACCGCTCTATACGTCCCTCAGCAGCTATAATGCTCCTTATAGTGCCAACAGTAGTTATAATTCCCCATATTGCACCCCAATACTTACACTACCACCTATAGTTCCCCCAGGAATTATAATGCCCTCTATAGTGCTCTCAGTAGTTATAATACCCTCTGTAGTACCTCCAGTAGCCATGTGCCCCAGTAATGCCCATATTATTTATAATGCCCCCTATGTAGTGCCATCAGTAGCTATTATGTTCCCCTTTAGAGTCCCCAGTATTTAAAATGCTCCTTTCTAGTGCCCCATTAATAGTGACAAACTATTGCCATCCACAATGCAGGCTACAGGCCTCTTCTGGTCTAAGTTGTCTGCATTGCACTGCCTGAATAAAGACACAGGCAGTAGCGATGACATTATTATGCCATCACATTGTGACCACCTGCACTGCTGTACAGCCTCATAGGCTTCAGGCCTAGAAAGCTGCTGTCACAGTGAAGATACCGGTCACCAATCAAAGTAGTCCCTGGACATGTGATCACTGTGACAGCCACAGTCACAGTGATCATTGTTTTAAAAAAAAGGAAAAATAAAATAAGTTTATAACAAGCTTTCTATCCGAGAATCGTTTTACCTCTTGGATTGAGAGAGACCCTGCTGGGTATTTATTAATTTTAGCTATAGTTAGTACAGGCAGTCTTGACTAATTACTATTGACAAATTTTTTATCTCTATTTTTTATAAATGAAAAAAAATGTGTGGGCATTTGTCTATTTTACTCACACACACACACACCTATTTTTTACATATACAGTTGCAAGAAAAAGTATGTGAACCCTTTGGAATGATATGGATTTCTGCACAAATTGGTCATAAAATGGGATCTGATCTTCATCTAAGTCACAACAATAGACAATCACAGTCTGCTTAAACTAATAACACACAAAGAAATAAATGTTACCATGTTTTATTTAAACATTCACAGTGCAGTTGGAAAAAGTATGTGAACCCCTAGACTAATGACATCTCCAAGAGCTAATTGGAGCGAGGTGTCAGACTACTGGAGTCCAATCAATGAGATAAGATTGGAGGTGTTGGCTACAGCTGCCCTGCCCTATAAAAAACATACACCAGTTCTGGGTTTGCTTTTCACAAGAAGCATTGCCTGATGTGAATGATGCCTCACACAAAAGAGCTCTCAGAAGACCTACAATTAAGAATTGTTGACTTGCATAAAGCTGGAAAGGGTTATAAAAGTATCTCCAAAAGCCTTGCTGTTCATCAGTCCACGATAAGACAAATTGTCTATGAATGGAGAAAGTTCAGCACTGCTGCTACTCTCCCTAGGAGTGGCCGTCCTGTAAAGATGACTGCAAGAGCACAGCGCAGACTGCTCAATGAGGTGAAGAAGAATCCTAGAGTGTCAGCTAAAGACTTACAAAAGTCTCTGGCATATGCTAACATCCCTGTTAGCGAATCTACGATACGTAAAACACTAAACAAGAATGGATTTCATGGAAGGATACCACAGAGGAAGCCACTGCTGTCCAAAAAAAACATTGCTGCACGTTTACAGTTTGCACAAGAGCACCTGGATGTTCCACAGCAGTACTGGCAAAATATTCTGAGGACAGATGAAACCAAACTTGAGTTGTTTGGAAGAAACACACAACACTATGTGTGGAGAAAAAGAGGCACAGCACACCAACATCAAAACCTTATCCCAACTGTGAAGTATGGTGGTGGGGGTATCATGGTTTGGGGCTGCTTTGCTGCGTCAGGGCCTGGACGGATTGCTATCATCGAAGGAAAAATGAATTGCCGAGTTTAAAGACATTTTGCAGGAGAACTTAAGGCCATCTGTCCACCAGCTGAAGCTCAACAGAAGATGGGTGTTGCAACGACCCAAAGCATAGAAGTAAATCAACAACAGAATGGCTTAAACAGAAGAAAATACACCTTCTGGAGTGGCCCAGTCAGAGTCCTGACCTCAACTCGATTAAGATGCTATTGCATGACCTCAAAAAACCGATTCACAACAGACATCCCAAGAATATTTCTGAACTGAAACAGTTCTGTAAAGAGGAATGGTCAAGAATTACTCCTGACCGTTGTGCACGTCTGATCTGCAACTACAAGAAACGTTTGGTTGTTATTGCTGCCAAATGAGGTTCAACCAGTTATTAAATCCAAGGGTTCACATACTTTTTCCACCTGCACTGTGAATGTTTACATGGTGTGTTCAATAAAAACATGGTAACATTTAATTATTTGTGTGTTATTAGTTTAAGCAGACTGTGATTGTCTATTGTTGTGACTTAGATGAAGATCAGATCACATTTTATGACCAATTTGTGCAGAAATCCATATCATTCCAAAGGGTTCACATACTTTTTCTTGCAACTGTATTTGCATGCATCTTCATTTGAGTAATTCTCTGCCCATTTCCAGAAAAGATGTTCGAGTTCATTGCAAACTTTTTAAATCTTCGGCCAGTAAATGAACCCGAACACTTTCAGGTGTGTTTTGGACGAATCCAGTAAAACTGCACAAAGCTCCACGTTACTGTACATGTCGGTGGAAAAAAACTATAGGGAGGAAGAAGGGTGCTCGCATGATTGCATAATAGCTTGTCAGCTTGTGTTTTACACTGGAGATTTTTTTTTTAATCTGAATATTTTAACAAGCAAAAGACATTGGGTACAAATCTGTTAGTAGCGCCGATACTGCAGTATTTCCAAAGTCAACTGTTGCTACTGTTGTTCAGTGTATTTGGAGAAAGGAAAGGACATTGTATTGTACCTCCCTGTCTTTAATTTCCAGAAATCAGATTTGCCATTCCATACTCTCTGTGACTGTGTACATTTAGGCCCAAAAATGTCAGGGCTACGGAAGGGTTCCAAATGAAAGACCCAGAGCCAGAATGTGGGTAGTAGCAGCACCAGCCATCCGGCCAGAAGTACTAGTAGTAGCAGTAGGCCGCAGTTCTCCCTGGCTTCGGAAAGGCACAACATTACCATTGAGGAAAAAGAGGCTGAGATTGTGGATTGAATGGCTCAGTCCTCCTCTCAGTCGCAGCAGGATGAATGGGAGGTGACTTCGGAGTCTGACACCGTGCCATGGAGCCAGAGGTCAAAGTGTTCCTCCTTCTCCTCCTTTTTTCAGCCCCAGAGAAGGTTTTCAGTGGCGCCCTCGAGGTTCTCACTGCCCCTTTCTAATGGGGCACCTTCCATGTTCCTAAAAATTGCAAGAAAACCTTACCACGGCCTGTTAAAAGAGTCTCCCTGTTGATGAATTGTGTGAAAGCAGTCACTGTTTGTACTGCCTTGAGGAGGAGGTTGAGGAGTAGGCTGCAGATGTGTTGGTGGTGGTAGTAGTGGCACCCTTAGCCATGGTATTGGCATTTAGGGCAGCAACAGAGGCAGTCCGGGCAAATGCAGAGAAGGGAGGGGGGCCCAGGAGCCCAGCATCATATCTCACAGTCTGATAGAAGCGGCAGGGAGGGTGAGGACTCTGAAGACATTTGTGTGCTGAGCAGGATCTGGGAATCAAATCGGGGGGATGAGGAGGAGGCAACATCAGAGAAGGAGGGCGATGGCAGCAGCAATAAAAAGCACAGGCCACATACCTCCCAAAGAACAGCCAGGGCCATGTCTGCTTCGGGATCTGGTGATGCCGCTGGGACTGTGGGTGGGCTAGGCCCAAAATATGCCAGTATAAACCAAACTCTGCTGCCTCTAGCTCTGCACAAGTACTGTATCTCCTGTCTGGCAGTTTTTCACCACGCTGCTGGAATACAGAAGCATTAACCTGTTCAAGCTGTGCAAGAACAAAATAAGATGTGGGCAGGCAAACACAAACATAGGCACCACAGCTATTGAACCACATGAAGCTGCATCACCAGCTACCACAATATGAGTTCCCTCCATCTCTTGGTCCCACTTGCGGCAGCTGGGTCGCATCCACGGGCAGTATGGTGTCTTTCACATGGTCATCATCACTTTCTGCTTCTCATGCTCAGGCTCCATCATCGGCCATTGATAACAGAATGTGTGGCCAGGAAACAACTCGCCCATTAATTCGCTGGTGCGCAAGCTTATTTTCCACCTGGCCAAGTTGCTGGCATTGCAATTGCTGCCATCATGCGTTTAATCGAGTCTGATGCCTTTCTTGTGCTCAGCCTTGCTGGAAGATACATAGCTGGCCTTATTTCTCCCAAAAAGCCATGCCTGCTTTGTATTCTCACGTGGCAGACAACGTGGAGTACTCCCTGCGATTCTCGCTGTGTGGCAATGTTCACGCCACTGTGGACACCTGGAGTAGCTCTTGCAGGCAGGGACAGTACATGTCTTTCATGGCCCACTAGGTCAATGTTTTTTGTGGCAGCTGTGAGACAGCATCTTGACAAGACCAGATCCTTTTGACCTCCCAAGATTGTGTCAGCCTGGCTCCCGCAATAGGCATTTATCCACCTCCTCCTCCATGGATGCTTGCCCATCCATCACCGCAGCAGGGCACAGTGTTGCTGTCACAAGCGTGTCACAACCTATTGCTGACCCTGTTGTGTCTGGGGTCAGAAGGTCGCAGTGGGTGGCTACTTGCTCGGTTTCAAGGGATCGCTCCATGACCTAGTTGTGGGAATGGATGCCGGTCCAGGTTTTCCTGCTTAGGTTTACGATCCTTTTTGTCCCCTTTAGGAATCGGTAGCTTTTCCTTTCAGCTGTTCTTTGTCCGCCACTCCCAGCTACTATATTTTCTCCCTTTCTACTTCCCTTGTTGCCAGATATAGACCTTATTTTCAGATTTTCTATTCTGACCTCTGGTGAAGTTGGAGTTGCTGTGGAGCTGTTAGAACAGTTGGAACTGGTGCTGTTGAATCTCTGGTTCTCTCCTGTTTGTTGTCTCCCTTTGAGGATTGTATGTGGTGTTAGTATTGTTTGTCCATTCCCTGTTGTTACCCTAGTTGTCAGTGCTGAGGACTAGTGCTCCCATCGCCCTACTCACTACCTAGGGCTTCTTTCTGGGTAAGCCAGGGACGAGGCACGTGATTGGCGTACGGGTGAGCAGCTAGTCTAGGGACATCAGGGCAGCCAGGTGCCAGTTCTAGGTGAGTTAGGGGTCACCACTCCAACCTCTCCCTGGTGAAAGGGTACCCTCATTCCCTCCTTTTTGTGCTGCATGTCTGTTACCTGCCATATCAGGCATGATAGTTGCTGACACTACCCCTCCTTCCTATTATGTGTCAAGTCAAGCATTGCTACACCATGTTGATGCTGATCTGCCTCCGTGACAGTAGCCATACCAGTTTAAGTACATTAAGCAGCAAACATCTCTCTGGCTGTCACCCGGCCAACTGAGCAAGGTGGACAATGGGCACAACATGGCCATCCTGAAGCTAGGGAAAATAACAGACGCTCCCTGCATGGCGCACGTCCTCAGCCTAGTCACACCATGCTTTCTAAATAAGTACACTGACAATGTCCAGGAGACTGTCCAAGCATTTCAGCCATTCTTACGTAGTGGTCTCCTGGATATGCAGCAACAGAACGGGCCTTCCGCTATACAGCTTAATCTGCGATGTGCCAACTCGCTGGAGTTCAACATTGCTAATGCTCGAGCATCGGTAAGAGCAGCAGAAAGCCATGAACGATTTTGTCATGCACCAGACTGCTTTACCAGCAGGGAGCATATGTTGCTTTGAGGTCAGGCAGTGGCAGCTCATCTGAGATGCCCGTTGGGTGCTGAAACTCTCTGCAGAAGCTTGTCATCCCTTTCATATTCTTTTTTTAGAAAAGACGCTGATGCTCATGCAGCAGGGGATGACAGGGGAAGAAGAATTGCAAACACAACTTGCTGTCCGCCTGTAGCTGTTGGAGACCCATAAAGGGAATCTACCATCGAGGATGATGAGGCACTGCCACTGCAAGAGGAGGACTTGCATTAGAGCAGCGGAGTGCCAGCATATGCTGCCATGCAGCAACTGTTCCCTGAGTGAGCAAGCAAAGACATCTCAGCGGAGCTACCATAAAGGCCATAGAACGTGTGCATTAGTCAAACTGCAGCCGACTCTTAAAGTGGCAGAACGACAAAGGCAAAATATTCTGAGAAAGAGCGCCAACCCTCCTGCGATCCCTAGAGAGAGAAAGAGACGCATGGTGGGAGGCCAAAGTCCAGACCTAGAGTGCCTGCACCGCTATCCACGGATCATTGCATATAGGCTTTGGCATAAAGAGACATTTTTTGTGTTCAGAAATAAGAGACTTTAAATAAAAACAAAGGATAGTTTGTAGTACACGGACTCTAAAGCATTTAAAGTGAAAGTCATTTATTGCTGTTGTATTTAAAGTGACAGTCATTTAATTCTGCATTTGTCAGTATTGCAAGTGAAAGGACTCTTAATATTCGTATTGATTGTCAGTATTGCATTTAAAGTAAAATGTCTGAACCTAGTATTACCATGCCACTGTTAGAGGATGCAAATGTCACGACCATGGTCATGGTCGTGACTCCTGTATCCGCATGCTGTTGCCTGCGGTCTGGTTTGATTGTTCAACCACAGGTGAGGGCCGCTAGTATGTTGCCTCACTTGTGGTTGCCGCTGGCAACATGTGGTTGTATTGCAGTTTGGCAGCCTGAGCTGGTGATGGGCAGCTTGCTGCAATGTGCATGCGGTTGCACCTGGCAACCTGCCTTTATATGTGTGCACATTCCCTGTTTGGTGTGCACAGGGTTTGAGTTGTGTGGACTTTCCCTCGAAAGAGGGTGCAGCATGTACCGCTATCTGTTGATGGGGTGCATGCGCGTTCTCCGGAGGGAGAGCGTTATGGGGGTTTCGCCGCTGACGGCCCGGTGAGTGGCTTATTCCCCGCCATTTCTTCACCGTTGCCTGTTTTGGTGTCCCCTTATTTTTTATTCCCTCACTGTGGTTCGTTTGGTGTGTGGTTGCACACCTTCGAAAGAGGGTGCAGCATGCAGCGCCATCTGCTTTTGGCCTGCATGCGCGTTCTCCGGAGGGAGAGCATTTTGGGGATCACCGTTTACGGCGCGGTTGGTGGCTTATTCCCCGCCACCTTACCTTCCGTGTCCGTGTTGCTGATCCCTCGTCCCTCTCCATGTTCCTATCTCTGGTCGTCTGCTGGCAGCATTCCGTTTGTGTTCCGGCTGTGTGCTGGTTGGAAGTGTCTGCTGGCAGCGACTGGAGTGGGGACGTGAGTGGAGAGTGGACGCAGTGTTAGTGCGCTCTCCCCGGGCTGTTTCTTTGCTGGTCTCCGGTTCCTGTGTGTTGCTCCGGAGCCTGGCAGTCGGTTCCTGTGTGTTGCTCCAGGTGCCGGCAGCAGTCCTGGGAAGATGCATATTCTGACATTGATTCCCCTTCTCCTATCCCCTTGTATGGGTCCCTCTCTGGTTTTCCCTTTTTTTTTGGTGGGGGGGCTTTGAGGGGTGGGAGTGTCACGACCATGGTCATGGTCGTGACTCCTGTATCCGCATGCTGTTGCCTGCGGTCTGGTTTGATTGTTCAACCACAGGTGGGGGCCGCTAGTATGTTGCCTCACTTGTGGTTGCCGCTGGCAACATGTGGTTGTATTGCAGTTTGGCAGCCTGAGCTGGTGATGGGCAGCTTGCTGCAATGTGCATGCGGTTGCACCTGGCAACCTGCCTTTATATGTGTGCACATTCCCTGTTTTGTGTGCACAGGGTTTGAATTGTGTGCACTTTCCCTTCAAGTTGCTGTCTTCCCTTCCCTGGTGTGAGAAGGGTTATTTCCCTTCCTAGTGTGTGTCCATTGGGTGTGTCTGTGTGGGTGTGGCTACTTGGGCTATAAAGCCTCAGTTGAGACCAGATGTCTGAGGGGTACTCCAGCCTTGGTTGTAAGCTGGAGGCACCCTCCTGGTCCCTTATATCATCTGCCAGTGAGGGCCACCCTTGTGGTCATAAATTGTGATACACAATGTTATGAAGATGTGTTTGTGTTATGCTTATTTATTGCAGCGTATGGTTTCCTGGGTTCCTGTGTGGTGTGTGCTCTGTCTCTTGTGTTGTTATGGACAGCAGCACTTATACTTGGGTTCCAGGCTCTGTGTCTGTGGCAGGTAGGTCAGGTAGGTGTGGTACTAGTTGCACTTACCTCCCATTGCCATATGTCTGTTTCTGTTCCCTTTGTAGCCCGGCCAGTTTAGACTCCTGTTTCTCCGCATCCAGGAGGAACAGGTGGTCTACCCAGCTCCTAGTTCAGGGATCGGCGGAGGGTGAATAGGGATCCGAGGTTCCTGAGCATGAGCCCTCCTACCTTCAAGGTCGGCTCATGCAGCTAGGAGTTAGGGTCAGATTAGGGATGCATTAGGAGGTGACCTGCTCCCTTATTCTGTTGTCCTGGCCGAGCAGCCACTAACATCTCGTGGCATCGCACGGCTGAGGGTTTTCCCCATCCTCAGCCGTGACAGCAAAGATAGATAGAGGGGGAAGAACAAGGGAACCTGTCTGAGGTAGAAGAGTCTGATTCAGCATTAGTCTTGCCTCAAGCAAATATAGCCCAAACAGATGAACTAAGACGTTCATCACATGTCAGAAAACCGACCCCAAAGATGCTGGAAAATTTGGAGCAAGAAGCAGCACTGTAAGGAAAAAAGTTCACCAGAATGTATGATAGTACATAACATAGTACATAAGGCCGAAAAAATACATTTGTCCATCCAGTTCGGCCTGTTATCCTGCAAGTTGATCCAGAGGAAGGCAAAAAAAAAACTGTGAGGTAGAAGCCAATTTTCCCCACTTTAGGGGAATAAAAAATTCCTTCCGACTCCAATCAGGCAATCAGACTAACTCCCTGGATCAACGACCCCTCTCTAGTAGCTATAGCCTGTAATATTATTACGCTCCAGAAATACATCCAGGCCCCTCTTGAATTCCTTTATTTTACTAACCATCACCACCTCCTCAGGCAGAGAGTTCCATAGTCTCACTGCTCTTACCATAAAGAATCCTTTTCTATGTTTGTGTACAAACCTTCTTTTCTCCAGATGCAGAGGATGTCCCCTCGTCACAGTCACAATCCTGGGGATAAATAGATGATAGGATAGATCTCTGTACTGACCCCTGATATATTTATACATATTAATTAGATCTCCTCTCAGTCGTCTTTTTTCTAAAGTGAATAACCCTAATTTTGATAATCTTTCAGGGTACTGTAGTTGCCCCATTCCAGTTATTACTTTAGTTGCCCTCCTCTGGACCCTCTCCAGCTCTGCTATGACTGCCTTGTTTACAGGAGCCCAGAACTGTACACAGTACTCCATGTGTGGTCTGACTAGCGATTTGTAAAGGGATAGGACTATGTTCTTATCACGGGCATCTATGCCCCTTCTGATGCAACCCATTATCTTATTGGCCTTGGCAGCAGCTGCCTGATACTGGTTTTTGCAGCTTAGTTTGCTGTTTATTAAAATTCCTAGATCCTTTTCCATGTCAGTGTTACCGAGTGTTTTACCATTTAGTATTTACGGGTGACTTGCATTATTCCTTCCCATGTGCATAACTTTACATTTGTCAGTGTTAAACCTCATCTGCCACTTATCTGTCCTCTTCAGTGTTAATTACTTTACACAGTTTAGTGTCATCTGCGAAAATTGATACTTTACTATGCAAGCCTTTTACAAGATCATTAATAAATATATTGAAGAGAATAGGGCCCAATACTGACCCCTGAGGTACCCCACTAGAGACAGTGACCCAATCTGAGTAAGTACCGTTAATAACCACCCTCTGTTTTCTATCACCGAGCCAGTTACTTACCCACATACAGACGTTTTCTCCCAGTCCGAGCATTCTCATTTTATATACTAACCTTTTATGTGGTACAGTGTCAAATGCTTTGGAGAAGTCCAGATATACGACATCCATTGATTCGCCGCTGTCAAGTCTAGAACTTACCTCCTTATAGAAACTGATTAAATTAGTTTGGCATGACCGATCCCTCGCGAAGCCATGCTGATATGGCGTTATTTGCTTATTTCCGTTAAGATGCTCTAAGATAGCATCTCTCAGAAAACCTTCAAACAGTTTCAATGATAAATGGAAATTATACATTAAAGACATTCGTAAAAAGCTAAAGCAAGAAAGTATAAAAGGGAACTTGAGTGATATGGTAGAGATGGTAGAAGAATCTAAATCAGAGCTTATGGCAGCATATGTCAACCTGTGGTCATTTACGACACCTTCCCAGGATATTGTAAGGAACATGGACACATGTACTGCGGTCACTAAAGATTTGGTAAAGCTCATGAGAGAACTGTCATCTGCCGAAAACTATGATGAAGTTAATGCAAGAAGTAGAATGAATGAGCTTTTTATGATAGACTATGCTAGGTCCTTAGGTGGTAGCACAAACTCAAGTATGACTTCCTTCGCTAGCAGAAGTGCCACCCATATATCAGAGTCCTCAAATACTTCAGCCAAAAGAAAGGAATTAGCTGAACAACTTGCTGTCAAGAGAGCAGAAATTGAAATGGAAGCTGCCATCGAGGCGCTGCGCCAACTGATGGCTGAAAGGGAAGCTAAAAAGGATGCACAACACCATCAGATGGAAGCTGAAATGGAGGCACAGCAGTATCAAATGGAAGCTGAATTGAAAAGTCTGGGATGGCAAAAAGAAGTTAAGATCATAGAAGCCAGACTTAAAGTACATGAAGAGGATATGAATCAGCGTAGTCAAAGGTTCAAATCTGAACTATGTGAAGAAGCAGACTCCTACATTCCTACATACTCCCAGGAGAATGGAAGGAAATCTCCAGCACTTAGTGAGGAAATAAGTCATTATCCTTCCATCCCTGCCAGAAAGAAAAAGAGAGGCCTAGTCCAGTGTTAGGAAAAAGGTGTGTGGATTTACCCTCTATCTTTGCCGGAAAAGATGAAAAAAAGGACTCACCTAATTCAGAAGTAAGTGAGAAAATAGAACCGGATGATTCTATTCCTAGATGCCATGGCAATGCTCAGGAGAATGTTACAACCATTGTCCCAGCAAGACCACAGAGAACAGTCCTAGCTAGACTTCCCGTTCCCGAACCTACTGTATTTTCAGGAGTCGTACTGAAGTTCATAGAGTGGAAGGCAAGTTTTGAGATGATCATTGAGCATCATTGCTTCAGTCCAGTTGACAAGTTATTCTACCTTCATAGATATGTTGGTGGAGAAGACAAGGAAGTTCTTGAAGGTTACTTCTATAGAATGGCGAAGAAGCCTACAAACAAGCTTGGGCAAAATTGAATGCAAGATATGGTCATCCTTTCTTAGTACAAAGAGCCTTTAGAGAGAAACTGAATAACTGGCCTAAAATAGGTCCTAAAGAACACTTCAAACTCCAAAAGTATGGTGACTTCCTGCAAGCATGCAGCAATGCCATCCCATATGTACGAGGACTAGAAGTACTGAACGATTATCTAGAAAACCACAGGATGCTAACTAAGCTACCTGAAGAAGTGGCTTCTACATGGAATGTGACTGAACAGTTAGATCTAGGTAAGGACTTCCCAAGTTTTAAAGAGTTCTCTGAGTACATCAATAAGGAAGCAAGGATAGCATGTAATCCAGTAACAGCATCTTACGTCTTAAAATCCTTGAAGAAAGGCCTGCAAGAGAGATAAGATGTGCAAGAGCAAGTAGCTTTGCAACCAACACAGCAGCTAAAGGTCCAGATACCTACGAGACCAAGTTCAAAGTCACTACTGGGATCAGTAGAGAGACAGAACCGACAAATCTTCAGACTACCTTCAAGTGTATGTTCTGTGGAGAGAACCACTCCATACATAAGTGCCAACAATTGAAGGAGAATTACCCAGAAGAAAAGAAAACATTTGTCCTGGATAACCAACTGTGTTTCGGATGCCTAAGAAAAGGCCATGTTACTAAGGAGTGTAAGAAAAAGGCCCCATGTAGCGTTTGCAAAGGACGCCATCCTACACCACTACATGAAGAACGTCCAAAGAAAGATAAATCCTCAATACCTAAAGATACTGAGGAAGGAAAGAAAGTATCTGTATTCTCTTGCAGAGTGAGGAAAGGAGAAAGCAACAGCACATCAATGGTTGTACCAGTGTGCATTTCAAATTCTAAAAGGAGGAACAAGAAGGTATACGCCTATGCGCTACTGCATGCCTAGAGTCACGTCACCTTCATTGATCAAGAAATCTGCAAGAAATTACAAGTGGCTACAGAACCAGTGAAGCTCAAACTCACCACAATGACGGGGAGAGACACATTAGTGACCAGTCAAAGGGTCAAAGGACTGAGAGTAAGAGGACTTCATTCAAACTGCACATTAGATCTACCTCCAGCTTATACAAAAGACGATATACCTCTAGATCGAGATTGCATACCTACCTGTAAAACAGCCAATGAATGGGAGCACCTATCTGTCATATCTCATGAAATGTCCCTGCTGAAGGAGTTTGGTGTTGGACTGTTGATAGGTTACAATTGTCCCAAAGCCTTGGTACCACGAAAGGTAATCAAAGGAGGGAAGGGTGAACCCTACGCTGTTCAAACTGATCTACGATGGGGAGTTGTTGGAGGAAAACAGCAGATCGCAAACTCAAGACAGGTGACAGGATTGTGTCATCGAATATCTCTCCAAGAGTTACCAACTGTAAGTCCAGCAAAAATAATCAAGATCCTTGAATCTGACTTTGAAGACATAAGTTCTAAAGAGAAGAGTGTATCTCAAGAAGACATAAAGTTCGTACACACTCTAGAAGAAAGTATTCAGCAGAATCAACAAGGTCATCTTGAAATGCCCTTACCTTTTAGAGAGCGACCTCGTCTCCCAAATAACAGAAATCTTGCACTAGCAAGACTGAAATGTTTGAAGAAAAAGATGGGAAGAGATCCCAAACTGAAGAATTATTATTTGAAATTCATGGAAGGCATCCTTGAAGAAGGACATGCAGAGAAAGTTAATAATCAGCCTAAAGAAGGAGAAGTGTGGTATATCCCACATCAAGGTGTTTACCACTCAAAGAAACCAGATAAGATTAGAGTAGAATTTGATTGCTCAGCAAAGCACAATGGTTTTGCATTGAATGATCATCTACTAAAAGAACCAGATCTTACAAACACTCTGCCTGGAGTACTCTGAATATTTAGAAAGTATCCCGTAGTGGTCATGTGTGGCGTTGAAAAGATATTCCACCAGGTTCATGTGAAAAATGAAGATAGAGACTTTCTGAGGTTTCCATGGTGGGAGGATGGAGATACAGATACAGAGCCAGCAGAATACAGAATGAAAGTACACTTGTTTGGAGCAGCATCATCTCCAGGTTGCGCCAATTATGGTATGAAGTACCTAGCTAATCAGAATGAAAAGGATTGCCCATCAGCAGCAAATTTTCTGAAGAAAAACTTTTATGTAGATGATGGTCTTATAAGTCTAGAGTCCACAGAATCTGCAATAAAACTAGTGAAAGAAAGCCAAGAGTTATGCGCAAGAGGAAACATGCGCCATTCATAAATTCATCTCAACAGAGAGGTACTGGAATCCATCAGTGACTCTGAACGTGCAGCAACAATAAAGAATGTAGATCTCAATTATGATCATCTTCCAGTTCAGAACGTACTTGGATTGGGATGGAATGTAGAGAACGACAAGTTCTTCTTTGAAGTATCTATTGAAGAGAAAGTTGCAACTAGACAAACCATTCTTTCCGCAGTGGCTTCTATATTTGATCCATTGGGATTCTTGGCCCCAGTAATCCTCAGAGCAAAAGAAATACTACAAGAATTATGCAGACAGAAGTTGGGATGGGACGAGCCCATACCTGAAAATCTGAGGTCAAGGTGGGAGAGTTGGATAAGAGACTTGCAAAACTTAAGAGAAGTTCGGATACCCAAATGTTTTGTACTTCATGATTTCGGAAAGTACAAGAAAATAGAACTTCATCACTTTTGAGATGCCAGTAGTTATGGTTATAGTCAGTGCTCCTACATCAGAGTAATAGGAGAAGAAAAGATACACTGTGCCCTGGTTATGGGGAAGGCCAGAGTTGCACCTACCAGTATTCAGACAATACCAAGTCTTGAACTGACAGCAGCTGTTGTTTCAGCATCAGTAAGCAAGTGTCTGAGAGAAGAATTGGAATTGAAAATAGATGAAGAATATTTTTGGACAGACTCACAAGTTGTCCTAGGATACATAAACAACAAAGCTCGAAGATTCCATATCTTTGTCGCCAACAGAGTTGAGAAAATTCGGGAAATAACAAATCCGGAACATTAGCATCACATTGACACAAAACATAACCCAGCAGATCATGCTTCAAGAGGCCTGAATGTAACAGAATTGAAAAATTCAAACTGGTTCACCTGTCCAGAGTTCCTTTGGGAAAAGGAAATCACGCCCAGTAAAGGTTACACAGAATTGTCTATGGGTTATCCAGAAGTAAAAGTTGTACAAACATTGAACACTGCTGCCAAGTGTCAAGATGACATACTTGAAAGACTAGCGAGATGTTCAAAATTGAATACAATCATAAACGTAGTAGCTTGAATTCAACGTTTGGCAAAGGGAATCAGAAAGAAGGAATTGTTGAATGTAGAAGAAAGAATGAAAGCTGAAGAAACAGTCATGACTCATTCAACAGAGATTCTACAGTGAAGAGTTAAAGAGACTTAGTCAAGAACCTAAAAGGCTTCAAAAGAACCACCCATTGTACAAGCTTAATCTTGTTCTGCAGGATGGTATACAGAAGCTGGGAGGGAGACTGGAAAATGCATCGTTACCTAGCAGAGTGAAGCATCCAGCAATTCTACCCAAAAACTCTACCTTCGCAAGATTGATTATTGATCACTACCACAACATATACCTTGCATCAAGGAAGAAACTTTACCCAAAGCTGTTTGAGAGAAGGTGGTTACTGGATTGTGAAAGGAAGCAAGGTTATAGCAGAGTATATAAGTAAATGTGTAGTCTGCAGAAAGGCACGTAGACCTACAGAAGAACAAAGAATGGCAGATTTACCGGCAGATCGTGTAAACCCATCACCACCATTTGTTTATAGCGGAATGGATTGCTTTGGCCCATTCATCGCCAAGCAAAACTGCAAGGAGTACAAGAGATATGGACTAATATTTGTATGTCTGAGTTCCAGAGCAATTTACCTGGAAATGTTAGAGGATATGTCAACTGACGCATTCATCAACGCCTTAAGATGTTTTATAGCCATTAGAGGTACTGTCAGAAAGCTTAGATCTGACCAAGGATCTAATTTTGTCAGAGCAAAGAATGAATTGAAGAAAGCTCTAAAAGAGATTGATAAAGAAAATATATTTGTTAGAGAAAGTGTGATTTTCATATGAATGCTCCACATGCAAAAAAAAAAAATGCAAAAATCTGCAGCACTCGCCAATGTAGAAAATCCAATGGTGGTTTATTAAAAAAACAGCATGGTGATGCAACGTTTCGACCTTCATCGGTCTTTTTCTAGCAATACCTCACCACATGCAAGCCATACAGGAGGAGTTTGGGAAAGACAAATCAGAACTGTGAGAAATGTGTTAAGTTCAGTTTTGAAAAAGAACGCCGGAAGAATAGATGATGCTTCACTTAGGACCCTATTCTATGAAGTAATGTCTATTATTAACAGTCGTCCACTTACAGTTGATAACATCAACGATCCAACAAGTTTGGACCCTTTAACTCCCAACCAACTACTTCACCTTAAGTCGGATTACATACAGACACTGCCTGGCAAGTTTACCAAAGAGGATTTATATGCCAGAAGGAGATGGTGAAGAGTTCAATATGTATCAGAACAGTTTTGGAATAGATGGAGGAAAGAGTAGTTAGTCAATCTTATCCTAAGAAGTAAATGGTAAACACCCAGAAGAAATTTCCAAGTTGGTGACATAGTGTTAGTAAAAGAAAAATATTTACCTAGAAGTCAATGGAAACTGGCCAAAGTTCTAGAAGTTCAAAAGGATGTAGACAAACTAGTAAGAAGAGTGTTGTTACAAATAGGAGACTTAAAACTTGACAAAAAAGGAAAACGTCTCACTACTCCACTCAAGTTGGAATGTCCTATACAGAAGTTAGTTGTTCTACTTGAGAGTGATAAAAGACACTTGGAAGTTGAGAACCTTAAGGACAATACCTCAAATTCATGTTTAACTCCTACCAATAAGACCATAGAATTATAGGTACTTTGATGGGAGTGTAGCTGGCCAGCTAAGACCTGTCCTAGGTTGCTAATATAGCTTGTATGTTTATGCAGCTAGACCTGCTAATAATCTTAATACAGTTCCTATGTTTATATGTTAAAGACAAAAGCAGAGTTATTTACTGTGACATCATGTTTTGGATGTCATATAACTGTTATATTTTGTGTTCACAGAAGCAGAAAAGGATAATATGCCTTTAAGATTCATTTTGTAATGTAAGGTAAGCTCAGTGACACAGCAGAAACAACAGAAAGCATAGTGTTAATCTGTTGTTGCTGGGCAGAAGTCTAGACCAATCACAGGCAGCTTCTCACATAGCAAGAGTTTTCAACAATCACAGCCAGCCTCACACACAGCCTGTCTGGGAATTCCCCTAGCAGGAGCTGCTAGAATCATTATTCACAGGAGCTGAAGAGACATTCACTCCACTCTGAGCTGTGTTTTTATGTAAGCAGAGAGGCCAAAAGAGGTATTTAGAACAGTTATATAATGTTCATATTGTTAGTATTGTGATTAGAACTGTATACTGAACCAGTTATATATGTGTTTACTTACAGTTCCACCAAATTGCAAGCATACAAACCAGATTCCATACAAATTGTATACAAACTGCGAACTGCTCATACCAGATCATAAGCAATTGCATATTGCAAACTGCAAATCAAGTTGAGCAAGCAGAACTATTAGTTAGACCTCAGATATACCTCTCAGAGAGATCATAAAGTGCTTAAATAACTTAAAGTGAGAGTACAGATAGTCATGAGAGAAATATATCCATTTTTTACTAGATTAAACAGCTGAACCACCATCTTAATCATACCGCCATTTTGTGATATATTTTCAACACGTGTTATGTACATGGACTATCTGCTGCGGAGGTGGCAGTGTTATATGAAGAAAAGTTGAAGTTAATAAAGAAGTTATTTCAAGCATTTGGTGTGCTCTTTAAACCTACTGTTTCCATAGAACGGCGCTAGAGGAATTACAGTCTGGTTAGACTAATAGTCAGAGATACCAACATTTTTCTAATGCCACAGCACAAAAGGCACTTCATAGTGTTGCGCCTGCCACACATTCAGCGACATTACCTGCGCTTCATCTCCTGTATAACGTTTGCGCATCCTAAATATCAGTGACATTCAGTTTAATTTTTTTGCCACTGGTGACAGCGACATTACCTGCGCTACATCTTCTGTATAATGTTTGCGCATCCTAAATATCTGTGACATTCAGTTTAATTTTTTTGCCACTGGTAACAGCAACATTACCTGTGCTACATGACCTGTATAATGTTTTCCCATCCTAAATATCAGTGATATTTAGTTTAATCTTTTTGCCGCTGGTGACAGCGACATTACCTGCACTATATCTCCTGCATAACGTTTGCGCATCCTAAATATCTGTGATATTCAGGTTAATTTTTAAGCCGCTGGTGATAGCGACATTACCTGCGCTACATCTCCTGTATAATGTTTGCACATCCTAAATATCTGTGACATTCAGTTTCATTTTTTTGCCTCTGGTGACAGCGACATTACCTGCGCTACATCTGCTGTATAACATTAGCGCATCCTAAATATCAGTGACATTCAGTTACATTTTTTCGCCGATGGTGACAGCGACATTACCTGCACTACATCTCCTGTATAACGTGAGCACACCCTAAATATCTGTGACATTCATTAAAATTTTTTAGCCACTGTTGACAGCAACATTACCTACGCTACATCTCCTGTATAACGTTTGCGTATCCTAAATATCAGTGACATTTAGTTTAATTTTTTCGCTGCTGGTGACAGCGACATTGCCTGCGCTTACCTGCGCAACATCTCCTGTATAACGTTTGCGCATCCTAAATATCAGTGACATTTAGCTTAATTTTTCCGCGCATACACTTACAAAACCTGCGCTACTGTACGTGTGACATACTTGCAAGCATATATACCATGCTCAAGGCGAGCAATAAGGGACGGGGAAGTGGCCGTGCTGCTTATGGTGCAAGCAGAGGCTGTGGCCCTGGGCACGGTGAAACTATGCCTGCTGCAAGAGCACAAGAAAGACACTCATCCACGATACCTAGCTTCATGTCCCAGTTTTCAGGGCGGCACAGGACACCACTCTCGAAGTCACACCAGTGCGCCCAGGTGATCAGTTGGATTGCAGCAGATAATGCTTCCCGTCGGTTAAGCACCACCCTGTCTTCCACAAAGTCCAGTCTCAGTAGCCAAGAGTCTGTTCAACAGAATCCTCACCCTGATCCTCCTTCCTCCAACCATGGAAAGTCTTGGCAAACAAGTGATCCCACTCTCGGATATTCCGAGGAGCTCTTTTCATCGCCATTCCTTGATTTGTTCCTCTCACCAAGCCCGCTTGAAGAGGGACATGAGGAGATCTTGTGTACTGATTCCCAAACTCTTGAGTATCCACAGTCAGAAAAAGATAACGGTGGGGAACGGCAATTAGTGTTTCACGAGGTGGATGATGATGAGACACAGTTGCCAATAAGCCAATGGCAATTAGTGTCTCAAGAGGTTCATGATGAGGATGAGACACAGTTGTCAATAAGTGAGGTTCTTGTTAGATCAACAAGTCAGGAGGATAACCAGAGTGAGGAAGTGGAAGAGGAGGTGGTGAATGATGAAATCACTGACCCAACCTGGGAAGGTGGCAAGCTGAGCGAGCACAGAGGGGGAGGGATCCGCAGCACCGCAACAGGCTGCAAGAGGCAGTGGGGTGGCAAAAGGGAGAAGGCAGGCCACCCCAAACAGGCCCACAACTGTTCCTCGGAGCACCCCCTTGCGGAAATCTCCCTTGCCAAGGGGTAGGCGTTCTGCCGTCTGGCGCTTTTTTGAGGAAAGTGGGGACGATAAAAGAATTGTCACTTGCAACCTGTGCCGTATCAAAATAAGCTGGGGCGTGAACACTAGCAACCTCACCATCGCCAGCATGATCCGCCACATGTGATCAAAGCACCCTAATAGGTGGGCCGAACTCCTGGGTCCTCAATCAGTGTCTGCGGATCACACCACTGCCTCCTCTTCCCCTGTGTTACGTGCTAGCCAATCCCCTGTCCCGGAAGCCTCCCGCCCTGCACCTGGACCTTCGCAAGCACCATCATCCTGCACATCTGTAGTGTACGGGGACTGTAATACCCGTCACTACCAAAGTGTCATTTGGTGTGCTGTCGTCCCTCCTTAGTTATGGAGAAGTTGGTATATGTCAGTTTTATAAAATGTCATGTAATGCAATGCTATGTGTTTCCCTGTTACTATGACACTTGCATGTACAGGCCTGCTAGGGGTGTCATTCCAGCTTCTAGTCACTAGAGGGAGCTAGAGAGCCCTGGTTTATATAAGGCCCAGTCTCGGAAGGGAAAGAGAGACGGAGTCTAGTGTCTGTAATCTACAGTTGGAGATTAGACAATGTCAGAGACAAGTCCAGGCCTGAAGCCTGCTGTCCAGGAGAAGATTCCCTCCTGAATTCCCATATGCAGAAACAGGAAAATCTTAGCTAAAGAGCCTGAGGAAGCAGCTGAGAGAGACCGAGGCAAAGTGCAGAGAAGCAAGAGGTACTAAAAATAACAGAGGAGGTACTTTCTAAAGCTATAGCCAAGGATATAAAGCCAGAACTAGGTTATTGGGCCTTGGTGAAGAATTGCTATATTCCAGGATCAGGCAGAAATAGAGTGCAAGCTCCTGTACTGCAAGTCCTGTGTTCAACACTCTGTAGTCACCTTGCTAAATCTGTAATTGCCTGCATCAACCGTATTGCAAAATCGACTGTATGCCAAGGAACTGCGATTCCAATATTGTCTCTGCATGAAAACTACTAAAGTTGGAGTTCTGTTTTAATACCACGTGTTCCTCAATTTATTCCTGCTATCCGCAAACGGCGTGCCACCGTTTAATTGGCACTGGCGTCACGAACAATTTCTACCATCACCTGCCTATGCAGAGAGTCAGCCGTCTCAGGTTAGTGTCATTGCACTACTACACCCAGAAACTCTATTACACACAACTTGAGTACGCTGCACCTCTCTTTTGGCGTCACGAACAGGATACGCACGCTTTCTAGTGCAAGAAGCGTGAACTTTGTGCCTTATACAGTTGCCCTGTGACCAAAGTGACAAATTGTCTGTTTATTTAAAGTGGACTTTGTGAACTGAAAATCATACCCAAAGTGTACCAAAAAATTCTAAAAAGCGCTGTGCAGTGTTGCGCTACCAAGAGGAAGAAAATCACCGCATTGGAGTGTGGTTTTGTGGACTTTTAACAATCCTGCTTGCTGTCAGTGAATAGACAGCGTTTATACCCAAAGATGGCTGCTGGGCTTGCTGAATTGACTGCTGCGTCACCTTCATCCCGAAAAGGCGGGAAAAATTGGCGCCTTTCCGAGAAAAGAGCGGGAAGGAGTTCAAGGTCAGGCGCCACTGCTTATCTGGACATTTGCATGTCTGCCAGCATGGACACCGCCTTCCATATACTGGAATACCTGGGGGGCGGCCTCCCAGTGCAGTGGGAGGAGCTGGCGGCTGTAATTGACGCGACCCTATCGCTCTCCTCAGAAGGATCGAGCATGTTGGAAAGTGAGCATCATTGTGCTGCAATGTCTACGCCTAAAATACCGCAAGTGCCTAATGTTGGTGTAGAGCCAGAGGAGGCTCCACCGGCCTACTCTCCGGGACCGGAAACACCCGCCTGCCGCCCAAGGGAGAAAGAACCAGAGCCCTACTATGGCTCGTGGAGAGACTTTTTTCAGCCCTCGTTCAAGTGGTCATCACTTATGGCGGAGATCCGGGAGGCCGCTATAAAGCGGAATACGAAGACCAAAATCGTTTATGAAGAATTGACTAAAACAATCCATGAAAAGCATGCTAACACCCAACCCCGCCTGGAAAGGAGAAAGGGAGTGGTGCTGTCATTCGACAAAACCCGTGGCTACGGGTTCATCCAGGACTATCTAACTGGCAGAGACCTCTATGTGAATCGAAGGTCTGTCAAAAGAGACTACCTCCCTTCTTATCAGCACAGCCTCCGTGAGGGAGAGGAAGTGGAGTACACCCCTGCCGAGAGCCTGCGAGGCCCTTATGCCACTGCCGTGACCCGTCCCAAACGAGCACCTGAGGACTGGGAGGCAGAAGAAGGAGAAGACTACTCTGGCTGCGAGCGGGAACCTGAACGCTCTCCAGAGCCGGCCCATCACGCCTTTCAGGAGCGGAGCTCCTTCATTGGGCCTAACGTCTTCTGGCAGCCAACCGTGTTGGAGAAATGGTTGAGCCCCTATCCTTCCCCCGAGCTGCCTCGTCGGGAGAAGACCATATAAGATATGGAAAACTTGAAAGGACTTCATGCTACCTTGGAGAACATCCGGAGGGGTCGGAGACCAGACGCATCGCCAGAACCTGCAGAGGCCGAGTCCGCGCCATCGGTGACTGTACCTGTGCCGGCGGCGCCAGCAGATGACAGCGACTCCGACACAGAGAGCATCAGTGAGAAGATTGTCCGGCTGGAGGAGAAGTTGCGGGAGCTGCGCAAGATCGCGACCGCCAGGATCCAGACGCCGCCAAAGAAGGACGAGGTAAGGGTGCCTGTCACCACCCGTAGACCACCTTCTGCTGCCACCGCTCCGTCAGTGCCCCAAAGGAGACCCCCGGTTGCTGTGAATAGCCGCCGAGCCCACCGGACCGCTTGAGGCGGCGGTAACCACGCCATTCCATCCCACAATCCTTATGCCGGGACCGGTACGGTCCACCCAAGGGTTTACCCCTAGGCCCCTGGGGCCAATACCTATTAGGGGCCCCTTCACCCTACAGCTGCCCCCCAATACAGTTATGTGGGCCCATCCTCCTGTAGAGGACTACTACAGGCCGTACTTGCCAGCAGAGCCAAGTGGTTATGATATGCCACTGTGAATCAGCCTGCTAGGCCTTTGATTTATTTCACTGCAGAAGTTTGATGTTAACCCTTCCAGGACAGGAGTCCTATGTTTCTGGTCCTTTGTTGCGGCTGCCAGTTTGTCCACGGCTCAGTGGTAGGTGTTGACCACTGAAATCACAAAGTCAGCAAGGCCACGTTTGTTTCCAGGACCTCCTGCCTGCTTTTGCTACCCCACGCCAAGTTGTGCCTGTTCCTTTAGTTGCACCTTTTACCCTTCACCCCCTTTTCAGGTTGATCAGGGGTCTTACAGCACTTGTCTTTGCTGTCCTTTTATTGTGCAACTTCATACTAAGGAACCGTGCCCGGAGACAGACTCAAAAGAACCTGAGCCTCTGAGATTTTTGCTCTTTTAAAGGAAATGTGCCCAGAGATGGACTCCACCGCATGAGAGCCTCTGTGATTTAATAGAAAAATAACCTGGGTACGGACTCATGTTTGTTCTTTGAGCCTCCAAGAACTTTTATACTGTTTTATCTATTTTGCTGTTCTATCATGGACTTATTCATTGTCATGGACTATCCTGGTTATAATGTTACGCTGTGCCAGGTCAGCGCCCCCGTTCCATTCATTATCCTGAGAGAAGAGAACGACGCCCCTTGTCACTACCCTTCACCTTTGCCAATTGGACCTGATGTAAATGTAAATGCAGATGAATTACATGTATGTATGCCTGCATGTCTCTATTTTCTATTTCAGGTAGAGATTCCAGTTGGGCGACCCATGATGGAGTACGAGGTCGTACTCAGCTTAAAGCAGTGGGGTATGTAGTGTACGGGGACTGTAATACCCGTCACTACCAAAGTGTCACTTGGTGTGCTGTCGTCCCTCCTTAGTTATGGAGAAGTTGGTATATGTCAGTTTTATAAAATGTCATGTAATGCAATGCTATGTGTTTCCCTGTTACTATGACACTTGCATGTACAGGCCTGCTAGGGGTGCCATTCCAGCTTCTAGTCACTAGAGGGAGCTAGAGAGCCCTAGTTTATATAAGGCCCAGTCAGGGAAGGGAAAGAGAGACGGAGTCTAGTGTCTGTAATCTACAGTTGGAGATTAGACAATGTCAGAGACAAGTCCAGGCCTGAAGCCTGCTGTCCAGGAGAAGATTCCCTCCTGAATTCCCATATGCAGAAACAGGAAAATCTTAGCTAAAGAGCCTGAGGAAGCAGCTGAGAGAGACCGAGGCAAAGTGCAGAGAAGCAAGAGGTACTAAAAATAACAGAGGAGGTACTTTCTAAAGCTATAGCCAAGGATATAAAGCCAGAACTAGGTTATTGGGCCTTGGTGAAGAATTGCTATATTCCAGGATCAGACAGAAATAGAGTGCAAGCTCCTGTACTGCAAGTCCTGTGTTCAACACTCTGAAGTCACCTTGCTAAATCTGTAATTGCCTGCATCAACCGTATTGCAAAATCGACTGTATGCCAAGGAACTGCGATTCCAATATTGTCTCTGCATGAAAACTACTAAAGTTGGAGTTCTGTTTCAATACCACGTGTTCCTCAATTTATTCCTGCTATCCGCAAACGGCGTGCCACCGTTTAATTGGCACTGGCGTCACGAACAATTTCTACCATCACCTGCCTATGCAGAGAGTCAGCCGTCTCAGGTTAGTGTCATTGCACTACTACACCCAGAAACTCTATTACACACAACTTGAGTACGCTGCACATCCACTTCTGTGTCCGAGCGCAGCGTACAGATGTCCATACCCCAGGCTTTTTAACGAAAGCGCAAATACTCAGTCACCCACCCACAGGCCACAGCACTAAATGCGCACCTCTCCAAATTGCTGGCCCTGGAAATGTTGCCATTTAGGCTTCCGCAGCCTGATGGCGGTGGCCGTCCCTCGTTATTCAGTCCCCAGTTACCACTATTTTTCCTGGTGTGCCGTCCCCGCCTTACACCAGCATGTGTCCCGTAACATCACCCGTGCCCTGACCAATGCAGTTATCGGGAAGGTCCACTTAACGACTGACACATGGACAAGTGTTTTTGGCTACATTTCCCTGACGGCACACTGGGTGAACGTTGTGGAGGCCGGGAGCGAGTTGTGCCCTGGGATGGCACAAGGATTGCGAGCCCTACTTCCATAAGGGATTTTCGCCACCACCTACATTAGTGGCTGCAACCCCCCATTTTTCTCCACCTCCTCCTCCACTTCCACCTCTGAATTCTCATCTTGCAACATCAGTCAGTAGCTGGAAGCAGTGTAGCACTGCAGTAGGGAAGTGGCAACAGGCCGTGCTGAGCTGTGGCTCTAGCCACTCAACCTACAACCAGGCATGGTTGTGTCTGATAATGGCCGTAACTTGGTGGCGGCTTTGGAGCTCGGCAAGCTCACACACATAACATGCCTAGCCCACATGTTCAACTTAGTGGTTCAGCGGTTTCTCAAAACCTTCCCCAATTTGCCTGAGCTACTGGTGAAGGTGCACCGCATGTATGCCCATTTCCGAAAGTCATCTACAGCTGCCGCTGGTCTGGCAATGCTGCAGCAGCTCTTGCAATTGCCAGCTTACTTACTGTTGTGCGACATGAGCACACTCTGGAATTCCACGTTCCACATGTGGGCCAGGCTTTGTGAGCAGCAGAGGGCAGTAGTGGAATACCAGCTGCAACATGGTCGTCGCCTTTCCAGTCAGCAGCCGCTCTTCACAAGTGACGAGTGTGCATGGATGTCTGACCTCTGTGAAGTTTTACGGAACTTTGAGGAATCAACACAGATGGTGAGCGGCGATGCCGCTATTATCAGCATACCCATCCCACTTCTGTGTCTACTGAAACGCTCGCTGCTCACCATGAAGGTGGACGCTTTGCATGTGGAAGAGGTGGAAAAGGGGGAAGACAGTACACAGGGTGATAGCCAGACCACCTTCATTTAGTCTTCTCAGCGTGAATTGGATGATGATGATGAGGAGGAGGAGGAGCAGGAGACGGTTGCCTCCTATAGAGAGGGTAGTACCCCATAGCAGGTTTATTCCATCTGTTCAGCGTGGATAGGCCAAAGAGGAGGAAGAGGATGAGGAGATTGAGAGTAATCCTCCTGATGAGGACAGCGAAGTCTTGTCTGTTGGGACTCCGGGCACACATGGCTGACTTTATGTTATGCTGGCTTTCCCGTGACCCTCGCGTTATATGCATTTTGGCCAACACGATTACTGGTTGTTCACCCTTCTTGACCCCCGCTACAAAGATAACTTTTCATCTCTCATTCCTGTGGTGGAGACGACTAGCAAAATAGTGCAATACCAGAAGGTCCTTGTGGAAAAAATTGCTACAAGAATTTCCATCTGACAACGCTGGCGGCAGAGTACGTAGTTCCATGGGCAACCAAGGAGGGGAGATGAGGGGAACACACAGCAGTTCCAACGGAGGCAGGGCAACACTCTCCAAGGCCTGGGACAGTTTCATGACACCCCACCAGCACCCTCACCCTGATGCGCGGCCTAGTGTCACAAGGAGGGAAAAGCTTTGGAAGATGGTGAAGGAGTACGTAGCAGACCATGTCAGCATCCTCAGTGATCCTCTGTGTCTTACAACTATTGGGTGTCCAAGCTGGACACGTGGCACGAACTGGCGCTCTACACCTTGGAGGTGCTGGCCTGCCCTGCCGCCAGCGTTTTGTCAGAACGGGTATTTAGTGCTGCTGGGGGCATAATAACTGATAAGGGCACTGAAAATGCTGACAGGTTGACTCTTATCAAAATGAACAAACCTGTATTTCCCCTGACTTCTCTACTCCACCAGAGGAAAGCTGATGAACATAAAGGCACTTTAAATGTGGCTTTTATGGTATATTGAATACACTGTATTCCCATGCACCTCTTACACCACAAAAAAGAGTATATGGTTCAATCTTCCTTTTCTCGTCCTCCTCCTCCTCCATCATATGAACATGCTTATTAGGCTGCCCTCGCTCCTAATATTTTAGAGGGTCAGCTCAGCAGCAGACCCTCACCCCTAATGTTTTAGAGGGTCACCAGCAGGCCCACCCCCCTAATGTTTTAGAGGATCAGCTCAGCAGCAGGCCCTCGCCCCTAATGTTTTAGATGGTCAGATCAGCAGCAGGCCCTCACCCCTAATGTTTTAGAGGGTCAGCTCAGCAGCAGGCCCTCTCCCCTAATGTTTTAGAGAGTCAGCTCAGCAGCAGGCATTCACCCCTAATGTTTTAGAGGGTCAGCTCAGCAGCAGACCCTCACCCCTAATGTTTTAGATGGTCAGATCAGCAGCAGACACTCACCCCTAATGTTTTAGAGGGTCAGCTCAGCAGCAGATCCTCACCCCTAATGTTTTAGAGAGTCACCAGCAGGCCCTTCAATTGTGTGTATGATGCTCTCCTTTATGTGTAATAAAGGGTGTATTCGAGTGCCGGTTCCTTGTAATTTATGGCAGCCATTTCACTTAGTGCATAGGCTTTATGAGTGTAGCAGTCCCACTACCTGAACAATTGTACCACAATGTGAATGAGGCCCTCCTTTATGTGATATACAGGTTGTATCGGAGTGCCTCTTCCTTGTATTTTTTGGCAGCACTTGCACTTTATATACAAGTAAAGTAAAGTAAGTATGACACTGCCGTCATCATGGCACTGCTGGAGCCTGCTGACCATCATGCCACTTTTGCCATCATGCCACTGCTGTGGCCTGCCTACCATCATCATTTGTAAGGCAGCTGCTGAATTCATCATGCTGCTGCCTGTCTGCCATGTACAATATGGCTGCTACTGCTTCTGCCACCGCCTTAGCTGCTGCTGCTCCTTGCTGCTAATTACCTACTGCCAGCGCTGTTAATGCAAAGCATCTGCCACTACCACCACTACTACTACTACGGTCAACCTACTGCCTTGTATGTTCCTGCTGCTACTACTATTGCAGCCACATGCCTCTTATTATCCTACCCTTTCCACATGCACACTGCACTTTGTGTGTTGTCAATTAAAAGGGAGAATTTTTATAGGCGCATTCACAACAAGCCGATTTTTCTTCTAACAATTAACACTGTATTCATGCTGGGCCTTTGTGTGGAGGCTTGGCTGTGTGCTGAATTATATCACCCCCAGACCATGTTCACACCATAGTTAGTGTAGCGGCTAGGACCCTTTGCCATGCTGAGTGACCGTGACGTGGTGCATTGATGGGCTCCGATATCTTCCTGACTGGAACATATTGGCGAAAGTCTCAGCTTTTAATACCTGCATGTATGACTTCCCAGTATAGTCAGTAGCATTTCTGTTTGGTGCATTTCCTCTCTGTGTTTCATATGTTTATTTGCTACATTCTGTGTAGTTTGCTCTTGTGGTGCATGTGGACCGCGTCGACGTCCTCCATTGTATGCATATTTTGCTGGGGTTAGTCGATTATTGCGGTCCGCATGCGGTGGGGCTGCTCCCCCAATAAAAGACACGCCACAGTGTCAGGGGCTGAGCAGCTCCTCCAGAATTGCCACTTCATTTCTGTGTTTTTGTCTTGTTAGATTTGAGTGTGTTTGGACACTCTGTTGCACCTGGTAACCTCCATCACATGGTCTGGCATAGGTGTGGCTCACGGCCTGGCCTCATTCACATTGTACTACCACAGTATTCATGCTGGGCCTTTGTGTGGAGGCTTGGCTGTGTGCTGAATTATATCACCCCCAGACCATGTTCACACCATAGTTAGTGTAGCGGCTAGGACCCTTTGCCATGCTGAGTGACCGTGACGTGGTGCATTGATGGGCTCCGATATCTTCCTGACTGGAACATATTGGCGAAAGTCTCAGCTTTTAATACCTGCATGTATGACTTCCCAGTATAGTCAGTAGCATTTCTGTTTGGTGCATTTCCTCTCTGTGTTTCATATGTTTATTTGCTACATTCTGTGTAGTTTGCTCTTGTGGTGCATGTGGACCGCGTCGACGTCCTCCATTGTATGCATATTTTGCTGGGGTTAGTCGATTATTGCGGTCCGCATGCGGTGGGGCTGCTCCCCCAATAAAAGACACGCCACAGTGTCAGGGGCTGAGCAGCTCCTCCAGAATTGCCACTTCATTTCTGTGTTTTTGTCTTGTTAGATTTGAGTGTGTTTGGACACTCTGTTGCACCTGGTAACCTCCATCACATGGTCTGGCATAGGTGTGGCTCACGGCCTGGCCTCATTCACATTGTACTACCACAGTATTCATGCTGGGCCTTTGTGTGGAGGCTTGGCTGTGTGCTGAATTATATCACCCCCAGACCATGTTCACACCATAGTTAGTGTAGCGGCTAGGACCCTTTGCCATGCTGAGTGACCGTGACGTGGTGCATTGATGGGCTCCGATATCTTCCTGACTGGAACATATTGGCGAAAGTCTCAGCTTTTAATACCTGCATGTATGACTTCCCAGTATAGTCAGTAGCATTTCTGTTTGGTGCATTTCCTCTCTGTGTTTCATATGTTTATTTGCTACATTCTGTGTAGTTTGCTCTTGTGGTGCATGTGGACCGCGTCGACGTCCTCCATTGTATGCATATTTTGCTGGGGTTAGTCGATTATTGCGGTCCGCATGCGGTGGGGCTGCTCCCCCAATAAAAGACACGCCACAGTGTCAGGGGCTGAGCAGCTCCTCCAGAATTGCCACTTCATTTCTGTGTTTTTGTCTTGTTAGATTTGAGTGTGTTTGGACACTCTGTTGCACCTGGTAACCTCCATCACATGGTCTGGCATAGGTGTGGCTCACGGCCTGGCCTCATTCACATTGTACTACCACAGTATTCATGCTGGGCCTTTGTGTGGAGGCTTGGCTGTGTGCTGAATTATATCACCCCCAGACCATGTTCACACCATAGTTAGTGTAGCGGCTAGGACCCTTTGCCATGCTGAGTGACCGTGACGTGGTGCATTGATGGGCTCCGATATCTTCCTGACTGGAACATATTGGCGAAAGTCTCAGCTTTTAATACCTGCATGTATGACTTCCCAGTATAGTCAGTAGCATTTCTGTTTGGTGCATTTCCTCTCTGTGTTTCATAACACTTGTGCATGTTGTATGGGCAGGCATTCTGACCCTGTCAAGGCATCATTTTTGGATGCTTGGTCCCCCAAGGCACTTTTTAAAATTTTTGTATCCCATAACACTATTTGTGTTTAAACATCATGTGTCCAGGATAATTTTTGGAAGCTTTGGAATATGAAAACGCATAACACATGTGATGGCGCTGTATGTTAACATTGTCAAACGTGCATTTACTTTCAGGCTCCATATCTCATCGTCCACTACAGCTTGGAATGTGAGACTACAATCATTTTATAGACAATCATCTTGGATATCTCATACATAAATTGGACTTGCAACTATTTAGCATGTGATTAGTTATGCATGCGGCAGGCGCAGCACTATGAAGTGCCTTTTGTGCTGTGGCATTAGAAGAATTCTAATATCTCTGACTTTTTAGTCTAACCAGACTGTCTATTACTCTGTAAATCCTCTAGCGCTGTTCTATGGAAACAGTAGGTTTAAAGAGCACACCGAATGCTTGAAATAACTTCTTCATTAACTTCAACTTTTCTTCATATAACACTGCCACCTCCGCAGCAGATATTCCATGTACATAACACGTGTTAAATAAAGTATCACAAAATGGCGGTATGCATAAGATGGTGGTTCAACTGTTCAATCTTGTCATTCAACATAAAATTGTGGATATATTTCTCTCTAGAGTATCTGTACTCTCACTTTAAGTTATTTAAGCACTTTATGATCTATCTGAGAGGTATATCTGAGGTCTATAGTATGAGTATGATCTGGTATGGTTGTATGCAATTTGGATTGCAATATGGAATTGAATTGTGAACTTTGTAGTTTGCAATTGTATGGTATGTTCAATTGGTGGAACTGTAGGTAAACACACATATAACTGGTTCAGTATACAGTTCTAATCATTACATTAACAATAGGAACATTATATAACTGTTTTAAATACCTATTTTGGCATCTCTGCTTCCATAAAACACAGCTCTTAGTGGAGTGAATATCTGTTCAGCTTCTCTCTCTGGTGAATAATGATTCCAGTAGCAAGTGCTAGGGGAATTTCCCACACAAGCTGTGTGTGAGGCTGGCTGTGATTGGTCAAGACTCCTGCCCACCAACAACAATTTAACTCTATGCTTTCTGTTGTTTCTGCTGTGTCATTGAGCTTACCTCACATTCATATAATGAATCTTAAAGGCATATTATCTTTTCTGCTTCTGTGAACACAATATATAACAGTTATATGACATCCAAACATGAAGTCACTGTAAATAACTCTTTTAACGCTTTTGTCTTTAACACACAAACATAGAAACTGTATTAAGGTTATTGGCAGGCTGTATAAACACATAAGCTATATTAGCAACCTAGGACAGCTACAATGCATATTCTTGTTATGCAACTGCATTGTTACTGTTTTGCTCCTAAAATTCCAAATTAAATTTTTTATTAATTTGTAAATTCATCTTCCGCTTTCAACACTGCCTGAATCCTTCTGGGCATGCTCTCAATCAGATTCAAGCATGTCTCTCAGGCTTCCTCCACCGAACTTGATTCCTTCAATTTCTCAATCTGTTAGCCCCCTTTCCTTCTGTTTCTTCCAGACCCATTTGCACAGATCAGAGCCCAGTCTATTGACTTTTGTCTCATCGCTCCAAATCACCCTTTTCCAATTTTCTTCTGTCCATTGCTCATAATTTTTTGCAAACTTGAGCCGACGCTTTTTATGCCAATGTTGAAGTCAAGGCTTCTTCACCTTTTGTCAGGCCACAGACTTGTGTGGATGTATGTGATCTCACTATTATGAAGCAAACAAGCCACCTCCACTGCTGTGTTTGTCGCGCTATGGAATGGATGGACAGACTTCATTTCATATTCTTCCAACTGTCATGGCACTCACATGATGCAGTTTGGCAATTTTTTTGGCCGAAATACCGCTATCGATGAGCTGGATGATGCTGGATGAATAAAAACAATTTATGGTAAAAAAAAACAATTTTCATTTTCTCCACCTAACTCCTTAAAAGAAAAAAACTAAAAGCAAAATGACCAAATTTCTCCAAAATTAATATGTTAGAGGGGTCAACATAAAAGACTTTCACTTTTAAAGTGCTTCTAATGTTATGGCACTGAACAAAATCAGATTTGACAGTATGGTGCCATAAAATAAGCAACAGGAAAAGAAGCCTCCAAAATCTATAATGCACCCTCTGTCATTTCAGGTTATGTGAAGAATCCAGCTAGTATGTAAATTGCACAAATATCATCCATTTTCACATTACAAACATACAGTAATGGTTTTAGAAATGTTTTGTTTTGAAATCTTTTTGTAAAAGAAAAAAATTGACAAGGAGAAATATATTTTTCATAATTTTCAGTTTTATCCCTCAATATCTTCCTTATTTTTCTCTTTATGAGATGCACCTGATTATAAGATGCTTTTACAGGAGGAAAATAAGAAGAAAAAAAATATAATAATATTTTTCATCAGTCCTCAGTTCAGAACCCCTAATCTTAATATAACCCCCAAATCGGACCCCCAATCTTTATCAGACCTCAGAACAAACCCCTCCAATTTTTATCAGACCCCCAAGCTTTTTTATACATCAGATCAGACATCCAATCTTTATAAGACCTCATATCAGACCCCCAATCTTTTCCAAACCCCCAGACTTTATAAGATCCCAGATCATACCCTCCAATCAGACCCACAAACTATATCACACTTCAGATCAGACCCCCCAATCAGACCCCTAATCTTTATCAGACCTCAGACCAGACCATCCAATCTTTATCAGACTAACCAATCAGACTCCCTGACTTTCAGACCTCAGCTCAGATATACTTGAAGTTTTTTGGTGTGATATATATTATTGAATTTATCGACACTATTGAGTGGTATCGAATATTCTATCGAATATTTTCAACATTGAATTTTCTACCATTCAATTTATCAAATATTTCTATCGAATATATTTTTATCGAATATAGTATCGATCATATCTACCACAATTTATGTGACTGTAATGTTGTATATTATTGCTACATTGTTCTTATAAATTTTATTACTTGTATTTTATGGGGATTTAATAAATATTTTCTGCACATGTTAATTTGGTTGCCAAGTGTATGAGTGCTCGCTCATTTTCCTATTACTACATTTGCCTTTTAAGAGAGGGTGGGGTGATTCCCTCTATATGAGCTTGCAGCACCATACCTTAACTACTTGCTAGTGAGCCACAACAACCTACCACTATTTTCAGACATAAACTAACTTACCTCTTCAGGTCTGGACGGCATGCTCTACCTGCACTCTCCCTGCTCCCTGGTCTTCTAATGTGCACTATGTCCTGACCCTATATGCAGTGCAGGGCCCAGAAGTAGACCAGCGCTACATGTACGGCTCTCTGTACCTCCTCAGAACAGAAGCACTCATTAGTATTCGCTTTATAAGACGCACTGCCCATTTTCCCCACTTTTGAGGGAAAGAAGGTGCAGCGTCTTATAAAGTAAAAAATATAGCATTTTTTATAATATTAAATCTGTCATCTAGTGATACAAAAGAAAGGTCTAATGTGTCCTGGTATAAATAATATCAAATATATGGGGAAAACTGAAAAAAAAAAGGCCTGGATTAGAAAGGTGGCATACACTCTGGTAATTAAGTGGTTAAAGTGTACCTATCCTTTAACAAACTTACTGTACCTCTATACACTACTTTCTACGATGTTCATCCTTTTCTTACAAATTCATTTAGATCCAATGCATTTCAAATCCCTTTTTTTGGACATGTCTCAATTCAGTTTCCGTTACTCCATCTTCACAATATGTACGTTTCTGCTCTAAGGGGGCGGGACTGTATTGCAGCCGTTGCCCATACGCAGCGCTCTTCTGACGTTGCCCTCACTTCCCATAATTCTATGCTAGAACTCATCACCAGCAAGGGGGAAGCTGGGTATTGAGAACGCTCTTCGGACAGTGCGGGAGCGCACATTGCTAAACCAACAGGAAGCAATCCATAGACGTACACAGTGAGTAAGTCTACGGATTATGCCTGACAACAGAAGACGTCCTCAATGTTTGTGAGTAAGACGACCGTAGCAACCAAAAAAAGTGAGGACACATATAGAGGATTTATGAACTTCTTTTAAAATAAATAGACAATATATTATACATTTTAAGGTTAACATGACAGCTACTGAATTAAGAAAAATAGATTGAAATGATAGGTACACTTAAGCAAACCATTTCCATCATAAAGGGAGCTATTGTAATCTAATATATAAAGCTGAGTGCATGTATTTGATTTGATTCAACTTTATCGTCATTACAAATGTATAATACAGGGTAACAAAATACAGTTTGCATCTAATCAGAAGTGCAAAAGGCAGCAGTGCAATAAAAACAAGTTATATACAGATAAGGAGAGTGTAGAAAGTAGGAATAGTTCTCATATCTGAGGTCTGATATGGAAGTTTAATAGGAGTCTGGAGAGGTCTAATGGGGGTCTGCAGCGGTCTATGGAGGGTCAGGAGGTCTGACTGGGGGGATCAGGAGGTCTGACTAGGGGGTCTGGAGGTCTGACAAGGGGGGTCTGAAGTGGTCTAATGGGGGGTCTGGAGGTCTGACTGGGGGCTCTGGAGGTCTGATTGGGGGTCTGGAGGTTTAATGGGGGTCTGATTGGGGGTCTGGAGGTCTAATGGAGGTCTGAATGGGGGTATGGAGGTCTAATGGGGTCTGATTGGGGGTCCGTAGGTCTGACTGGGGGATCTAGAGGTCCAATGAGGGTCTGATTGGGGGTTTGGAGGTCTGAATGGGGGGTCTAGAGGTCTAATGTGGGTCTGATTGGGGTTTTGGAGGTATGACTGAGGGATCTAGAGGTCTCATGGGGGTCTGATTGGGGGTCTGGAGGTCTGATTGGGGGTTCTGGAGGTCTGACTGGGGGTCTGATTTGGGGTCTGGAGGTCTAATAGGGGTCTGATTGGGGGTCTGGAGGTCTAATGGGGGTCTGGAGGTCTGACTGGGGGGTCTAGAGGTCTCATGGGGGTCTGACTGGGGGGTCTGGAGGTCTAATGGGGGTCTGATTGGGGGTATGGAGGTCTAATGGGGGTCTGATTGGGGGTCTGGAGGTCTGACTGTGGGGTCTAGAGGTCTAATGGGGGTCTGACTGGGGGGTCTGGAGGTCTGACTGGGGGGTCTGATTGGGGGTCAGGAGGTCTAATGGGGGTGTGATTGGGGTCTGGAGGTCTGACTGGGGGGTCTGACTGGGGGTTCTAGAGGTCTAATGGGGGTCTGACTGGGGGGTCCGGAGGTCTGACTGGGGGGTCTGATTGGGGGTCAGGAGGTCTAATGGGGGTGTGATTGGGGGTCTGGAGGTCTAATGGGGGTCTGATTGGGAGTCTGGAGGTCTAATGGGGGTCTGGAGGTCTGACTGGGGGGTCTAGAGGTCTAATGGGGGTCTGACTGGGGGGTCTGGAGGTCTGACTGGGGGGTCTGATTGGGGGTCAGGAGGTCTAATGGGGGTGTGATTGGGGGTCTGGAGGTCTAATGGGGGTCTGATTGGGGGTCTGGAGGTATAATGGGGGTCTGGAGGTCTGACTGAGGGGTCTAGAGGTCTAATAAGAGTCTGATTGGGGGTTTGGAGGTCTGAATGGGGGGTCTAGAGGTCTAATGTGGGTCTGATTGGGGGTCTGGAGGTCTGACTGAGGGATCTAGAGGTCTCATGTGGGTCTGATTGGGGGTATGGAGGTCTGACTGGAGGGTCTGGAGGTCTGACTGGGGGGGTCTGATTGGGGGTCTGGAGGTCTAATGGGGGTCTGATTGGGGATCTGGAGGTCTGACTGGGCATGTCTAGAGGTCTAATAGGGGTCTGATTGTGGGTCTGGAGGTCTGACTGGGGGGTCTAGAGGTCTAATTGGGGTCTGATTGGGGGTCTGGAGGTCTAATGGGGGTCTGGTCTGAGGTCTGATATGTGTGTCTGGAGATCTAATGGGGGTCTTATATGGGGGTCTTATGTGAGGTCTGATATTGAGTCGGGGTCCTACATGGAGGTCTAATGGGGGTCTGATCTGAGGTTTAAAACTGGGGTCTTATATGGGGTCTGACATAGAGGTCTAAAGGGGGTTTGGTCTGTCTGGTACCAGTATTTTCAGGGGGACTGTTTCTGCAGGAAAGTATTGGGGAGCACAGTGGACACAGTATTGGGGGTGGCAGGATGGGGTGTTGAGAAGGTGGGGGATGATTGAAAATAAGGAAAGTAAGATGTCTGTTTGTTAAACTCTGCAGAGAGGAGGTGCGGCTGAAAGAAGTCACCATGGTGGTCTGGTCTAACAGGAGAAGAAGAGGAAATAGAATATCTACATCAGAGAAGAGAAGTCGCTGGATGTAAGACCTACATATGTGGCGCTGTATGATCCTGTATGTTCTGCAGCGCTGTATGTAATGTTTTCCAAGTATGTCTTTAAAGGGGTTGGCCGCTTTTTTTTTTTTGTATGAGCGCTGCTTTCTCTGCTCTATTTATCTGCTCCTCACTGCAAATGCTACGGCGAGCAGGTGAACAGAACAGAGAAAGCAGCTCTCATATCAGCACTGGCCTCTCTTCAAACAGCAGGGGACACAGAGGGCCTTACTACAAACCGGATTCCCAAAAAGTTGGGACACTAAACAAATTGTGAATAAAAACTGAATGCAATGATGTGGAGATGGCAAATGTCAATATTTTATTTGTAATGGAACGTAGATGACAGATCAAACGTTTAATCCGAGTAAATGTATCATTTTAAAGGAAAAATACGTTGATTCCAATTTTCACGGTGTCAACAAATCCCCAAAAAGTTGGGACAAGTAGCAATAAGAGGCTGGAAAAAGTAAATTTGAGCATAACGAAGAGCTGGAAGACCAATTAACACTAATTAGGTTAATTGGTAACATGATTGGGTATAAAAAGAGCTTCTCAGAGTGGCAGTGTCTCTCAGAAGCCAAGATGGGTAGAGGATCACCAATTCCCACAATGTTGCGCAGAAAGATAGTGGAGCAATATCAGAAAGGTGTTACCCAGCGAAAAATTGCAAAGACTTTGCATCTATCATCATCAACTGTGCATAACATCATCCGAAGATTCAGAGAATCTGGAACAATCTCTGTGTGTAAGGGTCAAGGCCGTAAAACCATACTGGATGCCCGTGATCTCCGGGTCCTTAAACGACACTGCACCACAAACAGGAATGCTACTGTAAAGGAAATCACAGAATGGGCTCAGGAATACTTCCAGAAACCATTGTCAGTGAACACAATCCACCGTGCCATCCGCCGTTGCCAGCTGAAACTCTACAGTGCAAAGAAGAAGCCATTTCTAAGCAAGATCCACAAGCTCAGGCGTTTTCACTGGGCCAGGGGGCACAATGGGCATTATTACTGTGAAGGGGGAACAATGGGCATTATTACTGTAAAGGGGGCACAATGGGGATTTCTACTATGGAGGGGGCACAGAGGGCATTACAAGCACATTGGGCATTATTAGTGTAAAGGGGGAACAATGGGCATTATTACTGTGAAGGGGGCACAGTGGGCATTATTACTGTGAAGGGGCACAGTGGGCATTATTACTGTGAAGGGGCACAATGGGGATTTCTACTATGGAGGGGGCACAGAGGGCATTACTAGCACAGTGGGCATTATTACTGTGAAGGGGCACAATGGGGATTTCTACTATGGAGGGGGCACAGAGGGCATTACTAGCACAGTGGGCATTATTACTGTGATGGGGCACAATGGGCATTATTACTGTGAAGGGGGCACAATGGGCATTTTTACTGTGAAGAGGCAGAATGGGCATTATTACTGTGAAGGGGCACAATGGGCATTATTACTGTGAAGGGGGCATAGTGGGCATTATTACTATAAAGGGGGCACAATGGAGATTATTACTGTGAAGGGGGCACCATGGGGATTATCACTGTGAAAGGGGCACAGAGCGGGCATAACTACTGTGAGGGGGCACAATGTGGGCATAACTACTGTAAGAGGGCACAATGTGGGCATAACTACTGTGAGGGGGCACACATCTGTGCAAAACTTCTGTGAAGTTGTACAATGAGGGCAATACTACTGTGAGGGGGTACAATTTTTTTTAAAGTATTGAGGGGTGCCAGAGAAAGGACCCACCCCTGGTGCCAAACACCCTAGGCACGCCGCTGATACAGATATACAGATAAACTGTTCTATTGCTATACAGTCGGCGAATACACAGATGTACTATGAACAAGTATACAGATGTACTATGAACAAGTTATACAGATGCGCTATGTATATACAAATTTACAGATGTATAGTAAACAGATCTGCAGCGTGCTATTCAGTGGCGTCGCTACAGGGGGGTAAGGGGGGGCAATTGCCCCACCCTTGGTTATTCTTGCCCCCCTGCGTGCCCACCCCGCTGATTCCCGGCCGTACCACTGCTTTTCCCTTTAAAGGCTCCGATCCGAATCTTCAGTGATGCGCAGCGGCAGAGCGCAATGACGTGACGTCAGACGCACGCCGCCTTTAGATTCGCGCTCCGCCACCCGCCAGAGTCAATTCTGGTTTGCAGGCGCGGCGTTAGCCAGGAGTCCAGACTAGGAGGAACCAGACATACCAGTCAAGTGAGTCAACCAGGACCAGAGTACACAGGAGCGCAGTGCCAGCACGACAGCTGCGCTGAGGAGGAGGTAATTTGATAATTTAAGTTGAGGACTGAGGACGGAGAATCTCCTCTATCAAGTTTAAAACGTTTTTATACATTCTATTAAAGTGGGATAGATGGGGTTTGATCCCTTGGGCTGGGAATAAAGATGGGGGTGTCGCAAAGCCTTGGCGTCTCTACAGAGGGGCAATTATATATCTTCTTAGGAGTATATTGATATAGTATATGATATAGTATAAATAATTCTATAATTTATCTATATGACAGCAGACAGCCTGATTGCAGCTTGCAGCCCATAGACTTGTATTATGACGGAATGCAAAACGGAAGGCTTTAAAAGGCATTCAGTTAGCTTTCTGTCATAATAGAAGTCTATGGGAATCAAAACTGATCCGTCTGGTTCCCTTTATGCAAGACGGAAAACAGACTTTGTTTTCTGTCTTGCGTAACGAGACCCAGACGGATTGGTTATGTTTTCCCATAGACTTCTATTAGGACAGAGAAAAACGGAATGCCTCTTAAAGGTTTACGTTTTGCATTCCATCTGGCCATTCCGTTATATTCCGTTTGAATACACCGTTATATTCAGTTTGACCTCAGCCCTGATACCCCTATAACTTAGGGGTATCAGGGTACATTATACAGGGGTAATATAACTAAGGACCCCTGTATAATGTCCCCTGATAGCACAGAGTCCTCCTCAGTTATATTACCCTTGTATAATGTACCCTGATACCCCTTAGTTATAATATTAACCATAATGTCCCCTGATACCCCTCAGTTATATAACTGAGGGTAATCAGGGTACATTATACAGGGGGTAATATAACCAAGGGGAATCAGGGTACATATAACTTATATTACCACCATATAATGCCTGATAGGCCTCCTGAGTAACTTATATTACCCTTGTATAATTATGTACCCGGATACCCCTTAGTTATATGATCCCGGCGGGGTCATATAACTAAGGGGTATCAGGGTACATTATTATACAGGGGTAATATATCTCAGGAGGCCTATCAGGCATTATACGGTGGTAATATAGCTTACATTACCCCTGTATAATGTCCCATGATAGCCCTCCTCAGTTATATTACCCCTGTGTAATGTACCCTGATATCCCTTAGTTATATAATATAACTAAGGGGTACCAGGGTGCATTATACAGGGGTAACATAACTGAGGAGTGCTATCCTATCAGGAACGTAATACAGGGGTAATGTAAGCTATATTACCCCTTTATAATGTCTGATAGCCCTCCTCAGTTATATTACACCCAATGTACCCTGATACCCCTTAATTATATTACCCTGGTGCCAGGGGTGTAGCTGCAGGCGAAGCGGCTGCTTTGGGGCCCTGACCTAGAAGGGGCCCATCCAGGAGGAGGAGGACTAAAAGATTTTGTCAGGGCCTCCTCAACAGTATTACACCATGAAAAAATATACAGATAGTACAGACAGAGTAGGAAAAGGATGGAACAGCTGCCGGGCCTGGTCTGAGAGAGAGATCTTTACTAGCCACAGGAATGGGGGCTGCATGAAAGGAAGGGGATGTGAAAATGTTAGTGGGAGAGGGGGGCCGCATTAAAAAAATTGCTGTGGGGCCCAGTCATTTCTAGCTACGCCACTGCCCGGCGGGGTCATATAACTAAGGGATATCAGGGTACATTATTATACAGTAAAATTATTAGTGCCCCCCATTTTTGACTGTTTTTCTTCTGTGCCCCCCCCCCCCCCCCCCCCCCGATATATTGATCCTAGAGTCGCCACTGGTGCTATGAATATAGCTCCGGAAGTGGAAGAGTAGCTCTATGGACAGACTGTAATAGTGAACAATATAGTGTAAGTACTATAGCAGAGACTTATAGTGTCCCAACTATAGCAGTAACCAATGTGAACATACCGGGAATGTTGAGAATGAATGAATGACAGTCATGATCATGGTCATAGGAAGGGATGGAGGGAGGAGGAGTGTAGAGGGTTAAGTGAGTATGGATGAAAGGGTTCAGTGGGGGACTGAGTTCAGTAGGGTGACAGCTGTGGGGAAGAAACTGTTCCTAAACCTGCTGGTTTTAGTCTGAAGGGTCCTGTAGCGCCTTCTGGAAGGAAGGAGCTGGAAGAGTTTATTGGCAGGATGAGAGGAGTCCCTAAGAATGATGCATGCCCGACGTAGACATCTCTTCTTGTGAACATCCTCTATAGCAGGAAGTGGAGTCCTTGTGATGTGTTTTGGTAGTTTTCACCACCCCCTGCAGTGCCTTGCGGTCAGCAATAGAGCAATTCCCACAACAGACTGTAACAGTTGGTCAGGATGCTCTCTATCGCACAGCGATAGAAGTTACCCAGGCACGCCGCTGTCAGCAGACAGGTGGTTTTTCTTCAGTGTCCTAAAAAAAAAGTGGCGCTGATTAGTGTTGATCGAGCATGCTCGGCCGAACACCAGTTCGGCTCGAGCATCGCAATGCTCGGCACATCACGGTGTTCGGCCGAATACCGCGTGTGCTCGAGCGCGATGCTCGAGTCTCCTCCCCGCATGTTTGTTAGCTGCTATGCAGTCAGTAAACGTGCAGGTAAACACTGCCACTCACTGCAATGCCGGAGCCATGTTGGTTTCTAACATTACAGTGATTGGCTGGCCGGAACGCGTCACGGGTGCTATAAAGCACCCGATGACATGTGGTTCGGTCAGTCTTAGTCAGGGAGAGCTGTGCTGTAGAAGGGACAGATAGTGTAGGGAATTGAATTTTATTTTTTGGTTAGGCAGGGTTGGTGTTAGAGACCCAAAAGTCCTTTTAAGGACTATTGTATCTGGCAGCAATATATATATATATATATTTTTTCCAACATTTTTTATTCAATTTTCAGTTGAACACTTCAAGAAGCATATGGATAATATTGACAAGTTCTTTCATCAGTAATACATATATACATGTATAATATCCATTTTATATAGTCAAGTGCAGGTCTATATAAATCCCTCAACACCTTTCCCTCCCCCCACCCCTTAACCCTTTTCCATCTGGATATGGCTGTCACTCCATATATTTAATATATCTATAGGCATCTTATCGACATTTCTGGTCTCTAATCTACCTTCAAATTCCCCAATGTCCCTTTTAAGTCTCTAACCAAATACCATTCTGTATGTTTGAAATTAGTCATAAGAGTGTTAATATCTTCTGCAGACAAATGTTTGGAAATAAAAGCATCCCATTTGTCTAGGAATCTGGATGACTTGTGATTTTTATGCGCCACTGTCTCCAGTTGATCCATCAGTAAAAAGTGCCTCATTTGATTTTGGAATTCTGCATCTGATGGTGTTTGAGGGACCAACCAATTGCGCAATAAACATCTTAGAGCCACAAGTATCGCTCCGTCCACTAGCCCTGGGATCTTAAGACTTTCCGGAAAGACGTGAAATAGTAACACCCCCGGTTCACAGGGCAATTCTAGCTGCCAAGTGGCTTTGATCCATTTATCCACTCCCAGAATAAATGTACCTTTGGGCAAAGCCAAATACAGTGATCAAGGGTAGCTTTACGGGCATTACATTTAGGACACTCAGTCAATCTGTCCCTGTTGTCGCTTGAGCCTGGGATGTTAAAGGCATAAATTGCTCTGTGAATCAATTTTAATTGCGACTCCCTCCATCCTTCACATGCTACTGCTTTCCTAGTCTGCATCCACCCATGCATGATTTTATCCTTCCAATCTTCTTCCTCGCCTAATAACGTCTTCCAGCCCCTACATAGTTGGCCAAAAGTTTTATCATTATCCCCATCTCTCAGATATTTATATATTTTCGACAGTGACACCTTATTCCCAAATTGTTTGAGTAAGATATCAAATCTATTTGCTGAACATTCTCGGCTTACATCTCTCAATCTGCTTTTACAGAAGTGTATGAGCTGATAATACTGAAGTTCATGCCCCTTTGGTATTCCAAATTTTTCCTGCAGTTCCTGAGAAGTCTGATATCAAGGATCTCTATCATGGAGGATGTGACGAAACAGCACAACACCCTTATCCTTCCATATACTAAATAGTTTATTTTGGCTTCCAATTGCGAAATCAGGGTGATTCCTGAGTGACATAAATTTAGACGCCAAAAAAGATAAGTTATACAACTTCCTCACCTCCTTCCAAGTAATTATTGTGTCTCTCACTGTCACTGCCGATTTAATGTCTACGGGTAGCGATGCTAATTTGGTGTGCAAAAGTGCCCCTAAATCCAACCCTGAGCTAATTCTCCTTCCAATTTAGTATTAGAATAGTGAGATGTCTGTGCTAACCAATCTTTGCAATGTCTGAAAAGGCTCGCCATGTATTGACGTATATCTGGAAAGCCCACTCCTCCTTTATCCACAGGTAAGAATAATGTTTTTAAAGCCATTCTTGCACTTTTTTTTGACCACACAAATCGAGTGAAAGCGCCATTAAGCCCTTTTATGTCTTTGTGTCGGATCAACATAGGTAAGGTCTGCATAGGGTATAATAATTTAGGGAAGCTGACCATTTTTATCAAATGGCATTTGCCCAGGAGCGATAAACGTAGGTTTTGCCATCTATTTAGTTCTTGAGTAATTAGTTTTATAGGGGGTGTGTAGTTCAGGTTATAAAGTGAGTGGGTTGAGTGTCCGAATTTTAATTCCCAGGTATGTGATATATTGTTTGGCTATTGAAATTGGACATCCCTGTATAACCTTTGGCCTTCTTGGATCTGGTGTCCCTATGTACAGAAGTTCGCACTTACTAGGGTTGATTTTAAAACCGGACGCCTTTCCAAAGTCCACTATTACTTCAATTATTTTGCCTATGTCTTTTTGGGGGTTAGCCAAGAAGAGTATAATGTCATCTGCAAAAAGAGATATTTTCACCTCTTGCGTACCTATCTGAATCCCCTCAAATACATCAGATTGTTCTAGGTATCTTGCGAGGGGTTCTATTGCTATGTTGAACAAAAGTGGGGAAAGTGGGCACCCCTGTCTAGTTCCTTTTTGTAGCGGGAAGGACTTTGATAAAAACCCTGGTAGAGCTATTTGCGCTTTTGGGTCTGTATATAACGCCGATAAGTATGTCCTGAACGCCCCTTTAATATTCATAGAGTCTAGGACCCTCATAAACCACCCCCAGCACACATTGTCGAATGCCTTCTCGGCATCTATCGTCAACAAAGCCATGGAGCCAGAATTAGTTTGTTGCCTATTAGCATAATCCAATACTGCCATTACCCGTCTTATGTTGAAGACTGCTGATCTTCCTTTTATAAAGCCTACCTGTGAAGGTCCTATCAGGTCAGGCAACATGGTAGCCAATCTATTAGCCATAATTTTAGAAAAAAATTTTTGGTCAACATTAATTAGGGATATTGGCCTATATGATGATGGCAAAAGTGGATCTTTTCCAGGCTTTGGCAGGAGGCGAATGTGAGCTGTGTTGTTGGCTAACGAAGGTACCTGACTACCCAGCACTTTATCAAAACCCTCCCTCAAAATATGCAACAATTCTTCTCTTAATACTTTGTAAAATTCCCCTGTGTACCCATCAGGTCCAGGTGACTTTCCTGACTGTAGGGATTTAATCGTGTCAGAGACCTCTTCTATGGATATTGGTTTATTTAGTTCCTCCAGTTGACTATCTAGAAGTTTCTGGACTTTTACTTGGTTTAATAAGTTTATCATAGGTGATTGGGCCTGGGAGTTCACCTCGTATAGGTTCTGATAGTATTTCCTGAAAATCTCTAAAACCTTTTCTGGGTCACTATGGTTCACTCCCTGCTCATCTGAAACTGTGGGAATATATGCGGGACCTCTTGGAACTCTAGACAGTCTAGCTAGCAGTCTACCAGATTTATTTCCATAAGTAAATAATTTTGACTCCTTTTGAGATCTGTACATATTCTCCCACCTATTATACCATAGCTCGTAGTTTTTTTTGGCTATTGCCCAATCTAATTTGTGCTGTTCAGAAGGGTTAAGGAGGAAGGTCGAATACTTCTCTCTCAGGGAATCCGTAACCTCACCTAGCTTTTTGGTTGTTTTTGCTTTTAGTGAATGGACATATGAAATGATTTTTCCTCTCAACACTGCTTTTTCTGTATCCCATAAAAGTATAGGATTGTCAAAATGTTGTGCGTTATCTGCTGTGAACTCCATGTGCCATCCCTTTAATAGATCTATTAAGTTGTCATTTTCCCCCAGGAATGATGGGTATCGCCATATGTAGTCTGAACCTTTGCGAGTTTGGTCCCTCAAATCTAATTGGATCGGCGCATGGTCAGATATAACCAAATCTAGAATTTTGGATGCGCGAACTTTTCCATGCATACCAGCAGATATTAAAAAACTGTCAATTCGAGACCATGACCCATTAGGCGCTGAATAAAATGTAAATTCCCACCCTTCCGGGTTCTGAATTCTCCAAGGGTCAATGAGGTCATTATCTCGCGCTAAATTTTCCAGAGCTTTCTCTCTTCCCGAATTCCCTTGTTCCTGACTTTTCACAGGTTTCCTATCTTCACCCTTATTCATGACTGTGTTCATGTCACCCCCCCACTATGACGTTATGTTTTTGGTTCAATCCAATATTTAAGCTTAGCGAACTAAAAAACTTGACATTTTCGCCAATTGGGCCATATACATTAACCAGACATAATTCCTCACCTGAGGATTCTATAATCGCCAATTGCCATCTCCCCTCTCCGTCAGTAGTATGTTGCAAGATCCTGAATTTCAGGGATTTATGAAATAGTATTAGCGTTCCTGCTTTCTTATTTATGGAGGCAGACCATAATACTTTTCCCACCCACATCTTCTCCATACGAACAAAATCAACTTCCTCAAGATGGGTTTCTTGCAGCATGGCAATATCTACCTTACAGCGCTTCAGGTGTTTCAGGACCATATAGATTTTTTCAGGGGAGCAAAGCCCCTTTACGTTCCAGGAGATTAATCGCATAATTGATTTGTCGCATGGTTTCCGACCCAGTGGTCTGCGATCCAAAGTGTCTAGCTCCAAACATCGTCGCACCTCCCCGGGCGACATGTATGTGGCGGCTGTACCATCGGTACGGAAGACTTTAAGAATTGCTGGATACAATAGTGCAAATCTCGTTCGCCGATCATACAGTTCCGAGCATATGGAAGAGAACTCCCTCCTCTTCTTCTGTACCTCCGCTGAGTAGTCGCCGAAGATTAGGATTTTCTGGCCTCTTATCTCCAGTGATGATTTTTGGCGCTTGTACATTCGTAAGATCGCTGTTTTGTCTGTAAAGTCCAGGTACTTTACTATGACCGGTCTTGGTCTTCTTGTTAGCACTGACGGCGCCTTTAGGTTCCGGTCAGTACCCTCTCTCAGGTCGGGACCTATGCGATGAGCTCTTTCCACTTTACATGAGGTATCCAGCCCTAAGGCTTTTGATAATTCATGCTCACAAATATGAGCTAGATCATGTGCTGGAATTGACTCCTGTAGGCCCAAAATGCGCAAGTTGTTCCTGCGTGAGCGATTTTCCAAATCGTCCACTTTTATTTTAAGGGCTGTGGTCTCGCTCACCGTTTTCTCCAGTTTCTTTTGGAGGTCAAAGTATGATTCTTCAAGCATCTGGATCGTATGTTCAGCGCTGTCTAGCCGTTTACCATGCTCGGCTGTGGCTGCTTGTAAGGACTGTAACGTCAGCCCCACTGTGTTCGCCAGGGACTCTTGCAGATCAGGTAAGATCCGATTTGCTACTTCGATTGCCAGCCGAATGTAGTCCACCTGTTGATCTTCCCCTTGAGTCTCAGGTTCTTTCTGTGGATGCTGTTCGTCCAATTCATTTAGCGGTGCGGTCGGGAAAGATTCCTCCTCTGCTGTCTCAAGTTCCCGCGCTGCAGATTTTCCTAGCTTCTGGGATTTTGCCTTGCTCCTCGTCCCCATATTCATAATGTATCGATCCATATGCTCCTACCGATGCGGTAAGCACAGTTTCCCCGGAATATCTCCGGTATGTGGGGGATTTAGCTTATTTTCACACCGACCTACACGGAGCTGAGGTTAGCTACGTCTCTCCATGTCGGCGCCGGAACCGGAAGCCGCAATATATATTTTTAGTGCAACCTACGCTAAATGGCATACAATTGTTTGGCCGCTGCTGACAGTGACACAACCTCTGCTACATCTGTTGTGTTACATTTGTGCATCCTGAATATCTGTGACATTCAGCGCAATTGTTTGGCCACTACATTACCTGCGCTAAATCTCCTGCATAACGTTAGCGCATCCAAAATATCAGTGACATTCAGTGTAATTTTTTCGCTGCTGGTGACAGCGACATTACCTGCGCTGGTTGACCGCATGCAGGGATTATCCATAGAGGTTGCGGATCTGCGTAGATTGGTCACACGGTGTCAGAATGCTCTGGCATCAGGTGCAGGTCAAATTTGTGTGGAGCCAAAAGTGGCTCTTCTGCTGTATAACGTTAGCGCATCCAAAATACCAGTGACATTCAGTCTAGTTTTTTCGCTGCTGGTGTCAGCAACATTACCTGTGCTACATCTCCTGTATAACGTTTGCCCATTCCAAATATCAGTGACATTCAGCCAAATTTTTTCGCTGCTGGTGACAGCGACATTACCTACGCTACATCTCCTGTATAACGTTTGCCCATACTAAATATCAGTGACATTCAGTCTAATTTATTTGCGCATACACTTACAAAACCTGCATTACTGTACGTGTGATATACTTGCAAGCATACAGTCAGGTCCATAAATATCGGGACATCGACACAATTCTAACATTTTTGGCTCTATACACCACCACAACGGATTTGAAATGAAACAAACTGATTTGAAAGGAAACAGACTGTCAGCTTTAATTTGAGGGTATTTACATCCAAATCAGGTGAACGGTGTAGGAATTACAACAGTTTGCATATGTGCCTCCCTCTTGTTAGGCCCCTTTCACACGGGCGAGTATTCCGCGCGGATGCCATGTGTGAGTTGAACGCATTGCACCCGCGCTGAATACCGACCCATTCATTTCTATGGGGCTGTTCACATGAGCGGTGATTTTCACGCATCACTTATGCGTTGCGTGAAAATCGCAGCATGCTCTATATTCTGCGTTTTTCACACAACGCAGGCCCCATAGAAGTGAATGGGGTTGCGTGAAAATCACAAGCATCCGCAAGCAAGTGCGGATGCGGTGCGATTTTCACGCATGGTTGCTAGGTGACAGTCTATTCACTGTATTATTTTCCCTTATAACATGGTTATAAGGGAAAATAATAGCATTCTGAATACAGAATGCTTAGTAGGTGATCAATTGAGGGTTAAAAAAATAAATAAAAATTAACTCACCTTCTCCTCTTGTTCGCGTAGGTCCCGGTCTCTTCTTTACTTCTCAAAAGATGAACTATCGGCTAGGACCTGTGGTGACGTCAGATCACATGCTCCAATCACATGGTCCATCACCACGGTGATGTACCATGTGATTGGAGAATGTGATCTGACGTCACCAAAGGTCCTTTAGCCCACAGCTCATCATTATAGAAGTAAAGGAGACCGGGACCTACGCGAACAAGAGGAGAAGGTGAGTTAATTTTTATATTTTTTTTTAACCCTCAATTGATCACCTACTAAGCATTCTGTATTCAGAATGCTATTATTTTCCCTTATAACCATGTTATAAGGGAAAATAATAACATCTACACAACACCTAACCCAAGCCCGAACTTCTGTGAAGAAGTTCGGGTTTGGGTACCAAACATGCGTGATTTTTCTCACGCGAGTGCAAAACGCATTACAATGTTCTGCACTCGCGCGGAAAAATCGTGGGTGTTCCCGCAACGCACCCGTGTAAAAGAGGCCTTAAGGGACCAAAAGTAATGGGACATAATAATCATAAATGAAACTTTCTGTCATGCCCTGCTCTGACTATGTGCGGAGGTCGGCCAGAATAGCAGCACGTGTTTAGTTTTGTTTTGTTTTGGAGTCGTGCTGAACCCGCCTCCCATCAGGTGCACTGGATGGGGTCACTGGTTTAAATATCACTCTAGTCCAGTGTTCTGAGCGGGTAATAGAAATCAGTCTGGCCTTGGAAGCAAGGAAGGAAGGTTGTCTGTTCCAGCTAAGAAAAGATAAGTGTGGTTTCAGTTTTTGTTGATTGCTGTCTAGGTTGTGTTTGTGTCATCTTTCCCATCCAGCTTCTGTGCGAGCAGGCTGCTCCTTTTCCCCTTTTCACCATCTCAGGGAATCCAGGGTGTTTTAGCCCAGGCACGAGGACACATCATTCCTACCTTCAAGGTCTGAATGTGGGCTGAGCAGTGCAGGGAAAGAGATCAGGGTTTAGCTAAGAGGTGACCCTTCCCCTGCTTCTCGCCTAGAGCCTGGTTGTTGGTTTATCTGCGTGTCTGAGTTCCCCGTCCGCCGTAACATTATAACCCGCCATACTGTGACTGCCATTACTCTGCGGTTTTGTGATGGCGTCAATTGATGCACTGGTTGACCGCATGCAGGGATTATCCATAGAGGTTGCGGATCTGCGTAGTTCGGTCACACGGTGTCAGAATACTCTGGCATCAGGTGCAGGTTAAATTTGTGTGGAGCCAAAAGTGGCTCTTCCTGATCGATTTGCAGGGGGTAAGGATGACTTTATCCATTTTAGAGAGTCTTGCAAATTGTATTTTCGGCTGCGTCCATCGTCGTCAGGTGATGAGAGTCAGAGGATAGGTATAATCATTTCTCTGCTTAAAGGGGACGCGCAATCCTGGGCCTTTGCTCTGCCGCCCGGTTCTCGGGCCCTCCGGTCGGTGGAGGAATTTTTTAAGGCCCTGGGATTAATCTACGATGACCCAGATCGGGTCTCGATGGCGGAATCGAGATTACGTAATTTATTTCAGGGTGAACATACTGCAGAGGCTTACTGTGTTGAGTTTAGGAGATGGGCTACCGAATCAGAGTGGAATGATCCCGCGTTACGTAGTCAGTTTTGTCAGGGGTTATCTGAGAGATTGAAAGATGCCCTTGCTTTTCATGAGTACCCAGATTCTTTGGAGAATGCAATGTCTTTAGCAGTATGGTTAGATAGACGTATTAGAGAAAGGTGTAGGGCTCCCTCCACGCTAGGGATCCCTTCTGTGAGTGGTTTTGTCTCTACTGCTTCCCAGGGTGATGTTACAGGTAGCTCTGGGGTAGCGGAGGAACCCATGCAGCTGGGTCAGGTTTCTTGCCGTTCTGATAGTAGAGACTTTAGGAAATTGCACAAACTGTGTTACTACTGTGGGAAAAGTGGTCATTTTATTTTGCTTGTCCTTTTGTTAAACCGTAGGTGGAAGAGAAAAAGAAAAAAAAAAACTTTCCTGACTCTTGGCGGCATGAATGGTGTGGTGGAGAAGGCAGGTATGCAAGCTCCCTGCAGTTCCCATTTTTTCTCCTTCCAGCTGTGGTGGCGCTAGAGTCAAGAAAGATTTTTGTTGAAGTATTCTTTGACTGTGGTGCTGGGGTAAACCTAATTGACTCTCTTTTTCTTCAAAATCTGGGTCTAAGTACTTGCACTTTAGAAAAAGAGATTCAGGTTTTTGCAATTGATTCTTCCCCTCTTTCTCAAAGGAGTCTTACTGACATTGTTCATGGTATTCACTTAAGGTTGGGTGATTCACATGTTGAGATTATGTCTTGTTTTGTCATGAAGGATTTGCCAGCTCCTATAGTTTTGGGGTTACCATGGTTGACTAAACATAACCCAATTATAGATTGGCAAGCGAGGCAAATCATTGGTTGGAGTGAGTTTTGTTCGGATAATTGTCTTAGCACATCTATCGCTGGAGTGTCCACTACGGCTTTACCTCAGTATCACTCAGATTTTGCGGATGTCTTTTCGGAGGGTGGGGCTCAGGAATTGCCCCCTCATCGTGACTATGATTGTCCAATTAATCTCATCCCAGGGGCTAAGTTGCCAAAGTCTCGGCTTTACAACCTTTCTCAACCCGAAAGAGAGGTCATGTGAAAGTATATCGCCGAGAGTTTGGCAAAAGGTCATATTAGGCCATCTAAGTCTCTGGTGGCAGTAGGCTTGTTCTTTGTAAAAAAAAAAGGATGGATCGCTGAGACCGTGTTTGGATTTCCGGGAATTGAACCGTATTACGGTCCGGGATCCATATCCCCTGCCTTTGATCTCTGACCTTTTTGATCAGATTGTTGGAGCCAAGGTATTCTCCAAGTTGGATTTGAGAGGGGCCTACAATCTGATCAGAATCAAGGAGGGGGATGAGTGGAAAACGGCCTTCAATACGCACGAGGGTCATTTTAAGAATCTGGTTATGCCTTTTGGGTTGACGAACGCGCCAGCAGTATTTCAGCGATTCGTCAATGACATTTTTCATCATTTGGTGGGGAGATTCGTGGTGGTTTATTTGGATGACATTTTAATTTACTCTCCTGATCTGAAGACCCATCAGGATCATGTGAGACAGGTCTTGACGATCCTTCGGGAGAATAAATTATATGCTAAATTGGAGAAATGTTTGTTTTCGGTGCAGGAGCTTCCGTTCTTGGGATATCTGCTTTCTGACTCTGGTTTTCGTATGGACCCCGAAAAGGTCCGGGCGGTTCTGGAGTGGGACCGACCAGAGAATCAGAAAGCTTTGATGAGGTTCCTGGGGTTTACTAATTATTATAGAAAATTTATTTCAAACTATTCTACCATTGTAAGACCTCTCACTGATATGACTAAGAAGGGCGCCGACGTCTCTGTCTGGTCGGTTGAGGCATTGCAGGCCTTTTCGGCTATTAAGGAGCGTTTTGCGTCTGCTCCCATTCTGGTGCAGCCCGATGTGTCTCAGCCATTCGTAGTGGAGGTTGATGCATCTGAGGTGGGAGTTGGAGCGGTGCTGTCGCAGGGTCCATCTCCTGGCAAATGGGTCCCGTGTGCTTTTTTCTCCAAGAAGCTCTCAGTCGCCGAGAGGAATTATGATGTTGGAGATACAGAGTTGCTGGCTATCAAGTTGGCCTTTAAGGAATGGCGTCACTGGTTGGAGGGGGCGTCTCACCCTGTTACGGTATATACAGACCATAAGAATTTGGCTTACTTGCAATCTGCCAAGCGTCTGAACCCTAGACAGGCCAGATGGTCACTGTTTTTTACCAGGTTCAATTTTGTGGTTACCTTTCGCCCAGGGGTTAAGAACGTCAAGGTGGATGCCTTGTCTCGCAGCTTTCCTGGGGGAGGTGATTCAGAGGATCCTGCTCCGATTTTAGCTGATTGGGTGGTGGTCTCCGCTCTGTACCCCGAATTGGAGATGGAGGTGTTGGGAGCTAAGGAGGGGGCTCCTGGTTCTTGTCCCCCAGGGAGGTTGTTTGTTCCTGAAGGCCTGCGATACAAGGTATTCAAGGAACATCCCGATACTGTCCTTGCTGGACATCCTGGTGGTAAGTCCACCTGTGATCTGGTGTCTCAGAGGTTCTGGTGGCCAGGGTTACGTAAGAGCATTGAAGATTACGTGGCAGCTTGTGAGACCTGTGCTCGGTCAAAGGTTGCTCATACTCGACCGGCTGGTTCACTTCTTCCATTGTCAATTCCGTCTCGTCCTTGGACGCTTTTGTCTATGGACTTTATTACGGATCTGCCGAGTTCCTCCGGGAGAACAGTAATTTTGGTGGTAGTTGACCGTTTCAGTAAAATGGCTCACTTTATATCTTTAACTAGTCTGCCTAACGCCAAGACTCTTGCGCAGATTTTTGTGGATAATATTGTGAGATTGCATGGTATTCCTTCGGATGTGGTCTCTGATAGGGGCACGCAGTTTGTCTCCAGGTTTTGGAGGGCGTTCTGTTCTCGGCTGGGCATTCAACTTTCGTTCTCTTCGGCTTTTCATCCGCAGTCGAATGGACAGACAGAGCGTACTAATCAAAACCTGGAGACCTACTTGAGGTGCTTTGTGGATGAGAATCAGGAGGACTGGTCCTCATTCTTGTCCCTAGCAGAATTTGCTTTGAATAACCGTAGGCAGGAGTCCACGGGTAAGTCGCCATTTTTTGGTGCATACGGTTTTCATCCTCAGTTTGGTACCTTTTCTGGGACTGGTTCCTCTGGGATGCCAGAGGAGGAGAGATTTTCTTCTGCCTTGTCCTCTATCTGGCGGAGGATCCAAGGGAATTTGGAGAAGATGGGTGAGAGGTATAAGCGAATGGCTGAGAAGAGACGTGTGACTGGTCCGGACCTGTGTGTGTGTGATCTGGTGTGGTTGTCCACTAAAAATATTACATTGAGAGTGCCATCTTGGAAACTGGGTCCAAGATTTATCGGTCCGTACAAAATATCTGCGGTGATCAATCCAGTAGCATTTCGGCTGGATCTTCCGCAGACTTGGAGGATCCATGATGTGTTCCACAGGTCTTTACTAAAAAAATACGTGAAACCGGTGGAACCATCGCCATTACCTCCTCTTCCCGTTCTTGTCGATGGAAATTTTGAGTTCGAGATCTCCAGGGTTCTCGACTCTAGAGTTCTTTGGGGTTCCCTTCAGTACCTGGTACACTGGAGGGGATACGGCCCTGAGGAGAGGACGTGGGTTCCGGCGCTGGATGTCAGTACCAGCCGATTGGTAAAGGCTTTTCATAGATCCCATCCGGATAAGGTTGGTCCGGGGTGTCCGGAGGTCACCCGTAGAAAAGGGGGGGGTACTGTCATGCCCTGCTCTGACTATGCACGGAGGTCGGCCAGAATAGCAGCACGTGTTTAGTTTTGTTATGTTTTGGAGTCGTGCTGAACCCGCCTCCCATCAGGTGCACTGGGTGGGGTCACTGGTTTAAATATCACTCTAGTCCAGTGTTCTGAGCGGGTTATAGAAATCAGTCTGGCCTTGGAAGCAAGGAAGGAAGGTTGTCTGTTCCAGCTCAGAAAAGATAAGTGTGGTTTCAGTTTTTGTTGATTGCTGTCTAGGTTGTGTTTGTGTCATCTTTCCCATCCAGCTTCTGTGCGAGCAGGCTGCTCCTTTTCCCCTTTTCACCATCTCAGGGAATCCAGGGTGTTTTAGCACAGGCACGAGGACACATCATTCCTACCTTCAAGGTCTGAATGTGGGCTGAGCAGTGCAGGGAAAGAGGTCAGGGTTTAGCTAGGAGGTGACCCTTCCCCTGCTTCTCGCCTAGAGCCTGGTTGTTGGTTTATCTGTGTGTCTGAGTTCCCCGTCCGCCGTGACACTTTCACTTTTCAATACTTGGTTGCAAATCCTTTGCAGTCAATTACAGCCTGAAGTCTGGAACGCAAAGACATCACCAGATGCCGGGTTTCATCCCTGGTGATGCACTGCCAGGCCTCTACTGCAACTGTCTATAGTTCCTACTTGTTCTTGGAGCATTTTCCCTTCAGTTTTGTCTTCAGCAAGTGAAATGCATGCTCAATCGGATTCAGTTCAGGTGATTGACTTGGCCATTGCATAACATTCCACTTCTTTCACTTAAAAAACTCTTTGGTTGCTTTTGCTGTATGCTTTGGGTCATTGTCCATCTGCACTATGAAGCGCCGTCCAATGAGTTCTGAAGCATTTGGCTGAATATGAGCAGATAATATTGCCTGAAACACTTCAGAATTCATCCTGCTTCCTTTGTCAGCAGTCACATCATTAATAAATACAAGAGAACCAGTTCCATTGGCAGCCATACATGCCCACGCCATGACACTGCAACCACCATGCTTCACTGATGAGGTGGTATGCTTAGGATCATTAGCAGTTCCTTTCCTTCTCCATACTCTTCTCTTCCCATCACTCTGGTACAAGTTGATCTTGGTCTCATCTGTCCATAGGATGTTGTTCCAGAACTGTGAAGGCTTTTTTAGATGTCGTTTGGCAAACTCTAATATGACCTTCCTGTTTTTGAGGCTCACCAATGGTTTACATCTTGTGGCGAACTCTCTGTATTCACTCTGGTGAAGTCTTCTCTTGATTGTTGACTTTGACACACATACACCTAACTCTCTGTCTTCACTCTGGTGAAGTCTTCTCTTGATTGTTGACTTTGACACACATACACCTAGCTCCTAGAGAGTGTTCTTGATCTGGCCAACTGTTGTGAAGGGTGTTTTCTTTACCAGGGAAATAATTCTTCGGTCATCCACCACAGTTGTTTTCCGTGGTCTCCCGGATCTTTTGGTGTTGCTAAGCTCACCGGTGCGGTCCTTCTTACCCACGATGGGATGAACCATACTTCTGCGGATTGATAAAGGAATTTGAACTGGATAAATCAGAGTATAAATAAATAAATAAATAAATATATAAATAATGAATTACATGCATACACAATTATGAAGATTTTACCCTAGGTTAGGGATGGGTGCTGTCACTCAGATTAAAAGGCTGGACAGTTGGTACCGCTGTTTACAGATGTGAATATATTGTATGCAGGTTTCATAATAGAAAGGTAAACTAACGGTACCTGTATCCTTGTCACCGTAGGCTTGCTGAGGGAAACTCCTGTAAAGTTCCTTTTAAAGGGAATAATGGTCGGCACAGCTGTGATAAAATCATGGGATAGTGTTAGATTAAAGATTGTGGTTTAAATCATGTCAGGTTATGGGTAATATGCATTTAACAGTATGCAGATTTGGTTCATATCGGGTTGTAGATAGTACACATTTAATAGTTTGCTAATCGGATTTGAAATAAATAGTGTGCTTGTGGAAGTATGCTATTTAATGTGGGTGGTATCGTAGGCAATGTTTTTGAATAGTAATAGTGGTAATGCAGATGTATCAGATCAATGGAACATTATCCGTTGGTATAGCATAGGGTTTTACCTGGAGGATGTGACCTCACACCAGCACAAACCACCCTACTCAAAAGAGGGTTATCCTTCTGCCCAGCAGAAAAGTTCAACGAATTCTAACTATTCGTTGATTTAAATTCGTTTATTCAAAAAGTCACACTACAGCGACATTTCGCCATTCAAGCTGAACAACCCATCACAAATAGGGAAGAAGTCAGTACACAAGACCTAAGTTTGGACATCACTTTACATACTGAACTCAAACCAAAGTCCCTTTTCAACCCCATCTATCACAGGGGTAACCATGTAAACACGTTTTTTTCTCTTGTTTCTAGAGACGTTAGAAACATCAAAACTAAACCTAACCTCACTTTGAAAGAAAAAGATGCCTTGAAAGAACTGAGCAGTAACGACAACATCATAATAAGGAGTGCAGATAAAGGAGGTGGGATCGTACTACAAAAGAAAATTTATTACATAGGATCCTGGAAGATAAATCATATTACGAACCCCTCCCCCACAACCCACTCGCTGAGGACACAAAAGAATTGGGAACACTACTAAAACTGGCAGAAAATAACCACTTATTACCTAGAAAAGAAAGGGAATTTATCACCATCGACCATCCGACCACAGCAATTTTCTACCATTTACCAAAGGTTCACAAAAACATTGAAAATCCTCCCGGAAGACCCAATATACAGTTGCAAGAAAAAGTATGTGAACCCTTTGGAATTATATGGATTTCTGCACAAATTGGTCATAAAATGTGATCTGATCTTCATCTAAGTCACAACAATAGACAATCACAGTCTGCTTAAACTAATAACACACAAAGAATTAAATGTTACCATGTTTTTACTAAACACACCATGTAAACATTCACAGTGCAGGTGGAAAAAGTATGTGAATCCCTAGACTAATGACATCTCCAAGAGCTAATTGGAGTGAGGTGTCAGCCAACTGGAGTCCAATCAATGAGATGAGATTGGAGGTGTTGGTTACAGCTGCCCTGCCCTATAAAAAACACAAACCAGTTCTGGGTTTGCTTTTCACAAGAAGCATTGCCTGATGTGAATGATGCCTCGCACAAAAGAGCTCTCAGAAGACCTACGATTAAGAATTGTTGACTTGAATAAAGCTGGAAAGGGTTATAAAAGTATCTCCAAAAGCCTTGCTGTTCATCAGTCCAAGGTTAGACAAACTGTCTATAAATGGAGAAAGTTCAGCACTGCTGCTACTCTTCCTAGGAGTGGCCGTCCTGTAAAGATGACTGCAAGAGCACAGCGCAGACTGCTCAATGAGGTGAAGAAGAATCCTAGAGTGTCAGCTAAAGACTTACAAAAGTCTCTGGCATATGCTAACATCCCTGTTAGCGAATCTACGATACGTAAAACACTAAACAAGAATGGATTTCATGGGAGGATACCACAGAGGACGCCACTGCTGTCCAAAAAACATTGCTGCACTTTTACAGTTTGCACAAGAGCACCTGGATGTTCCACAGCAGTACTGGCAAAATATTCTGTAGACAGATGAAACCAAAGTTGAGTTGTTTGGAAGAAACACACAACACTATGTGTGGAGAAAAAGAGGCACAGCACACCAACATCAAACCCTCATTCCAACTGTTAAGTATGGTGGTGGGGGCATCATGGTTTGGGGCTGCTTTGCTGCGTCAGGGCCTGGACGGATTGCTATCATCGAAGGAAAAATTAATTCCCAAGTTTCTCAAGACATTTTGCAGGAGAACTTAAGGCCATCTGTCCACCAGCTGAAGCTCAACAGAAGATGGGTGTTGCTACAGGACAACGACCCAAAGAATAGAAGTAAATCAACAACAGAATAGCTTAAACAGAAGAAAATACGCCTTCTGGAGTGGCCCAGTCAGAGTCCTGACCTCAACCCGATTGAGATGCTGTGGCATGACCTCAAGAAAGCGATTCACACCAGACATCCCAAGAATATTGCTAAACTGAAACAGTTCTGTAAAGAGGAATGGTCAAGAATGGTCCTGACTGTTGCGCACGTCTGATCTGCAACTACAGGAAACGTTTGGTTGAAGTTATTGCTGCCAAAGGAGGTTCAACCAGTTATTAAATCCAAGGGTTCACATACTTTTTCCACCTGCACTGTGAATATTTACATGGTGTGTTCAATAAAAACATGGTAACATTTAATTCTTTGTGTTTTATTAGTTTAAGCAGACTGTGATTGTCTATTGTTGTGACTTAGATGAAGATCAGATCACATTTTATGACCAATTTGTGCAGAATTCCATATCATTCCAAAGGGTTCACATACTTTTTCCTGCAACTGTATCAGGTATCAACTCTGTCACTAGTAATCTCTCACATTACGTTCCCACCTCAGAGATTCCACTCAACTCATATCCCTGTTAAAAGACATCAAATGGGATCCAACGTACCGCTGGTTAACACTAGACGTGGCATCTTTGTATTCTAACATTCCATATGAAGCAGGTATCATCACATCCAAACATTACCTGGAAACAGACAACCAACTTTCCCCGGAACACAAAACATTCATTACAGATGCTATTTTAACACACAATATATTCACATTTGAAAACTGCCTGTACAGACAGCAGAAGGGTACCGCAATGGGGACGCGTTTCGTGCCGAGTTATGCAAACCGTTATGTGGGACGCTTTGAGGAACAATCAATATACAATAACCATAACTGGAACGACATGATCGTGTTTTATAAACGGTATATCGACGATCTTATCATCATCTGGGGGGGGGTAGCAACGAGGAGTCAGAAGCATTCATTTCATACCTCAACACTAACACCTTGAATCTGACCTTCACAACTAACATCTCTACCACCTCAATCGAATATCTAGATCTACTCCTTTTCCCCTGCAATGAAACCATCCAAACAAAAACTTTTTTCAAAAGAGTGGACGGAAACAACTATATCGATTATAGAAGCGCACACTATAGGAAATGGAAAAATAATATACTGTATAGCCAGTTCAAACGTATAAGGAGAAACTGTTCCACTAAAGATGACTTCACCACACAAAGCCAAACCTTACACAGTAGATTTCTGAATAAAGGATATCCAAGTAGCATTATCGAGAACGCCTACTCCAGGGCAAGCATTTTAAGACAAGAAGAGTGCCTGGCGACCAAAACCAAACCAAGGGAAACAGAAAACCCTAACCAATATAAAACATCACTAATTACCACCTATAATCCCAACCACTGGCATATTGGCACATTTTAACCAATGATCCATACCTTAAAGGGATTCTGTCATCAGAAATTAGGCCTATAACCTAAACATATGGCGAGGTCGGTACTAATACACAGAATCCTAAAGTGACCTTATCAAATGCGCCTGTGGCTCTATAATCATATAAAACAGGTTTATATCACCTGTCACTCATGTCAAAATGTGTCCAAGGGGATGGCTCAATGTGCCCGGCTGCAGCCATCTCCTTTCGGTGCCCAGCACCGCCCTCTGAATTGAAATCGCCGCCCTCCTTTTCATTAGAGCCGCCTACCTCCATCATCGCCGCCTCTCTAACGTCCGCTCTCCTCAGCCAGACCCCGCACGTGCATACTAGGTATCACCTGATGCGCTCGTGCGGACTCCTGACAGCGGCCTCGTTATGCGAAGTGCGCATGCGAAGAGCGGACGTTAGAGAGGCGGTGATGACTGAGGTAGGCGGCTCAAATGAAAAGGAGGGCGGCGATTTCTATTCAGAGGGCGGTGCTGGGCACCGAAAGGAGATGGCTGCAGCCGGGCACATTGCATCGTGAGCCGTCCCCGCTGCACTACCTCCTCCCTCCCCCCTGCCACTCCCCATCATCAGCGATGCACATCGCTGTAACGATCAGGCGGCCCAGCCTCCCATGTCAGCAACCGCCCCCCTCACACGCCCTTGCCACGCCTCCCACTCCCGTCTTAACCTCTGGATAGCGCGCGCTTTCCTACACCGCACGCTACACGTGGAGCAAGTACAGAAGCGCTGCTTCACCAGGATACTCCCCGGCCGCATCCTCCAGGTAAAACCTTATGCTATACCAACGGATAACGTTCCATTGATCTGATACATCTGCATTACCACTATTACTATTCAAAAACATCGTCTACCATACCACCCACATTAAATAGCATACTTCCACAAGCACATTATTTATTTCAAATCCGATTAGAAAACTATTAAATGTGTACTATCCACAACCCAATATGAACCAAATCAGCATACTGTTAAATGCATATTACCCATAACCTGACATGATTTAAACCACAATCTTTAATCTAACACTACCCCATGATTTTATCACAGCTGTGCTGACCATTATTCCCTTTAAAAGGGACTTTACAGGAGTTTCCCCCAGCAAGCCTACGGTGACAAGGATACAGGTACCGTTAGTTTACCTTTCTATTATGAAACCTGCATACAATATATTCACATCTGTAAACAGCGGTACCAACTGTCCAGCCTTTTAATCTGAGTGACAGCACCCATCCCTAACCTAGGGTGAAATCTTCATAATTGTGTATGCATGTAATTAATTATTTATATATTTATTTATTTATACTCTGATTTATCCAGTTCAAATTCCTTTATCAATCCGCAGAAGTATGGTTCATCCCATTGTGGGTACCCTTTGTATTGCATTGCATTTTAAACCATGTAATTCCACCCGCTGCCACGTATATATTTACACTTGTACGTACTTATGAAATTATTTGAAACTAATACACCCCTAAAAGGTCTTTTAATTTTAAATCTTATTTATAAAAAATAAAAATCTTTTTATTTTTGGAACTATTTATTTATTTATTCATTTAGTTATGAAGTAATCTAAAAAAAAAAAATATATATATATATATACATATTTTATCTATTTCCCTCCAACCATCATGAACTTATTATCGTTTATATTTCTCATATTATTGTATTATAAAGGGGTCCTGTGTACCCCAAAACACGTCGTATTTCCATTTATATTAAAAACCTTTGTATCCAAGCTTGGGTTGTGTTGTGCGCCTTGTGTCCATCCGCTCGCCGCACGGACCCAGTGCAGACGAGTTTCTCTTTGCATATCCCTTAACAAAGTGGCGGCTTGGCCCCCGACGCGTGGTCTATCTGGACACCACCCGGCAGAACCAACCCAGACAGCCTCAACCCTTCTAGCCTCCCTCCACCAGAGTTGCACTATATTCAGTGCAACCAAACCAGGTGAGTAACACTCACTCATCATGGTTAGGAGTAAGTGATATTATTTTGTTCACCGTCACCTATGAGTGCCTTCTCTCTTTTTTTGTGGCCACTTGATAACTATCAGTATGAACTGACCTCAATGGTAGGAAAGTTCATACACAGGCTCTTAAAACCCTAACATACCCTGTAGGGCCCTGGTATAGTGACAAGACTTGAGACAACCTATTCCTCCACCAGAAGGATGAACAGGAGTCTCCCTCAGGCCTAGATCCAAAAGACAGGGAAATATAACAAACAAAATACAAATAGGGAAGACAACACTTAACTTCATGTGGAGCAAAGGCAGCGCCAGGAGCTCAACCGAGATCCAACAACCAACTAGCCCAGAGTACAGAAACTGAAGCTATAAACTGCACCCCCAGAAGGGGTAAGCATTAATAAATAGGGGAAGTTAAATTACCAAACCAACAACACCTGAAAGTGGTGTGGTCATTATCAAAACAACACAGACACAAATAATCCACAAGGAACCAGTCAGATTAACCTACATGTTGCCAGTCTCTCTGATCTCCTGGCACCTGTTACGGGAGTGTCTGTGACAGTATATTTACACTGGGCATAATGCACAGTGATAACTCTAAGTACAATAGGTGTTGCTAGGGTCTCAAAAGATCTGGGGCCCAAGCCCTAATGAATATGGCCCAATTCTCTAAGTCGACCCCCCCTCCCTCTCCCCACACACTCTAACACTAAAGACATTTTAGTGTATTTGTTATACAGCAGCACATTACTCCCAGGTGACACCTCTTCTGATGTAGATCTTCTTTGTCATTATCTTTTCCGTTCGATCCGGACAACTTCTTTCAGCCACTTCTCATCTCTGCAGAGTTTGACACACAGACATCTTAGCTTCCTCACTTTTCTATCATCATCCCTCAAACCTTGAGTCCCAACAGTGTTATCCTGGAGCTGCTCGAAGTGCTCCTCAATACCTATCCTGAAGAAAAATAAGTGCCATACAGATCCGCCCATAGTAATGGTGTTCCTTAAAGTCCCTCCAATAGTAATTCGCTTCTAGAATGTCCTCATTAGTAATAGTGCCCCCGACAGTGCCCCCAACAGTGATAATGCTCCCCAAGAGTGTCTCCATTAATTGAAGAGCCCTCCAGTATTAAACATGTACTCACAGAGCCCCAGTAGAAATAAGGCCCCCTATTGTTCCCCCAGCGGTAATAAAGCTCTCTACAGACCTCCTCAGTAGTTAGAAGTGCTCTTAGAAATAAGGTGGATCTATAAGTCACTCCTATAAAGCCCCCAGTAGTAATAATAACGGATTTAAAATGCCCCTACAGTGCCCCCAGTATTTATATCGCCCCCTTACTGTTATAATGCTTGCGCTGAAGTGCCCCCAGTATTTATAAGGCCCCCTGCAGTTATATTCCTCATTTTAGTGTCCTGAGAAATTATAATTTCTCAGCCCCTCCACCATACAGTCCCATGTAAATAACACTATTTCCCTCCCTCCACCGTAGAGTCACATGTAAATAACATCACAGCCTCTCTCCAGTCCCCTCCAAAATACAGTCACATATAAATAACATCACTTCCCTCCCTTCAGCATTTCCAATATACAGTCCCATGTAAATAACATCACCCCCTCCCCAGCCGCCTCCAACATGCAATCCTATGTAAACATAGCCCCCTCAACATTCAGACCAATGTAAATAATATAACTCCCTCCCCAGCCACCTCCAAAACACACTCTCTTGTAAATAACATCACTCCCTCCCACAGCTACCATCAACATACAGTCCTATGTAACTAATATTACCCCCTCCCACAGCCGCCTTTAACATACAGTCCCATGTAAATAACATCAACCCCTCCCCAGCCACCTCCAACACACAGCAGTCCCATGTAAATAACTTCATGCTACCCCAGCCACCTCCAACATGCAGTCCCATGTAAATAACATCACCCCTCAACATTCAATCACATGTAAATAACATCACTCCACCCCACTCCAACATACAGTCCCATGTAAATAACATCCCACTCTTCAGTCCTAACTTACAGTCCCAGTTAAATAACCACAAATCCCAGCATTAATCTTCCTCTCCCACTGAGAATGTATCCCTTCACTTACCTCTCCTCATGTAGCAGAACTCATCATAGCTTCTTCCCCAGAACTTCTCCTCATCACTGCTGAGCGCCATCCTCTCCTGCACTGGTCACATGATGATGACATCATTGCAGGTCCTTCTCAACCACTACCTTTAGCACTGATCACATGACTGTGATGTCATCACAGGTCCTTCTGCTCTTGCAGGGCATTAGATTAATTTGTTGTATCTATCTGGCAGTCAGTACATTTGGGGCCCCAGACAAAACATCAGGGGCACAGGCCCCGAATGTTTTAACCTAGCAATGCCCCTGCTAAGTACAGATAATGTAGTAGCTGTACTACATCTACACCACAAATAACACAGTGATAACTCTCTGAGTACAGATAATGTAGTAGATGTTACCTGCAGTCCTATGTAACACCACAAATAACACAGTGATAACTTTCTGACTACAGATAATGTAGTAGATGTCACTTGCAGTCCCATGTAAGACCATAGATAACACAGTCACATCTCTCCAAGTACAGATACAATAGTAGTGTTGCCTGCAGTCCTATGTAGGGTTGAGCGAATCCGTACCGAACTTTTGTTTTTTTTGTACCCGGACCCGAACCCGAACATTTTCGTAAAAGTTTGGGTTCGAATTCGGTGTTCGGTGATTTAATGGCTCTTTTTGAAAGGCTGCAGGGCAGCCAATCAACGAGCGTTTAACTAGTGTGCCCTTAGAAGCCATCACAGCCATTCCTACTAATGGCATGGCTGTGATTGGCCAAGTGCAGCATGTGACCCAGCCTCTATATAAGCTGGAGTCATGGGAGTTCAGGGTCCCAGGGGGTGACATATCCCCATTTTGTAAAGTACCCCTGTGCTGCATTTCTGAGAGTGAAATATAATCAGTTTAATCCATCTGTTCCATTATGGGGTGACATATTTACATTTTTTGCTGTAAAGTACCTCTGAGGCCTGCACTGCATATGTGACAGGCAGGCACATACATTTAGCAAATCCATATGTTCCATTGTAGGGGTGACATATCCACCATTTTTTATGTTAAAAACCCCTGTGCTTCATTTGTGAGAGTGAAATATAATCACAGTTAAATCCATCTGTTTCATTTAGGGTTAAAAAAAACCTTTTTGGGGGGCAATAAAGTACCTTTTTGCCCTCTGCTGCATTTCTGGTAGTTAAAGAAATACAGTTAAATCCATCTGTTTCATTGTGTGTAAGAAAAAACATATTTTTGGCAATAAAGTACAGGTACCATTGCTGCCTGCATTGCATAGCAGACCGGTCAATAAGTTTAAAAATTTGTCTGTTCCATTGTTAGGTGACATTAACCAATTTGTCCCGCCAAAAAAAACCTGCTCTGCCTAGGTGACAGGGACCTAAATTTCTAAAATTCGTCTTTTCCATTGTTGGGTGACATTAACCCATTTTGGCCGTCAAAACAACCCTGCTCTGCATTGTTCACAAGGAACTTAATTTAGTAAAAACGTCTGTTACTTCGGTGGGTAACCGCAAAAAATGAGGAGAGCGTCAAACAAGGGACATGGCCCTGGTCGTGGTGCTGCTGGTGTTGGTGGAGCTCTTGTTTCAGGGAGAGGACGTGGTCGATCTGTGCCAGCTACACGCCCAAGTTAAATACCTTCCTCAGGTGTGATTAGGCGACAGAACCTTCAGCGTTATTTGGTAGGGCCGAATGCGGCTCTACGAATGGTGAGACCAGAACAAGTACAGGCGATAGTAGATTGGGTGGCTGACAGTGCCGCCAGTTCCTTCACATTTTCTCCCACCCAGTCCCCTGCTGAAAGCTCAGAGTTGGCACCTACAGCCCATGGCCATCTGTCTTTCAAGTCACCCCCTTGCAAATCAGGCAAGCAGTCTGAGCCCCAAGTCATGCAGCAGTCTCTTATGCTTTTGATGACTCTGCTGGCAGGGTTTCCGTGAGCCATCCACATAGACCTGCCCCAGAAGTGGAAGAGATTGAGTGCACTGATGCCCAACCACTTATGTTTCAGGAGGATGACATGGGAAGACCAACGCTACACGTCTCTGATGATGATGAAACACAGGTGCCAACTGCTGTGGCTTTCTGCAGTCTGCAGACCGAGGCCAGGGGTAAAGAGTGGGTGGAAGATGATGTGGAGGATGATGAGGTACTAGACCTCACATGGAATCAAAGTCATGCGAGTGATGTGTGCAGTTTGGAGGAAGAGGCGGTGGTCGCACAGAGGCACCAGCACAGCAAAAGAGGGAGCAGGGTGCAAAAGCGTCTGTTGCATTCTTGGGTGACATTTTTGCCATTTTTGCCGTGAATAAACCCCTGCTCTGCATAGGTGACAGGGACCAAATTTTTGTAAAATCATCTGTTCCATTGGTGGGTGACATGAACCCGCTTTTGCCATGAATAAACCCCTGCTCTGCATAGGTGACAGGGACCTAAATTTCTAAAAATCGTCTGTTACATTCTTGGGTGACATTTTACCATTTTTGCTGTATACAAACCCCTGCTCTGCATAGGTGACAGGGACCTAAATTTCAAAAATTTGTCTGTTACATTGATGGTTGACATTAACCCATTTTTGCCAGTGAAAAACCCCTGCTCTGCATTGCTGACAGGGAACTAATCAACAAAAACAAAAAAATGACCCAGGGTGTCCCAGAGAAGGGCGGGAGGACAGTGTCCACCCAATATAAACCCCAAGAAAGGGACACACAAAAGTAGGACTCTGTAAAAGCTCCCTAGTTAAATAGCAGAAACAAAGGAAAAGGAGCTCATGATACCAAAAAAGTACATTTTATTGAAACATGGTTAAAAGATGACATGGATAGAAGCAGTATATGAATATTATGCCATAAACATGATATAGGAGCGGAGGACAGAAAAAGAAAAAGAAAAACGCCACCCTGGGAGAAAAAGCACACGGATCAGAAAAGCATGGTACAGTGTATATATAAAACACTGGAATCAATGCTGAATAAATAATCTAACCCATGTACAAAATACTGGAACAATGAGGTACCAGGTGAGACACCCGTCAACGCATGTCACCTCTATGAGTAGTAATTGGTATGCAGACGAAAAGTAAAAGGTGGAAATATACTGCAGACCAATAAAATGCAGAAAATGAATGAACAGAGGAGGGCAGCAGGAGACAGGGGCTCACCAAAACAAGAACCGTGTGCAAGAAAGACCCAGGGTGGCGCAACCCCAACGTGCATTTCGGCGTACCTTCGTCAGGGGAACTAAATTTAGTAAAAACATCTGTTACTGATCGGAAGATGCCCGACTACAAGCGTATGCTGGTCGACGCGCTGCTGATGGCATTTCCACGTGACAGCGGGAGGAGGAAGAGGTCGCCAATGCAGCTGGGGCTCTGCCAGCACCTCAGAAGGCAAGGTTAGCATGGCCGAAATGTGGAAAAGTTTTGTCAGCACGCCACAACAACCAGCACCACCAGCTGATATGGAACATCTTAGCAGGAGGCAGCATTTCAGCAACATGGTGGAGCAGTATGTGTGCACACGCCTACACGTACTGACTGATGGATCTGCCCCCTAGAACTTCTAGGTCTCCAAATTGGGCACATGGCCTGAGCTTGACCTTTACGCCTTGTAGGTGCTGGCCTGCCCTGCAGCCAGTGTATTGTCTGAACGTTTGTTTAACACGGCAGGAGGGGTTATCACAGACAAGCGCAGCCGCCTGTCCACAGCCAATGTGGACAAGCTCACATTCATTAAAATGAACCAGGCAGGGATCCCACAGGACTTGTCCGTACCTTGTGCAGAACAGAGATGTATACCGGCCTCACCCAGCCATTGTTGTACTCCAGCGCACTTTCTCTGTTTTATTTTTTATATTTCCCAATGTTTTGGGGTCTACCCAAATTTAAACAAAAAATTTATAAATAATGAAATAAAAAACAAACCCAAAAAAATGTTTTGGCTACCTCCTCCTCCTCCACCGCCGCTTCCACCTACACCACCACATCCACCGCCTCCTCAACCTCCTACTCCATATGGACCTCCTCCTCCTAGATCAAGATTATTATTTTTTATTTTTACGTAACTTATGTTATTTTAAGTCATTTTCCTATCCACATCTGTTTACAGAGCACTTGCCATGCTCTTAACCACATGTTGTTGCCTTTTGCAGCCCTCTAGCCCTTTCCATGACTTTTTTAGAGCCATTTTAGTGCTCCAAAGTTCGGGTCCTCATTGACTTAAATGGGGTCTGGGGTCAAGTTCTGGTCAAGTTCGGGTCCCGAACTCGAACTTTTTTTGCGAAGTTCCGCCGAACCCGTTGAACCCAAACTTCCAGGTGTCCGGTCAATTCTACTGTCGCGGTAGGTAAGATAAGGGAAGGAAACAGAACACGGCAAAGCAAACAAAACTACTGACTAGGCCCCAAAAGCTAGGGAACAAAGGGGTCACCTCCAAGCAATCCCTAAAACACTTTCCCTAAGCTGTTATGCCCATGTGCATATTTCGATGGTAGATATGCACATGCCCACGTACCTAAGACTATATACAGACTGAACCAAACCCTCAGCTGTAGGGAAGAGGGAAAGAGGCACCCAGCTCCTTAAACAACCGAAGGAGCTAGCGTCTCCCTAGAGGCCTAGTCAAAACAGACACAGAAGGAACAAGGGAAAAGGACTTATCTAGAGATGTGTTGGAGCAGACGATCCACCAAACTTTCAGAGCTCACACAAGGCAGAACTATAACCTGCAAAGGCTATAGGGAAAGGGAGGAATAAATAGCCTCACCAATTACCTAAAGAGCAACACCTGTCATGCCCCACTCTGACGATGTGCGGAGGTCGGCCAGGATAGCAGCACGAGTTTAGTATTTGTTTTGGTGCCGTGCTGGATCCGCCTCTCATCAGGTGCACTGGGTGGAGTCATTAGTTTAAATGATCTCCAGCTAAGTGCTCTGAGCGGATTATACTGATCATTTTGGTCTGGGAAGTTTGGAGGGAAGGTTGGCTGTCAGTTCCTGCTCTCAGAAGATAAGTGTCATTTCTAGTTTGGTTGCTTGTGTCATCTATCCCATCCAGGTTCTGTGTGAGCAGGCTGCTCCTATCTCCCCACTTCACCATCTCAGGGAGTTCAGAGTTTTGTCAGTCCAGGCTGGAGGACACAGCACACCTACCTTCAAGGTCTGTCTGTGGGCTGAGCAGTGCAGGGAAAGAGGTCAGGGATAAACTAGGAGGTGACCCTTCCCCTGTCTCTCGTCCAGAGCCTGGTTGGTGTGTTAACTTTTATACTGAGTGCACGTCCGTCGTGACAACACCTGGGAGGAGGTGGTATTCTGCTCAAACCCACAACGAAACAAACTGTCAGATCGAGTCACGTGCAGCAACTCTGACAGATCTCCTCAGAACACCCATAGGGCTGGGCGTGACATCTAGTCCTATGTAAAACCAAAGATAACACACAGTCACGGCTATCTGAGAATAAAGAAGGTATTACCTGCAGGTGAGGGGAATTAGAGGAAGCAGGGACCCTTCCTCCTCCTGTTCGGTGTTTCTGCTCAGGTCACAGTTCAGGCCCTGTGTAGCGTACAGGCCCACTCTGAGCAGGAATCTCTTCCTTTCCATTTGGACTCCCTAAACCGTTGCCGGTATGCTTCGGGGGTTACAGCATACCGGTACAGTAGCGCTTTCTTTACCGTGGCATAATTTGTAACATCCTTGATTGGGATGGCACGAAAAGCTTCATTGGCCTTTCCCAACAGTTTGCCTGACAAAATTGTAACCCATTCCTTGGGTGGCACCTGATGTAGCGCACATTGCTTTTCAAAGTCAGTCAAATATCCATCTATCTCTACATCTGTCTCTTGGTATGCTGTAAATGCTGCAAATGGTACCTTTTTCCGCTCGCTGGGGGTCACAATCGGTAGTACCGTTGGGCTCTCTGGTCTTTGTGCGGTCAGTACCTGTAGGTGATAGGCTCTTTTCTCCCTTGCCTCCTCTATCGCTGCGTTGAGAAACTGGGTTACCAGTTCCACAGGTGGATTCGGCCCATAGAATGTCAGCCTCCTTTGTATGATTCTCTGGATCTCGTTCTTCTCCGTTCGGTGGGTTGGAGTTAGCCATGGTGTTGTTTTGGTCAAATTAGACCAATTCAGCTATCGTTCCCATCGTGGTCTGTTACTAGCTGAAAGCCCAAGGCTCTCCAGCAAATCCTTCAACATTAGCTGTTTCAGTTTCTCATACTGATTCTCCATGGATATATTACCTCCTCCGGAAGGATAAGACTATCCCACTGCTGCCACCAATGTAGCGGTTACCCCGGAGCGTAGAGAGGTTTCCACCGCTGGAGGGTGTCCTTTTCCTGATCATTGAGGAGTCTTCTAAGCATCCAGTAGTGATCCAAGTGAAGAAGCTCTTACAAGAGCTAGTGTGATAGCTGTATAGTTGTTACCCCCAATAAGAGACAAGACTCTAGATTGAGGGTTAAGAAGAACTAACCTTATTCATGGCCACAGCTTGGCCTTTTATGCAGGAACACAAACTACAGCAACCAATCAATATACAGTAAAAGATAACGCACTCACAAAACAGGGGCTTAGTCACATAGCCTACAAGTAGACACTGTGCCTTTACCAAGACAATGGCCAAGAGTGTTATCTTGTGTATTGTAGGTCAGTCTTGTGGTTAGAGCAGACTGAATGTCTGGAAGTCTGTACACATATGTCCTTGATACACATAGATGTTTGCGTCCATTGTTAAGAGTAGGTATCCAAGAACGTGGCTAAAAACCATCTTTAAAACAGGGGGATCTGTTACAAGCACTTTCAATTTTCAAGTTCTCCCACATTTTTCGCATACTTTTGAAAACAAAAATTAAACTATTGAATATTAATTAGCACATTTGTACTAGTTAACAGCTACATCCTATATACATATATATTGACAAACTGTTGTCATTGCAATTTCCCTTCTGCAAAGATTAATGAAGTTATATATTATTAATATTATTTGGTTATTTGGTTAAGTGAACGACATAAAAATGGTGCAGCTGAAAGTGAAACACGTTTATTGTATTTCCTCAATGCTTTACAGGTCTACATTTAGCGCATCTTCCCAAGTTACCATTCTTTTCTTGTATGAAATAAACTCTCATGTTCCTGAGTAAATAATGTTTTTCATTCTATTGATCTGAAGAGATCATTATTACAGCAGGATTTCCTGCCTTCTGAGGATAGTCTTACATATTGTAGTAGTTTTAGACTTTGGGTAAATTGTACCACATGTTGAGTTACCATGTGCTAAACAGCCTGTGGATGTAGAAGATTTAATTGAAATAATAGAAAAATAGAGAAAACATTTTCAAATGCAAATACTCACAATTTACAATAATGATTTCTTCCACATTATTTTATAGCATGGCTGGGTGCAGTTTTTGAATCCAAACCAGAAGTGAAAGAAAAAGTAGTATGTGTCCTTTATACTTATTCTTCCTTTATCATCCACTCCTGGTTTGGGCTTCAAACATCGCATTAGAAACCTGAATGTGTAAACCCAATCTGAGAGTTGTGGGGGCAATCATCTTTATCATGGATTTTCCTTTACAAAAGTCCTGAATTGCCAACTTTTTTATTTAGAAAATATTTGATTAAAATATTGCAGTTTTGATTGTCCAAAACCATCATTTACAATAGCGTAAAATAACAGAAACATTTCTTTGGCTTAATCGTCATCTCCTTTAGAGTCCTACAATAAGTCTTAATTTTATCTTTTTAATTTATCATATTATCTTTTTAATTCATTATATGTTTGAATGTAGCTACTGGAGGCATTGGGTAAGGTAACAAAACAATTATAAAAAAACAAAAAGAAGGCTTTCACTGTTGACAAGATTGTTATAGAAAATGTGTTGATCCAAATGACAATCCACATCATTGTCCTCAATGATGACGAATACTACAGACTTTAAAAAGGAATCTGTCAGCAGTTTTCATCATGTAAAACTGATGTCAGCACCTTTTGTGGAGCTTTATTAGCAGCAGTAGTATAAATATGAAGTTTTATTCAGCCAGTTTTTCCTCCTGTAAGTGCCCAGGAGGCTGTGTTTCACTGTGAAGTGCTCCCTGCATTGATCTGATTCATAGCTCCTGCCCTCTAAATGACAGCTGAAACGATCTCTGGTTGGATGGAGGAGTTGTGATGCAGTTTAATGCAGAGAGGACTTTACAGTGAAACCTCACCCTGGGCTCTTGTAAGAGCAGTGCCTAGCAGAATAAATCTTCATATTTACTAGGGATTGACCGATTATCGGAGTTACTGATATTATCGGCCGATATTCATGATTTTCAAAGGTATCGGCATCTAACCTTGCCGATAACGCCAATAATGCGTCCAGCGCGCTATCACAGAACATGAGAGCGCTGCTGTCAGCACGCCATGTTCCCTCAGCAGCACAGGGGATAAGGAGTCGCTCTCTCCCTCCCCCTATGCCGCGCTGCCAATGAGGAGAGACGGGAGAAGGAGGGGCAGGTGCACTGCGCAACCAATGAAAGTTAACGTCTAATACAAATACAGGAGGCAGTGCCCAGCCTATATGACAGGAAGCTGCGATCAGCGGCAGTTAACCCCTCAGGTGCCTGTATTAAATGTTAATCATCATTGGTGGCGCAGTGCGTCCTCCCCAGTATTAAAAACATTGGTGGCGCTGTGCGCCCTCCCCCCATCCCCCAGTATTAAAAACATTGGTGGCGCAGTGCGCCCCCCCCCCCCGCCCCCCAGTATAAAAATCATTGGTGGCGCAGTGCGCCCCCCCAGTATTAAAATCATTGGTGGCAGTGACCACAGCGTCCCCTCCTCTTCATTGGTGGCAGGGGCAACTTCTGATCGGAGCCCCTGCAGTATAATTTCGGGGCTCCGATTGGTTACCATGGCAGCCAGGATGCTACTGAAGCCCATGGTAAGAGTGTGAGGTCCTATTCATCCTAATAGAGCTCTATTAGGGTGAATAGGACAAGGGATTAAAAGATCCCAGGTTCTAACACCTAAGGGGAAAATAGTTATTAAATAAAAACTTTATTAAAAAATAAAGTTAAAAAAATAAAATAAAATATTAAGTATAAATCACCCCCTTTCCCAATTTTACATATAAAATATATAAACAATAAATAAACATATCCCATATTGCCCCTTCCGAAAGGTCCAAACTATTTAAATATAAGAAAAAAAATCTCCTATGTGATGAATGCTGTAACAGAAATGTTTTATATATTTTTTTTATTAAAATGCACAGAATATCGGTATAAGTTATCGCCTGAAAGTTCACAGGTTATCGTCATCGGTATCTGCTCTAAAAATCAATATCGGTCGATCCCTAATATTTACACTACTCCTGGACTGGTTATTAAAATCTCCACAATATGTATATTTGTACTTCTCTCCTTCACCCTACCTAGCGCTTTCTGCATTTCACATTGTCAAAACTATTCACAGACTCCCTTTAAACCGGTAACTTTAATTAATTATGTCTCCATACAGTAATAGGGCAAAAAAAAACATACAATTTAAAAACAATGTTAATGTGCAGTAGTAAAGTGGCTTCTTTTGATTAAAATGGTTCATGTTCCCAATTATCTGGAAATCCCTTTGATCTGGGATTCCTCTGGCCTCAGGGAAGCTAGAGGTCCAAGAAGTTCCTATGGGGTCTTAGTTCTAGTCTGCAGAATAAAATAAACTGTTGAAAATAATGACTTCTGAGGTGACCTCTAAGCGTATTATAGAGGAAATTTTCCAAGAGTATCTATCGTGTTTTACAAATTCAGTCCTCTCATACTTAGCTATTAAAGGAAATGTTTCACCCAAAAAAAATTGCTTTACGGCAGCCCCATGGTCCATAGACACAATGGTCAGGAGGGGCCCTCATAGACTTCTATGGGAGAGCTTTCTAGGCATGTTCTGTGACCTGTGCAGAGGTCATTGTACAAGGAAAAAGTAGATATGCTTTTGACGATCACCTATTGTTAATGGTTAATCCTGTCATATCCATACACTGAGATGATATACAGTATCTCACAAAAGTGGGTACACCCCTCACATTTTTGTAAATATTTTATTATATCTTTTCATGGGACAACACTGAAGATATACAATGTAAAGTAGTTAGTGTACTGCTTGTATAAAGTATACATTGGGTGTGCCCTCAAAGTAACTCAACACACAGCCATTAATGTCTAAACCGCTGGCAACAAAAGTGAGTACACCCCTAAGTGAAAATGAGCAAATTCTGTCCTAAGTGTCAATATTTTGTGTGGACACCATTATTTTCCAGCACGGTTTTAACTCTCTTGGGCATGGAGTTTACTAGAGCGTATGCGCTGGTCTGTTTCATTTTCAGCACCTGCGTGGTTGTCGGATCTTCAGTGTACTTGCCTTCAGAGGCTCACTCCTGGAAGCACCTGCACAGTAAGCCTCTGAAGCCAGGTACACTGAAGATCCGATCACCACGCAGACGCTGAGCCGCCAATCATAAGGAAGGAGGCAGGACAGGGCTAGGCTAGCCTGACTTGAAGCATCAAGGCTGTTACCCCCTTGACTTCAAGCAGCCAATTTGCATACACATATGAATAAAGATACACAGGATGAATATTTTTTTTATAATTTTTTGCCAAAGATTTCCATCAGATGAATCAGGCAAAGACATTGTTGGAAACATGATCACTATATGTGAGGTACTGCAGGCAGTTTGGGAGCCATTATGGGGATGTCAGGTTTCTTTTAACATAGTCGGACCGATGAAGTGATTTAAATGCATAAAAAACAGCTGGCCCACACCACCAAACTGCATCCAAATGTGTCCATCTGGGATCTATTTCAGTAGTGTGCAAGGAATTCCCTGTAATGCTGTGTAGTAGTCCCAGCTGCTTGCAAAAGAGATTTGTAATGAAGTCCCAGACTTAGAGACCCAAACACTATTCTGTCTGTGCTGAATAATAATTATCAAGACTGGCATTCCCATACTCCATTCGTGATCCCTGTGCACTGGAGTGAGATGAGACTAATTTATTAAAATGCAGAAGACTTTTAATAAATTAGGTACATGTCTGGCAGTCCGTGCACCAACTGACATCTAAGGCAGCTAGAGGCTGGTGTAGACTTCAGCTATAACTGAATTTATAGTAAATTCGGTGGCCAGTATGAAGCCCCGTCCCCTTTATCACCACTTCTTAAAAGTAGTGAGAACCTCTAAAAGTCTCAATTTATGGCGCAAATATGTCAATTTGCAATTTTTTGGGGTGTAAAGACATTGATAAATGTCCCCCTGTGAGTCTCTTATTACATTAAAGTATACACTGAATGGTCCACTGTTATCTTAAAGAGGTTATGCCATGATTGATGTAAAAAATTTAAATCTGACATCATATAGTCATTCATATATGCATGATGAATTTGATTCTGGCATTCTCAAAATAAACTAAAAACAATTCTTAATTTCATCTTGATTAAAAACACAGGGCTGTGTACAACCTCCAGAAAAACCGAAACTGTTTCTTAATGATGGCATTCCCAAGAAAGACTACCAGACCGTATGAAATCAATAATACACTTTATTAACAAGTATTAATTCATATAAAAGTTAATATAAAAACTAGTTGTCACGCCCTGCCCTGTGAGTGATCTGAGAAGATCTGTCACACTTGCTGCACGTGAATCTATCTGACAGATTGCTTTGTTGTGGCTTTGGGCTGGATCCCACCCCCTCACAGGTTCTGCTCATTAGTTAGTTACTATAGCCCTTGCGGTTTATAGTTTCTCTTGGACTTCCCTGCTAGTATTTGGAGGATCTCCTGCTCCCAGTTCGTCTTCAGTTAAGTCCTCCTTCCTTTCCTTATGTTGTTTGCACTGGCTAGGCCTTAGGTAGACGTGGGTTCCTTCATTTGTTGCAAGGAACCGGTTGTCTTTTCGCCTGCTCCCTAGCTGAGGGTTTGTGTCAGTTGCAGCAGGGCTTAGGTTCGAGTGCATGAACACTTCTACCATCTAGATTTGTTCATGTTGGTAGCAGTCAGGGAAAGGCTCAGGGATTGTCATGAGGAAACCTTTCCCTGTTCCCTAGCTGTAGGGCCTAGCCTGCTCTTTTGTTTAATCTAGTTGTGTTTTGTTTGCTTTCCTTCCCTCACCTTCTGTGAAATTATAAACCGCCCATACCATCATTTTTTTTCCCTTGCTTCGTGCAAAATGGAAGCTGTTGATACTCTGGTTGATTGCATGCAGGAATTATCTTGGGAGGTAGCAGACCTCCGTAATTCAGTTGCACTGTGTCAGAGATCTCTGGCGTCTGGCGCCTCTGGTGGGGACCAAGTCAGCCTTGAACCAAAGGTCGCTCTCCCAGATAGGTTTTTGCCGGAGGAAGTGATAACTTTGTTCGGTTCAGGGAGTCTTGTAAATTATATTTTCGTCTGCATCCGATTTCATCTGGAGACGAAAATAAAAGAGAGGGGATTATCATTTCTCTGCTAAAAGGTGATGCTCAGTCCTGGGCTTTTTCTCTGCCGATCGGTTTGCAGTCCCTCCGATCGGTGGCCGAGTTTTTCACAACCCTGGGCCTGATTTATGATGACCCGGACTGGGTCTCTCTGGCCGAATCTAAGCTGCGTAGCTTGTGTCAGAGAGAACACACGGCTGAGTCATATTAAGCTGAATTTAGAAGATGGGCGACTGACTCTGAGTGGAATGACCCTGCACTCCGTAGTCAGTTCTGTAAGGGGCTGTCTGAGAAACTAAAAGACGCCCTTGTATTTCATGAAAATCCCAATTCTTTGGATGCGGCCATGGTTCTAGCCGTAAGGATTGATAGATGTCTGAGGGAGAGGTGCAAGGTTCCCCTCAGGCAGGAGGCACTGTCATTTGGGGAATCTGTCCCTCCTGTCCCTCGGGGTACAGTGACACTTGAACCTGGGACTGGAGAGGAACCTATGCAGTTAGGTCAGGTCTCTTCTTGCCTTGGTAATAGGAACTTTAGAGTGCAGAGAAGACTGTGTTATTTCTGTGGCAAAGAAGGACATTTCGTTAATGTGTGTCCTTTTATTAAGCCTCAATGTGGTAATGAAAAACAAAAGTGGGGTTCTTTAAAAAAAAGTTCCCTTACTCTTTGTAGCGTGAATGAAGAGTCAGAACAGGTATATATAACAGGAAAATATTTAATTAGAAGTATTTGTTGACAGTGGCGCAAGGGTAAATCTTGTTTATTATCAATTTGTTCAGAGTCATGGTTTTAGAACTAGCGCATTAAGCAAAGAGATATCAGTGTTTGATATAGATTCCACTTGATATCGCCGTTTGCTCCTTTGTCTCTTTCTCACAACCGAAAAAGACAGACAGAAGTACAATCAGGAAATCCTTGGTGTAGTGTGCGTCGATGTGTGCGCAATTCCTCCAAAATAACATCACAGAGACGTTTTCAAGTAGGATCCAATAATGTGCCTTCTTCCAACAGCTAGGCGTGGTTTATTTATACCAGAAGATGGGAGGCGGTCTTACAACCATGACCAATGGGGAGACAGGTTATGGTATGAAATTATTGGCTGGAAGGTGGTCTTACAATCATGACCAATGGGGAGACAGGTTATGGTATGAAGTGATTGGCTGGCGAAGATGTGAATGATCGCGCAAACTTATGTTCGCGCGTTCGCACACTTATTCGCGCCCTTTCCGTTGCTTATCCTCGTGGATGAAGAAACCTTTGTTCGACGGTCCCCATCCCTCCCGCCTCAGCCGGCGCCATGACACTGGTATCCTGCAGTAATACCAGGCCAGGCACAAATCAGCTACAGGTCGGGACGACCAGACCATCGTGCAAAAGTTTCTGCGCGATGCGAATGTGAACGCGAACGATTCTGCGCATCTCCATAGGATAGATAGCGACCATCGGGCGAACAATAATTTTTCCACAACCCGCTCCTCTCTCGCAAAAAAGTCTAACTCATATTGTGCAGGATATTCATTTGAGGGTGGGTGATTCTCATGTTGAATCCATTTCTTGTTTTGTTCTTAAAGGTTTGCCTGCTCCGCTGGTTCTGGGTTTACCATGGTTAACCAAACATAATCCTACCATTGATTGGCAAACTAGACAAATCAGTAATTGGAGTGATTTTTGTATGGACAGCTGTTTCGGCGCATCTATTTCTGGGGTATCCACTAAGGTGTTACCTCCGTTTCTTTCAGATTTTTCAAACGTTTTCTCGGAGGGTGGAGATCATGAGTTGCCCCCCCACCGAGAGTATGATTGTCCGATCAATCTTATTCCCAGAGCAAAATTGCCAAAATATTATCTTTCTCAACCCAAAAAAGTAGCTAGGCGGGAGTATATTGCCGAGAATTTGACAAAAGGACATATTAGACCATCTAAATCACCTATGGCATCGGGCTTCTTTTTTGTAAAAAAAAGAAGGGTCCCATAGACCGTGCCTAGATTTCCGGGAACTGAATCTCATTACTGTCTGTGACCCTTATCCCCTTCCCTTGATTCCGGATCTATTTGATCAGATTGTCCGTGACAAGGTGTTTTCTAAGTTGGATTTAAGAGGAGCTTATAATCTGATAAGAATCAAGGAAGGGGATGAATGGAAGATGGCCTTCAATACCCCTGAGGGTCACTTCGAGAACTTGGTTATGCCCTTTGGTTTTACTAATGCCCCGGCAGTCTTCCAGCACTTTATCAATGACATTTTTCATAATTTGGTGGGGAGGTTTATCGCTATTTACCTCGATGACAGACTGATTTACTCACCCGATATGGAGACTCATCAGGATCATTTAAGACAAGTATTATTGATCCTTATCAATTATTGAGAATAAATTGTATGCTAAGTTGGAAAAATGTGTGTTTGCTGTTCAGGAACTGCAGTTTTTGGGTTACTTACTTTCTGCCTCAGGTTTTCGCATCGATCGCGAAATGGTCTGTGCGGTACTAGAATCGGACCGGCCGGAGAATCAGAAAGCTCTGATGCGGTTTTTAGGATTTACTAATTACTACAGGAAGTTCATCCTGAATTATTCCACTATTTTCAAACCTTTGACCGATATGACTAGGAAGGGCGCTGACTTCTCTGTCTGGTCAAAAGAGGCATTACAGGCTTTTTCTGAAATTAAGGAATGTTTTGCTTCCGCTCCCATTCTGATGCAACCCGATGTGTCTCAACCCTTCATTGTGGAGGTTGACGCGTCAAAAGTGGGAGTCGGAGCAGTTTTGTCGCAGGGTCCCTCCAACTAGAGAAGTACCCTCAGACCTCTCAACCACAGAAACTGACGTTTCTGACAGCGAGCGGGAACAACCAAACAGAAATAAAGGGAGAAATACCTATAGGAGAGGTAGGGGATGGGGCGGCAGAGGGCGAGGACAAACTACAGGCCCTCCCTCCAATCATTTTTTAGATCAGGGAATGTTTTATCCCCTGAGAAATCGCTCGAGACAGCGAGACCAACAGGCCCCGAAATAATTTATCAAAAAGACCACTGTCCCCAACAAAAATGACGGTACTCAGCAAGGGACTCTCCTTTGTCCCCACACAGCGCTTTAATGACTTTTCCTAGGTTAAGGATTTGAACTTATTTGTGCGCAAACTCAAATGGCACAAGTTCTTCAAGAACATAGATAAGCGCCAGTGTCGGGACCTAGGAATCCCACCCGAAATGCTGGATGACGTGAAACTGCTGAACAGTTTGTCAGAAATGGACGAACAGAATGAGGGTTTAGGACCCTTCACCTCACTCAAAGAAAAAAGTAAAAAGATGCCACCAATTGAGGGTATCTCATGTGTGGATGTCTTTCTCCAACTAGTTACATCGGAATTGGGGGAAGTAGAGTCTCACAGGGTGTCAGGCAATTTATCAAGTAGCGAACGGGAAGCAGTCTCCTCTTTAAAAAAAATGATCATACAGTCACAATTAAACCATCCGATAAGGGTGGGAACACTGTTATTATGAATACTGAGGACTACTGCAGAATGTGCCGACAACTCTTGAATGACAAACTATGGAACACTTCCCACAAACCCTACTGTTCCCTACTTGGCTGAATTGCATGACATCCTGCTAGAGGCGAAAACTAATAGGATTATCTCAGACACAGAATTCGATTTTTTGCATCCGAAATTCCCAGTGGCCGCTACCTTCTACGGGTTACCTAAAATTCACAAAGGTATAAATCCCCTAAAAACGACCCATCATCTCAGGAGTGTATCTCCCAGAATTTGGGTAAATATATTGATAGCATACTTCTACCATTTGTAACATCGTTACCGTCATACATACGGGACAGCATGGATCTTCTAAAAAGTATAGATGGTATCACACTGGACCACCAGTCTGTCCTTGCAAGTATCGATGTGGAGGCACTTTATTTGTCTATTCCACACGAGGCAGGCCTCCAGGCAGTCAGCTATTACCTAGGCATGAGGGGCAGACAATTTAGGGAACACAACCGTTTTGTCTTGAAACTTCTGAGATACATCCTCACCCATAACTTTTTTTTTTTTATGGCAAGTGGTACCACCAGCTCAGGGGTACTGCGATGGGATGTTCCTGCGCACCGTCCTACGCAAATTTGCTCTTTTGTTAAGAGGCTTAATAGCAATGACCTAGGATTACGTTTTACGTACAAGACTAACAACAAGACTCTCCCCTTCCTAGATATTTCAATTTCAAAAAAGGGTATTGATGAACTGAGTACTAGCATTTATCGCAAACCTACCTCCACAAACTCGGTATTGCACTGGAACAGTAGCCACCCCCTACCCTTGAAGAGAGGAATACAGCGTGGCCAATATCTGCGTTTGAGACGCAACTGTTCGGAAAAACCCGAGTTTGTGGAACAGGCTGCTATCCTCAGGAGCAGATTTCTCTCCAGGGGATACCCTGACGCAGTTCTAAGACCAGCTTATCAGACAGCGCTCTCAGCAACACGTAATGAATTACTGGTACCCAAAATTAAACCTCAAGCCGAACGAAAAATCTGGCTAATAGGTACATTTGATGAGGCCTCTAACTGTGTTAGGAGCATCCTACAGAAACACTGGTCGATTTTACTCATGGATCCAGACATTAAAGATAAGATTCATGACTACCCACAAATAACATTTAGGAAGGGAAACAGCCTCAAAGATCTGCTGGTACACAGCCACTACAATCCACCTCCAAGGGGAAGCACATGGCTAGATCGTAAGCCCTTGGGCTGCTTTAGATGTAGTGGCTGTGTTGCCTGCGGCACCATGCAGACAGTCAAAACATTCAGGAGTGTTAATCTAAAGAGATCGTTTACAATTAAGGATTTTGTTAATTGCAAAACGCGAGGCGTTATTTACAAATTAACATGTGAATGCCCTATGGAATACATAGGGAAAACAAAGAGAGAACTACGTAGACGTATTGGGGAACATCTCCAATATAGAGACACAGCTGTATCCCGCTATGTACAGGAGTACCATCATGGGGACCCCCAAAGTATCAGGGCAATGGGCATTGAGGTCACCCCCCCCCCCTACTCGGGGTGGAGACTGGGACCGCATACTGCTCCAACATGAGGCCCGATGGATCCATGTCTTACGTACCGTAGCCCCCTAGGCCTAAATTAACAGCTCTGTTATAGCTGTTTCATTTAATCACCTTGCAGGCCTATGAATACATCTTTCTCTAGTAGGATAAAGTCTTCCTTTCCAATGTATAGAGTCCCACCTAAATACTCTCTAAGATGGGACATGTCCCTTGTGCCTTTGCTGGATCATGCCCCTGTGAGTGGGCCTCTGTAATCAGCGAACCCTTTAACTTTATGTAATTGCCATGAAATGCCTATATTTGGAGCGCCTCCTTAAGGTTATGAGAGCGCCGCTCTGGTGATAGTTGCTGTAAACAATCCCGGTTACATAGCAGCAACTCTCACAAGCCAATAGAGTAACTGTGTCTGGGGCCGCTGACACACCCGATTGGCTCCTTGCGAATGACCTCTGCCTGCCTGGCTGCGCTAGAAAGCAAGACATAGTCCTGGAAGCGCTGTGCTCCAAGCCTCACTCTGAGGTGTGATCAGATTGCGCATGCGCGGGTACGCTAACCTCCCCTATCGCATCACCGCGCTGCGCTCCAAGCCTCATTCTGAGGCATGATCAGATTTAAAAACAGCGCAGGCGGGCGTCCTCGGGCAGGTTGTACCATAGTGATGAGGAGATTTTTGCTTCTTGGAAATTGGAGATTTATGCATATCTCCGTTTTCCATCTCTTCTATTCTATTCCTAGCATGTTCCCCTTGTTTCCCATACAACCTGATTATTCTGTGTATTATTACACCTCTTCCAGTCCTTCATATACCCCAGGGGCAACACACAAAGTTTACTGATGACATAGAGATGACAAAGCAATGGACATTATACATAAAGATACAGATAACACAATACATAGAGGACACCACCACACACAGCCACCTCAGTTCCTGCCCACCCTGGATGCTAAGCAAATGTGGCTAATAATGTGTACAGTCGTGGCCAAAAGTTTTGAGAATTACATAAATATTGGAAATTGGAAAAGTTGCTGCTTAAGTTTTTATAATAGCAATTTGCATATACTCCAGAATGTTATGACGAGTGATCAGATGAATTGCATAGTCCTTCTTTGCCATGCAAATTAACTTAATCCCCAAAAAAACTTTCCACTGCATTTCATTGCTGTCATTAAAGGACCTGCTGAGATCATTTCAGTAATCGTCTTGTTAACTCAGGTAAGAATGTTGACGAGCACAAGGCTGGAGATCATTATGTCAGGCTGATTGGGTTAAAATGGCAGACTTGACATGTTAAAAGGAGGGTGATGCTTGAAATCATTGTTCTTCCATTGTTAACCATGGTGACCTGCAAAGAAACGCGTGCAGCCATCATTGCGTTGCATAAAAATGGCTTCACAGGCAAGGATATTGTGGCTACTAAGATTGCACCTCAATCAACAATTTATAGGATCATCAAGAACTTCAAGGAAAGAGGTTCAATTCTTGTTAAGAAGGCTTCAGGGCGTCCAAGAAAGTCCAGCAAGCGCCAGGATCGTCTCCTAAAGAGGATTCAGCTGCGGGATCGGAGTGCCACCAGTGCAGAGCTTGCTCAGGAATGGCAGCAGGCAGATGTGAGCGCATCTGCACGCACAGTGAGGCGAAGACTTTTGGAAGATGGCCTGGTGTCAAGAAGGGCAGCAACAAAGCCACTTCTCACCAAAAAAAACACCAGGGACAGATTGATCTTCTGCAGAAAGTATGGTAAATGGACTGCTGAGGACTGGGGCAAAGTCATATTCTCCGATGAAGCCTCTTTCCGATTGTTTGGGGCATCTGGAAAAAGGCTTGTCCGGATATGAAAAGGTAAGCACTACCATCAGTCCTGTGTCATGCCAACAGTAAAGCATCCTGAGACCATACATGTGTGGGGTTGCTTCTCATCCAAGGGAGTGGGCTCACTCACAATTTTGCCCAAAAACACAGCCATGAATAAAGAATAGTACCAAAACACCCTCCAACAGCAACTTCTTCCAACAATCCAACAACAGTTTGGTGAAGAACAATGCATTTTCCAGCACGATGGAGCACCGTGCCATAAGGCAAAAGAGATAACTAAGTGGCTCGGGGACCAAAACGTTGACATTTTAGGTCCATGGCCTGGAACTCTCCAGATCTTAATCCCATTGAGAACTTGTGGTCCATCCTCAAGAGGCGGGTAGACAAACAAAAACCCACTAATTCTGACAAACTCCAAGAAGTGATTATGAAAGAATGGGTTGCTATTAGAGTTGAGCGAACACCTGGATGTTCAGGTTCGAGAAGTTCGGCCGAACTTCCCGTAAATGTTCGGGTTCGGGATCCGAACCCGAACCGAACTTCGTCCCGAACCCGAACCCCATTGAAGTCAATGGGGACCCGAACTTTTGGGCACTAAAAAGGCTGTAAAACAGCCCAGGAAAAAGCTAGAGGGCTGCAAAAGGCAGCAACATGTAGGTAAATCCCCTGCAAACAAATGTGGATAGGGAAATGAATTAAAATTAAAATTAAAAAAATAAAAATGAACCAATATCAATTGGACAGAGGTCCCATAGCAGAGAATCTGGCTTCACGTCAGCAGAGAATCAGTCTCTTCATGCCATAGCAAAGAATCTGGCTTCATGTCAGCAGAGAATCAGTCTCTTCATGCCATAGCAGAGAATCTGGCTTCATGTCAGCGCAGAATCAGTCTTCATGTCATAGCAGAGAATCAGGCTTCACGTCACCCACCACTGGAACAGGCCACTGTCACACATTTAGGCCCCGGCACCCAGACAGAGGAGAGCGGTCCCGTAACAGAGAATCTGGCCTTATGTCAGCGCAGAATCTGTCTTCATGTCATAGCAGAGAATCAGGCTTCACGTCACCCACCACTGGAACAGGCCACTGTCACACATTTAGGCCCCGGCACCCAGACAGAGGAGAGCGGTCCCGTAACAGAGAATCTGGCCTTATGTCAGCGCAGAATCTGTCTTCATGTCATAGCAGAGAATCAGGCTTCACGTCACCCACCACTGGAACAGGCCACTGTCACACATTTAGGCCCAGGCACCCAGGCAGAGGAGAGAGGTCCCGTAACAGAGAATCTGGCCTTATGTCAGCGCAGAATCTGTCTTCATGTCATAGCAGAGAATCAGGCTTCACGTCACCCACCACTGGAACAGGCCACTGTCACACATTAGGCCCCGGCACCCAGACAGAGGAGAGCGGTCCCGTAACAGAGAATCTGGCCTTATGTCAGCGCAGAATCTGTATTCATGTCATAGCAGAGAATCAGGCTTCACGTCACCCACCACTGGAACAGGCCACTGTCACACATTTAGGCCCAGGCACCCAGGCAGAGGAGAGAGGTCCCGTAACAGAGAATCTGGCCTTTTGTCAGCGCAGAATCTGTATTCATGTCATAGCAGAGAATCAGGCTTCACGTCACCCACCACTGGAACAGGCCACTGTCACACATTTAGGCCCGGCACCCAGACAGAGGAGAGCGGTCCCGTAACAGAAAATCTGGCCTTATGTGAGCGCAGAATCTGTATTCATGTCATAGCAGAGAATCAGGCTTCACGTCACCCACCACTGGAACAGGCCACTGTCACACATTTAGGCCCAGGCACCCAGGCAGAGGAGAGAGGTCCCGTAACAGAGAATCTGGCCTTATGTCAGCGCAGAATCTGTATTCATGTCATAGCAGAGAATCAGGCTTCACATCACCCACCACTGGAACAGGCCACTGTCACACATTTAGGCCCCGGCACCCAGGCAGAGGAGAGAGGTCCCGTAACAGAAAATCTGGCCTTATGTCAGCGCAGAATCTGTATTCATGTCATAGCAGAGAATCAGGCTTCACGTCAGCCACCACTGGAACAGGCCACTGTCACACATTTAGGCCCAGGCACCCAGGCAGAGGAGAGCGGTCCCTTAACAGAGAATCTGGCCTTATGTCAGCGCAGAATCTGTATTCATGTCATAGCAGAGAATCAGGCTTCACGTCACCCACCACTGGAACAGGCCACTGTCACACATTTAGGCCCCGGCACCCAGACAGAGGAGAGGTTCATTCAACTTTGGGTTGCCCCGCAATATAATGGTAAAATGAAATTAAAAATAGTATTGAATGAGGAAGTGCCCTGGAGTAGAATAATATATTGTTAAGGGGAGGTAGTTAATATCTAATCTGCACAAGGGATGGACAGGTCCTGTGGGATCCATGCCTGGTTCATTTTTATGAACGTCAGCTTGTCCACATTGGCTGTAGAAAGGCGGCTGCGTTTGTCTGTAATGACGCCCCCTGCCGTGCTGAATACACGTTCAGACAAAACGCTGGCCGCCGGGCAGGCCAGCACCTCCAAGGCATAAAAGGCTAGCTCTGGCCACGTGGACAATTTGGAGACCCAGAAGTTGAATGGGGCCGAACCATCAGTCAGTACGTGGAGGGGTGTGCACAGGTACTGTTCCACCATGTTAGTGAAATGTTGCCTCCTGCTAACACGTTCCGTATCAGGTGGTGGTGCACTTAGCTGTGGCGTGTTGACAAAACTTTTCCACATCTCTGCCATGCTAACCCTGCCCTCAGAGGAGCTGGGCGTGACACAGCTGCGTTGGCGACCTCTTGCTCCTCCTCTGCCTTCGCCTTGGGCTTCCACTGGTTCCCCTGTGACATTTGGGAATGCTCTCAGTAGCGCGTCTACCAACGTGCGCTTGTACTCGCGCATCTTCCTATCACGCTCCAGTGTAGGAAGTAAGGTGGGGACATTGTCTTTGTACCGGGGATCCAGCAGGGTGGCAACCCAGTAGTCCGCACACGTTAAAATGTGGGCAACTCTGCTGTCGTTGCGCAGGCACTGCAGCATGTAGTCGCTCATGTGTGCCAGGCTGCCCAGAGGTAAGGACAAGCTGTCCTCTGTGGGAGGCGTATCGTCATCGTCCTGTGTTTCCCCCCAGCCACGCACCAGTGATGGGCCCGAGCTGCTTTGGGTGCCACCACGCTGTGAACATGCTTCATCCTCATCCTCCTCCACCTCATCCTCGTCCTCCTCGTCCTCCAGTAGTGGGCCCTGTCTGGCCACATTTGTACCTGGCCTCTGGTGTTGCAAAAAACCTCCCTCTGAGTCACTTCGAAGAGACTGGCCTGAAAGTGCTAAAAATGACCCCTCTTCCTCCTCTTCCTCCTGGGCCACCTCCTCTTCCATCATCGCCCTAAAGGGTTTCTATCACTTCGTTTCACCTATTTAGCTTTCAGACACTAGCGATCCGCTAGTGTCTGCTCTATCTAACCATCCTAATATAAGAGCTTATTGTCCTGCCGTTTAGCTAAAAAAATAACTTATATAGATATGCAAATGAGCCTCTAGGTGCTATGGGGGCGTGATTAGCACCTAGAGGCTCCGTCTACCTTAACAAACTGCCGCCGCCCAGCGCGTCCCTCCAGCCCGCCCATCTCCTCCGGAATGCGATGCTCCTCGTATTCGGCGCATGCGCAGTGAATGTCTGATCGCTTCCCTGCTCAGACATCTCCACTGCGCCTGCGCCAATGACGTCATAGTGCTCCGAGGAACAGGCGCAGTGGAGATGTCTGAGCAGGGAAGCGATCAAACATTCACTGCGCATGCGCCGAATACGAGGAGCATCGCATTCCGGAGGAGATGGGCGGGCTGGAGGGACGCGCTGGGCGGCGGCAGTTTGTTAAGGTAGACGGAGCCTCTAGGTGCTAATCACGCCCCCATAGCACCTAGAGGCTCATTTGCATATCTATATAAGTTATTTTTTTAGCTAAACGGCAGGACAATAAGCTCTTATATTAGGATGGTTAGAAAGAGCAGACACTAGCGGATCGCTAGTGTCTGAAAGCTAAATAGGTGAAACGAAGTGATAGAAACCCTTAAGTGTTTTCTCAAGGAGACATAGTAGTGGTATTGTAACGCTGATAACGGCGTCATCGCCACTGGCCATGTTGGTGGAGTACTCGAAACAGCGCAACAGGGCACACAGATCTCGCATGGAGGCCCAGTCATTGGTGGTGAAGTGGGTCTGATCCGCAGTGCGACTGACCCGTGCGTGCTGCAGCTGAAACTCCACTATGGCCTGCTGCTGCTCGCACAGTCTGTCCAGCATATGCAAGGTGGAGTTCCACCTGGTGGGCACGTCGCATATGAGGCGGTGAGCGGGAAGGCCGAAGTTACGCTGTAGCGCAGACAGGCGAGCAGCGGCAGGGTGTGAACGCCGGAAGCGCGAACAGACGGCCCGCACTTTATGCAGCAGCTCTGACATGTCGGGGTAGTTGCGAATGAACTTCTGCACCACCAAATTCAGCACATGCGCCAGGCAAGGGATGTGCGTCAAACCGGCTAGTCCCAGAGCTGCAACGAGATTTCGCCCATTATCGCACACCACCAGGCCGGGCTTGAGGCTCACCGGCAGCAACCACTCGTCGGTCTGTTGTTCTATACCCCGCCACAACTCCTGTGCGGTGTGGGGCCTGTCCCCCAAACATATGAGTTTCAGAATGGCCTGCTGACGTTTACCCCGTGCTGTGCTGAAGTTGGTGGTGAAGGTGTGTGGCTGACTGGATGAGCAGGTGGAAGAAGAGGAGGAGGAAGCTGAGTAGGAGGAGGAGGAGACAGGAGGCAAAGAATGTTGCCCTGCGATCCTTGGCGGCGGAAGGACGTGCGCCAAATAGCTCTCCGCCTTGGGCCCAGCCGCCACTACATTTACGCAGTGTGCAGTTAGGGAGATATAGCGTCCCTGGCCGTGCTTACTGGTCCACGTATCTGTGGTTAGGTGGACCGTGCCACAGATGGCGTTGTGCAGTGCACACTTGATTTTATCGGACACTTGTTTGTGCAGGGAAGGCACGGCTCTCTTAGAGAAGTAGTGGCGGCTGGGAACAACATACTGTGGGACAGCAAGTGACATGAGCTGTTTGAAGCTGTGTGTGTGCACCAGCCTAAATGACAGCATTTCATAGGCCAGTAGTTTAGAAATGCTGGCATTCAGGGCCAAGGATCGAGGGTGGCAAGGTGAGAATTTACGCTTTCTCTCAAATGTTTGTGAGATGGAGAGCTGAACGCTGCCGTGTGACATGGTTGAGATGCTTGGTGACGCAGGTGGTACATCCCATGTTTGCTGGGCGGCAGGTGCCAACGTTCCTCCAGAGGCGGAGGAAGAGGCTGAGGCGGCGGCAGCAGCAGCAGAAGAGGCCGAGGCGGCAGCAGCAGAAGAGGTAGCAGGGGGAGCCTGAGTGACTTCCTTGTTTTTAAGGTGTTTACTCCACTGCAGTTCATGCTTTGCATGCAGGTGCCTGGTCATGCAGGTTGTGCTAAGGTTCAGAACGTTAATGCCTCGCTTCAGGCTCTGATGGCACAGCGTGCAAACCACTCGGGTCTTGTCGTCAGCACATTGTTTGAAGAAGTGCCATGCCAGGGAACTCCTTGAAGCTGCCTTTGGGGTGCTCGGTCCCAGATGGCGGCGGTCAGTAGCAGGCGGAGTCTCTTGGCGGCGGGTGTTCTGATTTTGCCCACTGCTCCCTCTTTTGCTACGCTGTTGGCTCGGTCTCACCACTGCCTCTTCCTCCGAACTGTGAAAGTCAGTGGCACGACCTTCATTCCATGTGGGGTCTAGGACCTCATTTTCCCCTGCATCGTCTTCCACCCAGTCTTGATCCCTGACCTCCTGTTCAGTCTGCACACTGCAGAAAGACGCAGCAGTTGGCACCTGTGTTTCGTCATCATCAGAGACGTGCTGAGGTGGTATTCCCATGTCCTCATCATCAGGAAAAATAAGTGGTTGTGCGTTAGTGCATTCTATCTCTTCCACCCCTGGGGAAGGGCTAGGTGGATGCCCTTGGGAAACCCTGGCAGCAGAGTCTTCAAACAGCATAAGAGACTGCTGCATAACTTGAGGCTCAGACAGTTTCCCTGATATGCATGGGGGTGATGTGACAGACCGATGGGCTTGGTTTTCATGCGCCATCTGTGCGCTTTCTGCAGAAGACTGGGTGGGAGATAATGTGAACGTGCTGGATCCACTGTCGGCCACCCAATTGACTAATGCCTGTACCTGCTCAGGCCTTACCATCCTTAGAACGGCATTGGGCCCCACCAAATATCGCTGTAAATTCTGCTGGCTACTGGGACCTGAGGTAGTTGGTTCACTAGGACGTGTGGCTGTGGCAGAACGGCCACGTCCTCTCCCAGCACCAGAGGGTCCACTAACACCACCACGACCATGTCCACTTCCGCGTCCCTTATTAGATGTTTTTCTCATTGTTCCCGTTCACCACAATTTTGAGAATGGCAAATTTGGGAATGCTTTTTCAAGCCAGAACAAAAAGTCTGCTTTTACGGTCACTACAAATAACTTGACCAGCTAAAACTGTGCAGATTTGGTTGAATAGAGATGTGAGACCTGTTTTTTTTTTGCGCTGTGTGACAGTTATAGGTTTAATCACAGAATGACACTTCTATCAGCACGCTAGCGTGTGTCTTAGGTTTTTCTGAATGACACTATCAATACCTTCAATGTAAGATTTTCTTTTTGGGATAGATTTCAAGTAGGCCTCAAATACCACAAACTAGTTATTTTGAGAATGGCAAATTTGGGAATGCTTTTTCAACCCAGAACAAAAAGTCTGCTTTTACGGTCACTACAAATAACTTGACCAGCTAAAACTGTGCAGATTTGGTTGAATAGAGATGTGAGACCTGTTTTTTTTTGCGCTGTGTGACAGTTATAGGTTTAATCACAGAATGACACTTCTATCAGCACGCTAGCGTGTGTCTTAGGTTTTTCTGAATGACACTATCAATACCTTCAATGTAAGATTTTCTTTTTGGGATAGATTTCAAGTAGGCCTCAAATACCACAAACTAGTTATTTTCAGAATGGCAAATTTGGGAATGCTTTTTCAACCCAGAACAAAAAGTCTGCTTTTACGGTCACTATAAATAACTTGACCAGCTAAAACTGTGCAGATTTGGTTGAATAGAGATGTGAGACCTGTTTTTTTTTGCGCTGTGTGACAGTTATAGGTTTAATCACAGAATGACACTTCTATCAGCACGCTAGCGTGTGTCTTAGGTTTTTCTGAATGACACTATCAATACCTTCAATGTAAGATTTTCTTTTTGGGATAGATTTCAAGTAGGCCTCAAATACCACAAACTAGTTATTTTCAGAATGGCAAATTTGGGAATGCTTTTTCAACCCAGAACAAAAAGTCTGCTTTTACGGTCACTACAAATAACTTGACCAGCTAAAACTGTGCAGATTTGGTTGAATAGAGATGTGAGACCTGTTTTTTTTTGCGCTGTGTGACAGTTATAGGTTTAATCACAGAATGACACTTCTATCAGCACGCTAGCGTGTGTCTTAGGTTTTTCTGAATGACACTATCAATACCTTCAATGTAAGATTTTCTTTTTGGGATAGATTTCAAGTAGGCCTCAAATACCACAAACTAGTTATTTTCAGAATGGCAAATTTGGGAATGCTTTTTCAACCCAGAACAAAAAGTCTGCTTTTACGGTCACTACAAATAACTTGACCAGCTAAAACTGTGCAGATTTGGTTGAATAGAGATGTGAGACCTGGTTTTTTTTTGTGCTGTGTGACAGTTATAGGTTTAATCACAGAATGACACTTCTATCAGCACGCTAGCGTGTGTCTTAGGTTTTTCTGAATGACACTATCAATACCTTCAATGTAAGATTTTCTTTTTGGGATAGATTTCAAGTAGGCCTCAAATACCACAAACTAGTTATTTTCAGAATGGCAAATTTGGGAATGCTTTTTCAACCCAGAACAAAAAGTCTGCTTTTACGGTCACTACAAATAACTTGACCAGCTAAAACTGTGCAGATTTGGTTGAATAGAGATGTGAGACCTGTTTTTTTTTGCGCTGTGTGACAGTTATAGGTTTAATCACAGAATGACACTTCTATCAGCACGCTAGCGTGTGTCTTAGGTTTTTCTGAATGACACTATCAATACCTTCAATGTAAGATTTTCTTTTTGGGATAGATTTCAAGTAGGCCTCAAATACCACAAACTAGTTATTTTCAGAATGGCAAATTTGGGAATGCTTTTTCAACCCAGAACAAAAAGTCTGCTTTTACGGTCACTACAAATAACTTGACCAGCTAAAACTGTGCAGATTTGGTTGAATAGAGATGTGAGACCTGGGTTTTTTTGCGCTGTGTGACAGTTATAGGTTTAATCACAGAATGACACTTCTATCAGCACGCTAGCGTGTGTCTTAGGTTTTTCTGAATGACACTATCAATACCTTCAATGTAAGATTTTCTTTTTGGGATAGATTTCAAGTAGGCCTCAAATACCACAAACTAGTTATTTTCAGAATGGCAAATTTGGGAATGCTTTTTCAACCCAGAACAAAAAGTCTGCTTTTACGGTCACTACAAATAACTTGACCAGCTAAAACTGTGCAGATTTGGTTGAATAGAGATGTGAGACCTGTTTTTTTTTGCGCTGTGTGACAGTTATAGGTTTAATCACAGAATGACACTTCTATCAGCACGCTAGCGTGTGTCTTAGGTTTTTCTGAATGACACTATCAATACCTTCAATGTAAGATTTTCTTTTTGGGATAGATTTCAAGTAGGCCTCAAATACCACAAACTAGTTATTTTCAGAATGGCAAATTTGGGAATGCTTTTTCAACCCAGAACAAAAAGTCTGCTTTTACGGTCACTACAAATAACTTGACCAGCTAAAACTGTGCAGATTTGGTTGAATAGAAATGTCAGGTCTATTTTTTAGGCGCTGGGTGACAGGCTCAACTTGCCCCTGATGTAATATATGGCCAAAAAATAACCACACTGTTGATGGTTAAATGCACTTGGGTGACACAGGCTCAGCCTGCAGCTGATGTAGTATATGGCCAAAAAATAATCAGACTGTTGATGGTTAAATGCACTTGGGTGACACAGGCTCAGCCTGCAGCTGATGTAGTATATGGCCAAAAAATAACCAGACTGTTGATGGTTAAATGCACTTCGGTGACACAGGCTCAGCCTGCAGCTGATGTAGGATATAGCACAAAATAACCACACTATCGATGGTTAAATACACTTGGTGATAGCTCGTGCTGGCGCACCACAAGTCACAAAATGGCCGCCGATCACCCCAGAAAAAAAGTGATCTAAAAACGCTCTGGGCAGCCTCAAAAAAGTGAGCAAGTCAATAATAGCACTTCAATGATCCACAGCTGCAGATCGATCACAGAATGAAGTCTTTTGGAGGAGTTAATCTGCCTAATCTCGCCCTAACGTCGCAGCTGCAACCTCTCCCTATACTGATCATAGCAGAGTGACGTGCGGCGCTACGTGACTCCAGCTTAAATAGAGGCTGGGTCACATGGTGCACTGGCCAATCACAGCCATGCCAATAGTAGGCATGGCTGTGATGGCCTCTTGGGCCAAGTAGTATGACGCTTGTTGATTGGCTGCTTTGCAGCCTTTCAAAAAGCGCCAAGAAAGCGCCGAACACCGAACCCGAACCCGGACTTTTACGAAAATGTTCGGGTTCGGGTCCGTGTCACGGACACCCCAAAATTCGGTACGAACCCGAACTATACAGTTCGGGTTCGCTCATCCCTAGTTGCTATCAGTCAGGAATTGGCCCAGAAGTTGATTGAGAGCATGCCCAGTCGAATTGCAGAGGTCCTGAAAAAGAATGGCCAACACTGCAAATACTGACTCTTTGCATAAATGTCATGTAATTGTCGATAAAAGCCTTTGAAACGTATGAAGTGCATGTAATTATATTTCACTACATCACAGAAACAACTGAAACAAAGATCTAAAAGCAGTTTAGCAGCAAACTTTGTGAAAACTAATATTTGTGTCATTCTCAAAACTTTTGGCCACGACTGTATGTATATACAGTATATCCAGAGTCCACTAATATACAGTCTACTGGATCTACTCTTCTAACCACTCACATCCAGTACCTGACCATTAGTACATGTACATATAGAGACATGCATAAATAGCATATATAATCTAACTGGTAATACAATTGCAGACTGCAAATATCTATATGTACACATATAAAGTCTACTGGGATATTATACTTATATACATACCCACATACGTACATATATAACTTAGCTTGCTCCTGAAATGCTGTTCATCCAAGGGTGTCCAGGAAGAGAAGAGAAAGACCCACTCCCAACTTTCACCTATATGTTCCTGTGTCCCAGCCCCCCCACCATAGCCTCCACCCTGTGACCACCCAAATATCTTCCCCCATCTCTTGGTCAAGAGAATGTTGTTCAACTGCTTTTACAATGTGCCTTTGCTGCCTTAGATATGCTAACAAGGGACACAATGCTACTGGCCATACTGAATGGGTGAATACCACTGGGTCCAATTATTAGGCATATTTGTGTGGTCATCAGGATGAGGTTCTGGCTGAAAGCCATATTTCCTGTAACACATAGCCTCAGGACATACTGCAGCGCTGTCTTACAGGGACCCGCACATCAGCAGACCTCCCTGTCTTGATACATGGCCCCATCTCTTTAGGCCTGTTTCAGCCCTTATACACAATGGATCCCACACCATGGGCCCATTATTTGTAAGTGTCCTCTTCTCACTCTGTTATACCTGAATATCTTCAGTGTGAATGTTAGAAGCAACTTGGATTAACACTCCAGGTGATTCATGCCCTGCTCGACTGCGCAACAGTTCCCCTGATGATTTGTACATGAAACATGCATGTAGGGATCAGCTGCACTAGGGCACAACAGGGACAAGTAGTGTAAGGGTAAGGTTCCAGACGGGGTTGTTCTTTTTAGGCCTCATGCACACGACCGTTGTGTGTATCCGCGTCCGTTCCGTCATTTTTCACAGTTTAGCGGAGGTCCCATTCATTTCTATGGAGCTGTGAAAAAAAACTGATAGTCCTCCGTTTTTTCTCCGCGTTCGTGATCCGTGATTCCAGTCCGTCAAAAAAATATAACCGGTCCTATTCTTGTCAGTGGAAAATGGAGGACGGACCCATTCAAGTCAATGGGCCCGTCAAAAAAAACGGATGTCATCCGTGTCCGTTTTTTTCTACAAGACCTTGGTGCAATAAAATTACACTTTTCATTAACCTTCCTTTTTTTTTTCCCTGTCAGACAAAAAAAGAGGAAGACACAAGGAAACACAACTGAAGCAAAATCGGACACTGAAGCCAAATCACTGACAGTGAAAAAACACTGTCGTGTGCATGAGGCCTTAGGACGAGTGCTCCATGGTCGCCAGGGACAAATCAGTATCCCTATCTTAGGGTGAAATAGGGACTTAAAGTCCTCCATCATCCAAGTCTGGTGCCTACCACTAAGAATTTATTTTCAGTACGACAAACATCTCCTGAACATCTACAACGACACCTGGGTTACGGTAGGACAACCGGTTATACTCTCAGGTGCCGCCTGGTACCAGTTTTTCCATGTGTAATTTTTGCACCTATTTGTTATTTTGTTTATATTTAGGGACTGTTTTCTATCCTGATATCAATTAAAAGTAATATTTTAACAAGATCACCATTTCAACCTTCGGCTGTATTTGATATAATTTTTTGGTGACCCAACATTTAAATATCTAGAAGCCTTTTTTTTTTTCGCAGGGTCCCTCTCCTAGCAAATGGCGTCCGTGTGCTTTTTTCTCTAAGAAACTCTCTGCTGCCGAAAGAAATTATGATGTTGGGAATAGAGAGTTGTTGGCCATCAAATTGGCCTTTGAAGAATAGCGTCATTGGCTAGATGGAGCGATTCATTTGATTACGGTAATTACTGATCATAAGAATCTGGCTTACCTGCAATCAGCAAAGCATCTGAACCCTAGGCAGGCCAGATGGTCATTGTTCTTTACCAGGTTTAATTTTGTGGTCACTCATCGTCCTGGGATCAACAATGTCAAAGCGGACGCTTTGTCACGTGGCTTTCCTGGGGAAGGGGGGGGGGAATATTCGGAGGATCCCGCTCCGATTTTGGCTGATGGGGTGGTGGTATCCGCTCTTTATCCCGAGCTGGAGGCGGAAGTGTTGGGGGCTCAAGGTGAGGCACATGATTCCTGTCCTCCAGGGAAGTTGTTTGTTCCTTCAGAACTGCGACACAAGGTGTTCAAGGAACATCATGATACTGTCCTTGCGGGACATCCTGGCAGTATATCCACAGTGGATCTTATTTCCCAGAGATTCTGGTGGCCAGGTTTGCATAAATGTGTTGAGGGCTATGTAGCAGCTTGTGAGACCTGTGCACTCGCTAAGGTGGCTCACACTCGGCCATCAGAATCTTTTCTTCATTTGTCCATTCCATCTCGTCCTTGGACGCATTTGTCCATGGACTTCATCACTGATTTACCAAGTTCCTTTGGGAAGACTGTGATTTTGGTGGTGGTGGACAGCTTTGTACCATTATCAGGTTTGCCTAATGCTGAAACTCTCGCTCAGGCGTTTATTGAGAAATTACACGGCATCCACTCTGATGTGGTGTCTGATAGGGGGACGCAATTTGTTTCCAGGTTTTGGAAGGCGTTTTGTACTCATCTGGGTATTCAGTTGTCTTTCTCTTCGGCTTTTCATCCTCAGTCGAATGGACACTGAGCACACTAACCAGAACCTGGAGACTTATTTGAGGTTTTTTGTCGCTGAGAATCCGGAAGAATGGTCCTTGGCTGAGTTTGCCTTGAATAACCGTAGACAGGAGTCAACTGATAAGTCACCATTTTTTGGCGCATATGGTTTTCACCCTCAGTTTGGTACTTTTTCTGGGACTGAATCTTCTGGTATAACTGAAGAGGAGAGATTCTCTTCTTTGTTGTCTTCTATCTGGTGAAAGATTCAGGTTAATTTGAAAAAGATGGGTGAAAGATATAAACGGATGGCTGACAAGAGACGTATGACTGGTCCGGACCTGTGTGTGGGTGATTTGGTGTGGTTGTCCACTAAGAACATTAAGTTGAAAGTACCCTCTTGGAAGTTGGGCCCAAGATTTATTGGTCCTTAGAAAATCTCGGCCATTATTAATCCGGTGGCGTTTCGTCTGGAACTTCCGCAGGCCTGGAAGATCCATAATGTGTTTCACAGGTCCTTGTTGAAGAAGTATGTTGAACCTGCTGAACCATCTCCTTTGCCTCCTCCTCCTCCTGTCTTGTTAGATGGTAATCTGGAGTTTCAGATCTCCAGAATACTCAACTCACATGCTCTTTGGGGTTCCCCTCAGTTCCTGGTGCATTGGAGGGGATACAGTCCTGAGGAAAGAATGTGGGTTCCAGCTATCGATGTCAGTGCTAACCGCCTTGTGAACGCCTTTCACAGGGCACACCCGGATAAAGTTGGTCCTGGGTGCCCGGAGGGGGGGGGGGGGGGGGGGGAAAGAAGTACTGTCACGCCCTGCCGTGTGAGTGATCTGAGAAGATCTGTCACACTTGCTGCACTTTATACTTGAATTTTGCTGTTTGCATTTGCACTTGCACTTTAACTATTGATTAATTTGTCATAATTTGTTTTTCTTATATTAACTTTTATATGAATTGATACTTGTTAATAAAGTGTATTATTGATTTCATACGGTCTGATAGTCTTTCTTGGGAATTCTATTGTAGCTCTACCATAGGTATGTGTGTAATCCGCAATACATGGTATTGGGTTATATGAGTTTTGCTCTATTTGATAGTAATGGTCTTGGGCCAATATTTTTTGTTCATATTCTTAATGATGGCTCAGAGTGAGGCTCCAAACATGGCTCTACATAGAAGCACACAGGTAAAAATTAACCCCTTGCTAGGTGAACTGATTGGAGTAGCGTGGTAAGGTGTATCTAAAAAGAAGTTTATTTGTCACAAGGTATGAATATTATTCAACCAATATGTTAATATTCAGCAAATACATCAAATTGGTTTTCAGATTGATACCTTTGGGAAATTTTGTACTAAGGGTAAGTATCCAGTAAGCATCATTCTACTACTAGTTTCTATGTCAACAGGGTGAGCAAATCTCTATTTTTTTTATAATTAAAGCTACAACCAGCCCTATACCTCACATGGATCCAGTGGTCTCCCCATTAGTTGCTACAATTGCTCTGCTATATTTATTTCAAGCTGGCAGCTCAGGGGGGCATGTCTCATGTCTCAGGTGGTGACATCCTTCCTTGACTCTGGTTTGGCAGGTAACTTTTTGTATCAGGCAGTGGCAACCAAGTACTGAATTCCTACTGTGTAACTGGAGAACTCGGTAGTGGCATTAGTTGATGGAGTGCTACTGCTTCTACATCCTGTCAGTGTATATTAGTCCTTTCCTGCTGGGATTGCTATAGCTCCGACTCCACGCTCCTGCAATTAACTGGGACAGCAGTCAGATTCTGCGTTGGGGTCCTAGATGTAATTCCTGTTGTCTGGCTTCTGTTCAGAATGTCCTACGTTCAGCCTACTTTAATTTGGCACAGTGCCACACGAGAACCACAACCCCCGCAACACAGCACCTGCTGGTAGTGATATCCAGCAGTTTAAAAGCACCCCTGGGCTTCACCAACCCACCACCACCACAACAGCAACATCAGCCACCATGCAGCACTGCCTATGTGAACAGTTTTGAAAATCTCACCTTTCCATGTGATCTCAGAAACCAGACTAAGACCAAGAAGGTGTGCAAAGTGCCTCTTTGCCATATTTATAAATTATGCAGTGGTGCAATAGATCAATGCGGGGCATGTGGGTGTGAAATCCATGTCTTTTTTCTACATATTGGCATCGTCTTTCTGCATAGTCTCCATCACTTCAGTTCTACTTAAGGACATTCCGCCTGGCAAGACGTATGTCCCCATGGCCAAGAGGAAGTGGATCTTGCCTTGGGGGCATAGCTCTAAAATTGCTAGTCATCCTGGTCTTCACAAAACTGCTAGCCTTATTAACCAACATTACTGGTGGTCTACAATTTCTCAGGATATATGAAATTGCATATCTTCCTGTGCCACCTGTGCCCAGAATAAGACTCTGAAACAAAGATCGTCAGGAGTCTTACTAGTAACCAATACCCCATGGCAACACATTGGGATTCATTTAATCACTAATCTACCTTCTTCCTCACAATACATGGTAATCTGGGTAATGGTTGACAAATTTTCTATATGCACCTATCTGGTTGTCCTTCTGCAAGTCAACGTATTTTTTAAACATTTTTTTCGGCTTCATGGTTTCGGCTTCTTGATTCATGCAGTTCACTTCTAAATTCTGGAAAGCCATCTGTAAACAGCTGAACATCAAATTGGACTTTTCCTCGACTTACCATCCACAGTCTAATGGGCAGGTGGAGCACTTTAATCAGGTCCCAGTCAACTATCTGCTACACTTCACTTCTGCACATCATGATAACTGAGTTGCTTTGCTCCCAAAGATTTCTTATAACAGAGAGGCTTACAATCTGACTTCCTTATCAGTATGTCTTTGGAGTGTGGAAGGGAACCAGAGTACATAGAGGAAGCTCTCACAAACATGGGGAGAATCTAAAAACTCAATGCAGATGTTTTTCTTGGGCTGATTTGAACCTAGAACCCCAGTGCCGCACTACACCAGTGCTAACCATTGCGCCCCTGTGCTGCCCAAACATTCCAGGGAGTCCCACCCAGGCAAATGCAATTATGCGGGTTGTCCAAGTTAAATAAAAACTCAGACATCCCCTGTAAATGGTCCAGAATAACAAAAAAAAAAAATCAATACACACCCCTTTCTTCCTTGCCCCTTCTAGCACTGGGATCCTACCCACTGCGGACACTATCACACTGGCTGCAGCGCTGAAGGTCCATGCACACAGGCCACTGTGCAGCTAAGCACTGGCCTCAGCAGTACACAGGACGCTACTGCTGATGCCAATGATTTGTTGCACCTTTGTGCAGTTAATGTCACCACTGCAGCCGGGAAAACAAATTGCGGCGGGATGAACCAGAGTTCATCACTGGAAGTGGCAGGAAAAAAGGGATGGATGGGTATTGGTTTGTTTCTTATTTTAGACCATTTAAAGGAATTGTCTATGTTGTTATTGAATTTGGACAACCCCTTTGAGTGTATGAAACATTACGAGTCCAAAGTACATTATTCATCTTGGTAATGCAGACAGAGGCTTTGGGTGAACCTTAATAAATTCTCATGTATCTATTCCAACCATAGTGGGAAAGCAGCCATAGATGTGTGAGATTTGCTGTGCACCTAAAAGTAAGAAGATGATTAGGAACAGATTAAAGTTGACTGTCTACTTGTTGTGTGTGCTGCCAAATACAGCATACTGAGTCAACTGGACCTTAATGTGAGTAGAGGGATTAGCTGAATATGAGAAGAGACTGCATTAAATCTACAGTGTTAGCAGTTATTAATAAGTCCAAGTAGCTAATCCTCTAGACGAATTACAAGCTGATCCTCCTAAACTTCATCCAAGTAATGTTTGTAAGGGCTATGTATAATCTAACAGATTAGATCTGCCAAATGTCACAAGCTGCCAGACAGTACAGTACTAGACTCAGTATGTCCCACAAGCCAAGTCAAGTGGCTTATTCTCCTGAAGTATGGGCATTTTCATGTTTCTTACTAACATCAAACTCAAGGGTAACCTCAAAAAAGAGTAAAAAGTTATACAGTCTTAGGGTCCATGCACACATCCGCAATTCCGCTCCGCATTTTGTGGAATGGAATTGTGGACCCATTTATTTCTATGGGGTCCGCAATTCCGATCCCGAAAAAAATAGAACATGTCCTATTCTTGTCTGCAATAGCGGACAAGAATAGGCATATTTTATTAGGGCCGGCAATGTGCGGTCTGCAAAATGCGGAACGCACATTGCCGCTGTCCGTGTTTTGCGGATCCGCGGATTTGCAAAACACACGGATGTGTGAATGGACCCATAGACCCTCATGAACATGGCAGAGCTGTGTGCGCAAGTTTGTGAGACGACTCATGGACTACCTGGACCCTGTATTACAACATCTCTATGTTCTTGTACTATGAAGTAGTGTTGGGTGTGAATATTTATATCGTGAATTTTAATCGCGAATATCGCCACTTCGAGAATATATCAGTAATAAGTAGTCAGACCTGCTAAAATGTGACGTTGCACTTATTGCGCCAATATATGCGCATCATTAATTGCCAATTTGTGCAATCGCGAATATATTGGAGCACTTTACCTGCATATAAAGCTATTGTAATGTTCTGCCGTGCCAACCATTTTCTCGAGTCTCAGGAAACTTCTAGCAGCTTGAAAAATGTAGCAAAAGTGACCCACGCCTGTATTGCGCACGCATTACGCAAATATTACATTGCCGACTTTTGCAATCAAGAAAATAATCTATAAATAATAATTAATGATGAATATTCGCCCAAATATTCGCAAAATATCGCAAATTCGAATATTGCCCCTGCCGCTCATCACTACTAGGAAGCAGCAAGAATTCTGTACAGTGGTATTCACATAGGGAAGCATACCTCCATGATACCACATCTAGGGAAATTTATTTCTTTCTTTTACTCATATAGCGCTGTCCGCTGCTGGATTGCAGGGTGTACGGAACCCCTGGATATGAGCCGTGTATAATGTGATGGAGAAATGAATCCAGCCAGCAAAGGAAGCAATATGGGCAATCACAATACATTAGTAAGTGCCTTGTATTAACGTTGTCTACATGACAAATGCCATTTGCTGTGAGACAACCCATTTGAAGGGGTTGGCCCATCTCAGACATTGATGGCATATCACTAAAGCATGCCATCAATGTCAGGTGCTCCATTCTCCAGAACGAGAGTGAATGGAGAACACACTGTGCACATGTGGCGTGCCCTCCATTCACTTTTATGGGAGTTCTGAAGATAGCCAAGTGAGCATGCTTGACTATTGCTGGATGCTCCATGGCGGTGAATGGAGAGCGAACAGCACATTCCACCTCTCCATTAACTGCCAGAGCTTGCCTATTTTAGGACATTGCACCATGTGCTCTCCCGTTCTGGAGATAGGAGCAGGTCACAGAGTGGGACCCTCATCAATCTGACTCCAAATGATATGCCAACAATGTCTGAGATGGGAACAAGGGGGGATTGCCCATAGACCTTACAGGGAAATTTCCCGGTGGGCTGTTGCCCAGGGGGCCATCCGAGCACTCCTCTCTGCCGCTGGCCAGGTACATAAAGAGCTCTAAGCAGTAATTAACACTGTGAGAATCAGGTACTCCTGTACCCGGCCAGCGACCGCATATGGCCTCCTAAATTCAACAGCTGAGGCCTGCATCTCACCTCCTAAGTCCCCCTGCTCTATATCTGAATAAGAGACAACTGGACAAAGGACACGGAATGACAGCTATTGATGGCCACTACAGAGGGACAGCATTTTGGGCAATATATTATTCTGCACTGTGGTATATGGTTCTGATTGGATGGTATTTTTCACTATGGTATTGCTGACCCCGCCTACTTGTATTGCTTCCCCCCCCCCCCCTTCAACATAGGGCCACTTTTATTTTTTTCAAAGGCCACTTTAAGTTCCCAGTACGCCCCTGGATGGAAATACCACTTAAATGCTGTAAACTACTGTAACTTTAGTGATATGAATCTGGGAATTGTAAAAGTAAAAGTCACTGATATAGAAATCTGACCATGATAGCATATAATACACTGCTCAAAAAAATAAAGGGAACACTTAAACAATACAATGTAACTCCAAGTCAATCACACTTTTGTGAAATCAAACTGTCCACTTAGGAAGCAACACTGAGTGACAATCAATTTCACATGCTGTTGTGCAAATGGGATAGACAACAGGGGGAAATTATAGGCAATTAGCAAGACACCCCCAATAAAGGAGTGGTTCTGCAGGTGGTAACCACAGACCACTTCTCAGTTCCTATGCTTCCTGGCTGATGTTTTGGTCACTTTTGAATGCTGGCGGTGCTTTCACTCTAGTGGTAGCATGAGACGGAGTCTACAACCCACACAAGTGGCTCAGGTAGTGCAGCTTATCCAGGATGGCACATCAATGCGAGCTGTGGCAAGAAGGTTTGCTGTGTCTGTCAGCGTAGTGTCCAGAGCATGGAGGCGCTACCAGGAGACATGCCAGTACATCAGGAGACGTGGAGGAGGCCGTAGGAGGGCAACAACCCAGCAGCAGGACCGCTACCTCCGCCTTTGTGCAAGGAGGAACAGGAGGAGCACTGCCAGAGCCCTGCAAAATGACCTCCAGCAGGCCACAAATGTGCATGTGTCTGCTCAAACGGTCAGAAACAGACTCCATGAGGGTGATATGAGGGCCCAACGTCCACAGGTAGGGGTTGTGCTTACAGCCCAACACCGTTCAGGACGTTTGGCATTTGCCAGAGAACACCAAGATTGGCAAATTCACCACTGGCTCCCTGTGCTCTTCACAGATGAAAGCAGGTTCACACTGAGCACATGTGACAGACGTGACAGAGTCTGGAGACGCCGTGGAGATCGTTCTGCTGCCTGCAACATCCTCCAGCATGACCGGTTTGGCATTGGGTCAGTAATGGTGTGGGGTGGCATTTCTTTGGAGGGCCGCACAGCCCTCCATGTGCTTGCCAGAGGTAGCCTGACTGCCATTAGGTACCGAGATGAGATCCTCAGACCCCTTGTGAGACCATATGCTGGTGCGGTTGGCCCTGGGTTCCTCCTAATGAAAGACAATGCTAGACATCATGTGGCTGGAGTGTGTCAGCAGTTCCTGCAAGACGAAGGCATTGATGCTATGGACTGGCCCAGCCGTTCCCCAGACCTGAATCCAATTGAGCACATCTGGGACATCATGTCTCGCTCTATCCACCAACGTTGCACCACAGACTGTCCAGGAGTTGACAGATGCTTTAGTCCAGGTCTGGGAGGAGATCCCTCAGGAGACCATCCGCCACCTCATCAAGAGCATGCACAGGCGTTGTAAGGAGGTCATACAGGCACGTGGAGGCCACACACACTACTGAGCCTCATTTTGACTTGTTTTAAGGACATTACATCAAAGTTGGATCAGCCTGTAGTGTGTTTTTCCACTTTAATTTTGAGAGTGACTCCAAATCCAGACCTCCATGGGTTGAAAAATTTGATTTCATTTTTTAATTTTTGTGTGATTTTGTTGTCAGCACATTCAACTATGTAAAGAACAAAGTATTTCAGAAGAATATTTAATTAACTCAGATCTAGGATGTGTTATTTTTGTGTTCCCTTTATTTTTTTGAGCAGTGTATAATATTATCAATTATATTTTTCTACTATTTTAACATTTTCCTGTGAGAACATTATGTCACATATAGATAAGACCATGATAGTTTCATATTTGCAGAGCCCAAAATGGGAAATTCTGATCCGATAGCGGTACGACTGTAGCAGTAATGGCTAGCTACCAACAATAATTTCTCTGTCGCTTTAATACATTTCCCACTGCTGAAATCATTTTTCCTCTGTAGAAAAAAAGGCATAGGATGCTGTTTGGCTGCAGGGTTCCCTCTCCTCCCTTGTGTGTGCTGTGTTGATGGTCATCATGTCGCTCCATTATATATATAAGGCTTAAAGCTATGGATTCTGCGTCTGATCCTGCAAAATGTAAAGATGACATTATAGTAAGCATGTTTGTTAACCCTTCAAGATTGAGTCTGTTTTGGCCTTGAGGACACATATTATTTTTTGGATTTTGACTATGTATTCTGGCCAACATAATATTTTTGTGTAAGATTTTGTTTTCTGCAGCATTATTCTATATGAAGGTGTTATGGAATATAATGGACACTTGCTTGTCACTTACAAAATGGTGTCTGTCCGAGAGACAACCCCCAGTATGGATTCTATAATTGAAACTATTTGCAGCAAAGACTTGAAACTGTCAGGAATTCCTCTGAGTTTATCAAACATATGCCTTAAACTTCTTTCCTGTTTACATTCCTTCTTGCAAAAAGACCAATCATGTGAGCCCACTCCTGCCACTTATATGTAGGGTATATAATGTGAAGCCCCCACCTAATAAATTAGAGTTATGCTTTGACCTTATCTAGAGTGTCAGTGTTATTTCTCTCGCCGTGCATGCACGTATCTATCCATCTAATTTGGAGCAGTGTATCAACCTACCTGACCATTGATCAGAACCAGAACAAAGGTGCCACGTTTTATTACATTTAGTAACATTAGCGTCTAATTTAGATTTTAACTTTAGCAAAAGTGCAGACAAAGCAATTCCGCTGAAGTTTTTATTGTCGTGGCCTTCTCCGGTCATTAGGGCCGGTGCAAGGATTTTGGCCAACACAAGCGAAGCTACATTTTGGCGCCCCGCCCCAGAAGTTGAACTCTATGGTTCAGTTGACCCATTGTTGTCTGTTTGTTGCAGCCGTAATACAGACGGTAAAATGTTCCAATAGTTCGGCCATGTGAAAGCAGAGAGGTTTTCATGTTTTATGTAAATATGGCTTAAAAATAAGCAAGATAAAAGGCACAATTAAAAAACAAGCAAACCAAAATCAATGTAAAGAACCATAAGAAGGCAAAAAGCGCATGCACACAACCGCTTTTTCCTGTTTACATTCTTTCTTGCAAAAAGACCAATCATATGAGCCCACTCCTCCCACTAATATGGAGGGTATATAATGTGACGCCTCCACCTAATAAATTAGAGTTATGCTTTGACCTTATCTAGAGTGTCAGTGTTATTTCTCTCGTCGTGCATGCATGTATCTATCTATCTATCTATCTATCTATCTATCTAATTTGGAGCAGTGTATCAACCTACCTGACCATTGATCAAAACCAGAACATTTTGGCGTCGACGTGGGGCTCGAAGGTTTGACCCCCCTGTTCCTGTACCCCTGGAGATCAGACGTAGGAGGGGCGCACCAACGGACACCGGGATCGCTACCCATGATATGAGGTAAGAAAACAGAGTAATGTTGCCTATACTGTGTCCCCTGGTGTAGCCTCTTGTCATTGGTCTGAGGAAGGGGTACAGAAGCAGTTCGGGCGCCTTTGAGGGCACGTAAGTAAGAACCCCACAGTAATTGATGAGATTTTGATACACTGTGTTTTATGTGTTGTGATGTTTTAAAGGTGTACTACGTGTCTGACTCGAAGACGAACTCAGGTAGTTCAGGAACACAGGGTGCACGCACAGGTTACGGACTAGACGGCTCCAGGAGATATTACATTATGGGAAATGTTGAAAGTGTCCCGAAGGGATGCTGCTTACCGGAGCAGTACATGGCGGACAAGAGAGGGAAACGCTTCGTAAAGTGTTTACCCAGGTTGGAGAAACATTATGAGATGTGTAAAGGGGACACTCTTTGTGTTGATACATGTTTTTCTCTTAAACCCCGAGCTCTTCGAATAGACCCAGGTGAAGGTCTTTTTTATTCTATACACAAATAAGAATTAATCCTTATCCTCTACACGAGTAATGACCGAGTGATCTGGCGCCTGTTACGTGTTTCAAACTTTTTTTCCACGGGTGTAAAAAGGTTTTCCCCCCTTTTTCCTCTCCACACCGCCTATATTTCCTTGATACATGTAGAGCATTGTTAAATGAAAAAAAGAAGCAAAACTTGCTGATGAAAAGATAGTAAATGCAGTGGAGGTGTGGCTTGACTGCAGCAAAGAATTTGAACGGACAGGGAGAGAACAGAAATATAATGAAAAGACAGGAAGATATTACTGTATGCCCTGGCTGCGGCCACCTTATAATTATGGTGTCAATAAGAAGAAGGGGGGTGGACCTGTGCCATATGTGGGCAACAGAATCCTCCCTCCAGTGTTACGTGCCTCGTATGTGGTTCTTCACGCCCACATAGCCACATTCCTGTAGTTCCCCGGCACCTCCTTCCCACAGCTCTGCATGAGACACCGTCATATTCCCAGCCGATGCCCACGGCTGGACTGTTAACCCCCAGTAACCCAGATCCCTCCGTCCTGCCTGTAAGCCCACAAGTTCAAGCACTCTATCCCATGATAAATCCTGATGACACATTCAGTCTGCCACAGCAGGTTGTTCAAGTGATGGTCGGGAAGAAGGAGGAGGAGGATGGTGGGGATGAGAACCCAGCAGAACCACCCCCCGTGCATGCAACTTTCCCCTCTCCTGCAGATATTAGCACTCCAAAACGGCGGTCAGACTTGACCGAGGAAGAGCGGCGGATACAATGAGTTACATGAGATAAAAGAACAGATAAAGAATGTGGCAGGAGAACAGTCAGAATTATTAAGATATGCAAAAAATACCATTTTATCCAAAGCAATATCCAGGGGGCCAGATAGATATGTGTCATTCACACCAAATCAGCTGTATTCAATTGTCAGTCAGTTGCTGGACCCCGAGACCCACCCCATGCCGTTTTACCGTAAATTAGATCAAATATACAAGACATATGGGTGTACGTGGTCAGATCTACAAAGTATAGTACAGTGAGAGACAGGGGGCCATAGCTGGAAGGGGGGAGTGACGTCATTGGCATGTGTGATAAGCGAGAACACTGTCTGCAAGGCCAAAGAGATAATTAAAAGAAGATTGTCGCATTCACACATGCAGGCAAGCAATACACTTGGACTGTGATGCCTCAGGGAGCACAGAATAGCCCCTCATGGTTTAGCAAAACCATGTCCTCCGTGCTCCAACCATGGCAGGCAGACAACCCAGAGGTCGAACTCCTACAATACGTAGTTCTTACCCAAACTCATGGTGGACGCAACAGACCGCTGGGCTACTACTCTAAGTGCCTTGACCCTGTAGCCAGAGCTGCCCCTTCCTGTGTCAGAGCTGTCCATGCTGCCAGCTCTCTTCTGGACGTCACATCTGACGTTGTGCTTGGGCACCCCCTCACTATTTTGGCTCCGCATGACATCTCTGCCATCCTCCAGCAGACACAACGCCACCTCCGGCTGCAGTGTAGTCTGCTCCTGCCAGATAATGTCACCATTCAGAAATGTCACATCCTTAACCCTGCTGCACTCCTTCCTCTTCCACCAAGGGGGAAGTATAATAGAGATTCAGGATAAGCTTCTGAAAATTTTATTGATCAGCATGCTGAAGAAGATCTTCAGGAAGAACTATGGACCTCAACTGACTCTCTTTACCAGGAACAGGATCATGATTGCATCACAATGATGGAAGCTGAAGTAGGGACACCACCATCGGTCCAAGACACTCCTCTGACAAACCCTCATTGGATTCTCTTTGTGGACGGCTCAGGGTACGCCGATGACAAAGGGAAATTCCATACAGTTATGGCAGTCACCAATAGTGCTGTGTGCAAGAAAATTGCGCCCAGACCAGTCAGCACAGGAGGCTGAACTCATTGCCCTCACTGAAGCCTGCCTCATGGCAAAAGATTGCACCGCTAATATCTACACGGATTCCAGATATGCCTTTGGAGTGGTTCATGATTTTGGACTAATATGGAAGGCAAGGGATTACATTACAGCCGCAGAAACCCCAATCAAAAATGCCTCAGCAGTAGCGGCCCTAATGGCAGCAGTACTCCTGCCCATTCAAGTGGCAGTGATCAAGGTAAAGGCCCATACACGAACTGACACTCCTGAGGCCAGAGGAAATGCCCTAGCTGATTAAAGAGCGATGAGAGCAGCAATGGAAGAGGAAGGAGCCCAGACAGAACAGATCCTGACAGTACAAGAAGATCTGGAGCAAGAGGAAGTCACATGGGACCTACTGAAACAAATGCAGAAACAGGCCACTCCCAGGGAAAAGGAAACCTGGTTGAAAGAGTCAGCCCTCGAAGAAGAATCCGGACTCTGGACACAGGGAAAGAGAGTATGCCTACCCAGAACTCTCTATCCCCTAATAGCCGCAATAGCTCATGGGCCCACCCACCAATCCAAAACCATCATGAAAGAGCTAATTAATAAAATATGGGTGGCTCCAGGGATCACCCCCATCCTGGTGAGACATACGCAAGCGTGCCTTATCTACGCAAAGTGTAATCCAGGTAGAACTGAGCCCACTCCCCGGAAATGTCTCCCAAAGGCCTTATATCCATTTCAGAGGATACAAATCCACCACATCCAGATGCCAATGTGCCAAGGGTTTCAATATGTGCTGGTAGTGATAGACTTGTTCTCTGGGTGACCAGAAGCCTACCCCGTCCGAAATCAGACAGCAACTACTACTGCTAAAAAACTGATGCAGGAGCTTGTCTGTAGGTTTGGAGTACCTGAGGTCATTGAGAGTGATCAGGGCCCAGCATTCACTGCCAGATTAACCCAAGAGGTGTGGGAAATAGTAGGGTCGCACCTAGCGTATCATACCCCCTACAGGCCCCAAAGCAACGGCAAAGTTGAAAGATTGAACGGGGTGTTGAAGTAAAAAATGTTGAAGATGACCAGGGAGACAGGGCTCAATTGGGTTCAGTGCTTGCCTATAGCACTCTTTTCAGTTAGGCACACACCAAGGCCTCCACACAAACTGACACCATACGAGATCCTATTTGGGACAGGACCAAGAATGGGACAGTATTTCCCGCAACAGTTGCAAATGCATTATGTATATGTTGCCAAATATGTGATAGCTCTGAGTAAACAATTGTCAAACATACATGCACAAGTTTTCTCTTCCACTCCAGATCCTAACTCCCTAGAAGGAAGCCACACTCTGAAACCTGGAGAGTGGGTGGTGGTCAAAAAGCATATCAGAAGCACCCTCGAACCACGATACGAGGGACCTTACCAGGTGCTGCTGACCACCCCAACTTCTGTAAAACTCGAGGGGAGACCTAACTGGATTCACGCATCACATTGCAAAATAATATGAGTGCCAGCTCCAGTTATCACTCTGCTACTTTTTGTCTACACCTACACGGTCACATATACACAGAATCTTCCAAAGACAGGAGGACAAGTGACCATCCCCCAACAAAAAGAGAAGGATGGCTACATATTGACCACTTTCTGGTTTAATTCCTGAAGCACTCACGTGGCTACCTTCAAATTCGATTACTGCAGTCTAGTATTGTGCCTAATGCCAGCATGGCATCCATGTAGCATGTACCAAATGGGCAGCCATAGATCCACATACATCTGTGTCACTGATAACCAGTATGGGGAACAGTGTAACTCGTGGGGAGCAGTTGGGTGGAACACGGGTGACCCATGGGGATACAGACCTCAAAGTGCCCAAGACAAAAAGAACAAAATGGGTAAATCCTTGCTTGACACTGTTTAAGAGTGGAAGATGCCACCCAAGTGGACAGACAGGCTCCGACATGCCACTTACCATCACAATAGAAAACCCCAGCCCCAATGACGCAGGGACATACCTTATAGGCACCTGGCTGGGGGTAACTTCTGGGGACATGGGCATGTTCCACCTGAAAGACCTACATTATCTCACAAAGATAGAGAAGGGTCCATCCAAACCCTAAACTACCTCCCTACGGCACATTACAGCCATAGCAGACCCCACCTTTGAAGATACTATGGCCGCCGAGACAGGATTTTCTGACACCAACCTGTGGTTAGAATGGATGAAATACAATGCTGACACACACAATAAGACGAACTGTTACATATGCGGGGGGCCACACGCACACCTAGGCACAGTGCCCTTGCATCTGCCTCCTGAGACTGAAAGCTGCTTCCTCAGCCTATACACCAACACTAGCGTGAATGACTCTGCCTGTGAAAAGTGGAAGAGAAAATACCCCCTGATAGTAAAAAAAAAAACAAACAGGTGAAGGCATAACCATATACCCTGATAACTACACCTGTTAATTCAACCCTGGCAGTCAGAGATTCTTGGGCAACTTTACAGAGGGGTACTGCTCATTCTACAGCAACCTGTCCACTGAAACATGGAATCAGAGGGTATCTTTGGGGGACATCTATTTGGATCTGTGGAGACATAATGGAGCCATAATGCCCCTTCACATACTAGAAGATGACCCCACAGTTAGAGGCTATACTCAAAAAACCAATTTAAGGAGGTCAAAAAGGGAGGCCTCCCCACAGGGGAGCTTTGACCCACATGTGTATATAGATGCAATAGGAGTCCCAAGGGGGGTCCCCAACGAGTTTAAGGCCAGAGATCAGGTGGCAGTTGGATTTGAATCCCTACTCCCAATGGTGACAATCAACAAGAACGTCGACTGGATAAACTACATATATTATAATCAGCAAAGATTTGTAAAACTACACCCGTGATGCCCTAAAAGGAATTTCAGAACAGTTAGAGGCTACTTCTGCTGTGGCCTTTCAGAACAGGATGGCCCTAGATATGATCCTAGCTGAGACTGGGGGAGTTTGTAAAATGATTGGGGAAACTTGCTGCACCTAAATCCCAGGTAACACTGGCCCCAAAGGGAAGGTAACTGAAGCAAAAAACAAGCTTACTAACCTCTCAGAGGAATTAAAACGTAACTCAGTGATAACAGACCCATGGGATGAGTACTTTGGATGGTTAAAAAATTGGAAATCCTTCCTCACCCAGATAGGTATGGTGATAGTCTTGATGCTAGTATTAATGTCAGTAGTGTTATGTTGCATTGTACCCTGTGTCCGAAAAATATGTGAAAAAATTGTGACTTCAACTACTGAATAGCCCATCATGCTGCTATATGGTGAAGAAGAAATGGAAACTAAAGAATTCAGCACAAGTTCCCCCACCAATTCCGATGTCGTACAGAGATAGGGAAAGATGAATCCCAAAGTACTATCATAAGTCCGATTAACCGGGAGTCTACCCAAAAGGGGTAGGTTGTGGCCACTGTGGGTGAAGAGAATTGCGAATGGTATTCCCAGGGGTTCACTAGGCAGGGAAAGTTATACAATCAAGACTCCACGGGGGGACTGTTATGGAATATAATGGACACTTGCTTGTCACTTACAAAATGGTGTCTGTCCGAGAGACAAGCCCCAGTATGCATTCTATGATTGAAACTATTTGCAGCAAAGACTTGAAACTGTCAGGAATTCCTCTGAGTTTATCAAACATATGCCTTAAACTTCTTTCCTGTTTACATTCCTTCTTGCAAAAAGACCAATCATGTGAGCCCACTCCTCCCACTTATATGGAGGGTATATAATGTGAAGCCCCCACCTAATAAATTAGAGTTATGCTTTGACCTTATCTAGAGTGTCAGTGTTATTTCTCTCGCCGTGCATGCACGTATCTATCTATCTAATTTGGAGCAGTGTATCAACCTACCTGACCATTGATCAGAACCAGAACAAAGGTGCCACGTTTTAGTACATTTAGTAACATTAGCGTCTAATTTAGATTTTAACTTTAGCAAAAGTGCAGACAAAGCAATTCCGCTGCAGTTTTTATTGTCGTGGCCTTCTCCGGCGGTCATCATAAATAATGTTATACATTTATTGTACAGGTTATTACAGACTTGATGATACCAGGCACAGTGTGACTAATGATCGTAATGATGTGGTAACTGATGCTCATGATGGTCATACTCGCCATTAGTTGGCAACATGATCAAAATGAATGGAACAACAGTTCAGTTTATTTACAAGTGGCAATTTCTTTTCAGAACATACCAGACTGATTTCATGTGTTCTTGTAACACAAATAAATGAACATTTTCCATGAGACGCCGCATACAGCTTAAAAAGCAAAGTGGGAAAAAAAACTTAATAAAAAAAAAATTAAAGGGACACAGACAGGAAACTAGTATTACACACAACCCCTTATGACCACACACTGACACAGACCGCTTATCCTGAATACCAAAATCAAATCAGCACTTCAAAGCCAACAATCCGAGAAAATTGCTCTAATAAGGGGGCAGGGTCATTATAAAAGAGAGTGATGATCAGACATGACTGCTTGTTTGGGTTCTGTAGCGTACCAAAGCAACCTTAATGTGATTTTAGTTGATCCACATGATTAGGCTTAGCGCTGGAGAGAAGCAATATTAGTTCATTTACAGTGCAGTTTAACATCATCTAGCGTTCATTTCAGCCTGGGGCCAGGCTGTGGTTTCTTCAATAGATTTATAAAGAAATGTCTGTCCCCATGATCACTACTATCTCTCTATAAATGTCTGTATAGATATGTGTGGATGATATTAGGACCTTCTTTTATAATCTACACTTTTATAAAGCGTGTGCTTATCTTTGGTAGCCCTTTACTATATGCTCAAATTGCAAGGTCCTTAGTGGGCTCATACCATGGGCTGACTGCCTTTCACATGCAGTGGGCCCAGGCTATCCACTCCTACTGCTTAGGAGTCCCCGGCCTGACTCTATAGATGGCTATTTCCATATATGTAGTCATCCTTGGGGGTATCCCCACTCACTGTTAGCATTCTGACAGTGTATGAGGATACCCCTATATATTTAAAGTTTTTCCTGTGTTTACTTTTAAACTGTTACCAGAGGGATTCAAACTTACAACCTTCTGCTTGAGAGACTGAAGCCCTATCACTTGTGCTACACAGCATACTGTTGTCTATGGGAAGAATTTCTCTAGCTAAAAATCTTCATTAGTATGAATGTACAATGCTCTATACACCAGTACATTTTAATTAGAAAAATTCCATCATTTTGCTGGGGTAGCAGCAAAAAACAGATTTATTTAGTAATCACACAAATTCTCTGGCGCAAAATAAATTATTATGTATATTTGTTAAATAACTTGTATTTATATTTATTTGGTAATCATAAAAATGTAATAAAGCAAAATAATTAACAATAAACATATTTTAGTTCTCTACATGTGTGTGTGTGTGTACTGTGTATATATAGGTAAAGAGAGAGAAAGAGAAAGGGACAGAGAGATAGCATGAGCTAAGATGTGTGTTACTGTAATTTATTTTGCCCCATTACATTTTTGTGATTGCTAAATAAATAAACAATTTACACTGTTATCCTAGTGTCCTGAGTGTCCTGGTATACAGAAATGTATCTATAGATACCAGTGCATTGTACAGGAATACTAGTATAGGTTTTTAGTTACAGAAATTCCACTTTCTCACAGCTGTGAAGGCTGTGGCTCTGCTAGTAAAACTTTTGCCTCTGATACAGAAGGTACCAGGTTCTAGAGCCACCAGTGACAATTTGTATAAAAAGGAGAATAAAATGTTTTAAATACACAGGGGTGTTCCCAATCAATATTCAAGGCCCTATTTATATGGGGGAATTAGTTATTTTAACTCCTTCCTGACCTCCGTTATACATGTACAGTCTATGGGAGCAGTGATCAAACAATCGCATGTTCAAGTCCCATAGGGTGAGTTAAAATAAGGGGGGAAAAATGAAAAAAGTTTTTAAAGCTTAACAAAAAAATTCAAATTTATAAAATTTCTAATCAGTCACAATAAAAATAAAGATCATTGTTGCGCACAAAAATACCTGTATTATTTAAATAGAAACGTGAACTCCATAATGAAAAAAATGTAATCAATATATCAATAAAAACTAAATATTACCCCGGAAAAAAAAAACAGCCTACTTGTCTTGGCTACACCTACAACATGGGGCCACTTCAATGTTTTTTTCCAGGGCAACTTTGAGTTCCCAATCTGCCCCTGGCTCATACCGTATATCTTGGATCTAGTGTCTTTTTAGAGCAGTTTTTTTACTTCTGTTGGCTTTTCTATATAAACTCCTTTCATTTCAATAAATACTGGGGCAGATTTATCAATCCTGTCTAAAATTAAGACAGCATAAACTTAGATGAGACTTCTAGAAAAGGTGTCAAAATGGTCACAGTGACTCACACTGTGTGATAGATTGACAAGGATTTTTTCACAGTTTTTTTTCTTCCCCTCTTCCCCAGCCAACAGTACCTGTGAGGAAATATATACTTACTTGTTCCCTGCCATTCCATTCCGGCTCTGTGGCCGTCTTCACTGGACTTCTGGTTCCCATCTACACGAATGGGGTCACATGTGCAACTGCAACCAATAACTGGCCTCAGTGGAGAACTGTACCCAAGCTGCACACCACTGTGTGAAGTGTGGAGTAGAGTCACCGCTGAGGCCAGTCATTGACTGCACCAGTGCACGTGACCCCTTCCATGTGGAAGTTTACAGATGGGGACCAGAAGCCAAGCAAAGACAGCTGTGGAGCCACAGAGTTTGAATGGAGCGGTGGACATCATGCAAGTATAAAGTACCACCTGCTGGGAGGGTAATAAAAAAAAAATTCCTGGTCAGCCCAAAACAACTGTGCATGCCATGAATCTGGCACATTTTATAAATCCACTTAGCCACACTTCCTTTTCGAGACAGGTTACCAAATAAAAAAAAAATAAATAAATAAAAAATATGTGCCAGATGTGACTCAGTTTGATTAGGATATTTCTCCAGTGTTTCTGGTAGAAGGGCTGATGGAGCTAGAGGCACTTTTTTATATTGTGCAGTATGAATGACCCAATTGAAATGCACTTCACTTGTATTCCAGATCTTTGTGACAGTGATCCTGCATAAACATTGTTCCTAACAGTGCCAAATTTATGGGGTTGTCCTAAATTTTCAGAGACAATCCTGCCCAAAATGGAATGGGCTAATGTAAATTCTGCCCAGAAGTGGGTGTTCCAGGAAAGGGATGTTGGGGCGTGCCCAGGTCTAAGCTTAAATGCCCCAAATTTATAAACACTAATAGTAGTTAGTATGAGACAAGCATATACATGAGCTCTATGATGGCTAAGGCCTCTTTCACACTTGCGTTGTTGGGATCCGGCATGCACTTCCGTTGCCGGAGGTGCCTGCCGGATCCGTAACAACGCAAGTGTACTGAAAGCATTTGAAGACGGAACCGTCTTCCAAATGCTTTCAGTGTTACTATGGCACCCAGGACGCTATTAAAGTCCTGGTTGCCATAGTAGGAGCGGGGAGCGGGGGAGCGGTATACTTACAGTCCGTGCGGCTCCCCGGGCGCTCCAGAATGACGTCAGAGCGCCCCATGCGCATGGATGACGTGATCCATGTGATCACGTGATCCATGCGCTTGGGGCGCCCTGACGTTACTCTGGAGCGCCCGGGGAGCCGCACGGACGGTAAGTATGCTGCTCCCCTGCTCCCCGCTACACTTACCATGGCTGTCAGGACTTTAGCGTCCCGGCAGCCATGGTAACTATTCAGAAAAAGCTAAACGTCGGGTCCGGCAATGCGCCGAAACGACGTTTAGCTTAAGGCCGGATCCGGATCAATGCCTTTCAATGGGCATTGATCCCGGATCCGGCCTTGCGGCAAGTCTTCAGGATTTTTGGCCGGAGCAAAAAGCGCAGCATGCTGCGGTATTTTCTCCGGCCAAAAAACGTTCCGTACCGGAACTGAAGACATCCTGATGCATCCTGAACGGATTACTCTCCATTCAGAATGCATTAGGATAATCCTGATCAGTATTCTTCCGGCATAGAGTCCCGACGACGGAACTCTATGCCGGAAGACAATAACGCAAGTGTGAAAGAGCCCTAAGATTAGGAAACCTTCATACTGCACATTTTGGCTTGAGGCAAAGCCACTATGCTCTGAACGCACCTGTACTTCTAAACCATTTTAAGGGGTAGTGCTGGCACCAGAAGACCCCCATCAATCTGATATTGATTAACTATATTGAGGACCGATAATAAATCAATAATAATCCTTTAAAAACCAGGACTAGTCACATTTCTTTATTGTTCCATAATAAAGAGTACCTAAACATTTGAATATACATTAAAAAGTAATCTAACTGCCCTATAGTGATAAGCGTCAGGGGCAATATTCGAATTTGTGATATTTCGTGAATATTTCGTAGAATATTCGTCATATATTCGAGAATTCGCAAATTATTTTCTCGATCGCGAAAAATCAGCAATGTAATATTTGTGTAATGCGCTCAAAATACAGGTGTGGGTAGCTACATTTTGCTGCTAGAAGTTTCCTGAGACTGGAGAAAATGGTTGGCACGGCAGAACATTACAATAGCTTTATATGCAGGTAGAGTGCTCCAATATATTTTCGATTGCGCAAATCGCAATTAATGATGCAAATATTTTGGCGCAATACGTACAACTTCACATTTTAACAGGTCTGACTACTTATTAGTGATTGGTGCACTAAGTATTGTCGTGAACTTGTGACATGACAGCACTATGTCTGTATGTATTTATGTATGGACAGCAGAACCTATCAGCTACACTATATCAGTATCTAACCTACACTGACTATCTCCCACTAACTATCTGTATTATATATATGATGATGATGATGATGTATAGTCTTGTGTACACGCAGTCTTACCTTTAGGGCCTCGATGCGCTTAGCTGGCTGATTCAACAATGGAGGAAAAAGAAGAAGACATGACACTTTACCAGAGGCCGCAAAGGCCTAGAGGATAAGGCACCTATTCCAGAGACCAATTTCCTAGCACTTATCAAAGGGAGAATCAAGAAAAAGGGAGGGAAGGTAGGGGAATCTCAAAGGTTCAAAAGGTTCGGACGAGATATAGAGAATGTGAAGAGAACAAAATTAATAAACGTGAGGAAAATCGTTAATTTCTAACGATAATTTGTTTTCCCTTAGTCCTAACAGCAGCACAGGTGGGGTTAACTGCCCCCTGTGGACTGGTAAGACCGGCGGAATTTTTAATGAGCCCAAGAACCAATAAGCGATCTTCAGCTCCCTGAAAGGGAGGAGATCGCCCCCCAGCCCACCGTGTCTTTAACAAGCCTAATGTAACTAGGGTGGGATATTTGTGTGCTGCTGTTAGGACTAAGGGAAAACAAATTATCGTTAGAAATTAACAATTCCCTTACGTCCTACCAGCAGCACAGATGGGGAGATAGCAAGAAGAATCCCCTAGGGAGGGTCCTCATGCCTGGCTGAAGTAAGAACTGTCTGCCCAAAAGCCGAAAACTCTGCCACCCTAGCATCTATCCTATAATGGGAGATGAAGGTTGACTCAGAGCTCCAGGAAGCCGCCTTACAGATCAACTCTAAGGGGAGAAGTCTTCTCTCCGCAACAGAGGTGGAGACAGCCCTAGTAGAATGGGCCCTCACAAACTCCGGAGGATCTAGAGATTGGGAGACGAAAGCCTCCCTAATGGCTTCCTTGATCCAGCGACTAATGGTAGCTTTAGACGCTTTACGGCCTTTAGACTTACCGGCAAACAGGATAAGGAGATTCTCATCTATCCTGAACTCTCTGGATCTATCCACATAGACCTGGAGGCATCTCGAAATATCCAGCGGGTGTCTGGCTGGAGTATCAGAGGAGGAGGCTGAAAACAAAACTGGTAAAGAGATTACCTGGTTAATATTTTGGAAGGTTGGAACCTTAGGCCTGAAGTAGGGTAAGAACTTCAGGAGTACTCTGTCCTGCAAGAAGATGATGTAAGGGTGAATTGCAGAAAAAGCCTGTAGTTCAGAGATCCTTTTGGCGGACGCTACAGCCAGAAGAAAAACCACCTTTAAGGTCAAAAATCTTAATTCCACCTCCTCTAAAGGCTCAAAGGGGGAGATGCTAACCCCCTGAGCACTACTGAAAGATCCCACTGGGGAATAGGTTTCAGAATAGTAGGCTTTAGTCTTTCAGCTCCCTTCAGGAAGCGTTTGATGAGTGGGTCCCGAGAATGCGGCCTGTTAAGGCAGGCCGAGATGGCACATATCTGTACTCTCAAGGTAGCTGGAGAGAGACCTTTATCTAGTCCATCCTGGAGAAATTGTAATATCGCAGGAAGGGGCGGATCTGCAGACGCCACCTGTTTGGAATTACACCATCACATGAAGATTCTCATAATTCTGGAGTAGGCCTTCTTCGTAGACTCTGCTCTGGAATGCGACAAAGTTCTCAGGACCGACTCGGAAAGCCCTTCTATGTTGGGAAGGGACTGATCAACCTCCAGGCTGTCAGGTTGAACCTGTGCAGAACTGGGCAGAGGTGAGTGTCCCACGACACCAGGGTCTGCTCCGGGGGGAGTCTCCAGTATTGTCCCCGACTCATCTGAATGAGCTGGGTAAACCAGGATCTCCTGGGCCAGAACGGTATGATGGCTATTACCGAGGCCTGATCCTGACGGATTTTCGTCAATACCCTCGGTATCATGGAAAACGGAGGGAAGATGTAAGCCAGCCTGAACCTCCATGGTATCGACAGAGCGTCTATCGCCAGGGGGTTGTCTTCCCTGTACAGGGAACAGAACCTCAGCACCTTGGCGTTGAACCTGGTCGCCATGAGATCCACCTCTGGCATACCCCATCTGTGAACTAACTGCCTGAAGATCTCCGGATGCAGAGACCACTCCATGGTCGGTAATCCTCGACTTAAGCGGTCCGCGATCATATTGAGGGAGCCTCGAATATGAGTGGCAATAGATGGGAAAGGTTCGTCTCTGCCCACCGAAGAATTACCCCAATCTCTGACAGAAGGGGTAATGATCTTGTGCCTCCCTGCTTGTTTATATAGAGAACCGCAGTCATATTGTCTGACTGGACTTTCACTGCTTTGCCCCGGATCTGAGGGGCGAAGTGAAGGAGGGCTAGCCGGATAGCTCGCATCTCGCGAAGATTGGAAGAGAGACGCCGCTCCAGAGGAGACCAAGATCCCTGTACTGGGGATCCGTCCAGATGAGCGCCCCAGCCTACAAGGGATGCGTCTGTAGTCAATATGAGCCAAGCTGGTTGGGTCATAGACTTCCCTGCTGGTAGCTGGAACCACCATCTGAGGGAATTCCGGGTTTGACCGGACAGGGAGCACAGGGAATCTAGCCCCGCAGGGCTGCCGTTCCATAAGTGTAAGACCTCCGACTGAAGGGGACGGAGGTGCCATAGTGCCCAAGGGACTGCATCCGCAGCCGCTGACATGAGCCCCAGCATCTTCATGAGAGTCCGGATGGAGACTCGACGAGGGACATAAAGGACCCTTGCCAGGTCCTGAATCCGCGCTCTCCTTTCTAGAGTCAACCGGAGGGACATCTCCACAGAGTCGACCATGAATCCTAAATAATGGATTGAAGTCGATGGGCTCACATTCGACTTCTGCCAGTTGATAATCCAGCCCAGGCGGAGGAGAAAGGAGATTGCGATCTAAAGATTGTGGGTAAGGGTCGGAACTGAAGAGGCTATGAAAAGCCAATCGTCCAGATAAGGAACAATAGTCAGTCCTTGGAGTCTCAAAGCTGCCACCACCAACACCACCACCTTGGTGAAGATAAGAGGGGCAGAAGAGATTCCGAAGGGAAGCGCGGCAAACTGAAAATGCCTGCGAACCCCTGAATTCTGGATCGCGATCCTGAGGAACTTCCGGGAGGCGGGATGGATCGGGATGTGGAGGTAAGCATCCTTGAGGTCCAGAATAGCCATGACGTCCCCCGGGTTGAGGATATGGCTGACTGACCTTATGGTTTCCATCCAAAACCTGGTTTTCCTTACAAATCGATTGAGGAATCTCAAGTCGATGATCATCCGGAGATCTCCCGTCTTTTTGGGGACCAGAAATACTGGAGAATAGATCCCTAGTCCTCTCTCCCTTGCCGGTACCTCCTCCAGAGCTCCCTTGGAAATGTAATCCTGTATGTAGGATTCTAGAATTTTCTGTTTGGCAAACCCGAAACTTCGCGTGGCGGTGAATCTTTCTGGGGGTAGAGAGATGAGATCTACCTGGTAACCGGCAGACTATACCCTGAACCCAGGGGTCTGCAATCTGCTGGGCCCAAAGATGTTTGAAATGGGAGAGACGGCCCCCCACGGGAATCTGGGGGAGGGGTACGGGAAAGTCTAGAGGGGTCACGGCAGAGGCAGGAGGATTTATCCAAGAGCCTCTGGGAGGCCCAAAGTCAGGAGGGTTTTGCCTCCCTAGTGGGTTTGCGGGGGCGTCTCGAGGGTCTACGAGACGGCCCCCCCCCCAATCTCTACGCCTAGTCTGCTGCCCTGAACGACCTCCACGATCCTGTCTGGTGCGTCCTCGAAAGGGCTGCTGGGGGAGACTCTTCCCTTTCTTGTCGGAGGGTCCCTCCATAATTTTATCCAATTCGGCCCTGAACAGCTCGAAAGAGAGCGCGCATAAAATAAATTTGGACGCGTTGTCCGCATTCCACGGCTTCAGCCATAGTGGTCTACGGGCAGCCGAGACCAGCGCCATTGTTTTGGCTGCCAGTTTTAGTTGCATCTGGGTGGAGTCACACAAGAAATCCATAGCCAGATTGACTGACTTGAAGGCGGACAAGATGTCATCTCTGGAAACGCTCTGGTCCACGTCTGTCTGAATTTGATTCAGCTTGGAGCATAGAAAGGAGGCTACTTCAGTGGCCGCAATAGATGTTGAAGCGGAGGCAGCGGCCGCCGCGTAACCCCTTCCAAGGGTGCACTCTGCCCTCCGATCTAGAGGGTCCTGCAGACTAGACCCATCGTCTGCAGGGACCAGAGTCCGCCTGGACAGCTTGGCTATCGCCATGTCCACCTTGGGAATGGAACCCCACGATTCCACCAAGGGTTTAGCCATCGGGTACATAAGCTTGAACTTCCTGGTGAGGACTGGACCTTTCTCAGGCTTTCTCCACTCTGTGCGCATCACAGAGAGAAGGGTCTCATCCGCCCTAAAGACACGCTGTGTCCGGGCGGCGGGATCGAAGGACTCCCCCATGTCAACATCATGGTCCCGAGACCTGATGGACTTCAGAAACGTCTGTGTTTTCTCTGGAGGGAAAAAACAAGAAGTTAGTTCTTCTTCCTCAGAAGATGACCCCACCGAACAGGGGGTGGGTCTCTCAACCGGTGCAGCCACTTCCATGGGAGTCTGGGAGGATCCAGGTAGCCTCTCATTAAGAAGGCGCACAACTCCCTTTATGGAATCATCCACGTAGGTTTTCGTCAACTGGAACATCTCCTGCATCGTGGGTTCCGTGGTTGCGTGTGGGCGACAACTTTCACACCTTGAGTAAGGGCAGTTGTCGTCCAAGGGTGTGTTACAGTCGTAACAGGCCAAGTGCTTTCTTTTGGCCCCGGACTTCCGCTGTTGATCAGAATCCCTAGGGGAAGCCATCACTGTAACAGAAAAAGAGACAGGTCATAACACCTACAAACACACAGGGAGGTGGAAAAAAGACCATATGGGTGCCCACCAGCACTTGAAGCAATTTAGAGCTAGAAGAAAACTACCCAAAGCAAAGCAAAATATGCAAGCACAGGGAACTCTGGAGCTAGCTTGTCAAAGCGATGCTACCAGAGACTGAATGACTGGCTCTGGGCTGTTTAAAAAGGGGAAGCCCCGCCCCCTGGGCGGGACCTCCAGAGAACAACCCCAGAGACCTCAAGGAGCCTTATTAAAGGCTCAGCTTTAACTTAAACATCTCCCAAACTATCCTGAAACTTCAGGAAGCCCATGGAGGAGAAAACAACCGAGCGGTGAGGAGAAAAACCCCACCGTATCGGCCATACGAGAAACCGTGCGGCCACGTTGCGCACCTGCGCGTCACTTCCGGAAGATGGCGGCGCCCGCGGCGCCGCACGAACGTGGCCGAGAGCAAAAACGGGGCACCGCTGAGTCGCCAAAACCAGGCGAAAGAAGAGGGGAGGGAGATCCCCCCCGACAGTACCCCTGTTTAAATATATAGCCGCAATTAGGCCTAAGTAATAGGCAAAAAGGCAATGTAAACAAAGGGGCGATTTGTTTTAAAAAAAAACAACAAGAGAGCCCCCTGCAGCACTCTTCAGCTCCCCGAAGTGGGAGCCTTACGCCAGTCCACCTGTCCAAAGGACAGAAAAAAACACGGTGGGCTGGGGGGCGATCTCCTCCCTTTCAGAGAGCTGAAGATCGCTTATTGGTTCTTGGGCTCATTAAAAATTCTGCCGGTCCTACCAGTCCACAGGGGGCAGTTAACCCCGTCTGTGCTGCTGGTAGGACGTAAGGGAAGGTATCTTTAAAATAGAAGGGACATTACCAACCGTGAATTTATAGACTAAGATTTAGGAAAACCCCTAAAATGATATGAGCCAAAAATAAGTGTTACATAGGAAGATCAAATGCCTGTTTGAAAAGTAGGGTTTTCAGTGCACGTCTGAAGGAGAGAAGATTGGGGATCATTTTCAGGGCCAGAGGTAGGTGGTTCCAAAATCTGGCCCCTTGAGCCGAAAAGGATCTACCTCCATGTCTGATCTTATTAACTTGCGGGATGTTAAAATTTTCAGAGTTACTAGACCTCAATGTCCTCAACAAGGGCCCCACACCATGGAATACCCTATGCATGAAGCATCCAATCTTGAACATCACCCGTTGTTGGACGGGGAGCCAGTGCAAGGCATTAAGAGAGGGAGTGATATGCTCTTGGCGGGCAACACCCGTTAGTAGCCTTGCTTCGGCATTCTGCACAAGTTGAAGTCTATGCAAGTTCTTCTTAGGGAGTCCCATGTACAAGGCATTACAATAGTCCAACCGACTGCTGATCGCTGCTCCGACCAAGGCTTTCCTGAGAGGGGATTTGATGTATTTTAAGATCTTCCTCAGAAGTTTCAGCTGGTAGTGGCAGGTACTAACCACCTGATTTATCTGAGGAGCCAGGGTTAATCTGGAGTCCAAGACCACTCCCAAGTCCCTGATCTGGATGGCTGTCTCAGGGACAGGTCCAAAAGACAATGGCCATTGGGGTGCTGAGGGTGTAATTTTCTGGTCACTGAATGTAATGCATTCAGTTTTGGTGCCATTAAGGTTTAAATAATTGGCACTCATCCAGTGATCGATCTCCAAGAGACATCCGGCCAGATCGACTTGATCAACTGCACCTTTGGCAAGCCTAACGTACAGTTGTGTATCATCCGCATAAACATGAAACTGAAGATTGTGGCTCCTGATGATGTCGGTCAATGGTCTCAGATAGATGTTGAACAAGACTGGAGATAGTGCCGAGCCTTGTGGTACTCCACAGGACAGTGGGAGATCGGCTGAGTGGAATACCCCCAGCTTCACTCGTTGTACCCTGTCCTGGAGAAATAAGACCATCCATGCCAAGGTCTTTTCATCTAGTCCGGCTACCACTTTCAACCGGTTCAGTAACACTTGATGGTCAATAGTGTCAAAAGCGGATGATAGATCCAGAAGGACTAGGACCATAGAGTCGTTCTGGTCTAATGCCATCAGTAGTGGTCTCAGTGCCCCTTTCAAGAATTGGAAGTCGTCAAGAATGTGATTGGCCTACAGATATCCCTGTAGTTGTGCAATAACCTCCCTCTCACCTATCTTTGCAGCGAACGGCAGTCCCGAAATCGGTCTAAGGTTACTCAGATCGATCACAGGTAGCGCCGGTTTCTTAGGCAGGGGTGTTAACACTGCCTGCTTCAGAATAGCCGGCACCTGACCGCTGAAAAAGGAGCTATTTATAATGTCTCGAATGTATGGTGCCATTGCAACCGCAGCGGACTTCACCACGGCCGCCGGGCATGGATCTAGAGGCGAGGAGGAGGATCTGAGAGCTCCAATGATTTCAATCATTCTCTCCTCAGAGATAGGCTGAAATTCTGTGAGAGAATAGGGTGAGGTTGAGAGTGGAGAAGAAAGTGTCTCGTCCGTCCTATGAACCGTTGGGATATTGTCCCTAAGTTTATGAATTTTTTCAGCAAAGTAGTCAGCCATTTGCTGGCACAGTGCTTGAGAGTGCTCCGTCGTTGCAATCTTACATCTAGGATTGGCTAGTTCTTTAGCCACTTTGAAAAGTTCTCTGGAGTTGTTAGCCACATTGCCTATTTTATTTGAGTAGTATGTTCTTTTGGTACTTTTAATATTGTCTCTGTATTTTCTCATACTTATTTTGTATTTAATTTTGGTGAATTCTATGGAATTTTATCTCCAGGCCTTTTCAAGGGCTCTGGTAGTTTTTTTTTATCCTCTCTTAATTCAGCAGTGAACCAAGGCGGGTTTTTATTAGGGGGACGAGGTTGCTGTTTATGTTTCATAGGTGCTAAGGTGTTTAGTGTAGCCTCTATACAATCATTAAAAGCTGTTAGTGTGACGGTAACGTACACTACACACAGGGGGAAGGATAGTGACCACTGCGCTCCACCCTCACCCCTGGCCCTGCCTACTTGCCTCGCAAGTCCTAATGACAGGGGACAACTAGACAGCAGTTCCTAACTTAGGATATGTGCTGGGAAGACAGACAAGACAAATAACGGAACGTGAACGGACCGGGTCAATACCTAGAGAGCTACGCAGTACTAAGGAATGAGGAGAGAATAGTCAGAAAAAGCCGAGGTCAAATACCAGGAGAGAAACAAAGTACAACAGGAGTCCGCAAAGAATCGTCAGGTGGAAGCCGGGGTCAGGATACCAAGAGAGATGCGCAGTACATGAGGAGCAGGCAGAGAATCGTCAGGGAACACAGGATCAGGTAAGTATGCAGGAACAAAAACAATCACCAGATACCTAAAATTAACAGGCAACCTGTGGCCAGTAGGCTGCCTGTATTTATAGTGGGGAGTGAGGGTCATGTGACGTGGCCAGCATCACATGACCGACAGACCGACCAGTCGAGCACCGAGTGATCAGCTCGGCGCTCAAGGCAGACCTAGGAGCAGGGAGCCTCCCAGCTAGCAAAGCTGCCCTGGGAACAAGGTCAAACACAGATCCTCGCTCCCGAAGCTAAGCAGCAGGTCTGCTCCAAATTCCTCCAAATTAAGAATTTTCAAATTTCTTTGTTGGGTGAGAATCTTGTCTCTCACTGGAAAATGGGGAGCTTTTTTAACCACCTCAGCTCCCCTAGCTTAAACACCCTTAATGACCAGACCACTTTTTACACTTCTGACCTACACTACTTTCATCATTTATTGCTCGGTCATGCAACTTACCACCCAAATGAATTTTACCTCCTTTTCTTCTCACTAATAGAGCTTTCATTTGGTGGTATTTCATTGCTGCTGACATTTTTACTTTTTTTGTTATTAATCGAAATTTAACGATTTTTTTGCAAAAAAATTGCATTTTTCACTTTCAGTTGTAAAATTTGGAAAAAAAACGACATCCATATATAAATTTTTCTCTACATTTATTGTTCTACATGTCATTGATAAAAAAAAAATGTTTGGGTAAAAAAAAATGGTTTGGGTAAAAGTTATAGCGTTTACAAACTATGGTACAAAAATGTGAATTTCCGCTTTTTGAAGCAGCTCTGACTTTCTGAGCACCTGTCATGTTTCCTGAGGTTCTACAATGGCCAGACAGTACAAACACCCCACAAATTACCCCATTTCGGAAAGTAGACACCCTAAGGTATTCGCTGATGGGCATAGTGAGTTCATAGAACTTTTTATTTTTTGTCACAAGTTAGCGGAAAATGATGATTTTTTTTTTTCTTACAAAGTCTCATATTCCACTAACTTGTGACAAAAAATAAAAACTTCTATGAACTCACTATGCCCATCAACGAATACCTTGGTGTGTCTTCTTTCCAAAATGGGGTCACTTGTGGGGTAGTTATACTGCCCTGGCATTCTAGGGGACCTAATGTGTGGTAAGTAGTTTGAAATCAAAATCTGTAAAAAATGGCCGGTGAAATCCGAAAGGTGCTCTTTGGAATGTGGGCCCCTTTGTCCACCTAGGCTGCAAAAAAGTGTCACACATGTGGTATCTCCGTACTCAGGAGAAGTTGGGCAATGTGTTTTGGGGTATCATTTTACATATACCCATGCTGGGTGAGAAAAATATCTTGGAAAAAGACAACTTTTCCCATTTTTTTTATACAAAGTTGGCATTTGACCAAGATATTTATCTCACCCAGCATAGGTATATGTAAAATGACACCCCAAAACACATTGCCCAACTTCTCCTGAGTACGGAGATACCACATGTGTGACACTTTTTTGCAGCCTAGGTGGGCAAAGGGGCCCACATTCCAAAGAGCACCTTTCGGATTTCACCGGCCATTTTTTACACATTTTGATTTCAAACTACTTACCACACATTAGGGCCCCTAGAATGCCAGGGCAGTATAACTACCCCACAAGTGACCACATTTTGGAAAGAAGACACCCCAAGGTATTCGCTGATGGGCATAGTGAGTTCATGGAAGTTTTTATTTTTTGTCACAAGTTAGTGGAATATGAGACTTTGTAAGAAAAAATAAAATAAAAAAAATCATCATATTCCGCTAACTTGTGACAAAAAATAAAAAATTCTAGGAACTCGCCATGCCCATCACGGAATACCTTGGGGTGCCTTCTTTCCAAAATGGGGTCACTTGTGGGGTATTTATACTGCCCTGGCATTCTAGGGGCCCTAATGTGTGGTAAGTAGTTTAAAATCAAAATCTGTAAAAAATGGCCGGTGAAATCCGAAAGGTGCTCTTTGGAATGTGGGCCCCTTTGCCCACCTAGGCTGCAAAAAAGTATCACACATGTGGTATCTCCGTACTCAGGAGAAGTTGGGCAATGTGTTTTGGGGTGTCATTTTTCATATACCCATGCTGGGTGAGATAAATATCTTGGTCAAATGCCAACTTTGTATAAAAAAATGGGAAAAGTTGTCTTTTGCCAAGATATTTCTCTCACCCAGCATGGGTATATGTAAAATGACACCCCAAAACACATTGCCCAACTTCTCCTGAGTACGGAGATACCACATGTGTGCCACTTTTTTGCAGCCTAGGTGGGCAAAGGGGCCCACATTCCAAAGAGCACCTTTCGGATTTCACCGGCCATTTTTTACAGATTTTTATTTCAAACTACTTACCACACATTAGGGCCCCTAGAATGCCAGGGCAGTATAACTACCCCACAAGTGACCCCATTTTGGAAAGAAGACACCCCAAGGTATTCCGTGAGGGGCATGGCGAGTTCCTAGAATTTTTTATTTTTTTGTCACAAGTTAGCGGAAAATGATGATTTTTTTTTTTTTTTTTTTTCTTACAAAGTCTCATATTCCACTAACTTGTGACAAAAAATAAAAACTAATGCATATCAGTGCTGCAGCTAGTCGATCGGTTGGTCCACCTGGAAGGTAAAAAAAATAAAACAAAAAAGAAAAAACCAGGCCGCAACGCAATAAATGTATTAACTTTATAATAACTTTTGAACATAACATATAAACTTTATTGAACTGAACGTTAACTTTTTTTGGTTACCGGTGTTTTTTTTTTGTTTGTTTTTTTACCTTTATAGGACAAACCTCTCCTTCCCCATGGGACAATGTGCAAAGCGCAAATCGCCCAAAGATGTGGCGAAGTACATTATGCACTTTATCCCAGGTGAAAGGAGAGGTTTGCAGCAGCTGTGAGAGAAAGGGCCCTAATAGCCCTGTGTGCCTGTCCTGTGAGATGCAATCCCTATGCTAAGTGTACCTGTGTGTGGTACTTCCGGAAACACTCCCCTAAGCATAGGGCAGGGTGGTCAGGGCAGTCAGGACAGAAATAGCGGGTGTCACGCCTTATTCCACTCCTGCTACAGACATGACATTTTTTTCGGGGTGACGGTTGGGTTGAGGTACCAGCAACGACATTGGGGAAATGTCGCTCGTGTAGACCGCTCACTACACTGGTGGTTGGGGCCACGGAACCTCCTGGATACATCTCGATGATCTCTTCCTGAAATTTGAGGAAGGATCCTGTTCTCCCAGCCTTACTGTAGAGAACAAAACTATTATAGGCAGCCAATTGAATTAAATATACAGACACCTTCTTATACCAGCGTCTGGTGCGTCGGGAAACTAAATAGGGAGGCAACATCTGGTCATTGAAGTCCACCCCTCCCATGAGCGCATTATAGTCGTGGACTGAGAGGGGCTTTTCAATGACACGGGTTGCCCGTTCAATTTGTATTGTCGTGTCTGCATGAATGGAGGAGAGCATGTAAACGTCACGCTTGTCTCTCCATTTCACCGCGAGCAGTTCTTTTTTACACAAGGCAGCCCTCTCCCCCCTTGCAAGACGGGTGGTAACGAGCCGTTGGGGGAAGCCCCGGCGACTAGGTCGCACGGTGCCACAGCAGCCAATCTGTTCTAGGAACAAATGCCTGAATTGGGGCACACTTGAGTAAAAATTGTCCACATAAAGATGGTACCCCTTGCCAAATAAGGGTGACACCAAGTCCCAGACTGTCTTCCCACTGCTCCCCAGGTAGTCAGGGCAACCGACCAGCTCCAGGGTCTGATCTTTTCCCTCATAGATCCGAAATTTGTGGGTATAGCCTGTGGCCCTTTCACAGAGCTTATACAATTTGACCCCATACCGGGCGCGCTTGCTTGGGATGTATTGTTTGAAGCCAAGTCGCCCGGTAAAATGTATTAGGGACTCGTCTATGCAGATGTTTTGCTCAGGGGTATACAAATCTGCAAATTTCTGGTTGAAGTGGTCTATGAGGGGTCGAATTTTGTGGAGCCGGTCAAAAGCTGGGTGGCCTCTGGGACGAGAGGTGCTGTTGTCGCTAAAGTGCAGGAAACGCAGGATGGTCTCAAAACGTGCCCTGGACATAGCAGCAGAGAACATGGGCATGTGATGAATTGGGTTCGTGGACCAATATGACCGCAATTCATGCTTTTTGGTTAGACCCATGTTCAGGAGAAGGCCCAGAAATTTTTTTATTTCGGAAACTTGGACTGGTTTCCACCGGAAATGCAGGGCATAGAAGCTTCCCGGGTTGGCGGATATAAATTGAGTGGCATACCGATTTGTTTCTGCCACGACTAAGGCTACTTTCACACTAGCGTTCGGGGCTCCGCTTGTGAGTTCCGTTTCAAGGCTCTCACAAGCGGCCCCGAACGGATCCGTACTGCCCCAATGCATTCTGAGTGGATGCGGATCCGCTCAGAATGCATCAGTTTGGCACCGTTTGGCCTCCGCTCCGCTCAGCAGGCGGACACCCGAACGCAGCTTGCAGCGTTTTCGTGTCCGCCTGGCCGTGCGGAGCCAAACGGATCCGTCCAGACTTACAATGCAAGTCAATGGGGACGGATCCGTTTGACGTTGACACAATATGGTGCAATTTCAAACTGATCTGTCCCCCATTGACTTTCAATGTAAAGTCAGGAGTCCCTATTAATATACCGTCAGATCGGAGTTTTCTCCAATCCGATGGTATATTTTATCTTGAAGCTTCCCCATCACCATGGGAACGCCTCTATGTTAGAATATACCATCGGATTTGAGTTACATCGTGAAACTCAGATCCGACAGTATATTCTAAACACAGAAGCGTTCCCATGGTGATGGGAACGCTTCAAGTTAGAATATACTGAGAACTGTGTACATGACTGCCCCCTGCTGCCTGGCAGATGCTGCCAGGCAGCAGGGGGCAGACCCCCCCCCCTCCTGTATTTAACTTATTGGTGGCCAGTGCGGGCCCCCCCTCCCTCCCCAGTATTAATTGTAACCAGTGCGGCCCCCCTCCCTCTATATTCATCAGTGGCCAGTGCGGATTCCCAGTATTAAATATGACCAGTGCGGCCTCCCCCTCCCTCCCTCCCCAGTATTAAATATGACCAGTGCGGCCTCCCCCTCCCTCCCCAGTATTAAATATGACCAGTGCGGCCTCCCCCTCCCTCCCTCCCCAGTATTAAATATGACTAGTGTGGCCTCCCCCTCCCTCTATATTCATTGGTGGCCCGGCCAGTGCGGATTCCAAGTATTGTGACCAGTGCCGCCTCCCCTCTCCCCCCCCCCTAATTAAAATCACCCCCCCCCCCCTTCCCCATCATTGGTGGCAGCGGAGAGTACCGATCGGAGTCCTAGTTTAAATCGCTGGGGCTCCGATCGGTTACCATGGCAGCCAAGACGCTATTGCAGTCTTGGCTGCCATGGTTACTTAGCAACAAATAGAAGCATTATACTTACCTGAAGAGCTGCGATGTCTGTGTCCGGCTGGGAGCTCCTCCTACTGATAAGTGAAAGGTCGCAATGCGCCGCACAGACATACGAGAAATTGCTACACTATTAGGGTCCATTCAAACGTCTGAAAGTGTTTTGCGGTCCGCAAATTGCAGATCTGCAAAACACGGACACCAGCGGATGGCACATGCCAGGCACTTTAAATAGAAATGCCTTTTCTTGTCCGTGTCTGTGGACAAGAATAGTACATGTTCTATTTTTTGCGGAACAGCAGTGCGGATGCGGACAGCACGCTGTGTGCTGTCCGCATTTTTTTTGGTCCCATTGAAAATGAAATTGCGGAATGGATGCAGACCCATTCATGCGGACGTGTGAATGGACCCTTAGGAATGCCAAAATCTACAGTTTGGTACATCCTGAGAAAGAAATAAAGCACTGGTGACCTCAACAATGCAAAAAGACCTGGACGCCCACGGAAGACAACAGTGATGGATGATCGCAGAATAATTACCATGGTGAAGAGAAACCCCTTCACAACAGCCAACCAAGTGAACAACACTCTCCAGGATATAGGCGTATCAATATTCAAATCTACCATAAAAAGAAGACTGCATGAAAGTAAATACAGAGGGTTCACTACACTGTGCAAGCCACTCATAAGCCTCAAGAATGAGAAGGCTTGATTGGACTTTGCTAAAAAAAATCTTAAAAAACCAGCACAATTCTGAAAGAACATTCTTTGGACAGATGAAACCAAGATCAACCTCTACCAGAATGATGATAAGAAAAAAGTATGGCGAAGGCATGGTACAGCTCATGATCCAAAGCATACCACATCATCTGTAAAACACGGCGGAGGCAGTGTGATGGCTGCCAGTGGCACTGGGTCCCCAGTGTTTATTGATGATGTGACACAGGACAGAAGCAGCCGGATGAATTCTGGGGTTTTCAGAGACATACTGTGTGCTCAAATGCAGCCAAACTGATTGGTCGGCATTTCATAATACAGATGTACAATGACCCAAAACATAAAGCCAAAGCAACCCAGGAGTTTATTGAAGCAAAGAAGTGGAATATTCTTGAATGGCCAAGTCAGTCACCTGATCTGAACCCAATAGACAATTTCTCTTGTTAAAGACTAAACTTCAGACAGAAAGGCCCACAAACAAACGGCAACTGAAAACCGCTGCAGTAAAGGCCTGGCCGAGCATTAAAAAGGAGGAAACACAGTGTCTGGTGATGTCCATGAGTTCAAGACTTCAGGCAGTCATTGCCAACAAAGTATTAGAAATTAACATTTTATTTACAATTATTTAATTTGTCGAATTACTTTTGAGCTCCTGAAATGAAGGGATTGAGTTGAAAAAATGCTTTAGTTCCTCACATTTTTATGCAATCATTTTGTTCAACCCACTGAGCTGAAAGTCTGAACTTCAACTGCATCTGAATTGTTTTGTTCAAAATCCATTGTGGTAATGTACAGAACAAAAATTTGAAAAATGTTGTCTCTGTCCAAATATATATGGACCCAACTGCATCAAGGCAGGAATTATCTGACGTATTTTGGTCCTTCCAGGGTACTTAGTAATGGCAAAATCATCTGTCCTTTTCACCCTCATCTACAAAATCTCAGCAAGTCATTAAACTGTACAAAATGGAAGAAAACATAAGGTGGTAGAGATGTAACACATAGTAAAATGTAACAGCTGGATAAGTTATTTGTAACTGAGCTGTGTCTAGAAATACATATTGTAAAACTGACACTCCCTAGCATTACAATTACAGGTTTTAACCCTGCACGTGTCAGGTCATTAGGCAGGGTCCTGCTAATCTGTCATGGAGATTGTTTTCCCTGAGTGGGAGATTACCATGTATTATGTACTTTACACATTTCTGTATTATCTGGGTGAATCTCGAATTATACCTAATTATTTTAATTTTTTTGTGTTTGTTGACTTTAAAAATAATTTGCCACTTTTTGTGCATGTTTTTTTTTTTTAAAGAAAAAAAGCCACCTCCAGATGTTATGGAAAATATGAAATGCATAAAAAATATGTGTTATTTTTTATGGAGTTTTCACATTACATTTCTTCCAATGAATATTTTGTATAGATATTTACAGAGGAAGTGACATAGTGTAACATAATTTAAATTTTAACACATGACTCATAAAAAAGCATGAACGAAACAAAAAGCATGTCATATGAGAAAATGCATGTGCTTTTTCTGGCAGTTTTTTCATAAACAAAAAAAAATTATAATTTATGTGGCATAGGTTTTCAGTGGAATTTTTGTGTACTTTTTAGTTTTTTAGAGGTGTATTTTGCATTTATGGGAAATGGGAAACGCAGGACACACAAGTGGTTTTGCTACTGGCGTTTTTGTTACTTAGGTGGCCCGTTTGGGTCTCTTATTTAACCCCTTCAGGACCCTGCCATTTTTCACTTCATGGACCAGTCCATTTTTTGCTAATTTGACATGTGTCACTTTATGTGGTGATAACTTTAAAACGCTTTTACTTATCCAGGCCATTCTGAGACTGTTTTCTCGTCACATATTGTACTTCATGACAATGGTTATTTATTTTTTTAAAAAGCCAAATTTATCAGAAATTTGGAAAAATGAGCAAATTTCCGAATTTCAATTTCTCTACTTTTATAATAAGATAGTAATACCTCCAAAAATAGTTATTACTTTACATCTCCCATATGTCTACTACCTGTTTAAATCATTTTGTAAATGCCATTTTATTTTTTGGGGACGTTAGAAGGCTTAGAAGTTTAGAAGCAAATCTTGAAATTTTTCAGAACATTTTCAAAACCCACTTTTTAAGGACCAGTTCAGGTCTGAAGTTTTAGAAACTACACCCCTCAAGGTATGCAAAACTAATTTTACAAACTTTGTTAACCCTTTAGGTGTTCCACAAGAATTAATGGAAAATAGAGATAAAATTTCAAAATGTCACTTTTTTGGCAGATTTTCCATTTTAATAAATTTTTTCTAGTTGCAAAATAAGGGTTAACAGCCAAACAAAACTCAATATTTATGGCCCTGATTCTGTAGTTTACAGAAACACCCCATATGTGGTCGTAAACTGCTGTACGGGCACACAGTATTGTCAGAAGGAAAGGAACGCCATATGGTTTTTGGAAAGCAGATTTCACTGGGATAATTTTAAGCTGCCATGTCACATTTGAAGACCCCCTGATGCACCCCTAGAGTGGAAACTCCAAAAAAGTGACCCCATTTTAGAAACTACACCCTTCAAGGTATACAAAACTGATTTTACAAACTTTGTTAACCCTTTAGGTGTTCCACAAGAGTTAATGGAAAATAGAGATGAAATTTCAGAATTTCACTTTTTTAGCAGATTTTCCATTTTAATCCATTTTTTCCAGTTACAAAGCAAGGGTTAACAGCCAAACAAAACTCAATATTTATGGCCCTGATTTTGTAGTTTACAGAAACACCCACTATGTGGTCGTAAACTGCTGTACGGGCACACGGCAGGGCGCAGAAGGAAAGGAGCACCATACGGTTTTTGGAAGGCAGATTTTGCTGGACTGTTTTTTGTACACCATGTTCCATTTGAAGTCCCCCTGATGCACCCCTTGAGTAGAAACTCCAAAAAAGTGACCCCATTTTGGAAACTACGGGATAAAGTGGCAGTTTTGTTGGTACTATATTAGGGTACATATGATTTTTGGTTGCTCTATATTACACTTTTTATGAGGCAAGGTAACAAGAAATAGCTGTTTTGGCACGGTTTTTATTTTTTGTTATTTACAACATTTCACTGACTAGTTAGATCATGGGGTATTTTTATAGAGCAGGTTGTTACGGATGCGACAATACCAAATACCAAACTTTTTTTGGTTGTTTGTTTCAGTTTTACATAACAAAGCATTTTTGAAAAAAAAATTTTTTTTTTGTGTCTCAACATTCTGAAAGCCTTATTTTTATTTATTTTTTGGGCGACAGTCTTGTGTAGGGGCTCATTTTTGTTTCAGGATGAGATGACGGTTTGATTGGTACTATTATAGGGTGCATATGATTTTTTGATCGCTTGCTATTACATTTTTTGTGATGTAAGGTGACAAAAAATAGCTTTTTTTACACTTATTTTTTTACTTGTTCACCTGAGGAGTTAGGTCATGTGATATTTTTATAGAGCAGGTTATTATGGACGCGGCGATACATAATATGTCAATTTTTTTTATTTATGTAAGTTTTACACAATGATTTCATTTTTGAAACAAAAAAAATCATGTTTTAGTGTCTCCATAGTCTGAGAGCCATAGTTTTTTCAGTTTTTGGGCAATTGTCTTAGGTAGGGAATGATTTTTGCGGGATGAGATGATGGTTTGATTGGCACTGTTTTGGGGTGTGTATGACTTTTTCATCGCTTACTATTACATGTTTTGTGATGTAAGGTGACAAAAAATGTTTTGTTTTACACAGTTTTTTTTTTACGGTATTAGCCTGAGGGGTTAGTTCATGTGATATTTTTATAAAGAAGGTTATTACAGACGCGGCGATACCTAATATGTGTACTTTTTTTATTTATGAAACTTTTACACAATAATATCTTTTTTTTTTTTAATCAGATCTTTTTTATTGAACATTTACAATGTGAATACACTGTTTTACATATCACAATCAAAGATGACATAGAAACATATTTTCCATAAGGCAGATAACAATCAGGATACCAGACCATATGTAGTGCTCAAATTTTAACCCATCCCCCCACCCTCCCCTTCCCACCCCACACTAACCTGGAAATTACAAAAGTACATTGCTAAACATTTCTATTCAGACATCTAAACGACAGCCACAGTTCCAATAATTTCTCAAATTTTGCTGGGCAGCCACGCTTCTTGTATACCATCCGCTCATAGCTTAACATCATGTCAACTGTGCTTAAGAATTCGCCAAAGGTGGGCGGCGCTGTCTGTATCCAATGCAAGGCGATTAACTTTCTAGAAACATATAACACTCTACCTATTGCTATTTTATGCACCTGACTAGTAGCCAGTTCAGAGACATATCCCAATACACACACTCTAGGGTCATGCGGTATCCGCACCTTGTAAACATCCTGTATGGTCTGAGACACCATCTCCCAGTATCTCCCTAGCCTCTCACACGTCCACATCATATGCAACAAATCTGCAGAATCTGTAGAACACCTTGGACATTCGGCCGTGGGTCTGAACCCTATGCGAAACAAAAAAAAACGGTGTCTTGTAGACCCTATGAACAATGAACAGCTGCGAGAGTTTACGCCCTTCACTCAAGGAAGAGAGAGGTATCGCCTCCAGTATGTCAGACCATTGGTCGTCTGTTAGTTTGCCAACATCTTTCTCCCATTTATCCCTAGCCGCAAGCGGATGTGACAGTAAAAACTTGTCCAGAAACAGCTTATATATACAGGAGATCATACCTCTCTTCGCCCCCCTGGACAGAATCTGGTGCAATGCGGCATCTCTCCCTGCCAACACAGTCGGACCTCTAAATGTGGAGTTGTACGCGTGTCTCACCTGAAGGTACTTATAAAAGTGAGTTCTAGGCAATTCATATACCTCCTGCAGTCTGGCAAAGGATATGAAATTCTTATCTTCCAGAAGGTGGCCCAACCTCAGAATACCCTTCCTTTTCCATGCCTCAAAACCAGACAATGAGAGGAACTCCGGCAGCACGGGATTGTCCCACAGTGGAGTGTATTCCGTATTGCCAACAACCCCTCTCAGGTGCTGAACCCTGTTCCACACGGAATGCATCAAGTATCCCAAATCCCCCATCGGACCACTCTTCCCGGCACCCCTAGTCTCCAGGATCAACAATAGGTCACTAGATGACAAGCAGTGGGTAAACATCTGACACGACACCTCACTCGACTCCAGTTCTATCCACCCTTTAAAATGTTGGCATTGTGCAGCCAGGAAGTACACCCAGGGGTTTGGCACTGCAAGGCCCCCCTTCTGTTTTTGGATACTGCAGCGTTTCAAGTTTAATTCTCGGTTGCCCCTTTCGCCATATGAGCTCCCTAAAAGTGGCATTCATTTGATCAAATTTGGACTTTGACAGCCAGACCGGGGAATTATGCAAGATGTAAAGTAGCTGGGGCATCAACACCATTTTAATAAGATTCGCTCTTCCCGCTACCGACAGGTATAATTTACACCATGCCTTAACTTTATTTCGAAATTTAATAACTAGCGGGTCAAAGTTAAAGCGCTCAAAGTCCCGAATTCTAGGGGAAACATGAATACCCAAGTACTTAAAGGTCGCTACATGTAAAGGGGGGATATTAATCACTAATATTTATGCAAATATCAATAATTAATATTCATAAATGGGAGGAGCCGTCTATTGATGACTCCGCCCATTTATAACTTTATATAATAACAACAATACTTTCGCTATGCTTTACACTAATCACTAAGCTAGCTGCATGCGCCTTACTAACTAACTATCAACCAAATACTACACGCCATACAGATAGTTATAAACCAAACATAGTATTTATTAATACTAAACACTAAGCACGCAGTACACTACAATACAGCACTAAATCCTAAATTACACTACACATTCCCATATTCCACCCATAAACTAACTAGACAATTCACACATACAAGTATATAACAATAACCCACCCGTCTGTACTCACTGTCCCTACGGGGTTACAAGAGGGTTAATTAATTGTTTGCAGAGCAGAGGCATGCTCTACAGAGGATTGTTTGCAGAGCAGAAGCATGCTCTACAGAGGAAACAAGGCAGGGAACCAGGGTAACCACCAGGGGTTAATCAGGGTTGTATAGGGTTCCTGGGGTAACCAGGGGATCAGGGGATATAGGGTTTGGGTTACCAGGGGTGTCCAGGGGTAACAGGGTTAACCAGGGGTGTATCCTGGCAGGGTCCAGGGATATACAGCGTTGGTGGGATAGGGGTGGATCAGGGGTTGCATGGAGTGGGGGTTGTCAGGGGTACAAATAGGGAAATCAGGGGATGCAGGGGTAACCCAGGGGTTAAATAGGACTAGGGTTAACAGGGGGGGTATATCAGGGGTGTAAAGGGTTACCAGGGGTTTCATAGGGGTTACCAGGGGTAATGGGGAATATATGGGAGGTGGTACAGGGATAGGGGAAGTGGATCGTTGGTGGGATAGGGGAATAGGGGTTAATAGGGGGGTGGCGATACTCAAGATTTTGTTGCTCGTTCGTCCAGGGGTGGAGATGTCCGGCAGGGTGCCTCTTCCCGAGCGCAGGATGGTGGGTTCAAGGTGGGTGTAAGGGCTGCAGGGGTCGGGTCCGGTCCGGCGGAGCGCAGGATGCGCTGCCCTTTCAGGTGGGGGGGTCCCGATCCTCTCTCTCGGAGGGCGAGACGCGCTCCTCCACGTGGGGGCCCAGACCCTAACTACTGAGTGCAGGGGCCGCCGGATATTTATCCCCGGTGGCCCGCACTCCCGCGCCATGCACTAGGGGGCGCGCGCGCGCCCATCATCCACGTGGGCCGGCGCAGTGATATGACGTCACTGCGCCGGCCCGCACATCGGGGACGTGCTGCAGACAGGCGGGAGAAGCCTTTGATCTCCCGCCTGCTGCACCTAGCATTCCGGACAGTGCGATAGTAATCGCACTGTCGGAATGCACATAATAGAAGGAGGAGAGGCTTCTCCCCTTCTTCTATCATGTGCAATTATCTCCAGCGGCGCTGGGGATAATTACAACAAAGGGCTCAGATTCTGTTGAATCTGAGCTCTTTGTATCCATCAGGATGACCGGACCCTTGTCCGGTCATTCTGATGCAATTAGCCAGATTGCATCGGTGCGAATGCTTGAGGCACATTCACACCGATGCACCTGGTTTCAGTTGTAGGAGGCGGGGGATATATATATGATATACATGCATATGGATGCTTGGGGCACATCCATACACATGTATACATTAATATTAGGGACATATCTAGAGGGGGCACATTATTATATAAGGGGGCACAAGCCCCTACATCGTAAGGGGGCACAAGCCCCTACATCATAAGGGGGCACAAGCCCCTACATCATAAGGGGGCACGAGCCCCTACATCATAAGGGGGCACATATTTCCCACAGGGGCCACCATGAGCCCCTGGGGATCACCATGGGCAGACGTGCGCAGATGCTGGGCACATTTGCGCACATCGTCCCATGATGCTATGGCTAATGTATGCACATATATACCATACATGCCCGCACGTGTTTGCAGGCATGCATGGATATATATGCACACGTCTCAACCGTTCCTCAACAATCCCCCTGTTGTCGGACTATATAATACGACAATATATTGGGGGAACGGGTTGAGATATATTTGCCCCCCTTCAACCCCATCTTTGGTGGAAGTTCAGGAAGAACTGTAGTGCACACTGATCTTTAGGTACTTAGACATCCCAAATCCAGCTTCCTCCGACCTGCCCTTCACCGTAACCTACTCCTCCGTCCACAGGATACACCGTCTTCTTCTTGACATCTTTAGGATACCACACACCCACAGTCTCTTTAACAGTCTTTTAGTGTCGGCCACCCCCACTTTGGAGTGACCACACCCCTACAGTCTCTCGGTAATTCTGCCGATCTTCAGGTATCTTCATCCCCCCCAATTCTGGAGTGGGTTCACCCTTACAGTCTTTAACTGGCCTTTCTTTAACAGTCTCTTGGTGTCAGCCACCCCCACTTTGGAGTGACCACACCCCCACAGTCTGCCGATCTTCAGGTATGGCCCGCCTCCAAGGCGTCTGGAGCGGGTTCACCCTCACAGTCTCAGTTCCAACTTTCTTCTATCCAACGTCTTCCATCTTGATGGGTGCGGTTCTCCCGTGGACAGATTAATAGGTCTTTACCAGGCAGGTCAAACTCTTAAGCGGTGATGTCATAGCACCTAAATTCTACTGCGGAGAACACCTCCGCCACACTACACATCCAGCCCTTCCCTTAAGAACTTCACCGTTCCAGGGTTCAAGGTGGCAAATGAAGGATGAATGTCTCTATCGTGACCTAACCTTATCCCCATTCACACAAAACACATGTCACATCCCACCCAACACCACCAAAATCATTATATGTATGTGTACCCATAGAGACTCATGCAACCTGGCATATCTCTACACCTCCAAAGACACAGGTAGGTCGCAGACCCCTGTGTCAATGGGAAACGACTATAGGATGCAAATGTGTACAGCCAAATATAGGCTGTCACACATTTGCACCTAGAGTGTCCATGGGTACACAATCGACCGACAAACAAAATCAATAAATACAATACAATGTGCTATGGGGTTTCAGGGTAGTACAAGTTATACGTCCCCAACCCTCATAGGAAACAAAGTGTGTCCATACAATATTTGGCTACAGGAACAATGTTTGAGTTATGTCCTGAGCCTCCTCCTCCGGATAGTTCTGTAAAGTTCTGTCTGGTTCTGGTGTATTTGGTCAATAAGTCCCTTGACCCTCCGATTACGATGACCAGAACCAGAAGAAGTTTCACTGGGTGAAACAAGTGATAATAAGTTCTTCCACCCGAACGTCTCCCAAGTCTTCCTCCAGAGCCTTAAATAATGCTCCCGCTGGATTGTGGCACAGTCTTCATTTCTATAGCACCTCTAGGCAGAGGTCGCTTCGTTGCCAAAATCCAGTGGGATCCTCTGGAGCTTCACAACAGTGTCAGGGGGAATAGCTGGCCTCTTCTGTGGCATCTCCTGGGTTTTTCTTCCGCTCCATATAAAATCACACCTATGGCAGAAGAAAACACCAGGCGCTCCCAGGGAATTTCTCCCCTAACAGTGCAATTAAATGTGATAATTCCCAGCACCAATACCTTTGACCCATGGGTAGAGAAAGGTATTGGGCCGCCCTTTATCTCACATGACCCCTCGTTATCCCAACACTGGTGTCTGAACACCCTACCTTCAGAGGATCGTGTCCTCTGCTACACATCCCTCTGCACCAACAGATAAGGATGGCCACCCTACTAGGTTAGGATAACTGGAGTTCTGTGGACAAAGCACCATCTTGTTATTGATGGCACCGCATCCCTGTCCACTCATGTGTACCCAGGCTGATTTCCCCCTGTAAACCCGTCTTGTGGAGGCCCGCAGAACCAATGGCATAGTCATGCCCTGGCTCCCCAGGACCCCACAACACAAGAACACAGTCCACACTCCGCTGCCAAACACTCTGCGTCCAATCCCTATCAGAGGTGTGCTACCTGCTCGGACTAGAATTAAGTGCGCAGCACAACATTACACCAATGTTGTCTGTCCGCCCAGTCCCCAGTGTAACACAGCTCTACCGAAAACCTGGAGCACAACAGCGTTATCTGTATCGATCCGAGACCCTGGTTGCCCAGAATAATATCACATCATCCTTTGTGTGCTGCATGGAGAAGGTCCTTATGCCTTCTCCCGACCAGCAGGATTTCCCGTGTGATATTATCTGCTCGCGAACCTATACGTTCTCGATCCACAGTATAACACTGTTCCACTCCAAGGGGACACAGAATGAAACAAAGACAGCAGACGGGACTTACAACACTACATAAATCAGCATGGTAGAACACATCCGTAGACAAGGACTACCACCATCAACATCAAGAAAAACTTACAAACAGATAACAAAAACACACAACATGGACATACACAGGGAACAAACGGTGTAACAAATAGTACAGGGGTGTCAAATGTTGCCTAGCCTAGCTTGGCCATTCTGACCCCTCAGCAGCTGGTGATGCTGCCGAGAGGTAACCCCGTTATGGCCAGGCTGACTAGACCCCACTGCACAATTTGTTACCTGGCTGATACTGTTGGACACATTGCAATTACTTGCACAAGGGCAATTCCTTGCAATGTGTCCTTTGTTCCCACACCTGAAACACGTGACTTGGTTTCCTGTCCTGTGTGTTTTGCAGTGTCTCGCTATGTGACCTAGGCCACCACATGCAAAACATCTGATGTTTGCTCTGCATGACCCAGGTCCATCTACACTGCAGCCGTGCTCCCTTCTCCTGAATTGTACCATCCTCAGGGACGCACTCTTCACCACAGTTCTTTTTCCCAAAGTCAGGGAAAAATCTCTGTTAGTCTGGACCGGCTTGACCTGATGATTAGACCGGTCACAGACTACTCTCCCCCCTTGTGGCCCTGCACAGGGCAACGTTTTGGGAGATTCCGACCCTGGCTTTACGGAAAAAGAAAGGGCCGGCACCAACTTGGTGATAACCTGTTGCATGCCAGACATTAGCTGGGACCTTACAGCAACCTCAGCCTTCAATTTGGCTACCGTCACGTCAGTAGAGGCAGTCCGCTCCTTGAAGGCCTTGACCTCAGTATAGGACTGAGTCAACTTAGCCTCAATTTCCTCCTTCTGCCTCTGCAGCTCTACTAACTGTGACTCTAATCTAGCCATCTGCGCATCTCGGTCAACAGTAGACTGTACATTCTCTGCCAGCTGTGCCTGCAATGCCGAAACCTGGTCCGAATTACTGGTACAGCACTGGCAGTGAATGGCCGGAGGAATTGTCTCCGTTGACTGAGACACCAGCGCCACTTCCTTTGGCTTACAGATGCTAGCCTCTAGTGTGTGAAACAAAGGGTTCGCCCCGGGTGCCAAATGCTCTAGGTACGCCCCTGGTAGGAACAATGGGATTAAATGTGCTGTGTTTGGCTAAGTGTTGGAGTGTGGAGAAGTTCATACTCACATTTTTCTGAGCCTCCATCTTCTTGTTGGTGCTGTACTTTCTCGTCCCTTGCAGCTGCTTGAAAGAAGTCCTTTTCTTCCGGATCGCTTCTTCCCGACCAGCTGGACTTTTATGTACCTCCAATGAAGATGGATCTCTTTCCGTGACGTATCCTTCTTCTCTTACCCCAGCGACGGTGACCGTGTAAAGCAAATACCAAAAATATTAATACACAGATAGATTATAGATTCTCTGCAAAAGATCTTGTTTTATTTCTGGTACTCTAAGGGAAGTATCGCTTCTCCTGTCCGAATTATCGGGTCCTAGACGCTCAGACACTCCGCTGACCGCGTCTCTCCTGCCCGCTAATTCACAGTACCAGCGACCCTCAGCCTTAAGACCAAAAATAAACGCAAAATCCACGCAGTGGGCCTGGCTCGCCAATGTAAAGGGGGGATATTAATCACTAATATTTATGCAAATATCAATAATTAATATTCATAAATGGGAGGAGCCGTCTATTGATGACTCCGCCCATTTATACCTTTATATAATAACAACAATACTTTCGCTATGCTTTACACTAATCACTAAGCTAGCTGCATGCGCCTTACTAACTAACTATCGCCAATAACTACACGCCACACAGATAGTTATAAACCAAACATAGTATTTATTAATACTAAACACTAAGCACGCAGTACACTACAATACAGCACTAAATCCTAAACTACACTACACATTCCCATATTCCACCCATAAACTAACTAGACAATTCACACATACAAGTATATAACAATAACCCACCCGTCTGTACTCACTGTCCCTACGGGGTTACAAGAGGGTTAATTAATTGTTTGCAGAGCAGAGGCATGCTCTACAGAGGATTGTTTGCAGAGCAGAAGCATGCTCTACAGAGGAACCAATGCAGGGAACCAGGGTAACCACCAGGGGTTAATCAGGGTTGTATAGGGTTCCAGGGGTAACCAGGGGATCAGGGGATATAGGGTTTGGGTTACCAGGGGTGTCCAGGGGTAACAGGGTTAACCAGGGGTGTATCCTGGCAGGGTCCAGGGATATACAGCGTTGGTGGGATAGGGGTGGATCATGGGTTGCATGGAGTGGGGGTTGTCAGGGGTAAAAATAGGGAAATCAGGGGATGCAGGGGTAACCCAGGGGTTAAATAGGACTAGGGTTAACAGGGGGGGTATATCAGGGGTGTAAAGGGTTACCAGGGGTTTCATAGGGGTTATTAATGGGGAATATATGGGAGGTGGTACAGGGATAGGGGATGTGGATCGTTGGTGGGATAGGGGAATAGGGGTTAATAGGGGGGTGGCGATACTCAAGGTTTTGTTGCTCGTTCGTCCAGGGGTGGAGATGTCCGGCAGGGTCCCTCTTCCCGAGCGCAGGATGCGCTCTCCTTCAAGGTGGGTGTAAGGGCTGCAGGGGTCGGGTCCGGTCCGGCGGAGCGCAGGATGCGCTGCCCTTTCAGGTGGGAGGGGGGGTCCCGATCCTCTCTCTCAGAGGGCGAGACGCGCTCCTCCACGTGGGGGCCCAGACCCTAACTACTGAGTGCAGGGGCCGCCGGATATTTATCCCCGGCGGCCCGCACTCCCGCGCCATGCACTCCCTGCGCCGGCCCGCACATCGGGGACGCGCTGCAGACAGGCGGGAGAAGCCTTTGATCTCCCGCCTGCTGCACCTAGCATTCCGGACAGTGCGATAGTAATCGCACTGTCGGAATGCACATAATAGAAGGAGGAGAGGCTTCTTCCCTTCTTCTATCATGTGTAATTATCTCCAGCGGCGCTGGGGATAATTACAACAAAGGGCTCAGATTCTGTTGAATCTGAGCTCTTTGTATCCATCAGGATGACCGGACCCTTGTCCGGTCATTCTGATGCAATTAGCCAGATTGCATCGGTGCGAATGCTTGGGGCACCTGGTTTCAGTTGTAGGAGGGGGGGGGGGGATATATATAATATACATGCATATGGATGCTTGGGGCACATCCATACACATGTGTACATTAATATTAGGGACATATCTAGAGGGGGCACATTATTATATAAGGGGGCACAAGCCCCTACATCATAAGGGGGCACATATTTCCCACAGGGGCCACCATGAGCCCCTGGGGATCACCATGGGCAGACGTGCGCAGATGCTGGGCACATTTGCGCACATCGTCCCATGATGCTATGGCTAATGTATGCACATATATACCATACATGCCCGCACGTGTTTGCAGGAATGCATGGATATATATGCACACGTCTCAACCGTTCCTCAACAATCCCCCTGTTGTCGGACTATATAATACGACAATATATTGGGGGAACGGGTTGAGATATATTTGCCCCCCTTCAACCCCATCTTTGGTGGAAGTTCAGGAAGAACTGTAGTGCACACTGATCTTTAGGTACTTAGACATCCCTAATCCAGCTTCCTCCGACCTGCCCTTCACCGTAACCTACTCCTCCGTCCACAGGATACACCGTCTTCTTCTTGACATCTTTAGGATACCACACACCCACAGTCTCTTTAACAGTCTTTTAGTGTCGGCCACCCCCACTTTGGAGTGACCACACCCCTACAGTCTCTCGGTAATTCTGCCGATCTTCAGGTATCTTCACCCCCCCCCAATTCTGGAGTGGGTTCACCCTTACAGTCTTTAACTGGCCTTTCTTTAACAGTCTCTTGGTGTCAGCCACCCCCACTTTGGAGTGACCACACCCCCACAGTCTGCCGATCTTCAGGTATGGCCCGCCTCTAAGGCGTCTGGAGCGGGTTCACCCTCACAGTCTCAGTTCCAACTTTCTTCTATCCAACGTCTTCCATCTTGATGGGTGCGGTTCTCCCGTGGACAGATTAATAGGTCTTTACCAGGCAGGTCAAACTCTTAAGCGGTGATGTCATAGCACCTAAATTCTACTGCGGAGAACACCTCCGCCACACTACACATCCAGCCCCTCCCTTAAGAACTTCACCGTTCCAGGGTTCAAGGTGGCAAATGAAGGATGCCTGTCCCTATCGTGACCTAACCTTATCCCCATTCACACAAAACACATGTCACATCCCACCCAACACCACCAAAATCATTATATGTATGTGTACCCATAGAGACTCATGCAACCTGGCATATCTCTACACCTCCAAAGACACAGGTAGGTCGCAGACCCCTGTGTCAATGGGAAACGACTATAGGATGCAAATGTGTACAGCCAAATATAGGCTGTCACACATTTGCACCTAGAGTGTCCATGGGTACACAATCGACCGACAAACAAAATCAATAAATACAATACAATGTGCTATGGGGTTTCAGGGTAGTACAAGTTATACGTCCCCAACCCTCATAGGAAACAAAGTGTGTCCATACAATATTTGGCTACAGGAACAATGTTTGAGTTATGTCCTGAGCCTCCTCCTCCGGATAGTTCTGTAAAGTTCTGTCTGGTTCTGGTGTATTTGGTCAATAAGTCCCTTGACCCTCCGATTACGATGACCAGAACCAGAAGAAGTTTCACTGGGTGAAACAAGTGATAATAAGTTCTTCCACCCGAACGTCTCCCAAGTCTTCCTCCAGAGCCTTAAATAATGCTCCCGCTGGATTGTGGCACAGTCTTCATTTCTATAACACCTCTAGGCAGAGGTCGCTTCGTTGCCAAAATCCAGTGGGATCCTCTGGAGCTTCACAACAGTGTCAGGGGGAATAGCTGGCCTCTTCTGTGGCATCTCCTGGGTTTTTCTTCCGCTCCATATAAAATCACACCTATGGCAGAAGAAAACACCAGGCGCTCCCAGGGGAATTTCTCCCCTAACAGTGCAATTAAATGTGATAATTCCCAGCACCAATACCTTTGACCCATGGGTAGAGAAAGGTATTGGGCCGCCCTTTATCTCACATGACCCCTCGTTATCCCAACACTGGTGTCTGAACACCCTATCTTCAGAGGATCGTGTCCTCTGCTACACATCCCTCTGCACCAACAGATAAGGATGGCCACCCTACTAGGTTAGGATAACTGGAGTTCTGTGGACAAAGCACCATCTTGTTATTGATGGCACCGCATCCCTGTCCACTCATGTGTACCCAGGCTGATTTCCCCCTGTGAACCCGTCTTGTGGAGGCCCGCAGAACCAATGGCATAGTCATGCCCTGGCTCCCCAGGACCCCACAACACAAGAACACAGTCCACACTCCGCTGCCAAACACTCTGCGTCCAATCCCTATCAGAGGTGTGCTACCTGCTCGGACTAGAATTAAGTGCGCAGCACAACATTACACCAATGTTGTCTGTCCGCCCAGTCCCCAGTGTAACACAGCTCTACCGAAAACCTGGAGCACAACAGCGTTATCTGTATCGATCCGAGACCCTGGTTGCCCAGAATAATATCACATCATCCTTTGTGTGCTGCATGGAGAAGGTCCTTATGCCTTCTCCCGACCAGCAGGATTTCCTGTGTGATATTATCTGCTCGCGAACCTATACGTTCTCGATCCACAGTATAACACTGTTCCACTCCAAGGGGACACAGAATGAAACAAAGACAGCAGACGGGACTTACAACACTACATAAATCAGCATGGTAGAACACATCCGTAGACAAGGACTACCACCATCAAGAAAAACTTACAAACAGATAACAAAAACACACAACATGGACATACACAGGGAACAAACGGTGTAACAAATAGTACAGGGGTGTCAAATGTTGCCTAGCCTAGCTTGGCCATTCTGACCCCTCAGCAGCTGGTGATGCTGCCGAGAGGTAACCCCGTTATGGCCAGGCTGACTAGACCCCACTGCACAATTTGTTACCTGGCTGATACTGTTGGACACATTGCAATTACTTGCACAAGGGCAATTCCTTGCAATGTGTCCTTTGTTCCCACACCTGAAACACGTGACTTGGTTTCCTGTCCTGTGTGTTTTGCAGTGTCTCGCTATGTGACCTAGGCCACCACATGCAAAACATCTGATGTTTGCTCTGCATGACCCAGGTCCATCTACACTGCAGCCGTGCTCCCTTCTCCTGAATTGTACCATCCTCAGGGACGCACTCTTCACCACAGTTCTTTTTCCCAAAGTCAGGGAAAAATCTCTGTTAGTCTGGACCGGCTTGACCTGATGATTAGACCGGTCACAGACTACTCTCCCCCCTTGTGGCCCTGCACAGGGCAACGTTTTGGGAGATTCCGACCCTGGCTTTACGGAAAAAGAAAGGGCCGGCACCAACTTGGTGATAACCTGTTGCATGCCAGACATTAGCTGGGACCTTACAGCAACCTCAGCCTTCAATTTGGCTACCGTCACGTCAGTAGAGGCAGTCCGCTCCTTGAAGGCCTTGACCTCAGTATAGGACTGAGTCAACTTAGCCTCAATTTCCTCCTTCTGCCTCTGCAGCTCTACTAACTGTGACTCTATCCTAGCCATCTGCGCATCTCGGTCAACAGTAGACTGTACATTCTCTGCCAGCTGTGCCTGCAATGCCGAAACCTGGTCCGAATTACTGGTACAGCACTGGCAGTGAATGGCCGGAGGAATTGTCTCCGTTGACTGAGACACCAGCGCCACTTCCTTTGGCTTACAGATGCTAGCCTCTAGTGTGTGAAACAAAGGGTTCGCCCCGGGTGCCAAATGCTCGAGGTACGCCCCTGGTAGGAACAATGGGATTAAATGTGCTGTGTTTGGCTAAGTGTTGGAGTGTGGAGAAGTTCATACTCACATTTTTCTGAGCCTCCATCTTCTTGTTGGTGCTGTACTTTCTCGTCCCTTGCAGCTGCTTGAAAGAAGTCCTTTTCTTCCGGATCGCTTCTTCCCGACCAGCTGGACTTTTATGTACCTCCAATGAAGATGGATCTCTTTCCGTGACGTATCCTTCTTCTCTTACCCCAGCGACGGTGACCGTGTAAAGCAAATACCAAAAATATTAATACACAGATAGATTATAGATTCTCTGCAAAAGATCTTGTTTTATTTCTGGTACTCTAAGGGAAGTATCGCTTCTCCTGTCCGAATTATCGGGTCCTAGACGCTCAGACACTCCGCTGACCGCGTCTCTCCTGCCCGCTAATTCACAGTACCAGCGACTCTCAGCCTTAAGACCAAAAATAAACGCAAAATCCACGCAGTGGGCCTGGCTCGCCAATGTAAAGGGGGGATATTAATCACTAATATTTATGCAAATATCAATAATTAATATTCATAAATGGGAGGAGCCGTCTATTGATGACTCCGCCCATTTATACCTTTATATAATAACAACAATACTTTCGCTATGCTTTACACTAATCACTAAGCTAGCTGCATGCGCCTTACTAACTAACTATCGCCAATAACTACACGCCACACAGATAGTTATAAACCAAACATAGTATTTATTAATACTAAACACTAAGCACGCAGTACACTACAATACAGCACTAAATCCTAAACTACACTACACATTCCCATATTCCACCCATAAACTAACTAGACAATTCACACATACAAGTATATAACAATAACCCACCCGTCTGTACTCACTGTCCCTACGGGGTTACAAGAGGGTTAATTAATTGTTTGCAGAGCAGAGGCATGCTCTACAGAGGATTGTTTGCAGAGCAGAAGCATGCTCTACAGAGGAACCAATGCAGGGAACCAGGGTAACCACCAGGGGTTAATCAGGGTTGTATAGGGTTCCAGGGGTAACCAGGGGATCAGGGGATATAGGGTTTGGGTTACCAGGGGTGTCCAGGGGTAACAGGGTTAACCAGGGGTGTATCCTGGCAGGGTCCAGGGATATACAGCGTTGGTGGGATAGGGGTGGATCATGGGTTGCATGGAGTGAGGGTTGTCAGGGGTAAAAATAGGGAAATCAGGGGATGCAGGGGTAACCCAGGGGTTAAATAGGACTAGGGTTAACAGGGGGGGTATATCAGGGGTGTAAAGGGTTACCAGGGGTTTCATAGGGGTTATTAATGGGGAATATATGGGAGGTGGTACAGGGATAGGGGATGTGGATCGTTGGTGGGATAGGGGAATAGGGGTTAATAGGGGGGTGGTGATACTCAAGGTTTTGTTGCTCGTTCGTCCAGGGGTGGAGATGTCCGGCAGGGTCCCTCTTCCCGAGCGCAGGATGCGCTCTCCTTCAAGGTGGGTGTAAGGGCTGCAGGGGTCGGGTCCGGTCCGGCGGAGCGCAGGATGCGCTGCCCTTTCAGGTGGGAGGGGGGGTCCCGATCCTCTCTCTCAGAGGGCGAGACGCGCTCCTCCACGTGGGGGCCCAGACCCTAACTACTGAGTGCAGGGGCCGCCGGATATTTATCCCCGGCGGCCCGCACTCCCGCGCCATGCACTCCCTGCGCCGGCCCGCACATCGGGGACGCGCTGCAGACAGGCGGGAGAAGCCTTTGATCTCCCGCCTGCTGCACCTAGCATTCCGGACAGTGCGATAGTAATCGCACTGTCGGAATGCACATAATAGAAGGAGGAGAGGCTTCTTCCCTTCTTCTATCATGTGTAATTATCTCCAGCGGCACTGGGGATAATTACAACAAAGGGCTCAGATTCTGTTGAATCTGAGCTCTTTGTATCCATCAGGATGACCGGACCCTTGTCCGGTCATTCTGATGCAATTAGCCAGATTGCATCGGTGCGAATGCTTGGGGCACCTGGTTTCAGTTGTAGGAGGGGGGGGGGGATATATATAATATACATGCATATGGATGCTTGGGGCACATCCATACACATGTGTACATTAATATTAGGGACATATCTAGAGGGGGCACATTATTATATAAGGGGGCACAAGCCCCTACATCATAAGGGGGCACAAGCCCCTACATCAAAAGGGCGCACAAGCCCCTACATCATAAGGGGGCACAAGCCCCTACATCATAAGGGGGCACATATTTCCCACAGGGGCCACCATGAGCCCCTGGGGATCACCATGGGCAGACGTGCGCAGATGCTGGGCACATTTGCGCACATCGTCCCATGATGCTATGGCTAATGTATGCACATATATACCATACATGCCCGCACGTGTTTGCAGGAATGCATGGATATATATGCACACGTCTCAACCGTTCCTCAACAATCCCCCTGTTGTCGGACTATATAATACGACAATATATTGGGGGAACGGGTTGAGATATATTTGCCCCCCTTCAACCCCATCTTTGGTGGAAGTTCAGGAAGAACTGTAGTGCACACTGATCTTTAGGTACTTAGACATCCCTAATCCAGCTTCCTCCGACCTGCCCTTCACCGTAACCTACTCCTCCGTCCACAGGATACACCGTCTTCTTCTTGACATCTTTAGGATACCACACACCCACAGTCTCTTTAACAGTCTTTTAGTGTCGGCCACCCCCACTTTGGAGTGACCACACCCCTACAGTCTCTCGGTAATTCTGCCGATCTTCAGGTATCTTCATCCCCCCCAATTCTGGAGTGGGTTCACCCTTACAGTCTTTAACTGGCCTTTCTTTAACAGTCTCTTGGTGTCAGCCACCCCCACTTTGGAGTGACCACACCCCCACAGTCTGCCGATCTTCAGGTATGGCCCGCCTCCAAGGCGTCTGGAGCGGGTTCACATTCACAGTCTCAGTTCCAACTTTCTTCTATCCAACGTCTTCCATCTTGATGGGTGCGGTTCTCCCGTGGACAGATTAATAGGTCTTTACCAGGCAGGTCAAACTCTTAAGCGGTGATGTCATAGCACCTAAATTCTACTGCGGAGAACACCTCCGCCACACTACACATCCAGCCCTTCCCTTAAGAACTTCACCGTTCCAGGGTTCAAGGTGGCAAATGAAGGATGCCTGTCCCTATCGTGACCTAACCTTATCCCCATTCACACAAAACACATGTCACATCCCACCCAACACCACCAAAATCATTATATGTATGTGTACCCATAGAGACTCATGCAACCTGGCATATCTCTACACCTCCAAAGACACAGGTAGGTCGCAGACCCCTGTGTCAATGGGAAACGACTATAGGATGCAAATGTGTACAGCCAAATATAGGCTGTCACACATTTGCACCTAGAGTGTCCATGGGTACACAATCGACCGACAAACAAAATCAATAAATACAATACAATGTGCTATGGGGTTTCAGGGTAGTACAAGTTATACGTCCCCAACCCTCATAGGAAACAAAGTGTGTCCATACAATATTTGGCTACAGGAACAATGTTTGAGTTATGTCCTGAGCCTCCTCCTCCGGATAGTTCTGTAAAGTTCTGTCTGGTTCTGGTGTATTTGGTCAATAAGTCCCTTGACCCTCCGATTACGATGACCAGAACCAGAAGAAGTTTCACTGGGTGAAACAAGTGATAATAAGTTCTTCCACCCGAACGTCTCCCAAGTCTTCCTCCAGAGCCTTAAATAATGCTCCCGCTGGATTGTGGCACAGTCTTCATTTCTATAACACCTCTAGGCAGAGGTCGCTTCGTTGCCAAAATCCAGTGGGATCCTCTGGAGCTTCACAACAGTGTCAGGGGGAATAGCTGGCCTCTTCTGTGGCATCTCCTGGGTTTTTCTTCCGCTCCATATAAAATCACACCTATGGCAGAAGAAAACACCAGGCGCTCCCAGGGGAATTTCTCCCCTAACAGTGCAATTAAATGTGATAATTCCCAGCACCAATACCTTTGACCCATGGGTAGAGAAAGGTATTGGGCCGCCCTTTATCTCACATGACCCCTCGTTATCCCAACACTGGTGTCTGAACACCCTACCTTCAGAGGATCGTGTCCTCTGCTACACATCCCTCTGCACCAACAGATAAGGATGGCCACCCTACTAGGTTAGGATAACTGGAGTTCTGTGGACAAAGCACCATCTTGTTATTGATGGCACCGCATCCCTGTCCACTCATGTGTACCCAGGCTGATTTCCCCCTGTGATCCCGTCTTGTGGAGGCCCGCAGAACCAATGGCATAGTCATGCCCTGGCTCCCCAGGACCCCACAACACAAGAACACAGTCCACACTCCGCTGCCAAACACTCTGCGTCCAATCCCTATCAGAGGTGTGCTACCTGCTCGGACTAGAATTAAGTGCGCAGCACAACATTACACCAATGTTGTCTGTACCCAGTCCCCAGTGTAACACAGCTCTACCGAAAACCTGGAGCACAACAGCGTTATCTGTATCGATCCGAGACCCTGGTTGCCCAGAATAATATCACATCATCCTTTGTGTGCTGCATGGAGAAGGTCCTTATGCCTTCTCCCGACCAGCAGGATTTCCTGTGTGATATTATCTGCTCGCGAACCTATACGTTCTCGATCCACAGTATAACACTGTTCCACTCCAAGGGGACACAGAATGAAACAAAGACAGCAGACGGGACTTACAACACTACATAAATCAGCATGGTAGAACACATCCGTAGACAAGGACTACCACCATCAAGAAAAACTTACAAACAGATAACAAAAACACACAACATGGACATACACAGGGAACAAACGGTGTAACAAATAGTACAGGGGTGTCAAATGTTGCCTAGCCTAGCTTGGCCATTCTGACCCCTCAGCAGCTGGTGATGCTGCCGAGAGGTAACCCCGTTATGGCCAGGCTGACTAGACCCCACTGCACAATTTGTTACCTGGCTGATACTGTTGGACACATTGCAATTACTTGCACAAGGGCAATTCCTTGCAATGTGTCCTTTGTTCCCACACCTGAAACACGTGACTTGGTTTCCTGTCCTGTGTGTTTTGCAGTGTCTCGCTATGTGACCTAGGCCACCACATGCAAAACATCTGATGTTTGCTCTGCATGACCCAGGTCCATCTACACTGCAGCCGTGCTCCCTTCTCCTGAATTGTACCATCCTCAGGGACGCACTCTTCACCACAGTTCTTTTTCCCAAAGTCAGGGAAAAATCTCTGTTAGTCTGGACCGGCTTGACCTGATGATTAGACCGGTCACAGACTACTCTCCCCCCTTGTGGCCCTGCACAGGGCAACGTTTTGGGAGATTCCGACCCTGGCTTTACGGAAAAAGAAAGGGCCGGCACCAACTTGGTGATAACCTGTTGCATGCCAGACATTAGCTGGGACCTTACAGCAACCTTAGCCTTCAATTTGGCTACCGTCACGTCAGTAGAGGCAGTCCGCTCCTTGAAGGCCTTGACCTCAGTATAAGACTGAGTCAACTTAGCCTCAATTTCCTCCTTCTGCCTCTGCAGCTCTACTAACTGTGACTCTATCCTAGCCATCTGCGCATCTCGGTCAACAGTAGACTGTACATTCTCTGCCAGCTGTGCCTGCAATGCCGAAACCTGGTCCGAATTACTGGTACAGCACTGGCAGTGAATGGCCGGAGGAATTGTCTCCGTTGACTGAGACACCAGCGCCACTTCCTTTGGCTTACAGATGCTAGCCTCTAGTGTGTGAAACAAAGGGTTCGCCCCGGGTGCCAAATGCTCGAGGTACGCCCCTGGTAGGAACAATGGGATTAAATGTGCTGTGTTTGGCTAAGTGTTGGAGTGTGGAGAAGTTCATACTCACATTTTTCTGAGCCTCCATCTTCTTGTTGGTGCTGTACTTTCTCGTCCCTTGCAGCTGCTTGAAAGAAGTCCTTTTCTTCCGGATCGCTTCTTCCCGACCAGCTGGACTTTTATGTACCTCCAATGAAGATGGATCTCTTTCCGTGACGTATCCTTCTTCTCTTACCCCAGCGACGGTGACCGTGTAAAGCAAATACCAAAAATATTAATACACAGATAGATTATAGATTCTCTGCAAAAGATCTTGTTTTATTTCTGGTACTCTAAGGGAAGTATCGCTTCTCCTGTCCGAATTATCGGGTCCTAGACGCTCAGACACTCCGCTGACCGCGTCTCTCCTGCCCGCTAATTCACAGTACCAGCGACCCTCAGCCTTAAGACCAAAAATAAACGCAAAATCCACGCACTGGGCCTGGCTCGCCAATGTAAAGGGGGGATATTAATCACTAATATTTATGCAAATATCAATAATTAATATTCATAAATGGGAGGAGCCGTCTATTGATGACTCCGCCCATTTATACCTTTATATAATAACAACAATACTTTCGCTATGCTTTACACTAATCACTAAGCTAGCTGCATGCGCCTTACTAACTAACTATCGCCAATAACTACACGCCACACAGATAGTTATAAACCAAACATAGTATTTATTAATACTAAACACTAAGCACGCAGTACACTACAATACAGCACTAAATCCTAAACTACACTACACATTCCCATATTCCACCCATAAACTAACTAGACAATTCACACATACAAGTATATAACAATAACCCACCCGTCTGTACTCACTGTCCCTACGGGGTTACAAGAGGGTTAATTAATTGTTTGCAGAGCAGAGGCATGCTCTACAGAGGATTGTTTGCAGAGCAGAAGCATGCTCTACAGAGGAACCAATGCAGGGAACCAGGGTAACCACCAGGGGTTAATCAGGGTTGTATAGTGTTCCAGGGGTAACCAGGGGATCAGGGGATATAGGGTTTGGGTTACCAGGGGTGTCCAGGGGTAACAGGGTTAACCAGGGGTGTATCCTGGCAGGGTCCAGGGATATACAGCGTTGGTGGGATAGGGGTGGATCATGGGTTGCATGGAGTGGGGTTGTCAGGGGTAAAAATAGGGAAATCAGGGGATGCAGGGGTAACCCAGGGGTTAAATAGGACTAGGGTTAACAGGGGGGGTATATCAGGGGTGTAAAGGGTTACCAGGGGTTTCATAGGGGTTATTAATGGGGAATATATGGGAGGTGGTACAGGGATAGGGGATGTGGATCGTTGGTGGGATAGGGGAATAGGGGTTAATAGGGGGGTGGCGATACTCAAGGTTTTGTTGCTCGTTCGTCCAGGGGTGGAGATGTCCGGCAGGGTCCCTCTTCCCGAGCGCAGGATGCGCTCTTCTTCAAGGTGGGTGTAAGGGCTGCAGGGGTCGGGTCCGGTCCGGCGGAGCGCAGGATGCGCTGCCCTTTCAGGTGGGAGGGGGGGTCCCGATCCTCTCTCTCAGAGGGCGAGACGCGCTCCTCCACGTGGGGGCCCAGACCCTAATTACTGAGTGCAGGGGCCGCCGGATATTTATCCCCGGCGGCCCGCACTCCCGCGCCATGCACTCCCTGCGCCGGCCCGCACATCGGGGACGCGCTGCAGACAGGCGGGAGAAGCCTTTGATCTCCCGCCTGCTGCACCTAGCATTCCGGACAGTGCGATAGTAATCGCACTGTCGGAATGCACATAATAGAAGGAGGAGAGGCTTCTTCCCTTCTTCTATCATGTGTAATTATCTCCAGCGGCGCTGGGGATAATTACAACAAAGGGCTCAGATTCTGTTGAATCTGAGCTCTTTGTATCCATCAGGATGACCGGACCCTTGTCCGGTCATTCTGATGCAATTAGCCAGATTGCATCGGTGCGAATGCTTGGGGCACCTGGTTTCAGTTGTAGGAGGGGGGGGGGGGGGATATATATAATATACATGCATATGGATGCTTGGGGCACATCCATACACATGTGTACATTAATATTAGGGACATATCTAGAGGGGGCACATTATTATATAAGGGGGCACAAGCCCCTACATCATAAGGGGGCACAAGCCCCTACATCAAAAGGGGGCACAAGCCCCTACATCATAAGGGGGCACAAGCCCCTACATCATAAGGGGGCACATATTTCCCACAGGGGCCACCATGAGCCCCTGGGGATCACCATGGGCAGACGTGCGCAGATGCTGGGCACATTTGCGCACATCGTCCCATGATGCTATGGCTAATGTATGCACATATATACCATACATGCCCGCACGTGTTTGCAGGCATGCATGGATATATATGCACACGTCTCAACCGTTCCTCAACAATCCCCCTGTTGTCGGACTATATAATACGACAATATATTGGGGGAACGGGTTGAGATATATTTGCCCCCCTTCAACCCCATCTTTGGTGGAAGTTCAGGAAGAACTGTAGTGCACACTGATCTTTAGGTACTTAGACATCCCTAATCCAGCTTCCTCCGACCTGCCCTTCACCGTAACCTACTCCTCCGTCCACAGGATACACCGTCTTCTTCTTGACATCTTTAGGATACCACACACCCACAGTCTCTTTAACAGTCTTTTAGTGTCGGCCATCCCCACTTTGGAGTGACCACACCCCTACAGTCTCTCGGTAATTCTGCCGATCTTCAGGTATCTTCATCCCCCCCAATTCTGGAGTGGGTTCACCCTTACAGTCTTTAACTGGCCTTTCTTTAACAGTCTCTTGGTGTCAGCCACCCCCACTTTGGAGTGACCACACCCCCACAGTCTGCCGATCTTCAGGTATGGCCCGCCTCCAAGGCGTCTGGAGCGGGTTCACCCTCACAGTCTCAGTTCCAACTTTCTTCTATCCAACGTCTTCCATCTTGATGGGTGCGGTTCTCCCGTGGACAGATTAATAGGTCTTTACCAGGCAGGTCAAACTCTTAAGCGGTGATGTCATAGCACCTAAATTCTACTGCGGAGAACACCTCCGCCACACTACACATCCAGCCCTTCCCTTAAGAACTTCACCGTTCCAGGGTTCAAGGTGGCAAATGAAGGATGCCTGTCCCTATCGTGACCTAACCTTATCCCCATTCACACAAAACACATGTCACATCCCACCCAACACCACCAAAATCATTATATGTATGTGTACCCATAGAGACTCATGCAACCTGGCATATCTCTACACCTCCAAAGACACAGGTAGGTCGCAGACCCCTGTGTCAATGGGAAACGACTATAGGATGCAAATGTGTACAGCCAAATATAGGCTGTCACACATTTGCACCTAGAGTGTCCATGGGTACACAATCGACCGACAAACAAAATCAATAAATACAATACAATGTGCTATGGGGTTTCAGGGTAGTACAAGTTATACGTCCCCAACCCTCATAGGAAACAAAGTGTGTCCATACAATATTTGGCTACAGGAACAATGTTTGAGTTATGTCCTGAGCCTCCTCCTCCGGATAGTTCTGTAAAGTTCTGTCTGGTTCTGGTGTATTTGGTCAATAAGTCCCTTGACCCTCCGATTACGATGACCAGAACCAGAAGAAGTTTCACTGGGTGAAACAAGTGATAATAAGTTCTTCCACCCGAACGTCTCCCAAGTCTTCCTCCAGAGCCTTAAATAATGCTCCCGCTGGATTGTGGCACAGTCTTCATTTCTATAACACCTCTAGGCAGAGGTCGCTTCGTTGCCAAAATCCAGTGGGATCCTCTGGAGCTTCACAACAGTGTCAGGGGGAATAGCTGGCCTCTTCTGTGGCATCTCCTGGGTTTTTCTTCCGCTCCATATAAAATCACACCTATGGCAGAAGAAAACACCAGGCGCTCCCAGGGGAATTTCTCCCCTAACAGTGCAATTAAATGTGATAATTCCCAGCACCAATACCTTTGACCCATGGGTAGAGAAAGGTATTGGGCCGCCCTTTATCTCACATGACCCCTCGTTATCCCAACACTGGTGTCTGAACACCCTACCTTCAGAGGATCGTGTCCTCTGCTACACATCCCTCTGCACCAACAGATAAGGATGGCCACCCTACTAGGTTAGGATAACTGGAGTTCTGTGGACAAAGCACCATCTTGTTATTGATGGCACCGCATCCCTGTCCACTCATGTGTACCCAGGCTGATTTCCCCCTGTGATCCCGTCTTGTGGAGGCCCGCAGAACCAATGGCATAGTCATGCCCTGGCTCCCCAGGACCCCACAACACAAGAACACAGTCCACACTCCGCTGCCAAACACTCTGCGTCCAATCCCTATCAGAGGTGTGCTACCTGCTCGGACTAGAATTAAGTGCGCAGCACAACATTACACCAATGTTGTCTGTCCGCCCAGTCCCCAGTGTAACACAGCTCTACCGAAAACCTGGAGCACAACAGCGTTATCTGTATCGATCCGAGACCCTGGTTGCCCAGAATAATATCACATCATCCTTTGTGTGCTGCATGGAGAAGGTCCTTATGCCTTCTCCCGACCAGCAGGATTTCCCGTGTGATATTATCTGCTCGCGAACCTATACGTTCTCGATCCACAGTATAACACTGTTCCACTCCAAGGGGACACAGAATGAAACAAAGACAGCAGACGGGACTTACAACACTACATAAATCAGCATGGTAGAACACATCCGTAGACAAGGACTACCACCATCAACATCAAGAAAAACTTACAAACAGATAACAAAAACACACAACATGGACATACACAGGGAACAAACGGTGTAACAAATAGTACAGGGGTGTCAAATGTTGCCTAGCCTAGCTTGGCCATTCTGACCCCTCAGCAGCTGGTGATGCTGCCGAGAGGTAACCCCGTTATGGCCAGGCTGACTAGACCCCACTGCACAATTTGTTACCTGGCTGATACTGTTGGACACATTGCAATTACTTGCACAAGGGCAATTCCTTGCAATGTGTCCTTTGTTCCCACACCTGAAACACGTGACTTGGTTTCCTGTCCTGTGTGTTTTGCAGTGTCTCGCTATGTGACCTAGGCCACCACATGCAAAACATCTGATGTTTGCTCTGCATGACCCAGGTCCATCTACACTGCAGCCGTGCTCCCTTCTCCTGAATTGTACCATCCTCAGGGACGCACTCTTCACCACAGTTCTTTTTCCCAAAGTCAGGGAAAAATCTCTGTTAGTCTGGACCGGCTTGACCTGATGATTAGACCGGTCACAGACTACTCTCCCCCCTTGTGGCCCTGCACAGGGCAACGTTTTGGGAGATTCCGACCCTGGCTTTACGGAAAAAGAAAGGGCCGGCACCAACTTGGTGATAACCTGTTGCATGCCAGACATTAGCTTGGACCTTACAGCAACCTCAGCCTTCAATTTGGCTACCGTCACGTCAGTAGAGGCAGTCCGCTCCTTGAAGGCCTTGACCTCAGTATAAGACTGAGTCAACTTAGCCTCAATTTCCTCCTTCTGCCTCTGCAGCTCTACTAACTGTGACTCTATCCTAGCCATCTGCGCATCTCGGTCAACAGTAGACTGTACATTCTCTGCCAGCTGTGCCTGCAATGCCGAAACCTGGTCCGAATTACTGGTACAGCACTGGCAGTGAATGGCCGGAGGAATTGTCTCCGTTGACTGAGACACCAGCGCCACTTCCTTTGGCTTACAGATGCTAGCCTCTAGTGTGTGAAACAAAGGGTTCGCCCCGGGTGCCAAATGCTCTAGGTACGCCCCTGGTAGGAACAATGGGATTAAATGTGCTGTGTTTGGCTAAGTGTTGGAGTGTGGAGAAGTTCATACTCACATTTTTCTGAGCCTCCATCTTCTTGTTGGTGCTGTACTTTCTCGTCCCTTGCAGCTGCTTGAAAGAAGTCCTTTTCTTCCGGATCGCTTCTTCCCGACCAGCTGGACTTTTATGTACCTCCAATGAAGATGGATCTCTTTCCGTGACGTATCCTTCTTCTCTTACCCCAGCGACGGTGACCGTGTAAAGCAAATACCAAAAATATTAATACACAGATAGATTATAGATTCTCTGCAAAAGATCTTGTTTTATTTCTGGTACTCTAAGGGAAGTATCGCTTCTCCTGTCCGAATTATCGGGTCCTAGACGCTCAGACACTCCGCTGACCGCGTCTCTCCTGCCCGCTAATTCACAGTACCAGCGACCCTCAGCCTTAAGACCAAAAATAAACGCAAAATCCACGCAGTGGGCCTGGCTCGCCAATGTAAAGGGGGGATATTAATCACTAATATTTATGCAAATATCAATAATTAATATTCATAAATGGGAGGAGCCGTCTATTGATGACTCCGCCCATTTATACCTTTATATAATAACAACAATACTTTCGCTATGCTTTACACTAATCACTAAGCTAGCTGCATGCGCCTTACTAACTAACTATCGCCAATAACTACACGCCACACAGATAGTTATAAACCAAACATAGTATTTATTAATACTAAACACTAAGCACGCAGTACACTACAATACAGCACTAAATCCTAAACTACACTACACATTCCCATATTCCACCCATAAACTAACTAGACAATTCACACATACAAGTATATAACAATAACCCACCCGTCTGTACTCACTGTCCCTACGGGGTTACAAGAGGGTTAATTAATTGTTTGCAGAGCAGAGGCATGCTCTACAGAGGATTGTTTGCAGAGCAGAAGCATGCTCTACAGAGGAACCAATGCAGGGAACCAGGGTAACCACCAGGGGTTAATCAGGGTTGTATAGGGTTCCAGGGGTAACCAGGGGATCAGGGGATATAGGGTTTGGGTTACCAGGGGTGTCCAGGGGTAACAGGGTTAACCAGGGGTGTATCCTGGCAGGGTCCAGGGATATACAGCGTTAGTGGGATAGGGGTGGATCAGGGGTTGCATGGAGTGTGGGTTGTCAGGGGTAAAAATAGGGAAATCAGGGGATGCAGGGGTAACCCAGGGGTTAAATAGGACTAGGGTTAACAGGGGGGGTATATCAGGGGTGTAAAGGGTTACCAGGGGTTTCATAGGGGTTATTAATGGGGAATATATGGGAGGTCGTACAGGGATAGGGGATGTGGATCGTTGGTGGGATAGGGGAATAGGGGTTAATAGGGGGGTGGCGATACTCAAGGTTTTGTTGCTCGTTCGTCCAGGGGTGGAGATGTCCGGCAGGGTCCCTCTTCCAGAGCGCAGGATGCGCTCTCCTTCAAGGTGGGTGTAAGGGCTGCAGGGGTCGGGTCCGGTCCGGCGGAGCGCAGGATGCGCTGCCCTTTCAGGTGGGAGGGGGGGTCCCGATCCTCTCTCTCAGAGGGCGAGACGCGCTCCTCCACGTGGGGGCCCAGACCCTAACTACTGAGTGCAGGGGCCGCCGGATATTTATCCCCGGCGGCCCGCACTCCCGCGCCATGCACTCCCTGCGCCGGCCCGCACATCGGGGACGCGCTGCAGACAGGCGGGAGAAGCCTTTGATCTCCCGCCTGCTGCACCTAGCATTCCGGACAGTGCGATAGTAATCGCACTGTCGGAATGCACATAATAGAAGGAGGAGAGGCTTCTTCCCTTCTTCTATCATGTGTAATTATCTCCAGCGGCGCTGGGGATAATTACAACAAAGGGCTCAGATTCTGTTGAATCTGAGCTCTTTGTATCCATCAGGATGACCGGACCCTTGTCCGGTCATTCTGATGCAATTAGCCAGATTGCATCGGTGCGAATGCTTGGGGCACCTGGTTTCAGTTGTAGGAGGGGGGGGGGGATATATATAATATACATGCATATGGATGCTTGGGGCACATCCATACACATGTGTACATTAATATTAGGGACATATCTAGAGGGGGCACATTATTATATAAGGGGGCACAAGCCCCTACATCATAAGGGGGCACAAGCCCCTACATCAAAAGGGGGCACAAGCCCCTACATCATAAGGGGGCACAAGCCCCTACATCATAAGGGGGCACATATTTCCCACAGGGGCCACCATGAGCCCCTGGGGATCACCATGGGCAGACGTGCGCAGATGCTGGGCACATTTGCGCACATCGTCCCATGATGCTATGGCTAATGTATGCACATATATACCATACATGCCCGCACGTGTTTGCAGGCATGCATGGATATATATGCATACGTCTCAACCGTTCCTCAACACTACACATGGAATATTTCTTTCTCGCACTGTCTGCGACTGTACTTGCCCATCAAGGAGCATAATTGCCGATTTACCCCAGTTAATAGATAGACCCGACAAGGCGCCGAAGCGGTCAATGATTTTCATAGCCGCTTCCAGAGATGGACCAGTGTCCCCCAGGAAAAGCAAAGTGTCGTCCGCATACATCGCCACTTTATTGTTAACTGTTCCATACTGGAACCCACGAATGTCCAATGACCAACGAATTGCTGCAGCTAACGGCTCAATCGCAACTGCAAATAACAGAGGCGACAGCGGGCAACCCTGTCTAGTGCCCCGGCCCAAACAGAACTTAGGGGACACCCCACCATTCGCCCTGACACATGCTTTAGGACTACAGGGAGTGCAGAATTATTAGGCAAGTTGTATTTTTGAGGATTAATTTTATTGTTGAACAACAACCATGTTCTCAATGAACCCAAAAAACTCAATAATATCAAAGCTGAATATTTTTGGAAGTAGTTTTTAGTTTGTTTTTAGTTTTAGCTATTTTAGGGGGATATCTGTGTGTGCAGGTGACTATTACTGTGCATAATTATTAGGCAACTTAACAAAAAACAAATATATACCCATTTCAATTATTTATTTTTACCAGTGAAACCAATATAACATCTCAACATTCACAAATATACATTTCTGACATTCAAAAACAAAACAAAAACAAATCAGTGACCAATATAGCCACCTTTCTTTGCAAGGACACTCAAAAGCCTGCCATCCAGGGATTCTGTCAGTGTTTTGATCTGTTCACCATCAACATTGCGTGCAGCAGCAACCACAGCCTCCCAGACACTGTTCAGAGAGGTGTACTGTTTTCCCTCCTTGTAAATCTCACATTTGATGATGGACCACAGGTTCTCAATGGGGTTCAGATCAGGTGAACAAGGAGGCCATGTCATTAAATTTTCTTCTTTTATACCCTTTCTTGCCAGCCACGCTGTGGAGTACTTGGACGCGTGTGATGGAGCATTGTCCTGCATGAAAATCATGTTTTTCTTGAAGGATGCAGACTTCTTCCTGTACCACTGCTTGAAGAAGGTGTCTTCCAGAAACTGGCAGTAGGACTGGGAGTTGAGCTTGACTCCATCATCAACCCGAAAAGGCCCCACAAGCTCATCTTTGATGATACCAGCCCAAACCAGTACTCCACCTTGCTGGCGTCTGAGTCGGACTGGAGCTCTCTGCCCTTTACCAATCCAGCCACGGGCCCATCCATCTGGCCCATCAAGACTCACTCTCATTTCATCAGTCCATAAAACCTTAGAAAAATCAGTCTTGAGATATTTCTTGGCCCAGTCTTGACGTTTCAGCTTGTGTGTCTTGTTCAGTGGTGGTCGTCTTTCAGCCTTTCTTACCTTGGCCATGTCTCTGAGTATTGCACACCTTGTGCTTTTGGGCACTCCAGTGATGTTGCAGCTCTGAAATATGGCCAAACTGGTGGCAAGTGGCATCTTGGCAGCTGCACGCTTGATTTTTCTCAGTTCATGGGCAGTTATTTTGCGCCTTGGTTTTTCCACACGCTTCTTGCGACCCTGTTGACTATTTTGAATGAAACGCTTGATTGTTCGATGATCACGCTCAGAAGCTTTGCAATTTTAAGAGTGCTGCATCCCTCTGCAAGATATCTCATTATTTTAGACTTTTCTGAGCCTGTCAAGTCCTTCTTTTGACCCATTTTGCAAAAGGAAAGGAAGTTGCCTAATAATTATGCACACCTAATATAGGGTGTTGATGTCATTAGACCACACCCCTTCTCATTACAGAGATGCACATCACCTAATATGCTTAATTGATAGTAGGCTTTCGAGCCTATACAGCTTGGAGTAAGACAACATGCATAAAGAGGATGATGTGGTCAAAATACTCATTTGCCTAATAATTCTGCACGCAGTGTAGAGTATAACACCCGGACCCAGGATATGTACTCATCTCCAAATCCCATATACGCCATAACTCTCCACAGGAATCGCCACTCAATGCTGTCAAAGGCCTTGGCCGCGTCTAAAGAAAGGATAGCTCTATCTCCAACATTTTCAGCTGGCAGTTAAATACTAGCAAACACTCTTCTAATATTAATTGACATAGATTTCTGAGGCATGAAGCCAGTCTGGTCAGAGTGTATGATAGACAAAATCACTTTAGACAGACGCGTGGCCAATACCTTCGCGAGCAATTTAACATCAATGGAGAGCAAAGAGATCGGTCTATATGAGTCAGGGAGAGAATGATCCTTGTCCGGCTTAGGAATGACGACTATTAGCGCCTCCTGCATAGACGGAGGCAGCACTTCCCCCCTCTCTGGAACAATTGAATACCTTCAGAAGTTCCGGGAGCAACACTTCCGCAAAGGTCTTATAAACTTCCGCCGGAAGCCCATCTAAACCTGGCGCCTTATCGTTAGCCATAGCAGCTAGCGCCGCCCTCAACTCTTCTAATTCAATCGGCTCCTCTAACCGCATACTGTCTTCTCTAGAAAGCTTAGGGAGATGCAATGTGGTCAAAAAGGCGTCAATCTCCTCATCCGAACATGTCACCTTAGAAGTATACAGAGAGGAATAAAAACCGTTCAGTATATTTAAAATGTTTTCAGTGTCTCGCCTCAAGACGCCACCATCATCTATCAGGCCAGAAATACATTGAGACCCTTGCTGAGCTTTCGCAATAACCGAGAGCATATGACCTACACTCTCCCCTTCAGTAAAAAACTGCTGCTTCTAGAACAATCGTTTCCTCTCTGCTACCTCCAAGAGGTGACATCTCAGCTCCTCCTGTCTAGTCTTCAAGGCATTGCTTGTTAGGCTAGATGGATTCAACACAAAAGCTTCCTCCGCTAGCTTCATATTATCATGTTTCTGTAGATCAAGCTCTCTAGATTTAGATTTAATCCGACTGACTGTTTTGATAAGGGAGCCCCTGAGGAAGGCCTTCATCGCCTCCCAAACAACTATCGGAGACGCAGTCCCCTCATTTATATGAAAATATTCCCTAAGGGATTGAAGCGTATCAGACAGGTCACCCATCAGGGTTAGCCAAAAAGCGTTTAAGCGCCAGTATCTAACCCCCGGCCTGGCTGTTTCAGAGATGTCAAGGGCAATACTAAATATGGAGTGATCTGATAAGGTCCTGGCAAGATACTCTGAGTTCTGTACAAGCGGAAACATGTGAGCATTCACCAAACCCAGATCTATGCGCGACAGGGAGCCATAAGTCGAGGAGCAACACGAGTACTTCCTGTCTAGGGGGTGGGTCTCTCTCCATACATCCATCAGACCTACTTCCCTCAGTATTCTTGCAAACGGGGTTTCACCCGTATTACTACCGCTAGATGTGATCTGGCATCTATCAAGGGAGCTGTCAAGTACATTATTAAAATCTCCCACTATTAGCATTGGAAGTTCAGAAAATACTGCCATAAACTCCATAAGCTTCCTTAAAGGCACCGAGGAAAATGGTGGGGGTATATAGATTGTCGCCAACACCATTCTCAACCCTTGGACCACACAATGCACTCCTATATACCTTCCCTCTTCATCCACACATACCCTAAGGCATTCAAATATAATATTCTTATGAACCAGGATACTAACCCCCCTCGAATGCGAGGAGAAGACAGAATGCACCGAATAACCCAACCACGGCTTTTGCAGAACATGTATAGATTGTTTGGTCATATGCGTTTCTTGCAAGCATATTATTGCTGGCTGATATCTGGATAGGTAACGGAACAGACCGTGTCTCTTCGTAGCATCCGCCATTCCCCTCACATTCCAACTAAGTATTCTTGTAACAGGTCCCATAAGAATGCATACATAAAGAAAAGTCCAATTGGGCACCACACATCTCCACCTCCCAGCAGCTGCAAGGAAAAACAATGTTAATCACCAGAGCACATTCTCCCATCTCTTCTCCATTTCCCCAATCAAGGCGTAGAAGGACTGTACGTTTCATCATCTTAGAACTGTTATCAAAAGCACATTTGACAGTATTAACCCCCACTGATCCCTTCCCCCCTCCCTCCCCCCACCCAACTATCCCAACCCACACAATAAACATAGGTAGTATAACTAGCTTTGTTAGTGAACCTGGGGCCAACTTTGTGAACCTGGCCCAACAGCGCCTGAAGCAGCACAGTATCCAGCAAGATACCATACGCAGGCCCATTAAAAAATTGGGGAGCAACCGAGGGCGTATGCTCTACCCACAAAGCGTCTCCAGCAACCGGCTAAAGACAAAAGGGAAATGTCCACAACGGTGGGTGGACAGTCCAGGGGACACAAAGCTTCAATCAGGAACAGGGATGTCCATCAGTCTCCGGTGTCAGTTGAAGGGATCCTGAGGCGACGTTCATTTTGATCCAACCACTTGACGCAGCATCCGAATCCTCAAAGAACACAGCTGTTCCAAACGCCACTACCCTGAGCCTGGCCAGGAACATCATGGAATACTGGACTTGCAAGTCTCTCATCCTCCGTTTAATCTCCACAAAGCGAGCCCTCTTCTTCTGTACATCTGACGAGTAATCTGGGAACAGAGACACCTGAACTCCATTGATTTTCAAATCAGGGTGAGACCTCGCCGCCCTCAGTATAGTGTCCCTGTCGCGATAGTGCAGGATTTTAGCAAGTATTGGGCGTGGCGGACGCCCTGGTGGCAAGTGCCTAGTGGAGACCCGATGTGCTCGTTCAACCGCATAAAGTGCAGAGAGTCCTCTATCACAGAATTTTTCCACAAGCCATTTTTCAATAAAATCAGTAGCCTCTGGGCCTTCAGATTTCTCAGGTATTCCCACCAGACTAATATTGTTGCGGCGAGAGCGGTTTTCAAGGTCGTCAGTTTTTGCATAAAGCAACGCTATGTCCTTTGACACAGCCCGGCTCTCTCTCTGTAGGGTAACAGCACCATCTTCCAAATCCGAGACCCTCCTCTCTACTTCTGAGGTGCGTTCAGCCACCTTATGCAGGTCATGTCGGATAATGGATATATCAGCTTTTAGGCTTCCAATGTTAATATTCATAGACTGGAGGGTGACATTACAATTGGCAATAGCTGCCATCACGTCTTTCAAGGTAGGCTCAGGGGCAGTAATCACTGGCAGACCCTTTTCAGTGCTGCACAGGCTAGTACTCGCCCCCCCTCTTGCTGACCAAGGGCTTGCTGATCATCAGCTCAAGGGCCATCTTGTTCTCCTGAGCCCACCTCCACTGGTGCCAGGGCGTCATCTCCTTCTCCCCAAATATGGCTAGGGGATTGATGAGACTTGTGAGCAAAGCGCTCTAGCCGCGCTGCGGCTCCCTGACTCACCGCCGCCCGCAGGTCAGGCCATTCCTCTTCCTCAGCGCCATCTTGAAAGCGGCTCTCTTTCTCCTGGCGGCTCAGCGTTTTGCCTCTTTTTGCAGGCATGATGTTAGAATTCTGCACCGGACCGCTGCCTGAGTATGTCCCCCGCTCCTCCAGTTAATCTCAGCACAAATCGCCACCGCTGTGAGTAGAAAAGACAGGATTTTTGCCGGAGCTGATGCGACGTGCGTCCTACTCCATGCGCCGCTAGGCTCCGCCCCCAATAATATCATTTTTTAAACAAAAAAAAAATCATGTTTTAGTGTTTCCATATTCTGAGAGCCATAGTTTTTTCAGTTTTTGGGCGATTATCTTAGGTAGGGTATGATTTTTGCGGGATGAGATGATGGTTTGATTGGCACTATTGTGGGGTGCGTATGACTTTTTGATCGCTTGCTATTACACTTTTTGTGATGTAAAATGACAAAAAATTGCTTTTTTTACACTTTTTTTTTTTTACGGTGTTCACCTGAGGGATTAGGTCATATGACCTACGGACGCAGCAATACCTAATATGTATCCTTTTTTTATTTACTTAAGTTTTACACAATAACAGGATTTTTAAAACCCCAAAAAACTATGTTTTAGTGTCTCCATATTCTGAGCCATAGTTTTTTTTATTTTTTGGGCGATTGCCTTAGGTAGGGGCTCATTTTTTGCGGGATGAGGTGACGGTTAGGTTGGCGGGCATACGCCTTTTTGATCGCTTGGTGTGGTACTTTTAGTGATGTAAGGTGACAAAAAAATGGTTTATTCAGCACAGTTTTTATTTTATTTTTTTGAGGGGTTAGGTCATGTGATATGTTTATAGAGCAGGTTCTTATGGACGCGGCAATACCTAATATGTCAACTTTTCTTTTTTTCCATATTTTTTTACAAAATGTTTTTTACTTTATTTGGGGAAAATTACGTTTTAGTTTTTTTTACTTGAAACTTAAAAATTTTGGGGGGGGGAAACTTTATTTTTTAAACTTTTTTTTCACTTAATTTTTTGTCCCACTTTGGGACTTCATCTTTTGGGGTTCTGATCCCCTTTACAATTCATTCCAATACTTCTGTATTGGAATGCATTGGCTGTATGTATAATACAGTGTGTATTACTCATACAGCTTCCTGCCTGTGAGATCCAGGGGGCTGGATCTCACAGGCTTTCCCCCGGAAGGCAGCCCCGATGCCTAAGGAAGGCATCGTGCTGCCTTCCATGCCATCAGGTCCCCGTCACAGCAGCACGGGGACCCGATGGCAGCTCCGATTCCCGTGAGGACATAGCATGTTCAGCGGAATGCGCTGACCGCGGCACATCAAGGGTTAATGCGCCGGCATCGGTGATTTCACCGATGCCAGCGCATGCAGCAGGGGTCCGGCTATCAGTGACTGCCAGACCCCTGCCGCTGATCGGTCGGGCGCAGCTCCTGCACCCGCCCGATTAGTGTGCCGTACATGTACTGCGCTGGTCCTTAAGTCACGGACATCTGCGCCGTACATGTACGGCGCGGGTCCTCTACGTGTTAAAAATGCAGAATGTTGAAGCTTTTGCCATTTTAGCTGGCAACTTGACATCCCTGATAGGAAATCTCAACGTCCTACTTGGTACCCCTGGCACCAAACTTCTAGTATCGGCTTGGTTTGAGTCTTGTTCTGACGTCAGGAGAGCGCTTCACTCAGTAAGGAATAAAAGACACAACAATGGTGTACTGAATGAACACTCTGAAGTTTATTTTTAATGCACACAGGTTATATAGAGGGGGTTTTACCCCCTTTATTAGCATATCAACGTAAGTTGTTTATTCAACCTATCATATTAACACGTTCTATTCTACAGACAGCAAAAGAGAAACAAAAACGGAACTTCCATATTAGGAATATTGTCCGGGAGTAGTACCAAAGAGATAAAATTCAGAGTTACAGAGAAAAGATACTTAACAGCAATCAGAGTTAGTTTCTAACAGAGAATTGAAACTTTAACAGAAAGCAGATTTAGTTTTAACATATAAAAACATGGATTCCTTTTAATCCCCTTTATAGAGAAGAAATGGCAGACAATAAATGTTTTGTTGCTTATAAAAAGAAAAGCTGTTAAAAATACACATATACAGGTGAAATTCGAAATTTTTTAATATCGTGCTCATTTATTTCTGTAATGCAACTCAAAAGGTGCCATCTAAGACATACCACACCCTTTAAATTGTTAGGCGGATTCTACTGGGTACTGAAATGCCATAAATATAGATATACAGGTGAAACTTAGAATTAGAATATCGTGCAAAAGTCCATTTATTTTAGTAATGCAAATGAAAAGGAATTGCATTAATGCAGCTTAAAATTGGAATTTTGTGAAAAGGTTGAATATTCTAGGCTCAAAGTGTCACACTCTAGTCAGCTAATTAATCCATAACCCCTGAGCAAAGGGTACCTCAAAATTGTGACTTTGGGGTTTCATAAACTGTAAGCCATAATCATCCAAATTGTAACAAATAAAGGCTTGAAATATCTTGCTTTGCATGTAATGAGTCATATGTTAGTTTCACCTTTTAAGTTGCATTACAGAAATAAATGAACTTTGCACGATATTTTAATTTTTCGAGTTTCACCTGTAGTATGGAAAAAATGCAAGAAGTTTCTATGCTATTTTTGGAGTGCACAAAACAAATTGTGTGTGGCCTAGTTAATGGGGTCATTTATTAAAAGTGTTTTCCTGGGATTTTGATACTGTATCTGATGGGTGGGGGTCCAACACCCGGGATCCCCACCGATCAGCTGTTAGAGAATGCAGTGGCACTCCTTCAATGGGGCTGAGGGCGATACTAAGCACAGCCACTATACCATGTACGGCGCTGTACTTGGTAAGCACTGAGAAGGCTGCAGCGCTCACAGAAGCACTGGTGCCTTCTCAAATAGCTGATCAACGGGGGTCCCGTGTGTCAGACCCCCACCAATCAGATACTGATGACCTATCCGACCCTAGAAAATTTACTAACATTTTCGTCTGGAAAGAAGACAACGACCAGATGGCTGACACTCCACATATAAATAAACTTTGGTGCTCAGTGATGGGAAGATATCCCAAATTTATAGGAAAAAAGTTCACGGCACTCAAATATAGAAAATGAAAAATAAACATTTATTGTAGCCACCATTAGTTTTCAATATTTATGGCCAACGTTTCGGTTCTTCCCCGACCTTGTTCACGGCCTCCGATTTGGTAGAGACATGACAAAACCAAATCGGAGGCCATGAAGAAGGGCCGGGGAGGACCGAAATGTTGGCCATAAATATTGAAAACGAATGGCTGCAATAAATGTTTATTTTATATTTTCTATATTTGAGTGCCGTGAACTTTTTTCCTGGAAAGAAGACCCACACCTCATCATAAATTAAACGAATCTTACGGCAATGCAAGGTAGAACTAAGACCGGCATTAAAAAAAACTGTCTTAGTAAATTTGACCAATATGTTTACAATTCTGCACCTAATCTTGACCTTGAGACCATTCACACTACCAAAGATCACTGCATAGCAGTGCAGCCACTGAACTGAATGGGGCTGAAGTAACTCGCAAGTTGTCATGACTGTCACCGCAGAATCACAATAAAATCCAAGACTGCAGCGATCTTTGGTCATGTGATGGGTGTCATGGCCAAGATCGCCATATAGCCCCAGCCTTAATCTCATAAAATACACTGACATTCCAGCACCAGCAATAAATGAGAATGGGGTATTTAATACTCCATTCACATGCTTTGGAAAATGACTGTGTAGAGTAATGAATAGTGCATCATGTGCACTATTGCCACAAATTCTGAATCAAATTCTGCATATTAGCTGGTCAACCTGCAGCAAAAATCTGAGTTTCAGCTTCATATTTCTAATGTGGATTTTTAGAAAAATCCACAATACATTTATCCATGGCTGTGTCATATCTCTGCTGTATGAACATGGTCTTCTTATTGTTGAGAGTCATACCAGACAGGCGATATAGTCAAATATAATTAGATTACTATAGACAATTAAGTGAAAATAGCTAAATATACAAAATCTATGGACTGGATCTTTCCTTTTTTACTGTGAAGGGAAATTACTGTATAAGTCATTATTTATAGTATGATCCAGACTGTGTTTTTGGCTTCAGAATGTTTAGGAAGGAAACCATTGAATACTCCTTTGTGACACAGGCTGGCAGAAATGATGCAATGCAATTAAACAAGAATGTGGTCATTTTATATGGACAGAACTGCCCTTTTAGAAACTAAAGTGATTCCTTCCTTTTAATAAAATGCGTTATTCATAAGCAATAAACATGCAGTCGGACGCACAATCCAAAGTTTAACACCAGTATACTGAGATTTGTGTGTTATTATTATGTGCCGAGGAATCAGTCTGAATTTAAAATGGGGAAAATTATATTTATTTGTGTATTTAACTGTTAGCATGGATATTTATCAGTATAATAGAATCCAAAACATATAAAACGAGAATACAGGTATAATTGTAAGATCACAAGTAGTATCTGCTGCAGCCAAAAAACACTACCACACTTGGTTTTGACTCAGATCTGCATGGTTTACAGCTGTCACAAAAACCTGCCATCCTCATCCCATTTGTTTGTACCTTATAGGTTCTCCGATCAGCACTGGGGTCTCAAAGGGCAGGGTTGGGTTTTCTCTGATCAGGACCATTGCAGCAGCAGTTAGGGCTGGTAGTCACAGTCGTGCTCCTGCAGGGGATCTTATAGGCACAACTGCTGAGCTTGATGAAAAAAAAGTAGGTCTATATCAATGTTTCAAGTATCCATGGATGAATGCAAGCAAACCATCCTACTCTCCTTTCTTTAAGGGGGAATCCATCCGATTTTGGTCTGTCATAGATATATGTCAAATCAGTGAAGTCTAAGGGGGAGGGGGTTATTAATCCTTGTACACCAAAAAAGTGGCTTCAGAAAGTCACACATTTTTTCATTAGTGCAGTAGCCCCCCTAGTGTTAGCTAGGACTGTGAGGAGTGAGGAAGCATGCCCTATTGCTCCTGCTTCTTGGGTCTTAGGGACCAGAGAACTAACTCTGTGCGACCACTACTCCAGAGAGACTTCAAAGGCAAAAACTACAGATATTCTGAAAGGCTACAGCTTTAGGGCTCGTGCACACGGCCATTGCCCGGCCGTGGCCGTATTGCAGCCCGCATACAGGGGGTCTGCAATACACAGGCATTGGCCATGTGCACCCCGCACCACCACGGATCACGGACCCATTGACTTGAATGGGTCCGCAATCACGGAGATGCGGAACGGAGGCACAGATTGGAACCCCACGGAAGCACTACGGAGTGCTTCCGTGGTGTTTCTGGGCGTGCCTCCGCACCGCAAAAAAGTACTGCATGCACTACTTTTTTGCGGTGTGGACCGTTGGATGCGGATCGCGGACCCCATTCAATTGAATGGGTCCGCGATCTATATGCGGCTGCCCCAATTTGCGGTCCGCAGCATGGGCCCGGCCAGCACACGGCCGTGGGCATGAGCCCTTACAGTCAAAAAAAAGTGACCAGCAACCATAGCTATCCAGACTTTGCTGCAGGTAAGGGACCACGGCTCAGACACCTTAGATCACATCCAGGCCAGGCCAACTCAAAGATTACATTATGCCTTATTCACACAGTGTTTTGGTCAGTGATTGGGAGCCAAACCCAGGATTAGAGCCTACACAGATAAAGCCTCACACAGTGGACACCTACAGCCACAAGTGCCAACTTTCAGCTGTTAACCAGATATTCAGGTGATAAACCAAAAATTACTGTATCTATCAAGTAAATTAAATCTCAGGGACAAAGGGACTCTAGCACTCTAATGCAGGCCACACACAAGGGGCTGTCTGACTTAATCAAATGGCATTTATCATGCAGAGAAAATTAATACAAGGCACTTACTTATGTATTGTGATTGTCCATATTGCCTTATTTGCTGGCTTGATACATTTTTCATTGCATTATACACAGCTCGTTTCCAGGGGTTACAACCGCCACTGGAGTGCAGATATGAGGTGGCTGGGATAGGAGCTTCTGTGCATGCGTGCCTATGCACACTCCTACCAGAGAGGCTGACGCAACCCCATATTCGACAAAAATTTGTAGTGGTATACAGCAATTGTTCGTCATGCGACATGTGTCGTTGCCAAAATTGCCTTGTAGTACAAGGCTTCTATAGACAACTATGGACACATTCAGGGATCACTCCCACTGTATGTCTAGGGAAGGCCACACATATAACAACAACAAGGCCTTCCTCCAGGTAAGGGCTTAGACAGAGGCCTTTAATATGATTAGCAATCGCTGTAGCTTCAATATGTTTTTTATCATATACCCAGCTCTTCCTTATAACTGATGTGCTGAAAAAAACTTAAATAACATTGTCAAGTGCCCAATAGAGTAGTATAGTAGGGACAGCAATACAGCTGTTACAGCCAAATAGACTTATCAGTGGATGCTCACCTTGTGTTGTGGACGGTCCACAACAACCTTGAAAGCATAATACAGATCTCACTAGGTCAACTGGCAGCAGGATCCAGAATGGTCACAGAAGAAAACTGGACATGTGTACTTGGCAGGGTGACAAGGGCTGAACTTCGACTTTGGAAACAGAAAAGGATTCATGCATCAACCAGAGATTATATAGATAATTCTTCATTAAATCCACATATAATGTGTTTTGGGGATTAAACTCCCCTTCTTCAGATATAAATGGACATGAGGTGTAATTCTGTTCCGGCTGCCTATCAGCACGATTGGGTCTGTTTGCATTGCCCAACTACTATGGCAACAAACAATGGATCTTCTCCAGAGAGGGAAGAGCAGGCTAGAACCAGTCCAGTCTAGTCTAGAGTGAAACAGTGAGCAGATATAGCTGAACCTTGCCCTGGATTAAATCAGCCACAGGCTAAGAAGGCTGCAACAAGCAGAGAAAACAAACAAGGATATACTAAGGAGCATGCCAGAAGTATAACAGAAGGTGAGAGTACAAGTTCTGTGGACAAGAGTTGTCTAAATAGGACCTTTGAGTCTCCATAGCTACACATCTGGGAGAAGTAAGCCTCAGTCTACTGGGCATAGTTTAGAAACAATCTGTCTAGTTATAGTTATAGAAGAGAACCTACATACCACAGAAGAAAAACTGTAGTCCACAGCAACCTGTAAAATGGTGAAGAGCATAGTCTGACTCTGGGTTCCGCCCTGTGGTTGCATTATATAAAGAGAAAGAGGAATGTTGCACATCTATTCCTGGATGCTGAAGTACATCATATACAGGGAGTGCAGAATTATTAGGCAAGTTGTATTTTTGAGGATTAATTTTATTATTGAACAACAACCATGTTCTCAATGAACCCAAAAAACTCATTAATATCAAAGCTGAATATTTTTGGAAGTAGTTTTTAGTTTGTTTTTAGTTTTAGCTATTTTAGGGGGATATCTGTGTGTGCAGGTGACTATTACTGTGCATAATTATTAGGCAACTTAACAAAAAACAAATATATACCCATTTCAATTATTTATTTTTACCAGTGAAACCAATATAACATCTCAACATTCACAAATATACATTTCTGACATTCAAAAACAAAACAAAAACAAATCAGTTACCAATATAGCCACCTTTCTTTGCAAGGACACTCAAAAGCCTGCCATCCATGGATTCTGTCAGTGTTTTGATCTGTTCACCATCAACATTGCGTGCAGCAGCAACCACAGCCTCCCAGACACTGTTCAGAGAGGTGTACTGTTTTCCCTCCTTGTAAATCTCACATTTGATGATGGACCACAGGTTCTCAATGGGGTTCAGATCAGGTGAACAAGGAGGCCATGTCATTAGATTTTCTTCTTTTATACCCTTTCTTGCCAGCCACGCTGTGGAGTACTTGGACGCGTGTGATGGAGCATTGTCCTGCATGAAAATCAGGTTTTTCTTGAAGGATGCAGACTTCTTCCTGTACCACTGCTTGAAGAAGGTGTCTTCCAGAAACTGGCAGTAGGACTGGGAGTTGAGCTTGACTGCATCCTCAACCCGAAAAGGCCCCACAAGCTCATCTTTGATGATACCAGCCCAAACCAGTACTCCACCTCCACCTTGCTGGCGTCTGAGTCGGACTGGAGCTCTCTGCCCTTTACCAATCCAGCCACGGGCCCATCCATCTGGCCCATCAAGACTCGATGATCACGCTTCAGAAGCTTTGCAATTTTAAGACTGCTGCATCCCTCTGCAAGATATCTCACTATTTTTGACTTTTCTGAGCCTGTCAAGTCCTTCTTTTGACCCATTTTGCCAAAGGAAAGGAAGTTGCCTGATAATTATGCACACCTAATATAGGGTGTTGATGTCATTAGACCACACCCCTTCTCATTACAGAGATGCACATCACCTAATATGCTTAATTGGTAGTAGGCTTTCGAGCCTATACAGCTTGGAGTAAGACAACATGCATAAAGAGGATGATGTGGTCAAAATACTCATTTGCCTAATAATTCTGCACGCAGTGTAGAGAAATGCAGTGTAAGGAAAATTACTCTAAAGAGGCATCTGTGCCTGTTAATTCCGACTGCAGCCGTATACCATGTAAGATCTGTGGAAATTGCACTAGTTTAAGAACTGCCAGTCTATGCATGCAAAAGACTGTACTGAAATGTATTCTGCAGTAAAGAACTATGCTACTGTTACACGGGCATCATTATTTCTTGCACTGTTTTACTGCACTGACATCTCCAGCTGACCAGGGACCCTGCCTTGCACCTTGCAATTAATCGCCATCAAGGGCACCCCTAACTACCATCAGGCAGAAAAACCCAACTACAACCATAATTCTTGCTACTATCACTCCTGTCCTCTCCTCTGCTGGGATTTGCTGCATCCCTCAACTATATAGTTTCTGGATACCCAAAACAGCTGATCTGTGGGGCTGCTGGGTGTCAGACCCCCACCAATCTAATGTTGATAACCTATCATGAGGACAGGCCATCAATATGTCAGTACTGGAAAGCCCCTTTTAATAATCCTTTCCATTTTTCATCTTAAGTGAGAGAACCTGTTGAACTATGCCCCATACACATTTCCCAAGACCAGACACACGCTCAAAAATAAGCATTTTTATTTTTACAACAAAAGATGGAAATAGTGACTTCTTTACAATCTGATCACTAAGGGAATACAGGCAAAGTCCAGATGACACTTCATGTAGCAATAAGATGATTTTTTTATGCCACAAGGCCTAAGTTTCTGTAAACAAAATTTCAAGCATTCTGCAGAAAAGAACATTGCTGGATTATTTTACAATAAATCAGACATCTGATTAGTATAAACTAAGAGTGAGATCCAACACATAAGGTGTTTAAACATGAAGCTGTAGCATGACTCATAAGATTGGACTGGCAAATGTTACTCACCTCTCTGCAACCCAGCGCTGTTCTCTGCTGTGGCAACCGGCACAGCCCAGTTACATCACACAGTTGAATCATCATCTTAGGTCTCCCCTGAACCTCAGGTTTTTGCTTCTTGACTGTCTGCACTATCTCCTTGTAAAGTACTGTACTGATCCTGGTTACATACTTTAGCCATATTCTGTTCTTGCTCCTGCCTTGCATCTTTGCTTTTACTATAAGGCTACTTTCACACCAGCGTTTTTGCTGGATCCGTCATGGATCAGCAAAACTCTTCCGTCATAATAATACAATCGTCTGCATCCGTTATGAATGGATCCGGTTGTATTAGCTCTAAAATTGCCAAGACGGATCCAACTCTAAAACCATTGCAAGTCAATTTGGGACGGTGGTGGATCAGTTTTCTCGGACACAAAAGAAAACGGATCCACCACCATTGACTTACATTGTGTGTCATGACAGATTTGTCTTGCTCCGAACCACATCGCGGATAGAAAAACACTGCTTGTTATTCTGTCCACGATTGGGACGCAGCCAAATGGAACGTAATGCATTCTGGTGCATTCTGTTTCGTTCAGTTCCCCCATGGGAACAAAACGGGAGTGTTTTTCCCCGCTATTGAGATCCTATGGCGGATCTCAATAGCGGAAAGGGAAAGTGCAGATGTGAAAGTAGCCTAATACCCTCCCTTGCTGGACTTAGATATTGACATAAGTTTCATATTCTGTCTACATTTGGATTGTTCCTGATTTTGACCCTAACATGACCTGCTCATTCGAATCAGCCCTACATCCCTGCCAATCATTCTCCCCATGCACATGACACAACACCAACCGGTGACTACTTTTGCAGGTGCAACCTGGGGCTCATAACTTCATCAAAGAAGGAAGGGGGCGGTTTACAAGGGGTTCCCAGGACATTAACCACTTCCAGACCGGGCCATTTGCCCCCTTCCTGACTAGGCCTAATTTTGCAAATCTGACATGTGTCACCTTATGTGGTAATAACTTTGGAACGCTTTAACTTATCCAAGCCATTCTGAAATTGTTTTCTCGTAACACATTGTACTTCATGTTAAGGGTAAATTTGAGTCAATATGAAAAAAATCCCAAAGTTAACGAAAATTTAAAAAAATTCACTGTTTTGAATCTCTCTGCTTTTAAGACAGATAGTGATACCTCATACAATACCCATTAATTAACATTCGCCATATGTCTACTTTAAGTTTCCAAAATTTCCAAAATCAACTTTTTTAAGGGCTAGTTCGGTTTTGAAGGCTTACATAGTAGAAACCACCCATAAATTACCCCATTTCAGAAACTACACCCCTAAAACTATTCAAAACTGGTTGTAGAAATGTTGTTAACCCTTTAAGTATTCCACAAAATTTCACTTTTTTTTTTTGCAGATTTTCCACTTTAATACATTTTTTCCTCTAACACATCAAGGGTTAAAAACAAAACAAACCTCAATATTTATAAACCCTGATTCTACAGTCGTGGCCAAAAGTTTTGAGAATGACATAAATATTGGAAATTGGAAAAGTTGCTGCTTAAGTTTTTATAATAGCAATTTGCATATACTCCAGAATGTTATGAAGAGAGATCATATGAATTGCATAGTCCTTCTTTGCAATGAAAATTAACTTAATCCCAAAAAAAACCTTTCCACTGTATTTCATTGCTGTAATTAAAGGACCTGCTGAGATCATTTCAGTAATCGTCTTGTTAACTCAGGTGAGAATGTTGATGAGCACAAGGCTGGAGATCATTATGTCAGGCTGATTGGGTTAAAATGGCAGACTTGACATGTTAAAAGGAGGGTGATGCTTGAAATCATTGTTCTTCCATTGTTAACCATGGTGACCTGCAAAGAAACGCGTGCAGCCATCATTGTGTTGCATAAAAATGGCTTCACAGGCAAGGATATTGTGGCTACTAAGATTGCACCTTAATCAACAATTTATAGGATCATCAAGAACTTCAAGGAAAGAGGTTCAATTCTTGTTAAGAAGGCTTCAGGGCATCCAAGAAAGTCCAGCAAGCGCCAGGATCGTCTCCTACAGAGGATTCAGCTGCGGGATCGGAGTGCCACCAGTGCAGAGCTTGCTCAGGAATGGCAGCAGGAAGGTGTGAGCGCATCTGCACGCACAGTGAGTCGAAGACTTTTGGAAGATGGCCTGGTGTCAAGAAGGGCAGCAAAGAAGCCACTTCTCTCCAAAAAAAACATCAGGGACAGATTGATCTTCTGCAGAAAGTATGGTGAATGGACTGCTGAGGACTCGGGCAAAGTCATGTTCTCCGATGAAGCCTCTTTCCAATTGTTTGGGGCATCTGGAAAAAGGCTTGTCCGGAGAAGAAAAGGTGAGCGCTACCATCAGTCCTGTGTCATGCCAAAAGTAAAGCATCCTGAGACCATTCATGTGTGGGGTTGCTTCTCATCCAAGGGAGTGGGCTCACTCACAATTTTGCCCAAAAACACAGCCATTAATAAAGAATGGTACCAAAACACCCTCCAACAGCAACTTCTTCCAACAATCCAACACAGTTTGGTGAAGAACAATGCATTTTCCAGCACGATGGAGCACCGTGCCATAAGGCAAAAGTGATAACTAAGTGGCTCGGGGACCAAAACGTTGACATTTTGGGTCCATGGCCTGGAAACTCCCCAGATCTTAATCCCATTGAGAACTTGTGGTCAATCCTCAAGAGGCGGGTGGACAAACAAAAACCCACTAATTCTGACAAACTCCAAGAAGTGATTATGAAAGAATGTGTTGCTATCAGTCAGGAATTGGCCCAGAAGTTGATTGAGAGCATGCCCAGTCGAATTGCAGAGGTCCTGAAAAAGAAGGGCCAACACTGCAAATACTGACTCTTTGCATAAATGTCATGTAATTGTCGATAAAAGCCTTTGAAACGTATGAAAAGCGTGTAATTATATTTCACTACATCACAGAAACAACTGAAACAAAGACTTAAAAGCAGGTTAGCAGCAAACATTGTGAAAACTAATATTTGTGTCATTCTCAGAACTTTTGGCCACGACTGTACAATCTACAGAAACACCCCATATGTGGTCATATACCGCTGTATGGGAACACGGCAGGGCACATAAGGCAAGGAGCGCCATATGGTTTTTGGTGGGCAGATTTTGCTGGAATGGTCTTAGGGTGCCATGTTGCATTTGAAGAGACCATAAGGTATGCCCACAGTGAAAATCCCCAAAAAGTGACCACATTTTGTAAAATACAAAGATCCAGTTATTACGGACGCAACAATACCAAATATGTCTATTTTTTTATTTTTACGTTTTACACAATAAAAACATTTTTAGAGCACCCGAGCACAATAAAAGTCAATGGGAGAAACCGAGCATTAAACCAGGCACCCCCTGCTCTGAAGAGGGGAGGGTGTCTGGTTCACATGAAAAGGTCAGAAATTGATGGAAACACCTCTGAAATAGTTTGGGAACAGCATGGGGAGGATGTCTGGATGCATCTTGGACTCCCAGGTCGCTGCTGGGAACGATGTTGTCCGAGTAGTACGCCACTTCTACAGACTGACAATAATACGCACCAAACCGAAGATAAAATCGATTTTAGAGGAAAAATTGTTAGGAAACATTCTTTCCTGTATATTTACTTGTATATAAAGTGCAAGTGCTGCCAAAAATTACAAGGAAGAGGCACTCCGATACAACCTGTATATCACATAAAGGAGGGCCTCACTTACATTGTGGTACAATTGTTCAGGTAGTGGGACTGCTACACTCATAAAGCCTATGCACTAAGTGAAAGGGCTGCCAAAAATTACAAGGAACCGGCACTCCAATACACCGTTTATTAACATAAAGGAGGGCATCATACAGACCCTTGAAAAATTATGATTGATGGCCTTCTGGTGACACTCAAAAACATTAGGAGCAAGGGCCTGCTGGTGACCCTCTAAAACATTAGGGGCGAGGGCCTGCTGCTGAGCTGACCATCGAAAAAATTATGGTTGATGGTCTGCTGCTGAGCTGACCCTCCAAAATATTAGGAGCGAGGGCAGCCTAATAAGCATGTTGATATGATGGAGGAGGAGGACGAGAAAAGGAAGATTGAACCATATACCCTTTTTTGGGGTGGAAGGAGGGCATGGGAATACAGTGTACTCAATATACCATAAAAGCCACATTTCAAGTGCCTTTATGTTCAGCCGCTTTCCTCTGCTGGAGTACAGAAGTCAAGGGTAATCCAAGCCTTGTTCATTTTGATATGAGTCAACCTGTCATTATTTTCAGTTGACAGTCGGATGCGCTTATCAGTTATTATGCCCCTAGCAGCACAAAATACCCGCTCTGATAAAACGCTGGCAGCAGGGCAGGCCAGCACCTCCAAAGCGTCAGTTCGTGCCACGTGTCTCACTTGGACACCGAATAGTTGTAAGGCACAGAGGGATAATTGAGGATGCTGACACGGTCTACTACGTACTCCTTTACCATCTTCCAAAACTTTTCTCTCCTTGTGACACTAGGCCGCGCATCAGGGTGAGGGTGCTGACGGGGTGTCATGAAACTTTCCCAGGCCTTGGAGAGTGTTGCCTTGCCTCTTTTGGAACTGCAGTGTGTTCCCCTCTTCTCCCCTCCTCGGTTGCCCAAAGAACTACGTACCCTGCTGCCAGCGTTGTCAGCTGCAAATTTTTGGAGAAATTTTTCCACAAGGACCTTCTGGCATTGCACCATTTTGCTAGTCCTCCCCACCACAGGAATGATAGATGAGAAGTTCTCTTTGTAGCGGGGGTCGAGAAGGGTGAACAACCAGTAATCGGTGTTGGCCAAAATGCGTATAACGTGAGGGTCACGGGAAAGGCAGCATAACATAAAGTCAGCCATGTGTGCCAGAGTCCCAACAGACAAGACTTCTTCCTCAGGAGGATGACTCTCAATCTCCTCATCCTCTTCTTCGGCCCATCCACACTAAACAGATGGAATAAACCTGCTGTGGGTACTACCCTCTGTAGCGGAGGCAACGGTCTCCTGCTCCTCCTCATCATCCAATTCGCAGTGAGAAGACGAACAGAGGGTGGTCTAGCTATCACCCTGTGCACTGTCTTCCCCCATCTCCACCTCTTCTCACATGCAAAGCGTCCTCCTTTATTGTGAGCAGCAAGCGTTTCAGTAGACACAGAAGTGGGATGGTTACGCTGACAATAGCATCATCGACGCTCACCATCTGTGTTGATTCCTCAAAGTTGTGTAAAACTTCACAGAGGTCAGGCATTCATGCCCACTCGTCGCTTGTGAAGAGCGGAACCTGACTGGAAAGGCGACGACCATGTTGCAGCTGGTATTCCACTACTGCTCTCTGCTGCTCACAAAGCCTGGCCGACATGTGGAACGTGGAGTTCCAGCGCGTGCTCACGTTGCACAACAGTCGGCGAGCTGGCAATTGCAAGCGCTGCTGCAGCGTTCCCAGACCGGCGGCAGCTGTAGATGACTTTCGGAGATGGGCACACACGTTGCACACCTTCACCAGTAGCTCAGGCAAATTGGGGTAGGTTTTGAGAAACCGCTAGACATGGTATGTGTGTGAGCTTGCTGATCTCCAAAGCCGCCACCAAGTTACGGCCATTATCAGACACAACCATGCCTGGTTGCAGGTTGAGTGGCGAGAGCCACAGCTCAGTCTGGTCCCTTATACCCTGCCACAGCTCTGCGGCGGTGTGCTGTTTGTCACCTAAACATATTAGTTTCAGCGCGGCCTGTTGCAGCTCCCCAATGCAGTGCTACACTGCTTCCACCTACTGACTGATGGCTGACTGGTGCTGCAAGATGAAAAGTCTGAGGTGGAAGTGGAGGAGGAGGTGGAGGAAGAGAAGCAGGGGTTGCAGCCACTATTGTAGGTGGTGGCGGAAATCCTGATGGAAGTAGGGCCCGCAATCTTTGGCGTCGGTGGCAACTGTGCCATCCCAGGGTACGACTCGCTCCCGGCCTCCACAACATTAACCCAATATGCTGTCAGGGAAATGTACCGTCCCTGGCCACAAGCATTTGTCCATGTGTCAGTTGTTAAGTGGACCTTCCCAATAACTGCGTTGGTCAGGGCACGGCTGATGTTACGGGACACATGCTGGTGTAAGGCGGGGACGGCACACCAGGCAAAATAGTGGCAGCTGGGGACTGAGTAACGACGGACCACCGCCGCCATCAGGCTGCGGAAAGCCTCAGTGTCTACAAGCCTAAATGGCAACATTTTCAGGGCCAGCAATTTGGAAAGGTGCGCATTTATGCTATGGCCTGTGGGTGGCTGGGTATTTGCGCTTTTGTTCTAAGGCCTGGGGTATGGACATCTGTATGCTGCGCTGGGATACAGAAGTGGATGTGCTACTTTCAGGGTGCTTTGATGTCATGTGGCGGATCATGTTGGTGGTGGTGAGGTTGCTAGTGTTCACGCCCCTGCTCATTTTGGTACGGCACAGGTTGCAAATGACAATTCTTTTATCGCCCGCACTTTCCTCAAAAAAGCGCCAGACTGCGGAACACCTACCCCTTGGCAAGGGAGATTGTGGGAACAGATGCGGGCCTGTTTGGTGTGGCCCACCTTCTCCCTTTTGCCACCCCACTGCCTCTTCCAGCCTGTTGCGGATCCCTCTCTGTACTGCTGTCCTCGCTCGGCTTGCCACCTTCCCAGGTTGGGTCAGTGATTTCATCATCCACCACCTCCTCTTCCACTTCCTCACTCTGGTCATCCTCCTGACTTGTTGACCTAACAACAACCTCACTTATTGACAACTGTGTCTCATCCTCATCATTAACCTCGTGAAACACTAATTGCCGTTCCCCACCATCATCTTCTTGTGCCTGTGGATACTCAAGAGATTGGGCATCGGTGCACACAATCTCCTCATTTCCCTCTTCAAGCAGGCTTGGCGAGAGGCCCAAATCAAGGAATGGCTTTGAAAAGATCTCTTCGGAATATCCGAGTGTGGGATCACTTGTTTGGCAACTCTCCATGGTGAAAGGAAGGAGGATCAGGGTGAGGATTCTGTTGACCAGACTCTTAGCTACTGAGACTGGACTTTGTGGAAGACAGGGTAGTGCTTAATCGACTGAAAGCATTATCTGCTGCAATCCAACTGACCACCTGGTCGCACTGGTCTGACTTCGAGAGTGGTGTCCTGCACCGCCCTGCAAACTGGAACATAAAGCTAGGTATTGTGGATGAGTGTGTTTCTTGTGATCTGGCAGCAGGCACAGTTTCACCGCGTCCAGGGCCACGGCCTCCGCGTGCACCAGCACGGCCACTTCCCTGTCCCTTACTGCTTGCCTTTTGCATATTAAATGGTATATACGCTTGCAAGCATGTCACACGTACAGTAGCGCAGGTTTTGTAAGTATATGCGCAAATAAATTAAACTGAATGTCACTGCTATTTAGGATGTGCAAACGTTATACAGGAGATGTAGCGCAGGTAATGTTGCTGCTGTCACTAGCAGCTAATAAAAAATGACAGGGAATGTCACAGCTATTTGGGATGCGCAAATGTTATACAGGAGATGTAGAGCAGGTAATGTCGCTGCTGTCACCAGCGGCTAATAAAAAATGACAGGGAATGTCACAGCTATTTGGGATGCGCAAACGTTATACAGGAGATGTAGCGCAGGTAATGTAACTGTCCGCAGCGGACACCGTCTACGGAAAAAGTACACTGAATGTCACAGATATTTTTAGGCTGCGCACACGTTACACAGGAGATGTAGCGCAGATAATGTCGCTGTCTGCAGCGGCCAAACAATTGTAAGCTATTTACAGTATATATTGCTGCCAGATACAACAATAGTTCTTAAAAGGACTTTTGGGTCTCTAATCGCACGCAATTTAGCGCAGGTTGCTCTAACAATATATATGGTTGCCAGACACAACAATAGTCCTTAAAAAGACTTTTGGGTCTCTAACACCAACCCTGCCTAACAAAAAAATAAAATTCAATTCCCTACACTATCTGACCCTTCTACAGCACAGCTCTCCCTAAGACTGTCCGAACCACGTGTTATCGGGTGCTTTATTCAATTCCCTACACTATCTGACCCTTCTACAGCACAGCTCTCCTTTGTGATAATGTGATGGTAGGGTAAAGGAACTTTGATGATGCAAGCGTGTCTCATGATCATAGGTCTTTTAGCCTGCAAAAGACACCAGAGGAGAACACAGAACCATACGCAGGACGCCGAGGAGAGACATCCGCAATGTGTCTGTGAACAATTGATATCCCAGATTGTACAGATAAGTAAAAAGTTGACTCTGTGCCTGTATATCATCGCTGTTGAGCGTTACCTTGCACACATCACTGAACGGTTGGAAATATAACTTGGGTGACAGCTGACCAAGGAAGCCGATTCAATGTTTGGGAGTCAGCATCTTCATGGCTATTGAATGTAATTTAATCTGGGCTGTATGCATTGCATTTCTAGGCCTGGACTTTGATCACACTGGTGTTTTACTTGTTACACCTGGTTTGACTAGTGACCCTGAAACTGTGGGTCACTAGACATTTAGAGCCGCTTAGACTAGAGTGGCCTGAAATCTATTTGACTGATGATCTATGTATATCTATGTATACTTTTTGTCTGGATACTGACCTGACATCAAAGGGTCACGAATCTACAATCTGAGACACTTGATTGAATTGGTGATAAGATATCTAATAATTACCAGCAATGTGTTCTGACTGTACCATATGAATTTGATGAACATTCAACACGTGTCTCCTGCATTTCATTTGAAAAAGTGACCTATTTACTTAATGGTCACATATAAAGGATATAGTCCCCTGAGGAATTGCCAACCTTTAAGGAAACGCGTCGGGACGCTTTTTTGTTTACCTTTAATAAGGGATCTTCATTGACCCTAGAGAGTTGTGTTCATTTAGTGTTGTAGGCTACCCATAGCCACACTGGGACACAGCATAGTCTACCTCACACCTGTTTTTGTCAGTCTTTGTTTGCCCTCCCTAAGCCGATAGAGTCTGTTTTTGAGATCTAAAAGGACCGCATTCTATCTGTCGGACAAAGCTGGGCAGTCCATGTCTAGGTAGGGTGACGATAGGGATAGTGCTAATAGGAAAGGAATAGGAAAGGTGGTAAGGAGATAGCGCAAGGGACTCCTAGGGCTTTTGACCCAGCAGTGTGTCATTCTCACTGCGCATCTCTTCCTCTCACTCTATCGATATCGCTATCCCTGTACATTTTGGTCCCCTCCTACTCTTTGATAGCCTTGCTATCTAGAGATACCTATGCAGCAAGTAGGTTGCATTCAAAATATTTTTTAAATGAACTTTGAAGGGCCTATTATTTTATTTTTGATACGAATAAATGTTAAGTATTAATAAGCTACCCAATATTGTGAATTTCTACTGGATTGAAGGGTTTAGCCCAAAACATCATCACTAGTCTGACCGACTTTACTTGGTTGTGTAAATTGAGAACACAGAACCAGCAGCATCCTGTAAATAAGAGTTTGTGTCTATCTGTGTGTGTGTGGGTCAATATCTGCTTATTTTGTATATGGGAGACTCGCGCAGCACCAGTGTCCTCAATATCTGCATATGAGTAGTAGTGCTCTTATTCTGGATATATAGTCCCAGTAAGAGTACTGAAACGTCGCTATCTATATTACAAGTATCTGTATCAGTGTCCTACATATCTGGATATGAAAATCAATGCTCTTATTCTTTGTATGTGTATATACAGGCTCGGACTGGCCCACCGGGGAGCTGGGGAAATCCTTGGTGGGCCCCTGGGATTTACAGTTAATGATTGGTGCAGCAGGCAGCTCCAGAGCCGCTGCCGGCCACTTCACTAAGCATTCACACTTAACGTTAGCAAGTGGCGAGATGACTGATTGACGATCACCTCGCCACTGCACTTGCCATCAGTCCAGTGAGCTGAGGCAGCCATACATGAAGGGAGCTGCCCTCGGGGCTGTCATATCAGTGACTATGCCGGGAATGTAACATCAGCTCCAAACACTGCGAGAAGCCGGAGGAGCGGGCACATCTCGCAAGACTTCCCCGTCCGTCTCCTGCTGAACACTTCCCCACAGCTCCTGTACCAACCTGAAAGCAGCAGCAGCAGAGGTCCCGACCATGCCTGCTCCAGCCTAGGTAAATCCCACAGCCTGCCCCTGTATTCTGCTCTTTCACTAGGCTGTCAGTCTGCTGCTGTTGACAGACAAGCAGCTCTGCATTATCCCAGTCTGCAGGAGGAGAATGGCTCCATCTCTGGGGCACCTCACTATTGACATGATGCCCCCGATGCATGCATGGCTGCTGTCCTGGAGTAAGAGGGGGGGGGGGGGGTAGATTCTGTTTTTGGAAGCCTGTGGTCTGTTTTGGGGGACGACGACGACGACATCCAGGCTGTGTTCAGTAAGAATTTCGAGGCAGTCAGCCATTAACAGTGCTTTGCATTTCTCCAGCAGTTACTTACTCCTTATTCTGTGCAGGCAATGGTAGGAAATGGTGACAACTTCTGCAAATGCACCAGACCCTCATCCCTGTCTCCTGAGCAGTGACAGTGCTCATTGTAATGAATTAGGAGCACAGAGGAGAATGAATGGCTTGTGTCATCCAGCTGCTGGGCTCGGAGGCTCATCCTTAGGCACAGTATAAACTTTTTTGGGGGGTAATTATTTGCATATTGGTTACATTATTTTAAAAAAAGTTTATAAATACGGGTTCATGCTGTCATTGAGTAGCTACGTCTCTGTATATCCATAATGGGATCAGCGGCAGATTTGCATTGCAGATGTGGCAAGAAGCATAGACGTCCATTGTGATCATTAGAGATGAGCGAATCGACTTCGGATAACACATTCAAAGTCGTTTTGCATAAAACTTCGGTCCAATACTGTACGGAGCGAGCAGTATTAGAATGTTTTGGCTCAGATGAGCCAAAGTTATTACTTTGCGAAGTCTCGCCTGACTTTGTGTAATAACTTCATAGATTAATTTTTACTGTGAAAAAACATTTCCTGAACTCGGGTTCAGTTCCAAGGTACCACTTGAAACCGAGCCCAAGTTCAAGAAATTGTTTTTTTACAGTAAAAAGATTAAAATAGACAAATCGCCAGGACCGGATGGCATACACCCCCGTATCCTAAGGGAATTAAGTAATGTCATAGCCAGACCCTTATTTCTGATATTTGCAGATTCTATACTGACAGGGAATGTCCCACAGGATTGGCGCATGGCAAATGTGGTGCCAATATTCAAAAAGGGTCCAAAGACAGAGCCTGGAAACTATAGGCCGGTAAGTTTAACATCTGTTGTGGGTAAACTGTTTGAAGGTTTTCTGAGAGATGCTATGTTAGAGCATCTTAACAGAAATAAGCAAATAACGCCATATCAGCATGGCTTCGTGAGGGATCGGTCATGTCAAACTAATTTAATCAGTTTCTATGAGGAGGTAAGTTCTAGACTTGACAGCGGCAAATCAATGGATGTCGTGTATCTGGACTTCTCCAAAGCATTTGACACTGTACCACATAAAAGGTTAGTATATAAAATGAGAATGCTCAGACTGGGAGAAAACGTCTGTATGTGGGTAAGTAACTGGCTCAATGATAGAAAACAGAGGGTGGTTATTAACGGTACATACTCAGATTGGGTCACTGTCACTAGTGGAGAACCTCAGGGGTCAGTATTGGGCCCTATTCTCTTCAATATATTTATTAATGATCTTGTAGAAGGCTTGCATAGTAAAATATCAATTTTCGCAGATGACACTAAACTGTGTAAAGTAATTAACACTGAAGAGGACAGTATACTATTACAGAGGGATCTGGATAGATTGGAGACTTGGGCAGATAAGTGGCAGATTTAACACTGACAAATGTAAAGTTATGCACATGGGAAGGAATAATGCAAGTCACCCGTACATACTAAATGGTAAAACACTTGGTAACACTGACATGGAAAAGGATCTAGGAATTTTAATAAACATCAAACTAAGCTGCAAAAAACAGTGTCAGGCAGCTGCTGCCAAGGCCAATAAGATAATGGGTTGCATCAGAAGGGGCATAGATGCCCGTGATGAGAACATATTCCTACTACTTTACAAATCGCTAGTCAGACCACACATGGAGTACTGTGTACAGTTCTGGGCTCCAGTGAACAAGGCAGACATAGCAGAGCTGGAGAGGGTCCAGAGGAGGGCAACTAAAGTAATAACTGGAATGGGGCAACTACAGTACCCTGAAAGATTATCAAAATTAGGGTTATTCACGTTAGAAAAAAGACGACTGAGGGGAGATCTAATTACTATGTATAAATATATCAGGGGTCAGTACAGAGATCTCTCCCATCATCTATTTATCCCCAGGACTGTGACTGTGACGAGAGGACATCCCCTGCGTTTGGAGGAAAGAAGGTTTGTACACAAACATAGAAAAGGGTTCTTTACGGTAAAAGCAGTGAGACTATGGAACTCTCTGCCTGAGGAGGTGGTGATGGTGAGTACAATAAAGGAATTCAAGAGGGGCCTGGATGTATTTCTGGAGTGTAATAATATTACAGGATATAGCTACTAGAGAGGGGTCGTTGATCCAGGGAGATATTCTGATTGCCTGATTGGAGTCGGGAAGGAATTCATTCCCCTAAAGTGAGGAAGATTGGCTTCTAACTCACGTTTTTTTTTTGCCTTCCTCTGGATCAACTTGCAGGATAGCAGGCCGAACTGGATGGACAAATGTCTTTTTTCGGCCTTATGTACTACTATGTTATGTACTATGTTACTATGAAGTTATTACGCGAAGTCACGCGAGACTTCGCAAAGTAATATCTTCGGCTCATCTGAGCCAATACATTCTAATATTGTATGGAGCGCTCGCTCTGTACAGTATTGGACCGACGTTTTTTGTAAATCGACTTCGGATGTTTTATCCGAAGTCGATTCGCTCATCTCTAGTCATCATCGGACTTGACCCATATCCGTGATTAAAATCTGGGTGGAAGAGATGGCATGGGCAGACCTCGTCTTTTGGAGGGACAGTCCCTCTTTTTGACCCAACTCCCTCTGTCCCTCTTTGCTCCATAAATGTTCCTCTTTTTGATCTGAGGTATAGATTTTCACTATTGCATTTACAATCAGGCTCGGACTGGCCCACCGGGGAGGCGGGGGATTCCTGCCCTCCCTGCTGTCAGAAAACTGGCTGCTGGAGAGAAGGACTCCTCTCCGGTGCTGGGTTGATTTCTCAGGTGTGTGACAGTAGTGAGCTGTAGGAGACTGTACATGGGAATTAGGGGATTTGTTTATAGCAGACACAGATCTGTGTATGTGTGCTGCTCTCTGCAGAGTTCAGAGTGGCATTGGGGACACTCTGCCCTAGGTCCCCCCAATGCCTATGCTTTAGGTGCACCCTCATAAGTGCCCCAGCTCCAGATGCCCCCCCTCTAAATGTACCCCTAATATTGCATCTTTTCCAGTTGCCCCCCTAATACCTCTGCTCCAGGATCACCACTATTACCCTGCCTCAGGCGACCCTAATGCCTCTGCTTTAGGTGCACCGCCATTAGTGCCTCAGCTCCAGATGCCTCCACTCTAAATGCAATGCTAATGTTGCCTCTTCTCCAGTTACCCCTGCTCCAGGATCCCCACTATTACCCTGCCTCAGTTGACCCTAATATCTCTGCTTCAGTTATGACCCTCCGTTTGTGCCCTTTGCTCACATTGCTCCTCTAGCACCATTGCTTGGGCTTTGTTAAAGGTTGCGACCTGCAAAGGGGGTTGGACTTATGATGGAAAAATTCTGCATAGCACGTCACATTCTCCAGTATTGACACAAATGGTTTACAGGGCGGTAGTGATAATATTCCGTATTTACAGGCATCACTGCTGCCATGTAAAGAGACACTGGTGGTGGAAGATTTAAAGGGGTTGTCAAGGTTTTCAAGTTATCCTCTCCACACCGTAGGGCATAACTATATGATTAGTGGGGTCTGATTCTGCGACCCCCACTGATCCCAGGAATGGGTCCCTTTTTGATGGTGTGACAGGCCACACATACGCCCTGCTGCTCCATTTATTCTCTTTGGGACCACAAGAAATAGGCAGCGCTGTACTCCGCCATCTCCGGCGACCCCATAGAGAATGGATGGGGAGGCAGGGCATATGCTCAACCTGCCACTCAATCAAGAAAGGGGATCAGTGTGGGCTCCAGCGTTCAGACCCCCATGGATCCTGTGGATAGAGGATAACTAGAAAAGTGGACACAGGCCCATTAACAGGTGAGCATTTCTATTTTAGTTTGACATATTTTGGGCCAGATTTTTCATTTTTATTTTATTTATTTTTTTTTACACGCAAAGAAAACCTTTAAAAATAAGGAATGTGAAAAGGTCAAACAGCTATGAAATGACAGGTGATAAGTGTCTGATTGATAGGGGTCTGACTGCTGGGACCCCCATGATCAAGGGAATGTGGTTTTAAGACCCTTGTGTACATAGATTGGCGGTAATGTAGTTGAATGTCTCAGGACCCCTTTTTTCATGATCAGTGGGTGTTCCAGCAGTCAGACCCCAGCAATCTGATATTTATCACCTATCCTGTAGATAGGTAATAGGTCATTATGGTAGGATTACCCTTTTAAATATAATGTAGATTATATGCAAGGTTACAATTTGGTAAATTTCATGCTAGACATTTATGGTTAAAGGGGTTAAAGGGTTTGTCTCACTTCAGTAAATGGCATTTATCATGTAGAGAAAGTTAATACAAGGCACTTACCAATGTATTGTGAATTGTGATTGTCCATATTGCCTCCTTTCCATGACATTATACACAGCACGTATCCGTGGTTATTACCACCGTGTAATTCAGCAGTGGTGGCCGTGCTTACACACTATAGGGAAAGGCTGGAAGTGTGCATAGGCCAACACCTTTACCTATAGTGTGCAAGCACGGCCACCGCTGCTGGATTACACAGTGGTAATAAACACAGATACGTGCTGTGTATAATGTGATGGAAAGGAGACAATATGGATAATAAAAATACATTAGTAAGTGCCTTGTATTAACTTTCTCTACACGATAATGCCAATTGCTGAAGTGATACAACCCAGTGATACAACATTGTGTGTTTCCTATGTGTGATTGGTGTGTGCTATATATGATCTATGTATCAGTGGTGTATGTGCAGCATGTGAAATATGCATCAGTGGCATGTGAGCCATGTATAAGTGTCTTGTGTCCCACATCCAATGAGTGATTGGTGTGTGCTGCATGTGTCTTGTTTCTGACTGACTTAAGTGCAGGATATCCATATACTTTGGCCCAGATTCAGGTAGATTTGCCCATTACTTACACCTCAGCCGCTCAGCTGAATTTCTCTGCGCTGGAGCAATTTTGCCAAATTGCCACCTGATTCAGGAATCGTTTGTTCATTTAATTTGCTCCTGTTTAAGGCAAAGCTGAGGGCGCAAGGCCGTGCAAGTCAAAGTGGGTGTGCCCCTATGTAAATGAGGAATTTTCGGCTCAGCAGAGGTTTGCTAGCATAATTTCAGGGCAAATCCTGCTCAGCAGCTTGCACTGAGCAAATAAATAGGAGCAGACTTGCGCAGGTTCTTTGCTGAATTTCATCCTGCTTTTTCCTCCCCCCCCCCTCCTCCCCCCACCCCTCCATCCCCACCCCATGCCTCCTCCGCACCACGGAGATTGAGGAGCCAGAGCCGGGGCACCCTTGGCCCAAAGAAAAAAACTAAAAAATAATTTTATGTCGACATTTTTTTGCTCAACACAATATGATTTTTTTATTAACGGAAAATGCAAATGTGATCGCACACTACATCCAGCACTCTGCCCTCCATGCTGGACGAGACAACCTTGACGCGGTGAGTGGCTTACTATGCTTTGGCCAAAATATAAACCAATGTCTCATCCAGCATGGAGGGCAGAGTGCTGGATGCAGTGTGCGATCACATTTGCATTTTCCGTTTGTATATGTATTTCGCCATAGTGATGTGCACCTACAGGCAGGTTGTGCTGACCCAACCCCTTATTTTTTTCTTTGTAGTATATATTGGAGGCGTGGCGATCTCCTTGGAGTCATTGCACACCTGACCAGTCAATCTGTCCTGGAGGCTGGTTTTAAAGTCAGTATAAAACTGAGTCTGCTTGTATAGAACCTACCATTAGCCATCTGGCTCCAGGAGAAGTATATGGTGGGTTCAGCATGCATGTTGGTACTTGCATCCCTGGATCCGATGAAAGCTGCAATGGCACCGGACGGGGTTACAAGCAAAGTGTACTTGGCTTGCATGCTGACCTGCATTCCCTGGATTTTATGTGGCTGTCATGGCCCATGAACAGGTAGGAACAAGAGTTAGGGACCACTCATGAGACAGCCTTGACGCGGTGAGTGGCTTACTATGCTTTGGCCAAAATATAAACCAATGTCTCATCCAGCATGGAGGGCAGAGTGCTGGATGTAGTGTGCGATCACATTTGCATTTTCCGTTTGTATATGTATTTCGCCATAGTGATCTGCACCTACAGGCAGGTTGTGCTGACCCAACCCCTTATGATTTTTTTATTATTTTTCTATATGCTCAGGATTTGGGATTTGGATTTGGGTCGGGCTGCTGATGTCATCCTGCAGGATTGTTACCAACTCAAGGATGACTTCAGGGCTAAAGCGAAACATGCGATACACCTCAGTATCAGGCCTCATGCACACGACCGGTTTTTTTTGCGGTCCGCAAAACAGATTTCCGTTGTTCCGTGATCCGTGACCGTTTTTTCTTCCGTGGGTCTTCCTTGATTTTTGGAGGATCCACGGACATGAAAAGTGAAAAAAAAAACTAAGTCAAGTTTCCATTGAAAATGATAGGAAAAACGGACACGGATCACGGACACGGATCACGGACGCGGATGCCAAACGGTGCATTTTCCGATTTTTCCACGGACCCATTGAAAGTCAATGGGTCCGCGAAAAAAAACAGAAAACGGAACAACGGCCGCGGATGTACACAACGGTCGTGTGCATGAGGCCTCAGTCATCTGAAAAAGGTTGTAGCGCCCTCTGTAAATCCTCTCCCGTGCCCTCCTACGAGTCGGCTCAGTCAATAGAATATCAAGAACCATAGCTGCCCCTGGCATGTTGGTGCACAGATGTGAGGTCCCGAAAATGTGGGTGCTCTGCTTGTTCAGATCGTCTGTCAGATCAGGTGCTGCTGAAGTTGCGCGCTCCTTCAGATGACATTTGGCCATCTTTTGCTAACTTGCCCCTGCTTTTAACAGGAGCAAGTTTGCCCAGGGAAAAAAGCTTGCACGCTTCCAGCGCAAGATGCGCATCACACGCGCATGTTTCTGAATCATCGGCAGTACCTAATTTGCATATTCGCTGAGGGAATTCCATGAAGGCGCAACTTACACCCCGCGCAAAATTGCGCAGGAACAGCTAGGCTGCGTGCGTGGGAAAATGGGCGCATTTCAGGCTTAACTGGTTTACAGAATCAGCCGCAAATTTGCATAGGAGCAAATCAGTACTTGCGCGGCGCAAATCACACTTGTTCCCGCGCAAGTGCTTCTTGAATCTGGGCCAGTATGTGTAAATTCTGCCACATGTATATTTGTGCATTTTGCTGTGAATGTCTGCCATCATACTTCATCTTTAATATTTCTGTTATCACTGTAAGTGCTCACGAACACGACCGTCGGATGTTTTGCAGTCCGCAAATTGCGGGTCCGCAAAACATGGATACCGGGTGTGTGCATTGCACATTATGCGGAACAGAACAGCCTACCTCTAATAGAGCAGTCCTGTCCTTGTCCGCAATGCCGACAATAATAGGACATGTTCTATCATTTTGCAGAACGGCCATGCGGACATACAGACAGAATGCACACAGAGTAATTTTTTTTAGCGGCCCCATTGAAGTGAAGGGAACGGTATGGACATGGAAAAAAAATACGTTTGTGTGCAGGAACCCTAAGGTGGGCCCTAAGTACCCCAGTCCGACACTGTGTAAATATATCACATATCTGTATCAGCTTTTATTCTGTATATATGGAAACTGCACAGTACCACTTCTCCTGTCCTGTATACTGTGTGTTATTCCCCTTATCTGATCTTATTCTGTATATATGGACACTGCACAGTACCACTTCTCCTGTCCTGTATACTGTATGTAATGCTCAGTATCTGCTCTTATTCTGTATATATGGACTCTTTTAATTTGTAAATAAATAACAAAAGGCCATAACAATATCTATACACAGAAACGAAACACATGACTAAACCCATCCCGACCAGTCCACCACCCTACTAGAACCTACAATACTATTCACACTTAAAACACTTTCGTAACCCCATACTATACATATTTACATATTTGCATCTTACACGTATACATAAAATCCATAAAATAAAATATATACACAATATACATAAACTATATACAAACTATATACCGACTATATACACAAACTATATACAAATGATATACAAATTATATACAACTTATAGAACTAAATCTAACTAACCCACCACCAGTCCACAGCAAATATGCAAACTGATAACCCCCAAAGTTCCAAGGGGATAAACCCCGAGCTTTGAGAAGTCCTAGTCTTTCCCCAGTCGGACTGGGGTCAGTCAGTTTGCAACAAACAAAAAAAACACCATTTTCTTTTTTTTTTTTTAGATATATATATTTTTTTCTTTATTTTTTTCTTTTTATAATTTTTTTTTTTTTTTTTTTATATATGTATATAATATATAATAGAAAACAAAAATATATACACTCCCTCCTCCCTCCCAGCCCCCTCCCAACCTAACTAAACCCCACTATAAACTTAACAATACTAATATAATAATATAATATTATCATACACTAACATAATACAAAACATACCTATATAATACAATATAGACACCATAAACCAATACTATTACACCTAAACCAGCTATGGTTCGGTACCCGTAAGCCTTTCCATACTTGCATTACTACAAAACAAAACAAAACCCTATGTGTGTGCTATATCAGCCCACCACCAGGAAAAGAGCACTACTCAGCTAAGGAACCCCAAAACAGAAGCCCCTCCACAGACGAGAGGCCTTGGGGTCCCCCCACCTTTCGTACTCAAGAGAGCGTACCTTCACCAGGTCACCCATGATGTTCCTATATACCGTCTCCACCGGGAGGATTTTGTGACTCTTTGTTGACACTAGACACCGTGCACACCAGATGTGGTGCCTAACCACTGCACTAACTACGAATAAAGTGCGACGGTCCCTCCCACCAAGGTCTTTGAAAGCCCCATAGGCCCACTCCGCATAGGACAGGGCGGCCAGCCTAGGCCAACCGATGGAAGCCCCCACCCTTTTGTATACCTCTATATTAAAGAGACAATGAAGTAAGAAGTGGTCCATGGTTTCCAGCAGGTTACCACACTCCTCCCGGGGACAACCCCTTTCCTCAGAGTTTCTACACTTCACATTGTCCCTTACATATAGCTTACCGTGGAAGCAGCGCCAAGTCACATCCCAAACTTTCTTAGGGATCCTTTCTGAATTCAACAAAGACAGCCCACCCTCCAGATCCTGACTTGGGCAGTCCCTCAAGGTCAGTGGGGCCTGAAAAAGGTAAGATAGAACCTTCCTGTCAAGGGAAAACCTCGACATGGTCTCCACCTCTCCCTTCCCCAGACCCCACCGTCTCAGGATTCTCAGAACCGGGGCAACGTAAGCCGGAAGATATCCATGTGACGCACGTAGGTCTTTCACTCGCCCTCCTGTCTCCCATTCCTGGAAGAAAGGCCGAAACCACTCCCTACAGGAAATTACCCACAAAGGAGCCCTCTCTTTCCAGAGGTTTGCAATATTAATTTTCAAAAAGGTATTTGTTAAGAATACCACAGGGTTGACCATATCCAACCCGCCTAGTCTCCTTGTGCGGTAAGTAACCTCTCTCCTGATTAGGTTCAGCCTGTTTCCCCACAACATCTGGAAAAAGAGGCTGTAGACCGTACCCCAGAGAGACCCTGGCAAAACACAAACACTGCTTAGATACAAAAGCACGGGAATCAGGTAGGCTTTGCACAGGTGAACCCTTTCCCTGAGGGATAAAGACCATCCCTTCCAACGGTCCACCTTTTGGGCGACATCTTTTAGTCTACTCTCCCAATTTTGCTGATGATAATCTCCATCCTGGCCGAAATTGATGCCTAAGATCTTTACGGACTTCTGAGGTTCTGGAAGAGTGCCCTGGAGATCGAAAACAGGATCCCCTTCCCCCAGCCAGAGAGTCTCACATTTGTCCCAGTTGATCTGAGACCCAGAAACCTCTGAATAGCAGTCTACCTCCGACATCACCCAGCTCACCTCATCCTCCGAGGAGGCAAGAATGGAGACATCATCGGCGTATGCCACCACCTTCAGAGATGGCCCCCGCACCGCCAGTTCCATCCCCACCCCCGCCAACGGTCCACGATCTACCCTTCTAATGAAGGGATCAATCGCAAACACATACAGCAAAGGGCTTAAAGGACATCCCTGGCGGACACCAGAAGCCACCTCAAAAGGTCGACCCGACCAACCGTTAATCAACGGGAAACTCTCCGCCCCTTTGTACAAAGTTTTTAACCAGTCTACAAACCTCCCTGGTAGACCATACCACAAGAGAACAGACCACAGGTACTCATGGTTCACCCGGTCAAAAGCCTTCGCCTGGTCCAAAGATAACAGAAACCCTTTCCAAACACCCGCCCCGCTCCACGGCTTCTCGGACACTGAGAACGGCGCTAAAAGCGCTTCGACCGGGAACAGAGCAGTGCTGAGCCCCAGAAAGAAGTCTCGGTGCAAACTTCACCAATCTGCAGAAAAGTATTTTTGCCAGAATCTTCCTGTCCACATTGAGAAGCGATATGGGTCTCCAGTTCTCAATGCGGGATGGATCTTTACCCTTTGACAGAATAATCAGGGCTGACTTACCCATTGACTTTGGCAGAGTGCCCGAGGAAAGACACTCGTTAAACACCTCGGTCAAGAGAGGAACTAATTGTTCCTTGAAAGCCTTGTACCACTCGGATGTTAAGCCATCCGGACCTGGCGATTTCTTGGGCCTAAGCCCATCAATGGCCAGTCCCACTTCCTCTTGCCTGATAGGTTCTGCCAAGACATCAAGAGAGGGGTCTATTCCTGCCTTGGGAATAGCTTCAGCCAAGAAAGCTGAAAAACTGTCCCGATTTAGTTCTTTCCTACCCAAGAGGTGAGAGTAGAAAGACCTGACGACCTCCAGGATCCCTGATTTGGACCTATTCAGGGAACCCGTACTGTCGACCAGGCCTACCACAAATTTACTTTTTACTGCCATCTTACAGTTTCCAAAGGGGTCGGGTGAGCGGTACTTCCCGAAATCCCTTTCAGCTACCAAAGAGGCGTATCTATCGTACTGACACCTCTTGAGCAAGGATTTCACACGAGAGATATCCTCACGGCTACCCCCCGTCGAAACCAGTCTTTCAAGTTTCTTCCTCAGTTCCTGGTACAGACAGTATCTGTCCCAGCTCCTGAGGTTAGAAAGCTCACGGAAAAACCTCGCCGTCCTTTTTTTGAATATCTCCCACCACTCCGACTTACTGTTGCAGAGGTCCACCAAGGGTTCCTGGCTCTGAAGGAAATCCTCAAAGGACTGTCTTATTGTCACTTCTTCCAGGAGAGATGAATTCAGCTTCCACATACCTCTGCCCATACAGGGAGTCTCTGCAACATTCAAAGAAAAAATAATCAAACAGTGGTCGGAGAATTCCACTTCCACGGCTTCTAAAGCCGAGAAAACAGCCTCCTCCTTTAAATAAAACCTATCTATTCTAGACCTACGATTTCCCTGATGAAAGGTGAAATCCACGTGGTCTGGCTTATGCCGTAAATGGGCGTCCACCAGACGAGTATCCTCAACTATCCTAGACAACACAATGCTATCAGCATCCAGCCCACCTTTGGAGCCTCCCCTATCACAGGCCCTCGTCACATTGTTGAAGTCCCCTCCAAAGATCACTTGCCGGCTGGTAAAAAGAAAAGGCTTAATCCTCATGAGGAGACACTTGCGGTCCCACTTACTCTGTGGGCCGTAGATGTTTATTAGTCTCAATTCTTGTCTCCCCATGAGGACATCTAAAATCAGGCACCTTCCCATTTCTAACTCGATTATCCTCCTGCATTCCACTCTTTCGGCGGTCTTAAAAAGTACCGCCACCCCGCTACGTGGCTCGGCCGCAAGAGACCAGAAAGACGGACCTAGCCGCCATTCTCGCTTGGCTTTTGCCAGCAGAGTTGTACTTGTTAACCAGGTCTCTTGCAAAAATAAAATATCAGCTTCAATACGGCTGAAAAAATCAAAGGCCAGGAAACGAGCTGCGTCTGACTTAATACTGGCAACGTTAATGCTTGCCAGTGTCAACGGGGTGAGTTCCGCCATCATTGATGATCGAGTTAGATAGCCTTCTTTTTCCCCACCCCACCACCATCAGCATTTTCATCTGAACCATCACACTCCTTCTGTCTTTTCAAACATACAGAGACATCCATACCATCCTTTTTGCCCAAGGTTCCAGGCTTGGCCCCCCCTCCAGAAGGTAATTTACCCCCCGAAGGACAGGGCCCGGCAGCCTGCGAGGAGGCCCCCACGCGTTCTGGCACCACACCCTCCTCCCCCCCAGCTGAAGCAGTTGGGGGATCCTCGTCAAGGGCCTGGTACCGATTAGAGACTTCCACCAGAGGGGACCCAGTTGATCCTTCCTTAGGCCTCTGGTCAAGGATGAGTGGGACAGATGGGTCCCACTCCAGAGAGGGCTTACGACCCTCTCCTTTCTTTTTCTTCTTACTCCGCTTGTTCCTCCTACCCTCCAACCACGCTCTGCCACCCTCGTCCAAGCTTTCGCCGTACGAGGAGACAGGGTTGGCGGATGGGTTAGCCTCCACAGGTTGGGCCTCTGGTTCCCCATCGTCGCTGTACCCCGGGTCACTACAACCGGGATCCTCAGCCAGACCAGCCAAAAGACCAGCTGAAGGATCAGCTGCTACCTGTTCCCTATCCTTACGGCGTTGTTCTAGCCGCCTGATCTTGGACGGCCTTTGCTTCTTCGGATCCTGCCTGCTTCTTCCAGCGCTAGTAGTTCCAGCGCTTGTCCCCTCACCAACTGATTCAGTCCCGGCAGCAGGCTCCTCCCCAACCACAGACCCAGCCTCGCGGCTAGTGCCTGCCTGATCTTGAGCCCGGCACTGAACCCTGTTGGCGAAGGCAAGCGGACAGCGACTAAACGGGTGACCTAGGTCCCCACAGAGGTTGCACCGGATCCGCCTACAAGATGCGGCAAGATGACCAGTGTCCCCACACTTCGCACACATGCGAACATCGCATTGTGCGCTGAAGTGGGTGGGACTGCCGCACTTGTGACAGACCTTTGGCTGGCCCCTATAGAACACCATAATCCTATCCCTTCCTATGAAGGCAGAGGAGGGAATATGAGCAACAGAATTGCCCCGATCAAACAGCTCCACGCTGAAGGTCCAGGCACCTGACCAGATGCCATGCTCATCGAGCACCTTGGCGGGGAACTGCCCCACCCTACCATATCGACTGAGCCAAGTCATGATGTCTACACTAGACAGTGATTCATTACAGGTCAAAACGGTCACTGTCTTCACAGTCGATTGGCGGGTGATGGCCTCGACGGCAAAACCCCGCCACTCCGGGGTGTTCTTCATCAGCTCGTATTTAGACCAGAAAAGCTCCGGCCTAACAAAGCTGACGTCGAACATAGCGGTGCCGTAGGGATGTATGAGCGCAAAGATGTCATTCGCGACAAACCCCGCCCCCAGGAGAAGTTCCACAACAGTCTTCCTAGAAGGAACTGCTGCTTCCTTACTCCTCCAATAGAGACGGGCCACATTCCTACGGTCCCTCCCCGGTGTGGGGTGAGTCCATACGATCTCACCCCTCCTTTGTTCTCGGAAGGCCCTAAAACCATGCCTTTCTGTCCAGAAAGCCAGGTCAACCGACCCTCCCTCTACCTGTATAGAAGTCCCCGGTCCTTTTTTTAGGGCCTCCAGGAGGCGCCATTGCAAGTCACCCCCGCCCGAAACCTTGGGCAAAAAGTCACCCGAAACAACACCCGCATACGTCTTTGTTTTTGCCATCCTCTCTCTCACATCCTTCCTCATTGCTTCCTTCCGCATAACTTCCTCCTCTTCATCCACTTCCGTATCCGCAATATACTCCTCAATCAAAGCTTCCTCATCCACCATCTCAATTTCTTCCTCATCCACAATCCCATTCACCAATTCATTTGTATCCTCATTTATAACCTCGTCTACGTTCTCATTCACCCCCACAGCCACCTGCACATTATTACCCACAATCCCATTAACAACCACATTTGCATCACCTTTCACTCCCCCTGGACTGGTCGGGTTCCCTAAAGAGACCGGAGAATCACTGGGGGCGGGCCCTGAGGAGCCCCCCGCAAAACCCGCAGGGGACTCCCCATCTCCCGCACCCCCCACGGCCCGCACAGTCCTGGGATAATCGACCATAGTGTTCTCTCCAGGTTCCAAAGTCTTTACATCCTCTTTCTCAGCACCACCACCTTGAACCTTGTCCACAATCACCACATCCTTGTCCGCCACACTGTTTGGGGTTTTACCCCCTGCGCTTCCTGTGACCACCCTACCACTACAGGAAGGGGGGGGGGGCACCTCCCGTCACCATCTTAGAATTAATCTCCCGCACTGTTTGACCCGATTCCACTACAGGAACCGGGCTGGGCACAGCAGCGGATTCAAAAGGCACAAATTGAAGCACTTCTTCCGTTACAGTTTTATTTTTCTTCTTTCTGATTTTCACCAGCTCATCCTCAGGGACCTCCTCATCCCCAAAATACAGTCTGCCCACCGGGGACTCCAGCTGCCTGACTTCCAGCATTAGCCTTCCCCCAGACCCGCTTTCATCCCCGGAGGCGGCCGCAATCAGGTCTGAGGGGTCCCCCTGGCCACAAGGCAGAGAGTCCGCCTCCGAATCCTGTGTTCCTGGTACCACCTTCCCCTGGCTTCCAGCCTGCTGCCCTGACAGACTGGGGCCAGGCGTACCAGACAGTCCAGACATACCCTGAAACCTGCAGTCATTCCTGAATTTCTCCAAGAATGGGCCGCCATTTTCCACAATGGCGGCCCTCTTCTCCTCAAAAACCGCGATTATCTCCTCCAACCTCACCAGTCTGGAGGAGAGGATTGCCTTCTTTGTCTTAGGCGCCATTTTAAGTTGCATTTGTACATTTTTAAATTCCACATTCAGTCTTTTTAATTCCCTCTTGACCTCCTCATGCATGTTCAGGAAATATGCTACCCGGGAGGAAAAGGTTTTTGGAGACTCCTTAGGGCCCAAAGTACCCCAATTATGCAGTCTCTCAACCGCTGGGCAGGAAGAACCCCCGACACCATGCTTCTTTACAGTAACTTTGTTGCCGGCTGAGGCACCGACACAGACACACCACATGCTGAATCACCTACCTCAGCCTCTGGCCTCGTCACCTTCTCCACAGCCTTCCCTGTATCCCGTCCAACGGTCCGTCCGGCAGCTTGTCCAGCCACTGCACTTTTCATGTTTCCACCCGCTGCTTGTGCAGCAGCGGGCCTTTCCACAGCATCCTGTTTTCTTGGGTGCTGACTCAAAATGTCCAGAGAGGATCCCAAGCTGGCTGCTCTCCTGGGACCCCTCCGGACCTCACCTGGCACTCCATTGGGCTCACTGCAGGGATCGCGGCCGCTCCTAGTAGCAGGGCCCCTCCTGCCCGCGGCACTTGCGGGGCTGCCCTCCATTACCTGCGACCTTGCGGCCGCTTGCTGCGGAATCTTCACATCCGCGTCGTCGTCCACCTCCAGTAGCGTCGAGGTATCTAAGCCCAGGTCTCCAGTCCTGGAGGCCCTCCTCTCCACTCGCGCATCTCCGCCACGGCTGCCGACACGTGGTGATGAACGCCGGCAGCCGGAGGCCCGGGGATCCATACCGGGAGAAACTGCCACCCCCTGGGGAAAGGGTAGCAATTCCCCCGGCAAACAAAGCGCTGGTAAGCCTCCCGGACCTCACACACCCACAAACAACAGGAAACAGGAAACAGGAACAGGAAGGAACAGCAACTCCTCCCACCACTTCTCCTGTCCTGTATACTGTATGTAATGCTCAGTATCTGCTCTTATTCTGTATATATGGACACTGCACAGTACCACTCCTCTTGTCCTCTATACTGTGTGTAATTCTCAGTATCTGCTCTTATTCTGTATATAAAAGGACACTGCACAGTACCACTTCTCCTGTCCTGTATACTGTATGTAATGCTCAGTATCTGATCTTATTCTGTATATATGGACAGTGCACAGTACCACTCCTCTTGTCCTCTATACTGTGTGTAATTCTCAGTATCTGCTCTTATTCTGTATATAAAAGGACACTGCACAGTACCACTTCTCCTGTCCTGTATACTGTATGTAATGCTCAGTATCTGCTCTTATTCTGTATATATGGACACTGCACAGTACCACTCCTCTTGTCCTGTATACTGTGTGTCATTCCCCTTATCTGCTCTTATTCCGTATATATGGACTCTTTTAATTTGTAAATAAATAACAAAAGGCCATAACAATATCTATACACAGAAACGAAACACATGACTAAACCCATCCCGACCAGTCCACCACCCCACTAGAACCTACAATACTATTCACACTTAAAACACTTTCGTAACCCCATACTATACATATTTACATATTTGCATCTTACACGTATACATAAAATCCATAAAATAAAATATATACACAATATACATAAACTATATACAAACTATATACCGACTATATACACAAACTATATACAAATGATATACAAATTATATACAACTTATAGAACTAAATCTAACTAACCCACCACCAGTCCACAGCAAATATGCAAACTGATAACCCCCAAAGTTCCAAGGGGATAAACCCCGAGCTTTGAGAAGTCCTAGTCTTTCCCCAGTCGGACTGGGGTCAGTCAGTTTGCAACAAACAAAAAAAACACCTTTTTTTTTTTTTTTTTTTTATATATATATATTTTTTTCTTTATTTTTTTCTTTTTATAATTTTTTTTTTTTTTTTTTATATATGTATATAATATATAATAGAAAACAAAAATATATACACTCCCTCCTCCCTCCCAGCCCCCTCCCAACCTAACTAAACCCCACTATAAACTTAACAATACTAATATAATAATATAATATTATCATACACTAACATAATACAAAACATACCTATATAATACAATATAGACACCATAAACCAATACTATTACACCTAAACCAGCTATGGTTCGGTACCCGTAAGCCTTTCCATACTTGCATTACTACAAAACAAAACAAAACCCTATGTGTGTGCTATATCAGCCCACCACCAGGAAAAGAGCACTACTCAGCTAAGGAACCCCAAAACAGAAGCCCCTCCACAGACGAGAGGCCTTGGGGTCCCCCCACCTTTCGTACTCAAGAGAGCGTACCTTCACCAGGTCACCCATGATGTTCCTATATACCGTCTCCACCGGGAGGATTTTGTGACTCTTTGTTGACACTAGACACCGTGCACACCAGATGTGGTGCCTAACCACTGCACTAACTACGAATAAAGTGCGACGGTCCCTCCCACCAAGGTCTTTGAAAGCCCCATAGGCCCACTCCGCATAGGACAGGGCGGCCAGCCTAGGCCAACCGATGGAAGCCCCCACCCTTTTGTATACCTCTATATTAAAGAGACAATGAAGTAAGAAGTGGTCCATGGTTTCCAGCAGGTTACCACACTCCTCCCGGGGACAACCCCTTTCCTCAGAGTTTCTACACTTCACATTGTCCCTTACATATAGCTTACCGTGGAAGCAGCGCCAAGTCACATCCCAAACTTTCTTAGGGATCCTTTCTGAATTCAACAAAGACAGCCCACCCTCCAGATCCTGACTTGGGCAGTCCCTCAAGGTCAGTGGGGCCTGAAAAAGGTAAGATAGAACCTTCCTGTCAAGGGAAAACCTCGACATGGTCTCCACCTCTCCCTTCCCCAGACCCCACCGTCTCAGGATTCTCAGAACCGGGGCAACGTAAGCCGGAAGATATCCATGTGACGCACGTAGGTCTTTCACTCGCCCTCCTGTCTCCCATTCCTGGAAGAAAGGCCGAAACCACTCCCTACAGGAAATTACCCACAAAGGAGCCCTCTCTTTCCAGAGGTTTGCAATATTAATTTTCAAAAAGGTATTTGTTAAGAATACCACAGGGTTGACCATATCCAACCCGCCTAGTCTCCTTGTGCGGTAAGTAACCTCTCTCCTGATTAGGTTCAGCCTGTTTCCCCACAACATCTGGAAAAAGAGGCTGTAGACCGTACCCCAGAGAGACCCTGGCAAAACACAAACACTGCTTAGATACAAAAGCACGGGAATCAGGTAGGCTTTGCACAGGTGAACCCTTTCCCTGAGGGATAAAGACCATCCCTTCCAACGGTCCACCTTTTGGGCGACATCTTTTAGTCTACTCTCCCAATTTTGCTGATGATAATCTCCATCCTGGCCGAAATTGATGCCTAAGATCTTTACGGACTTCTGAGGTTCTGGAAGAGTGCCCTGGAGATCGAAAACAGGATCCCCTTCCCCCATCCAGAGAGTCTCACATTTGTCCCAGTTGATCTGAGACCCAGAAACCTCTGAATAGCAGTCTACCTCCGACATCACCCAGCTCACCTCATCCTCCGAGGAGGCAAGAATGGAGACATCATCGGCGTATGCCACCACCTTCAGAGATGGCCCCCGCACCGCCAGTTCCATCCCCACCCCCGCCAACGGTCCACGATCTACCCTTCTAATGAAGGGATCAATCGCAAACACATACAGCAAAGGGCTTAAAGGACATCCCTGGCGGACACCAGAAGCCACCTCAAAAGGTCGACCCGACCAACCGTTAATCAACGGGAAACTCTCCGCCCCTTTGTACAAAGTTTTTAACCAGTCTACAAACCTCCCTGGTAGACCATACCACAAGAGAACAGACCACAGGTACTCATGGTTCACCCGGTCAAAAGCCTTCGCCTGGTCCAAAGATAACAGAAACCCTTTCCAAACACCCGCCCTGCCCCGCTCCACGGCTTCTCGGACACTGAGAACGGCGCTAAAAGCGCTTCGACCGGGAACAGAGCAGTGCTGAGCCCCAGAAAGAAGTCTCGGTGCAAACTTCACCAATCTGCAGAAAAGTATTTTTGCCAGAATCTTCCTGTCCACATTGAGAAGCGATATGGGTCTCCAGTTCTCAATGCGGGATGGATCTTTACCCTTTGACAGAATAATCAGGGCTGACTTACCCATTGACTTTGGCAGAGTGCCCGAGGAAAGACACTCGTTAAACACCTCGGTCAAGAGAGGAACTAATTGTTCCTTGAAAGCCTTGTACCACTCGGATGTTAAGCCATCCGGACCTGGCGATTTCTTGGGCCTAAGCCCATCAATGGCCAGTCCCACTTCCTCTTGCCTGATAGGTTCTGCCAAAACATCAAGAGAGGGGTCTATTCCTGCCTTGGGAATAGCTTCAGCCAAGAAAGCTGAAAAACTGTCCCGATTTAGTTCTTTCCTACCCAAGAGGTGAGAGTAGAAAGACCTGACGACCTCCAGGATCCCTGATTTGGACCTATTCAGGGAACCCGTACTGTCGACCAGGCCTACCACAAATTTACTTTTTACTGCCATCTTACAGTTTCCAAAGGGGTCGGGTGAGCGGTACTTCCCGAAATCCCTTTCAGCTACCAAAGAGGCGTATCTATCGTACTGACACCTCTTGAGCAAGGATTTCACACGAGAGATATCCTCATGGCTACCCCCCGTCGAAACCAGTCTTTCAAGTTTCTTCCTCAGTTCCTGGTACAGACAGTATCTGTCCCAGCTCCTGAGGTTAGAAAGCTCACGGAAAAACCTCGCCGTCCTTTTTTTGAATATCTCCCACCACTCCGACTTACTGTTGCAGAGGTCCACCAAGGGTTCCTGGCTCTGAAGGAAATCCTCAAAGGACTGTCTTATTGTCACTTCTTCCAGGAGAGATGAATTCAGCTTCCACATACCTCTGCCCATACAGGGAGTCTCTGCAACATTCAAAGAAAAAATAATCAAACAGTGGTCGGAGAATTCCACTTCCACGGCTTCTAAAGCCGAGAAAACAGCCTCCTCCTTTAAATAAAACCTATCTATTCTAGACCTACGATTTCCCTGATGAAAGGTGAAATCCACGTGGTCTGGCTTATGCCGTAAATGGGCGTCCACCAGACGAGTATCCTCAACTATCCTAGACAACACAATGCTATCAGCATCCAGCCCACCTTTGGAGCCTCCCCTATCACAGGCCCTCGTCACATTGTTGAAGTCCCCTCCAAAGATCACTTGCCGGCTGGTAAAAAGAAAAGGCTTAATCCTCATGAGGAGACACTTGCGGTCCCACTTACTCTGTGGGCCGTAGATGTTTATTAGTCTCAATTCTTGTCTCCCCATGAGGACATCTAAAATCAGGCACCTTCCCATTTCTAACTCGATTATCCTCCTGCATTCCACTCTTTCGGCGGTCTTAAAAAGTACCGCCACCCCGCTACGTGGCTCGGCCGCAAGAGACCAGAAAGACGGACCTAGCCGCCATTCTCGCTTGGCTTTTGCCAGCAGAGTTGTACTTGTTAACCAGGTCTCTTGCAAAAATAAAATATCAGCTTCAAAACGGCTGAAAAAATCAAAGGCCAGGAAACGAGCTGCGTCTGACTTAATACTGGCAACGTTAATGCTTGCCAGTGTCAACGGGGTGAGTTCCGCCATCATTGATGATCGAGTTAGATAGCCTTCTTTTTCCCCACCCCACCACCATCAGCATTTTCATCTGAACCATCACACTCCTTCTGTCTTTTCAAACATACAGAGACATCCATACCATCCTTTTTGCCCAAGGTTCCAGGCTTGGCCCCCCCTCCAGAAGGTAATTTACCCCCCGAAGGACAGGGCCCGGCAGCCTGCGAGGAGGCCCCCACGCGTTCTGGCACCACACCCTCCTCCCCCCCAGCTGAAGCAGTTGGGGGATCCTCGTCAAGGGCCTGGTACCGATTAGAGACTTCCACCAGAGGGGACCCAGTTGATCCTTCCTTAGGCCTCTGGTCAAGGATGAGTGGGACAGATGGGTCCCACTCCAGAGAGGGCTTACGACCCTCTCCTTTCTTTTTCTTCTTACTCCGCTTGTTCCTCCTACCCTCCAACCACGCTCTGCCACCCTCGTCCAAGCTTTCGCCGTACGAGGAGACAGGGTTGGCGGATGGGTTAGCCTCCACAGGTTGGGCCTCTGGTTCCCCATCGTCGCTGTACCCCGGGTCACTACAACCGGGATCCTCAGCCAGACCAGCCAAAAGACCAGCTGAAGGATCAGCTGCTACCTGTTCCCTATCCTTACGGCGTTGTTCTAGCCGCCTGATCTTGGACGGCCTTTGCTTCTTCGGATCCTGCCTGCTTCTTCCAGCGCTAGTAGTTCCAGCGCTTGTCCCCTCACCAACTGATTCAGTCCCGGCAGCAGGCTCCTCCCCAACCACAGACCCAGCCTCGCGGCTAGTGCCTGCCTGATCTTGAGCCCGGCACTGAACCCTGTTGGCGAAGGCAAGCGGACAGCGACTAAACGGGTGACCTAGGTCCCCACAGAGGTTGCACCGGATCCGCCTACAAGATGCGGCAAGATGACCAGTGTCCCCACACTTCGCACACATGCGAACATCGCATTGTGCGCTGAAGTGGGTGGGACTGCCGCACTTGTGACAGACCTTTGGCTGGCCCCTATAGAACACCATAATCCTATCCCTTCCTATGAAGGCAGAGGAGGGAATATGAGCAACAGAATTGCCCCGATCAAACAGCTCCACGCTGAAGGTCCAGGCACCTGACCAGATGCCATGCTCATCGAGCACCTTGGCGGGGAACTGCCCCACCCTACCATATCGACTGAGCCAAGTCATGATGTCTACACTAGACAGTGATTCATTACAGGTCAAAACGGTCACTGTCTTCACAGTCGATTGGCGGGTGATGGCCTCGACGGCAAAACCCCGCCACTCCGGGTTGTTCTTCATCAGCTCATATTTAGACCAGAAAAGCTCCAAACCCTCCGGCCTAACAAAGCTGACGTCGAACATAGCGGTGCCGTAGGGATGTATGAGCGCAAAGATGTCATTCGCGACAAACCCCGCCCCCAGGAGAAGTTCAACAACAGTCTTCCTAGAAGGAACTGCTGCTTCCTTACTCCTCCAATAGAGACGGGCCACATTCCTACGGTCCCTCCCCGGTGTGGGGTGAGTCCATACGATCTCACCCCTCCTTTGTTCTCGGAAGGCCCTAAAACCATGCCTTTCTGTCCAGAAAGCCAGGTCAACCGACCCTCCCTCTACCTGTATGGAAGTCCCCGGTCCTTTTTTTAGGGCCTCCAGGAGGCGCCGTTGCAAGTCACCCCCGCCCGAAACCTTGGGCAAAAAGTCACCCGAAACAACACCCGCATACGTCTTTGTTTTTGCCATCCTCTCTCTCACATCCTTCATCATTGCTTCCTTCCGCATAACTTCCTCCTCTTCATCCACTTCCGTATCCGCAATATACTCCTCAATCAAAGCTTCCTCATCCACCATCTCAATTTCTTCCTCATCCACAATCCCATTTACCAATTCATTTGTATCCTCATTTATAACCTGGTCTACGTTCTCATTCACCCCCACAGCCACCTGCACATTATTACCCACAATCCCATTAACAACCATATTTGCATCACCTTTCACTCCCCCTGGACTGGTCGGGTTCCCTAAAGAGACCGGAGAATCACTGGGGGCGGGCCCTGAGGAGCCCCCCGCAAAACCCGCAGGGGACTCCCCATCTCCCGCACCCCCCACGGCCCGCACAGTCCTGGGATAATCGACCATAGTGTTCTCTCCAGGTTCCAAAGTCTTTACATCCTCTTTCTCAGCACCACCACCTTGAACCTTGTCCACAATCACCACATCCTTGTCCGCCACACTGTTTGGGGTTTTACCCCCTGCGCTTCCTGTGACCACCCTACCACTACAGGAAGGGGGGGCACCTCCCGTCACCATCTTAGAATTAATCTCCCGCACTGTTTGACCCGATTCCACTACAGGAACCGGGCTGGGCACAGCAGCGGATTCAAAAGGCACAAATCGAAGCACTTCTTCCGTTACAGTTTTATTTTTCTTCTTTCTGATTTTCACCAGCTCATCCTCAGGGACCTCCTCATCCCCAAAATACAGTCTGCCCACCGGGGACTCCAGCTGCCTGACTTCCAGCATTAGCCTTCCCCCAGACCCGCTTTCATCCCCGGAGGCGGCCGCAATCAGGTCTGAGGGGTCCCCCTGGCCACAAGGCAGAGAGTCCGCCTCCGAATCCTGTGTTCCTGGTACCACCTTCCCCTGGCTTCCAGCCTGCTGCCCTGACAAACTGGGGCCAGGCGTACCAGACAGTCCAGACATACCCTGAAACCTGCAGTCATTCCTGAATTTCTCCAAGAATGGGCCGCCATTTTCCACAATGGCGGCCCTCTTCTCCTCAAAAACCGCGATTATCTCCTCCAACCTCACCAGTCTGGAGGAGAGGATTGCCTTCTTTGTCTTAGGGGCCATTTTAAGTTGCATTTGTACATTTTTAAATTCCACATTCAGTCTTTTTAATTCCCTCTTGACCTCCTCATGCATGTTCAGGAAATATGCTACCCGGGAGGAAAAGGTTTTTGGAGACTCCTTAGGGCCCAAAGTACCCCAATTATGCAGTCTCTCAACCGCTGGGCAGGAAGAACCCCCGACACCATGCTTCTTTACAGTAACTTTGTTGCCGGGCTGAGGCACCGACACAGACACACCACATGCTGAATCACCTACCTCAGCCTCTGGCCTCGTCACCTTCTCCACAGCCTTCCCTGTATCCCGTCCAACGGTCCGTCCGGCAGCTTGTCCAGCCACTGCACTTTTCATGTTTCCACCCGCTGCTTGTGCAGCAGCGGGCCTTTCCACAGCATCCTGTTTTCTTGGGTGCTGACTCAAAATGTCCAGAGAGGATCCCAAGCTGGCTGCTCTCCTGGGACCCCTCCGGACCTCACCTGGCACTCCATTGGGCTCACTGCAGGGATCGCGGCCGCTCCTAGTAGCAGGGCCCCTCCTGCCCGCGGCACTTGCGGGGCTGCCCTCCATTACCTGCGACCTTGCGGCCGCTTGCTGCGGAATCTTCACATCCGCGTCGTCGTCCACCTCCAGTAGCGTCGAGGTATCTAAGCCCAGGTCTCCAGTCCTGGAGGCCCTCCTCTCCACTCGCGCATCTCCGCCACGGCTGCCGGCACGTGGTGATGAACGCCGGCAGCCGGAGGCCCGGGGATCCATACCGGGAGAAACTGCCACCCCCTGGGGAAAGGGTAGCAATTCCCCCGGCAAACAAAGCGCTGGTAAGCCTCCCGGACCTCACACACCCACAAACGACAGGAAACAGGAAACAGGAACAGGAAGGAACAGCAACTCCTCCCACCACTTCTCCTGTCCCGTATACTGTATGTAATGCTCAGTATCTGCTCTTATTCTGTATATATGGACACTGCACAGTACCACTCCTCTTGTGCTCTATACTGTGTGTAATTCTCAGTATCTGCTCTTATTCTGTATATAAAAGGACACTGCACAGTACCACTTCTCCTGTCCTGTATACTGTATGTAATGCTCAGTATCTGATCTTATTCTGTATATATGGACAGTGCACAGTACCACTCCTCTTGTCCTCTATACTGTGTGTAATTCTCAGTATCTGCTCTTATTCTGTATATAAAAGGACACTGCACAGTACCACTTCTCCTGTCCTGTATACTGTATGTAATGCTCAGTATCTGCTCTTATTCTGTATATATGGACACTGCACAGTACCACTTCTCCTGTCATGTATACTGGGTGTAATTCTCAGTATCTGCTCTTATTCTGTATATATGGACAATGCACAGTACCACTTCTCCTGTCCTGTATACTGTATGTAATGCTCAGTATCTGCTCTTATTCTGTATATATGGACACTGCACAGTACCACTCCTCTTGTCCTGTATACTGTGTGTCATTCCCCTTATCTGCTCTTATTTTGTATATATGGACACTGCACAGTACCACTTCTCCTGTCCTGTATAATGTATGTAATGCTCAGTATCTGCTCTTATTCTGTATATATGGACACTGCACAGTACCACTTCTCTTGTCCTGTATACTGTGTGTCATTCCCCTTATCTGTTCTTATTCCGTATATATGGACACTGCACAGTACCACTTCTCTTGTCCTGTATACTGTGTGTCATTCCCCTTATCTGCTCTTATTATGTATATATGGACACTCCACAGTACCACTTCTCTTGTCCTGTATACTTGGTGTTATTCTCAGTATCTTTTCATATTCTGTATATATGGACACTGCACAGTACCACTTCTCTTGTCCTGTATACTGGGTGAAATTCTAGGTTTTAGGCATTGTTACAATGGATCCGCCCAAAAAAAACGGATGGCATACGGACCGCAAAACACATACGGTCGTGTGCATGCAGCCTTATGCAAAAGGAAAACCTTTTCCCCCTACCATTCTGGCAGGTCCCTGTTTTTACATGACACTGCCTTAATGGCACAAGCTGCTCAATACGCTCAGTTAGGTATGTCATTACCAGTAATGTATAGATTACAGCGTAGTATCTCTAATGAACACCCACTAAACTATTGTATTTTATGCCCTAAAAACATAGCATGAAAAGCCAGTCTAATCCTTTACACACAGTTTTTGTGGCAGAATTTTGGGCTTGAAAGTAGATACTTCTCTTTGCCAGGAAACAACAGTTTCACCTATAATACCATGTGACCAGTTGTAATGGCTGCATTGCTTGATGTCAAGACTGCAGACAAGGAAACACACACACGGTGAGTAGTGTTGGGCAAGCATGCTCTGCCGAACACTTTTTTACTCGAGCATCTCAATGCTCGGCACATCGCGGTGTTCGGCGGATTGTTTGGCCGCTGGTAACAGCGACATTACCTGAGCTACATCTCCAGTCTAACGTTAGCGCATCCGAAATATCAGTGACATACAGTGTAATTTTTTTCGCCGCTGGTGACAGCGACATTACTTTCGCTACATCTCCTGTATAACGTTAGCGCATCCTAAATATGAGTGACATTCAGTGTAATTTTTTTGTTGCTGGTGGCAGCGACATTACATGCGCTACATCTCCTGAATAAAGTTTGGCAATCCTAAATATCAGTGACATTCAGTCTAATTTTTCTGCCCATCCTAAATATCTGTCACGACAAGTGAGTATAAGAGAAACACCAAGTAAACAAACAGCAACAGGTAAACAGACTAGGCCCCAAAGCTAGGGAGGAGGGAATGGTAACCTCCTAACAACCACTGAGCCTCTCTCTGACTGCTGACAGTATGAGCAAGTCCTGATGGTGAATGAACTCATATGCTGGAACCTAAGCCCTGCTGACTCTGTAGCAAACCCTAACTTAGGGAGAGGGTACCTTCCACCGTAAAGGGACTACTGTCTCCCTGAGACCTAGACACGCACAAATGAGCAAACAGAAGGACTTAGCTTGAGACGAGCAGGAAGTAGAGGATACACAAACTACCAGTATAGAACTCTAGAAGGAAAATATCAACCGCAAAGTCAGCAGTAAGAGGCGGACTTAAATAGAGCCTTTTAAACAGCTAACGAGTAGAACCTGTGGAGAGGTGGGATCCTGCCCACAACAACAAACAGAAAGGAAACAAAGAAAGACCTGTCAGATAGACTCACGTACTGCAAGTCTATTCGATCTTCTCAGGTCTCTCACAGGGCAGGCAGTGACAGTACCCCCCTTCTATCCGGGTGTGCCCTGTGAAAAGCCTTCAGAAGACGACTAGCACTGACATCAGTCGCCGGAACCCACATTCTTTCTTCTGGCCCGTAACCCTTCCAATGTACGAGGAAACAAAGATCTGTCAGAAAGACTCATGTGCTGCAAGTCTATCCGATCTTCTTAGATCTCTCACAGGGCAGACAGTGACAATATCAGTGACATTTAGTCTAATTTTTTCACTGCTGGTGACAGCGACATTACCTGCGCTACATCTCCTGTATAACGTTTGCACATCCTAAATATCAGTGACATTCAGTTTAATATTTTCGCCGCTGGTGACAGCGACATTACCTGTGCTACATCTCCTGTATAACGTTTGCGCATCCTAAATATCAGTGACATTCAGTTAAATATTTTTGCCGCTGGTAACAGCGACATTAACTGCGCTACATCTCCTGTATAGAAACATAGAATGTGTCGGCAGATAAGAACCATTTGGCCCATCTAGTCTGCCCAATATACTAAATACTATGGATAGCCCCTGGCCCTATCTTATATGAAGGATGGCCTTATGCCTATCCCATGCATGCTTAAACTCCTCCACTGTATTTGCAGCTACCACTTCTGCAGGAAAGCTATTCCATGCATCCACTACTCTCTCAGTAAAGTAATACTTCCTGATATTACTTTTAAACCTTTGCCCCTCTAATTTAAAACTATGATAGAAACATAGAATATATAGCGTTTGCGCATCCTAAATATTTGTGACATTTAGTTTAATTTATTTGTGCATACAATTACAACACCTGCACTACTGTACGTGTGACATACTTGCACACATATATACCATTTAATATTAATATTAATAAGGGGAGCAGTAAGGACCGGGGAAATGGCTGTGCTGCTGATGGTTCGAGCAGAGGCCTTGGCCCTGGGCGCGGTTAAACTGTGCCTGCTGCCAGAGCACAAGAAACACACTCATCCATGATCTAGCTTCATGTCCCAGTTTGCAGGGCAGTGCAGGACACCACTCTCGAAGTCACACCAGTGCGACCAGGTGGTCGGTTGGATTGCAGCAGATAATGCTTACAGTTGGTTAAGCACCACCCTGTCTTCCACAAAGTCCAGTCTCAGTAGCCAAGAGTCTGGTCAACAGAATCCTCACCCTGATCCTCCTTCCTCCCACCATGGAGAGTCTTGGCAAACAAGTGATCCAACACTAGGATATTCTGAGGAGCTCTTTTTATCGCCATTCCTTGATTTGGCCCTCTCACCAAGCCCGCTTGAAGAGGGACATGAGGAGATCTTGTGCACTGATTTCCAAACTCTTGAGCATCCACAGTCAGAAAAAGATGACGGTGGGGGACGGCAATAAGTGTTTCACGAGGTGGATGATGATGATGAGACACAGTTGCCAATAAGTCAACCGCAATTAGTGTCTCAAGAGGTTCATGATGAGGATGAGACACAGTTGTCAATAAGTGAGGTTCTTGTTAGGTCAACAAGTCAGGAGGATGACCAGAGTGAGGAAGTGGAAGAGGAGGTGGTAGACGATGAAATCGCTGACCCGACCTGGGAAGGTGGCAAGCTGAGCGAGGACAGCAGTACAACAGGCTGGAAGAGGCAGTGGGGTGGCAAAAGGGAGAAGGCGGGCCACACCAAACAGGCCCACTACTGTTCCCCGGAGCCCCCCCTTGCGGAAATCTCACTTGCCAAGGGGTAGGTGTTCCGCAGTCTGGTGCATTTTTTAGGAAAGTGTGGACAAAAAAAGAATTGTCATTTGCAACCTGTGCTGTAATTCAACAAAAACAGAACCCGCCAAGACGGTATATTCACAGTGTGAGGGGAGCATAAACATAAACTTCACTTTAGACACCTTCCCACATAGAAAATATAACTTTTAGTAGATAGCTTTTAAAATTTGGGCTCATGGCAAGCCCAGATCAAGTAGGTCCTACGGCACATTTAAGCAACACACTTGATACCTTCAGCAGCAAAACTGATAATGTCATTGATGTTACTCATGGTCTGTAGAGATCTCAACGTCTTGGTAGAGATGTTAACCACCAAAGATTATAGATGATGGTCTGAGGTATGTATATAACAGGGAGAAAAAAAACAGGAATTACAGACACGGGAGTTCCTATTCTTTCCCTATTTGTCCCTTCTTAGTCCTCAGCCCAGGGACACCCCTTCATGGTAGGGGTTCCCTGTGCTCATACCTAGTCTGGAAGTCACCTATTAAAACCCTTCAATAGGACATTTCTAGGGTAAATGACATATTCTAAGAGAGTTGCTATTAATTGTACCAAAGGGAGCACTTTAAACAAAATAAATGCACAAAAAAGAATCCCGATGCAGCATTTCCCCAGTAACAAAAAAGACTGGTTCGTCAGGGGATTAGATCAAATATAACTTAGGCAGAGTCTTAATATACAGACTCTGACTTACATGATAAACAAGCAGTAGTACCTTAAATAATGACCCACTGGGAGACCTGGGCTGAGATGTAGGCTTCTTAGGTAACAGGCATCTCCGTCAACCTGTGCTGTACCAAAATGAGCAGGGGCGTGAACACTAGCAACCTCACCACCACCAGCATGATCTGCCACATGGCATAAAAGCACCTTAATAGGTGGGCCGAACGCCTAGGTCCACAATCAGTGTCTGAGGGTCACACCGCTGCCTCCTCTTCCCCTGTATTACGTGCTGGCCAAGCCCCTCTCCAAGACGCAGGCCCGGATGCCTCCCGCCCTGCTCCTGGACCTTTGCAAGCACCATCAGCTAGCACATCCACTTCTGTGTCCCAGCGCAGCGTACAGATGTCCATACCCAGGCCTTAGAACCAAAGAACAAATACCCAGCCACCCACCCACAGGCCATAGCACTAAATGTGCACCTTTCAAAACTGCTGGCCCAGGAAATGTTGAAATTTAGGCTTGTGGACACTGAGGCTATCCGCAGCCTGATGGCGGCAGTGGTCCCTCGTTACTCAGTCTCCAGCCGCCACTATTTTGCCTGGTGTGCCGTCATCACCTTACACCAGCATGTGTCCTGTAACATCACCGGTGCCCTGACCAACGCAGTTATTGGGAAAGTCCACTTAACAACTGACACATGGACAAGTGCTTGTGGCCAGGGACGGTACATTTCCCTGACGGCACACTGGGTGAACATTGTGGAGGCCGGGAGAGCGTTGTACCCTGGGGTGACACAGGTGCTACCGACGCCAAGGATTGCAGGCCCTACTTCCATCAGGATTTCCGCCACCACTTACAATAGTGGCTGCAACCCCCCCCCCCCCCCTTCTCCTCCTCCACTTCTACCTCTAAATTTTCATCTTGCAACACCAGTCAGCCATCAGTCAGTAGGTGGAAGCAGTATAGCACTGCATTGGGGAAACGACAACAGGCCGTGCTGAAACTAATTTGCTTAGTTGGCAAACAGCACACTGCGGAAGAGCTGTGGCAGGGTATAAGAGGCCAGACTGAGCTGTGGCTCTCGCCACTCAACCTACAACCAGGCATGGCTGTGTCTGATAATGGACGTAATTTGTTGGCGGCTTTGGAGCTCGGCAAGCTCACACACATACCATGCTTAGCCCACGTGTTCAACTTAGTGGTACAGCGGCTTCTCAAAACCTACCCCAATTTGCCTGAGCTACTGGTGAAGGTGAGCCGCGTGTGTGCCCATTTCCAAAAGTCATCTACAGATGCCGCTGGTCTGGCGATGCTGCAGCAGCGCTTGCAATTGCCAGCTCACCGACTGTTGTGCGACGTGAGCACGCGGCAGAACTTTACGTTCCACATGTTGGCCAGGCTTTGTCAGCAGCAGAGGGCAGTTGTGGAATACCAGCTCCAAAATGGTTGTCACCTTTTCAGTCAGCTTCCGCTCTTCACAAGCGACGAGTGGCCATGCATGTCTGACCTCTGTGAGGTTTTACGCAACTTTGAAGAATCAACACAGATGGTGAGCGTCGATGATGCTATTATCAGTGTAACCATCCCACTTCTGTGTCTACTGAAACGTTCGCTGCCCACAATGAAGGCAGACGTTTTGCATATGGAAGAGGTGGAAATGGGGGAAGACAGTACACAGGGTGATAGCCAGACCACCCTCCGTTCGTCTTCTCAGCACGAATTGGATGATGATGATGAGGAGGAGGAGCAGGAGATGTTTGCCTCTGCTACAGAGGGTAGTACCCATAGCAGGTTTATTCCATCTGTTCAGCGTGGATGGGCCGAAGAGGAGGAAGAGGATGAGGAGATTGAGAGTCATCCTCCTGATGAGGACAGCGAAGTCTTGTCTGTTGGGACTCTGGCACACATGGCTGAATTTATGTTATGCTGTCTTCCCCATGACCCTCGCGTTATACGCATTTTGACCAACACCGATTACTGGTTGTTCACCCTTCTCGACCCCCGCTACAAAGAGAACTTTTCATCTCTCATTCCTGTGGTGGGGAGGACTAGCAAAATGGTGCAACACCAGAAGGTCCTGGTGGAAAAATTGCTCCAAAAATTTCCAGCTGACAACGCTGGTGGCAGAGTACGTAGTTCCTTGGGCAACCGAGGAGGGGAGACGAGGGGAACACACAGCAGTTCCAACAGAGGCAGGGCAACACTCTCCAAGGCCTGGGACAGTTTCATGACACCCCGCCAGCACCCTCACACTGATGCGCGGCCTAGTGTCACAAGGAGGGAAAAGCTTTGGAAAATGGTTAAGAAGTACGTAGCAGACCGTGTGAGCGTCCTCAGTGATCCCTCTGTGCCTTACAACTATTGGGTGTCCAAGCTAGACACGTGGCACGAACTGGCACCTTTTATGGTGTATTCTTTATTTCCATGAACCCCTTCCACCACAAAAAAAGGGTATATGGTTCAATCTTTCTTTTCTTGTCCTCCTCCATCATATCAACTTGCTTATTAGCCTGCCCTTGCTAATAATGTTTTAGAGGGTCTGCTCAGCAGCAGACCCTCACCCATAATGTTTTAGAGGGTCACCAGCAGGCCCTCGCCCATAATGTTTTAGATGGTCAGATCAGCAGCAGGCCCTCACCCCTAATGTTTTAGAGGGTCAGCTCAGCAGCAGACCCTCACCCCTAATGTTTTAGATGGTCAACTCAGCAGCAGATCCTCACCCCTAATTTTTTAGATGGTCAGATCAGCAGCAGGCCCTCGCCCCTAATGTTTTAGAGGGTCAGCTCAGCAGCAGACCCACACCCCTAATTTTTTAGATGGTCAGATCAGTAGCAGGCCCTCGCCCCTAATGTTTTAGAGGGTCACCAGCAGGCCATCAATCATAATTTTTCAAGGGTGTGCATGATGCCCTCCTTTATGTGTAATAAAGGGTGTATTGGAGTGCCGGTTCATTGTAATTTTTAGCAGCCCTTTCACTTGCATAGGCTTTATGAGTGTAGGAGTCCCACTACCTAAACAATTGTACCACAATGTGAATGAGGCCCTCCTTTATGTGATATACAGGTTATATCGGAGTGCCTCTTTTTTCGCAGCACTTGCACTTTATATACAAGTAAATATACAGGAAAGAATGTTTCCTAACAATTTTTACTCTACAATCGATTTTATCTTTGGTTTGATGCGTATTATTGTCAGTCTGTAAAAGTTGCGTACTACTTGGACAACATCATTCACAGCAGCATCCTGGGAGTCCAAGATACATCCAGACATCCTCCGCATGCTGTTCCCGAACCATTTCAGTGGTGTTTCCATCAATTTATGACCTTTTCATGTAAACCAGACACCCTCCCCTCTTCAGAGCAGGGGGTGTCTGGTTTAATGCTCGGGCTCTCCCATTGACTTCCATTGTGCTCGGGTGCTCTGTAGAGCACCCGAGCATTCCAAGGTGTTCTACTCGAGCACCCAAGCACTTTGGTGCTCTATCAACACTAAGGTGAGTCCTAACTGGAACTCAACTCGCTGTCCCTGCCTACTTGCAGTAAAAGGACTTAGCGGCAAGTCCGAAACTGGTTGACACTTCCTAAGCTGTAAAATAAATCATTAACCAATGATCTCGTTATGCACAGGGCTGAAACTAGGATCATGAATTTTGTAGAATTTGCCACTAACTTGATTCATAATAATTGATTATGTAGAAATTGTAAATGTTTGAGCACAGTTTTTTACAAAGAGGAAATCCTAGTTTCTCTATTGTACCTCACATTTTTCAGTTATTAGTACATTAGCTTGTGGGTCACATTCTGGTCACAGGTCCTAGCGACTGTTAGGTTGAGGGTATTTCTTACACAATCTCAAGACTGTGGCACCATCCCAGCGCCCGCGATCAGCTGCGGCAGCTTGAAAAAAGAACAAAACTATACTTCTTTACAACTCACAGTATCATGTGGCAGCTCCTGATCAACTCCCAATGTTGAATGGGAAAAAGATTAAGAAACTATGCACTAAAGTATATAAGCACTAAAGTATATATAGAGTTCAGGTAGTCTATAGAATCTACTGAAGGAATAATCATAGTGGACTTCAAGCAAAAGTACAGAGGAAAAGGAGAACAGTTGCCCATGGCATTTATTCAGATCTCTTCTTTCATTGACTAATTGGCGTTACATTTGCACCTTTCATGCATGAGGCCAAAAATACACCTGGAACAAAGTTTTCATTCATTTGCAACACCCCAACGGAGAGCCCCAGAGTGAATCTGGTAGCTGATTCACATGACAAAGGCTTTTTAGCCGAAACGTTGCATCTGCAATAAATTCCCACCAAAGGACGTGCTCCATCCTTTTTCTACACGTGGATTACCCAGTTCAGCTTGGGGAAGCTTACTACTTTCCTAGGAGATGTGCACCCATCGCTTACTTACTAGGAGTGTTCACCTTGCTTTACTTTATGCTCATGAGAAGCTTTCATTTCTGACGCTGATGCACTGGGTACTCCACACTGACAGCAGCTCTGTCAACTGGGGGGGGGAGGGGGGAGGTTGTGAGAAGAGGATCACCTTATACTAACTCAGAGTACCTCAACAGAGCAGTTAAAAAGCCATGACAACCATGTTAAAACTGTTTAGCTAGTCGATGAATGCAATATGTATATATACTGCCTTCCTGCGGTAGCAAATGTTCTTATAAAATAAATTAGTTGAACCACTTCCATCCTTTTACCATGGAAAGGCTTTCAGTTCTGGTTATGTCTGGTCTTCATGGAATACAGCAGAGAAACACTGAAGTGAAAAGCTGTGCATGAAAAAATACTACTTTAGAGGCTTCTCAGTCTAGAAAGAGATATCAATTAACATTTCTATACTTATTTTAGTAGGTATTTGTCAAGCATTAAAGAGGAATTAGGTCTAAGGCTAAACATGACATTCAGATGCAGTACAAGTCAATCTTGCCAAGAGAAATAGCGGCCAGCCCTTAGCCGTAAAGTAACATAGTCTATAAGGCTGAAAAAAGACATCTGTCCATCCAGCTCAGCCTGTTAGGGTCCATTCATACGTCCGTAGTGCATTGCGGACAAGAATAGGACATGTTCTATTGTTTTCCGGAGCCGCGGACCAGAAGATCGGTGGCGCGCTCTGGAAATGCGGATGCGGACAGCACACTGTGTGCTGTCCGCATCCATTCTGTCCCCATAGAGAATGAATGGGTCCGCACCAGTTCCGCACAATTGTGGAACGGATGCAGAACACAATTGCGGACGTGTGAATGGAGCCTTATCCTAAAAGTTGATCCAGAGGAAGGCAAAAAAAAAAAACTATGAGGTTGAAGCCAATTTTCCTCACTTTAGGGGAAAAAATGTCCTTCCCGACTCCAATCAGAATAACTCCCTGGATCAATGACCCCTCTCTAGTAGCTATAGCCTGTAATATTATTACCCTCCAGAAATACACTCAGGCCCCTCGAACTCTTAGTGAATTCACCATCACCACCTTCTCAGGCCTCTTTCACACGGCCGCAGTGCTCCTGTGGCCGTATTTCGGGCTGCATATGGAGGTTCCGCAATACACGGGGCACCGGCTGTGTGCATTTCGCATCACGGATGCGGACACATTCACTTGAATGGGTCCACAAATCCGGAGATGCGGTGTGGAACGGAACTCCGCAGAAGCACTACGGAGTGCTTCCGTGGGGTTCCGATCCGTGCTTCCGTTCCACAAAAAAATAGAACTTGTCCTATCTTTTTTCGGAATGGACGGATCACGGACCCATTCAAGTTGAATGGGTCTGGATCCGTCCCGGCCCCCGCTGTGCATTGGGAACCACAAATTGGGGTCCTTAATGCATGGAACGGAACCAATACTTTCATGTGAAAGAGGCCTCATGCAGAGAGTTCCATAGTCTCACTGCTCTTACCGTAAAGGATGCTCTTCTATGTTTGTGTACAAAGCTTCTTTCCTCCAGATGCAGAGGATGTCCCCTCGTCACAGTCACAGTCCTGCGGATAAATAGATAATGGAAGAGATCTCTGTACTGACTACTAATATATTTATACATAGTGATTAGATTGCCCCTTAGTCGTCTTTTTTCTACAGTGAATAACCCTAATTTTAATAATCTTTTTGGGTACTGTAGTCCACCCATTCCAGTTATTACTTTAGTTGCCCTCCTCTGAACCCTCTTCAGCTCTGCTATGTCTTCCTTGTTCACAGGAGCCCAGAACTGTACACAGTACTCCATGTGTGGTCTGACTAGTGATTTGTAAAGTGGCAGAACTATGTTCTGATCACGGGCATCTATGCCCCTTTTGATGCAACCCATTATCTTATTGCCCTTGGCAGCAGCTGCCTGATATTGGTTTCTGCAGCTTAGTTTCCTGTTCACTAAAATTCCTATGTCCTTTTCCATGTCAGTGTTATCCAGTGTTGTACCATTTAGGCTACTTTCACACTAGCGTTCGGAGCGGATCCGTCTGATGTTTCATCAGACGGATCCGCTCCGATAATGCAGACGTTCGCATCCGTTCAGAACGGATGCGTCTGCATTAAAACTTAGAAAATTTTCTAAGTGTGAAAGTTGTCTGAGCGGATCCGTTCAGACTTTACATTGAAAGTCAATGGGGAACGGATCCGCTTGAAGATTGAGCCATATAGTGTCATCTTCAAGCGGATCCGTCCCCATTGACTTACATTGTAAGTGTGGACGGATCCGCTCGCCTCCGCACGGCCAGGCGGACACCCGAACGCTGCAAGCAGCGTTCAGGTGTCCGCTCACTGAGCGGAGCGGAGGCTGAACGCTGGCAGGCGGATGCATTCTCAGTGGATCCGCCTCCACTGAGAATGCATTGGGGCCAGACGGATGCGTTCGGGGCCGCTCGTGAGCCCCTTCAAACGGTACGCACGAGCGGACACCCGAACGCTAGTGTGAAAGTAGCCTTAGTATGTACTGGTGATATATATTTTTCCTTCCCATGTGCATAGCCTTGCATTTGTCAGTGTTAAACCTCATCTGGCACTTCTCTGCCCAAGCCTCCAATCTATCCAGATCCATCTGTAGCAGTATACTGTCCTCTTCAGTGTTAATTACTTTACACAGTTTAGTGTCATCTGCAAAAATTGATATTTTACTGTGCAAGCCTTCTACAAGATCATTAATAAATATATTGAAGAGAATAGGGCTCAATACGTACCCACTAGTGAGAGTGACCCAATCTGAGTGTGTACCGTTAATAACCACCCTCTGTTTTCTATCACTCAGCCAGTTACTTACCCACATACACACATTTTCCCTCAGTCCAATTTTTATATACTAACCTTTTATGTGGTACAGTATCAAATGCTTTGGAGAAGTCCAGATATACGACATCCATTGATTTGCCCCGGTCAAGTCTAGAACTTGTAGAAACTGATTAAATTAGTTTGACATGACTGATCCCTCATGAAGCCATGCTGATATGGAGTTATTTGCTTATTTTCATCGAGGTACTCCAAGATAGCATCTCTTAGAAAACCTGCAAATAGTTTACCCACGACAGATGTTAAACTTACCGGTCTATAGTTTCCGGGCTCTGTTTTTGGACCTTTTTTTAAATATTGGCACCACATTTGCTATTCGCCAATCCTGTGGAACACTCCCTGTAAGTATGGAGTCCTTAAAGATCAGAAATAAGGGTCTGGCTATGACATTACTTAATTCTCTTAGGATACGGGGGTGTATGCCATCTGGTCTGAGTGATTTGTCTATTTTCATCTTTTGAAGATGCCACTGTACTACTTTCTGGGTCAGACAGGGCACTTTCAATGGGGAATTTACTTTTACATTCTGCATTTCATCTGACAGTTTATTTTCCTAAGTGAATACAGTGGAGAAAAAAAATATTTAATAGCTTTGCTTTCACCTCATCACTCTATAAAGGGCCGACACCTTCAGATTTATACTTTTTACCATTTATATAATTGAAGAACATTTTAGGGTTAGTTTTACTCTCTTTGGCAATTCATCTCTCAGTCTCTAGTTTGGCTGCTTTTATTTGTCTTTTACATATTCAATTTTTTTCCTTATAGTTTTTTAATACTTACTCGCCACCCTCCTGTTTTAGTGATTTAAAGGGTAACTGTCATTTTTTTTTTATTAGAGCTAGGCAGGTATACCTGAGTTAGTCTGTCAATGATTGCCAAAAGATCTGTAATTACCTTATAATAACAGCTTTCATTAATGTCCCCTGTCCCTTACCACTGCTCCCTTAAAAGACCATTACTAGGGCTTGTATGTCTCCCAACTTAATTTATGTCTCACACTGCATGCCTGAATTAGGCTTCAGAGTGAGTAGGCATGTCTCTCAGCAATCCAATCTGATTGGCTGGCAGGGAGCTGCTGGCTACAGCAAGTGTGTATGGGAAGTGAGGGAAAGCAGTTGATTTTTTGATGAAAACATGACAGTTACCCTTTAAATGCTTTCTTTTTGTCATTTATTGCTTTCTTTACAATTCTAAGTAAGTTTAGGATTCAGTAATGAACTAGATTTTATGTACAGTCCTGATCAAAAGTTTAAGACCACTTGAAAAATGGCAAAAAATTATATTTTACATTGTTGGATCTTAACAAGGTTCCAAGTAGAGCTTCAACATGCAACAAGAAGAAATGAGAGCGAGACCAAAAAAATTTGAGCATTCAATTTAATGAAAACGAATAAACTGAAACAGGCTGTTTTTCAGCTAATCAAAAGTTTAGGACCACATGCCTTTAAAAGGCCAAATGTGTGCAAAGATGTGGATTTATTGTCATTTTCTGTCAGGTAGTCACATGTTGTGATGGCAAAGGCAAAAAAACTCTCCCTTTTTGAACGTGGTCGGGTTGTTGAACTGCATAAGCAGGGTCTCTCACAGCGCGCCATCGCTGCTGAGGTGGGACCCAGTAAGACAGTCATTTGGAATTTCTTAAATGATCCTGGGGGTTATGGAACAAAAAAGTCAAGTGGAAGACCCAAAAGAATTTCACCAGCACTGAGCCGAAGGATCCATTTGGCTGTCCGTCAAGACACTCCTCAAAAGGGCTTCAAAAACAAAAAACGTCCTTGAACGCCACAGAACTGCTCGTTTGGACTTTGCAAGAGAGCACCAAACATGGGACATTCAATGGTGGAAGAAAGTTTTATTCTCTGATGAGAAAAAATTTAACCTTGATGGTCCTGATGGTTTCCAACGTTACTGGCATGACAAGCAGATCCCACCTGAGATGTTTTCTACGCGCCACAGTGGAGGGGGCGCCATAATGGTCTGGGGTGCTTTTTCCTTCAGTGGAACAATGGAGCTTCAGGAAGTGCAGGGGCGTCAAACGGACGCTGGCTATGTCCAGATGTTGCAGAGAGCATTCCTCATGACTGAGGGCCCTCGTCTGTGTGGTAACGACTGGGTTTTTCAACAGGACAATGCTACAGTACACAATGCCCGCAGGACAAGGGACTTCTTCCAGGAGAATAACATCACTCTTTTGGCCCATCCCGCATGTTCCCCTGATCTAAATCCAATTGAGAACCTTTGGGGATGGATGGCAAGGGAAGTTTACAAAAATGGACAACAGTTCCAGACAGTAGATGGCCTTCGTGCGGCCGTCTTCACCACTTAGAGAAATGTTCCCACTCACCTCATGGAAACGCTTGCATCAAGCATGCCGAAACAAATTTTTTAAGTGATCAACAATAACGGCGGAGCTACTCATTACTGAGTTCAGGTTTGGAAGTTGTATTTCTGTTTTGGGGGGGCTTCGTTTTTTTTTGGAGGTGTGGTCCTAAACTTTTGATCAGATGAAAAACAGCCTGTTTCAGTTTATTCGTTGTTTTCATTAAATTGAATGCTCAAAAAATGTTTTTACTCACTCTCATTTCTTCTTGTTGCCTGTTGAAGCTCTACTTGGAACCTTGTTAAGATCCAGCCATGGTAAATATGATTTTTTGCCATTTTTCAAGTGGTCTTAAACTTTTGATCAGGACTGTATGGAGCATCCCACTTAAAAGTGCATTGGCTGTTGAAAAGGCATACAACCATTGGAAAAACTGGTTTCACTTGGACAATTTGTCAGATTTCTATGTAATGTTCATGGGTAGGGTTGAGCGAACTCCAACTGTAAAGTTCAGGTTCGTACCAAACTTTAGGATTTTTGGACCCCGGACCCGAACTTTTCAGTAAAAGTTCAGGTTCGGTGTACGGCAAATTAATGGCGCTTTTTGAAAGGCTGCAGAGCAGCCAATTAACAAGCGTTTAACTTGTGTGCCCTTAGAAGCCATCACAACCATGCCTACTAATGGCATGGCTGTGATTGGCCAGTGCAGCATGTGACCCAGCCTCTATATAAGCTGGAGTCACATAGCGCTGCATGTCACTCTGCTCTGATTAGTGTAGGGATAGGATGCTGCTGCTGTGAGGGAGAGAATAGGAAAGAATATTTAATCTGTTAGTTAGGTGGGCGGCCGCGGCCATTTTATGCAAGTTCAGTGCACAAGCACAGCATATGTGCATTTGTGACAGTCAAATAGAAGCTTGAAATACTGCAATTATATTCTAGGTTTAAAAAAATCACCCATTTTTGGCAAGACCCTATATCTGAGGCCTTTGCAGCATTTGTCATTGTTAAATACAAGCTTGAAATACTGCAATAATTTTCTGGGTTTAAAAAAGGACCCATTTTTGGTAATACCCTACATCTAGGGCCTATGCTGCATTTGTCAGTGTGAAATTTAAGCTTGAAATACTGCAATAATTTTCTGGGTTTTAAAAAAACACTCTTTTTGGGCAAAATACTAAATGTGCAGCCTTTGCTGCATCTGTCAGTGTGAAATACAAGCGTTAGATACTACTGTTACATTCTGTTATCAAAAAAACACCCATTTTCGGCAAAATACAAAATTTGCGGCGTTTGTTGCATCTGTCATTGTTAAATACAAGCTTGAAATACTGCAATAATTTTCTGGGTTTAAAAAAGCACCAATTTTTGGCAATATCCTCCATCTGGGGCCTATGCAGCATTTGTCAGTGTGAAATTTAAGCTTGAAATACTGCAATAATTTTCTGGGTTTAAAAAAACACCCATTTTGGGCAAAATACTAAATTTGCGGCGTTTGTTGCATCTGTCATTGTTAAATACAAGCTTGAAATACTGCAATAATTTTCTGGGTTTAAAAAAGCACCCATTTTTGCGGCGTTTGCTGCATCTGTCATTGTTAAATACAAGCTTGAAATACTGCAATAATTTTCTGGGTTTAAAAAAGCACCCATTTTGGGCAAAATACTAAATTTGCAGAGAATGAGGAGAGCGTCGAATAAGGGAGGTGGCCCCGGTTGTGGTGCTGCTGGTGGAGCTCCTGTTGCAGAAAGAGGACATGGTCGATCTGTGCCAGCTACACGCACAAGTGAAACACCTTCCTCAGGTGAGAGTAGGCGACAGAACCTTCAGCGTTATTTGGTCGGGCCTAATGTGGCTCTACGAATGGTGAGGCCAGAACAAGTACAGGCGATAGTAGATTGGGTTGCTTACAGTGCCTCCAGCTCCTTCACATTGTCTCCCACCCAGTTTCCTGCTGAAAGATCAGAGTAAGCACCTGCAGCTGATGTCCATCACTCTTTCACCTCACCCTCTTGCAAATCAGCCAAGCAGTCTGAGTCCCAAGTCATGCAGTAGTCTCTTCTGCTTTTTGATGACTCTGCTAGCAGGGTTTCCCAGGGCCATCCACCTAGCCCTGCCCCAGAAGTGGAAGAGATTGAGTGCACTGATGCCCAACCACTTATGTTTCAAGATGAGTACATGGGAGGACCACCGCATCACGTCTCGGATGATGACAATACACAGGTGCCAACTGCTGTGGATTTTGAAAGTGTGCAGACCGACAAGGAGGGCAGGGGTGAAGACTGGGTGGAAGATGATATGGAGGACGATGAGGTCCTCGACCCCACATGGAATCAAGGTCATGCGAGTGACCTGTATAGTTCGGAGGAAGAGGCGGTGGTTGCACAGAGCCACCAGCACAGCAGAAGAGGGAGCAGGGTGCAAAAGCGGAGCGGCCATCTCCTAGACAGTACGCCTGCTACTGCCCAACGCAGCAAGGGAACGAGCACACCAAAGCCAGCTCCAAGGAGTTCCCTGGCATGGCAGTTCTTCAGACAATGTGCTGACGACAAGACACAAGTGGTTTGCACGCTGTGCATACAGAGCCTGAAGCGAGGCATAAATGTTCTCAACCTGAGCACAACCTGCCAGCATTTCAAAATTACTGGCCTTTGAAATGCTGTCATTCCGTCTGGTGGAGACAGAGAATTTTAAAAGCCTTATGGCGGTGGCTGTCCCACAGTACGTCATGCCCAGCCGCCACTACTTTTCCAGGCGAGCCATCCATTCCCTGCACAACCAAGTGGGGGATAAAATCAGGTGTGCACTGTGCAACACCATCTGTGGCAAGGTCCATTTAACTACGGATACGTGGATCAGTAAGCATGGTCAGGGACGTTATATATCTCCCTAACAGCACACTGGGTAAATGCAGTGGCGGCTGGGCCTTAGGTGGATAGCAGTTTGGCGCATGTCCTGTCACCAACGAGCATTGCAGGGCGCTTCCCTTTGCCTCCTGTTGCTTCTTCATCCTCTACCTCCTCATCCGGTCAGCGTAACACCTTCACCACCAACTTCAGCACAGCCAGGGGTAAATGACAGCAGGCAGTTTTAAAACGTATCTGTTTGGGGGACAAAACCCACACCGCGCAGGAGCTGTGAACGGGCATGGAACAACAGACTGATGAGTGGTTGGTGCCAGTGAGCCTCAAGCCCGGCCTGGTGGTGTGCGAAATCCTGTAGCAGCTCTGGGACTAGCCGGTTTGACGCACATCCCTTGCCTGGCGCATGTGCTGAATTTGGTGGTGCAGAGTATCCTTAAAAATTACCCCGATATGTCAGAGCTGCTGCCGAAAGTGCGGGCCGTCTGTGCGCGTTTTCATCCTGCTGCTGCTCGCCTGTCAACGCTACAGCGTAACTTCGGCCTTCCCGCTCACCGCCTCATATGCGACGTGCCCACAAGGTAGAACTCCACCTTGCACAGTGGAGCAGCAGAAAGCGATAGTGGAGTTTTAGCTGCAGCACGCACGGGTGAGTCGCTCTGCGGAACATCACCACTTCACCAATGACTGGGCATCCATACGAGACCTGTGTGCCTTGTTGCGCTGTTTTGAGTACTTCACCAACATGGCCAGTGCGCATGACGCCGTTCTCAATGTTACTATCCCACTTATATGCCTCCTTGAAAAAAACGCTTCTGGCGATGATGGAAGGGGATGTGGCACAGGAGGAGGAAGAGGGATCATTTCATAGGGTTTCAGGTCAGTCATTCACAAGTGGCTCCGAGGGTGGGTTACTGCACCAACATACGCCAGGAACACAATTGTCCAACCAGGGCACAGTTCTGGAGGATGACGAGGTGGAGGATGAGGAGGAACCGTGATCACAGCAGGGTGGCACCCAAACCAGCTCATAGCAATCACTGGTGCGTGGCTGGGGGGATACAGAGGACACAGACGATACATCTCCCACAGAGGACAGATTTTCGCTGCCTCTGGGCAGCCTGGAACACATGAGCGATTACATGCTGCAGTGTCTCCGCAATGACCGCCGAGTTGCCCACATTCTAACTTGTGCTGATTACTGGGTGGCCATGCTGCTGAATCCCCGTTACAAGGAAAAAATACCGTCCTTAATTCCCTCACTGGAGCGTGATCGTAAAATGTGCAAGTACAAGTGCTTGCTTGTAGACGTGCTGCTGGTGGCATTCCCACCTGACAGCGGGGGCACAGTGGAAGCACAAGGCGAAGGCAGAGGAAGAGGTCACCAACGCAGCTGGGGCACCGCCACTACCTCAGAAGGCAGGGTTAGTAAGGCCGAGATGTGGAAAAGTTTTATCAGCACGCCACAACCAGCTGATATGAAACGTTTTAGCAGGAGGCAGCATTTCAGCAATATGGTGAAGTATGTGGGCACACGCCTACATGTACTGAATGATGACTCTGCCCCCTTCAACTTCTGGGTCTCAAAATTGGGCACATGGCCTGAGCTTGCCCTTTACGCCTTGGAGGTGCTGGCCTGCCCTGCAGCCAGTGTGTTGTCTGAACGTGTGTTTAGCACGGCATGGGGCGTTATCACAGCCAATGTGGACAAGCTCACGTTCATTAAAATGAACCAGGCATGGATCCCACAGGACTTATCCGTGCCTTGTGCAGAATAGACATGTATACCGGCCTTAACCAGCCATTGTTATGCTACAGCACAATTGCTCATTATTTAATTTTTTATATTTTCCACTCTTTTAGGGTGTACCCTAATTTAAACAAAGAAATATATAAAATTAAAACCAAAAACCAGTGTTGGCTACCTCGTCCTCCTCCACCGCCGCTTCCACCTACACCGCTACGTTCACCGCCTTCCTCAACCTCCTACTCCATATGGACCTTCACCTCATACATCAAGATTTTTTTTTTTATTTGTACGTATTTTATTTTATGTCATTTCAATAATTTGTCTCTTACATTTTGGGTGTTAATTTTTGGCTGTGATATACCTCTGCTCTACCTAGAAGAATCTATAATCGAACACAGAACTGATAAGCTATAAAAATAATTTTTATTGACATACATGATTAAAAGCATATAATGAAAAATGACAGACAAATCAGTATCAAAAAAAGTGCGGTACAACCCTGGGAGAACTTGGTAAGAAGAGTGACACAAGATAGAGCCTGAAGACAAGAATCTATTAGACCTCATGCACACGACCGTTGTGTGCATCCGTGGCCGTTGTTCTGTTTTCCGTGATTTTCTGCGGACCCATTGACTTTCAATGGGTCCGTTGAAAACTCGGAAAATGCACCGTTGTTCATCCGCGGCCGTGATCCGTGTTTCCTGTCCGTCAAAAAAATAGGATTCAAGTCAATGGGTCCGTGAAAAAACACGGATGCACACAAGATTGGCATCCGCGTCCGTAGGCTACTTTCCCATAGAAGAATCGCAGATCCGTCTGCATAAAAGCTTTTTCAGAGCTGAGTTTTCACTTCGTGAAAACTCAGATCCGACAGTATATTCTAACACAGAGGCGTTCCCATAGTGATGGGGACGCTTCAAGTTAGAATATACTAAGAACTGTGTACATGACTGCCCCCTGCTGCCTGGCAGCACCCGATCTCTTACAGGGGGCTGTGATCCGCACAATTAACCCCTCAGGTGCCACACCTAAGGGGTTAATTGTGCGTATCATAGCCCCCTGTAAGAGATCAGGTGCTGCCAGGCAGGAGGGGGCACACCCCCCTCCCTCCCCAGTTTTAAATTCATTGGTGGCCAGTGTGCCCCCCCTCCCCTGTATAACATTTATTGGTGGCCAGTGCGGCCCCCTGTCCCTCCCCTGTATTACTGTACATTCATTGGTGGCCAGTGCGGCCCCCCCCTCCCCTGTATTACTGTACATTCATTGGTCCCCAGTGGGCCCCCGCTCCCTCCCCTGTATTACTGTACATTCATTGGTGGCCAGTGGGCCCCCCCTCCCTCCCCTGTTTTATTGTACATTCATTGGTGGCCAGTGCGGCCCCCCCTCCTAATTAAAATCCCCCCCTATCATTGGTGGCAGCGGAGAGTTCCGATCGGAGTCACAGTTTATTCGCTGGGGCTCCGATCGGTAACCATGGCAACCAGGACGCTACTGCAGTCCTGGTTGCCATGGTTACTTAGCAATTTTTAGAAGCATTATACTTACCTGCGATGTCTGTGACCGGCCGGGCGCTCCTCCTACTGGTAAGTGACACGTCTGTGCTATAAGCAATGCGCCGCACCGACCTTTCACTTACCAGTAGGAGGAGCGCCCGGCCGGTCACAGACAGCGAAGGTAAGTATAATGCTTATAAAATTGCTAAGTAACCATGGCAACCAGGACTGCAGTAGCGTCCTGGTTGCCATGGTTACCGATCGTAGTCCCAGCGATTAAACTGGGACTCCGATCGGAACTCTCCGCTGCCACCAATGGGGGGGGGGGGGGGATTTTAATTAGGAGGGGGAGGTAGGGGGGCCCACTGGCCACCAATGAATGTACAGTAATACAGGGGAGGGAGGGGGGGCCGCACTGGCCACCAATGAATGTACAGTAATACAGGGGAGGGAGGGGGGGCCCACTGGCCACCAATGAATGTAGAGTAATACAGGAGAGGGAGGGGTGGCCCACTGGCCACCAATGAATGTACAGTAATACAGGGGAGGGAGGGGGGCCCACTGGCCACCAATGAATGTACAGTAATACAGGGGAGGGAGGGGGGCCCACTGGCCACCAATGAATGTACAGTAATATAGGGGAGGGAGGGGGGCCGCACTGGCAACCAATGAATGTAATACAGGGGAGGGAGGGGGGGCACACTGGCCACCAATGAATTTAAAACTGGGGAGGGAGGGGGGTGTGCCCCCTCCTGCCTGGCAGCACCTTATCTCTTATAGGGGGCTATGATACGCACAATTAACCCCTTAGGTGCGGCACCTGAGGGGTTAATTGTGCGGATCACAGTCCCCTGTAAGAGATCGGGTGCTGCCAGGCAACAGGGGGCAGTCATGTACACAGTTTGTAGTATATTCTAACTTGAAGCATCCCCATCACTATGGGAACGCCTCTGTGTTAGAATATACTGTCGGATATGAGTTTTCACGATCTAACTCAAATCCGATGGTATATTCTAACATAGAGGCGTTCCCATGGTGATGGGGACGCTTCAAGTTAAAATATACCAATGGGGATCCGTCCCCATTGACTTGCATTGTAAGTCCGGACGGATCCGTTTGGCTCCGCACGGCCAGGCGGACACCAAAACGACTTTTTCTTCATGTCCGTGGATCCTCCAAAAATCAAGGAAGACCCACGGAAGAAAAAACGGACACGGATCATGGACCCCGTTTTTGCGGACCTTAAAAAAAAACGGTCGTGTGCATGAGGCCTTACATGAGTCCAAAAAATATGGATGTCTAATCAATGAAAACAAAGGATGCCATGTACATAAAGTGCAAGCGCAAACCGCAAATAAGCAGCTAAAAGATAACGGCTCTACAAAGTTCATAAGTCATCAATTGAATTTATGTTCACGTATATGTCTGTGTCTTCCTACTTGAGATTTATCATTACTGTCTTTCTGCATATACAGTTGCAAGAAAAAGTATGTGAACCCTTTGGAATTATATGGATTTCTGCACAAATTGGTCATAAAATGTCATCTGATCTTCATCTAAGTCACAACAATAGACAATCACAGTCTGCTTAAACTAATAACACACAAATAATTAAATGTTACCATGTTTTTATTGAACACACCATGTAAACATTCACAGTGCAGGTGGAAAAAGTATGTGAACCTCTAGACTAACTAAATCTCCAAGAGCTAATTGGAGTGAGGTGTCAGCCAACTGGAGTCCAATCAATGAGATGAGATTGGAGGTGTTGGTTAAAGCTGCCCTGCCCTATAAAAAACACACACCAGTTCTGGGTTTGCTTTTCACAAGAAGCAATGCCTGATGTGAATGATGCCTCACACAAAAGAGCTCTCAAAAGATCAACGATTAAGAATTGTTGATTTGCATAAAGCTGGAAAGGGTTATAAAAGTATCTCCAAAAGCCTTGCTGTTCATCAGTCCACGGTAAGACAAATTGTCTATAAATTGAGAAAGTTCAGCACTGCTGCTACTCTTCCTAGGAGTGGCCGTCCTGTAAAGATGTCTGCAAGAGCACAGTGCAGACTGCTCAATGAGGTGAACAAGAATCCTAGAGTGTCAGTTAAAGACTTACAAAAGTCTCTGGCATATGCTAACATCCCTGTTAGCGAATCTGTGATACGTAAAACACTAAACAAGAATGGATTTCATGGGAGGATTCCACAGAGGAAGCCACTGCTGTCCAAAAAAAACATTGCTGCACATTTACAGTTTGCACAAGAGCACCTGGATGTTCCACAGCAGTACTGGCAAAATATTCTGTAGACAGATGAAACCAAAGTTGAGTTTGGAAGAAACACACAACACTATGTGTGGAGAAGAAGAGGCTCAGCACACCAACATCAAAACCTCATCCCAACTGTGAAGAATGGTGGTTGGGGCATCATGGTTTGGGGCTGCTTTGCTGCGTCAGGGCCTGGACGGATTGCTATCATCGAAGGAAAAATGAATTCCCAAGTTCATCAAGACATTTTGCAGGAGAACTTAAGGCCATCTGTCCAAAAGCTGAAGCTCAACATAAGATGGGTGTTGCAACAGGACAACGATCCAAAGCATAGAAGTAAATCAACAACAGAATGGCTTAAACAGAAGAAAATACACCTTCTGGAGTGGCCCAGTCAGAGTCCTGACCTCAACCCGATTGAGATGCTGTGGCATGACCTCAAGAATGCGATTCACAACAGACATCCCAAGAATATTGCTGAACTGAAACTGTTCTGTAAAGAGGAATGGTCAAGAATTACTCCTGACCGTTGTGCACGTCTGATCTGCAACTACAGGAAACGTTTGGTTGAAATTATTGCTGCCAAAGGAGGTTCAACCAGTTATTAAATCCAAGGGTTCACATACTTTTTCCACCTGCACTGTGAATGTTTACATGGTGTGTTCAATAAAAACACGGTAACATTTAATTCTTTGTGTGTTATTAGTTTAAGCAGATTGTGATTGTCTATTGTTGTGACTTAGATGAAGATCAGATCACATGTTCTGACCAATTTGTGCAGAAATCCATATCATTCCAAAGGTTCACATATTTTTTCTTGCAACTGTAGGTTAATATATCTGCATTCACCTTTTTATAAGGACTCTGGGTACATCTGACTGGACTGTCTGTGTCATCATGATCTCAATTGAAGATGGAAACGCCACATCATCTCTCTTTATTATCTAGGGATTAATTCACTCACACGGTATTAACAATGTCTCTTATTTTATTTAGTATATTTTTTATTTCACAATTTTTGCAGCATTTTAATATCTTATTCACCATATTTTTTCTCACCAATTTTTCTTCACCACTAGTACTATATGTTATAATATGTCATTTCATCATTTATGCCACTTTGTATACCTTGGGATTCGTTTTCTTATAGCCCATTATAGCCTATCTGGTCACTTATTCAACATCGATTCATTCATACACAAACATCACCTTTCACATTCATTATGCACCTCTCTCACTTTTTTACCTCACAAGTGAGGTTATTATGTTTTCCGGTACGTTCTTCATCTTTTGAGCGCTGCCGATCATGTGATCACGATTCACGATCATGTGATCTATCCCCCTGACATCGCTGGTCACGTGACAGGCCATCACGTGATCGCCGATCGTCTCGCGGGATTATTACGTCACCCAAGGTCCTTAACATTTTGTTTGGTGAACGCAGTCGTGCCCGTGCGATTGGCCACCGCGCGGTCCGCCTGCGACTCCACCTTTTAGAAGGACGGCGATAGGGCAGATGGTTCCATTTACACCATCTGTCCCTACTTTATACTAAATTGGTGTACTCTGATTGGAGGAGCATTTATTAAAATATAGCCCCTCCAGTAGGAAGAACCGTACCCCCAGAGGAAGGTTTCCACTGAAACGCGCGTCGTGGTGTGCGGTTTTCCTGTGGAGTTACTACTTTAAATTACGGTATGTGACCTTTCATGTTTATATTACATTCATTATATTATTACTGCTGAGCCTTTGAATAGGATTTTACCATGTTCTCTTGCCACTTACATATGGCTCGCATATGCACTTTATCATGGTATCTGTTGCACTTTATTAACTAGATGTCTACTCAATTGATGACTTATGAACTTTGTAGAGCCGTTATCTTTTAGCTGCTTATTTGCGGTTTGCACTTTATGTACATGGCATCCTTTGTTTTCATTGATTAGACATCCATATTTTTTGGACTCATGTAATAGATTCTTGTCTTCAGGCTCTATCTTGTGTCACTCTTCTTACCAAGTTCTCCCAGGGTTGTACCGCACTTTTTTTTATACTGATTTGTCTGTAATTTTTCATTATATGCTTTTAATCATGTATTTCAATAAAAATTATTTTTATAGCTTATCAATTCTTAGTGCTCGATTATAGGTTTTTCCAGTTACCCCTGAGTTAGCTCTTTTGCTGAGGGGCTTATGCCACGTTGTTGCTTCACGCATTCTTTTATGTAACCTATCCTGTATTTAATTACTCTGCTCTACTTAGTAGACAGGTAAACAAATTTCACAAATCTGTCTGTTACATTTTTGGGTGAAATTCACCCATTTTTGGCTGTGATATACCCCTGCTCTACCTAGTGGACAGGTTAATCAATTTCACAAATTTGTCTGTTACATTGTCGGGTGACATTCACCAATTTTTGGCTGTGATATACCCCTGCTCTACCTAGTGGACAAGGAAATACATTTCACGAATTCGTCTGTTACATTCTTGGGTGACATTTTACAATTTTTGCCGTGAATAAACCCCTGCTCTGGATAGGTGACAGGGCCCGAAATATTTAAAAATTATCTGTTCCATTGGTGGGTGACATTAACCCATTTTTGGCAATGAAAAACCCCTGCTCTGCATAGGTGACAGGGACTTAAATTTGTAAAACTTGTCTTTAATTCGATCCTTCCGCTTTAATAACTTGTCCCACATTTCAGCTCGATCACATTGCAGCCATTGACCTCCCTTGGATGTGGTATCCCTTTCTCATGCTCACTCTCCGGCGTGGAACCCTGATTTGCTGCTAACCATGATCATATGGTAGGCGCAAAAAAGAACATCGAAAGTTGATAGAGAAGATATCCATTTGGATGGTGGATGTCACGGGGACGTGCGATCAAGCAGAAGTTATCTAGAGTCAACAAAGCGGCAGCAGGGCCTTTCCTGTCTAACGTTTCCAAATCCCAAATACCCCAGTGACAATCCCTAATTTTTTATTAATCATTCCAATAACAGGGCATCTTAAGAGTCTTGGATTGTTATTTATCGTCACTACCTACCCAAGTCGGGAGTGGGTAATTGCCGCGCGCCCTCTCCTTTACTTGGAAGCTTCGGCTTCAATATTTTGTCCCACATTTCAGCTTGATCACATTGCAGCCATTGACCTCTTTTGGATGTGGTCTCCCTTTCTCATACTCCCTCTCTGGCGTGGAACCCTGATTCGCCGCTAACCGTGATAAACATGGTAGGCGCAGAAAAGAACATCAAAAGTTGATAGAGCAGATATCCATTTGGATTGTGGACATCACGGGGACTTGCGACATGGTGGAGCAGTATGTGTGCACACGCCTACACGTACTGACTGACGGGTCTGCCCCCTTCAACTTCTGAGTCTCCAAATTGGGCACATGGCCTGAGCTTGCCCTTTACGCCTTGGAGGTGCTGGCCTGCCCTGCAGCCAGTGTATTGTCTGAATGTTTGTTTAGCACGGCTGGAGGGGGTTATCACAGGTTATATTTCCCAATGTTTTGGGGTGTACCCTAATTTAAAAAAAAAAAATTCAACCAAAAACAGTGTTGGCTACCCCCTCCTCCTCCACAGCCGCTTTCACCTACACCGCCACATCCATCGCCTCCTCAACCTCCTACTCCATATGGACCTCGTCCTCCAAGATCAAGATTATTATTTTTTATTTTTACGTATTTTATGTTATTTTAAGTCATTTCCATATCCACATTTGTTTGCAGAGCACTTGCCATGCTCTTAACCACATGTTGCTGCCATTTGCAGCCCTCTAGCCCTTTCCATGACTTTTTTTAGAGGCATTTTAGTGCTCAAAAGTTTGGGTCCCCATTGACTTCAATGGTGTTCGGGGTCAAGTTCGGGTCCCGAACTCTAACTTTTTTGTGAAGTTCGGCCGAACCCGTTCATCCAGGTGTCCGCTCAACTCTATTCATGGGCAGTGTTAGTTCTTCTTCCGTCCGATTACGGAGCAGTATCTGGTAGGAAAACGACACTTTCCAGAATGCAAATCACCAGAAGAAACTCTTTACAGACATAGAGCAGCTATGTATGTTTGGATGTTTATAGTTCTGACTACAGTTCGGTATGTAGAGGTTGTATTTTGGGATCAACTAAGACACGTAAGGTTAGCGACACAGTTCTATGGTTAGTCAAATATTTACGCAAATTAAAGTTAAATGGTGTTCAAATATGTCTAAAATGCAACTTCAGACAACATAGAGAAAATCTCATTCTCTGCTAAGAGGAACAAGCCTTTAACTGCCTACTAACCCACCTCTTCTGCTTTTAGCTGCACTCTTTATAGTGCCGTTCTAGCATGGCAATGCCAATCCCACTTAGAAGAGTGACAAGCACTGCAGGCAATGCAACAGATCATGGAGTGCAACCAGCTTGAAGCTAATATAAAGGTCAAGCAAGAAGCAGGCACATGCAAAAAGTAGTGCACATCCAAAATATAATAAACTTTATTAGACAAGACAAGCCACACAATAAAACCAAGTAAGAACACAAAACACACACCCTCACAAAAATAAGAGTGAGGTCCCCTCCATGGCACACATCGATGGGATTTTCACATTCGTATCCTATCGGAAAAACTATAAATCCAAAAATCTTTAATAGCCTTTGGAAAAATAATCTGGACAGAGGTTGTAATAACTCCTATACAAGCAATTTTTACACTTCATGCGTATTTCTACTCCTGAGACTTTCTCTGAATTGAGAAGCTCTTTGACCAACACAGTACACTGCTGGTACCAAAGATGGCCAATAATAAAAGTCCTAACTTGCCGCTAATGGTAGGCAGCGCTGGTGGGAAGTAAAATGCAGTTGTTACTAACTCCTTAAAGTATGTTTTTTTCATGTAAGCTGAGCTGGCTCCATATATGGTGGGTGCTGGCTTTGTAATGTAGCTGACTCCTGGCTTCAATAACTAGGATCACAGATAATGCTGATCCCAGTTATTTAACCCCTGGATGTTGTGGTCAGTAGCAACCACACCATCTGAGATGTTAGACAGAGGAGCCTCCTTCAGTGAAATTGCAGGGTTCCAACCGGTAGTTATGGCTTTATGAAGGTTCCCAGCCCCCCATAGCAAACTGCTTTTCAAGACCTGGCTATGTCAGCGCTTAATAGGAAGCCGGTAAAAATCGCATTTAACCGCTTGCCGCCACTGTAACGCCGATAGGCGTCCGGGCGGCAGCGCTCTCAGGTCTCAGCGACGCCTATTGGCGTCATCTCGTGAGACCCGAGATTTCACGTGAATGCGCGCGCGTTCACAGCGGCGCGCAGCTCTGAAGTTAAACTACAGCCTGCCAGCGCTGATCATTCGCTGGCAGGCTGTAGATGTTTAAAAAATCGCATCAGAAAGGTATATTAGACGCTGTTTTGTTAACAGCGTCTGATATACCTGCTACCTGGTCCTCTGGTGGTCCCTTTTGCTTGGATCCACCACCAGAGGAGACAGGCAGCTCTGTAAGTAGCACCAAGCACCACACTACACTACACCCCCCCCTCCCTGTCACTTATTAACCCTTTATTAACCCCTGATCACCCCATATAGACTCCCTGATCACCCCCCTGTCACTGATCACCCCCCTGTAAGGCTCCATTCAGACGTCCGTATGTGTTTTGCGGATCCGCAAAACACGGACACCGGCAATGTGCTTTCCGCATTTTGCGGATCCGCACATTGCCAGAACTACATAGAAAATGCCTTTTCTTGTCCGCAATTGCGGACAAGAATAGGACATGTTCTATATTTTTGCGGAACGGAAGTGCGGACCCGGAAGTGCAGATCCGCAATTCCGGATCCGAGCGGGACAAAGTCTGTCCCCATAGAAATGAATAGGTCCGCAATTCCGTTCCACAAAATGCGGAACAGAATAGCGGACGTGTGAATGGGGCCTAAGGGTCCCTTATCACCGCCAGTTAGTTAGCTACTTGTTAGGTAGTAAGCGCCCAGCCCACCGCACAGCAGTCACTGATTAGTCGCTGATTAGCGTCATCGCTGTCGCTAATCAGCACTAGTACTATATAGTATCTGTAAGTGATCAAGACTGATCGCAATCAGATCTATATCAGTACATTAGGGTCACCTTAGGCTCTACAAAAAACGCAGTGTTCGTCCGATCAGGCCTGATCTTGTGCGCACACTTGCGTTCAGTCCACCCCACCGCAGTGACCGAAATTTCTTTTTTCTGATCACTGCAAAAACACAGTAAAACCGCTGTCCTTTCCCCTCTTTTTTTTTTTTTGCACATTTTTGGGCTGAGATTTTTTCATCCACATTGATCGATGCGAATGAAGAAATCTGTGCCGTTCATTTTTCCTTTCAGCCCAGAGACTGAACGGAAAAAAAAATCTCATTACTCGTATGCTCAATATAAGGAGAATAGCAGAAACTCCTAATGCTGGGCATACATGTAATGATTGCGGAGACCCTCAAATGCCAGGGCAGTACAAACACCCCACAAATGACCCCATTTTGGAAAGAAGACACCCCAAGTATTCGCTGAGGGGCATATTGAGTCCATGAAAGATTGAACTTTTTGTCACAAGTTAGCGGAAAGGGAGACTTTGTGAGAAAAAAAATAAATAATTTCTGCTAACTTGTGCCCAAAAAAAAAATCTTCCATGAACTCGCCATGCCCCTCACGGAATACCTTGGGGTGTCTTCTTTCCAAAATGGGGTCACTTGTGGGGTATTTATACTGGCCTGGCATTTTAGGGGCCCTAAAGCGTGAGAAGTAGTTTGGAATCCAAATGCGTAAAAATGCCCTGTGAAATCCTAAAAGTACTCATTGGAATTTGGGCCCCTTTGTGCACCTAGGCTGCAAAAGTGTCACACATGTGGTATCGCCGTACTCAGGAGAAGTAGGGCAATGTGTTTAGGGGTGTATTTTTACATATACCCATACTGTGTCTGAGAAATATCTCTGTAAATGACAACTTTTTCCATTTTTTTTATACAAAGTTGTCAATTTACAGAGATATTTCTCTCACCCAGCATGGGTATATGTAAAAATACACCCCAAAACACATTGCCCTACTTCTCCTGAGTACGGCGATACCACATGTGTGACACTTTTTTGCAGCCTAGGTGCGCAAAGGGGCCGAAAGTCCAACGAGTACCTTTAGGCTTTACAGGGTTGCTCACAATTTAGCCCCGCCCAAAATGCCAGAATAGTAAACACACCCCACAAATGACCCCATTTAGGAAAGTAGACACCCCAAGGTATTCACTGAGGGGCATAGTGAGTCCGTGGGAGATTTTTTTTTTCTTTTGCCATTAGTTAGCAGAAATGGAAACTTTATTATTATTATTTTTTTCCTCAGAAAGTGTCATTTTCAGCTAACTTGTGAAAATAAATTAAATCATACATGAACTCACCATGCCCCTCCGCGAAAACTTTGGGGTGTCTTCTTTCTAAAATGGGGTCATTTGGGGGGTATTTATACTATCCTGGCATTCTAGCACCTCAAGAAACATGACAGGTGGGCAGAAAGTCAGAGCTGCTTCAAAATGCGGAAATTCACATTTTTGTACCATAGTTTGTAAACGCTATAACTTTTGCGCAAACCAATAAATATACACTTATTGGATTTTTTTTTTTATCAAAGACATGTAGCACAATAAATTCTGACACAAACTTGTATAGTAATTATATTTGAACAATTTTACCAGAAAAAGTTAAAAATACACTTTTTTTGAGAAAATTGCGATCTATTTTGATTAATATCAGAAAAACGAAAAATGTCAGCAGAAATCAAATACCACCAAAGCAGTATTTGTGAGAAGAAAAGGAGGTTAAATTAATTTGGGTGCCAAGTTGCATGACCGAGCAATAAACCGTTAAAGTTGTGAAGTGCCGATTTGTAAAAAAGGGCCTGGTCACTGGAGGGGGTATAAACCTGTGGTCCTTAAGTGGTTAAAAAAAAATCCAAATGGCCAATTTGTTTTTTGTACCCCCCCCACAAATAAAAAATTAATAAAAGTAATCAAAAAGTTGTATGTATCCCTAAAATGGTAGCAATAGAAACTACAGCTCGACCCACAAAAAACAAACCCTGACATGCATTATCCATTTCATAAATAATATTTATTTGAATTACTGCAAATGTTGTGCTCCTCTTTGGCTCAAAATAATTCTCAAATATACTAAGGGGTAGTATTTTTACTCTGATGGAAAAAATTTGTGCAACCTATAAGGCTACTTTCACACTTGCGATCCGCATCCACTCAGAATGCATTGGGGCAGTACGGATCCGTTCGGGGCCGCTTGTGAGAGCCTTCAAACGGAGCTCACAAGCGGAACCCCGAATGCAAGTGTGAAAGTAGCCTAAGGCTGGGTTCACACTTGAGTGTTTTACAGCGCGTTCAAACGCGCTGTAAAACGCTCAGCACATGAAAACCAATGCTTCCCTATGGCCCTGGTTCTCACTTGAGCATTTTACAGCGCGTTTGAACGCGCTGAAAAACGCCCTACGCTCAAAAAAGTTCTTGAGCTTCTTTGGGGCGTTTTGTCGCGCGTTTGTGGCCATAGGACACTGCTGTTAATCACACAAACGCGCGTAATACGCGCATTGACTATGGACAAAAACGCGCGTTAAACGCGCATATCAAATACGCTCAAGTGTGAACCCAGCCTTAAATCTACATATTCTTGGGTACTGACGAACAACCATGAAACAAAGTTTCTTCCCTTTTTATACACCCCATAACATTGAAATTGCAACACCAAGAAGGACAAACCGTAAAATTATGCAATTATTGAGAAGGTAGCAGGTGTCATCTGCAAAGATCTAATTTTTAAGCACTTAGCTTCAATCTGTGGTATGTGAGAGGGGCATAAAAACCCGATTAAGGGCTCTTTCACACTTGCGTTGTCCGGATCCGGCGTGTACTCCATTTGCCGGAATTACACGCCGGATCCGGAAAAACGCAAGTGAACTGAAAGCATTTGAAGACGGATCTGTCTTCAAAATGCGTTCGGTGTTACTATGGCACCCAGGACGCTATTAAAGTCCTGGTTGCCATAGTAGTAGTGGGGAGCGGGGGAGCAGCATACTTACAGTCCGTGCGGCTCCCGGGGCGCTCCAGAGTGACGTCAGAGCGCCCCATGCGCATGGATGATGTGTCCATGTGATCACGTCATCCATGCGAGTGGGGCGCCCTGACGTCACTCTGGAGCGCCCGGGGAGCCGCACGGACGGTAAGTATACTGCTCCCCCGCTCCCCACTACACTTTACTATGACTGCCAGGACTTTAGCGTCTTGGCAGCCATGGTAACCATTCAGAAAAAGCTAAACGTCGGATCCGGCAATGCGCCGAAATGACGTTTAGCTTAAGGCCGGATCCGGATTAATGCCTTTCAATGGGCATTAATTCCGGATCCGGCCTTGCGGCAAGTGTTCAGGCTTTTTGGCCGGAGCAAAAAGCGCAGCATGCTGCGGTATTTTCTCCGGCCAAAAAACGTTCCGGTCCTGAACTGAAGACATCCTGAACGGATTTCTCTCCATTTAGAATGCATTAGGATAAAACTGATCAGGATTCTTCCGGCATAGAGCCCCGACGACGGAACTCTATGCCGGAAGAAAAGAACGCAAGTGTGAAAGGGCCCTTAAAGGAAAGTTTTTTTAGCCACATGGAACTTCACAAATTGGATCAAGTCGTGTGGGATGATTGTGTGATGTCTCCTGTTTATCGAGAGGTCAGTTACCACCACTTGTCTGAAACTGGGAGGCACAGAATCCTTAGGCCTCTTGTGGTCCGCAATGCACGGGCACCGACTGTGGGCCAGCTGCATGCGGATCGCAACCCCATTCCGCAAGTTCTATCTTTTTGCGAAACAGAACCCGTAGTGCTTCCGTTCCACATCTCCGGACCCATTTAAGTGAATGGGTCTGCATCCATGATGCGGAATGCACACGTCCGATGTCCCGTGTATTGCGGACCCGCCGTATGCAGACCGCAATACGACCATGGGGGACACACGGTTGTGTGCAAGAGGCCTTTAACTGAGAGACCTTAGTTTATTACTACAACAGATTGCTACGTGCCTAAGCAGAGATGTTAGTACTGTTCAATGCTGCATGTCCCAGTGGTTGGGAGAACAATGATGAACTGTAAAAACATCAAGAGGTGCACAGAAGCAAACCTCTGCATGGATTGATCGTCTTAATAGAAGAATACATTTTGTACGGCAAGTGAAATTAGATGTCACTTCCCAAGCCTAGGGTGGCAAAGTGTCTACCCAAACCATCAAAAGGTGCATGACACTGGGCGACAAGCCAGATATCCAGCTACAGGTGTACCACTGACCTCACGCCACAGCTCAAAGGCTAGACGGCAATAGAGGTCTATTCTCTTCAGTGATGAGTCCTGCTTTTTTCTTGGATGCAATGATAGCTGTAGATTGGTCTGGAGACCATGTGGGTAGTGCTATGAAGAGGCCTTCACAATGGAACGTCACACCAGTCCTACTCCTAGGATTATGGTGTGGGGTGACATAATGTATGGTAGTCGGACACCTCTAGTCTTCATTTCAGGTACACTAACAGCTCGGTGTTACATTGATTTGGTAGTGGAACCAGTGGTGCCATTTCTCTAAAGTGTCCTAGGAGTTATTTTTTAACAGGACATGCTAGGCCAATGTGTTGCTAACACTACTGTGAGTAGCTTGTGTGGCCTAAACGTGCTACCATGAGCTGCAGCATCTCTGGACTTGTCTCCCATTGAGCACATTTGGGATGTCATTGGTCGACAATTGGAAAGGGAACTGCCAGCAGCGGATCTTGATGATTTTCATGTTCAAGTGCATCCAACGTGGCAGATTAATAACCATAACCATTAATAACCATAACTGGTAGCATGCCAAGGCGTGTAAGTGCATGTGTATTTCTGAACGTGGTGCTCATACTACTGAATAAATCAAGAAGTTTTGAATGTTTTATTTCCAATTTGTTACCATTTGCATATCATTAACATGTCTATCGATCCTATGATTTTTCATAGTTCCACGACTTTTCCTTCTTGGTGTTGGAATTTCAATGCTGAGGAGTGTATTATCTTGCTGGTTAGTAACTAGCCCTATTATCAGGAAAATGTGATAATGTTTTTTTAAGAAGTAAACATTGTTCTGGTAAGAAATAAGTAACTATTGTACAGAACCTAATTAAGGTGCTAAGAAAGAGATGAAATGTTACCAATGGACCATCCATTGTGTGGACAGCATGAAATACACAGAATTAACACACATCTTAGGGTCCATTCACATGTCCGTAGTGTATTGCGGATCTGCAATACACCCGGCCGGCACCCCCATAGAACTGCCTATTCTTGTCTGCAATTGCGGACAAGAATAGAACATGTTCTATTTTTTTGGGGAGCCGCGAACAGAAAGATCGGGGCCGCGCTCCGGAAATGCAGATGCGGAGAGCACACTGTGTGCTGTCCGCATCTCTTCCGGTCCCATAGAGAATGAATGGGTCCGGATTTGTTCTGCAACTTTGTGGAACGGATCTGGACCCATTCTACGGACGTGTGAATGGACCCTTAGTCTTCTATTTCAGGGATGAGAAATTATGTAAGTCTTGGTTCCCGGCTCATATATTACCACATTTAGGCCGTTTTCTCAAGTGAAACCAGTTTGATCTTTATAAAGATACATGAGATGATTTATTTTAATCCTTAAATGTTTCCAGCTGTTCATCCATTCATATCACCAGATCCTCTGGGTTGTTATCGGAGTATTTTGGTGCACTGCTGACGTGGTTTAATTTTAGTTTGACCAGCACTCGCTGTACAACAAGAAATATATGATTTAGTCTTGCACAAAAATCATTTAAAAAACATTTCCAATAAAGTTAAAAACTGTCGTTTTTGGAGACGTAAGGGGGTGTAAAGTAGAACTGGCTTAGTTGCCCATAGCAACAAATCAGATTCCACCTTTCATTTTCCAAAGCAGCTGGGAAAAATGAAAGGAGGAATCTGATTGGTTGCTCTGGGCAACTAAGTCAGATCTACTTTACACCAGTTTGATAAATCTCCCCCAATATGGCCACATATCCTGGCCAGACCACAGGTCTAAATACTCGAACTTACCCTATACACCATATTGGAAACCCGGAAATCTGCTTTGACCCCTTGCCCACATACACTCTATATATTATAATGTCAGCAAGCGCTTCCCACCATGTGCTGCATGTGAATGGTGCGGTCTCGGCAGCTGAGCCTGTGCCATCCACAGTGGGTGTCAGCTGTATATTAGCTGCAATGATTTAGATGCCAGCAGAGAAGCTACATAAATGCTGTCCGGCTCCATTAACTGGACAAACACCACTAGCGCTTTTTGTCTGGCATATTTGCCGGGTTACCGTCAGTGTAATTCAGTAGATTTCAGCACTCTCAGGGTCAGTATAAAGGCTGTCAGAACGGGACCTCTCACTGACACGCTTCCAGTTCCTCATATTGAGCTCGCTCATCTGTGTCTGGCCTTCGAGTGCCTGCAGAGCGCACCAGTGAGATGAGTCCGGGACACCTCCTAACCGTGATTGATAGGTTTCTTTCCTATATGTAAAGCCTCATTCACACGTCAGTGGTTGTGAGCCAAAACCAGGATTGGAGCCTCCACAGACACGAGGTATAAGGGAAAGATCTGCGTCAAACACTGAAGTGTGAATGAGGCGTAAGACAATACAGGAAAGAAAGCTGTCAGTCATAGACCACAGGGCAGGGCCAGCGAGTGTTATTGGACTCATCTCTCTATACTGACTGCCAGCCCAGAGGCGACAGACCACTGAAATCGGCCCGTCTGTCATTATACTGTGCCCCCCCAGTGACGGCAGCATAGTACAGGTGATTCACCCTTTTGGGCAGCGTGACTATCATACTTACCTGATCCCACCGCTGAGTTCTGCGTCCTTCGTTCCTCTGTCACCGCTGATCTCCGTTCTCCATATGTCAACATCCTGTTCATGTGGCCTCTGCAGCCAAAGACTGGCTGCAGAGCTGTCCCCCATGTGTCATGTGACCCTGTGACATGACATATGGGACAGTCATTGTGATCTGTGTCAAACCTGATGTTGACGGCTTGCGGAGGGGGAGTGACAGAGCCACCGGGGCAGGATCAGGTTAGTATGATTCCCTCCACAGGTCCGCCAAGTTGGGGAGGGTCTGCCCGAAAGGCCCCTGGGGGGAGAGGTGAACAACCCATTTCATGCCTCCCAACTGTCCCGCCTCTGGCTGTCCCAGTATGGGGGAGGTATATCCTGCTTTCTGGCAGTTACCCAGGCTTCCATAGGAAGCAGAGACAGCTGCCTGTAATGATGAAGAAAGAGCCGTCCGTTGGCTCTCTGCTTCATCATTGCCCCCCCCCCCCCTCCCGCCGGCGCTCCACAATGCAGGTCTGGGTAGAGGGCGGATCTTGGAGCATGGCAGGGCCAGCCGGGAGCTCCGTGTGTTAGGCTGTTAGTGTTGCTGCTGCTGGGTAACAAGGTAAGTATGTGGAGTTTGTTTTTTGTTTTTTTTACTGCCTGTGAAGGGGACACTTTGCTGGGCATATTACTGCCTGTAAAGGGGTCACAGCTGGGCATATTACTGCCTGTGAAGGGGCATTTTACTGGGCATATTACTGCCTATGAAGGGGGCATTTTACTGGGCATATTACTGCCTGTGAAGGGGGCAATTTACTGGGCATATTACTGTGAGGGGACACATAACTGGGCATAACTACTGTGAGGGGGCACATATCTGGGCATAACTACTGTGAGGGGGCACATATCTGGGCATAACTACTGTGAGCGGGCACATATTTGGCCATAACTACTGTGAGGGGCACATATTTGGGCATCGCTACTGTGAGGGGGCACATATCTGGACATAACTACTGTGAGGGGGCACATAACTGGGCATATTACTGTGAGGGGGCACATATCTGGACATAACTACTGTGAGGGGGCACATATCTGAGCATCGCTACTGTGAGGGGGCACATATCTGGCCATAAATACTGTGAGGGGGCACATAACTGGGCATATTACTGTGAGGGGCACATATCTGAGCATCGCTACTGTGAGGGGGCACATATCTGAGCATCGCTACTGTGAGGGGGCACATATCTGAGCATCGCTACTGTGAGGGGGCACATATCTGGCCATAAATACTGTGAGGGGGCACATAACTGGGCATATTACTGTGAGGGGCACATATCTGAGCATCGCTACTGTGAGGGGGCACATATCTGAGCATCGCTACTGTGAGGGGGCACATATCTGAGCATCGCTACTGTGAGGGGGCACATATCTGGCCATAAATACTGTGAGGGGGCACATAACTGGGCATATTACTGTGAGGGGGGCACATATCTGGGCATAGCTACTGTGAGGGGGCACATATCTGGGCATCGCTACTGTGAGGGGGCACATATCTGGGCATTGCTACTGTGAGGGGGCACATATATGAGCATCGCTACTGTGAGGGGGCACATATCTGGGCATCGCTACTGTGAGGGGGCACATATATGAGCATCGCTACTGTGAGGGGGCACATATCTGGGCATCGCTACTGTGAGGGGGCACATATCTGGGCATCGCTACTGTGAGGGGGCACATATCTGGGCATCGCTACTGTGAGGGGGCACATATATGAGCATCGCTACTGTAAGGGGGCACATATCTGGGCATCGCTACTGTGAGGGGGCACATATCTGGGCATCGCTACTGTGAGGGGGCACATATCTGGGCATCGCTACTGTGAGGGGGCACATATATGAGCATCGCTACTGTAAGGGGGCACATATCTGAGCATCGCTACTGTGAGGAGGCACATATCTGGCCATAAATACTGTGAGGGGGCACATATCTGGGCATCGCTACTGTGAGGGGGCACATATCTGGGCATTGCTACTGTGAGGGGGCACATATATGAGCATCGCTACTGTGAGGGGGCACATATCTGGGCATCGCTACTGTGAGGGGGCACATATCTGGGCATCGCTACTGTGAGGGGGCACATATCTGGGCATCGCTACTGTGAGGGGGCACATATATGAGCATCGCTACTGTAAGGGGGCACATATCTGGGCATCGCTACTGTGAGGGGGCACATATCTGGGCATCGCTACTGTGAGGGGGCACATATCTGGGCATCGCTACTGTGAGGGGGCACATATATGAGCATCGCTACTGTAAGGGGGCACATATCTGGGCATCGCTACTGTGAGGGGGCACATATCTGGGCATCGCTACTGTGAGGGGGCACATACAGTGGGGGAAATAATTATTTGACCCCTCACTGATTTTGTAAGTTTGTCCAATGACAAAGAAATGAAAAGTCTCAGAACAGTATCATTTCAATGGTAGGTTTATTGTAACAGTGGCAGATAGCACATCAAAAGGAAAATCGAAAAAATAACTTTAAATAAAAGATAGCAACTGATTTGCATTTCATTGAGTGAAATAAGTATTTGAACCCTCTAACAAAAAAAGACTTAATACTTGGTGGAAAAACCCTTGTTTGCAAGCACAGAGGTCAAACGTTTCTTGTAATTGATGACCAAGTTTGCGCACATTTTAGGAGGAATGTTGGTCCACTCCTCTTTGCAGATCATCTCTAAATCCCTAAGGTTTCGAGGCTGTCTCTGTGCAACTCTGAGCTTGAGCTCCCTCCATAGGTTTTCGATTGGATTAAGGTCCGGAGACTGACTAGGCCACTCCATGACCTTAATGTGCTTCTTCTTGAGCCACTCCTTTGTTGCCTTTGCTGTATGTTTTGGGTCATTGTCGTGCTGGAACACCCATCCACGACCCATTTTCAGTTTCCTGGCAGAGGGAAGGAGGTTGTCGCTCAGGATTTCACGATACATGGCTCCGTCCATTTTCCCGTTTATGCGAATAAGTTGTCCTGTGCCCTTAGCAGAAAAACACCCCCAAAGCAAAATGTTTCCACCCCCATGCTTGACGGTGGGGACGGTGTTTTGGGGGTCATGGGCAGCATTTTTCTTCCTCCAAACACAGCGAGTTGAGTTAATGCCAAAGAGCTCTATTTTGGTCTCATCAGACCACAGCACCTTCTCCCAGTCACTCTCTGAATCATTCAGGTGTTCATTGGCAAACTTCAGACGGGCCTGCACATGTGCCTTCCTGAGCAGGGGGACCTTGCGAGCCCTGCAGGATTTTAATCCATTGCGGTGTAATGTGTTTCCAATGGTTTTCTTGGTGACTGTGGTCCCTGCTAATTTGAGGTCATTAACTAACTCCTCCCGTGTAGTTCTAGGATGCTTTTTCACCTTTCTCAGAACCATTGACACCCCACGAGGTGAGATCTTGCGTGGAGCCCCAGAGCGAGGTCGATTGATGGTCATTTTGTGCTCCTTCCATTTTCGAACAATCGCACCAACAGTTGTCACCTTCTCTCCCAGCTTCTTGCTAATGGTTTTGTAGCCCATTCCAGCCTTGTGCAGGTCTACAATTTTGTCTCTGACATCCTTGGACAGCTCTTTGGTCTTTCCCATGTTGGAGAGTTTGGAGTCTGCTTGATTGATTGATTCTGTGGACAGGTGTCTTTTATACAGGTGACTAGTTAAGACAGGTGTCCTTAATGAGGGTGACTAATTGAGTAGAAGTGTCTAACCACTCTGTGGGAGCCAGAACTCTTAATGGTTGGTAGGGGTTCAAATACTTATTTCACTCAATGAAATGCAAATCAGTTGCTATCTTTTATTTAAAGTTATTTTTTCGATTTTCCTTTTGATGTGCTATCTGCCACTGTTACAATAAACCTACCATTGAAATGATACTGTTCTGAGACTTTTCATTTCTTTGTCATTGGACAAACTTACAAAATCAGTGAGGGGTCAAATAATTATTTCCCCCACTGTATATGAGCATCGCTACTGTGAGGGGGCACATATATGAGCATCGCTACTGTAAGGGGGCCCATATCTGGGCATCGCTACTGTGAGGGGGCACATATCTGGGCATCGCTACTGTGAGGGGGCACATATCTGGGTATCGCTACTGTGGGGGGTGTAACGTTACATTACCCTACTTCGTGAGATTTCCCTACCTCCTGACTTCCTGTCGCACCGGAAATGACGTGTGGAGGCGTTCCTTCGTTTTGACGATCTGCACATGCACAAAAGGACAGTTTAGGGAAAATCTCACTGCGGAGTTCAGCCGCACACCGGGACACTGCGCATGCGCCGGAGAGCCGAAGTAGGGAAAAATTACGTCCCAGTGCGCAAGCGCCGAGGGTAGTATAAATATCCATTTTGCAAGCTCTGCTAACCCTTTGCTGGAGCTATTCTCATAATCTCACGAAGTAGGGTAATGTAACGTTACAGGGGCACATATCTGGGCATCGCTACTGTGAAGGGGCACATAACTGGGCATATTACTGTGAGGGGGCACAATGCTGGTATAACTACTATGTGGTGGCATAAAGGAGGAATAATACTATGTGTGGGCATATAGGGGACTGGATGGGATTAGGTGTTTAGTTACCTGTATGTTTTGGGCAGAGTTAGAGGCGTGGCCTAATGCTGAAAAAAATGTCCGCCTTTCTTCTTTTCAAAAGTTGGGAGGTATGACCCATTTAACCCTTTCAGGCCTGGTCATTAATCATTTTCAGACCAGTGGAACAGATCACCGTCATTACAAAGACCAAGTCTATGGCCTCACACTGTATTGGCTGAGCTGACAAAGGACACCAGTACCAGAAACCTGTGGAGACATGAGAAGAGCTGAGCGCCCTGTACACCGCCAGCTCTCAGGACAGGGAGCCGCACCATACTATACTGCGGACGAATCCATGTTATGAATTGTAGGGAGAGAACAGAAAGAGAACTGCCCCTCCCTTGTGAATGGATGCGTCCGGCCGTCTTCCGGGACGCCGCGGTGTGTACCAGGTACTGTGTGCGCGGCGCTGCCTACTGGTGTGTATGTCATGTGTTATACTGGCCGGTGGAGGGCGTTACTGAGCAGTGTCTGCTGTGGTCCCCTTTATAATGGCGCGGGCTGTGCGCTCATATCGTGGAGCAGCTGCCGGAGCCAGATTTGAATGCACTGCGCGTGCTCACAGCTCTGTTCACTTGTACCAGGATGGGGCATTAAAGGGTTTGTCTAGTTTTTTGGTACATGTGAAGAGATCTGTGCTCCCCTGTACTGTCTTCATTAGTCTTTGGGTCCAAGTCCTTCATCTTTCACAAGGATGGGATCAGGCAGGCTGCTGCTGCCGCCAGTGGCTGGTCTCAGTGGTGAGGTGACTTCCCCCCCCCCCATCACTGCTGATTCATGTGCAACTTGTGGTCACGTGACAGCTGAGGCCTGTCACTGGCTGCAGAAGTCTAGTACAGCCAGTCTGGGAGCCACAGAGTCAGAGCAACGGGAAGCAGGCAGATAAAGATCTCTTCACAAGTACCACTTGGGAATAAAAAAAATGGACAACCGCTTTAAAGGAATGTGTCACCTCTTTTTACCCTAGAGAGCTGCGGACATGCACGGCTAGATCGCCGCTAGCATGTCCGTGATATACCTGTCCTATATCTGAGTGGTTTTATTGAGTGTAAAAAATGATTTTAGAGATATGTAAATGAGCCTGGTAAGGAGCCCAAGGGGCTGCACTAACCGTTCTGGAGCCCATCCACACCCCCTGTGAAGGAGCCCAGCACCGCCTGTATCCACGAATCTCCTCCTTGCTCACAAAGTCAGATCGCCGTAATCTCGCAGTGCGTTCTGAATGGAGAGCATTCCGTTCAGGATGCATCAGTTCAGTCCCTCTTACGTTTTTTGGCCGGAGAAAATACCACAGCATGCTGCAGTTTTCTCTCTTGCCAAAAATCCTGAACACTTGCCAGCATTAAAATTTCTGCGGATTGGCGGATCTGTTCTTCCGGTCCGCGCATGCACAGACCTTTAAATCAGTGAAAAAAAAAAAATACCGGATCCGTTTTTCCGGATGACAACCGGAAAGACGAATCCGGTATTGCAATGCATTTGTCAGACGGATCCGGATTGCCGGATCCGTCAGGCAGTTCCGCGACGGAACTGCCTGCCGGAATCCTCTGCCGCAAGTGTGAAAGTAGCCTAAGGCTAGGTCTACACAACGACATTTGTCGCGCGACAGATAGAGCACAACTAGACTGCAACATTTGTAGCGCAACACTTTGTTGCACCAATGTCGCGCAACAATTTTTATAATGGCAGTCTATGGTGACGCACTGCAACATGCTGCGACTGCGACGCAACAGTCGCAGAAAAATCCATCTTGAATGGATTTTCTTCGACTGTTGCGTCGCAGCATGTTGCACCAATGTCGCGCAACAAATGTCGTCGTGTAGACTTAGCCTAACTCCACACAATGATTAACACGCGGATTTGCTGCATGAAATGTCCGCAGCGCGTGGATGAGACTTGTTAACATACTGTACTTTGTTGCGGATCCGACAGCTAGAATTCCTGGACAAATACACTGTATAGTGGAGGGAGTGAAGCCTGTCCACCTGTATGAGGACGGGCGCATGCACTGGTATGACGTCACATCTAATAGGTTGTATGTCCTATTGGTCTCTGTAGGGACAGGAAGCGAGAGAGATTAAAAGGCCCCCTCCCCTCCCACTCTCCAGTGTTCTTCCTGTCCCTACAGGAATAGGAGCAGAGAGAAGTCGTTCCCTGCTCTGGGAATGAGAAAGTTTTAGGGGCCGAATCTGGTAGGGGGTTCTGCCTCTCCTCTTCAGATTCTGGAGGCCTAACGCTAGCACCTCTCGGGGTAGAGGTCCCCTAGCTGACCCCGATACCTTTTTTCCCCTGTACCTCTAATGGCCGCGGTATCTTGGGAAGCCGAGGCCGCTTCTTCCGGTGGGAGCTCTGGGATCGGCTGCGGCTCCTGCGCTCCTCCGGCTCGGCGTGCAGATCATGTGACCGGAAGTCGAGGTCACATTGAAGGAAGAAGATGGCAGCGCCCAGGTAACGCTAAACTCGGTGCGGCGGTGGCATGCAGAGGGGGTTGACTCTTCGTTTGAATGAGTCCCCCCAGGAAGTGAGGAGGCGGAGCAGCGCGGCAACAGGATGGACCAGGTAGGACATAAATTGAGAGGTAAATTTTGTCTAGATGAGGCATGGAGGTCCAGATGTCAGCTATGCAGGAGTCCTAGGGTTGGACGATATCAAAAATATTCCCACGATAACGATATTAAGAAATTTATCGCGATAACGATATATATCGCGATAAATGCCCATTTAGAAGAAAAAAACACTTGGGGCCACAAGGAAACATTATACTGTATGGGGGCAGCCACAAGGAGACGTTACACTGTATCGGGGGCAACAAGAAGACGTTACACTGTATGGGGGGCAACAAGAAGACGTTACACTGTATGGGGGGGGGGGGGGGACACAGGGACGTTACACTGTATGGGGGCAGCCGGGCAGCCACAAGGAGACGTTATACTGTATGGGGGCAGCCACAAGGAGACGTTATACTGTATGGGGGCAGCCGGGCAGCCACAAGGAGACGTTGCACTGTATGGGGGCAGCCACAAGGAGACGTTACACTGTATGGGGGCAACCGGGCAGCCACAAGGAGACGTTACACTGTATGGGGGCAGCCACAAGGAGACGTTACACTGTATGGGGGCAGCCACAAGGAGACGTTACACTGTATGGGGGCAGCCACAAGGAGACGTTACACTGTATGGGGGCAGCCACAAGGAGACGTTACACTGTATGGGGGCAGCCACAAGGAGACGTTACACTGTATCGGGGCAGCCACAAGGAGACGTTACACTGTATGGGGGCAGCCACAAGGAGACGTTATACTGTATGGGGGCAGCCACAAGGAGACGTTACACTGTATGGGGGCAGCCACAAGGAGACGTTACACTGTATGGGGGCAGACGGGCAGTTCCTCAGCCTCTGATCAGCCCCCCCAGCCTCTCCCTCTTATCAGCCCCCTCTGGTAACCCCCCCCCCCCAGTATTAATCATTGGTGGCAGTGGCCACAGGGTCCCCCTCCCCATCATTGGTGTCAGTGCCCCTTCCCCCCAGTATTAATCATTGCTGGCAGTCGCCACCGGGTCTCCCCCCCCCCCCCATCATTGGTGGCAGTGGGCAGTGCGCCCCCCCCCCCAGTATTAATCATTGGTGGCAGTGGCCACAGGGTCCCCCTCCCATCATTGGTGGCAGTGGGCCCCCCCCTCCCCAGTATTAATCATTGGAGGCCACAGGGTCACCCCCCCCATCATTGGTGGCAGTGGGCCCCCCCTCGTTCCCCAGTATTAATCATTGGAAGCCACAGGGTCTTCCCCCCCGATCATCGGTGGCAGTCGGCCCCCCCTCCTCCCTCCCCAGTATTAATCATTGGAGGCCACAGGGTCGTCCCCCCATCATTGGTGGCAGTGGTGATTTTTTGTATGAGGCGTGTCCCTTGCTGTAGCGCTGGCCAATCGCAGCGCACAGCTCATAGCCTGGGCGCCACTCTGCCCACTGATATAGTTAGTTTTTAGTTTGTACACTAGTGAAAGGTCCTCTTTAAATCTCTGGGAGAACCAAAAAAGAAAGCCAGAAGATGTGCTTTATGTTCAAAGAAAATGCCAGAGTCATACAAAAAAGCTTTATGTAGTGACTGTCTGGCGAAGATTCTCAGAGAGGAGCAATCGTCTCTCCTGTCGGACGTAAGAGTGATTGTGAAAGAGGAGATCCAGGCGGCCAGTTCCAGTATGGTTCAGAAACCATGCGCTGGTTCCCCTCCCTCAAAAAGACCCAGAGTACTAAGGGAGTCAGAGTCTGAAGAAGAGGGATTATATCTTTCAGAAGAGATGGATGAAGATCAGGGTTCGTCTTATATGGCGGATGATCAGAAGAGATATCTTTTTTTCACAGGAAGATTTAGATCCCCTGCTGTCGGCTGTAAGGCAGACAATGGATATTGAGGAGGAAGAGCAGACTCGCTCAGTACAGGACGAAATGTTCAGCGGGTTAAAAGCAAAGAAAAAGAAGTTATTCTCGGTAAACAAAAACTTAAAGGACTTAGTGATCAACGAGTGGGCTGATGCTGATAAGAAGTTATATATACCTCGTTAATTTAAAAACAGGTTACTATTCAACCCTGAGGATACAAAGCTGTGGGATGTGGTCCCTAAGGTGGATATCCAGGTAGAAAAGGTGGTTAGGAGAACCACACTACCATTTGAAGATTCGGCCCAATTAAAGGACCCAATGGATAGGAAGATTGACCGATTACTCAAAAGAGCGTGGGAGGTATCAGCCAACACTATCAATACTAACATTGCTGCTACCTCTGTAGCCAGGTCTATGTGTTTATGGGTGAATCAGCTGGAGGAGCATCTTAAGCAAGACACCTCTAGGGAAGAGATCCTGGGGTCGCTACCTCTATTTAAAATGGCCACATCTTTTATGGCAGACGCCTCTACGGAGTCCATAAGATTTGCAGCAAAAGCAGATTCCTTAACGAATACAGCTAGGAGAGCGTTGTGGCTAAAATCCTGGTCAGGGGATATAGCCTCTAAAAATAAGCTTTGCGCTATACCCCTTAAAGGTTCTCACCTTTTTGGGCCGGTACTAGATGAAATTCTGGAAAAGACAGCGGACAAAAAGAAAGGGTTCCCAGAGGAGAAAAGCAAAAAACCTTTGCCCTTTCGTAAGCCGGCCAGCAGTTTCCAAAACACTCCCAGGAGTAAAGGGAAGACGGGGAGGTGGAGCTACCCGAAAGGAGGAAGAGGCAGAGGGTTTCTCTTTAATCCCAATACCAAGACAGAGAGACAATGACGCCAGGCCAGAAGGGGGCAGACTCCAGTTATTTTGGGAAAATTGGATCCAAATAACCAGGAATCAATATATTCTGGAATCCATCCATTCAGAATAGAGTTTCGCCTTCCTCCTCCACGACTGTTTCAGACTACAGTTTTCCAGTCGGCTTCACTTCAAGATCAGCTTCACGCGGACATCCAAAAGCTATTGAAATTGGGTGCAATAGTGCAGGTCCCTCCTTCAGAGGAAATCAAGGGTCACTATTCAAAACTGTTCCTCATAACAAAACCAGATGGATCCAAAAGGACCATCATTAACCTAAAATTTTTAAACAGATGGATAACTCATTACCATTTCAAGATGGAGTCAGTAAAATCTACGATCCCACTGATAGGTCCAGGGGCATTTCTGTGCACCCTGGATCTAAAGGATGCCTATTACCACATCCCCATTCACCATCAGTTTCAGCAGTACTTGAGATTTGCGATCAAGAAAAAAGGGAAAATATTGCATTATCAATTTCAGTGCCTTCCGTTTGGAATATCGTCGGCCCCGCGTATCTTCACAAAGGTAGTGGCAGAGATAGTAGCCTATCTAAGACAGAGGCAGGTAACTATAATCCCATACCTAGACGACTTTCTACTGCTGGCAGAGTCAGAAGAGGAGTTAGAGCTTCACAAAGGAAGGACTCAATCTTTGCTCTCAAATCTGGGATGGAAGATAAATCTGGAGAAGTCGGATTTGCAGCCGGCAACACAAAAGAAGTTCCTGGGAACTCTCTTAGATTCGGTAGCTCAGCATTCTTTCCTTCCACAGGACAAGCAGATCAACATAAGGGAAAGAATAAACTCCTTCAGATTAAAGAAAAAGCGGACACTACGAGAGGCCATGCAGATCCTAGGCCTAATGACCTCATGCATCACATTCCTTGGGCCCAGTTCCATTCAAGAACTCTTCAGGCGGAAGTCCTCTCTTGTTGGGACAAAGACCACCGATCGTTAAACTCCAGGATAGTTCTCTCGGACAGAGCAGTAGACTCCCTCTCCTGGTGGTTGGTAACAGAGAACCTGTCAAGGGGGGTTTCCTGGAACATGATACCACTCAAGACAATAACCACGGACGCAAGCAGCCGGGGTAGGGGTGCTCACTTAGAAGATCAGTTTTTTCAGGGCAGTTGGTCCAGTACAGACGCCCTAAGTTCCTCAAACTACAAGGAACTAAGAGCGGTTTGGAAGTCCCTGAAAGCCGCAGAACATCTCCTCACAGGCCATCATGTCAGAGTCTTGTCGGACAATATGACGACTGTCTGTTACATAAAGAGACCGGTAAGGGACAAAAAACCCTCAACTTCAGTGCTTAGCGAATCTCATCTTCAAGTGGGCAGAAAAGAAGGTCTTGTCCATTACAGCCACGCACCTAAAGGGGTCTCTCAACTCCACAGCGGACTTCCTCAGTCGACACAGTGTCGAACCAGGGGAGTGGAAATTAAACAAGGAAGTATTCCAGATGATTTGTCAGGAATGGGGAAAACCTCAAGTGGATTTATTTGCGTCCAGCAGAAATACTCAACTGGACTATTTCTTCTCGCTAGACCCAAGAGGGAGACCATTGGTGGTAGATGCTCTTTCCCAGAAGTGGGACATGAGCCTAGCTTACGCTTTTCCTCCATTTCCCCTCATACCATTAATCCTGAAGAAGTTGAGAGTGAGTTCAACCACGCTGATTTTGGTGGCACCAGCTTGGCCCAAGAGAGCCTGGTTTTCAGTTCTAAAGATCATGTCCATCAGAGAACCGATGACCCTTCCAAAAAGACAGGATCTCCTGTCACAAGGACCACTTTGTCATCCCAATCTGGACAAACTGAATCTTACAGCCTGGATCCTGAAAGGCAGACCTTAAGAAACAAGGGGCTTTCAGATAAGGTAATCTCAACTCTACAAGGCTGCCGCAAACCCGTCACGAGAGCCATATATAATAAAATATGGAAGAAATTTTCATCCTAGTTATCGCAAAATCAGGCAGACACCAGATCTCCTTCGGTGGGTTGCATATTAGAATTTCTTCACAAGGGATTTGATGCAGGACTAAAGCCCAGTACGCTTAAAGTACAGATCTCGGCACTCAGCTGTTGTCTAGATACACCCCTTGCAGAACATAGATGGATTAGGAGTTTCCTAAGGGCAGCTTCTAGGTTGAGACCCACTTTGAGAAAGTCTATTCCCCCATGGGATCTAAATGTAGTCTTAGAGGGTTAATGTGACCCCCCTTTTGAGCCTATCGACCTTATATCTGAAAAACATCTCTCTCTCAAGGCGGTATTTCTCCTGGCCATAACCACAGCCCGCAGGATAGGAGAATTTCAGGCATTATCTATTAAAGAACCATGCTTAAGAATTCTGGATGATCGCCTAATCCTGAAGCTAGATCCAGCCTTTTTACCTAAGGTGGTCTCAACCTTTCATAGAGAACAAGTGCTAACACTTCCTTCATTTTGTTCCTCTCCCAAAAATATACAGGAGAAGAGATTCCAGTGTCTGGATGTTAGAAGAACGATTCTAGCCTATCTTGACAGAACAAGTACTTGGAGAAGATCAAGTAATTTATTCATCCAATTTGGTGGGAAGAATAGAGGCCTGAAAGCTTCAAAACAGACGTTGGCACGGTGGATTAAAGACACTATTAAAGAAACATACAGACTTCAGGAGAAGACCTGTCCTTTAAACTTGAAGGCGCATTCTACTAACTAGAGCCATGGCAACTTCCTGGGCAGAGAAGGCAGATGCTACAATTGACCAGATTTGCAGGGCTGCAACCTGGTCTAACTTCCTAACCTTTGCCAGACATTACAGATTAGATGTGTTGGCCAGCCAGGACTTGGCTTTCGGGCGGAAAGTCCTGCAGGCAGTAGTCCCCCCCCTAGGAGATTAAGTTGTTAGTTCTCCATGGGTGGTGTCATGGAGGGACGTCCTGGAAATACTGGTTTAGTTTACCGGTAAATCCTTTTCCAGGAGTCCGACATGACAGCACCCCATATTACCCTCCCTGGTATATTGGTTCCAACCTTGATGGCAGTGTGAATATAACATTGTTATTAATAAAAGGTGTTGGATCCTATCCGGTGTAGTAATTTGGAAAAACACTGGAGAGTGGGAGGGGAGGGGGCCTTTTAATCTCTCTCGCTTCCTGTCCCTACAGAGACCAATAAGACAACCTCCATGGGTGCTGTCATGTCGGACTCCTGGAAAAGGATTTATCGGTAAACTAAACCAGTATTTTAGATGTTTATTTTGCCGTTCTGCGGCCACACCTGCGACCCGTCCCCATTATAGTTAATGCGCCCAGGCCGGACTTACTGCAGCGCACGTATGCAAGTGTTAGTACAGATCCGACAAACCTAACGCTAATGTAAAAGTACCCTTAGGCGTATTTCTGGCACAGATTGCGGTGCAAAGGTTATTTGCGCCATAATCAAACATTTTCCTGCCCACAAAAAGTGGGCGTGGCATGGGCGGGGAAGGGCCAGTAGGCGAGTCTCATTCATCATTTTCTACGCCTGTTTCAGGCATTGAAAATGGTCTAAATGTGACACAGCTTGGAAGCTGGCTGTCATTTAGGCCTCATGCACGCAAACCGCTGTTCTGGTCCGCATTCGAGCCGCAGTTTTTGTGCTGTCCGCATCCGTGTGCTGTCCGCATCCGTTGCTCCGTTCCATGGCCCCGCAAAAAAATATAACCTGTCCTATTCTTGTCCATTTTGTAGACAAGAATAGGCATTTCTACAATGGGCCGCCTGTTCTGTTCCGCAAATTGCGGACGGCTATCGTGGTTTGCGGATCTACAAAAAACGGAACGGTCGATTGCATGAGGCCTTAGACTGGTGCTGCATACGTTGACGTTATAACGATGCCGGCACCTCTTCATAATTTCGGCGGATCCACCAGCAGCTATACGGGATATTAAGACTGGAGTCTAAAATGCCAGTCTTCGTAAATGACCCCCTAAATGTATACTGTGGAGACGTATCGTAAACAATGGATACGTCCTCCCATAAATAACTGAAAAACTAGAATGTATCAGCACACGGATAATAACAGGGTTCCGGAAACGCTGCTGGATATTATGGCCGCAACAGTCGGACTGCCCGTTTAGTGATTTTAGCGGACCCATCAACTTCAGTGGGTATGTTTGGGCCACATCACGGACCAAAGTAGCTCATGTCTCCATGATTTTTGTGAAAAAATACTGATGTTTATACAAACATATTAATATGAATGGGTACATGTACTGTCCGCAGAAAATGCAGACAGCACACGTCAGTGAAAAACGGAAATGTGAACAAGGCCTAAAAGTCCTCCTAGTAAACCGCACCCAAGCTTTCAACTTTTGGGTGAGCACTGCACAAAAAGTTAAATTTTTGTTCAGTCTCCAACTTTTTGCATTGTTTTTGCACAGTTTGCTACTTTTTAAAGCCCAAAACTGCCACAAACGGTTGATAGACTCTCCCTCTGTGTTTTTACGTTTACCACGTTTTTATTTGCTTAAGTTAGAATTTAAAGTGGTGATTTGTTTCACCTCATATATCAAAAGTGTAGTGTACACAATAACCAAGTAAAGCTCAGTATAATATTAAGAGAACAGTAACAGAAGTAGGAAACACATCCAAAGTAGACCCTCCAGAAAAGATCTTACACTACAGTATGCTAAAGGGATTCTGTCACCAGCTAGCTGACATTAACAATGTGCTAATGTCAGCTGAACCTAACTAGCCTATTCCTACTTTTATCTATGCCCCCGTTACTCCAGATATATAACTTTTTTAATATGCTAATTGGCCTCTAGTCTAGGTGCAGGGGGGAGGGGCGTTGCTCCTAGAGGCTCTGTTCTCCCACCTCTGGCCACACCCTGCTACACTAGATTGACAGGGCCAGGCAGCGTTGGTCTCCTACTGCCGGCCCTGTCTGCCATGTAAATGTCGCGCCTGCGCTAGGGTTGGACGATATCAAAAATATTTAGACGATAACGATATTAAAAAATTTATCGCAATAACGATATATATCGCGATAAATACCCGTTTAAAAGAAAAAACACAAGGAGACGTTATACTGTATGGGGGGCCACAAGGAGACGTTATACTGTATGGGGGGCCACAAGGAGACGTTATACTGTATGGGGCAGCCACAAGGAGACATTATACTGTATGGGGGCAGCCACAAGGAGACAATATACTGTATGGGGGCAGCCACAAGGAGACGTTATACTGTATGGGGGCAGCCACAAGGAGACATTATACTGTATGGGGGCAGCCACAAGGAGACGTTATACTGTATGGGGGCAGCCACAAGGAGACGTTATACTGTATGGGGGCAGCCACAAGGAGACATTATACTGTATGGGGGCAGTCACAAGGAGACGTTATACTGTATGGGGGCAGTCACAAGGAGACGTTATACTGTATGGGGGCAGCCACAAGGAGACGTTATACCGTATGGGGGCAGCCACAAGGAGACGTTATACCGTATGGGGGCAGCCACAAGGAGACGTTATACCGTATGGGGGCAGCCACAAGGAGACGTTATACCGTATGGGGGCAGCCACAAGGAGACGTTATACCGTATGGGGGCCACAAGGAGACGTTATACTGTATGGGGGCAGCCACAAGGAGATGTTATACTGTATGGGGGGGCCACAAGGAGACACTATACTGTATGGGGGGGCCACAAGGAGACATTATACTGTATGAGGGCCACAAGGAGACATTATACTGTATGAGGGCCACAAGGAGACATTATACTGTATGAGGGCCACAAGGAGACATTATACTGTATGGGGGCCATAAGGAGATATACTGTATGGGGGGCCACAAGGAGAGGTTATACTGTATGGGGGGCCACAAGGAGACGTTACACTGTAGAGGGCGGCAGCCACAATGAGATGTTATAATAATGTCTTGTGGCCACAGGCCACCATACATATCTGCCTCGCTTGTGTGCTCCGATTCTGACATCAGATGTCGGTGGGCGGAGATTTGAATATGGGAGCAAGGAGGAGGGAGAGCCGGGACGGCCGCTGCGGGAAGTAATAAGTTTGTCATTTTGCCATCAGAGCACACGAGCGAGGCAGCCGCAGGAAAAGTCTCTCCAGAGACACCCAGTACTCACACAGAGTTCGCCACATAGAAACGGCACGGGTGACGTCAGATGGTGGGTGGAGTCTGGAGACTTGAATAAGGGAGGCGGAGCAAGAAGGAGCCAGGAGCGAGAGGAAGTAATGTTTGTACTCAGCGCTATGCAAGGTGCAGGGGCGGGCGGACCCAGATTTAGAAGCGGTCAGCGCACATGACCGCTTTGATGACGTCACAAAATACAGCGGTAATGTGGAGGCCGGCCCCAGTTGCCTCAGGATCGCAATACGGTTGAATTCATAAGTCATAAAGGGAGCGTCATATCATTACTTAGCTAACTGGCGGTCATGAGGAGGTCTCAGGTAGCCCCTTGGGCATCGGCCTGCTGGGAAGTTTCCCTGTAGGGTCTATGGCCATTCTGCCCCTGCTGAATGCGGGCACATATGAAGATGGGACCAACTTGGATGCCTTCAGCTGCCAAGTGCACATGTATCTGGTCAGCCAGTTTCATAGGTACAAATCTGCTGACAGATGCCCTTTAACCCCCTTTGGTGACAAAAGAAAAAAATTATTTTGTTTAAATGTTTTCAGTATTAAAATGCAAGAAAAACTATACAAGTGTGGCATTGCCATAATCGTACTGACCTGGAGAATGAAAGTAACAAGTCAGATTTAGTGCATAGGGAACGTAAAAACAAAACCCATAAAACTGTTGCAGAATTGTGTTTTTTTGCGGGCTGAAAAGGTTAAAGCCCTATGATGACTAATGACCCTATACAGGGGTAATCCTACGTTCCATAATACAGTATGTGGTGTTGGCCTAATTTAAGAGTTCAGAAATAGGGGGCAGTTCTCTTCCAGTGTTTCACTATGAAGATCTTAGCAGATACTCACACATGAGAAGCTACAGTATTGTACTATCCGAGCGTGGTAGGTCCGCATGGCCGATATGGACCAAATAATAGGCATCCTCAAAACCTCAGGGAGCATAAACAAGACCTGGTTCCAGTAAGATTTGATGAGAGTACAATCCCAGAATATATGTGCCTCTTGTACAAAGGCATCTCCAACAAAGATCGGATGCTGTGGGGTAAATAATGGCCTCTGCCCGGAGCATACAACTTAGTGTATTCCTATGGATTGATTGCACGTGTTCCCCAGCTACAAAATGACAAACTGTTATGTGTCTGGGCTGGGTCAGAACTGGAACGGTTTTCTACCAAGTTTGCGTTATAATTCACTTTGACCATTTTCAGAATGACTACAAAAAGAAAACACATACCAACCCTGGATGATGAAGAGGTTGATGAGAAGAAAGTATCTGGAATTCGGAGGGAAAACGCCTCAGTCTCTAGCAAATATTTCCAGAGCCAGAAAACGCGTCTCTTATCTGACTTTTACAATAAGCCCTGCATTGACCTGGCGAAGTCTTTCTTGGGACAGGTAATACTGCATTTAGTCCCCCGTAATACATTATTCCTCTGATAATAAAGGTCCCGATGCATGCTGAAGCTCCACTACTTTGCTGCAGCGCAGGAGAACCTGACACAACTCCACCTGTAGCAGATAACCAATATGTTACAGGCATACTCCCAACATCATGCCCTATTGGCATCAAGGCTTCTATACTGTAAGGGTGCATGTGGGATGGCCGTGTCCATGTTGCGGGCACAGGGTGTATGCACACCGCTTGGGGTTCGTGCCTCGACAGTGCAAAAGGTCGAATACGTCTTATTTTTCACCGGATCTTGCTGATCCCGGACCCATTGAAGTCATGATGCAGGGTGCACATGGCCAGTTCCCATGTTTAGCGGATCAGCGGTTTGCGGTTCCGGAGGCAGGCACGGCCTAAGAACTATACATCTGTGGAAGAGTCTACCTCAGGACTTGGTCACAGCAGGAATAGTGGATGCTTTTAAAAAGGGCTTAGAGTTCTTAAAATTAGATAACACTAATGCTTATGAAAATGTGTAGAAATCTGAGTCTTACTCCCCTTTCCTAAAATTGACCTTCCTGGGTTGAACCTTATGGACTTATATAACTTTTTTCTACAGCGTTAACTAAGTAACTATGTATAAGTTCTGAAAAATAGTTCCATTTATCAAAATTGTATGTGTCCAAATAATTGACTCCGCCTCTCCCCCCCCCCCCCCAGAATAAAATGCCCCATCCAAATAATACGTTTGTACTCTGTTGGCTTTGGACACATGCCACAGTAGTCCTGCTGTTAAAGGGAACCTGTCACCTCAAAATTGCATATAAAACGGCCAGCATTACCTCATAGTAGCCCCCAGTCTGTTAATAATCATATGTTTGATCCGTTAGTCTGATGCTCCATAGGTTCAAAAAACGATGTTTTAAGCGCCATCAGCGCTATCTTGCCATTGAGCTTGAAGTCAAGGGGCAGCGGCTTCCTTGCTTCAAGTCAAGGTAAGCACCCCCCCTAACCGTCTCCTCTCTTGTTAGATTGACAGCCTGCAGTGCGGCCAGGATCGCATAAGTCTCGCGCATGCACAGTGCGCCGCTGGAACCCGGCTAACAGCGGCAGCCAGAGTCAGGAACGCACCTTACCAAGGAGCGCACCGCGCATGCGCGAGACTTATGCGATCCTGGCCGCACTGCAGGCTGTCAGTCTAACAAGAGAGGGGATGGTTAGGGGGCGTGCTTACCTTGACTTGAAGCAAGGAAGCCGCTGCCCCCTTGACTTCAAGCTGAATGGCAAGATAACGCTGGTGGCGCTTAAAACATTGTTTTTTTAACCTATAGAGCATCAGACTAAAGGATCAAACATATGATTATTAACAGACTGGGGGCTACTATGAGGTAATGCTGGCCGTTTTATATGCGTTTTTGAGGTGACAGGTTCCCTTTAAGTAGAGGAGCATACACACCTCTCTGCTATTCCAGTATAGCGGTTTACTTCCTGTACCTGTGCAATGCGCTGCGCAAGTGCACCATTGTTGTTATGACTGAACAGGATATGCATGCATAATTTTAGCTGCACTTACTCCTTAACTTTTACCTGCCATTTGTGGCACTCGGTTAGCTGTGTGTTGGTTACAGCTGAAAGTGTGAAGGGCTGACCACTCAAACTACCCATGATAAATTTATAGTAAGAATCAAGATAACTTTCAAGTAGTATTTGGCCAGTAGTAGGGTCACACAGGGTATCGAAATATTGATACTTTTTTGATACCCTCAAAGTGCAGTGCACGCCACGTTTTCATCAGCAGCCGCACAGTGCAGAAGGAGGCAGAGTGTCCCCCCCTCCTAACTGTGACACGGCTAGCCACTGCCACCAATGAAATAGCAGAGTGGCCTAATCGGGTTGTCAGGGAGCAAATGGGGAGAATAGGAGGGCATAGGAGAGGAAAATTTACTGCGGTCCTCGCAGTGCTGGAAGCTGATAAGTTAAAGGCCCTTTGATGATGTCATTGCCATGTGACCAATAACATCTACTTGCTACTGGTCACATGGTGATGACATCATCAAAGGTCCTTTTAAAAGGGTTCTGCAGCTTGTTTAAACTGATGATCTATCCTCTGGATAGATCATCAGCATCTGATCGGATCCAACGGAGCTTAGCCGTGCTCAGGCCAGTTGATACTAGTCATGACATCACTGGGCCTGCGGTAAACAGCGAGAAGGCCGCGGCGCTACTGCCAGTGCTGCTGCCTTCTCAAACAGCTGATCGGCGCGGGTCCCAGGTGTCGGACCCCCGCCAATCAGATGCTGATGATCTATCCAGAGGATAGTTTAAACAAACTGCAGAACCCCTTTAACTTATCAGCATGCAGGTAGCTTTTGCTGCAGGAGGTTTCCCTCAGTTTTTACAGGTATGTGCTCTAGGGCTCATGCACTTGACTATATGTATTTTGCGGTCCGCAAAACACAGATCCGCAAAAAATACGGATGACATCCGTGTGCATTCCGTATTTTGCGGAACTGAACAGCTGGCCCCTAATAGAACAGTCCTCTCCTTGTCCGTAATGCAGATAACAATAGGACATGTTCTACCATTTGCGGAACGGACATACGGAAACTGAATGCACACAGAGTAACTTCCGTTTTTTTAATGAACCCATTGAAATGAATGGTTCTGCATATGGTCCTCAAAAAAAAAACTGAACCGGCACGGAAAGAAAATACGTTTGTGTGCATGAGTCCTTATACTGTGTGCATGTATTAATCTGAGGCACATGGTCTTATTACATTAGTACCTCCATGTACCTTAGATTAGTAGTACCTTATATAATTGACAACATGGGGTTAATGATGGTGTCACTTACTATTAATATGAGGCACATGGAGGTTTAAAATTAATAACACCATATGCCTTCCATTAATTCTTTAACGCATAATGCCGTACATGTACGGCATTATGCTCAGGGAATTGTATGGAGCTACCGGCTGTGTTGTGCCCGCTCCATACTCGGCGGGTGCCAGGGAAATGGCGATCACGTAGAAACCAGTCATTTAACCCCTAAGATGCCGCATTCAACAGCGACCACCGCATCTGTGAGGTAAGGCAGAGGGATGTGGCTACCTTTGCCTCTCAATCGAAGCTCCTGCAGTGAAATTGTGGGGCTCTAGTCGGTTACCATGACAGCCTGGGAGCTGCTGAAGCTTCCCAGGCCTGCCGTGGTAAGCTGTCTGCTAAGCTGTGCACGAGGCATGGCTCAGCAGGGAGCGTGTTAGAATCCCATTCACCATGATAGGTCTCTATTATGGTAAATGGGACAAGGGATCAAAAGATCCCAGGTTAATAACTAATAGTTATTAAGTAAAAAAAAAACACTAACAAAAAATCGCCTCCTTTCCCAATTTTACATATAAAAAATATAAACAATAAAAAAATAAACTTCAGGTATTGCCGTGTCCGAAAATGTCTGAACTATTAAAATATTAAAAAAATGTTCCTGGGTGGTGAACACCCTAATGGAAAGAACAATAAAAACACGCAATTTGTCATTTTTTTGGGTCACCTTGTCCCCCTAAAAACATTGAATAACTGGGATCACAAAGTTGTATGTACCCCAAAAATGGTATCAATAAAAACGACAGTTTGTCCCGCAAAAAACAAGCCCTCATATAGCTCTGTAGACTGAAAATAAAAAAGTTATGGCTGTCAGGAAATGATGATGGAAAGAAATTTTAAAAAAATTTTCAAGTTTTTTTAAAAATTTTTATATAAGTAATAAAAACTATACAAGTTTGGTATCACCGTAATCGTATTGAGTCGGCAACATGAGGTTAATGTGTAGGTATTTTATCAAAATTTTGCTATTGTGACAACACTAGCCAGTAGTAGTTTTTTAGAAGGGAAGCAGGTAGCCACACGGTCTGAAATCCTTTTCCGATCCATTCTGCCTCCTGACAGTTGAAAATGCTACAGAGCTGTGGGTGACCCGTATTTTCCGGCGTATAAGACTAAGTGTATAAGACGACCCCCAACTTTTCCAGTTAAAATATAGGATTTGGGCTATATTTGCCGTATAAGACTACCCCTCCAATGCTATTTTCTTTGGCATCAAGATCTGCAGGTAATTGTTGTGCAATTTTTGTCTTTTGTCTCAGTACCATATTATGCCTTTCCAAGAATCTAGTACCTAGGCCTTGGGTCTGTTGCTGTGATCTGGGTTAGATTTGGCCCACTGAAGTGCAAACAAACGTATTTTATTTTGTGTCACTACATAACAGTTTTGGTGATCCTCATTCACAATGTCTGCTACATGTTTTTCGAGTTCTAGCCAATGTGGGGTGCCTCTTCTTAATTAATGCACACTTACCCCTTGGCATACTGTTTAATGCTTTTTCATTTGCTTTCCAGTCCCGAACCATCTTTTCTGTTACTCCATATTGTCTTGCAGCAGCGCAGTTATTATGTTCCATGGCAAAGTTTACAACTTTAAGTTTGAAACTGGCTTCATATTTCTTTCTTCTTGCTGGTAGAGCCATGATGGGGTCTTGACTGTTAGCCATTTGTATACTGTACTGTATGTACTGGTGCTGTACTGTATGAACCGGTACTGATACTGGTGCTGTACTGTATGAACCGTTACAGATACTGTACTGCAGGGGTGGCCAACCTTACAGACACAAAGAGCCAGAAAAAAAAATCGTATGACTGCCAGGAGCCACAAGCTATCCGTTTACACAGATATGCGTGCACACGACAGTATTACTGCAATTGAGTTATCAAACATTTAAAAGTGCATTTAAACCACCTCTCCTACCTGTAATGTAGACAGCTTTAGTGAGACTTCTGGCAATCTTTGTTTTTCACAATGTGTTTCAAGATTTCTCAGATGACCGCCCCATGCTCAGACGACCGCCCCATGCTCAGACGACCGCCCCATGCTCAGACGACCGCCCCAACCTCCATTTTGAGATCATGTGTGGGGGGGTGATTTGACATAGGGGAGATGTGAGCATGGGGTGTCTGATTTTTGGTGTCTTATGTGAGCACTGGGGATCCCAATTTTGTGGGTCTGATGAGGATTTGGGGGTCTTATCTGAGCTCACACTACCCCCATGTCAGATAAGACCCCCATGATCAGTACTTTAATAAAATAAAACTGTGTAGGAGTGGGCTTATCCTACCTCTGCTCCCGCAGCTCTGAAGACTTTGGCACCCTCTCCACAGTGACCTGACATGCACAGCGTCAGGTAAGAGCACGGGCCTGCACGTATTAAGTGTGGGGGAGGGGGGTGCACTGCGCCACCAATGACAACCTTTAATACAAATACAGGAGGCGGATGCTGGCTGCAGAATCACATAGCCGACACCTGGCCTCTATGACGGCGCTGCGATCCCCGGCAGTTAACCCCTCAGGTGTGGCACCTAAGGGGTTAGCTGCCGCGGATCACAGCTACCTCTCATCGATGTCGGGTGCGGGCTATATGATTCTGCAGCCAGCACCCGCCTCCTGTATTTGAATAAATGAGTGGGTTACCTAACGGACAGCGGACATCAGTAAAAACATTCAAATGTGAATAAGGCGTAAGGCCCTGCACCTGTCACTGGCCTTTAATATATGTTCACCACTAGGTGGTATCATTTTATGGCTCATCTTTCAGTACATGATCCTGCACTGCACTCTTGAGTATGATACGCTGATCAATTGCTGTCCTCTTTTAGTCTTTGAGCAGAACGCTTTTCTTTTACCTTTGCAATGAGTCTGAAATGCATTGTTGTTCCCCGATGTCCTCTTCATGTAAGCACTTATGTTCTTTTTCTTGTGATTTTCTGTGGAAATCATCCTAGTCCCTTCATTGGTGGCAGTGGCCACAGCCCCTCCCCTCCTCTTCCCCTCTGCATTCTCATTGGTGGCAGTGGTAGCAGCACAGGGGGAGGGGGGACTGCTTTCTTCTTCCTTCTCCCCTGTGCTGCTAATATTTCGAAACCTGCGACATCCCTGGCCCGCTCCCCTCTGCGAGCCACATATGTAGAGGAGAGCGCGCTCCTCTGAGAGCCGCAAGTGAAGGTGCGAGGAGCCGCGGGTTTGCCACCCCTGCTGTACTGTATTCACCACCACATGTATCTGCTCCCCAGATAGACAGTTTTTTCACCACAGATAAGATGCACACCAAACTTCATCAGAGATCCGCCGTTCCAGCATTAGAATTGGCTGAAGTGCAGATGCTCCTGCTTCCCCCCGCCTTCTCTCAGAATGGCCACTCCAACCCAGTATACAACAACCAGCCAATCACGGCAATCGATGTACCGGTATTTAAAGTGCACACTGCATACAAAGCCTGCTTGGATTGGGTGGGTCGGCTCTCCCTGCCCAGCCCTCCCTGTCTTCAAGACAATCTGAGCAGTAGTACGCAGTGTGATACTGCCGGCATGAGAAAACCACTGAGGGCAGGGAGTGGCTGGTCGGGATGCAGTGCACGGTGGGTCAGCTAGAGGGCGCCTGTCCCTGAAGCTGGAGAAGGACAGCTTCTCCACTCCGGCTAGGAAGTAAGTTTCAGCACGCCGTATACCGGCATATAAGACGACCCCCGACTTTTGAGAAGATTTTCATGTGTTAAAAAGTAGTCTTATACGCAGGAAAATACAGTATTTTGAAAGTGGGTGAATGGACTGTGCATTTGCAATATAATGTATGCTTTTATATGTGACTTTAAAACACATGATGTTGGGACAACCCCTTGAAATGATAACACAAGTCTTCTTTGATATCAATAATTGGGGTGCGGGGTGCCAGGAGTAGCCATGTACCTTGTGGGACCTTTTAAATCCTATTTTAAAAAGTAATGTGTAGACTACCTAAGTGGCCAAAACAACAGTAAGTCATGTCTCATTGTGGTCTCCTCCAGTACTGCATGCTCTGTGCCCTTCTAGGTGATCACAATTCTACATTGATCCTCTTTAGTTTTTGTATTTTCATGTCTGTAAGCAGAATCTCGATTGTCTGTTTTGTCGGTCAGATTTTGGTTCGCAGGCTCCCAGATGGGACGGAACTTCGTGGGACAATTGTAGAAACAGAATCCTATTTAGGAGGGGAAGATGAAGCTTCACATTCAAGAGGAGGAAAGAGGACAGAACGAAATGTGGCAATGTTCATGGAACCTGGGACCATATACGTCTATCAAATTTATGGCATGTATTTCTGTATGAACGTTTCCAGTCAGGGTGAGTAAAGAACTTCTGCAGACAATATAATGTAGATGGACCCATAAGGTTGAGGGTTTCTACTCATCAAAATAACTATTCTAGAACACGCTATTTGTAAATTAGACAAGATCTATAAGGTTGAAAAGCAGTTTTACTGGACACGCATAACATCAAACGTACTATTAATAACTTGTAAAGGAGTTGTCCCATTATTAATGTAAAAAATGAAACTCAGACATCATGTACATGACACCCTCTTTCTTGTACCTTAAATGGATCCAGAGCTCTCACCATATATTGCTCTGCTAGATTTATTTCAACTGACAGCTCAAAGGGCTTGTCCTTTTTCAGGGGTTTGTCCTCTCTGCTGCAGCTGGTGGCACTTGATGGATGGATGTGTGTCCACCTCAGGAGGTGGACAGAGAGATTAGAAGAATAGCAAACAGCAGTTGGCACTATGCAGATACATTTTATTGAATAACTTAGTGGCTATATGAAATTTTTAATCACATCCAATTAAAAAACTATTCAGATATAGGTGCCAGTTTGAAAACTGTAGAATATTTTTCATGGAACATCCCCTTTAAAGAGGACCTTTCATCTGTTTTACTTATAGGAGCTAAATACCTGTACTTGCGCTGATGCTGCCACCCATTTTTTTTTATATATATATTTTTTTTAACATCGCTCCAGAAGTTTTCACGCTCAGTATGTTAATACCGAGCATCGGAACAGGGAGGAGGAGACATCAGGGTTTCTCAATGAGCGTCTCCTTCTCCCTGGCTGTGCCACGATTCAATCACATCGGAGAGCGTCACAGCCAGGGAGGAAAAACCTCTAGCGTCTCCTTCTCCCTGTACCGATGCTCAGTATTAGCATAATGAGCGTGAAAACTGCAGGGGGGCACAGCTGGGCGATGTGTAAAAAAAAAAATGGTGGTAACATCAGTGGGGGGCACTCTGCAAGTACAGGTATTTAGCTCCTATAAGTAAAACAGATGAAAGGTCCTCTTTAAGTTCAGACTTTTTTCTACATGTAGGCCCATTTCATAAATGCAACCAAAAAACAAAAGAATTTATGACTTGATGCTATATGTATTATACTATTAAAGGGACACTTATATTTTTTTTTTTAACCACACATAAACAATCTACTGTATTCTTCTGCCCTTTCATACAGGGCAACATGAATCCTAAAGTATGGTGAGTTTACACAGCCGGCGCATCATCTCAGTAATGCAGCCTTCATTTGGTTCTCCTTTTGGTCAGGTTATAAGCACGTTGACCTGCCTATTCACACGCCATCTGGCCATCTGCTGTGTGGACCACAACTCTGTGAGACGTTCTCAAGGACTTTCAAAGAAAAGAAGACTTTCGGTCCCCACAGCAGAAGCTGTGTGAATCAGTAGGTCAGTGTGCTGATCATCTGACTAAAGGGGGACTTAACATAGGCTGCATTACTGAGAGGATGTGCCAGTTGAGTAAACCCACCTTACTATAATATACATGGTGTTTGCTTTAACTTTTTTGTTTGGAGTTTTAGCATAGCAAACAGTTTCACATAACACAGCATCCAAAGGCAGCTCCTTTGTAGTGATTCACTTAGAGCAGCACACATTATATTAATCAGTGCAATGCTTTTCTGTGGACAGCTTTATCTAGGACTTTCAAGAGAACATCAGAGCATATTGTTATCCCAATTCTACCTACACCTACTATTATCATGATTACCTTTCAGATAACATCTTCCCCCTCAGAGCAGCAGTAAACTGACAGTGGGTTCCATATATACACTGCTCAAAAAAATAAAGGGAACACTTAAACAACACAATGTAACTCCAAGTCAATCACACTTCTGTAAAATCAAACTGTCCACTTAGGAAGCAACACTGAGTGACAATCAATTTCACATGCTGTTGTGCAAATGGGATAGACAACAGGTGGAAGTTATAGGCAATTAGCAAGACACCCCCAATAAAGAAGTGGTTCTGCAGGTGGTTACCACAGACCACTTCTCAGTTCCTATGCTTCCTGGCTGATGTTTTGGTCACTTTTGAATGCTGGCGGTGCTTTCACTCTAGTGGTAGCATGAGACGGAGTCTACAACCCACATAAGTGGCTCAGGTAGTGCAGCTTATCCAGGATGGCACATCAATGCGAGCTGTGGCAAGAAGGTTTGCTGTGTCTGTCAGCGTAGTGTCCAGAGCATGGAGGCGCTACCAGGAGCCAGGCCAGTACATCAGGAGATGCGGAGGAGGCCGTAGGAGGGAAACAACCCAGCAGCAGGACCGCTACCGCCGCCTTTGTGCAAGGAGGAACAGGAGGAGCACTGCCAGAGCCCTGCAAAATGACCTCCAGCAGACAACAAATGTGCATGTGTCTAATCAAACGGTCAGAAACAGACTCCATGAGGGTGATATGAGGGCCTGACGTCCACAGGTGGGGGTTGTGCTTACAGCCCAACACCGTGCAGGACGTTTGGCATTTGCCAGAGAACACCAAGATTGACAAATTCGCCACTGGCGCCCTGTGCTCTTCACAGATGAAAGCAGGTTCACACTGAGCACATGTGACAGACGTGACAGAGTCTGGAGACGCCGTGGAGAATGTTCTGCTGCCTGCAACATCCTCCAGCATGACCGGTTTGGCATTGGGTCAGTAATGGTGTGGGGTGGCATTTCTTTGGAGGGCCGCTCAGCCCTCTATGTGCTCGCCAGAGGTAGCCTGACTGCCATTAGGTACCGAGATGAGATCCTCAGACCCCTTGTGAGACCATATGCTGGTGCGGTTGGCCCTGGGTTCCTCCTAATGCAAGACAATGCTAGACCTCATGTGGCTGGAGTGTGTCAGCAGTTCCTGCAAGACGAAGGCATTGATGCTATGGACTGGCCCGCCCGTTCCCCAGACCTGAATCCAATTGAGCACATCTGGGACATCATGTCTCGCTCTATCCACCAACGTCACGTTGCACCACAGACTGTCCAGGAGTTGGCAGATGCTTTAGTCCAGGTCTGGGAGGAGATCCCTCAGGAGACCGTCCGCCACCTCATCAGGAGCATGCACAGGCGTTGTAGGGAGGTCATACAGGCACGTGGAGGCCACACACACTACTGAGCCTCATTTTGACTTGTTTTAAGGACATTACATCAAAGTTGGATCAGCCTGTAGTGTGTTTTTCCACTTTAATTTTGAGTGTGACTCCAAATCCAGACCTCCATGGGTTGAAAAATGTAATTTCCATTTTTTTTATTTTTGTGTGATTTTGTTGTCAGCACATTCTACTATGTAAAGAACAAAGTATTTCAGAAGAATATTTAACTCAGATCTAGGATGTGTTATTTTTGTGTTCCCTTTATTTTTTTGAGCAGTGTATATATATATTTATATGAGGTTGACTGTTTAAGAAGGACAATGTTGTGTATTTAAAGAGGTTTTCTGAGATTATCACATTTGATGACCTATCCTCAGGTTAGGTCATCAATATGAGATCAGTGGGGGTCCAACTCCCAGCACCCCCTCTGATCAGCTGTTTCACGAGACCACAAGCCATGTAACTGATGAACCAAGTGTCGCAGCCTCTTCATACATCTAATTGGCAGGGGTCCCGGGAGTTGCTTCCTCCCCAATCTCATATTGATGACCCATCCTGAGGATAGGTCATCAATATGATAATCTCAGAAAACCCTTTTAGTTTTCAATGGTGTAGTACTGCTGAAATGAACAAAGCAGCTAAAAAAAAAGCTTTCTGTGATTTCTGAGTTTAAAACAAATACCCCTTTGTGATGCAAGTGTCCCTTTAAAGGGGCAGTCCCTCTGCTGAGAATTTTTTAAGACCAGCTCAGATTTGTGTAAAACAATAAAATAAAGGATACTCACCTTACTATTCCCCTACTTCTTCCCTTAGGCCTCTTTCACACCAACGATATGGATTGTCAGGATCTGTTCAGGAAAAAACTCATGTTTTTGCACGCAAGTTCAGTCAGTCTTGTCTGCGATTGCGTTCAGTGTTTCAGTTTTTTCTGTGTGGATGCAATCAATTTTGGATGCATATTTCACACACGTGAAAACCCCCCAGAAAAATAGCAACCATCAGTGAAAAACACATTGCATCCGGATGCAATCAGCTTTTTACGCAAGCCCAATTCACTTCTGTGGAACCGGAGCTCCGTGAAAAATACAGAATATAGAACATGCTGATATTTTTCCTGAACGCAGAATTGGTGCGTGAAAAACGCTCATGTGCACAGATCTATTAAAATGAATGGGTCAGGATTCAGTCCAGATACTATGCATTTGCTTCATGCTTCGCACACAGAAAACTCACTTGTATGAAAGAGGCCTTACAGTGCTTCCTCCTGTACAGCTGGTGTCTCTTTTTCAGGTCCCTCTCAACATGCAGGTAAAGCCAGCTCAGCCATTGGCTGCAGCAGTGACCTGCCTCAGACAGTGATTGGTTCAGCAGGCATTTCCTGTGTGTCAAGGTGCGACCGGGAAGTGGAGATCCAGGAAGCATTGTAACAGGAGCACAGGTGAATGGTAAGGTAAGTATCCTTTATTTTATTGTTTTACACTAAATAAGGGCTCATGCACATGAACGTATTTTGTTTCTGTGTCCGTTCCATTTTTTTTGCGGACCATATGGGGAACCATTCATTTCAATGGGTCCGCAAAATAAACACAGAAGTTCCGTTTCCGTAAAAATAGAACTTGTCCTATTATTGTCCACATTACGGACAAGGAAAGGACTGTTCTGTTAGGGGCCAGCTGTTACGTTCCGCAAAACACGGAATGTCATCCATATTTTTTGCAGATCCATTTTTTTGCAGACCGCAAAATACATACGGTCGTGTGCATGAGCCCTAAAGGGGTATGCTGGACAGAGAATTCAATAAAAAAAAAAAAGTCCTCCCTCACTGCTGCTGTTCCGGATTCCACAGCTCTTCACTTTCTGTCCCGGCTTGACACGTCAGAAATGCCAGGAAAGTCCTGCTCAGCCAGATACTGCCCTTAGTGCTGACCTGCCATAGCCAGTGATTAGCAGGCCTTTTCTGACAAGCTGGGACAGGACATGAAGAGCAGCGTCAGAAAGGTGGGGGATCGGTGGAGGTAAGTAATGAATCTGTGTCTTTAACTCTTTGTGACACATTTTTTCAACAAACTATCTCTCTGGAACACACCTTTCACATCAGTATGCTGACAGCTGTCACTCGGAGCAGAGGCCACATCATAGCGAATATCCACCGTGGGCACCTGCAAGAACAGAATTTGGCGGAATACAACTTCATATTTACACTCCTCCAGATGAGAAAAGACCCACAAAACATACAGTATGTTTGTACTGCTCACCCCAGACCTTACCTAGTGCTGTCAGCAGGTTAGCACAATCAGAACTGCTACTAATGTTAAACAAAAGTCCTAGTGTCTGTCATTTTCATTAGTGTGCCTTTTAAATGTACTGTCATTATCCCTTAGGGGCAAAGCCACTATTTTAGTGCAGAATTGTATTGGAATTTACATATTACACTGAAATGTGAAGTGCCCAGCAAATCAGCACCAAAATCCATATACAGATACAAGTGGATTTTTGTAAATGAAAATGATGGTACATGTGATGACATCCTTACGGCTTCATAACCAATATATGCAATATCAGTTTGTTCTTTATGTAGACAGTTCTGTAGAAGTAAATCCTTCATTTATTTTTATTGCACTTTTTAAAGATCAGGGCATAAAGAAGTTTAACAAATACAGAATTCCCTGAAATCAGTTCACTGGTGCTGTAGTCCACGTGCTCTCCATGTCTATACCTCATATGACTCCAGTTATGTAATCACATTTTGTGAAGTTCAAGTAAAAGCCAAGTGGAATCATCTTAATGAAGATGTCATTTGTGCCAATTTCCTCTGCCCGCAGGAGATGGAGCTGCTGTCCTTCTGCGCTCCCTAGAGCCGATGGAAGGTCTTGATACAATGAGAAGGTTCAGAAATGCCAAAAGAAATGTGCAGAAGCCTCTAAAAGATAAAGAACTTTGTAACGGACCCTCAAAACTTTGCCAGGCATTTGCCATTGAAAAGAATTTTGACCGACGAGACCTTGCAAATGACCAGAGCACATGGCTGGAAGCTGGTCCAGAAATTCCAGAGGAGGACATTGTTTCTTGTGCACGAATAGGGATTAGTAATGCCGGAGAATGGACTCGTAAGCCTCTGCGTTTTTATATTAAAGATAATAAGTTTGTCAGCGTGCGAGACAAAACTGCAGAGACTTACGTGAATACATAACATGTATAGGAACATTCATTGGAAGGATTTCATGGCAACTCAAAAGCTGCTGTAATAACACTAGTGTCAGTACATTCTGCAAGCTAATGTTTGTAATACACAGAACAAAAGAACTGGTGCTTCACGAATAATCAATTTCATGTTGTATAGTTTCCAGGTATACATTAAAGGGGTTTACCTACAAAAATACTTATTCCCTGTCACCAGTAGTCTGACCACTGACTATCAGACACCTTTTCCCTTATCCTGTAGATGGGGGTAAGGCTTCTTTCACACTGGCGTTAGGCTTGTCGGGCAGGGGAACAGCCTGCCAGAGCCATACTAACGTTTGCACATGTGTGCTGCCCAAAGTTCCCCCTGGACCCATTCACTAAAATGCATGTTTGCCGTGCAGCGGCCGCAGCTCCAGCCTGTCCCCATTATAGTGAATGGGTCCAGGGGGAACTTTGGGCAGCACACATGTGCAAACGTTAGTATGGCTCTGGCAGGCTGTTCCCCTGCCCGACAAGCCTAACGCCAGTGTGAAAGAAGCCTAAGTGTTTTGTGGGGAAAAACCCCTTTTTACCTTATACACACAATCGATCCATAATACTGGTGGCTCCAGACAGAAGCACTGTTATGGAAGCTCTATATGCAGTACAGGTACAGGCTTACTCAGCCCTTCAAGTAGGCCACACCAAAGTCATTTATAACTTTATCTGCTTTTACAAATAAGGCTGGGGATACACTGTGATCTTGGCTTTAACATCCATCATGCAACCAACAATCGCTGTGTAGCACTGCAGCCATAGAACTGAATAGGATCGCAGTAAGACGTGCAAGTCGCTGTGACCTCAGAATTGAAAAAAAAAATCCTGCATTGTTAGGCCTCTTTCACACGGGCAAGTATTCCGCGCGGGTGCAATGCGTGAGGTGAACGCATTGTACCCACTGAATCCTGACCCATTCATTTCAATGGGGCTGTGTACATGAGCGATGTTTTTCACGCATCACTTGTGCGTTGCGTGCAAATTGCAGCATGTTCTATATTCTGCGTTTTTCACGCAACGCAGGCCCCATAGAAATGAATGGGGCTGTGTGAAAATCGCATCCGCAAGCAAGTGCGGATGCGGTGCGATTTTCATGCATGGTTTCTAAGGAGACCCAGACCCCATTTACTTTATCATTTTCCATTATAACATGGTTATAATGGAAAATAATAGCATTCTTTAATACAAAATGCAAAGTCAAATGTCAATTGAGGGTTAAAAAATAACATTACTCACCTCATCCACTTGATCGCGCAGCCAGGATCCTCTTTGTTCTTCTTGAAGGACCTGCAAAAGGACCTTCATCCGGTGACGTCAGCGAAGGTCCTGCTGAATGAAGATAGAAGGTCCTTCTATCTTCATTCAGCAGGACCTACGCTGACGTCACCGTGCTCACCACATGGTGAGCGTGATGACGTCAGCGAAGATCCTTTTGCAGGTCCTTCAAGAAGAACAAAGAGGATCCTGGCTGCGCGATCAAGTGGATGAGGTGAGTAATGTTATTTTTTAACCCTCAATTGACATTTGACTTTGCATTTTGTATTAAAGAATGCATGTTATAATGGAAAATAATTAAATCTACAGAACACCAAACCCAAACTTCAGTGAAGAGGTTCGGGTCTGGGTACCACATTTAGTTTTTTCTCACGTGCGAAAAAACGAATTGCACTAGCGCAGAAAAAAACTGAACGGAACGCAATCACAGCCAAAACTGACTGAAATTGCATGCCTACTCGCGCGGGTTTCCCGCAATGCACCCTGATCGCATCTGGCCCTTACCCGCGATGCCGTGTGAAAGAGGTCTTAGACACTGCAAGCACATTCAATTCAGTGGCAGCACTGCTACACAGCAATTGCTGGTCACATATCAGGGCCAAGATCACTATATAGCTCCAGCCTTATAGGGGTTGTGCCACCAATAACACTTATTGCCTAACTACAGGATAGGGGATTTGTTTAATCGCTTGGGGTCTGACAGCTGGGACCCCAAGTGATCACGAGAACAGGGGTCCACAAGTGTCTCATGAGAATGGAGTGGTGGTGTGCATGTGTGTGTGTCCTCCGTTCCATTCACTTCGATGAGCCTGCAAAGTGCATTGTTCGCAGCAGTCTCATACAAGTGAATGGAGCAGAATGCACATGTGCAGACCCCCGTTCTTGTGATCACTTGGGGTTCCAGAGGTCGGAACCCCAGCAATCAAACACTCATCCCCTATCCTGCTTCAGTGTATTATATGTACATTTTCCCTTCTATAGGGACAGGCTTACAATAAAATATAAGCCTTTCCTAAATTTTAAATGGTCATCTGCCTTTCTGTTGGAAAGTATAGGCTGGCAGAGGAAGACAAGAATGAAGTTCCTGTCAATGCAGTTGCCGGTATCTGGACCAGTGTGTCTTACCACTGTTTTCTTCATGGTATTTTTTTCCCTATAGACAAGGGCCCAGATTTACTAATCCTAAAGATGGCGTAAAACAGGCTGTATAGACCTGCACCTGATTTATCACAGGGGCCCAGGCTGGATTATAAATATGGTGATTAGCTTACTTTGAAATGGATTTTTCTGCCAAAATTGTGGTGCACTTTTGGAGCAAAATAGCACATATTACCCCTCGACCTCTTTCTGCTAAGCCCACCCCCTTGTTGAGCATGTCAGAAAAAAGTGTAGGAACCGTAAATGCTCCCAAATTGCACCAATTTGAGATACTTTTAGACAGATTTTTGGAGAAGAAATATTAGTAAATCTGGGCCAAGGTATTGTCAAAATACCTGAAAAAAAACACCAAAAGCTACATCAAGAAGCCAGAAAGATAAAAAAAAAAGGCACCTAAATAACAAAAACACCAGTTGCAAAAAAATAAAAATGCTTGTGTGTCCTGTGTTCCATATTTGCCATAGACATTCAGCTAACATCTGGAGCTAGTTTTTATGCAGCAAAAAAATTCCAAATGCCACTAAATGCAAAGGAGAAGTGCAAAAAAAATAAATGTCTGCAAAAACCCATAGGTAAAAGCAGCCTATAGCAGTATTCTCTTCTACTGCTGGTGACAGAGGGTTCAGACAGAGACGGACCGAGTATAGACCATAAAGGGAAATCTCCCAGGGGGCTTCCCGAGCCGATTCTCTCAGCGTCTCTACTTATGTACCTGGCTGGTGGACACAGGTGCCCTCCTGAATTCAGATGTATCGCTGTCCTTAGGACTTACAGTGGTTATCCTGGGTACGTTCTGAAAACAGTGTGTGGATCCGCACACATTCCTCCTTAGGCCAGTTCCACCTGAGCGTATTCAGTTTGGGAAACACGATCTGCGTGTGGGCTGTATTTCAAGGACTGAACACTGCTCCTCTGATGTGAACTCACATCATAATTATTTATGATGCTGTGTGTTCTTGCCTGACCGGGTATACCAAACTGTACTCACATAATGTTGTAAGTACAGTTCAGTAGTCAGGCAAGAACACACATAATAAATTATGATAATGTGCGTTCACATAGAGGAGCACTGTTCACTGTAAGAAATACAGCCGCCACACGGGCGTTTCCCGGGCTGAATAGGCTCGTGTGAAATTGGCCGAAAAACTCAGCTGCAAAAACGGAAGGCATCCAGCACCCGGGAATAAATTCCAACAATATTTGGGACAAATAGAAAATTTAAAATCTAAGTTTTGAGTAAACTTGGATTTTACATTTTCTGTGTCCTCCCACTTATGCAGCTGACTAAGGTAAGTTCTATAGTCACATCCATACCTGCATAGGTGAATGCATATTGATATAGAAGATGTATCCTAGAGTGCCTAGAAATCGGACTCCTGCATAATACTGCCTACATGTCCATGCTCCAACATGTGTCTTATTACAGATGTGTTCCCCCCTAGATATGCGGCACCTTAAAGGGGTTCTCCAGGAATTAAGAAAATGAAAATACTAAATATTGCTTTATGATAAATATATTCCCAAACACCTTTCATTAGGTTTCACAGATTTAGTGTGTACTAATAGGACGATGGACATTTTATTTCTCCTAATGATTGTTTTCTAGACAAAACGAGCAATTATAACTAATGAAAGGTATTTGGGAATATATTTATAATAAAGTAATATTTAAGTATATATATATTTTTTTCTTCCCAGAGAACCCCTTTAAGGTAAGTAATACAGACCCATAGTTGTACATGAGGGCATGCAGCCAAAGGTGAAGAACATCTGAAGTATAACTAACTTTTTCTTGTATTAATATTATGTACTTTCACTATTTATTTCATTTCCACCTCCACTTCAGTTTCAGCCTTGAGTCTGAATAATAAAATCCAACAGAACTATTAATATTACTGAATGCCAGAGGTCTTCCACAACATCCTACTCAAAATCTTTAAAACCTCTTGGCACTTATGAGGGTCACACCCCAAGTCCTGGTCTATTTGAAACATATTTTCTTACCACACCCTAATTTCATGTTCTCCCATTTCACCCTGTCCACAGATTGCTCTAAAGGGTGTGTGATATTTAATGTCCGAGAACACAACTCATTTTCTGAACTATTCTTTGCATACAGTTAACTGCTGTCGTCTTTACAGTTATCGGACGAGCAGCAATGTTGTACTGTTTCCCTGCTGAAATTTAGACATAGTAAACCTGCTATTCCCTCTCCCCCTCTTGGTGATTTCATTAGTATGATGTCACATGCTCCACACCCACATGTTTTGAAATGAATACACTGTCAGGGAATCCGGGAGGGAGGTAAATGACACAGTTACATTTTTGGCACGGTGGAGGGTTTTCTGTGCAGCTGTTGTTTTTATTAACCATACACATAACTTGGTAGATGAAAGATGTAATGATTGTTGAATATCCTTGTAACGTGGACAGTAGAAAGGACGTGCTCAATGTCCACATAATGATTCACTCCATGACATAAACGGCTCAACATATGCATGAAGTGCTATTCTTGTTCACAGCATAAGAAAGCATTGCGACAGTAACAGGCGGTGCTGTTGTAGGAATTCTTCCCAGACCTCTCATTTTTCACTGTTTTTGGACGCCTCACACATAATTCATTAATTCCATATTACTTGTACTGTATACTTATTGTCCATGCACTGCCTGCTCCAAGATTTTACTGCTCCACCCAACCTATTACAGCAGTTTTCCACCACTTTTGTCTAGCGACTCATTCACAAGTGACATACAATTTACATATGTTTTACTCATGAGTGTGTCTCACACTGGGTCATTTTCTTTGAAATTTTAACATTGCAATATTTATTAAAACCAGAAAACGTAAAGGGGTTGTTCCCCCCGGGGCGTTCAGGCAGACCCCACAGAGTTGGACCTGTGGAGAGAATCATACGTGATCCCTGCCGCCAGGTTACAGCTCCTTTACACTCATTACAGCTATATCTAAGGCCACTTTCATATGATCTGTATTGTTAAGCCAAAACCAGTAGTGACACCTACAGAGAAAAAGTATTATGGAAAGAGTTGCTCATTTTCTATGTTTTTGACCTGCTCCTACTTTTGGCCTACAAATACTGATGAAAAATACAGTCCAAATATTGACCATGTTACACTGGCCTTCTATGTATGAATGATGTGCAGAACAGGGCTGTAGTCTATTTTAGCATTTCAAAAGCAATTAAAAGTTGTCCCTCAAGCTACAATATTAATTGGTTTTGGGATGACCATTATATTTGCAACCATTGTACATCCTTCCTGTACAGTACACATTTCACCTGAAAAATAAAGTAATAAAATGGAGCCGCCCTCACTTGGTATCCAAGGTAGTACCACATCCTGGCACAGAGGGCAGTACGGCCACGTAGGACTGCACAGCAGTGTAGAGAGGAGCTACTAGACAACTAGTAGAGGTGTTTTACCAGAGAAATGGCCTTATTGATCAGTTGAATCTGAATCTGAGGTATTGTATGCAGAGTCTAGTTTCAACCTACAAGGCCTAGAAAAAACAATTGTAAACTGAAAATATAGTATCCTGAGGGACCCCTGTATTCTCTCGACAAAAATTCTGGCTGCAGTATATTAGGAAAGTTTCACACAGGCCCACAATTACTTATGTCAGTGCACGTAGATGTTGTGAATTGCTCCAACATTTGGCATATCTAGCTTTAGAAAAATCAAAAAATCTGTAGCTCACTAAGGCTACTTTCACATCTGCGACCAGCTGTTCAGGCAGAGAATCGTCAAGACAAAAACCGCTGCGTGCCGGGTAGCGGCCAGATCTCTGCTGGACCCGATCATAGTCAATGAGGCCCAATGGGCAGGCGGCAGTATCGGATAATGCCAGTTCTGGAGAACTCCAGCAGGCTGTTCTAAGCAGCTCTGCCACAGATGTGAAACTAAGCCTAAGAGGCATGGCTTATTGGATATGGTTCTAAAATGCAGCATCTTGTGCCAAAATTGCACCACATTTCTGGCATAAATTTCTGTTTATATGAGCCAGCAATTAGGGGCGTGTCTAGACTAGGGTTGGACGATATCAAAAATATTCAGACGATAACGATATTAAAAAATTTATCGCGATAACGATATATATCGCGATAAATACCCGTTTAAAAGAAAAAAACACAAAGAGACGTTACACTGTATGGGGGCAGCCACAAAGACGTTATACTGTATGGGGGCATCCACAAAGAGACGTTATATTGTATGGGGGCAGCCACAAGGAGACGTTATACTGTATGGGGGCAGCCACAAGGAGACGTTATACTGTATGGGGGCAGCCACAAGGAGACGTTATACTGTATGGGGGCAGCCACAAGGAGACGTTATACTGTATGGGGGCAGCCACAAGGAGACGTTATACTGTATGGGGGCAGTCACAAAGAGACGTTATATTGTATGGGGGCAGCCACAAGGAGACATTATACTGTATGGGGGGCCACAAGGAGACGTTATACTGTATGGGGGCAGCCACAAGGAGACGTTATACTGTATGGGGGCAGTCACAAAGAGACGTTATACTGTATGGGGGCATCCACAAAGAGACGTTATACTGTATGGGGGCAGCCACAAGGAGACGTTATACTGTATGGGGGCAGTCACAAAGAGACGTTATACTGTATGGGGGCAGCCACAAGGAGACGTTATACTGTATGGGGGCATCCACAAAGAGACGTTATATTGTATGGGGGCAGCCACAAGGAGACGTTATACTGTATGGGGGCAACCACAAGGAGACGTTATACTGTATGGGACGGCCACAAGGAGACGTTATACTGTATGGGGGCAGCTACAAGGAGATGTTATACTGTATGGGGTCAGCTACAAGGAGACGTTATACTGTATGGGGGCAGCCACAAGGAGACGTTATACTGTATGGGGGCAGCCACAAGGAGACGTTATACTGTATGGGGGCAGCCACAAGGAGACGTTATACTGTATGGGGGCCACAAGGAGACGTTATACTGTATGGGGGCCACAAGGAGACGTTACACTGTATGGGGGCCACAAGGAGAGGTTATACTGTAGGGGGGCCACAAGGAGACATTATACTGTATGGGGGGGCACAAGGAGACGTTACACTGTATGGGGGCCACAAGGAGATATTATACTATATGGGGAGCCACAAGTAGACATTATACTGTATGGAAGGGGCCACAAGGAGACATTATACTGTATGGAAGGGGCCACAAGGAGACATTATACTGTATGGGGGGCCACAAGGAGACATTATACTGTATGGAGGGGGCCACAAGGAGACATTATACTGTATGGGGGCCACAAGGAGACATTATACTGTATGAGGGCCACAAGGAGACATTATACTGTATGAGGGCCACAAGGAGACATTATACTGTATGGGGGGCCACAAGGAGACGTTATACTGTATGGGGGCCACAAGGAGAGGCTATACTGTATGGGGGGCCACAAGGAGACGTTACACTGTATGAGGGCCACAAGGAGACATTATACTGTATGAGGGCCACAAGGAGACGACATACTGTATGGGGGGCCACAAGGAGAGGTTATACTGTATGGGGGGGCCACAAGGAGACGTTACACTGTAGGGGCGGGGGCCACAAGGAGATGTTATAATAAAGTCTTGTGGCCACAGGCCACCATACATACAATAATACTTTACTATATACTTTTCCCGCGGCTGCCTCGCTTGTGTGCTCCAATTCTGACATCAGATGTCGGTGGGCGGAGATTTGAATATGGGAGCAAGGAGGAGGGAGAGCCAGGACGGCCGCTGCCGCAAGTAATAAGTTTGTAATTTTGCCATCAGAGCACACGAGCGAGGCAGCCGCAGGAAAAGTCTCTCCAGAGACACCCAGTACTCACACAGAGTTCGCCACATAGAAACGGCACGGGTGGGTGATGTCAGATGGTGGGTGGAGTCTGGAGACTTGAATAAGGGAAGCGGAAAAAGAAGGAGCCACGAGCGAGAGGAAGTAATGTTTGTACTCAGCACTATGCAGGGTGGAGGGGCGGGCGGATGCAGATTTAGAAGCGGTCAGCGCACATGACTGCTTTGATGACGTCACAAAATACTGCGATAATTAGGAAACAGCGATATCGCCATTTTTTTAATACCGGGGTATATCGTGATACCGGTATATCGCCCAACCCTAGTCTAGACATCTTAGATTTACACTATATACTGGATTAGTAAATCCAAGAGATACTGTCTTAAGGCTGTTTTATACAGGCAGATTATTGAGACATTTAATGGGAGTAGGGTTGAGCGAATTGGGTTTGTATGCTAACCCTATTCTTTTAAAAACTACTGTACATTAAGAATATCGGCTCCATCCTACAGTAAAATGTATTCTGAAGTCTTTCCGAAGTTTCAGCAATTATCACAAAACTTACTTCTCGTCTCTATCACGTGTTACTTTGTTTATTCGAATAAATTGCTTAATGAGGCACGAAACAGAGTTCAGCTTCGTATTTTGATGTAGTAATTTATGTGAATAAACAAAGTGACATGTGATAGAGGCGAGATGAAGTAAGTCTCGCAATATTTGCTGGAACTTTGTAAAGAGCTCCGTAGAGTCAATACATTTTACAGTAGGACAGAGCCGATATTCTTAACAAAGTTTTTAAAAGAATCGGGTTCGGATACAGCAATTTGAACCCGAATCGCTCAACCCTAACTGGGAGCAAACGTTTTTACAAGTGCTCTCTCTCGATAATTGCCATGTATAAATTAACTGAACAAGCAGTGAAAGCATCATTGATGTGGCACCCAAAATCATTGATTCTGGGCAGCAGATTGCGAATCGGCAAAACATGGATACCGGCCACGTGCAATTTGCAGTATGGAACGTCCGGCCCATAATTGATCTGTCCTATTATTGTCCGTAATGTGGACACGAATAGGACATGTTCTATATTTTTGCAGATGCCACGCAGCGGACATATGGATGCGGACAGCACACGGTATGCTGTCAGCATCTTTTGCAGTCCCATTGAAGTGAATGTGCATGAGCCCTTAGATTGCTTTCAGACGGCAAGTGAAGTCGGTAAAACACACTCTGTGTAACAGACAGATTTCCCGGACTGACCGTGGCTTGCCAGAGCTGAACTCACTGCATCACAGTGATCTGTGATGCTGTGAGTTCCAGCCTGTCCACAGGTTTACTGCCTTGTAGACTCGTGGTCTGGCTGGACCTCTCAGCATCATAGATGACTATGATGGTTGGCTCAGATGAGCAGCTGTTAGTAACTGGGTCAAATATGGGTCATATACAGTGGGGAAAATAAGTATTTGATACACTGGCGATTTTGCAAGTTATCCCATCTGTGACGAATACCACCCCTCGTGCCCGCTTGACGTCACCTATGTCGAGCTCACGATATGCGGTATAGTCACGGGATACCAAAAACATGACGTTACGCCCTCCAGAGGAGCAGGTCAGGTTGGTACAGTTTACACACACACACACCTCCTGTCCACGCGGGCACAGAGTGGCAATAAGCTGAGAGAGTCTTTTCACTGCGCAAGTGAAAACAGCGCCTTCTCAGCACGGGAAATCTGCCACCAGCTTCTCGTTTGATATAAGCCCAGTCCGCTAAAGGGATTATATAGGGTGAGAAACCAACCCGCGGTAGCTTATAACTAGGCCAAAACACGGACGTGGGGATTCGTGATCGAGATACAAGATAGCACAAGATTAAATATTTAATCGCCGTAAGTTCACACTAGATTTAACACAACATACACTGAGAATATATACAGTTGTCTGAGGTTACAGATTATTTGGGTACAACAGGGTTAAGCAGAGTAAAAGTCAGTTACCGGGTAGATGAAAGTTCCTTTGGGTCATAAGGGTGGAATCGCCTTGGCTGCAGTCACATGGGGCGGTGATGTCAGCGGTTTCCAGGTCTCTCCAAACACTTTTGCACGATGTGACCCCCTTTCAGAGAAAGACACGCCCGCTTGCTGGCACAAGCCTTTTAACCTGTAGCCGGCCCCTCCCCTCCCATGGGCACGTACATCGTGGCCACAGGGACACAAATATGTATCCGGTTTGCTCCTGCGATGGCCTGGGCGATTCATAATTCGTTATGAAATGTAGGTGCCAACATGTCTGGAAGGTATCCTTGATCCTGCCAAGGGCTGATATCTCCTGCTGTGTTTTTTTTTAGCTTGCCTCCAAACTGGTTGACTGAGGTGTGACCTCCACCTGGGGCCTCCTTGAAGCCTGGGCCCCTGGGGCTTTCTTCCTTGCCAGCTGACACTCAGATGACTGGGGGTGGGAACCTATTTTGCATGTACACTGATGAACATGCCAAGAGGTGAATCAAATGACAATCAGGGCTAGGGCTTTGAAGCAGGGCCCTCCTGTGGGTTCACTACCTCTGCTATCTGTCAGCAAATGGGGGTGTGAGGACATGGCTGACAGTAAATATTAATCCATATTCCCCACACCATCTACAAAGAATGGAGAGGTCTGTAATTTTTTATTGCAGGTACACTTCAACTGTGGAAGACAGAATCTAAAAATAAAATCCAGAAAATCACATTGTATGATTTTTAAATAATTTTATTGCATGAAATAAATATTTGATCACCTACCAATCAGCAAGAATTCTGGCTCTCAAAGACCTGTTAGTTTTTCTTTAACCACCTAACTGTTTTGCCCGAGTCCAGCTCGGGCAGTGGGAAAAGTATCTAACTGGAGTGGGGAGGGCTGCTTTAGATGCTGCTATCTACTGAATTGTAGCAGCTAGAAACATGCAACAGAGAAATCACTGTTAGAAATCGAGTCAGGAATAATCGCGGGTAAAACCTGTTTTTACTTTCACTTTCAACTGCATTCACAGCATCCCGATTTCTATCAGTGATATCTTCCCCTGTACTGAACAGGTTGCTGTCATTCTGGTATTGTCTGAAAGCTTGGAATGTCAGCTTTCAAACAAAAGTTGCAAGAGTTGAACAGTTGCATGTTTCTAGCTGCTACCATTCAGGAGATAGCAGCATCTAAAGCAGCCCTCCCCCTCCAGTTAGCTAGTTTTCCCACTGCCCGAGCTGGACTCGGGCAAAACAGTTCGGTGGTTAAGAAGCCCCCCTACTCTGCACTACTTACCAGTATTAATTGCACCTGTTTGAACTCGTTACCTGTATGAAAGACACCTGTCCACATAATCAATCACACTCCAACCTTCCACCGTGGCCAAGACCAAAGAGCTGTCTAAGGACACCAGTAACAAAATTGTAGACCTGCACAAGTCTGGGAGGGGCAAGCAGCTTGGTGAGAAGGCAACAACTGTTGGTGCAATTATTAGAAAATGGAAAAGATTGCCTGTCAATCTTCCTTGATCTGGGGCTCCATGCAAGATCTCGCCTCGTGGGGGTAAGGATGACTCTGGGAAAGTTCGGGAATCAGCCCAGAACTACATGGGAGGACCTGGTCAGACCTGAAGAGAGCTGGGATCACAGTTTCAAAGATTATCGTTAGTAACACACTACGTCGTCATGAATTAAAATCCTGCAGGGCATGCAAGGTCCCCCTGCTCACACCAGCACATGTCCAGGCCTGTTTGAAGTTCGCCAATGACCATCTGGATGATCCAGAGAAGGCATGGGAAAAAGTAATGTGGTCAGATGAGACCAAAATAGAACTTTTTGGTATGAACTCCACTCGCTGTGTAGAAGAAGTACAACCACAAGAACACCATCCCAACCATGAAGCATGGGGGTGGAAACAACATACAAACCGAATTCCAAAAAAGTTGGGACACTATACAAATCGTGAATAAAAACTTAATGCAATGATGTGGAGGTGCCAACTTCTAATATTTTATTCAGAATAGAACATAAATCACGGAACAAAAGTTTAAACTGAGAAAATGTACCATTTTAAGGGAAAAATATGTTGAATCAGAATTTCATGGTGTCAACAAATCCCCAAAAAGTTGGGACAAGGCCATTTTCACCACTGTGTGGCATCTCCCCTTCTTACAACACTCAACAGATGTCTGGGGACCGAGGAGACCAGTTTCTCAAGTTTAGAAATAGGAATGCTCTCCCATTCTTGTCTAATACAGGCCTCTAACTGTTCAATCGTCTTGGGCCTTCTTTGTTGCACCTTCCTCTTTATGATGCGCCAAATGTTCTCTATAGGTGAAAGATCTGGACTGCAGACTGGCCATTTCAGTACCCGGATCCTTCTCCTACGCAGCCATGATGTTGTGATTGATGCAGAATGTGGTCTGGCATTATCTTGTTGAAAAATGCAGGGTCTTCCCGGAAAGAGATGACATCTGGATGGGAGCATATGTTGTTCTAGAACCTGAATATATTTTTCTGCATTGATGGTGCCTTTCCAGACATGCAAGCTGCCCATGCCACACGCACTCATGCAACCCCATACCATCAGAGATGCAGGCTTCTGAACTGAGCGTTGATAACAACTTGGGTTGTCCTTGTCCTCTTTGGTCCGGGTGACATGGTGTCCCAGATTTCCAAAAAGAACTTCGAATCGTGACTCGTTTGACCACAGAACAGTCTTCCATTTTGCCACACTCCATTTTAAATGATCCCTGGCCCAGTGAAAACACCTGAGCTTGTGGATCTTGCTTAGAAATGGCTTCTTCTTTGCACTGTAGAGTTTCAGCTGGCAACGGCGGATGGCACGGTGGATTGTGTTCACTGACAATGGTTTCTGGAAGTATTCCTGAGCCCATTCTGTGATTTCCTTTACAGTAGCATTCCTGTTTGTGGTGCAGTGTCATTTAAGGGCCAGTATGGTTTTACGGCCTTGACTCTTACGCACAGAGATTGTTCCAGATTCTCTGAATCTTCGGATGATGTTATGCACAGTTGATGATGATAGATGCAAAGTCTTTGCAATTTTCCGCTGGGTAACACCTTTCTGATATTGCTCCACTATCTTTCTGCGCAACATTGTGGGAATTGGTGATCCTCTACCCATCTTGGCTTCTGAGAGACACTGCCACTCTGAGAAGCTCTTTTTATACCCAATCATGTTGCCAATTGACCTAATTAGTGTTAATTGGTCTTCCAGCTCTTCGTTATGCTCAAATTTACTTTTTCCAGCCTCTTATTGCTACTTGTCCCAACTTTTTGGGGATTTGTTGACACAGTGAAATTTTGAATCAACGTATTTTTCCTTTAAAATGATACATTTACTCGGATTAAACGTTTGATCTGTCATCTACGTTCTATTACAAATAAAATATTTCCATTTGCCATTTCCACATCATTGCATTCAGTTTTTATTCACAATTTGTTTAGTGTCCCAACTTCTTTGGAATCCGGTTTGTACTTTGGGGGTGCTTTTCTGCAAAGGGGACAGGATGACTGCACCGTATTGAAGGGAGGATGGATGGGGCCAACAAACTCCTCCCCTCAGTAAGAGGATTGAAGATGGGTCGTGGCTGGGTCTTCCGGCATGATAATGACCCAAAACACACAGCCAGAGCAACTAAGGAGTGGCTTTGTAAGAAGCATTTCAAGGTCCTGGAGTGGCCTAGCCAGTCTCCAGACCTGAAACCAATCGAAAATCTTAGGAGGGAGCTAAAAAAATGTATGTAGCCCAGCGACAGCCCAGAAACCTGAACGATCTGGAGAAGATCTGTATGGAGGAGTGGGCCAAAATACTTGCTGCAGTGTGTGGAAACTTGGTCAAGAACTACAGAAAAACGTCTGACCTCTGTAATTACTAACAAACGTTTCTGTACCAAATATTAATTTCTGTTTTTCTATTGTATCAAATACTTATTTCATGCAATAAATTGCTAATTAATAATTTTAAAATCATATAATGTGATTTTCTGGATTTGTTTTTAGATTGTCTCTACAGTTGAAGTACACCTACGATAAAAATTACAGACGTCTCCATTCTTTGTAGGTGGGAAAACTTGCAAAATCGCCAGCGTATCAAATACTTATTTTCCCCACTGTAAAGTGTGTTTCACAGACCAAACTTGCCCATGTGAAAGCAGCATTAAAAGATTTTGCATACCACAAATTTAGAAACACTGGTGTATAAGATAATGCCATTACAATCTTATAGCCCACTCAGTAGCCAATATAAATGTATCCGTTTTGCAGTGAGATTTGGTTATGAATGCTGGACCATACCATTGTAAAAATGCCTTGTGCAGCCATTCTCCTCACAAGATTGCATGATAAGGAGATCTATTTATATAGTGTAAGTATAAAAAAATCTACCCAGTGGATTCAGTATGAGATGTGGAGTGGTATTGTAACAGGAACACAAGGCATATCGTACCTCCTATCTACATTTCTACAAGTCAATTTAAAATAATACAGGTGTCACGTAGGGGTGGGAAGAGTGCAGCCCTGATCTCCACCCACACCTCTGTCCCTACCTACTTGCACGGCCCGTCCTAACTGACGGCATACAACTTGGCGGCGTTCCCTAGCTTAGATACGTGCAGGGGCCTAAAGAATGCTAGAGTAACACGTAACAGAGTCAGGGAAGCAAAGGTCAAAGCCAGGAGGTCACGCAGGTACACAAGGGAAAACACAATAGCAAGGTCAGCACAAACCGAAGTCAGAAGCTGAGAGGTCACGTCAATTCTAAGGAGGTAACAAGGTCGAGGTCAAAAACAAAGCCGAGGTCCAAACACAATAGCTAGGTAACAATAGGAACGCTGGTGAAGGTAGATAGACCAATCACAGGCAACCTGTGGCCAGCAGGCTGCCTGTTTGAATAGCCCAGACTGGTGAGTCACATGACTTGGCCAGCGTCACGTGACTCACATAACACAGCCCAACATAGCAGAGCGCCGATCATCATTATCAGCGCTCAGCTCTCCTGCTGCTTGTTGTCTAGGGGACGGAGGACGGCGGCCACGCAGAGGAGGCATGCGCGGCCGGATCCTCCCCGCCCCCTGGTCCCCATGGAGACGAGGACGCCGCCCGCGTCCTCGCTCCGCTATGCGCACGGAAAGCCGCTGGCGCTGCGAAGGGAGAGTGCGCCGCCGGCTCCCCATGACAACAGGATACTAAAGTGTAACATTTAGAGATAGAAAATATATGTTTTTTCATATCAGTGCTTTAATAAATTAAAATCTGTACAAAAGGAAAACATTAGCAGCAATTGGCAAATTAGTCAAGGAATGACAGACTGAAAGACAGATATAACTGGATCTTCATGGTTGGTCACTACCAGTACACTCCGAAATTTATCAAACAGCATTAATAGCTGCGAGCGGCGCATGTTTTCATTGTACATGATCTCTTCAAGATGATGGCGACCTCGGAAATAGTGCAAAAGCCTAAAAGGAAAGCAAAGAGGTATGAATACAATCATCACCTAAACACTCAGTAATTAATTTCCTAGCTCCATAAGGCCATTGCCCAATATTGGAATTCAGTTTACAGTCTTCAATTGCACAAAAGAAGTAACATGTACAATAACAATACAAGAGGATTGGCATTGACCAAAATGTTACTGTCATAATAAAAGGATCCATCGGATTAGATCAGCTGGTAAACACTGAAATCACTAGCAATAAAACATGTAGAAGGGGAGTCCATTTCAGGCAATAGCATTAGTTCATTTGGCTAAAATAGACCAAAACATTTTTCACTTTAAGGACCAGGCCAAAATTTGGAAATCTGACGTGACACTTCATGTGGTAATAATAACTTTGGAACACTTCTACTTATCTAAGCCATTCTGGGACTGTTTTAGCATGACATATTGTACTACATGACAGTGGTAAATCTGAGTCAATATATTTCACCTTTATTTATAAAAATAAATCAAAAATTTACCAAAAATCTGGAAAAAATTTCAATTTTCAAAATTTCAATTTTTTTTGCTTTTAAGACAGATAGTGATACCTCATAAAATAATTACTTTACATTTCCCATATGTCTACTTTTATGTTGGCATCATTTTGTAAATGTATTTTTATTTTGGATGTTAGGCTACTTTCACATTGGTGTTTTGAATTCCGTTTGTGAGATCTGTTTTAGGGATCTCACAAACGGTTCAAAACAGATCAGTTCAGCCCCAATGCATTCTGAATGGATAAGGATCCGTTCAGAATGCATCAGTTTGGCTCCGTTCCGCCTCCATTCCGCTGTGGATGCAGCGTTTTGGTGTCCGCCTGGCGATGCAAAGCCAAACAGATCTGTCCTGACTTACAATGTAAGTCAATGGTGACAGATCGGTTTTCACTGACACAATATGGTGCAATTGAAAACGGATCCATCCCCCATTGACTTTCAATGTAAGTCAGGACGGATCCGTTTTGACTTTGTTCTTCATAATGCAAACGGATCCGTTCTGAAAGGATACAATCGTTTGCATTATAGGTGTGGATCCATCTGTGCAGATACCAGATGGATCCGCACCTAACGCAGGTGTGAAAGTAGTCTTAGATGGAGTACAATTTTTAAGAATATTTCCAAAACCGGCTTTTTAAAGGACCAATACAGTTATGAAGTTACTTTGAGGGGCTTACATAATAGAAACCACCCACAAATGACAACATTTAGAAACTAAACCCCTCAAGTTATTTAAATATAATTTTAAAAACTTTGTTAACCCTTTATGTGTTCCACAAGAATTAAAGGACAATAAAGGAGACATTTCAAATTTATACTTCTTTTTTGCAGACTTTCCAATCTAATCAATTTTTTCATGTAAGGCAGTAAGGGTTAACAGCAAAACAAAACTCAATATTTATTACCCTGACTCTGCAGTTTACAGAAACACCCCATATGTGGTTGTAAACTGCTGTATGGGCACATGGCAGGGCGCAGAAGGGAAGGAGCAACATAAGGATTTTGGAGGGCAGATTTCACTGGGATAATTTTAAAGGAAATCTGTCACCAGAATAATCGCTATTAAAGTAAAGCCATAGCCTAATAGCACTTAGTACCTTATTTCTAGATGTGCTTTTGTTCCAGCAATAGATGTTTTCTATCTTCTGAAAATCCAGTTTATTTGGTATGCAGATGAACCAGTAAGGTGCCCAGAGGGGCGTCATTCTTGCAGGAAGGAGCCCAAACACGCCTCCTGCCACAATAAGTCCACGCACCCCTCTTATATCACATTCAAGCCACAACTCTGCCCCCCTTTTCCCTGCTCCTAGCATGAGGGCGGGCTTCGGCTCTAGCAGGAGGCGTGCCCGGGGCTCCTTCCTGCAAGAATGACGCTCCTTCTGGGCTCATTTGCATACCAAATAAACAGGATTTTCCGAAGATAGAAAACATCTATTGCTGGAACAAAAGCACATCTAGAAATAAGGTACTAAGTGCTATTAGGCTATGGCTTTACTTTAATAGCGATTATCCTGGTGACAGATTTCCTTTAAAGGGGTTGTCTCATCACCAGGGTGGATTTGATTTAAATCAAAATGATTTAAATCACGATTTAAATCACAATTTAAATCACTAGTCAGTAAGGCTTGATTTAAATCATAGTTTTCTACATAAAGACCAATTCTTGCTGGTATAACTTATAATATGCAAGTAGATGAAGATTTTTAGAATAACAACTTTTCATATTAGTTTGATTAGGTTGATTCTGCATTCATAGGTTTGTAAAAGTTAGGATTAAGGTATTTTTCTCAACTCTGTTCATGTTATAACATTTTTGCTGTGAAGAAGAGGCATGTGATCTCTGCTGAGTCAAATTCAGTTTTGAGAACTGCAAAAGTAAACCAAGCATCTGTGATAATATCTTGTAGGCAGAGAAACTGCCCAATAATCTTACAAAAACCTCTGGAAGAGCATGACATTGTGAATAGATTAATGGAATTAATTTACCCAAAAAATTACACATATAGAAACATAGAATGTGTCGGCAGATAAGAACATTTTGGCCCATCTAGTCTGCCCAATATACTGAATACTATGGATAGCCCCTGGCCCTATCTTATATGAAGCCTTATGCCTATCACATGCATGCTTAAACTCCTTCACTGTATTTGCAGCTACCACTTCTGCAGGAAGGCTATTCCATGCATCCACTACTCTCTCAGTAAAGTAATACTTCCTGATATTACTTTTAAACCTTTGCCCCTCTAATTTAAAACTATGTCCTCTTGTAGCAGTTTTTCTTCTTTTAAATATTCTCTCCTCTTTTACCTTGTTGATTCCCTTTATGTATTTAAAAGTTTCTATCATATCCCCTCTGTCTCGTCTTTCTTCCAAGCTATACATGTTAAGGTCCTTTAATCTTTCCTGGTAAGTTTTATCCTGCAATCCATGTACTAGTTTAGTAGCTCTTCTCTGAACTCTCTCCAAAGTATCAATATCCTTCTGGAGATATGGTCTCCAGTACTGCGCACAATACTCCAAATGAGGTCTCACTAGTGCTCTGTAGAGCGGCATGAGCGCCTCCCTCTTTCTACTAGTAATGCCTCTCCCTATACACCCAAGCATTCTGCTAGCATTTCCTGCTGCTCTATGACATTGTCTGCCTACCTTTAAGGCCCCTTTCACACGGGCGAGTATTCCGCGCGGATGCGTGAGTTGAACGCATTGCACCCGCACTGAATACCGACCCATTCATTTCTATGGGGCCGTTCACATGAGCGGTGATTTTCACGCATCACTTGTGCGTTGTGTGAAAATCGCAGCATGCTCTATATTCTGCGTTTTTCACGCAACGCAGGCCCCATAGAAGTGAATGGGGTTGCGTGAAAATCGCAAGCAAGTGCGGATGCGGTGCGATTTTCACGCATGGTTGCTAGGAGACGATTGGGATGGAGACCCGATCATTATTATTTTCCCTTATAACATGGTTATAAGGGAAAATAATAGCATTCTGAATACAGAATGCATAGTAAAACAGAGCTGGAGGGGTTAAAAAAAAAAAAAAAATAATTTAACTCACCTTAGTCCACTTGATCGCGATGCCGGCATCTCCTTCTGTCTCCTTTACTGAACAGGACCTGTGGTGAGCATTCATTATAGGTCAAGGACCTTTGGTGACGTCACTCCGGTCATCAAATGGTACGTCACATGATCTTTTACCATGGTGATGGATCATGTGATGACCGGAGTGACGTCATCAAAGCTCCTTTACCCAGGTCCTGAAGAAAGAATACAGAAGGAGATGCCGGGCTGCGCTATCAAGTGGACTAAGGTGAGTTAAATTTATTTTTTTATTTTTTTAACCCCTCCAGCGCTATTTTACTTTGCATTCTGTATTCAGAATGCTATTATTTTCCCTTATAACCATGTTATAAGGGGAAATAATACAATCTACAGAACACCGATTCCAAGCAGTTCGGGTTTGGGTACCAAACATGCGTGATTTTTCTGACGCGAGTGCAAAACGCATTACAATGTTTTGCACTCACGCGGAAAAATCTCGGGTGTTCCCGCAACGCACCCGCACATTTTCCCGCAATGCCCGTGTGAAAGAGGCCTAAGTCTTCTGAAAAAATGACCCCTAAATTCCTTAGGGAGTGGTGGCCGCTCATGCGCGGTGCAATCCCATTCACTTCTATGGGGAGAGCGCTTGGTGGTGGCCGGACCAGGGACCCGCACTTATAAGACAATGGGGTCATATTGTCACGGAAGGTATGTAAGCAGGGAAATAACCAAACACAGGGAAAACAACCAGAACAATAGACTAGGAAAGAACCATGTGTAGAGTAGTGGTAGTAAGTTAGGGGCGCTCCCACTAGCAGTTTAAAAAACAATCATGGATATAAGGGAGCTTAAAATTTAACTTTTACTAGTATACCTTTTAAGAGAAAGAGCGCCCCGTATAGATAATAAAGATATGGCTTAAAAAGTATGGAACAATCTTAACATTCTGACACAACCCTGATAGGGATCAACCGAGCGTGGTGGAAGAAACACACCTGTGCCGGTTGCTGGATGTGGTCGTTGGTTGTTTGGAGATGTAGACAGTGCAGGGAACCAATGTCCCTAGTAATTCCTAATTGGGGATGGGGGCATTGCTAATGTGCACCTGCCTGTCTATACAGAGTCCGGATACTTTACCCTAAATTAGGGAGGTACCCCTATTATGCCCTATAGGATAGTTCCCGACGTGTCACGTTTCAATCAGTCTATCATCAGGGGAAAAATCCAAAGTACGCAAAAGGCAATCCTACAGGAAGAATATAATCAACATGAGGATCTAGACAACATAAAAAAGGTTCACATAAGCTGAGAACTAAGAAGAGACAAAACAGGGACATACCTGAGATCAGTGGATCTTAAGGGTACAAAAAAGCAGGACAGCAATGGTCCTATCAGGTGGAAGACCCCACAGGTTGTTGGGGGGCACCTCTGGGGCAGCCGAAATGATGTCTTCAGCTGCACGCCAAATGATCGTGTGGACGCTGTATTTAACAGCAAAAAGCGCGCCCCCGACCGCCTCCCGAAGTCAGATGGTCCGGTCACGCAACCGAACCGCCACGCCCCACCAGCCGGCGCAGATAACGCATGCAACGCAGCACACCAGTCAGCGGAGCGCAGCGTCCGATCACGTAGGGAAAAACAAAGTGCTCGTTGCTTAGCAGCTGGGTGACGCCGGTGAGTGCTCTGAAGTCAGGTACCAGCTGCAGCAGAGCGGGCATGATAGCCAAGGCTCGTATAAACATTTAGGAAGCATTTAATGCAAGCGGTCAGGGTAGGAGGCATAAATGCTCATGCCATAGAGCAAAAATATTTATGGACATGAACAAAAGAGTGGCAGACATTAATACATAATGGGGGGAGGGGGGGAGAGGAGGAGGGGGGCTGAAGGCAAAATTCCCTCAATGGGTACTTAAGCTGTTTAGGGTCAAAGAAATGTATGCCCTATTATTCCCCCTGGTATAACGGGGTGTCTAGTGTGATTGAACCTACAGGGGTCAAATGGGAAGGTTGCCTATTATAAAAAACAGCCAAAATTTAGCTGCTCATTAAGACCTGAGGGGGCCATGGTTTTGAGATCATATATCCATCTGGCCTCCCTTTGTAATATAATTTTATCCCAATCACCACCCCTTGGTGGTGGATATACTTTGTCAATGGCCATGAAAGAAAGATGTCCACAGCCATTGTGAGAGCTGTGGACGTGTTTTGCCACAGGAGTGTCTTTGAATTTGGCCACATCATTGAGGTGTTCGCCTACTCTCCTACGAAATTCCCGGATTGTCTTGCCTATGTATTCTTTTCTGTACTGGCAAACAATCCGGTAGATAACTCCGCGGGTCTTACAGTTGATGTAGTCACGGATGGCAAACTCCCTACCAGTAACATTACTCATAAATGATTTGCCAGTCTTAATGTGTGGGCAGGCAATGCAACCTCTGCAACGATAGCAGCCCCGGTTCGGGTTCTGGAGCCAGGCACAGCCCGATGATGGTTGTGGGGTGTATTGGCTTTAGACCAATCGATCCCGTAGGCTGCTGCCTCGTCTGTAGCATATGCTTGGAGAATCTCCCAGCACCTCCCTCAGATCCGGATCCATTAAGAGGATGTGCCAGTGTTGGTTGATTATGCCTTTAATGGACTTGGCTTCGCCATCACACAAGGTTATCAGGCGAATCAGTTTGTTAGATGGTACTGGTTTCCATTTGGGTGTGAGGAGAGTAGAACGTTCTTCCAAGAGGGCTGATCTAAATGCTGATTTAAGCACGCGATCAGGATAGCCTCTTGCCAAGAATCTTTGGCGAAGATCAGCCGATTGGTGTAAGAATTCTTTCTTACTGGAACAGTTCCGTCTTAAGCGTAGATACTGTCCCTTAGGGATCCCACGTTTGAGAGGGAGCGGGTATACTAGTAAAAGTTAAATTTTAAGCTCCCTCAGAACAATAGACTAGGCCCAAAAGCTTGGGAGAAAGGGTCACCTCCTAGCGATCCCTGAAGCTTTCCCTATACTGCTGTGCACATGTGCATACCCTTATGGTGGATATGCACATGCCCTCATGCCTACGTCTATATACCCTGGGATAACCCTAAGCAGAAGGGAAAGGGGAAGAGGCGACCTGCTTCCTCAAACAGGAGGAAGCAAGCGTCTCCCTAGAGGCCTAGACAAAAGACAACAAGGGAAGAAACAGAGAGGACTTATCTTGAGCTGAGCTGAGCTGGAGCAGACAATCCACAACACATCCAAAGCCCACAGGAATGAACTATAACCCGCACAGGCCACTGGGAGAAGGAGGAATAAATAGCCTCGCTAACAATCAACCCAGTACACCTGAGGGAAGGTAGATCCAGCTCAACTCAAACCAAAACAAAGAGAAGAGTCAAACATGTGCAGCCAGCCTGGCAGATCTCCGCACATTCACAGGGCAAGGCGTGACACATATCCTAGCGATATGCCCCCATTGTCTGAGATGAGACAACCCGTTTAAGTTTCCATGTCACATTTGAAGACCCCCTGATGCACCCCACAGTAGAAATTCCAAAACAGTTACCCAATTTTGGAAACTATGGAATAAGGTGACAGTTTTATTGGTACTCTTTTGGGGTACATATGATTTTTGATCGCTTGATATTATGCTTTTTGTGAGCCAACGTAACAAAAAATGGCTGTTCTAGCACCATTTTTATCTTTTACAATGTTCACCTGACAGGACAGGTCATGTGTTATTTTTAAAGAGCAGGTTGTTATGGACGTGACAATACCAAATATGTCTATTTTATTTTTTTGTTTAAGTTTTACATAAAGCATTTGAAAAAAAAAATTTTTTTGTGTCTCCATTTTCTGAAAGCCATATATTTTTTTTTTTTATGCTGATGGCTTTGTGTAGGGGCTTGTTTTTTAAAGGAAAGAGTTAATGTTTTGATTGGTATCATTTTTGAGTACATATGGTTTTTTGATCGTTCAATATTACACTTTTTTGAGCCAAAGTGACCAAAAAATGTCTGTTTTGGCACAGTTTTATTTAATTTTTCTACAGCATTAACCTGAGGTAGGTCATGTGATATTTTTATAGAGCTGCTCGTTAAACATATCTAATATGTCTGTTTTATAATTTTTTTTATTAAAAATCACTTGATAAAGGGAAAGGGGCATTTTTTTTTACTGTAAACTTATTTTTTTAAAACACAGGGACTGATCCCATTTTAGGGTCTGATCCCTGTTTCACTATAGTATACATGCTGTATTGTACTACATGGAAACTGTCAGTTTCACACTGACAATGTGTCTGTGGGGGCTGGGTCTCACAGGATTCCATACGTTGCAGACGCTGAGGCCTTTGTGAGGCCTGGGGTTGCCTTGGCAGCCATTGGCCCCCTGTCACCCCAGCGCGGGGGGCCGATGGAGAGGCAGAGGGAGACCCCTCCCTCTACGATCTTCTTATATTCTGCGGTCAGCGTTGATCAAGGCACATAAGGTGTTAATCCGCCAGCATTGGCGTTTGTAGTGATACTGGTGGTTACAGCAGGGGCCTGGCTGTCAGTCACAGCCAGGCCCATGCATTGATCAGGCACGCACAGCTACTGTGCCCACCCAATCGTCATAACATACAAGTACGTCATGTGTCACCGAGGGGTTAATATTCCGATCCTGCGAGATACCTCTGTATGTACAACAAAAGCCCCCATTTACAAATCCTGCCTAATTTGTAGATGCAATATAAACGTAGTCTGAATATAAGTCAAATTTGTCACAGTGGTTGATGCTGGATGATAAATTTGGTACATCTTCCAATCTAGTTGAGTCTTTACCCCCTATTGACTTAGCTTCACCTAAAATCTGTCCACCAAAAACTGCACTTTTCTGTGCAAGAATAAGCTGATTTCAGTTTCATAAATGTATCTAAATGACATACAAAAACTGGCCACATGCACATTCTAGTTTAAAACTAGAAAATGTTGAGGATGTCAGAAAGACTTTTTGGGGCATCTGAATAATCAATGTATCTAAAATGAGGTGCACCACAATTATGGTGCAAACAGAGACATGAAAGCGGCGTACTTATAGGAAATGCCAGTGTCCCAATATGATACCACTTCTATCACAGTAGAATCTACAACCCATCTAAGAAAATGTGATGGGTTGTTCAAACTATTCCCCAAATGGATGCTCATGATTGTCTGCTGAAGACACTGTACAGCCATGGCCAAAAGTTTTGAGACTAACTCAAATTTTGGTTTTCACTAAGTTTTCTGCTTCATTGTTTTTAGATTTTTTTGTCAGATGTTTCTATGGCATACTGAAGTACAATTATGTCATATGTTTCTTAACTTTTATTGACAATTACACCAAGTTTATGCAAAGACTCAATATTTCCAGTGTTGGCTCTTCTTTTTCAAGACTTCTATAATTCATTCAAGCGTGTTGGATATCAGCTTCTGGGCCAAGTCCTGCCTGATGACAAACCATTCTTGCCTAATGAGTGCTTTGAGTTTATCAAAAATTCAGTTTTTTGTTTGCCCACCCACTTTTTGAGGATTAAGAAGTTCTCAATGGGGTTAAGATCTGGCCAGTTTCTTGGCCCAGGACACAACATCAATGGTTTGTTCAGCGATAAAGGGAGTTTCCTGGCCAATGACCCAAAATTTTTATGTTTATTTATAATTTTTTGTGTTTAGTGTACTCTTCATAGGTCCAAGACAAGATGCAGGCAATATAACAAGTCACTTAAATTGTAACTGAGCGTGACTAAGAAGAATCTATCTTCAGTGTTTTACTGAGCACTAAAGATGTGTGTAACAAGTCAGAGAGGCAGGGTGATGGTGAGAGTTAGGCCACATGTCCATAGTCTGCATGTTAGGGCTCATGCACACGACTGTATGTATTTTGCGGTCCGAACAGCTGACCCCGTAATGCGGACAATAATAGGACATTTTGCGGAACGGAAATACGGACATACTGCACACGGAGTTACTTTATTTTTTTTTGCGGACCCATTGAAATTAATGGTTCTGCATACGGTCCACTAAAAAACCCAGAACGGACACAGAAAGAAAATAAGTTTGTGTGCATGAGACCTTACACACGGGTCTTCTGCAGACTGAAGACAGATTCTCCTTAGCAGCGCTGTTAGAGCTTCGTTATGAAGACTCTTTACACCCTGTTTTCTAGCAGAAAGAAACATCTTTCTCTAATGAAGTATATTACAAAAATGTTTAACGTCCCTGTCCCTACACTATTATTAAAAAATAAACTTAAACAACAGCTACACTTTAACAATTGGTGATCTATGCTTAGTTTTCAGGCACTGTGTTGCATATGAAGTACACCTACAGTGAAATCACCAAGAAGTGACCCCATTTTGGAAACTACAAATTTTTCAAGGGGTATAATGAGCACTTAGACGCCACGGGCGTTTCATAGAAACACTTGGCCATAAAAAAATTATGTTTTTACAATAAAATTTTGATTTAGTCCCAAATTTTTCATTTTCACAAGAGGCAATAGGAGAACAATAAGTGATGATAAACTGCTGTATGGGCACACCGCAGCCTTCAAAGTGGAAGGAGTGTCATTTGTCTTTTGTAGGGTAGATTTTGCTGGAATGTTTTTTGGACATCATGTTGCATTTTAAAGAAACTCTGAGGTATTCCTACAATGGAAACCCTAAATGATAATGTTGCCCTGGAACAACACAGGCGCCATCACCTCTAGAAGTACTGAGGCCCTCCCCTTCCTGGTTTTGAAAAATTAGGGCATTGATCAGCACCTCCTAAAAGTGAAGGAATGTACCAGCCTGGTCTGCAGATAACCCATAAGCCATCTGTACAGTGTGCCCAGCCACCTTTTTGTACCACACACCTTAATTTTCTGCATGGCACTGTACGGCTTTAGAACGTGTTCTAAAAGATCCACCCCACAATATGCTTATTGTAGTCCAGGATGCAGTCTGGCTTGGGGATAGTGGTACATTGTACAGGGGCAGGGGAGCTGGTGTTATTGTGAACCTCATGTCCTTGTACTTAACCACTGACATGTCGCACTTCTGAGTGGTTGCCCGAGCAAGGACCTAGGGAGGCCTCTCTGATTTTTGCATACAGTACCACAAACAACAGTACCCCTGGAACTTTGGGACTTAAATCATGGTATAGTGGTAACCCTGGTCCACCAGTGGGTGCATTAAATCCCAAACTATTTTCTCAGAACCCTGAAAAAAACCTGCACAAAAAAACTGAGCACTAGGGCTGCAACGATTCATCGATGCAAAAAAATCCTCAATGCAGTTTCCCTGCATCAAGAATTCGTTTAAATCACGTGACCATGGAGCGTGAGTGAAGAGAAGCCTCTCACTCACCGCTCCGTGGCCTCCCGTCCGCACCGCGCTGCCAGGGCCTTATGTGCACACATCCTCAGCGCGCTGGCTGATGCTGTGTGTGATGTCAGGTCCAGCCCAGTGCATGCCGGGAAGTGGGAAGAAGATGCGGTCCGTCTCCTGCGGATTCCATGTCAGCGCACTGCCAGGAAAAGTAAGTGTAAGTTAGCGGGGGCCAGAATCTGCCGGGGGGGAAGGGGGGCACCTGTGATTTGAAGGGGCTGATGGCGCTGGGGGACATGGCATGGAGGGGCTGATCTGATGGGACTAGGGGAGTGGGGGACATGCTGGATGGCATGGAGGCACTGGGGGAGGGGGACATGGCAATGGATGGCATGGAGGGGCAGATGGCACTGGGGGACATGGAGGCACTGGGGGAGGGGGACAGATGGCAATGGATGGCATGGAGGCACTGGGGGAGGTGGAAAGATGGCAATAGATGGCATGGAGGGGCAGGTGGCACTGGGGGACATGGCATGGAGGGGCTGATCTGATGGCACTGGGGGACAGATGGCAATGGATGGCATGGAGGCACTGGGGGAGGGGGACATGGCAATGGATTGCATGGAGGCACTGGGGGAGGAGGACATGGCATGGAGGGGCAGATGGCACTGGGGGAGTGAGGGACATGGCATGGAGGGGCTGATCTGATGGCAGTGGGGAACATCACATGGAAATGGATGGCATGGAGGCACTGGGGGAGTGGGGGACATGGCAATGGATGGCGTAGATGGGCTGATGGCACTGGGGGAGTGGAGCTGAAGGCACTGGGGGAATGGAGCTGATGGCACTGGGGGATAGTGGAGCTGATGGCACTGGGAGGGGGGACTGATGCACTTGGGCTGATCGCACAGGGGGGAACGAAGGGTGTTGGAGACTGATGGCAGGGGGTCTGATGAGTTATTATAAAGGAAAACAGTCTATTAATTCATTTTTTTCTTATTAGAATACTCGATTGCTAAAATAATCATTTGCTTCAGCCCTACTGAGCACAGATGCCGATCAGTGATCTAAGTCAGTGATCAGCGTCCACAGCACGCACACAGAAAGGTTGGTGCTGTGCTAAAAAAAAAAAGGTGATGAAAAAGTTCATAGATGGATCGGTTTCCACCAAAAGTGCCCAGGGGGAGAGGGATAGAGAATTAGGAGATCAGGGATCCTGCACCTGCCGCAAATGATCACCAATCAATATGAGGATAATGATGATGATCACTGCAGTAGAGCTATTGTTAACAGTGGTGCACTACAAGTACCAGCAAGCCAACCGCAGCACAAAAAAGCATAAAACCTTGTCTGCACACTGTTTCTGTCTGGTGGTGTGCAGAGAGGGCTTCATTATTCTACATGCCCCTCTTGTGCTGTGATGGTTGACACAGTATACCAGCCAATCACAGCACTTACAGGTGATGTTATACAGCCATGGCTCCTCTGTAAACCTGGGGGTGATTGGTGCTTTTCTGTACAGCAGTAATCACCTTCATTGGTGGCCACCTGCAGCCCCATCATTGGCTTTTACAGTGAGGAAGCTGCAACTGACTGGCCACTCGCAGAGATCAGGGCTGCAGGGGGTGGTCATTAGCTAAGATGGCCTGCATTTTACTGTTGTGCCGTACATGTATGGTGGGGGTTGGAAACTCACTTCCTGCTGTACATGTATGGCGATGGTCGGGAAGAGGTTGCGCTATTCCTAGAATCCTGCCTAAAAATGCTAGTACAATAGCTGTAGCTAAAAAATGGCTGAATTAAAGTAATGAACTACATGAAGACTTGCATTTAGGGATGCAGGTAAACGTATCTGGAGGGTTTCGGAACCAGAAGAATGGCCGATAATAGGAATGAATAGATTAGGCTGTGCATGAATTGTAGATACATCGTGGAGTTTGTGTCATTTTACTGTAAAGGTTTGTTGCCTCATTGGTGACGATTTATAACCTGATTAGTGGCTGCCGGCAATACTCCAGCTCTCATTTGCACTGGCCTTTGATGAATGATGCGCCCTGTGTCCTCGGCCTGCGCTTACCACAGCACATCTAACAGCCAAACCATTGGGTGGAAAAATTGTTGTGGGAAAAGTAAGATCTGCTTGGCTTTCCATGTCAGATCATCCTCCGGGGAATACGCTCGTTGAAATAATAAACAAATTGAGGAGCTGAGTTTATGGGATTTTCCATAACACTAGGATACACCAGATGTTCAGCACAACTGACAGTACACAGTTATATCCTGAAGCTAAAAATATCCAGACAGTTTGGGTTTATTTCCCCTGCAAACCCCCATTGTATATTATTACTACTACCAGTACGTCCACTGACATGGAAAAAAAGCTTCTGCTAAAAAATAAACCTTGTGCTAAACTCCTTCTACAAACCTCTTAGTGAAACTCATGGGTTTAGCTCAGGCCAGGCTCTAGTCTCAATGAAAAGCTAATATGCCCACTAATCTGCCAAAACGGCAGGTTTGGGGGGAAAAAAACAGTAGCTTTCTAAAAACAGAGTTGCAGCAGTGGAGGTGTAAAAGGACAAATTCTGGGCAGTTCAATGAAAGCGGCCTATCTACATAGGATTTCAATTGTCCAAAACGCACTGATGGTTCGTATGAAGGATCTCGCCAGCAAAAAGCTAGACTAAAATGGCCAATCAAGGAGTCAATTTAAATACAACATTAAGCACTTGCTCAAATGTGTTCATATGTTCTGCTGACCATGGGTGAAAAAATCCAACCTGACAGATCACCTTTTTTGCCAGACAACATCGCAAACGAGCGTTCACGTATAATTTTTAAATGAAATGGCCATAATCGCCAGGGTTGGCAAGCAGAATTTTTCTTTTTTCAGGACAACTTATCCCAAAATCACAGACAGCCAACATCTTTTTTGGACATGCTGGTAAACCATAATGAATGATAAAGATTATAAGTAATACATGTCCATAGCTCAATACACTGATAGCAACTAATCTGTACGGTTGGCAACTCTGCTAATTGCCTGATTAAGGGTACTTTCACACTTGCGTTGTTGGATTCCGGCAGGCAGTTCTGTTGCCAGAACTGCCTGCCGGATCCAGAAATCCATATGCAAACGAATAGCATTTGTTTCCAGTGTCATCCAGAAAAATGGATCCGGTATTTATTTTTTTCATATTTTTAAAGGTCTGCGCATGCGCAGATCGGGAAACCGGGTCTGGTTTTCCGGAACAATTGGTACCGGATCTGGCATTAATACATTTTAATGGAAATAAATGCCGGATCCGGCATTCCAGCAAGTGTTCCAGAATTTTGGCCGGAGAAAATACCGCAGCACGTTGAGTGACTGAACTGAAGACATCCTGATGTATGCTGAACGGAACTCAATACCGGAAAACTTTAACGCTAGTGTGAAAGTACCCTTAGCCGACAATTATGTAACGTGTATGGGCAGCTTAGCCATTCACTCTACACGGAGAAATACCGGTGGGCCACCCAGGCTGTGACATCATGAGGCTGGCCACCCCAAAAAACTATTCCCTAAGGACTCATGCACACGTACTTGTAATTTTTTGCGGTACGGAGGCAAGGACAGAAAACCCATGGAAGCACTCTACAGTGCTTCCTCGCCTCCGTTCTGCACTGCACCTGCTCCAATGGCTAGTGCCCGTATATTGCGGACCCGCTGTTTGCGGGCCATAATACGGGCATGACCAGCCAATGGTCGTGTGCATGAGCCCTAACTCAGCACTCTCTAAGATGCCTCACTAAAGACCAGTAAACCAGTATACTATGTGGCATCACTAGTACTGCGCCTCATCTGTTACAGACATTACATTAGTAATATACAATTGTAATAAGAACGGGCACAGCCTCTGCCCTGTCACATGATATAATAGTGCTCCTCCTATTGGTTAACAGGATTGCATTTATTCATTGGTCTTGTAACCCCTCCCATCTTATATGCAGTGGTAGGTTCCTAGTAGTTTCACTGGCAGCTGTGCTGACCAATCTGTGCTTACACGATGGACAGCCCTGGTGTGGTCTAAAGGGAGAGCTCCAGAATTCTTACCATAGGGCTCTATAGATACTTATGATGCTTCTTAATGCTATAGGTAATGACTGTGCTCCACATATTGCTATAAGCCTGTGTATAAAAGGATGAGCTGCATATAAGGGTTGGGGTGCTCTACCCTATCGTCTTAAAGGAGTATCCCATTGTGTCTTTGCAGCCACCAATGAGGCTGACATTTTTTTGGACCCCGCCTATTTGTGTTAGCCCCTCCAACTGCCAATTAGACCCGCCTACAATGTGAGGGCAAGGGAGCAGTTCTGATATTCCCACTTATTAATGTGCTTGGTGATTAGGAGCTTCTGTGATCACACCTGGTGCGGGATCGCTGCCTGACTGTATGACACTGTCCACCAGCTGCAATGGAAAATACTTTCCACTTAGCAGGCGCTGTTCCTTACAGCACGTTTTATCTGACAGTCCTGTTTTCATTATCGCTTTTCCTACTTCCAGTACATTTACTTTCCATTACGGGAGACAGATGACAGCCACCAGCGGTACACTGCACTGTCACACATTGATACTAGACAGAACATTGCTGCCTGTAGAGTTTCCTGAACATACGCAGGATTGCTGTTTTAACAGAGATGTTATCTGCAGCCTGACATGGTCTCCACATTTTGTCTTTCTGAATTGTAGCTAGGATAATAATCAATGCTGGACAAAAGGATCACCTCTGTCCAGCGGTGGAAGCCAAGAGATCCATAGTAGAAGCCATAATATGCGGTATTCTTTTCCCTTGTAGTTCCTCAGGATCTGTGCATTGCTTTCAATATTTACTTATGATTTGCACTTTAAAGGGTCATTGTCATGAGGCAGTGGTCCTCTACAGACAAGGATTGCAGCAGGTGCAGGCTGCTCAAACAATCAAGCACTATGTGCCTGCTGTTCTAAAGCTACCCATACACATTAGATAGAGCCATTAGACACTACCAGGCGATGGACGAACTATCGTACGAAAATATTACACATGGCTGACTTGTTTTCAAATGATAATGGTCTGTCATTGGTCTTTAAATTTTACCCAATGAATGTTAATTTTGGTTGAAATCATCCGTTTTCATCAACTTTAGACTAATGTGTATTTACTTTCCTTGGGCATCTTGTGACAATATACTTATAAATGAATAATAATTCCACTAGAGACACTTGCCTCATGCTTGGTGTTTAACGGCTACACAATTCATCCTTACGAATCCTGCATTATAACTCAATAACCTTTGTTTCAAACCCAAGGGTTTAAAGGGATTGTCCATTTTTTTTCCTATTGATGTTCTATCATTAGGATCAATATCAGATTGGTGGAGGTCAGACTACCAGCACTTATTCAAATCTTTTTGGCAGGTAAAGCAAAAAGCAGTGAATCGGCCATTAATTATAATTTTTTTCCCATTATGGAGTTTACCATACGGGATAAATACATTTATATTTTAATAGTACAGGCATTTTGGGACATGGAGATGCAAATGATCATTATTATTTTATTTATTTTTAATATAGGGAGATATTAATTCTATTAGATTTTTAAAAATCCCCTAGGGATCACTTCCATCATAGCCTGCATTTATTTAAGAATGCAGCCTATGGGAGATTCAATATATTCCTGTAGAGCACTGCCACCTACAGGCATCCATAGGAATATACCTTTAGTGGACATGATAGCCTCTAGAAGGCTCCAGGCCTCCACCACCACCACAGAACAGCTCCCCAATGTCAGCGCAAGGAAGCTGTTCGGGCCCAGAGAGAGCAACACTCCCGGGAAAGCCTCAGCTGCCCTGGTCACAACCGATGATGGAGCCTGCTGCACTTGGGAGTGGGTGCCATCTCTAAAGACCCAACCAGCACCAAACATGTACAGCACTGGCCTTGAAGGAGTTAAAAAAAATAGGTATAAAAAAAAGCACACACAAATTTTCTGCAGTTTTCCAAAAATAAAAAAAATATCAAAATCCTACAGGGAACCCAGGGTATGATCTCCTGGTGTTCTGTCTTCGGCTGGTAGAGCAGGGCTTAGCAAAGGGGTGAGTCTTAATAATCTGCAGACAGGGCACAGCAGGGAGGCTCCTGCTCCAGCCATTTGTCTTATAGACAGAACTATAAGGGAGGACACAAAACAGGATCAAGGGGAAGGAGATTGAAAAGGTTGTCTAGCTGATTACAATTTTTTCGAAAGGTGTAAAATAATAAAAAGAAGGCATACTCACCTTACTCATGCACTGCTACCTCCATTCTATGCTTCCTGATCCCTCTCAATGATCCCTCTTTTTCACATTTGTGAACCTTATTTTTTAAATGTAATTGCCTGGATAATCCCATTAAAGACCATCTGTCACTATTGTTAACCCTATTGAACTAGGCACACTGCCTCGTAGGGTTGATCATGGTAAATTATAGAGCACCTGTCAGCAGATTTGTACCTATGATACTGGCTGACCAGTTACATGTGCACTTGGCAGCTGAAGGCATCTGTGTTGGTGCCATGTCAGTATGTGTGTCACGGGTGAAGTTTGCAGATAGCTGGAACTTATGAATAAACGAGCGACTGGCTTGATTCCAAACTAAGGAGCATATAGGTGAGCCCTATAAAACCCTAAGAGCTCTCCCTGACTGCTATGCACATGCAAGGGTCTCGATGGTAGACGATTGCATGCCCACGTACCTAAGTCTGTGTGACACCTGAAAACCCTATAATAGTGAGGGGACACGACCACCGGCTCCTTGCACTTAATACGGATGGAGTCAGGGTCACCTAGAATCAAGCCAGCAAGGAAACACAATAAAGTAAAGGACTTATCTGAGCAAACAGCAGAAGCAGCCTCCAGCAGTGAACACTTCATCCAGGAAGTAGTATAAAACGCAGTGAGGCAGTATGGGAGGGAATATAAAGGAAGACAATTAGTCTAAATAAGTGACATCTGGCAGAAGGAAAGGAGATGAGAAAGTGAAACCAAAACAAAGAACATCATACAAGAGGTAGAGAAGAACGTCTGCCAGACCTTCTCACAGAACTGGCGGTGACAGTACCCCTCCCTCTACGGGTGGACTCCGGACACTCAGAGCCCACCTTCTCAGGATGAGACCTATGGAAAGCCCTGATGAGACGAGTGGCCTTAATGTCCACCACTGGGACCCACATCTTCTCCTCAGGACCATAACCCTCCCAATGAACGAGGTACTGAAGAGAACTGCGGATAATGCGAGAATCCACAATCCTAGACACCTGAAATTCAAGATTACCATCAACAATAATCGGAGGAGGAGGCAAAGAGGAAGGTACGGTGGGTTGGACATAAGGTTTTAATAGGGACTTGTGAAAAACATTATGGATCTTCCAAGTCTGAGGAAGATCAAGACGGAAGGCAACGGGATTGATGACGGACAAGATCTTCTAAGGCCCAATAAACTTAGGACCCAACTTCCAGGAGGGAACCTTTAGTTTGATATTCTTTGTAGACAACCACACCAGATCACCCACATTCAGGTCCGGACCAGGCACATGTCTCTTATCCGCCACACGCTTATATCTCTCACTCATCCTTTTCAGATTACCCTGAATCTTTTTCCAAATAAATGACAAAGACGAGGAAAATCTCTCCTCATCAGGTAAACCAGAAGAGCCCTCTCGAGAGAATGTCCCAAACTGCGGATGAAACCCATATGTACCAAAAAATGGTGACTTATCAGAGGACTCCTGGTGACGGTTATTTAAAGCAAACTCAGCAAGGGACAAAAAAAGAATACCAATCCTCCTGATTCTCCACCACAAAACAGCGCAGATATGTCTCCAGATTCTGATTGACGCGTTCGGTCTGACCATTCGACTGCGGGTGAAAAGCAGAAGAGAACGACAACCGAACCCCCAAGCGAGAACAGAAGGCCTTCCAGAATCTGGAAACAAATTGCATGCCCCTATCAGAAATTATGTCTGAAGGAATGCCATGCAATATGATCAACAAACGCTTGCGCCAGCGTCTTAGCATTGGGTAATCCAGGAAAGGGAATGAAATGTGCCATTTTGCTAAAACGGTCCACTACCACCAGAATCACAGTCTTCCCTGAGGAACGAGGCAGGTCCGTAATGAAGTCCATGGACAGATGCGTCCAAGGATGGGAAGGAATGGGTAACGGGAGGAGAGAACCTGATGGCCGTGAATGAGGGACCTTGGCACGAGCGCAGGTCTCGCAGGCTGCCACAAAACCCTCCACCGTCTTACGAAGAGCCGGCCACTAGAATCTCCGAGCAATGAGATCCACTGTGGCTCTACTCCCTGGGTGCCCAGCAAGGACAGTATTGTAGTGCTCCTTAAAAACCTTGTGTCGTAAAGCGAAAAGCACAAACAACCTCCCAGGAGGACAAAGATCAGGAGCCTCTGCCTGGGCTGCCTGAACCTCTGCCTCCAAATCAGGATAAAGAGCAGAGACGACCACCCCTTCAGCCAAAATGGGACCCGGGTCTTCAAAGTTCCCCCCTCCCGGAAAACAACCTGACAGGGCATCCGCCTTCACATTTTTAACCCCAGGGCGGAACGTAACAACAAAATTAAACTTAGAAAAGACCAAAGACCATCTGGCCTGTCTCAGGTTCAGACGCTTGGCCGATTCCAAGTAGGCCAGATTCTTATGGTCGGTAAACACAGTAATAGGGTGTCTGGCTCCCTCTAACCAATGGCGCCTTTCCTCAAAAGCTAATTTGATGGCCAACAACTCCCTATCTCCCACATCGTAATTTCTCTCTGCAGAGGATAGTTTCCTTGAGAAAAAGGCACATGGTCGCCATTTGGCAGGAGAGGGACCCTGAGATAAGACCGCACCCACACCCACCTCAGAAGCATCACCTCAACAATAAAAGGTAGAGAGACATCAGGTTGTACCAAAATGGGAGCGGAAGCAAAACTCTCTTTAATACTAGAAAAGGCTTTAAGCGCATCTACCGACCACGAGGAAAAATCCACCCCCTTTTTAGTCATATAAGTGAGTGGCTTAAAGGGCTTCTCTCAGCCCACTAAACCGTTTTTTTTTTTTTTTTGTTTACTAATAATCCCTACACTGCGATTTATACATACATAAGTTAAATAATCATTTCTGTTCAGTAGAATTTGCTAAAAAGCGATTTTTAAAATATGCAAATTACCTTGCTACCAGCAAGTAGGGCGGCTACTTGCTGGTAGCAGCCGCATCCTCCGACCCTAATGACGCCCCTCCGCATTGTGATTGACAGGGCCAGGGAACGGAATCGTTCTCTGCTGGCCCTGCCTGTTAGCATTCAAAATCTGGCGCCTGCGGTGCGGCCGCTCTCTCCTCAATGCGCCTGCGCCGGGTGTAGATGTGACGTCATCGGCGCAGGCGCATTGAGGATGGAGCGGCCGAGCGAGTGGCCGTCTCTCAGTGCGCCTGCGCAGATTGAAGATAGGTACAGCCGTGGCGCAGGCGCCAGATTTTGAATGCTAACAGGCAGGGCCAGCAGAGAACGATTCCGTTCCCTGGCCCTGTCAATCACAATGCGGAGGGGGCGTCATTAAGGTCGGAGGATGCGGCTGCTACCAGCAAGTAGCCGCCCTACTTGCTGGTAGCAAGGTAATTTGCATATTTTAAAAATCGCTTTTTAGCAAATTCTACTGAACAGAAATGATTATTTAACTTATGTATGCATAAATCGCAGTGTAGGGATTATTAGTAAACAAAAAAAAAAACGTTTTAGTGGGCTGACAGAAGCCCTTTAACAACAGAGGAATAATTCAAAATGAACTTTCTGTAATAATTGGCAAAACCCAAAAACCGCATCAGCGCCTTCTGATTCTCAGGAAGCCCCCAATCAAGCACAGCACGGACCTTCTCAAAGTCCATCCGAAAACCAGAAGCGAAGAGAAAAAAACCAAGAAATTGAATCTCCGGAACGGCAAACACACATTTTTCCAGTTTACCGTACAATTTATTCTCCCACAGAATCAGCAAGACCTGACATAGGTGGTCCCGATGAGTCTTGAAATCAGGAAAAAAAATCAAAATATGTCATCTAGATACACCAGTACAAATTTCCCCATTAAATGATAAAAAATGCTGTTCACAAAATGTTGGAAGACGGCCGGAGCATTCATCAAACCAAATGGCATAACCAAATTCTCGAAATGACCCTCAGGGGTATTGAAGGCCGTCTTCCATTGGTCCCCTTCCCTGACCCTGACTAGGTTGTATGCCCCTCTTAAATCCAACTTAGAAAAAACTTTAGCCCCAACAATCTGGTTAAACAGGTCCGGGATCAGAGGAAGCGGATATGGGTCACGAATCGTGACACAGTTCAGCTCCCTGAAATCCAGACAAGGTTTTAAAGAAGCATCTTTTTTCTTAACAAAAAAAAAACCAGCGGCAACAGGTGACTTCGAGGGTCGGATGTGTCCCTTTCTCAGGCTCTCCGAAAATTCAGAGAGAAAAGATGGCACAGTCTTGGTAGAAACCTCTGAAATAGACGCCGTGAAGCAATTCTCTCTGCAAAGCTCACTCCAACCATTTATTTGCCTTGCTTGCCAATCAATGGTGGGGTTATGTTTAGTGAGCCAGGGTAGCCCCAACACTAGAGGAGTAGGTAATCCGCTTAAGACGAAACATGACATATCCTCAACATGAGCGTCACCCACAGTCAAACGGATATTGTGAACTATGCCCTTTAACGATCTTTGAGAAAGTGGAGCGGAATCGATAGCAAAAACAGATATATCCTTTTCCAAAGTGCATACCTGGAAACCATGCGTTGTTGCAAATTGATTATCAATGAGATTGACAGCTGCTCCACTATCTACAAAAATCTCACAATGTTCTTGCTGTCTAGCGCCACCCTGGCAGGTAGGAGAAAACGGGAACTACAAGCAAACTGCAAACCTTCAATTTCCGCATCAACCTTGCCAATAGTAGCAAATGGAAAGGTTTTAGAGGGTTTGTTTTGTTTTGATTACCCTCAGAAAACTTCATGAATCTCCTAGAGGGGCAAACATTAGCTAAATGATTTATACCCCCACAACAGAAACAAACCCTCCTCTGAGAGCTGAATCCTCTACTATCAGAGGCAAGCAAACCCAGCTGCATGGCCTCCTCCTCAGAGAGGATTGAGACAGACTTAGACCCCTGCGCACTGATTGAGACAGCCCCACTGTCCTTGAGCTGAATATGACAGGAAAGAGTAGTCTCCTCTCTCTCTCTAAGACGCCTGTCAATACGAACAGCTACAGACATGGCTGACTCTAACGATGCTGGTCTCTTATGAAAAGCGAATGCATCTTTCAATCTTTCCAAAAGACCATGGCAAAAGACCAAAAGACCATGGCAAAATTGACTTCGGAGTGCAGCATCATTCCAACCAGTATCAGCTGCCCATCTCCGAAATTCAGAACAATATATCTCTGCGGAGTGTTTACCCTGGAATAAAAAACGCAGTTTAGATTCAGCCAGAACAATACGATCCGGGTCATCATATATCTGCCCCAGGGCTACAGAAAATTCATCCACCGATGGGAGGGGCCGTGCCCCCACCGGCAGTGAAAAGGCCCAAGACTGAGCGTTATCCCTGAGCAGCGAGATGATGATCCCCACCCTCTGCTCCTCATCACCAGAGGAATGGGGAAGTAGGCGAAAAAGGAGATTTTTTGTGAGACTCACATGGACACAGACCATGGGTATAGCAGGCCACTACTAGGAGACACTATGCAAATAAGAAAAAACAGCTCCTCCTCCACTGGCTATACCCCCATGCTCCAACAGGAGGACCTTAGTGCGTGCAAACGCAGTAGGAGAAGGAGACCAAACCAAATATTAACAAAGAAAAACAGAACCGAGGAATACCGCCATCGGGCCGTTAACCATAAGGTCCCAATAGAATAGAACCAACCCCTCCTGCAACAGACAAGAATGGGTGGGATTTGTGTCCCCCAATGGAAAAGACGAGAAAAAGATTTTACAGGTGAGTCTCACAAAAAATCTCCTTTTCTCGCCCATTCCATTGGGGGACACAGACCATGGGACGTCCTAGAGCAGTCCATGGGGTGGGAATTTCATCAAAAGACCACGGCACTCTGTAAATGTTTTAGTTGCTTATTTTATTTCATATCTTTCTTATATATAAATTTTTCTTTTGTATATCCATCCAAAAAGAATAGCCACTGGCCAACGTTTCGGTCTAATGTGGCGCCGCGCCACCCTATGCTAACGTGGCGCCGCCCTATGCTAATGCCTTTATGGCACAATTTGAAGAAGACTGGGTCTATTCCAATGCCTTATTCCAGACCCATGCACTAACATGGTACAGATATATCGATGATATATTCTGCATATGGCATGGTGACCAGAACACGTTCACTGAATTTCTGCTATACATCAATAGTATTGACCCTGACCTACAATTCACTGCACATACGGACCCACAATCAATTAGTTTCTTGGATACGGTTGTCATCAAGACCCCCACAGGCACACTGACGACCGATTTATATTGCAAACCCACAGACCGGAACACACTCCTACATTATTCCAGTTGCCATCCTCTCACCACCAAACAATCCTTACCCCGCTCACAGTTCCAAAGGGTAGCTCGAATTGTCAAAGACCCCATACTTCAGAAACAAAGACTACAAGAAATATCTAAAAAATTTCAAGATAGAGGATATCCACTTCCTCTACTCAAACGAGAACCGACTCTTCCCGTACGCCAAGACTCCCCCTCTAATACTACTCCATAATCACCCCGTCTACTGCTAGTAGTAACATACCACCCCATCATGCCCAAAATTCAAACTGTAATAAAAAAACACTGGTCGATTCTGAAAGATTCTTATCCAGATATCCCTGAATTTCAGTCGCCATTCCGCATGTGTTACAAAAGACCACAAAACTTAAGAGATAGACTAGTAAAGGCAGATATTGGACCATTAAAACCCTCTATAAAACAAACCACACTAGCACCCTCAAAAACAGGCACCTACCCATGCCTCAACTGCACCCAATGCAACAATGTCATTAGAGGTAACAGAATTATTCACCCTCACTCAGGCAAAATATACCACCCGAAAGGCTTCTATACATGCTCATCTTCATATGTCGTATACCTGATCCGTTGTCCTTGTGGCCTTGCATATGTGGGTGAAACTACCCAATGTGTACGGGACCGCATTTCCAAGCACAAATCGGACATCCGCTGCCACAAAACTGAATTACCGGTATCACATCACTTCATTTCAGCAAATCACCAGATCAACCAATTAAAATTCCAAATTCTAGAACAAGTAGCATCGGCAAGACGTGGAGGAAACAGGAGAGCGCGGTTAAAACAACGTGAGGCATACTGGATCTATGAACTCAATACTTTGACACCCTGTGGATTAAATAGAGACTTTGATTTTTGCATCTCTTGATTTCTTGCACTTTTTTATTTTACTTTGTCAATGTCTATATACTACTGACCCACAGTGTTCTCATCCCAATAACCTATTGAGCTTTTCCACTGACTTCTGTAACTTTTATAACTATATACTTGCATTACTCTTTATGCCCAGATTATCCCTTATGTCTATTAGGTGGTAATTATCGGTTTCCAAATAATAATTCTCTTTTCCCTTCCCCCCCCCTCTTTATTTTCCACAGGTGAAATGACCACTATCAGCCAGCTAGTAGTATGCCATTAGTGATATAGTATAATATACTGCTATTGTTAGAGTATAACATTATGATATATTGATAGAAATATAAATATAGATATATTATCAGATGTAGAGATATATCATCTTACTAATCATCCTAGTTAGTATTCCATTATCCTCCATATCGATGTTATCTGTGAAATGACTAACATATTACATAAATTATTTTTCCCCCCAAGATGCATATGTCCAACGTCTCCAACTATAAACTACATACTAGTACCTCTAACAGACTCCCCATTGCCATCCTTGCTAATATCTACTTTCTTATACACAAGTACAGCCTGCCAGTTCCCTTACTAGACCTCTGAGTGCCTCTGCGCATGCGCCCACTTATGATCGCGCTTCCGACACTGAGCACTCACTCTGCGCATGCGTGGAGATATGATGTCATCATTCCGACGCGAGTCGCACCGCGCCTCGTCATCCTGGCCGGTCTTTTAAATCAAACAAGCGCGCTTCATCCCCACGCCATCCACTTTTCTCCCTACTCCACAGAACTAAGGTATGTATAGCCACTACGACCTAGGGAGCCGCGATAATATGAGCTATGCTATACTTGGTATGATTGTTAGGTCAGCTACGCTAAGGCAGTGCCCATAACAAAGTGTTCTAGATATCTTACCCACTATTATACTAACATAAAGGCCTATTGTACTGCTTAAACATCCCATATGTTAAATCTACTGGTGCCACTGCTGTCCCTTTGAGACCATGGCTACTGTTGTTCTACTATACCTATGGAATGACTATACATACTACCCTCCATCTAATTATATACCATTTGGATTCCACAGATATTGCATCCATACCCTGGCATCTCTACCTGGCAATCACTTACTCGTTGTCTGAATACTATAGTCGATGCTACAGTCATTTTGCTACTGTCATTTTCCCACTATCATTTTGCTATTGGCGTTTTGCTATTGTCATTTTACTATTGTAATTTTGCTACTGTCTTGTTGTATACTAGGCTGCCTATTACATATTAGACTGCCTATCCGTCTACGTACTATAAGCCCAGATCCATAATTGGATAACATGGATGTGTCTGGTTCGTTTGATATTCCCATTATGTACTCTCGTTCACGTCTGACGTCTCTCTCCCCCCATAGCAATGTCACAATACATTGTCTTTTTGAGAATATGCTATGTATACAACTACTCTTTGCCTTATCACTATATATATTAATGTAAATATGTACTTGTTTATATAATAGGCCGTGAACAAGGTCTAAGATTAGACCGAAACGTTGGCCAGTGGCTATTACTTTTGGATGGATATACAAAAGAAAAATTTATATATAAGAAAGATATGAAATAAAATAAGCAACTAAAACATTTACAGAGTGCCGTGGTCTTTTGATGAAATTTGTACGGATCCCTACCACTGAACACCTGCCAATCTCCAACAAGGAGTGCCGCTGAACCCCCTCTCTCTCATGGGGTGGGAAGACCGGCACCTCCAGAGGGAAACATCCAACGGTTAAACAGGAACCACCGCCTGCAATACCTTGCGCCCTAGGGCAGCATCAGCCGACGCCAGAGAGTGCAGCTGGTAGAACTTTGTAAAGGTATGTAAGGACGACCAGGTGGCCGCCTTACAAAGCTGTGATGTAGAGGCTCGATTGCGCCTAGCCCAGGAGGCCCCCACCGCCCTGGTGGAGTGCACAGTAACCCCCGCTGGGGGAACCCTACCCCGGCACCCATAGGCCATGGCAATAGTCGACCGAATCCACCGAGCCACAGTGACCTTGGAGGCCGCCAGACCCTTACGAGGCCCCTCGGGAACCACAAAAAGGAGTCCGAGCGGCGAAATAGTGCAGTAACCGAAAGGTACACCCGCAAAGCACGGACAACATCTAGAGACTGGTGAGCGCGCTCCTTGGGGTTCGCCGGGGCGGGGCAAAAAAGGGCAGGACAATGTCCTCATTAAGGTGGAAGGCGGAGACCACCTTGGGCAAAAAAGAAGGGACTGGGCGCAGTACCACCTTATCCTTGTGGAAGACCAAAAAGGGCTCCTTAGAGGAAAGGGCGGCCAGTTCCGATACCCTCCTGATAGAGGTGATGGCCACTAAAAAGACCACCTTCCAGGTGAGAAGACTCAGGGAAATGTCCTTCAGGGGCTCAAAAGGAGCCGCCTGGAGAGAAGACAGAACCAGGTTCAGATCCCAGTGGGGCAGGGGAGGGAAATACGGAGGGACCGAATGCGCCACCCCCTGTAGAAAGGTCCTCACCGGACCGAGCAGAGACAGAGACCGCTGAAAGAAAATGGCCAGAGCAGAGACCTGACCTATCAGAGAGCTCAGGGACATTCCCATCTCAAGGCTCGCCTGGAGAAAGGAGAGGACCACCGGAACGGAGAAACGAAGGGGAAAAACGCCTATCTTCTCGCAAAATGCAAGAAAGGCCTTCCAGGTACGATAGTATATCCGGGAGGAAGCTGGTTTCTTGGCTTTGATCATGGTCTTCACGACAGAATCCGAGAAGCCCCTCTTCTTCAAGATTGCGGTCTCAACAGCTACGCCGTTAAACGAAGTGGCTGTAAATTCTGGTGGAAGAGCAGTCCTTGAGACAGCAGGTCCTCCCTGAGAGGAAGAGGCCACGGAACATCTGCCAGCATCCGAGTGACCTCCGAGAACCAAGTGCGGCGAGGCCAATCGGGGGCGATGAGGATAGTCTGGATTCCTTCTGCCGCGACCCTGCGAAGAACCTTTGGGAGAAGAGGTAGTGGTGGGAAGACATAGAGGAGCGCGAAGTCTTGCCACGGAGACACCAGAGCGTCCACCCCTTACGCCTCCGGATCCCGAGCTCTGGCCAGGAACGTGGGAACCTTGTTGTTGAGCCTGGATGCCATCAAGTCCACGTCCGGGCGGCCCCAAAGGCGACAGACGTCCTCGAACACGTCCTGATGCAGAGACCACTCTCCCGGATCCACCCTGTTGCGGCTGAGAAAGTCTGCCGTCCAGTTTTCGACCCCTGGGATATACACTGCCGACAATATTGGAACGTGAGCCTCCGCCCACTGGAGGATCCTTTTTACCTCCTGCATCACCGTCCGGCTGCGGGTTCCGCCCTGATGATTGATGTATGCCACGGCTGTGGCATTGTCCGACTGGACCCTTACCGGGAGACCCGCTAGGAGGGGGGTCCAATAAGACAGAGAGAGGAAAATTGCTCTGAGCTCCAGAATGTTGATCGGAAGGCGGGCTTTCACCTCTGACCACACCCCCTGAACCGTCCGAGCCCAGAGAACGCCACCCCAACCCAGGAGACTGGCATTGGTGGTGACGACAGTCCAGGAGATTGGGAGCAAGGATCTCCCCGAAGTCAGATTCTGAGGGGACAGCCACCACGGGAGTTCCATGAGAACCCGAGGAGGTAGGCGGATCCGAGAGTCCAGACCCTGTTGCAGAGTCTGAACAGTGATCCTGACACTGTCCTCGGCCTGGGGACGAGAGGGAGCCTTTATCAGAATGTCGTCCAGGTAGGGCAACAGAGATATGCCCCTGGTACGGAGAAGCGCTATGAGCGGCGCCAAGATCTTTGTGAATACCCGTGGGGCTGTCGCCAGCCCAAAGGGAAGGGCGACGAACTGCTAATGACGGCCGCCAATGGCGAAGCGCAGGAATCTGTGGTGAGATTCTGCGATAGGGACATGCAGATAGGCGTCCCGGATGTCCACCGACACGAGGAACTCCCCCGGAAGAAGAGAAGCAATAACGGAGCGGAGGGATTCCATCCGCACTGATCCCTCCTTCTTCGGTACTACAAAGAGATTTGAGTAGAACCCTGCACCCTGTTCCTCTAGAGGAACTGGGGCAACTACTCCCCGGTCCAGAAGGGAAGAGACCGCTTGTAAAAGGGCCGAGGCTCGGGCCGGATCCCTCGGAACACGAGAAGGAAAGAAACGTTTCAGAGGCCTGGAAACTAATTCTATCTTGTAACCGGAAGTCACAATTTCCAGGGCCCAGGCATCTTGAACGTGAGCTCTCCAGACGTGCTGAAAAAAGAGCAGACGGCCCCCCACCGCAGGTGGAGGTGGCGCTCCTCCAGGCGGAGGACTGCTTGGGAGCCGCGGGGCAGGCGGAACTCCCTTGGAATTGTGCCCGCGGGCGCCAGGAAGATTGAGGCTTAAAGGAAGGCCTCTTGCGCGAGTCCTGAGAGTTACCGGAGGAGGGGGCTGTCGCAGACCTGGAGGAGGAGAAACACTCGAAAGGACTGGTTTCTAGGGCCAGAGGGCCGAGCTCTGAAGGCTCGCTTGGATCTAGATTTGGGCAGGTGGGTGCTCTTGCCCCCCGTAGCGTCAGAGATAATCTCGTCCAGCTTAGCACCAAAGAGCCTGGAACCCGCAAAGGGGAGGCTGGTGAGGGAACGCTTGGAGGAAGCGTCAGCGTCCCAGACCTTCAACCAGACCTCCCTGCGCTGCGTGACCGAGAGGGCCAAAACACGCGCAAAGAGAGTGCTAACATCCAATGAGGCCTCACAGAGAAATGTTGTCGCCTGAGACATCTGGAGGACGAAGATCAAGGTGTCCGCAGAGGCATCCTGCTCCGCGAGATCCTGATGATGGCGCTGCAACCACACCGAAAGCGTCCTGGCTACCCAGGCCAAGGAGAATGCGGGCCGCAGTCCTGTGTCCACCAGAGTGAAGATGGCCTTGGAAAGAGAGTCCAAACGCCTGTCAACGGAGTCCTGTAGGGAGGATCCGTCCAGGACCGGTATTGCCGTGTTCCTAGCCAATCTGGCCACTGGAGGGTCGACCTTAGGAGAAGACCACTGCTGCACGTTACCTGCCGGGAAAGGATAAAGAGTATCCATGCGTTTTGTGGCAGAAAAACAGTGATTAGGGCGCTCCCAGGCCTTAGAAAGGACCTTGGCGAACTCGCCATGAATGGGGAAAGTGACTGCCTCTGGTTTCTTGGAATGGAAAAGGGGGAATTCCTGGCTACTAGTGGAAGGTGATTCCCCCTGGATGTCAAAGGTGTCACGGACCGCCGTGACCAAGTCTGCCACCATGGTGGAGAGCTTAGGCGAGGGTTCCAGCTCCGTGTCCTTGTCCGAGCCGGACCTTTCCCCTTCAGACCTGTAGTCCCTGCGAGGGGGAGAGACACGGATACGCCTCCAACCGAGGGGGGGGAGGAAAGTGATCCGAGGAGGGATGCTGCTGCGTACGCTGCCTCTTAACGGTAGAGCGTCCTCTCTGTGGGGGGCACCGGGAGGTGGAGCGGTGCTAACCACAGGATCCGTGGCTGCCATGCGTTCCATAAAGGCCCAGGAGGGCTCCGCGGGCTCCAAAGGGGCGGAAGAGGGACTGGGCTGATTTGGTGGAGGGGGAGGAGGAGGATGATCCTGTCCCAAGGCAAGGCAAGAGTCACAGGAGCCTGTAACCGATAGTGGCAGGCAGCAGACCTTACAGGATCCCAGCGGGACCTGAGTATTCGACTTAGATTTTTTGGGGGCCCCAGGTCTAGGCATGATGGCGACAATCCCGGAGTCAGGGTCTCCTACCGTTTGCAGAACTCAACCTGTCCTACCATGACCTATGAGGAGCTGGAGGAGCAGCCACACGTGGAGAAGCCCTGAGGCAAAGAGGAAGCGCCGGAGCTGACGTAATAGGCTCCGCCCCCAGCCGCGTCACAGATCGCGCGAAACCCGCGCGAGAAGTATGAAAAAAGGCTCCGAAAATGTCGTCCACCGCCAGGGATGCCAGGGGTTAACGGGCCCTCCGAACCGAACGGGGGAACTGAAAAGGCGCCGCAGGATGGCGCTGCGAAAAGCCACTGCCCCAAGAAGGAATCCCTCCTCCCTCTCAATTCAGCAGGCCTGATCCACAGGTAAGCCCTAATAAAACTGTGCCACACAGTGAGCACGGGGGGAGGGGGAGATTGCAGGAGAGTCGTTGTACTTATCTGTGTCCTGCAGTCATCACCCTCTGTTCCGGACCAGCAGGGGTCACCTCTTCAGTCATCTGGCACAAGGAGTGGCAGTGATCTGGATAGAGGGCAGGAGTAGGTGACCCCGGGTCTGGTAGGCCACCAGAGCTGCAGGTCGAGCCCGGTTCCACTTATCTTCTGGGGGAAAAGGGAGGTAGCCAGGGACGTCCATTCGACCCCGGCACTCGCTCCACTGAGAGACCAGGGATGCGCATGCGACCCTGCGTCCTCTGTTGAGAAAAAAACAAACAGGAGAAGACAAAAAACTACAGGGACAAACCTGCAAGAGCAGGAGTGTCACCTCCTTATCCGACACTAAGCTAAAACTGAGGTCCTCCTGTTGGAGCATGGGGGTATAGCCAGTAGAGGAGGAGCTGTTTTTTCTTATTTGCATAGTGTCTCCTCCTAGTGGTGGCCTAAGCTATACCCATGGTTTGTGTCCCCCAATGGAATGGGCGAGAAATGGAGTTTGCAAGCCTCTCTAAAGCGAACAAAATTCTCACTACCCCCGGAGAACGTATCCGGAAGCGAGATCTTAGGTTTGGAACAAACTCCATGAACGCCAGCAGAACCGGTCACCTGAAACTGAGACACAGTTTTACGGAGATCTGCTACCTCCAGCGAAAGACCTTGCATGCGGTCAATCAAGGCTGAAACCGGATCCATGCTTAAGATAGTTATGGCGGTTTATAATGTCACGGATGAAGTTTGCAGACAGCTGGAACTTATGAATAAACGAGCGACTGGCTTGATCCCAAACTAAGGAGCTTATAGGTGAGCCCTATAAAACCCTAAGAGCTCTCCCTGACTGCTATGCACATGCAAGGGTCTCGATGGTAGACGATTGCATGCCCACGTACCTAAGTCTGTGTGACACCTGAAAACCCTATAATAGTGAGGGGACACGACCACCGGCTCCTTGCACTTAATACGGACGGAGTCAGGGTCACCTAGAATCAAGCCAGAAAGGAAACACAATAAAGTAAAGGACTTATCTGAGCAAACAGCAGAAGCAGCCTCCAGCAGTGAACACTTCATCCAGGAAGTAGTATAAACCGCAAAGTGAGGCAGTATGGGAGGGAATATAAAGGAAGACGATTAGTCTAAATAAGTGACACCTGGCAGAAGGAAAGGAGATGAGAAACATAGAAACATAGAAAGTGTCGGCAGATAAGAACCATTTGGCCCATCTAGTCTGCCCAATATACTGAGTACTATGGATAGCCCCTGGCCCTATCTTATATGAAGGATGGCCTTATGCCTATCCCATGCATGCTTAAACTCCTTCACTGTATTTGCAGCTACCACTTCTGCAGGAAGGCTATTCCATGCATCCAATACTCTCTCAGTATAGTAATACTTCCTGATATTACTTTTAAACCTTTGCCCCTCTAATTTAAAACTATGTCCTCTTGTAGGAGTTTTTCTTCTTTTAAATATTCTCTCCTCTTTTACCTTGTTGATTCCCTTTATGTATTTAAAAGTTTCTATCATATCCCCTCTGTCTCGTCTTTCTTCCAAGCTATACATGTTAAGGTCCTTTAATCTTTCCTGGTAAGTTTTATCCTGCAATCCATGTACTAGTTTAGTAGCTCTTCTCTGAACTCTCTCCAAAGTATCAATATCCTTCTGGAGATATGGTCTCCAGTACTGAGCACAATACTCCAAATGAGGTCTCACTAGTTCTCTGTAGAGCGGCATGAGCACCTCCCTCTTTCTACTAGTAATGCCTCTCCCTATACACCCAAGAATTCTGCTAGCATTTCCTGCTGCTCTATGACATTGTCTGCCTACCTTTAAGTCTTCTGAAATAATGACCCCTAAATCCCTTTCCTCAGATACTGAGGTTAGGACTGTATCACAGATTTTATATTCTGCTCTTGGGTTTTTACGCCCCAGGTGCATTATTTTGCACTTATCCACATTAAATTTTAGTTGCCAGATTTTTGACCTAGTTTTCCTAAATCCTTTTCCATTTGGTGTATCCCTCCAGGAACATCAACCCTGTTACAAATCTTTGTGTCATCAGCAAAAAGACACACCTTACCATCTAGGCCTTCTGCAATTTCGCTGATAAAGATATTAAACAATATGGGTCCCAGAACAGATCCCTGAGGTCCCCCACTGGTAACAAGACCTTGGTCTGAATATACTCCATTGACTACGACCCTCTGTTGCCTGTCCGTCAGCCACTGCCTAATCCATTCAACAATATGGGAGTCCAAGCCCAAAGACTGCAATTTATTGATAAGCCTTCTGTGTCGGACAGTATCGAAAGCCTTACTCTAGATAAGCGATGTCTACTGCACCTCCGCCATCTATTGTTTTAGTCACCCAATCAAAAAAATCAATAAGATTAGTTTGACATGATCTCCCTGAAGTAAACCCATGCTGTTTTTCATCTTTCAATCCATGGGATTTTAGATGTTCCACAATGTTCCAGAAAGTGAAACCAAAACAAAGAACATCATACAAGAGGTAGAGAATGTCTGCCAGACCTTCTCACAGAACAGGTGTTGACAATGTGCCTGTATTGCTGAGAAAAATTGTGTTTTAATATATGTAAATGAGCCTCTAGGAACAATGGGGGCGTTGCCATTACACCTAGAGGCTCTGCTCTCTCTGCAACTGCCTGGTCCTCTACACTTTTATTGACAGAGCCAGGCAGCGTCATCACGTTATAGATATTAATATGCAGTACACTATGTGAGGGAGCAGTGCGGGTAGCAGCACTGTATTAGGAAGAGAGAGCTGCTAAAGGAAATTTCTAATCAAGTGTTCTACTATAAATGTACGATTTCTCTAAATAAACTACTGTATATTAGAAAAATATTCTGGATCTCTGTCCATACATATTAGAAATTGCACTTTAATAATTTATTTAGTCGCACTAGGGGACTTCGCAATTCTGCTGATTGCTTGCATAATGTTGTGGTATACTCAGTACAGAAAATGCCTTTGCCATGTGCTAGTCAGTGTGCTTTTACTACTACTACACAACAGTAGCATATCTCAAGGAAGAAAAACAGTTTTAAAGGGGTATTCTGATTATGTAAAGGTCCACAGGATAGGGGATAACTATTAGATTTGTGGAGTTCCTACTGCTGGGACCCCCACCGATCACAAGAATGGGGACACCTTGGCGGCCCCCGAAATGAACAGAGCAGCCACCCTGTTCATTTCTATGAAAGCTTCGGAGATAGCCGAGCATTGTACGCAGTATCTCCAGAAATGAAAGGAGCAACTGCGTGCATGTCTGACAGGTCGCTCCGTTCATTTCAGAGGGGTCTGGGGTCCCTATTCTCATCATTGGTGGTGGTGCCAGCGGTAGGACCTCCACCGATCTGATAGTTGGATAGGGGATAACATTACATAACTGGACTTGCCCTTTAATATTGCCACTGTCCAAGAGCCATAACCTTTAATATTTTCTCATCAATGTAGCTTGGCTTGTTTGTTTGCGGGACAAGTCATATTTTTTAAAGGGGTTGTCCGGGTTCAGAGCTGAACCCGGACATACCGAGAATTTCACCCAGGCAGCTCCGATGCTCTCCTTTATCCTGTGCTGAATTGTGCAGGGCAAAGGCATTTTGTGGAGTTCTGGTGATGTACCGGGCTCTCCTTGGGGCTGCCAGGCGGAGGGTTCCACCCAGCAGTGAGCCCTGTGACGTCACCAGCACTGATGGGTGGGATTTAGCACTGCCCTAGCCTGTAAAACGGCTAGGGAAGCGGTGACGTCACCGAACACACTGCAGTGTGTTATAGTAAATAAAAGAGCCCTTGCCCTGAGCGATTCTGCGTAGGGCAATGGACAGCATCGGAGCATGAACTGCTCCGATGCTCAAGTCGGTGGGGGAGGGGGCTGCCTGGGTGAAATTATGGGTATGTCTAGGTTCAGCTCTGAACCCGGACAACCCCTTTAATGGTACACGGGTGAATAGTAAAAAGAAATCCAGCCACTGTTTTATTTATTTTTTGCTGTTCACTATGTGGTATAATTACCAATCAATCTAGCTATATGAAGGCCTGTTTTTTGCAGTATGGGGTGTAGTTTTCATTGGGACCATGTTGGGAGTACCTGGGATTTACTGACTAACATTTATTATTTTTTAGTGAGGGTAAAATGAAAAAAAAAAACTATTCTGTAATAAAATTCTGTTTTGCCTCTTTTTTGTGGTTTTGTTTTTTATTTCTGTGTTGTTTCCTGCTGCCCACATGTCCCATAGTACTGTGCATGGCATTCAGAGTCAATCCCATGATTTACAGTTATGTGCTTCCCTTTCACAGAGAAAGACAAGCTGCACCCCTCTTCTACTGCTTACATGTTCCCCAGCAATGAGGAGGCTAATTTTACTTTACAAAGAAGGGAGGTTAATGTGCTTGTTATGATGGGGTTACTAATTATCTATAACTGGACCATAAGGTCTAAATTTCTCAATTTACTTTTAGGCAGTGGCTCCTGGGGTGGAAAAAGGGTATATCTAGTAAGAAGACACTCAGTATAGAAGTCATTTGTTTATCGCCTTGTTAGACTACATTCACACGACCGTATGTATTTTGCTATCTGCAAATTGCGAATCCGCAAACTGCACATAGTGGCTGTGTGCATCCTGCACTTTTTGTGGACCCACTTGTCAAAATGCCTAATCTGGTCTGCAAAATGGACAATGGAATATGTTCTATAATTTGCATCATGGCTGCATGAATATGGACAGCACACAGATGACATCCGTGTGCTGTCCACATTATTTGCACCCTCGTAGAAATGAATGAAGGGTCGGATGCAAACTGAAAATATGGTTGTGTGAATGAGGCCTTAATCTGCGATTGGTAACTGGCACATAATTCCCTATATATAATCCTTACCTTGCAAACATTTTGAGGTCCTCTTGATTTTGAGCTGCTGGAACATTGAGAATGGCTTCCCTCTCATTCTGAGACAGACTTGCAAGAAGATTCTCTGTTGCTCTTTTGTTAACTGGAGAATCTCCTCCTGGGAGCAGCTCAGCACTGGAGTTGTCCATGCTCGGACTGGTTAGAGTCATATCATCGCTACTGGCTGTTGGTTAATATTCAACAGACATTTAGTAAAACTGAGAACACATGGTAAAATTCTTATATGTAGAGATGTATTAAGTACAATCATTTTAGCATGTATGTATTTTTTACTTTGAAATTAACTGATTTGCAATGTGTGTTGGGCATAAATAAAGAACATGCACAACGTAACATATAATAAAAGGAGTCTGTCAGCAGTCTTGTTGACACAAAACTGCTGATAGACATAGGCAAGAGGTAATTGCTGTCATTGCTTTTAATCCAAGAAGTGAATTCAAGATTAACTAATGATTGCCACAGACCTCACTACCTCAAGTACCTCGGGGGCAGGCCTGCAGTGCTTCAGGTTCAGTCATGAGCTGCTCCACAGCCCCTCCCCTCTGCTGTAGCATCCAACCAGGAGACCACTGCAAACGTCACTCATAGCAGAGGGGAGGGGTTATGGAGCTGCTCATAAAAAACCACATGAGCACGGACGTCACTATAGCGGGCACTGCAGTGAAGGGGCTACAGCAATCACCACTGCCCCATTAATCTCCTGATCAGTGATGTTCCTAAGACTGCAGTTTTGCTGAAAAGGGGGTCATGTCACTCCAACGAGTGCTACGGCTGCTCTTCGTGGGGTCATAGAGGTGGCGCCTGCCCTGATGACACATTGATTGTCCTGACCTATGTGTGCCCACCAGCAGGTTCCTCTTTGGCTGATCAGATAATTGCCTAGCTACCTTGCTTTTAGAAAGGGCTTGTCCAATATACATTTTTTCTGACTTACAATTACGATGAGAGGCAAACATTCTGAAACATTTCTCTGCACATGAGATAACGGCTTGGCTATAATCCTAACTTATGTCTCAAAGTCTGTTTAAAAGTTTGAATGTTGACTTGGTAATTGTTTGGAAAGAGAGCTAATTTGGGATTTAAATTTTGATGACCTATCCCCAGGATAGGTCATCATTATCAGATCGGCAGGGGTCCGACACCTGGCACCCCTATCGATCAGCTGTGTGAAGAGAAGGCCACATTCCTTGCGAGCGCTGCCTTCACTTCATTGTTTACCTGCTAACCGTCAACATCACAGTGGTGAGCAGGTCTAATTACAAGAAGCCGTCCCATTCACTTCTATGGGACAGATCTGTTGTCACGAGCTCACCACTGTGATGTTAACAGCGAGCAGGTAATGACAGGAAGGCAGCGCTCGCAAGGAGTGTGGCCTTCTCTTCAAACAGCTGATCGGCGGGGGTGCTGGTGTCGGACCCCGGCCAATATGACCTGAGGATAGGTCATCATTATTAAAAGCCCGGAGAACCCCTTTAAGCCTACTAGATGCTCTTTACAAGGAGAAATAGTACCCTCTGGATTTCTGACTTACAAAAAACACATTTCCAGCTCATGTATTGTCACTAGACATCCACAATTACACCTATATTTAGTATTACTAATAAAAATAATAAAACACATTACTTGGTGAGCCAAAGCTTAGTGCATTTGGTGTGCTTAAACTCCGTCCACCAACTCTGGCAGCAAAAGGTGTATCTTCATCTTTTGACAAAGTGGCATCTTCTTTGGGTGGGACCAGGAGGCAAACAAATGTGTGGATCTGGATTAGAAGTCGACGTTGAAGCATCCAAACTACCATCTGAATTAGGTGAGGCTGCAAAATTCAATATAGATATTAGGGAGAACACATAAAACAATCTAAGGTGGAAAATTCGAACCCTTAGGCCTCATGCACACGGCAATTTGCGGTCCCCAATACACGGGCAAAATCCGTGCGGCGGCTGGGACGGATTGAGACCCATTCAACTTACATTGGGTCCGTGATCTGTCCGCACCATAAAAAAATAGAACATGTTGTGCATAAGGCCTTAGTAACACTTTAAACAGTTATTTTGCATGAGGCCCAATATTTCTCTTGCCAGGGTCCCGATCTGCTTTGACCAAATCACGCATAATACCCCTGCCACAGCACTGGGCTAGCACCCCATCCCTTGGGGTCAGGTATAGTTAAATGGGTTGTCTCAGCAAATGGTATTGATCATGTAGACAGAATTGATACGAAGGACTTAGTAATGTATAGTGATTGTCCATATTCCTTCATTTACTTGCTAGATTAATTTTTCCACCATATTATACACTGCTTGTTTCCATGGTTACAACCACTCTGCTATACAGCAGTGGTGGCCTTGGTTGCACACTACAGAAAAAAGTGCTGGACTATGTGCACTTATGTGGCCCCAGCCACCAAAGAGGCCTTCTCTTTTTCCTATATTGTGCAAGCACAACCACCACTGCTAGATTACTGGGTGGTCGCAGCCATGGAAATGTGCAGTGTATAATGTGATGGAAAAATGAATCCAGCAAGCAAAATATGCAATATGGACAATCACAATACATTAGTAAGTGGCTTGTATTAATGTTCTCTACTTTGACAACCCCTATCTATGCCTCTCCTCCCTGCCAGCATGTTTCCCACTGGACCCCTCTCCACCTCCTTCCCCTGGCTGTGAGAGTGCGTATCTTTAAAGTGGAAGGACAAACATGCCATCATTGTTCATATTATGAACTGGATCAGTGGCTACACCAAACTCACCCCTGTGTCGCAAAAGACAATAGATAATGGAAGTTTTTGGGTTTGGGGGGCACTCAGTATATCTCAGGTTGTATGTAAAAACCACAAAGATCGTGGTGCTATTAATAATTTATTATGTTTACAAATCAAGCAAGGAATAAAAATAACAATTTATAAAAGGTATGAAAAAACTTACTGACAGTTGATCAACTTGAAAAAATAAAAATGTAATCAATCAGGAATGAGATTTTTTTTTAAAATAGAGTCCATTAAAATTAAAATTATAAAAATAAAGCAGCAATGATAATATTATAAAAATAAAACAGCAATGATAACGTGGGGCATTTGTTGTTGGTGCCGTTGGTGTCCAGTAGAGGGAGCAGTTGTATTAGAGTTACTGATACTGTAAGACCGTACTCGCTGCTTAATAGATAAGTGATTCAGTGTGCTGCGATATGAAATCGCTTCGGCTCTCCCTTACAGCTGATCTGCAATTGTGTGTGTAAGGCTCCATTCACACGTCCGCAATGTGTTTTGCGGATACACGGAGACACGGATCCGCAAAACACGGAAAGCGGCAATGTGCATTCCGCATTTTGCGGACCGCACATTGCTGACATAATAGAATATGCCTGTTCTTGTCCGCAATTGCGGACAAGAATAGGACATGTTCTATTTTTTTACGGAAACGGAAGCACGGATGCGGAAGTGCGGATCCGCAAATGTGGATGCGGACAGCACATTCCGTCCCCATAGAGAATGAATGGTTCCGCACCCTTTCCGCAAAATTGCGGAAAGGATGCGGACACATTTTGCGGACGTGTGAATGGAGCCTTAAGAGGATCTTTCCTTTAATTGCAGCGATCCAGCAGGATCAATCTGTGTTTTCATATAGCAGATAACAGATCAACTATTTTCTAGTAAGTTGAAATGGTCTGTTTAACGTTTGTAATAGTCTGCAGTATATTGATACTTGTAGTATAGTAACACTAAAAGCGGTGGGATTGTTCTGTATGCACTGTGCGCAGTAGTCGGTATCCACTGAATGGGCAATACACCATTTCAAGGTTAAAGCGCCTGTCAGGCAAACCCAAGAACAGTGTCACTGTGAATGGTAAGATGTTCAATTACGTTACCAGTCCAGATGTCCGCAAAGAGAGTATTGCCCGGCCGAGCTCTACCTGCCCGTAGTGTGGCGTCCCAAGTGGGCAGGAGCTTCGGCGGGGTACTTGAAGGCCCTGGTTAAGGATTCTTTCTAGCGAGTGACTGGTATGTTACATAAGGCAGCCGGACTTGTGCGTGATGGCCGGTCTTTCCTCAGGGGTCGCTTGGATACATAGGAAGCTGTTTGTACTGCAGAGAAACCAAACGTGTTTCGAGGCTCAATGCCTCTTCCTCAGTGGTCTGCAGTATATGGCTTCTATAGAACTTATATAGGAGTATACATTTCTAAGGGGAGGGGTATCCTCAAAAAACAGGAGTATCTATAAAAACATCCCTGTCAGCAATAGATCCTCCGTAATGCATACATAAAAAATTAAAATCATTCCCAGGAACAAACTTGATATATGGAAATATGCATATATACAGTGGATATAAAAAGTCTACACACCCCTGTTAAAATGTCAGGTGTCTGTGCTGTAAAAAAATTAGACAAAGATAAATCATTTCAGAACTTTTTCCACCATTAATGTGACCTATAAACTGTACAACTCAATTGAAAAACAAACTGAAATCTTTTAGGTGGAGGGAAGAAAACAAAAAAAACTAAAATTATTGTGGTTACATAAGTGTGCACTGGGGATGTAGCTGTGTTCAGAATTAAGCAATCACATTCAAAATCATGTTAATAGGAGTCCGCATACACCTGACATCATTTAAAGTGCCTCTGATTAACCCCAAATAAAGTTCAGCTGCTCTAGTTGGTCTTTCCTAAAATATTCTTAGTCGCATCCCACAGCAAAAGCCATGGTCCACAGAGAGCTTCCAAAGCATCAGAGGAATCTCATTGTTAAAAGGTATCAGACAGGAGAAGGGTACAAAAGAATTTCCAAGGCATTAGATATACCATGGAACACAGTGAAGACAGTCCTCATCAAGTGGAGAAAATATGTCAGTGACATTACCAAGAACTGGACGTCCCTCCAAAATTCATGAAAAGACAAGAAAACTGGTCTGGGAGGCGACCAAGAGGCCTACAGCAACATTAAAGTAGCTGCACGAATATCTGACAAGTACTGTAGAGTGGCAAGACGAATGCATTTTCTTACGAATAAAAACATCCAAGCCAGGCTACATTTTGCAAAAACACATCTGAAGTCTCCCAAAAGCATGTGGGAAAAGGTGTTATGGTCTGATGAAACCAAGGTTGAACTTTTTGGCCATAATTCCAAAAGATATATTTTGCGCAAAAACAACACTGCACATCACCAAAAGAACACCATACCCACAGTGAAGCATGGCGGTGGCAGCATCATGCTTTGGAGCTGTTTTTCTTCAGCTGGAACTGGGGCCTTAGTTAAGCTAGAGGGAATTATGAACAGTTCCAAATACCAGTCAATATTGGCACAAAACCTTCAGGCTTCTGCTAGAAAGCTGGACATGACGAGGAACTTCATCTTTCAGCATGACAACGACCCAAAGCATACATCCAAATCAACAAAGGAATGGCTTCATTAGAAGAAGATTAATGTTTTGGAATGGCCCAGCCAGAGGCCAGACCTGAATCCGATTGAAAATCTGTGAGGTGATCTGAAGAGGGCTGTGCACAGGAGATGCCCTCGCAATCTGACAGATTTGAGGTGTTTTTGCAAAGAAGAGTGGGCAAATCTTGCCAAGTCAAAATGTGCCATGCTGATAGACTCATACCCAAAAAGACTGAGTGCTGTAATAAAATCAAAAGGTGCTTCAAGAAAGTATTAGTTTAAGGGTGTACACACTTATGCAACCATATTATTTTATTTTTATATTTTTTCTTCCCTCTACCTAAAAGATTTCAGTTTGTTTTTCAATTGAGTGGTACAGTTTATAGGTCACATTAAAGGTGGAAAAAGATCTGAAATGATTTACAGAAACCTGACATTTTAACGGGTGTGTAGATTTTTTATATCCACTGTATATATGATGATTAGAAAAGACCCAAATCACGTGCAGTAAAGGGGGTTCATGTAATTGATAAGAATATGGTTTTAAAACCATGTAAGAATGAGAGAATGTTACGAAGGGGGCTTGCTAGGTGTCAGATACAATACATTTGAGTTAGTAATGTCTTGGTTATGTTAATTGGCAATAAAGATGTGTCAGTATGGTGTATAGGACTGTGATAACATTGGTGCATTTTGTGTGCGCTAAGACTAAAAGGGAGATGGAGACAGGCTAACAAGTGCTGGTAATTTATCTATTTTGCATATTTTAGTGTTTTTTAATTTATATATATGTGTTATAAAAAAAAATTGTTTTTATTTATATTGAATGTTGTGAGTGAATTTATTATTAGAACATCCTGAGAGGTCGGGTCATCAAATATCCCATGGTAAAGTAAAAATATATGTAGTGTCCAAATTGATTGTACACTGCTCAAAAAAATAAAGGGAACACAAAAATAACACATCCTAGATCTGAATTAATTAAATATTCTTCTGAAATACTTTGTTCTTTACATAGTTGAATGTGCTGACAACAAAATCAAAAAAAAAAAAAAAGAAAATCTAATTTTTTAACCCGTGGAGGTCTGGATTTGGAGTCACCCTCAAAATTTAAGTGGAAAAACACACTACAGGCTGATCCAACTTTGATGTAATGTCCTTAAAACAAGTCAAAATGAGGCTCAGTAGTGTGTGTGGCCTCCACGTGCCTGTATGACCTCCCTACAACGCCTGTGCATGCTCCTGATGAGGTGGCGGACGGTCACCTGAGGGATCTCCTCCCAGACCTGGACTAAAGCATCTGCCAACTCCTGGACAGTCTGTGGTGCAACGTGACGTTGGTGGATAGAGCGAGACGTGATGTCCCAGATGTGCTCAATTGGATTCAGGTCTGGGGAACGGGCGGGCCAGTCCATAGCATCAATGCCTTCGTCTTCCAGGAACTGCTGACACACTCCAGCCACATGAGGTCTAGCATTGTCTTGCATTAGGAGGAACCCAGGGCCAACCGCACCAGCATATGGTCTCACAAGGGGTCTGAGGATCTCATCTCGGTACCTAATGGCAGTCAGGCTACCTCTGGCGAAAACACATGGAGGGCTGTGCGGCCCTCCAAAGTAATGCCACCCCACACCATTACTGACCTAATGCCAAACTGGTCATGCTGGAGGATGTTGCAGGCAGCAGAACGTTCTCCACGGCGTCTCCAGACTCTGTCACGTCTGTCACATGTGCTCAGTGTGAACCTGCTTTCATCTGTGAAGTGCACAGGGCGCCAGTGGCGAATTTGCCAATCTTGGTGTTTTCTGGCAAATGCCAAACGTCCTGCACGGTGTTGGGCTGTAAGCACAACCCCCACCTGTGGACGTCGGGCCCTCATATCACCCTCATGGAGTCCGTTTCTGACCGTTTGAGCAGACACATGCACATTTGTGGCCTGCTGGAGGTCATTTTGCAGGGCTCTGGCAGTGCTCCTTCTGTTCCTCCTTGCACAAAGGCGGAGGTAGCGGTCCTGCTGCTGGGTTGTTGCCCTCCTACGGCCTCCTCCACGTCTCCTGATGTACTGGCCTGTCTCCTGGTAGCGCCTCCATGCTCTGGACACTACGCTGACAGACACAGCAAACCTTTTTGCCACAGCTCGCATTGATGTGCCATCCTGGATAAGCTGCACTTACCTGAGCCACTTGTGTGGGTTGTAGACTCCGTCTCATGCTACCACTAGAGTGAAAGCACCGGCAGCATTCAAAAGTGACCAAAACATCAGCCAGGAAGCATAGGAACTGAGAAGTGGTCAGGTCACCACCTGCAGAACCACTCCTTTATTGGGGGTGTCTTGCTAATTGCCTATAATTTCCACCTGTTGTCTATCCCATTTGCACAACCGCATGTGAAATTGATTGTCACTCAGTGTTGCTTACTAAGTGGACAGTTTGATTTCACAGAAGTGTGATTGACTTGGAGTTACATTGTGTTGTTTAAGTGTTCCCTTTATTTTTTTTTTGAGCAGTGTACTAGATGTTCATACTAAATTTGCTGTATATCCTTCCAGGTATCAGTGTGGAAGACTTGTAATTCTGATACTGAAACTGTCAGTAAGTTTTTTTATTACTTGCTTGATTTGTAAACATAATAAATTATTAATAGCACCACGATCTTTGTGGTTTTTACATACAACCTGAGATATACTGAGTGCCTCCCAAACCCAAAAACTACCATTATCTATTGTTCATATTATGAAGACAACACCTGGTAAAACCTGTATAAAATGACACAATTCTTCTCCTGTCCATTTTTCTTCATCCGTTGCCAGTACATGTAATGACTAAAGATGAGCGAATCGACTTCGGTTGGTACATCCGAAGTCGATTGGATAAAAACTTCCTTATTATACTGTATAGAGATCCGTCTCCGTAAAGTATTAGAATGTATGGGTTCCGATGAGCCAAAGTTATTACTTCTCAAAGTCGCGCAAGACTTCGTGTAATCACTTTGGCTTTTGAACACCATGTGCAGCCATTTAAATGCTTATAATGTTTTATCATCTTGTGTGTGTTTTAAGTTAAGAATATAAAGATTATGGATAGAATAACACAACATAATTACAGGGTGGCAGATCACATGGTCCAATCACATGGTCCATCACCACGGTGATGGATCATGAGATTGGACCATGTGATATGACATCACCACAGGTCCTTTAGCCGGCAGCTCATGATTAAAGAAGTAAGAAGAGACCGGCAGCTACGCGATCAAGAGGAGGTGAGTTAATCATTTTTTTATTTTTTAACCCTCAATTGACCATCTACTAAGCATTCTGTATTAAAGAATGCTATTCCCTTACGTCCTCAACAGCAGCACAGATGGGGTTAACTGCCCCTGTGGACTGGTAGGACCGGCGGAATTTTAATGAGCCCAAGAACCAATAAACGATCTTCAGCTCCCTGAAAGGGAGGAGATCACCCCCCAGCCCACCGTGTTTTTTTCTGTCCTCTGGACAGGTGGACTGGCGTGTCGCTCTCTCTCTGGGAGCTGAAGATTGCTTAGGGGTTATTTTCCCCTCCTTAAGCTTAGCTCGCTTTCTATGGATCTCAGTGCCTTTATTTTAGGCCTGATCATGGCGATTTCGGTCTGGGGTACCGTCGGGGAGGGCGGCGCCCCCTCCCCTCTTCTCTCATCATCTGTAGACGGTGCTCCGTCCCTCCGTTACCGCATGTGTGCGGCGCTATGGGCGCCGCCATTTTCCGGAAGTGACGCGCCCTAGGTGCGCTACGTCACTTCCGGTTTTCCGAAGCGTTGCGGTGATGTATAAAACTCACCTTTCTTTTAAACTGGCTCCCTAGAAGGACATCCTGGACTTAGGATTAGTCTGGGGAGACAATTTTCGTATAGGTAGAGCCAGTATAGGCTCTGGTTTTTCTACAAGAAAAAAAAAAAAAAGGAGTGGTGCTGATCTAGTTTCAGGAACCCGCCCATTGGGCGGGGCTTCCTCCTTTTAAGCGCCCAGAGCCCATCAGTCAGTGCTCTAGTTGCGTTGCTTTCACAAGTTAGCTCCAGAGCTCTCCTGTGCTTTGTGATATTCCTGCAGTATTGCTTTGCTTGGGTTTTGTACTTCCTCTTCTTTCAGCTCTATTTCTTCTAGTGCTGGTGGGCCCCCTTAAGGTCTGGTTTTCTCCACCTCCTGATATTGTAGGTGTTATGACCTGTTTTGTTTCTTCCATTACAGACTATGGCTTCCCCTAAGGAGCAGGATCAGCGGAAGGCTGGGGCCAAGAGGAAGCATTTGGCATGTTACGAATGTAACACACCCCTAGATGACAGCTGTCCTTACTCCAGATGTGAGAGTTGTCGCACGGCATCCACGGAACCCACGATGCAGGAGATGTTCCAATGGACCAAGACATACGTGGATGATTCCATCAAGGGAGTAGTTCAGCTGCTTAATGAGAGGCTACCAGGTCCCTCTCAGACTCCCATGGAGGTGGTCGCACCGGTCGAAAGACCTACCCCCTGTTCAGTGGGGTCTTCTTCTTCTGAGGAAGAAGAATCTACTTCTTGCTTTTTCCCTCCAGAAAAGACGCAGAAGTTACTCAAGTCCATCAGGTCAGGGGACCAGGATGTTGACATGGGGGAGTCCTCCGATCCCGCCGGTCGGACACAGCGTGTCTTTAGAGCGGATGAGACCCTCCTCTCTGTGATGCGCACAGAGTGGAAAAAGCCTGAGAAGGGTCCAGTGCTTACCAGAAAATTCTGACTCATGTACCTGATGGCTAAACCCTTGGTGGAATCGTGGGGTTCCGTTCCCAAGGTGGACATGGCTATAGCCAAGTTGTCCCGGTGCACTCTAGTCCCTGCAGACGATGGGTCTAGCCTGCAGGACCCTCTAGACCGGAGGGCAGAGTGCACCCTTAGGAGGGGTTACGCGGCGGCCGCTGCCTCCGCATCTACTTCCATTGCGGCCACTGAGGTAGCCACCTATCTACGCTCTAGGCTTAATCAAATCCAAACGGATGTGGACCAGAGCGTATCAAGAGACGACATCCTGGCAGCCTTCAAGTCAGCCAACCTGGCTATGGACTTTTTAGTTGATTCCTCCCAGATGCAGCTGAAGCTGGCCGCCAAAACTATGGTCCTAGTTTCAGCTGCTCGCAGACCACTCTGGCTGAAACCGTGGATCGCGGATAACGCATCCAAGTTTAACCTTTGTGGGCTCCCCTTCGAACCAGATAGGTTATTCAGGTCCGAATTGGACAAAATAATGGAGGGGCTCTCCGATAAAAAAGGGAAGAGCCTCCCCCAGCAGCCCTATCGGGGACGCCCCAGACAGGAAAAGAAGGGCGGAGGTCGTCCTGGGCAGCAGTCTAGGCGCAGAGATTGGGGGGGGCCGTCTCGTAAATATCCGAGACGCCCCCGCAAACCCACCAGGGAGGCAAAACCCTCCTGACTATGGGCCTCCTCGAGGCTCTTGGATAAGCCCTGCTGCCCCTGCAGTGTCTCCTCTAGATTTTCCCGTACCCCTCCCCCAGATTCCCGTGGGGGGCCGTCTTACCCATTTTAAAGACTCTTGGAGCCGGTTGATTGCAGACCCCTGGGTCCAGGACATAGTTTCCGCCGGGTACCGGGTAGATCTTATCTCTCTCCCCCCAGAGAGATTCATCGCCACACGAAACTTCGGGTCTGCCAAACAGGTGGTCCTAGAATCTTACATTCAGGACTATATTTCCAAGGGAGCCCTAGAGGAGGTACCGGCAGGGGAGAGGGGCCTAGGGATTTATTCACCAGTGTTCCTGGTTCCCAAGAAGACAGGAGATCTCCGGATGATCATCGATTTGAGATTCCTCAATCGATTTATAAGGAAAACAAGGTTTCGCATGGAAACCATAAGGTCAGTCAGCCATATCCTCAATCCTGGGGACGTCATGGCTACTCTGGACCTCAAGGAAGCGTACCTTCACATTCCGATCCATTCCGCTTCCCGGAAACTCCTCAGGATCGCGGTCCAGATTTCAGGGGTTTGCAGGCACTTTCAGTTAGCCGTGCTTCCCTTCGGAATCTCTTCTGCCCCCCTCATCTTCACCAAGGTGGTGGTTTCGGTGGTGGCAGCTTTGAGACTCCAAGGACTGACTATTATTCCTTATCTGGACGATTGGCTTTTCATAGCCTCTTCAGTTCCGATCCTTACCCACCATCTTCAGGTCGCAATCTCCTTTCTCTTCCGCCTAGGCTGGATTATCAACTGGCAGAAGTCGAATGTGAGCCCATCGACTTCAATCCATTACTTAGGATTCGTGGTCGACTCTGTGGAGATGTCCCTCCGGTTGACTCCAGAAAGGAGAGCGCGGATTCAGGACCTGGCAAAGGTCCTTTATGTCCCTCGTCGAGTCTCTATCCGGACTCTCATGAAGATGCTGGGGCTCATGTAAGCGGCTGGGGATGCGGTCCCTTGGGCGCTATGGCACCTCCGTCCTCTTCAGTCGGAGGTCTTACACCTATGGAACGGCAGCCCTGCGGGGCTAGATTCCCTGTGCTCCCTGTCCGGTCAAACCCGAAATTCCCTCAGATGGTGGTTTCAGCTACCAGCAGGGAAGTCTATGACCCAACCAGCTTGGGTCATATTGACTACAGACGCGTCCCTTGTAGGCTGGGGCGCTCACCTGGACGGATCCCCAATACAGGGATCTTGGTCTCCTCTGGAGCGGCATCTTTCCTCCAATCTTCGCGAGATGCGAGCTATCCGGCTAGCCCTCCTTCACTTTGCGCCTCAGATCCGGGGCAAAGCAGTGAAAGTCCAGTCAGACAATATGACTGCAGTCCTCTATATAAACAAACAGGGAGGCACAAGATCATTGCCCCTTCTGTCAGAGATCGGGGTAATTCTTCGGTGGGCAGAGCTGAACCTTTCCCATCTATCTGCCGTTCATATTCGAGGCTCCCTCAATATGATAGCGGACCGCTTAAGTCGAGGATTACCGACCATGGAGTGGTCTCTGCATCCGGAGATCCTCAGGCAGCTAGTTCACAGATGGGGTATGCCAGAAGTGGATCTCATGGCAACCAGGTTCAACGCCAAGGTGATGAGGTTCTGTTCCCTCTACAGGGAAGACAACCCCCTGGCGATAGATGCTCTGTCAATACCGTGGAGGTTCAGGCTGGCTTACATCTTCCCTCCCTTTTCCATGATACCGAGGGTATTGATGAAAATCTGTCAGGATCAGGCCTCGGTAATAGCCATCATACCGTTTTGGCCCAGAAGATCCTGGTTTACCCAGCTCATTCAGATGAGTCGGGGACAATACTGGAGACTCCCCCCGGAGCAGACCCTGGTGTCGTGGGACACTCACCTCTGCCTAGATCTGCACAGGTTCAACCTGGAGGTTGATCAGTCCCTCCCCAACATAGAAGGGCTTTCCGAGTCGGTCCTGAGAACTTTGTCGCATTCCCGAGCAGAGTCTACAAAGAAGGCCTACTCCAGGATCATGAGAATCTTCGAGGCATGGTGTGATTCCAGACAGGTGGCGTCTGCAGATCCGCCCCTTCCTGCGATACTTCAATTTCTTCAGGATGGATTAGATAGAGGCCTATCTCCAGCTACCTTGAAGGTACAGGTTTATGCCATCTCGGCCTGTCTCAACAGGCCACATTCTCGGGACCCACTCATCAAACGCTTCCTGAAGGGAGCTGAAAGACTAAAGCCTACTATACTGAAACCTATCCCCCAGTGGGATCTTTCAGTAGTGCTCAGGGGGCTAACATCTCCCCCCTTCGAGCCCTTGGAGGAGGTAAATTTTAAATTTTTGACTTTAAAGATGGTCTTTCTTCTGGCTATAGCTTCAGCCAAAAGAGTTTCTGAATTGCAGGCTTTCTCCGCAATTCACCCGTACATTATTTTTCTACAGGATAGAGTACTCCTGAAGTTTTTACCTTACTTCAGGCCTAAGGTGCCTACTTTCCAGAACATCAATCAGGTAATATCTTTACCAGTTTTGTTTACAGCCTCCTGCTCTGATACTCCAGCTAGAGACCCGCTGGATATTTCAAGATGCCTCCAGATCTATGTGGATAGATCTAGTGAGTTCAGGATAGATGAGAATCTTCTTATCCTGTTTGCGGGTAAGTCTAAAGGCCGTAAAGCGTCTAAAGCCACCATTAGTCGCTGGATCAAGGAGGCCATTATGGAAGCTTTCGTCTCCCAATCCTTAGATCCTCCTGAGTTTGTGAGGGCCCATTCTACTAGGGCGGTCTCCACCTCGGTTGCGGAGAGAAGACTCCTCCCCTTAGAGTTGATCTGTAAGGCGGCCTCCTGGAGCTCTGAGTCAACCTTCATCTCCCATTATAGGATAGATACTAGGATGGCAGAGTTTTCGGCTTTTGGGCAGACTGTTCTTAGTTCTGCCAGGCATGAGGACCCTCCCTAGGGGATTCTTCTTGCTATCTCCCCATCTGTGCTGCTGTTGAGGACGTAAGGGAATCGTTAATTTCTAACGATAATTTGTTTTCCCTTAGTCCTAACAGCAGCACACAAATATCCCACCCTAAATACATTATGCTTGTTAAAAACACGGTGGGCTGGGGGGTGATCTCCTCCCTTTCAGGGAGCTGAAGATCGTTTATTGGTTCTTGGGCTCATTAAAATTCCGCCGGTCCTACCAGTCCACAGGGGCAGTTAACCCCATCTGTGCTGCTGTTAGGACTAAGGGAAAACAAATTATCGTTAGAAATTAACGATTATTTTCCCTTATAACCATGTTATAAGGGAAAATAATACAGTGAATAGACTGTCATCTTAGCAACCATGCGTGAAAATCACACCGCATCCGCACTTGATTGCGGATGCTTGCGATTTTCACTCAGCCCCATTCACTTCTATGGGGCTTCTATGGGGCCTGCGTTGCGTGATAAACACACAATATAGAGCATGCTGCGATTTTCACGCAACGCATAAGTGATGTGTGAAAATCACAGCTCATGTGCACAGCCCCATAGAAATGAATGGGTCCAGATTCAGTGCGGGTGCAATGCGTTCACCTCCCGCATTGCACCCGCGTGGAAATCTCGCCCGTGTGAACTCAGCCTTAATGTTTTTTGTTTGTTGTTAAAAGATATCGACAGTATCCACTATAACATCTACAGTACCCCGCCCTCTTTATAGTGACCTTTACAGCCCCCCACCCCTTAACACTGACCCCCCCCCCCACAATGCCCCGTCTACTTACAATAGGACCTCCACAGCAGCCCACCCCCTTTACTTTGACGTTCACAGAAGCCTGCCCCTTTAACACGGAGTTCCACAGCACCCCACCCCCTTGACAGTGACCTCCACAGGGGTCCGCCCCCTTAACAGTGACCTCTACAGCATCCACCCCTTAACCATAGGTTACAGTCCCCTTAACTGACCACCACCATTCTCGGCCCCCTTAACAGAGACTGCCCCTGTAACAGTGACTGCCACAGTACCCAGCTCCATTAAGAGTGACCTCGCAGTACCTCACTGCCCCTTTAAAAGTGGCCTCCACAATCCCCTCCTCCCTTAACAGTGACTTCACAGTGCCCGCCCCTTTAATAGTGACCTCCACAGTGGTCTGCCCCCTTAACAGTAACATCCAAAGCGCCCTCCCTTTTAACAGTGATCTCCACAGTGGCCGTCCCTTTATTTGTGACCTCCACAGTACCCCGTCTCCTTAACAGTGATTTCCACAATAACCCTCCCCCTTAGCAGTGACCTCCACAGAGCTCTGTTCCCTTAAAATGTGACCTCCATAACACCCCGCCCCCTTAACAGTGACCTCTACAACACCCCGTCCCTTAACACTCACCTCCATAGCGGACCATCGCGTTAACTGTGACCTCCACCGTTCCCTGCCTCCTTAACCGAGACCTCCACAGCGCCCACCCCTTTAACAGTGACCACCACAGTGGCCGCCCCTTTATTAGTGACCTTCATCTCCTTAATAGTGATTTCCACAACACCCCTCAACAGTGGCCTCTACAGAAATCTGCCCCTTAACACTGACCTCCATAGCGGACCGTCCCCTTAACTGTGACCTCCACAGCAGCCTGCCCATAGCAGGGCTCCAGATGGCGACCAAAATGGTCGCAAATGCGACCTAGAATTGCTAAATGGCGACAAGACTTTGTAGTCTTGTCGCCATTTGAGCCTAGACCTCTGCCGTTTGCACATTACTGAAATGGCATGCGCTGCTGTCGGCGCGTGCCATGTTCTTCTCAACAGCACAGGGGAGAAGGAGGCAGTCCCTCCCCCCTGTACTGCTGCTGCCACCAATGAGCTGATAGCAGGGAGGAGGAGGGGAGGGGCTATGGCCACTGCGCCACCAATGAATATCGTTTATGCTTAATACAAACGCAGGTAGCCATGCCGGTGCCAGACACCTCCCATACCCGGCACCCAGCCTCTATGACTGTGCACTGCGATCCGCCGCTATTAACCCCCCGTGCGGCACCTGAGCGGTTAATAGCGGCGGATCGCAGCGCGCAGTCATTGAGACTGGGTGCCGGGTATGGGATATGGCCGTCACCCGCATGGCAGCCTGCGTTTGTATTAAGCATAAACGATATCCATTGGTGGTGCACCAAACACCCCCCCCCCCAACCCCAGTATTATAAAGTAAAATCATTGGTGGTGCAGTGCGCCCCCCCCCCAAAGTATTATAATCATTGGTGGTGCAGTGCGCCCCCAACCCCCCCTCTAAGTATTATCATTGGTGGTGCAGTGCGCCCCCAACCCCCCAAGTATTATCATTGGTGGCAGTGACAGTTCCAATCGGAGCCCCAGCAGTGTAAGCCTGGGGCTCCGATCGGTTACCATGGCAGCCAGGACGCTATTGAAGTCCTGGCTGCCAAAGTCAGCTCCATGCTGCTGTGTGCACAAAGCACAGGGCAGCAGGGAGAGTGTGAGGTCCAATTCACCCTAATAGAGATCTATCAGGGTGAATAGGACAAGGGATGAAAGATCCCAGGTTCTAGCCCCTAAGGGGGTAAATAGTTATTAAATAAAAAGTTTAAAAAAAAAGGTTAACAAAAACAAACACCAAAATATTACGTTTATATCACCCCCTTGCCCAATTTTACATATAAAATATATAAACAATAACAAAAAATTACATATCGCCACGCCCGAAAAAGTGTGAACTATTAAAATATTAAAAAATATCTCCTATGCGGTGAACGAAAAAAAAAATAACTTGCAATTTGCCATTTTTTAGTCACCTTGTCCCAACAAAAATTAGGTTAGGACTGTTCTATTAAAATCTGGAATGCATGCGGCTTTTTTGGTGTTTTATTTTTTTCACGTGGTATAGAGTATCGCAATACTTTTTTATGGTATCGAAATCGAGTAAAAAAAATTTTTTATTATACCGTAATTATATGTATTTTAAGTTTTTCAGGTTAGGAGCCACAGGCTCCTTGATATTTTTTTTAGTCTGGAGCCCTGCATAGGGTGGCCAGGGGTCCGGTTTTAGGCCGGACAGTCCGGCTTTCAGACTCCCTGTCCTCCGTCCGGCGCAGGGCCTGGACGGACACAGGGATTTCCTTTTAAACAGCTCACTCTCAGACAGCAGCACTGTGCTGTCTGAGCGTGAGCTGCAGGGAGAAAGTCACCGTCCCTCCCACCCCTGCAGCTGACAGAAGTTGATTTTTACCTTCATTTTTTCAAGGGGGTGTGGCTTAGCAGGACCTAGGGGTTGGGTTTTTAAGTCCGTCCTTTGTGGGTGGCCTCAATGGCCACCCTGCCTGCCCCCTGAACTGTGACCTCCACAGCACTGCACCCTTAACAGTGTCATCCACAGCGCCCTGCCCCTTTAAAGCTGACCTACAGTAGTAAAGAAAAATGGCTGGGTTGTTATGGAAACCTAGTGTCAAACTGTGTGTATGTGGAGACTAAGGGCCTGCGATCTTCTATTGGCTGATAAGGGTTCTGTGACCAGGCTTCTATTGGCTAATGCATTTTTTTTGCAATATCTCAGGAACGGTACATGCTAGAGAGCAGAGACCCGGTCTAAAACCTTCCCAGACACCTGATGCCAAATTGTGTGAATGTAAATGCGACGGTGCGGACACACACATACATACACTTAGCTTTATATATTAAACTATTTTTGGGGTACGTATAGCTTTTTGATCATTTTTAGTAATTTTTTTGCGCAAGAAAAATATTTATATGTAAAATTGGGAAAGTGTCATTTAAATTTATTACATTTTTATGTTTTTTTTAAACTTTTTTCCACAGTAACGTTTAGTGCCTCGTGTATGTCGTTACAGGCAGTTAACCATGATAGGCCTGGGAAACTTCAGAAGGCCCCAGGCTGTCATGGTAACAGATCAGAGTCCTATGACTTCTCTATGGGGGCTCTGATCGGAAGTCAGAGGGAGCCCCTTCCCTCTACCTAACCCCTCAGATGCCGCTATTTCTTTTGACCACAGCATCTGAGGGGTTAAATAACCAGGTTCAGCATCATTGCCGCTCCTGGTCATTGCAGTCAGGTGCCTGCTGTACTATACAGCCATCACCTGCCACATATGGAGCGGGCTCAGTGCGGCAGCCCTCTCCATACAACCCCTTAAGCATAATGATGTACGTGATTATGGGTTAAGGAGTTAAAGGGGTTGTACAGCCATTAACATTGATAACCTATCGCCAGGTTAGGTCATAAATATCTGATCGCGGGGTCCGGCACCCATCACCCCAGCAGATCAGCTGTTTTGGCAACGCTCCATTCAGGTCATCAATATTAATGGCTGGACAACCCCTTTAATATGTCAGTGTTCAGTCTGTGTGCTATCTTTTATACACTTTACATGATGCCTACTTTTGTCCCACTATGTTTTTAATGAAAGCTCCGAAAGTGTCTAAACTGGTGTGCTCTGGTGTGGAAGACCCTAACACCCCCCCCCCTTCATCTCTTACTAAAACTGCCAAGTTCCAGATCCCCTGCTGACCAAGGTGTTAGTGCATAAACAGTGGACCTCAGGTCCAAAGCACGCAAGATGATGTGGGTCATATGATTTACCCAATCCCCCATCTCCCCAGCTGTGACAGCAATGAAAGTGTACAGCACATGTGCAGATATAGGTTTCACATATAAAATGCCTTCAACAATGAAATATAGGATGAGGTGCGGTTGTGTTGTTTGATGGCATTAATACTAGGCATACTAACTTAGACTCATTATTTTCGTTTTCTAAGCAGCACTTTGTCAATCCCATCGAAGTGAAAGGAGTGGTGGACGGACATGTGCACTACTGCTCCATTCAAAATGTATTATCTATTACCTTACCTCTTGCCCTGGTGGTGATAACGGGTTCTTAAACTCCGATAAAGAAACAGGCAGAGAAAATTTCGAGAGAATTGAGGGGAGATCATGTGCTTGAAACTGATGGGAAAACTGCTCTGCCAAAGATGAATAGCTGGAAGAGACAAAAGACAGTGGGTGATATCATGATGTTAGTTAGAACCAGAATTTAGCAATTTTTGTCTCCTTAGCTTTAGCTTGCCTTGCATATGTTGTATGGTATATGAATGGGTACAGATCAAGCCTTACCCCTTCAAGACCAAGCCAGTTTTCACCATTTTGCAAATCTGACATGTTTCACTTTATGTGGTAATAACTCTGGAAAGCTTTTACTTATCCAAGCCATTCTGAGATTGTTTTCTCATGACATATTGTACTTCATGTTTGAGTCAATATGTTACACCTTAATTCATAAAAAATTCAAAAATGTACAGAAAATTTGGAAAAATTCACAATTTTTGAAATCTTAATGTTTCTGCTTTTAAAGCTGATTTGGATATCTCATAAAATAGTTGTTACTGTACATTTTCCAGATGTCTACTTCATGTTGGCATCATCTTGAAAATGTAATTTTATTTTTCAGGAAGTTAGAAGGCTTAGAATTTTAAAAGCAATTCTTAAAGTTTCACTTTTTTTTTGCAGATTTTCCATTTTAATCAATTTTTTTTCTGTAACACAGCAAGGGTTAACAGCTAAAGAAAACTCAATATTTATTAGGCCTCTTGCAGACAACCGTATGTATTTTGCAGTCCGCAAAAAACGGATCCGCAAAAAATACCGATGACATCTGTGTGCATTCCGTATTTTGCGGAACGAAACAGCTGGCCCCTAATAGAACAGTACTATCCTTGTCCATGATGCGGACAATAATAGGACATGTTCGATTTTTCTGCAGAACAGAAATACGGACATACGGAAACGGAATGCACACAGAGAAACTTCTGTTTTTTTTGCGGACCCATTGAGATGAATGGTTCCGCATACTGCCCGCAAAAAAAAAACTGAACAGAAACGGAAAGAAAATACGTTCGTGTGCAAGAGGCCTTACCCTGATTCTGCAGTTTACAGAACACCACCACATATGAAGTCATAAACTGCTCTATGGGCACATGGCAGGGCGCAGAAAGAAAGGAGCGCCATATGGATTTTGGAGAGCAGATGTCGATGGGATAATTTTAAGCTGCCATGTCACATTTGAAGGCCCCCTGATGCACCCCTAGAGTAGAAACTCCCCAAAAGTGACCCCATTTTGTAAACTACGGGATGAGGTGACAGTTATATTGGTACTATTTTGGGGTACATATGATTTTTGATCGCTCGATATTACACTTTTTGTTAGGCAAGGTAACCAAAAAATGGCTGTTGAGGAACAGTTTTAATTTTTTGTTTTTTACGGAGTTCTCCTGTCAGGTTAGATCATGTGTTTTTTTTATAGCACAGGTTAATACGGATGCGACAATACCAAATATGTGTATTTTGTTGTTGTTTCAGTTTTAGATAATAAAGCATTTTTGAAAACAAAAATGTTTTTGTGTCTTCATTTTCTGAAAGCTACATTTCTTTTATTTTTCTGCCAATCGTCTTGTGTAGGGGCACATTTTTTGCGGAATGAATTGACATTTTTATAGTTACCATTTTTGGGTACATATGATTTTTTTGATACCTCAATCTTACCCTTTATGTGGCAAAGTGACCCAAAAATTGGTTGTTTTTGCAATTTTTGTGATGAAAGGTGACAAAAAAATAGAATTTCTTGCAGTTTTTATTTTTTTACAGTGTTAACAGGAAGTAGGTCATATATTTTTATAGAGCAGGTCATTACGGACACAGTGATACCTAATATGCCTACTTCTTTTTTAATTATTTCAGTTTTACACTATAAAAGCATTTTTGAAGGAAAAAAAAAATCATGTTTTAGGTTCTCCATTTTCTGAAAGCCATATTATTTTTATCGTTTGGGCGATTGTCTTATATAGGGGCTCATTTTTTGCAGGAAGAGATGATGTTTGATTGGTACTATTTTGGGGTTGATATGACTTTTTGATTGCTTGGTATTACACTTTTTGTGATGTAAGGTGACAAAAAATGGCATTTTGCTACAGTTTATATATTTTTTACGGTGTTCACCTGAGGGGTTATATCATGTGATATTTTTATAGAGCAGATCGTTACGGATGCGGAAATACCTTATATGTCAACTTTTTTTTTTTTTTTTACTTATTTCAGTTTTACTTTATAAAAGCATTTTTGAAGAAAAAAATATAATTTTATTTTTTACCGCGTTCACCTGAGGTGGTAGACTATGGGACATTTTTATAGAGCAGGTCATTACGGACGTGGCGATACCTAATACGTATGTTTTTTATTTAAAAAAAAAATTTAACACAATTTTATGTTGAGGGGCTTTTTGTTTTTCTTTACTTGAAACTCTTTTTTAAAAAAAAATTATTATTTAAAAAAACAACACTTTTTTTTCACTTTTTATACTTGTCCCACTGTGGGACTTCACTTTTTCAGGGTTTTATCCCTGTTTCAACTCAGTACAATACATTGTGTATTGTACTGAATTGAACTGTCACCATCTTACACAGTAAGACGCTGACAGTTGACTAGGAGACCCAGCTTGCAGACTGGATCTCCTGGACTCACGTAGCTGGCAGGGTCCGATTTCTGTGCAAGGCATCGGAGCTGCCATGGCAACCATTGGCCCCCTGTCACCGCAGCGCAGGTGACCGATTGAGTCAGAGGGAGCCCCCTTCCTCTGTAAACCCTGCATGTACCGAGGTCATCGCTGACCGCGACATGTGAAAGGGTTAATCCGCCGCCATCGCCGCATACAGCACACATACTAACATCTAATCTAATGACAGATGGTGCATGATCCCTGTAAAAGGGGTTGTCTCACCTCACACATTGGCATATCGCTAGGATATGCCACCAAAGTCAGATAGGTGCAGATCACACACCTGTCTCTAGAATAGAGCCCCCCAAGGTGTACGAGAGCGCACTGCGCATGCGCTGTGTCCTCTCCATTCACTTTTGTGGGAGTTCTGAAAACAGCTCACTTGGCTATCTTTGGAAGTCCTGTAGAAATTAATGGAGAGCTCGGATATTTACATCTGTCTCATGGACAAAGAATGGAGGGTGGATACACAAGCACGGTGCGCTCTTATTTACTTTGGGAGTTCTAGATATAGATGTATGTCCCAGAGGTGAGACCCCCACGATCTGACATTGAATATGCCACCAATGTGTCAATGAGATATCCCCTTTAAAGAAAAGACACAAGTCGTGTCTCCTCTGCAGCTTTCCTGCAATTCATACAATATGGACATTATCCTAGGTTGCCTAAGGGCTATTTTACATGGGTTGATGATGAAGAATGAACAGCACTAATTCTGTGTAACATGCCGCTGATCACCTGACAAACAAGCAAATTCTCTGATCGTGTCTTTTATGTGGTAGTACAAATTATCGTCTGTCAATAGCATCATCCCCACATGTAAACAGGGGATGTGCTGCCCTCAAAATGAAAATTGTACGGAGGAACTATTGTATTACCAGTTATTCATCGCCATACCAAAGATAACTGCCACATGTAAATGCAGAGAGCGTGTCGGTGACTGATCAGCGCTTGTCACCGATTATATGCCTATGTAAAAGAATCCTAAATACTATACTTCTTTATTTGACTATCATAAAAAATGAATAACAAAGACAATACTTACAGGCCCACATTTGCATTTGGTGATAACATGTAGACATTGTTTTCACACAGTGGATAAATGATAATAGCTTTACCCCAGTATACCAAGTGTGCCGCAAGCTGGAATACCTAGGAAAAGAGTGAGACATAGAAACATATAAGTATATGGGGCGATCCAAACTGCTCAGAATTATACCATGGTAATGGACCATAGTTACACTGAGATACTTCAGTCACTAGATTTCCTATGCTTATAAAGCACAATATTGCCTGTTAACCACTGGGGGGAGCCATGTAATCCTTACAGTCATGCTCAGTCCCCGGCACATTTTAGTACTTGTTGCTGCAGTATTAAAAGGGGTTTGTCCGGGTTCAGAGCTGAACCCGGACATATCCATAATTTCACCCAGGCAGCTCTCCTGATGTTAGCATCAGAGCATTTAATGCTCCTCTCCTCTCCCTTGCCCTTGCCCTGCGCTGGATCGAGCAGGGCAAGAGTTCTTTTATTTACCATAACACACTGCCAGACGGAGGCTTCTGCCCAGCAGTGTGTTCGGTGACGTCACCGGCTCTGATGGGCCGGCTTTAGCGCTGTTCTAGCCGTTTTACAGGCTAGGGCAGCGCTAAAGCCCGCCCATCAGAGCCGGTGACGCCACTGGGCTCACTGCTGGGCGGAAGCCTCCGCCTGGCAGCCCCAAGGATAGCCCGGTTCATCACCGGAACTCCAGAAAATGCTTGAATCGTGCAGGGCAAAGGAGAGCATCAGAGCATGAACTGCTCCGATGCTCAAGTCAGTGGGGCTGCGTGGGTGAAAATGGGGATATGTCTGGGTTCAGCTCTGAACTCAGACAACCCTTTTAAACAACAAACACACTTTATGTTATACTAGAGAGAGTAGGGAAGCCAGGGATAAGAGATTTGAGGGGGGTGATGGAGGGAGGAAAGGGGGGGAAGCCGCTGTCTCCTGGATGAGCCCTAGAAAACTGGTTTATTGGAATATCTGAGAAGGAACAAAGATAGTTGTGTGTGGTGCTCAATATCTATTTAAAATAGGGGTATAGGTGTGAACCAGTGAAGATTAGAGGGGAGCGAGGGAGGGGCAGAAGTCATAGAGAAGTCCCCTGTGGCGGGACCAAGGTGCCCAAATACGGGTGAAAAATTTCTTCAAACCTGGCAATCTGGTCTATCTTATTTAATCAGTGTCAGATTGAGGGAACCTCTCTAGACTTCCAGTGAAGTGGGCTTAAGAGCCTGACTGCTGCCAACATGTGGTTAAGAAGCCGTCTAGTTTTCTCAGGTATGTCAGAGGGGAAGATTTACTTCATTTTTTCATTCCCCGTCGGCTGAGGAGTTGGAGGGGGCGTGCCCTAACTGGGTTGGGGCATGGCTTAGTGGGACCTGGGGGCGGTGTTTTTAAGTCCATCTTTTGAGGGTGGCCTGAATGCAGTGGGGCCCCAAATCTTGTAATAATGTCCAAACAACAGTTACATTCTGTCGATCAGGGCCCTCTATCACAGATTTACACCCCATAAAACTCCTCATAGAGTTCTTCACCCTTATGGCCCCAGAATACGCCACATGCCCCCTCCCCTCACAGCAATGAGTTCCCCTCACTCACGGCATCTGAGTGTTAAAAACCGGAAGCGTGGGATTCCTCTTCAGGCGCGCTTTCCCCCAGCTTTCCCTGTTCTGTAAATAGGCCACAGCCTGTACTAGGTTTCCAGGCTCATTGTTAGTATATCCCAGTTCAGGCCACTAGATGGCAGCACTGAACTGTGATATAGTGATTTCTATACAGACTAATGGAGCAATTTACATCTGATGATTGTAAGTTGTGGTCCACTTGGGGGACTTAAAAATAGTAAAATAAAAAAAGAAAAATTTAGAAAATATAAAAAAAATTGAAAAATGTAAATAACCCGCATTCCCCAAAAAATAGCATTATGGGCATCGCCGCATGCAAAAACACCCATACCGAAAGGCAAAATAGAAGCCCAGTCATGAAGTGGGGAGGGTGAGAACAGCATGAGAAGTCCACAAAGTGACACTATGACATAGTGGTGAGGTGGAAGCAGCATGAGGAGACCACAAAGTGGCCCAATGAGAGAGTCTGGAGGTGGCGACAGCATCAGGAGGAGGCCACAGAGTGGCACAATGACAGAGTGTGGAGGTGGCGCCAGCATCAGGAGGCCACAGAGTGGCACAATGACAGAGTGTGGAGGTGGCGGCAGCATCAGGAGGCCACAGAGTGCGAAGGTGACATAGTGTGGAGGTGGCGCCAGCATCAGGAGGCCACAGAGTGCGAAGGTGACATAGTGTGGAGGTGGCACCAGCATCAGGAGGCCACAGAGTGGCACAATGATAGAGTGTGGAGGTGGCGCCAGCATCAGGAGGCCACAGAATGGCACAATGACAGAGTGTGGAGGTGGCGCCAGCATCAGGAGGCCACAGAGTGGCACAATGACAGAGTGTGGAGGTGGCACCAGCATCAGGAGGCCATAGAGTGCCACAATGACAGAGTGTGGAGATGGCACCAGCATCAGGAGGCCACAGAGTGGCACAATGACAGAGTGTGGAGGTGGCATCATCATCAGGAGGCCACAGAGTGGCACAATGACAGAGTGTGGAGGTGGCGCCAGCATCAGGAGGCCACAGAGTGGCACAATGACAGAGTGTGGAGGTGGCGCCAGCATCAGGAGGCCACAGAGTGGCACAATGACAGAGTGTGGAGGTGGCAGCAGCATCAGGAGGCCACAAAGTGCAAAGGTGACATAGTTTGGAGGTGACAGCAGAATCAGGAGACCACAGAGTGGCAAGGTGACATAGTGTGGAGGTGACAGCAGCATCAGAAGACCACAGAGTGACCCGATGACAGAGTGGGGAGGTGGGTGGCAATACGAGTACCAGCTGAAGATGGTGGGTGAAAGAAGGAGCACTTGGCATCAGATGTGTGGCAGCATCAGAATAGTAGCTGAGGCAGGTAGCCAGAAGAAACCGGTCTCTTATGTCTAAGTGTTTGTGTGGCACCATGGATGATCTAGTCTGATGCATCAGGCATTGGTGGGTGGAAATCCTGGCTGATTTATCTTGTCTCTTGGCAATCACTTTGGTGATCGATTGCTGACGGAATGACTGACAAGGAGTAGGAGGAGCAGGAACATCAGGACCAGCAGATGATGGGAAGGACAGACAGCTCCCTTCGACTGAGGTGGTGGAGCCTTGACTGCCTGAAACCGGGTGTGTGCCACTGGACAGGCTGGACTACCACATCGGAGCCACGGTTCTCCCAAGCCACTTTATAGTGATGCTCCATATGCTGACGCAGGGCAGTGGTGCCAACTTTGGCACCCTGGCCACGCTTCACCTTCTGCCCACAGATTCTACATATGGCCATGTTCACCTCCTCCGGCGGCTTGACAAAAAACTGCCACACTGCCGAGTAGGTTATTTTACCCCCAACAATACACACTGACTGACTGCCACTGCCGCTGCTTCCGCGAACTCATGCATCACTACTTTCCGGGCAGGTAGGCTCCTGCAAAGTGGGTGGTCTACCCCGGACACGTTTGGCTACCGACCTCCCACTGCTGACACCCTGCTGACTCCCGGCCAAGTTAGCGACTTGCTGGCTCTGCCGCTGCCTCACGGGCAAGCTGCCACCCTCTTCTCCGCAACACCAGCTCCCACGCCACTCTCCTCATCACTACTTGCCCGCCTAGCGGAGGAAGCGGCGGATGTCTCCTCCACATCTTGGCTGGCCAGTAGCTGCTAACTGTCCTCTAGTAGCTCGTCCTCGCTGTATAGTGGGGCTGAGCCCACAGCATGTAATACTTCTCTGGTTGAGGAAACAGAAAAGGACAGAGGCAGGTTGAGGACAGGGGAGGGCACAGGGCCTGCTCCTGGGCCATGCCAACTAAGGGTTGTGTCTGACGAACCCACCGACTCTTGGCTGGGGGTGTCGGATGTCACTTGGGACGAAGTGGATGATTTAGTCAACCATTCAAGGACCGCCGGGTTGCTGGTCAAGACGCGCCCACTAGTTGACACCGGGAGCTCGTGCCTCTCGCTGCGACTCCTGCTGCCACGCCCCCTTACTCTGCTGCGACCTGTGCCTGCACCAGAAACATTTAGGCCTCTGCCACTCCCCTGGCACTTCTCTGTCTGACATACTGTTAGATCAAATAAATAAATAGGAAATTAAAACACCCCAAAAAATTCATTAATTTTCTGACTTCACGACACAATGGCTTATAAGCCCCTTTTTTTCCCACTAATACAGGCCAAAAAGGGCTGTAATTTTCTCACTTCACCACACAACGGCAAATACTTTTTTTGTGCCAGTAATACACGCAAAAAAGGGCTTTAGAACATATAACTGTACCGCTGAACGGCAAATATATTTTTTGTTTTTACACTTATACACTCCACAAAAGGGCTTTAGAACATATAACTGCACCGCTGAACGGAAAATAGGCCCTTATTTTTATCCACTTATACGTGACACAAAAGGCTTTAGAACATATAACTCCACCGCTGAACAGCAACTATATTTTTCTTTTTTCCACTGATACACTCCACAAAAGGGCTTTAGAACATATAACTGCCCCGCTGAACGGCAAATAAAAAGCCAAAAAGGGCTGTAATTTTCGCACTTCACCACACAACGGCTAATAAGCCCTTTTTTCCCCCACTAATACAAGCAAAAAAATGTGTTTGGACATATAACTGCACTGCTGAACGGCAAATAGGCCCCAATTTTTTTCACTTATACTCGACAAAAAAGGCTTTAGAACATATAACTGCACTGCTGAACTGCAAATTGTTTTTCTTTTGCCACTAATACACGACAAATGAGTATTACACTCACCGGTAATCCGGTTTCCTGGAAGTCTCCATGACACCACATCCTGAGACTTTCTTCCTCTGATAGGACAGGAAAAAACACAGAGAGGTTTAAAACCCGACCCCTTCCCTCCATCGCCAGTGTATTTTAACGAGACAACCCCAGGATGAAGGGATAACGTAACTTAAATTATTGGAAATCCATCACTGAAAAAATTTGGGTGGGAAGTATGTGGTGTCATGGAGACTTCCAGGAAACCGGATTACCAGTGAGTGTAATACTCATTTGTCGTGTATTAGTGGCAAAAGAAAAACAATTTGCAGTTCAGCAGTGCAGTTATATGTTCTAAAGCCTTTTTTGTCGAGTATAAGTGAAAAAAATTGGGGCTATACGTCCGAACGCCATATCCTAGTTAGAAAAAACATCTAGTTTGTAATGTTTGGAAAAGGTGTGGACCCTCTTCCAAGTTACCACTCTACAGATTTGTTGTAGAGAGGCTGATGACCTTTCTGCCCAAGAAGCGGCCATGCCTCTTGTCGAATGTGCTCTAAGGGAATAAGGGGCTTCTTTCCCTTTGATCTTATAAGCTTCTGAGATGGCAGTTTTTATCCATCTTGAAATAGAACTTTTTGCTGCCTTTTTCCCTTTATTAGGCCCAGAAAATTGGATAAAAAGATTCTTGTCGATTCTCCACTGTCTAGTTGTTTCTAGGTATTTTAGAACTGCCCGCCTGACGTCTAAAGTATGGAAGGTAGCTTCTTGGTCATTTTTGGGATTGGCACAGAAGGAGGGAAGTACGATGTCCTGTGACCTATGAAAGGTAGATACTACCTTTGGTAAAAAGGTTGGGTCTAACCAAAATACCAGCTGTGATTTTCACGCATCACTTATGCGTTGCGTGAAAATCGCAGCATGCTCTATATTGTGCGTTTATCACGCAACGCAGGCCCCATAGAAGTGAATGGGGCTGAGTGAAAATCGCAAGCATCCGCAATCAAGTGCGGATGCGGTGCAATTTTCACGCATGGTTGCTAAGATGACAGTCTATTCACTGTATTATTTTCCCTTATAACATGGTTATAAGGGAAAATAATAGCATTCTTTAATACAGAATGCTTAGTAGGTGGTCAATTGAGGGTTAAAAAATAAAAAATAATTAACTCACCTTCTCCTCTTAATCGCGTAGCTGCCGGTCTCTTCTTACTTCTTTAATTATGAGCTGCCGGCTAAAGGATCCACTGTGATGGATCATGTGATTGGACCATGTGATCTGATGTCACCACAGGTCCTTTAGCCGGCAGCTCATGATTAAAGAAGTAAGAAGAGACCGGCAGCTACGCGATCAAGAGGAGAAGGTGAGTTAATTATTTTTTAACCCTCAATTGACCACCTACTAAGCATTCTGTATTAAAGAATGCTATTATTTTCCCTTATAACCATGTTATAAGGGAAAATAATAACATCTACACAACACCGAACCCAAACCTGAACTTCTGTGAAGAAGTTCGGGTCTGGGTACCACAGTCAGTTTTTTATCACGCGCGTGCAAAACACATTGCACCCGCGCGATAAAAACTGAACAACGGAACACTATCGCAGTCAAAACTGACTGCAATTGGGTACCTACTCGCGCGGGTTTGCCGCAACGCATCCGGACACGCTCGTGTGAAGTCAGCCTTAGGTGAAATTGAGCCCGCGATACTGCCGTGATACATGAAGAAAGGCTGCCTAGAACTTTCATTGCTGTTCGAATGGAGCAGAATTTTTTCTTTTTGAATTCCTTTAATAGGATTTGTAGCTTTTTTATTTTCGCAGGTGGCAGGAATGATCTTTGAGATATCGAGTTCAAATATACCCCTAGGAATATTTTTTGACTGCTTGGAGATAGGTCTGATTTTTCCCAGTTGATGATCCATCCCAGGGACTGGAGATGGTTCAGAACTGTTTGAATGTGGCTTGATAATAGAACCTTGTTGTCTGCAACAATCAGAAGGTCGTCTAAGTATGGGATGACGTTGATTGCTTGCTGCCTTAGGTCCGCCACTACCTCCGCCATGATTTTCGTGAATATTCTTGGTGCTGCAGAAATCCCGAAGGGGAGACACGTAAACTGGTAATGTTGGATCTGACCTTTTGATTGGATTGCGAATCTCAGGAATTTCCTCGATTCCCTGTGTATCTGGATGTGATAGTACGCATCTCTTAAATCGATCGAGGCCATTGCGGCGCCTTTTTTTATTAGTTTTACCACCGATCTTAGAGTCTCCATTTTGAACCTTTGATACGTGACGTATTTGTTCAATGGTTTTAAGTTTATTATGACCCGTGATTTCCCATTTGGCTTTTTTTACTATAAATAAACGGGAATGATGGCCCTGTTCTAATTGATTTGCCGGAACAGGTTCTATAGTGGCTAAGCTTAGTAAATCTCTTATGTCTTTTTTTAAGGTACATAGCTGAGAGGGAGGAAGGTTGGTGATGACAAATTTTTGTGGAGGGGGAGAGTCTAACTCTATCCTGTAACCCTCTTTTATAATGTTTAGTACCCATGTGTTTGATGTTACCTGCTCCCATGTTTTTAAAAAGGAGCTGAGTCTCCCCCCTACCTGTCTGGCGTCATTGTTTGGGGTTAGTAGAGGAGGGTTCTCCTCTGTTGGGGTTAAATAGAAAATTCCTTCCTTTTCCCCCTTTTGCGTAACTCCATCTCCCGGTTTTCCCTTTGTTCCTTTTATTTTCTGTTTGATACTGTCGGTCACAAAAATTCTGTCTTTTCGACCTATAATTTTCTTCTGGGAAACCTTTCTTTTTATTCGTGGCGACATCTAGAATTTTTTCTAGGTCTGGACCGAATAGATATTGGCCATGAAAAGGAAGGGAGATAAGTTTGTTTTTGGAGGACATATCCCCAGACCAAGCCTTAAGCCACAAAGCTCGCCTTGCCGTGTTGGATAAGACTGCCGTACAGGCTGAGAGCTTCACGGATTCTGCCGCTGTGTCAGCTAAAAAACTAGTAGCCATCTTTAACAGGGGAATACTCTCAAGAATCTGATCTCGAGGTGTTTTATTGACCAGGTGAATTTCAAGTTGTTCTAACCATGGATTCAAGGTCCTGGCTAAGCATGTGGAAGCTACCCCAGATTTAAGAAGGCCAGCTGTGGCCTCCCAGGTTTTCCTTAGAAGGCTTTCAGCCTTCCTGTCCATGGGATCCTTAAAGCGAACCTGTCACCAGTTTTATGGTGTCCTAACTAAGGGCAACATAAATAAGTGACTGATTCTCTTAGCAAAATGCTGGGTCACTTTCTTTATCTGACCCAGTCAATCTGCCAACATCTTGTATTGAAAAGCTCCAGCTGATAATGAGGAGTCCTGAATATTCATGAGCTCCTGACTCTCCCCGCCCACCTGCTGCTGAATGACAGTTTTTTCCATATGAACCAGCAGCAGATGGGCAGGGGAGTGGCTATAGCTCTGAAATAAATATACGCTGGACTCAAATCAGCTCATTAGCATGCGGCATGTGGCATCTTTGTGTGTATATTATGAAGTAACCATCTGTCACACCAGTAAGTGAATACATCTAAGGCACTTTTTAGTAGTTAATGATTGTATATAATTAGTTAGATTATAATCAAATATCCACATGACAGGTTCCCTTTAAGTTGTGCCGAATCCTCAAAGGGTAGGGCAGTATGTCTTGCAACCTTTGCCACAGGTGCATCCACTCTGGGGATAGTTTCCCAATCTGTGCAATCTTTCAAACTAAAGGGATATCGCCTCTTGATCCCTCTGGGAATAAAAGAACCTCTGTCTGGTTTTTCCCATTCTGATTTAATACATTTTTGCACATTATCTGGTACTGGGAATACAGAATTTCTTCTTTCCCCCAACCCGCCAAATATTTCCTCCTGTGCCGTCTTGTGTTTTTTTGGCACCTCCATTTGTATCGTAGCTCTGATAGCTTTTATGAGTTCCTCAATGTCGTCTGGATTGAATAAATATCTTTTATATTAATTATCTTCATCCGAAGATGCGTACGGTTTTTGTATAGACTCAGATTCTGAGCCTTCTAACACATCAGAGTCTGAGTCTGAAACCGGATTGCGAGTATCGCGAATGCCTTGGGGAGGGATCCTAGTGGGAGCTGGGTCTCTAGATGCAAAAGCGGACTGGACATCCTCCTTTACTAGAGTTCTGATATCTTCAAGAAAACTAGAGGATTCAGCTTTAACAATATTGGAAGTGCACTCTTTGCATAAGAGTTTAGACCCAGTACTGGGCAACCGTTTATAACATATTCCGCACTTTCTTGTTTTCTTAGGAGCAGAAGCAGAATCCTTTTCTCCCTGGAAGTATAAGGGAGAGAAGGATCAGCTAACCAGGGAAAATGAATGAATACCATGTGCCTGAAGTCAGGCTACTCACGGTTCCTGGATTTGATGCAGGCTCGGCTCCAGAGCCCGGCGTAATAGGGGCACTCATGCTCGCTCCCGAATCGCCAAAGTCCCAGTGATAGCTCTCTGGGTGAGAGCAGGTGCTGATCGGACGCCATCCTGCAGATCCAGTGGGTTTTTATACCTTTTCCCTTCCAGGTCCTGCAGCGCTTGATAATGACGTCACGACGTACGGCTCCGCTCCCCAGCGTCTGACGTCATGTGCCGGAGGGAACACATCTTAGTGCCGCTCCGGCCGCCATCTTCCTTTCCCCTCTGCATGAAATCACCCTGGACCGCCGCAGAGGGGATCTTCGCAGGGAGCACAACCGTTTACGTCCGAGCACAGGCCATGGGAGGAGGAGGGAGAGCCGAACCTACGGATCCGACCTCGGCCTGAAACATGCAGGTGGGCCCGTATAGAGCCTCCATACACCTCTCCTGCTTCCTATCCTGATGGGACAGGAAAAAACACTGGCGATGGAGGGAAGGGGTCGGGTTTTAAACCTCTGTGTTTTTTCCTGTCCTATCAGAGGAAGACAGTCTCAGGATGTGGTGTCATGGAGACGACTGGGGAAAAAGGGCTTTAGAACATATAACTGCACCACTGAACGGCAAATCCAAAAATTTTTGGTGCCACAAATACACGCCAAAAAGGGCTGTAATTTTCACACTTCACCACACAACAGCTAGTAAGCCCTTTTTTTTCCCACTAATACAAGCCAACAAAATGCTTTAGAACACATAACTGCACCGCACAAGGGCAAATAAGACATAGAAATATTTCCTTGTAATAAACCCTGTTAATGCCTGTATCAAACAGCACTTGCACCCTAATAACAAGAACGGTTTGCTGGAATTACAGAGCTGTATAATGGCAATTTGGATCCCCAGTCAGTGCAGCAAAGTGTAATAGGATTGTTCCTATTACCCAGGCTGTAACCTCCCCTACTGAACCCTGTTCTACATAAATGCTGTGGAATGCTTCCTCCCTATCCTTTCCCTAATCTTTCCCTGAACTTGTAAATCGTTTGTTTAGCACAATGAAGTCTTTCCTAGCACTGTCCCTAGCGCCTGCTGACCTCTCTCCCTGCACTAAGTACACTGTAAAATGACAGAATCCAAGATGGCTGAGGCTATTTATAGGGCTGTGACATCACAGGGCTGGCTGGATGCTGATTGGCTGCATGCATGGCATTATGGGTGATCCTACGTTCCCAGAGTTCCTTGCTCCATGTCCTCATACGTGCAACGGCCATTTTAGGAAAAAATTTGATTCATTACCATGAAGCGTGAGTAGATTCGGATTTGGTGTGAATCGAATTTTTCCTGAAATTTGGAACGAATTCCACTTCGTCAACTTCGATTCGCTCATCTCTAGTTGCCACATTTCCCAACAAAAAATACTGGTTACACAAGTTAAACAGGTTGGTGTGGCTTAATATGATTGTAATTTGATCGCATTTTACAGATGTAGCAGGGTTAGCACTCAAACTCTTAAAGGGGTATTCCCATCATAATTATCACTGTTAAATCTTTTAATCATTTGACAGTAATAATTTTTGTAAATATATTTGAGTGACCAATTCCCACCCTTTAGGACAGTGATGGCTAACCTTGGCACTCCAGCTGAGGTAAAACTACAACTCCCAAGATGCCCCCCTTGCTTGGCTGCTCTCAGAACTCCATAGAAATAATTGGAGCATGCTGGGAGTCGTAGTTTCACCACAGCTGGAGTGCCAAGGTTAGCCATCACTGCTTTAGGAGAAAATTCATCCCCACTTACCTCATTGTTGTCATTTGGTCTCCCCTGGTTACGGCCACCACTCTTCTCCAGAATCCCTGTGGCCGCACATGCGCAGAAGACTCCTTCTTTTCTCCTGCCCGGGCCGCTCGCTGTCCTGAACGCGCATGCCGCCGCGCATGCGCCATGGTGACTTCTTCCTGGCCAGAATAGTACAGAGCCGCGAACGCGCACGCCAGCTCTGTACTATACTGGCCAGGGATAAGTCACCATGGCGGCGGCGTGCGCATTCAGTCCAGCGTGCGGCCCCGCAGGGAGAAGACGTCAATCAAGATGAAGCCCGCCCCCAGCCAGAATCCAGGAAGTGAATGGCGCGCTGGCAGCAGGTAAGTATGAAAAGGCGCCATGGGTATACACCTTTAACTCAAATTTCTTAAATCATCATGTTATCTTGAAACAAAAGCCATTGAAAAGCAATTGAAGGTGTTTGCTTAGTTTAGATAACACATCTCAGAAAGCATGAGTGTTAACTCTCAATAAAATCAAACTTTTCACTGTTGGGGACACCCTGTGTATTTAAGTTTTATTTAGTCTCTATTTTTAAAATGTTTCTGTGGGGATTTGAACTCGCAACCTTCTACATTAAAGGCAAGAATCTTAACCACTGGGCTATAGAGCTCAATGCTAAGTCATTGCTGAAAAACCTCATAGAAGTTTCTCTTGTGTTAAAAACCTCCTAGAAGTTTCTCTTGTATTATACAATGACCATGCTTGGGAATACCCCTTTCATGTTCATAACACTGACTCCATATATGGACACATCAATATATGGAGTCAGAGCAGGGACTCCTAAGCTGGGAAATTCCAGGCTCTGGAGTCCTGACTGTTCAACAATCTGATCTGCCATCTGCACATACTGAAGCAGGGGACCTCTTACAGGACCGGGGCCCTGGGCAATTGCCCAGTTTGCACCCTCCCCCCATGCCGGTCCTGCCTGAATGGCCACCCTACCTGGCCACTCCGCTCCCTTAATAGTGTCATCCACAGCGCCCTGCACCTTTAAAGCTGACCTACAGCAGCGAAGAAAAATGACTGGGTTGGTATGGAAGCCTGGTGTAAAACTGTGTATGTGGAGACTAAGGGCCTGCGACCTTCTATTGGCTGATAAGGGTCATGTGACCAGGCTTCTATTGGCTAATGCATTTTTTGTGTGAATATCTCAGGAACTGTACGTGCTAGAGAGCTGAGACCCAGTCTAAAGGCTTCCCGGACACCTGATGTACCTGTGTGCCAAATTTCGTGATTGTAAATGCGACAGTGCGGATTCCATTAGCGGACATACACACATACACTCAGCTTTACATTTATATTTCATCTATTTCATTTAATGTTTGTGTGTGTCATTAAAAGATATCGACAGTATCCACTATAACAGTGACATCTACAGTACCCCGCCCCTTTAACAGTGACCTCCACAGTGGCCTGCCCCCTTAACAGTAACATCTACAGCGCCCTCCCCTTTAAGGCTAGTTTCACACGAGCGAGTCCATTGCGGGAATCACGCTCCATGTGTGAATGTGATCCTCCGCCTGGACTTGCAGCAGCGTACGGCATTATCGTGATTTATAATGCTATGTGTCTCTGCTTGACCTTATTTCTACATAATCATACTGACAGCTTTATGTCACTATGATTCTGTGCAAAAAAAGGCCATGCAGAGACACATAGCATTATAAATCATGATAATGCCGTATGCTCCTGCAAGTCCAGAGCGGTGGATCACACTCACACACGGAGCGTGATTCCCGCAATGGACTCGCTCGTGTGAAACAGCCCTAACAGTGACCTCCACAGCGGCCGCCCCTTTATTAGTGACCTCCACAGTACCCTGTCTCGTTAACAGTGATTTCCACAATAACCCGTCCCCTTAACAGTGACCTCTACAGAGCCCTGTTCCCTTAAAATGTGACCTCTACAACACCCCATCCCCTTAACAGTGACCTATACAGCACCCCACACCTTAACACTGACCTCCATAGCGGACCGTCCCTTTAATTGCGACCTCCACAGTTCCATGTCCCCTTAACAGAGACCTCCACAAAACCCGCCCCTTTCACAGTGACTTCCACAGCATCCCGCCCCCTTATCAGTGACCTCCACGGCAGCCGGCACCTTTATCAGTGACCTCGGCAGCATTCTGCCCCCTTAACAGTGACCTCCACAGCAGCCAGCCCCTTCAACAGTGACCTCCACAGCGGCCGCCCCTTTATTAGTAACCTCCACAGTACACCATCTCTTTAACAGTGATTTCCACAACACCCCGTCCCCTTAACAGTGGCCTCTACAGCAATCTGCCCCTTAACACTGACCTCCATAGCGGATTGTCCCCTTAACTGTGACCTCCACAGCAGCCTGCCCCTAGGGTGGCCAGAGGTCCGGTTTTAGGCCTGACAGTCCAGCTTTCAGAATCCCTGTCCTTCGTCCGGCGCAGGGCCTGGACGGACACAGGGATGTTATTTTGAACAGCTCACTCTCAGACAGCAGCACTGTGCTTCGTGAGCTGCAGGGAGAAAGTCACCCTCCCTCCAACCCCTCATCTGACAGAAGTTGATTTTTACCTTCATTTTTTCAATCCCCGTTGGCTGTGGATTGGGAGGGGGCGTGACTTAGAGGGACCTGGGGGCGGTGTTTTTAAGTTCATCTTTTGAGGGTGGTCTGCCCCTAAACTGTGACCTCCACAGCACTCCACTCTCTTAAGTATCATCCACAGCGCCCTGCCCCTTTAAAGCTGACCTACAGCAACAGCAGTGAAGAAAAATGGCTGGGTTGTTATGGAAACCTGGTGTAAAACTGTGTGTATGTGGAGACTAAGGGCCTGCGAGCTTCTAATGGCTGATAAAAGTTATGTGACCAGGCTTCTTCTGTTCTATTGGCTAATGCATTTTTTTTAGAATATCTCACGCAGGGATGTCCTTTTCAAAAGATCATTTTCAGACAGCAGCACTGTGCTGTCTGAGCGTGAGCTGCAGGGAGAAAGTCACCCTCCCTCCCACCCCTGCAGCTGACAGAAGTTTATTTTTACCTTAATTTTTTCAATCCCTGTCGGCTGCGGAGTGGGAGGGGCGTGGCCTAACCGGATCGGGGCATGGCTTCATGGGTCCTGAGGGCAGGGTTTTTAAGTCCGTCTTTTGAGCTGAACTGTGACCTCCACAGCACTCTGCTCCCTTAAAGGGAACCTGTCATCAACTTTATGCTGACCTTACTGAGGGCAGCATAAAGTAGTGACAGAAATGCTGATTTCAGCGGTGTGTCACTCATGAGCTAAAAGCAAGTGGTTGCTGAGAACCAGCATCAATCATTGCAGCCGGGCCTCTACTTGAGAAGAGTCAGAGTTATTCATAATCTCCTGCTCTCTCCCGACCTTTTGCTGATGGTTGGCAGTTGTCTCCTAGAGAGAAAGGGAGAAAACTAGGTAGAAGCCTGTCAGTCATCAGCAGTGAGAGCAGGAATTCATGAATAACCAGGACTCTTCTCAGGTGGGCTTGACTCTTTTCCAGGCCCAGTCTACAATGACTGTGATGTTGGTTCTCGGCAACCACTTACTTTTAACTTATAAATGACAGACCACTGAAATCAACTCACCTGTCTCTACTTTATTCTGCTGTTAGTATGGGCAGCATAAAGTTGATGACAGGTTTTCTTTTAATAGTGTCATCCACAGCGCCCTGCCCCTTTAAAGCTGACCTGCAGCAGTGAAGAAAAATGACTGGGTTGTTATGAACACCTGGTGTAAAACTGTGTGTATGTTGAGACTAAGGACCTGTGAGCTTCTACTGGCTGATAAGGGACATGTGACTGTGTGTATGGCAGTTGGGATATGAAGAGAAAGACCTGCAGGCTTCTATTGGCTAATGTAGGTCATGTGATGTGCCATATTTGCATTTTTTGGTAATATCTCAGGAACGGTACATGCTAGAGAGCCGAGACCCGGTCTAAAACCTTCCCGGACACCTGATGTACCTGTGTGCTAAATTTCGTGATTGTAAATGCGACAGTGCGGATCCCTTTAGGTGACATACACACACACGTACATACACTCGGCTTTATATATTAAATTCACATGCGGTACATTTCTATGGTGGTCCCATTCCAATGAAGGCAACTTGTAGGAATCCATGCACATGCTGCAGAAACAACCCCATTAAACTTATACAGAATGGATTCCACATGTGAATATACCCTAAAAGAGCAATCAGCAGACATTAGTCTCCCCTGGGCAGCACAGTGGCTCAGTGGTTAGCACTGCTTCGAATCCGACCAAGACAGCATCTGAATGCAGTTTGTATGGTCTCCCCCGTGTTTGCGTGGGTTTCTTCCGGTTTCCTCCCACACTCCCGACATACTGATAGGGAACTTAGATTGTGAGCTCCATTGTGGACAGCAATGATGTCTATAAAGTCAGCGCTATATATGAGTAAAATAATAATAGTAAGTACTGTAGACAACGACTATAGAGCAATGGCACAGTACAACAGGAGGTTACAGTACCTGTAGTAAAGCGAGGTCCGCATCCTGAGCTAGCTGCTGCAGGTTCTTTACAGCACTTGCAGACTTGATAATTCTTACTAAGGCCGGAGAGCAATCCAGTGGAAGATCATTCAGCAAGCTTTTCTCATCCTTAAGGAGCAGAAGAGCATGATAGGGCCTAAAAGAAAATGCTATGTTAAGGATCCTTAAACACATTTTTTGCACTGGTGTCTATTTACCAGTTAATAAAGCCAGAATATGCTGAGCCGTGTTTTTTTGTTGCTTTTTGGGTGGTGTTTTTTGTACAGTAAATGGCTGTGGGAACTGATTTTACTGGCTTTTTCCCCCTACAGTGAAAGAGGTGTAAAAATGCCTGAATAAAAGCCCAGAGCTACAGCACGCTTCCTTTTTGAAAAGAAGGAAAAAAAGTTTAAAAAAAACCTCACCTAATCAAACAAAAACATCAGTAGCAAACAAAGAAAATGCTTGTGTTCTGCATTTGACATTTCCCATAGACCTTCAGCTTACAATGCAGCTGCCATTTTTACCACACAAACACTGCTAATAATGCAAAAGTGCAGAAAAAGGCCACCAAAAAGCAGATGAAAATACACAGATATTTTGAACCATTTTTCAGCAATTTTGAGTTTTTAGCAGTGTGTTTGCCCTCTATTTTTTGGCTAGTGTCAATTTTTTTCTAATTAGTGCCATTCTTTGTCTTCCTGTTATTTTTAAAATGCAGCTAGTTGAAGCAATGGCTTTTTTTCCCCTCTTCTTTATGGCTACATGCACACGACCGTTGTGTGTTTTGCGGTCCACAAATTGCGGATCCGCAAAACACGGATGACGTCCGTGTGTGTTACGCAATTTGCAGAACGGCACGGACAGCCACTGATATAACTGCCTATTCTTGTCCGCAAAACGAACAAGAATAGGACAGGTTATATTTTTTTAGCGGGGCCACGGAACGGAGCAACGGATGCCGTGTGCATGAGGCCTATAAGGAACAAAAACACACAAAAAATGCCATCCACACAAAAAAAAACACCACAAAACACATGCGATATGGAAAAAAAAAGCAGTTTCTATAACATTTTGTTAGTGGTAAAGGATGTCAGAGGAAATCCATGTGTGTAGGGGCACTCAATAGTGACTAAAAAGGGTCAAATGTATACATATTACATACATTTCTGTATTTTTCCTGAAATATTCAAAATGTATCAATATGTATAAACCCCAGTGAACTGCAGCTTCTGGTTAACGTGTGGTCCCGATGTGGAATGCAGAAGTGAAGGTAAGTGCCTTTTCTTACACCCTTCCTGTCCTTTGCTCAGGCTGACCAGCAGGGAACCTGAGCATGTGCATTGTGTTCAGTTAGCCTTAGATGATTTTGGAGGCTGCAGCATCAGTAGCTGACTGTAAACAGCTGAGGAGAGATTTTGTGCTGATGCTGCAAGCCCTAGTCTGTGCCTCCAGGCTGACCGGGCAAAATGTTGCTGTTAGTCAGCATGAAGAACTGTGTGGAGTATTCCGTCCTCTCCTTCGCAGGTGTCAGGTGGCACACACCCCGTCCTATTTACATTCTAAGGGCTCATGCCCACAAATGTAAGGGATCCATGCCCGTGCTGCAGACCGCAAATTGCGATCCGCAATGCACGGGCAACTGCATGCGTAGGGGTCCGCGATCTGCATCCGACGGTCCGCACCACAAAAAAGTAGTGCATGAACTACTTTTTTGTGGTGCGGAGGCACAGCCCAAAACACCACAGAAGCACTGTGGGGTTCCGATCCGTGCTTCCGCACCGCATCTCCGGATTTGATGCAGAATGCACACGGCTGGTGACCTGTGTATGCGCTCCGCAGCACGGGTACGGAGCCCTTATGTTCGTGGGCATGAGCCCTAAGACAGTTCACAGTGTAATAGGACAGTGACCACCTTTATTTAACAGTAATAGCCCAAAGTCTAAAGATGCACCAGCATGAGCAACTTCAGTAAATTTGGCGCATTTTAAATTTAGTCTGAGTGTAAACTAGTCTGGGTTTACTCTGTGTAAATATTAGGCAGGATTTGTAAATCTGTCCCTATGTGCACTAAATTGCTTGCTGACAGGTCTGTGTATTAGGAGGTTACACTAAATAACTGCTGGTGACAAGCAGAGTTTTATAGACTAAAAAGACTAAAGAATAGTTGCAAAAATATTCTAGGGGGTACACGACTTCTATACAAACATATTAATCTGTATTTTCCCCAGTAGTACTGAATAATTTAATTTTTTTCTCTTTTACAGGATCCGCAATATACAACAAAAGATAAGATATGTCCTATTTTTTGCAGTGCGGAGGCATGGACCCAAAAGCCCACGGAAGCACTTTTCCAATATTTTTTCTGCATGAACTTGTCATGGTTTTCAAGAAATCTGCTTGCAGTCATTTAGTAGGAACCCTAAGTGTTTACTTCCATTGGTTAAAAAAAAAAATCTGTCCTAGTCATTTGATGGACGCATAGGTGCTTGACCCATTACAAGACACCTCTCTGATAACTGTACTGTAGTCAGTCGTGCAACTATAATACTGACAAACTGCCCTGAATGTGGGACTAATACAACCAAGATTGTGAACCAGAGCTTAAATTTGCCATATAGACATTGTTTCAGCTACTCAACCATAGAGGCAGCTAGGCGTAACAGTGTCAGTGTTCTGGTACACAGGGCCTCTGCAGTCTGACTCAAACCATTAGAGACATGGGGGGATTTACTTAAACTGGCATTTAGTTTAAACCCAAGGTGCATTGGCACGAGAAAAAAAAAGTTTGTCTCCAGTGTACTTGCAGGAGTAGAACCTGGCAGAATAAAACTTCCTATTCACACTACTCCTGATAAAAACTGCACAAAATGTATGCTTGTCCTTTGCTTTCCAGACCCTATGTAACATTTTCAGAAGTTTAGCATGGTCAAAGCTGCTTAGAGACTCCCTTTAATAAACTTAGCTTATCTTTTGCTAAAAATCCACCTGACATTGGCTGGCGTAGATTTGCACTATAGTGTACAGCAGTATCTGGCACAATTTATAGGAAATTTGTCAACGGTGGCCCCCTCCCCTTCCAGTAAGCCCACTGACTTTTTTTTTAAAAAGAGGCAAGAACAGCGAAATGGTCATAAAGAAAACTGCTGCAAAATCAATAAATTCCCCCCACAGCTTTTAGGCCTCTTTCAGACGGGCGTTGCGGGAAAATGTGCGGGTGCGTTACGGGAACACCCGCGATTTTTCCGCTCGAGTGCAAAACATTGTAATACGTTTTGCACTCGCGTGAGAAAAATCACGCATGTTTGGTACCCAAACCCGAACTTCTTCACAGAAGTTCGGGCTTGGGATCGGTGTTCTGTAGATTGTATTATTTTCCCCTATAACATGGTTATAAGGGAAAATAATAGCATTCTGAATACAGAATGCATAGTACAATAGAGCTGGAGGGGTTAAAAAAAAATATATATAAATTAACTCACCTTAGTCCACTTGATCGCGCAGCCCGAAATCTCCTTCTGTCTCCTTTGCTGAATAGGACCTGTGGTGACGTGACTCCAGTCATCACATGATCCATCACCATGGTAAAAGATCATGTGATGGATCATGTGATGACCGGAGTGACGTCACCACAGGTCCTGTTCAGCAAAGGAGACAGAAGGAGATGCCGGGCTGCGCGAGCAAGTGGATTAAGGTGAGTTAAAAAGAAAATATTTATTTTTTAACCCCTCCAGCACCATTTTACTATGCATTCTGTATTCAGAATGCTATTATTTTCCCTTATAACCATGTTATAAGGGAAAATAATAATGATCGGGTCTCCATCCCGATCGTCTCCTAGCAACAGTGTGTGAAAATCGCACCGCATCCGCACTTGCTTGCGGATGCTTGTGATTTTCACGCAACCCCTATCACTTCTATAGGGCCTGCGTTGCGTGAAAAACGCAGAATATAGAGCATGCTGCGATTTTCACGCAACGCACAAGTGATGCGTGAAAATCACCGCTCATGTGAACAGCCCCATAGAAATTAATAGGTCGGTATTCAGTGCGGGTGCAATGCGTTCAACTCACGCATCGCATCCGCGCGGAATACTCGCCCGTGTGAAAGGGGCCTTAGTGTTTTGCATACTAGGTGCATATACTGCTCATGGGATCACACACTGAAACAAGTCATGTTCTTATCTCACCTGATAGACTTTAAACTTCTTTCTATTGCCTCTGGAGGAATAAAATTTGCTCCAACACAATGAATTTTATGTGGTAAGCAAAAGCTTACTTCCAGCCAGTTGTTTATATGAAGACGGACCACACCGGTAGTACAGAGGCTGGAAGAGAACAAGACACACGACATGTAAGTCCTGTACCAGGCACTGATGCTGTACAAACTGTCACAGAATGTATCTTAGTGACACAGAAGAGATAGCACTGGTGGTCACAGAGGGGCAATATGGTCTTGTGGATACTCAGGTGATGAATGTAATTCAATTAACCTGCTCAATGTTTGCTGAAGCCTCAAAACAGGGAAACAAACTGTGATGTTATAGCTAATGGCAAAGGACCACATTAATGTCACAAGACAAGGGTAATAAACACTGCATCATAGTACCATAATACAAGGACAATACATACAGTAATGTCACAACATTAAGATACAGAACACTGCACCATAGTACCATAATACAAGGATAATGCATACAGTGATGTCACAACATTAAGATACAGAACACTGCACCATAGAACCATAATACAAGGATAATACATACAGTGATATCACAACACTAAGATACAGAACACTGCACCATAGTATCATAATACAAGGATAATACATACAGTGATATCACAACACTAAGATACAGAACACTGCACCATAGTATCATAATACAAGGATAATACATACAGTGATATCACAACACTAAGATACAGAACTCTGCACCATAGTACCATAATACAAGGATAATACATACAGTGATGTCACAACACTAAGATACAGAACACTGCACCATAGTACCATAATACAAGGATAATTCATACAGTGATGTCACAACACTAAGATACAGAACACTGCACCATAGTACCATAATACAAGGATAATACATACAGTGATATCACAACACAAGCACAATAAACACTGCATCATAGTACTGTCACCGCCAGTTCTGTGAGAAGGTCTGTTAGACATTCTTCTCTACCTCTTGCATGAGGTTCTTTCTTTTGGTTTCACTTTGTCATCTCCTTTCCTTCTCCCAGCTGTCACCTATTTACACTAATTGTCTCCCTTTATATTCCCTCCCATACTGCCTCACTTTGCGGTTTATACTTCTTCCTGGATGAGTTGTTCACTGCTGGAGGCTGCTACTGCTGATTCCTCAGATAATTCCTTTTCCTTTATTTGTGTTTCCTTGCTGGCTTGATTCTAGGTGACCCTGACTCCGTCTGTATTAAGTGCAGGGAGCCGGTGGTCGTGTCCCCTCACTATTATAGGGTTTTCAGGTGTCACACAGTATAAGGTACGTGGGCATGCAATCGTCTACCATAAAGACCTTTGCATGGGCATAGCAGTCAGGGAGAGCTCTAGGGGTTTTATAGGGCTCACCCATATGCTCCTTAGTTTGTGATCAAGCCAGTTGGATGTTTATTTATAAGTTCCAGCTTTCTGCAACACCATCAGTGACAAGTACCATAGTACAAGGATAATACATACAGTGATATCACAACACTAAGATACAGAACACTGCACCATAGTTCCATAATACAAGGATAATACATACAGTGATATCACAACACTAAGATACAGAACACTGCACCATAGTATCATAATACAAGGATAATACATACAGTGATGTCACAACACTAAGATACAGAACACCGCACCATAGTTCCATAATACAAGGATAATACATACAGTGATATCACAACACTAAGATACAGAACACTGCACCATAGTATCATAATACAAGGATAATACATACAGTGATGTCACAACACTAAGATACAGAACACTGCACCATAGTACCATAATACAAGGATAATACATACAGTGATGTCACAACACTAAGATACAGAACACCGCACCATAGTATCATAATACAAGGATAATACATAGTGATGTCACAACACAAGTATAATAAACACTGCATCATTATACAATAATACAAGGATAATGCATGTTACAATGATAATAAACACTGGATCATAGTATCATATTACAAGAAGAATGTACACAGTGATGTCACAATACAAAGATAATAGACACTGGATCACAGTACCATAGTAAAAGGATAATACACATGGTGATGTCACAATACAAGAATAATACACACAGTGGCATAATCTGTGGAGCAGTGGTTGCAGCCAGGTGAATGTGACAGATCTGGTGTCTCACTTCAGTAATTTGCATTTATCATGTAATGAAAGTTAATACAAGGCACTTACTAATTTATTGTGATTATCTATATTGCCTCCTTTGCTTACTTGATTCATTTTACTATAGAAAAGAGCAGTGTCCTCTCTAGTGGACTGCAGGGGTGCGCATAGGCTGGTGCCTTTTCCTATAATGTGCACCCACCGCTGCTGGGTAGTAGTAACCCCTGGATATGAGCAATATGGACGATCCCAATAAATTAGTAAGTGCCTTGTATTAATGTTGTCTACATGATAAATGTCATTTGCTGAAGTGAGACAAACCCTTTAATAGACAACACTAGAATACCACCATTCTTGCCATACTGTACCATGTACATCTGCATACTATAGATCAAGCAGGTGAACCGCACAGTAAAGAACTATACTTATAGCAGCAGTATTTAAAAAGACCCAACAAATTAAGGAATCAATAAACCAAGTATAGACAATGTGTAATTACAAGAAGTGGCTACTAGATGGCGCTACATATCTATGCACGGCATACTCTACTACTGCAGGTCTCCCTCCCAAATATAGATTGCCTGCCTGCATCCAACTCCCCATTTACTGTGACGCAGGGACATACATTGGGGCACATTTACTATAGTGACTGCATCTGTTTTTATGTGTAAAAATGCTGACTTAAGACTTTTTTTTAATATTTTTAGTCACATTTACCACTGAAAATACCCGTTTTTCCCAACCTATTTATGTAGGTTCCTCTTATTTTGCGCCTGATTTAGTTGCACACAGTCTAATTTCTACTCCATTCCAGGGCTGGCGCATTTTCCTTCATCACTTTTGAGTAGTGAGTTGCGCCACATTTTCATGTGCATACTAATTAGACCAGTCTTAGTGAATATGAACTAATAACAATACGCCTAGTCTAATTTATGAAGTGCTGTGAGACTAAATAGTCGGCAAAAGAAAGACAGAGGAAGCAAATACACTTCAACTAGAGACAGTGGGGTTCATTTATCAAGGGACATATTACTATTTTAGTCGCACAGCTGGTGTTGAAACGTTTTTGACAGTTGGGTTGGACCGAAACCTGGCGGGTGCTGGGAACAGCAAATTTACTAACATGTAAATGTTGGCGAAAAAGTACGCTGTCCTGGGGCTGGGGTAGTTTTTCTGCCAGGAGCACAGCTGCTTTAGATTTAGACTAATTTATGATAAGGCACGTGCCTCGTCATAAATTAGGCGAATCCTCCGACAGCGCAAGGGAAAACAAAGACCAGCGTGAAAACGTCCACAAGATGAACAGTATTGTATATAACACACAAGTGCTGAACGCTCAGAAATATGTATGCTGAAGATAAACTGCAGTCTGGAAAAGCAATACAATGAATTGTAATCACTCAAACAACAATCAAGAAAAAAAGGTACTTTTGTTTTGGGGGGGGGCCCTAAGGGAGGTATTACACTGCCAGATCTTCAGACGGATAACACATCCATCGGCGTCCAATTGCAATACACAGAACAGAATACTCATTGCTCCCGTAGTCCTTCCTCCCTCATTCTGTTCTATTCACCATCGGCAGTTCATCCCTGATTACCAGATATGCTACTGATAATCCAGCATCTTTCATCCTGACGAAAGATTGCGATCAGCCAACGAACAAGTGTTTGTCATCGGCTGCTCGATTATACCACTCTAATATCAGGAAAGAGCGTTCGTATTCCTGATAATTTCCCCGAAATCGTGCATTGTAATACAGACCTTAAGATTATAGTGGGTTTACTTTACATCCATTTTTGCCACTATAACACCTGCCTATCAGCAGCTCTATAGGTAATGGTTAAGTCAGTCACTAGAAAATAAGATTCCACATGTGAAGGACACGTAAAGGTAATCTGTCACCTCCGGAAAGCCCTAGTAAGTACAGTAATACATGTACAGAACACTTGCCGCTGACTCCAGATTCGCACCCCCATTCCCTGCTGTGTGCCTGCAAACCGGCCATAGAATGCATTGAGAGGACTCCTGTGCACGTGAACATAAGGGCTCATGCAAATGAACGTATTTTTTTTTCGTGTCTGTTCTATTTTTTTTGCGGACCATATGCGGAACTATTCATTTCAATGGGTCCACAAAAAAACCGGATGTTACTCTGTGTGCATTCCGTTTCCGTATGTCCGTTCCGCAAATGATAGAACATGTCCTGTTATTGTCCGCATAACAGACAAGGATAGGACTGTACTATTACGGGCCAGCTTTTCCGTCCCACAAAATCCGGAATGCACACGGACGCCATCCATATTTATTGCGGATCCGTTTTTTGTGAACTGCAAAATACATACGATCGTGCTGTAAAGGAGAGGACTCAAGGAGAAGTCCATTCTGTGCATTCCAGGGCTGGTTTGTGGGCGCATAGTAGGGAACTGAAGGTGTGTATTAGGCCTGCACGATATATATCACTAAAGCAATCGTATCGCGATAATCGATGATTGCGATATGGCAATTTGGCCGACCCAAAAATGCTGCGATTACCTACAATGAAACACCGGCCCCGCACACTGTTGTATAATCTTATCTAACCTGTAGGCATTGTTAAAATATAATAATCATGTGTAATCCAGCTGTATTACTTACAACAAGTTCCGTAGCAGAAAGGAGGGGGGCCGGCGCGTCACTCACTACGTCATGCACCTGCTGCACCGCCCACTTTATGAATGGAGCCGGCGGCGCGGGCGCGTGACCTAGTGAGTGACGTGCCACCCGCCCTGCCTCCTCCCTCCTCTCTGCTACGGAACTTGTTGTAAGTAATACAGCTGGATTACACATGATTATTATATTTTAACAATGCCTACAGGTTAGATAAGATTATACAACAGTGAGCGGGGCGGTGCATTAGAATACAGGGACTGCACAGTTCCCCGCTGTCATTCCTAATCCAGATGCCGGCGCCCACCCCCTGTATTGGGGGTCATTCACACTGCAGGGACACTGTTATAGGGGGGGGATCTGTGCATGGCACATAGCATAAGATGCTATATATGTGTCATCCACAGATCCCGCTAAAGCAGTGTCATCCACAGATGGCCCCATCACAGTGCCATCCAGAGATCCCCATCACAGTGCCATCCAGAGATCCCCCATAACAGTGCCATCCACATATCCCCCCCATAACCGTGCCATCCACAGATTCCCCCCATAACAGTGCCATCCACAGATTCCCCCCATAACAGTGCCATCCACAGATCCCCCATAACAGTGCCATCCACAGATCCCCTCCATAACAGTGCCACCCACAGACCCCCTCCATAACATTGCCATCCACAGATCTTTTCCATAACAGTGCCACCCACAGATCCCCTCCATAACAGTGCCACCAACAGATCCCCTCCATAACAGTGCCATCCACAGATCCCCTCCATAACAGTGCCATCCAGAGATCCCCCCCATAACAGTGCCATCCACAGATCCCCTCCATAACAGTGTCATCCACAGACCCCCCCTATAACAGTGCCATCCACAGATCCCCCATAACAGTGCCATCCACAGACCCCCTCCATAACAGTGTTATCCACAGATCCCCCCCATAACAGTGCCATCCACAGATCCCATCCATAACAGTGCCATTCACAGATCCCCTCCATAAGTGTCATTCACAGATCCCGCCCATAACAGTGCTATCCACATATCCCCTCCATATCAGTGTCATCCAAAGATCCCCCCATAACAGTGCCATCCACAGATCCCCTCCATAACAGTGCTATCCACTAGGGGTGGGCGATATGGCCTAAAATCTATATTGCGATATAATTTTAAGCATGTGCGATATGCGATATATATTGCGATATATTGTTTTCTATATTTGGGGGGGCGTGTTTAAACTTTTTTTTACTTTTTATTTAATAACTATTAGTCTCCTTAAAGAGGACCTTTCATCAGCATCAAGTATGTAAACTGAATATACATACATGGAGAGCGGCGCCCAGGGATCCCCCTGCACTTACTATTATCCCCGGGCGCCGCTTCGTTCTCCGGTTACAGGCTCCGGTAAAGTCATAGTTAGGCTCCACCCATTTGAGCCTGCCGCGGTCTCCTTCTCCTATACTGTAGCGCTGGCCAATCGCAGCGCTCAGCTCTTAGCCATGCTATGAGCTGAGCGCTGCGATTGGCCAGCGCTACAACATAGGAGAAAGAGACGCCGGCAGGCTCAAATGGGTGGAGCCTAACTATGACTTTACCGGAGCCTATAACCGGAGAACGGAGCGGCGCCCGGGGATAATAGTAAGTGCAGGGGGATCCCTGGGCGCCGCTCTCCATGTATGTATATTCAGTTTACATACTTGATGCTGATGAAAGGTCCTCTTTAAGGGCTAGAACGTAGAACCCTTGTCATATTCACCCTAATAAAGCTCTATTAGGGTGAATAGGACTTTACACTCTCCCTGCTGCCCTGTGCTTTGTGCACACAGCAGCATGGAGCTGATCCCCCTCCCCTAAATGGTGCCATCCCCAGATCCCCCCCCCCTCCCCTAAATGGTGCCATCCACAGATCCCCCCCTCCCCTAAATGGTGCCATCCACAGATCCCCCCCCCTCCCCTAAACGGTGCCATCCACAGATCCCCCCCCTCCCCTAAACGGTGCCATCCACAGATCCCCCCCCTAAACGGTGCCATCCACAGATCCCCCCCAAACGGTGCCATCCACAGATCCCCCCCTCCCCTAAACGGTGCCATCCACAGATCCCCCCCTCCCCTAAACGGTGCCATCCACAGATCCCCCCCTCCCCTAAACGGTGCCATCCACAGATCCCCCCCTCCCCTAAACGGTGCCATCCACAGATCCCCCCCAAACGGTGCCATCTACAGATCCCCCCCTCCCCTAAACGGTGCCATCCACAGATCCCCCCCTCCCCTAAACGGTGCCATCCACAGATCCCCCCTCCCCTAAACGGTGCCATCCACAGATCCCCCCCCTCCCCTAAACGGTGCCATCCACAGATCCCCCCCTCCCCTAAACGGTGCCATCCACAGATCCCCCCCTCCCCTAAACGGTGCCATCCACAGATCCCCCCCTCCCCAAACGGTGCCATCCACAGATTCCCCCCCCCCCAAACAGTGCCATCCACAGATCCCCCCTCCCCTAAACGGTGCCATCCACAGATCCCCCCTCCCCTAAACGGTGCCATCCACAGATCCCCCCCCCCTCCCCTAAACGGTGCCATCCACAGATTCCCCCCCCTCCCCTAAACGGTGCCATCCACAGATCCCCCCTCCCCTAAACGGTGCCATCCACAGATCCCCCCTCCCCTAAACGGTGCCATCCACAGATCCCCCCCTCCCCTAAACGGTGCCATCCACAGATCCCCCCCTCCCCTAAACGGTGCCATCCACAGATCCCCCCCCTCCCCTAAACGGTGCCATCCACAGATCCCCCCCTCCCCTAAACGGTGCCATCCACAGATCTCCCCCTCCCCTAAACGGTGCCATCCACAGATCCCAAACCACCCCCACCCCCCCCTCCCCACGCCGACGCTCACAGGAATACATTTAAAAACTAATCAGTAACTTTAACTTTATTAATTGGTGATCTCTTTACTGTATACCTTACTAGGTCTTAGCTCCGATAACAGCAGGCAGTGCTGGGGGCGGCGCTCACTCACTGACGTCACCTGCCTGCGCCGCCTAGTGGGAGGAGCAGGCGCGTGACGTCAGTGAGTGAGCGCCGCCCGCCCGCACTGCCTGCTGTTACCGGAGCTAAGACCTAGTAAGGTATACAGTAAAGAGATCACCAATGAATAAAGTTAAAGTTACTGATTAGTTTTTAAATGTTCTACTGTCAGCGGCGTGGCCCTGTATATTCTAACGCCCAGGCAAGCGTCCCTGTCACCATGGGAACGCCTGGGGGTTAGAATATACCATCGGATTTGAGTTTTCACGCGCTCACTGAGATCGTGAAAACTCAATGATTTACTGTCAGTCCCTCCCCTCCTCCTCTTTTGTCATTGGTGGTCAGCGGCAGCCACGCATAGTGGGGAGGGAGGGACTCTCTCCTTCTCCACTGTGCCCAGTGTGCCGGCTCAGGAGAAGATGGTGCGCGCAGAGAGCGCGATCATATCGCGGTCCGGCGATATATGCGATATGCTCAAAATCCATATCGTGGCACAAATTTATATCGCCTATATCGTCTATATCGCCCACCCCTACTATCCACAGATCCCCTTCATAACAGTGTCATCCACAGATCCCCCCATAACAGTGCCATCCACAGATCCCCCCCATAACAGTGCCATCCACAGATCCCCTCCATAACAGTGTCATCCACAGATCCCCCTCCAAAACAGTGCCATCCACAGATCCCCCCCCATAACAGTGCCATTTACAGATCCCCCCATAACAGTGCCATCCACAGATCCCCTCCATAACAGCGCCATCCACAGATCCCCTCCATAACAGCGTCATCCACAGATCCCCTCCATAACAGTGCCATCCACAGATCCCCCATAACAGTGCCATCCACAGATCCCCTCCATAACAGTGCCATCCAGAGATCCCCCATAACAGTGCCATCCACAGATCCCCCATAACAGTGCCATCCACAGATCCCCTCCATAACAGTGCCATCCACAGATCCCCCATAACAGTGCCATCCACAGATCCCCCATAACAGTGCCATCCACAGATCCCCTCCATAACAGTGTCATCCACAGATCCCCCATAACAGTGCCATCCACAGATCCCATCCATAACAGTGCCATCCACAGATCCCCTCCATAACAGTGCCACCCACAGATCCCCTTAATAACAGTGCCACCCACAGATCCCCTCCATAACAGTGCCATCCACAGATCCGCCCATAACAGTGGGATCCACAGATCCCCCCCATAACAGTGCCATCCACAGATCCCCCCATAACAGTGCCATCCACAGATCCTTCCCCATAACAGTGCCATCCACAGATCCTTCCCCATAACAGTGCCATCCACAGATTCCCCCCCATAACAGTGTCATCCACAGATCCTCTCCATAACAGTGTCATCCACAGATCCCCCTACATAACAGTGCCATCCACAGCAAATAGACCTCTAGCACAATTCCCTTAAAATATCGCATCGCATATCATTATCGCAATTTTTAGGACCCTAATCGCAATCTCACAAAATTCCCATATCGTGCAGCCCTAGTGTGTATCAACTTCAAAATTTCTGATCTGGAGTCAGTGGCAGCTATACATGTGTTATTACACTTATTTGGGCTTGCTGGGGTAAGATATTCCCCATAAAAGATAAAAATGAAACGTTTAGCCTAGAATCTTCCAGGTTAAATGTTGATGTATTATAAATAAGCATGTAGATACCTGCCTATGCCACTAGGTGGTGACATGAACTGGCAAATACCATTTATCTGTGAGGGATACTTTTAACTACTTTTTTTTACAAAAGAAAACAATAAATTATTATTATTTATTAAAGCGCCATTCATTCCATGGCACAGTACATAATATTTACAAGACTATATAGTAATGTATCACTGACCACATTTTGGTTGCTCATGAAAAAATACATGTCAGAGGTGGACAAGTCTTACCTGTCATAAGCTTCCTTTAAGTCTCTTGCTAGTTTGCACTTGGGTAAAATATGGTGAAATGGTGACTGAGGACCTTCATCTGCTGTAAAAGTGCAAATATCTGATTAATATTGGGCAAGAGACATAATAATTGTGCGTGCAAAAGTGACGTGCGTTGGCATGTTCACACAGGATATTTTAACTGTATGGACGTTGCACCATTTGCTGACATTGCTTTTTTATATTTCGTCCTACTCTAATCACAGTAAAAACATTACCACTCCAAAATGAAGTTTAAAAGTAAGAAAGAAAGAAAACATTTTGGCAGTACTATTGTTAGTCGCCAGTGGCTGAGCAGAGAGGGATACAGATGTCACACCAAAGTCTTGGACATACCGAAGATAAATGTCAGCAATAATGCTATTACCCAGTAGTTGACTATAAAATTAGATTTCACTGATCAGAGCTACTTAGAGGGGTTCTCCAGGAATAGAAGAACATGGCTGCAATCTTCCAGAAACATCACCATGGGCTGGGTCTAGTACTACTGAATAGAGCGGAGCTGTAAAACCATCCACAACCTGTGGACAGGTACTGTATGGTATTACAGCAGCCACATTCTTCTGATCCTGGACAATCCCTTTAGAAGGGTTCTTCAGGATTTATCTTTTTCATGTATACCCCTTAAAATATAAAATGGCTTTGCAATAGGATATTTTTTTTTTAAATGTCCTCCCTGCCTATGACACACAGCTTAGCACCACCGCTTTGAACGCAGTGAGCGCAGCATCTGGTCCTTCACAAACCAGTATTTATATATGTGCCTAATGTGTGAGCAGAAACAGGTCAGGAGGGGCTTTCATGTAAACAATAACTGCTTTCATTCACTGACTGCGAGTGCAGATCTTCTAAACTGGGAGGAGATGAGACAAAAGAATATACACATTTGAGACACATGCTAATATCCAGAGTAACCGCCATGTGCAGCGCGGACAGCAGCGAGACGGGCTGGGAGTGGCTCACTAAGATCCTGCTAGGTTGTCGCAGGTATCTGGAGCCATGCTGACTGCTGCTGAAGGGTGAGTCGGGGAGGATCCATGGAGCACACACCACGATCAAGGTGGTCCCCCAGATACTCAATTGGATTCAGGTCTGGGGAATTAGGGGGTAGGGTAGTACTTGGAAGCCTTGGTCATGCTTTTTCCACCAATGTTGGACAATTCTAGCCCAGTAACATGTCACACTGTCTTGCTCTGAAAGATCCCATCCGCCCCATTGAAGACAATCAGCATGTATGGGTGTACGTGATCTGCAAGGAAGGATTCATACCCAATATCAGTTGAAAGTGCCTTCAACATGGATAAGTGGGTCCAGAGAATGGCACAAAAACATTCCCCGACCATAACCCTGCCACCAGCAGCTTGTGTTCTTCCAGCAATGGTTACAGGGGGTTTGTTCTTTGTTTCTCACTAGACACGCTTCCATCCATACGATGAAGCAGAAACCGTGACTCTTCTGCTAACGCAACTCCGTTAGCCGAGGTGCAGTGACGAACCGTCTGGTTCTGAGCCTCATACACAGTAGAGATCGCTGAACTGTTGTTTTAGGCTACATGCACACGGCCGGAACAGCACGGATAGCTATTGATTTAACTGTCTATTCTTGTCCGCAAAACACGGACAAGAATAGGACAGGTTATATTTTTTTTGTGGACCAGGGAACGGAGCAACGGATGCGGACAGCACACGGAGTGCTATACGCATCTTTTGCGGCCCCATTGAAGTGAATGGGTCCACATCCGAACCGCCTAAACTGCGGCTCGGATGTAGACCAAAACAACGGTCGTGTGCATGAGGCCTTAGACAGACTTCTGGTAGCCCCCAGTGTAACGTGTTGGTCTGCCCTCATGCACCTTCGTAGTCCATGTTCACCTCTCACATCAGTGGCATGTTGTGCTCATTCGCAATGGTGCCAGTCGTCCAGTCACAATACACTTTCACCACAGCAGCACGTGAACAGTTCACAAACTGCGTAGATTCAGAAATATTGCCACCCTCGGCCTGAAAGCCAATAATCATCTTTTTAGAACTCTGATATATTTCCCTTTTTACAGCAACGAGGTATACGTGTGCAGGCAGCCTATCACACACTTTATATACCCACCAAGCTCATGACTTCCTCCATGAACAACGTGCTGCTGAAGTGGTCATAATAATGTGACTACACTGTGTAAGAACAATAACGGTGAGCTTAACTGCCACATATAATAATCATCTCCTCTGTAATCACAAAGGCCTTCTACTCACTTTCAGACATTGCAGACACTTCATCCTGTATTGCCAGGATCAGCTTCGCCTCTCTGGTTAGATACTGGCAGCGGCGCTCCTCATGCTGCAAAACAATGGCAATTCTTCTAGACAGATTGTGCAGACAGTTTATCACAGAAGGGTCTGCATTTGCCTGGAATACAAGGGGAAAAGAAAACCATCATTGTAGACATGTGTAATGCTGGCTATTATCAAACACAGAAATGCAGGGAATGTGGACACATATCATTCACATACATGTATGGAGAACAGCAGACACCAAGTATTGTCCATGTGCAGATGTTATCTATTATATCACTAAATTCTATGTATGGAGAACAGCAGGCACCAAGTATTGTCCATGTGCAGATGTTATCTATTATATCATTCACATACATGTATGGAGGACAGAAGACACCAAGTATTGTCCCTGTACAGATGTTATCTATGATGTCATTCACATACATGTATGGAGAACAGCAGACACCAAGTATTGTCCATGTGCAGATGTTATCTATGATGTCATTCACATACATGTATGGAGAACAGCAGGCACCAAATATTGTCCATGTGCAGATGTTATCTATGATGTCATTCACATACATGTATGGAGAACAGCAGGCACCAAATATTGTCCATGTGCAGATGTTATCTATGATGTCATTCACATACATGTATGGAGAACAGCAGGCACCAAATATTGTCCATGTGCAGATGTTATCTATGATGTCATTCACATACATGTATGGAGAACAGCAGACACCAAGTATTGTCCATGTGCAGATGTTATCTATGATGTCATTCACATACATGTATGGAGAACAGCAGACACCAAGTATTGTCCATGTGCAGATGTTATCTATGATATCATTCACATACATGTATGGAGAACAGCAGACACCAAGTATTGTCCCTGTGCAGATGTTATCTATTATATCACTAAAATATATGTATGGAGAACAGAAGACACCAAGTATTGTCCATGTGCAGATGTTATCTATTATATCACTAAATTCTATGTATGGAGAACAGCAGGCACCAAGTATTGTCCATGTGCAGATGTTATCTATTATATCATTCACATACATGTATGGAGAACAGCAGACACCAAGTATTGTCCCTGTGCAGATGTTATCTATTATATCATTCACATACATGTATGGAGGACAGCAGACACCAAGTATTGTCCATGTGCAGATGTTATCTATTATATCACTAAAATATATGTATGGAGAACAGAAGACACCAAGTATTGTCCATGTGCAGATGTTATCTATGATATCATTCACATATATGTATGGAGAACAGCAGACACCAAATATTGTCATTGTACAGATGTTATCTATTATATCATTCACATACATGTATGGAGAACAGCAGACACCAAGTATTGTCCTTGTACAGATGTTATCTATGATATCATTCACATATATGTATGGAGGACAGCAGACACCAATCATTGTCCATCTACAGATGTTATCTATGATTTCATATATATGCATGGAGGACAGCAGACACCAAGTATTGCCCCTGTGCAGATGTTATCTATTATATCATTCAGATATATGTATGGAGGACAGCAGGCACCAAGTATTGTCCTTATACAGATGTTATCTATGATGTCATTCACATACATGTATGGAGAACAGCAGGCACCAAATATTGTCCATGTGCAGATGTTATCTATGATATCATTCACATATATGTATGGAGAACAGCAGACACCAAGTATTGTCCATGTGCAGATGTTATCTATGATGTCATTCACATACATGTATGGAGAACAGCAGACACCAAGTATTGTCCATGTGCAGATGTTATCTATGATGTCATTCACATACATGTATGGAGAACAGCAGACACCAAGTATTGTCCCTGTGCAGATGTTATCTATTATATCATTCACGTACATGTATGGAGGACAGGAGACACCAAGTATTGTCCTTGTACAGATGTTATCTATTATATCATTCACATACATGTATGGAGGACAGTAGACACCAAGTATTGTCCTTGTACAGATGTTATCTATTATATCACTAAAATATATGTATGGAGAACAGAAGACACCAAGTATTGTCCATGTGCAGATGTTATCTATGATATCATTCACATACATGTATGGAGGATAGGAGACACCAAGTATTGTCCTTGTACAGATGTTATCTATTATATCATTCACATATATGTATGGAGGACAGCAGACACCAAGTATTGTCCTTGTACAGATGTTATCTATGATATCATTCACATATATGTATGGAGAACAGCAGACACCAAGTATTGTCCTTGTACAAATGTTATCTATTATATCATTCACATACATGTATGGAGAACAGAAGACACCAAGTATTGTCCATGTGCAGATGTTATCTATTATATCATTCACATATATGTATGGAGGACAGCAGACACCAATCATTGTCCATGTGCAGATGTTATCTATTATATCATTCACATACATGTATGGAGAACAGCAGACACCAAGTATTGTCCATGTGCAGATGTTATCTATTATATCATTCACATACATGTATGGAGGACAGCAGACACCAAGTATTGTCCTTGTACAGATGTTATCTATGATATCATTCACATATATGTATGGAGAACAGCAGACACCAAGTATTGTCCTTGTACAAATGTTATCTATTATATCATTCACATACATGTATGGAGAACAGAAGACACCAAGTATTGTCCATGTGCAGATGTTATCTATTATATCATTCACATACATGTATGGAGAACAGCAGACACCAGGTATTGTCCTTGTACAGATGTTATCTATTATATCACTAAAATATATGTATGGAGGACAGCAGACACCAAGTATTGTCCTTGTACAGATGTTATCTATGATATCATTCACATATATGTATGGAGGATAGCAGACACCAATCATTGTCCATCTACAGATGTTATCTATGATTTCATATATATGCATGGAGGACAGCAGACAACAACTATTGTATCACTAAAATATATGTATGGAGGACAGCAGACACCAAGTATTGTCCATGTGCAGATGGTCTTTGACGCCTCTATCATTCACATACATGTATGGAGGACAGCAGACACCAACTATTGTCCATCTACAGATGTTATCTATGATTTCATATATATGTATGGAGGACAGCAGACACCAACTATTGTCCATCTACAGATGTTATCTATGATTTCATATATATGCATGGAGGACAGCAGACAACAACTATTGTATCACTAAAATATATGTATGGAGGACAGCAGACACCAAGTATTGTCCATGTGCAGATGGTCTTTGACGCCTCTATCATTCACATACATGTATGGAGGACAGCAGACACCAACTATTGTCCATCTACAGATGTTATCTATGATTTCATATATATGCATGGAGGACAGCAGACATCAAGTATTGCCCCTGTGCAGATGTTATCTATTATATCATTCAGATATATGTATGGAGGACAGCAGGCACCAAGTATTGTCCTTATACAGATGTTATCTATGATGTCATTCACATACATGTATGGAGAACAGCAGGCACCAAGTATTGTCCATGTGCAGATGTTATCTATTATATCATTCACATATATGTATGGAGGACAGCAGACACCAATCATTGTCCATGTGCAGATGTTATCTATTATATCATTCACATACATGTATGGAGAACAGCAGACACCAAGTATTGTCCATGTGCAGATGTTATCTATTATATCATTCACATACATGTATGGAGAACAGCAGACACCAACTATTGTCCATGTGCAGATGTTATCTATTACAGTATATCATTCACATATATGTATGGAGGACAGCAGACACCAAGTATTGTCCATGTGCAGATTGTATATGATGCCTATTTCATTCACATATATGTATGGAGGACAGTAGACACCAAGTATTGTCCATGTGCAGATGTTATCTATTAAATCATTCACATACATGTATGGAGAACAGCAGACACCAAGTATTGTCCATGTGCAGATGTTATCTATGATGTCATTCACATACATGTATGGAGAACAGCAGACACCAAGTATTGTCCATGTGCAGATGTTATCTATTATATCATTCACATACATGTATGGAGAACAGCAGACACCAAGTATTGTCCCTGTGCAGATGTTATCTATTATATCATTCACATACATGTATGGAGAACAGCAGACACCAAGTATTGTCCCTGTGCAGATGTTATCTATTATATCATTCACATACATGTATGGAGGACAGCAGACACCAAGTATTGTCCCTGTGCAGATGTTATCTATTATATCATTCACATACATGTATGGAGGACAGCAGACACCAAGTATTGTCCATGTGCAGATGTTATCTATTATATCATTCACATACATGTATGGAGAACAGCAGACACCAAGTATTGTCCATGTGCAGATGTTATCTATGATGTCATTCACATACATGTATGGAGAACAGCAGACACCAATCATTGTCCATGTGCAGATGTTATCTATTATATCATTCACATACATGTATGGAGGACAGCAGACACCAAGTATTGTCCATGTGCAGATGTTATCTATTATATCATTCACATACATGTATGGAGAACAGCAGACACCAAGTATTGTCCCTGTGCAGATGTTATCTATTATATCATTCACATACATGTATGGAGAACAGCAGACACCAAGTATTGTCCCTGTGCAGATGTTATCTATTATATCATTCACATACATGTATGGAGAACAGCAGACACCAAGTATTGTCCATGTGCAGATGTTATCTATTATATCATTCACATACATGTATGGAGAACAGCAGACACCAAGTATTGTCCATGTGCAGATGTTATCTATGATGTCATTCACATACATGTATGGAGAACAGCAGACACCAAGTATTGTCCATGTGCAGATGTTATCTATTATATCATTCACATACATGTATGGAGAACAGCAGACACCAAGTATTGTCCCTGTGCAGATGTTATCTATTATATCATTCACATACATGTATGGAGAACAGCAGACACCAAGTATTGTCCCTGTGCAGATGTTATCTATTATATCATTCACATACATGTATGGAGAACAGCAGACACCAAGTATTGTCCATGTGCAGATGTTATCTATGATGTCATTCACATACATGTATGGAGAACAGCAGACACCAAGTATTGTCCCTGTGCAGATGTTATCTATTATATCATTCACATACATGTATGGAGAACAGCAGACACCAATCATTGTCCATGTGCAGATGTTATCTATTATATCATTCACATATATGTATGGAGGACAGCAGACACCAATCATTGTCCATGTGCAGATGTTATCTATTATATCATTCACATACATGTATGGAGAACAGCAGACACCAAGTATTGTCCATGTGCAGATGTTATCTATTATATCATTCACATACATGTATGGAGAACAGCAGACACCAAGTATTGTCCATGTGCAGATGTTATCTATTATATCATTCACATACATGTATGGAGAACAGCAGACACCAAGTATTGTCCATGTGCAGATGTTATCTATTATATCATTCACATACATGTATGGAGAACAGCAGACACCAAGTATTGTCCATGTACAGATGTTATCTATTATATCATTCACATACATGTATGGAGAACAGCAGACACCAAGTATTGTCCCTGTGCAGATGTTATCTATTACAGTATATCATTCACATATATGTATGGAGGACAGAAGACACCAAGCATTGTCAGATTTTATGCCACATATGTATGAAGGCTCTCAGAATGGCAGATATGTGATGAAAGAATAGTGATGATAGAGGGAAAAAAATTTTGCCCATCCTTTCAGTAACCCAGTAAACTACAAGTCAGTCTCAAAAGGAACAAGCGGCTGGCATCCAATGGAACCACTTTTTCGTTAGTGTGGCTAAGCTGGACACGAAGCCACCACAACTCTACTGCCACTTACAATAAAACACTTTTATTATTATTTTTTGGAAATGTTTTGGGTATACCTGAACAAGCCTGTTAAGGGAGTATTAGACACTCCAATCATGCAGATGATTGTGGGGAGGGAAGCGTTCCCTACCAGCAATCGCCTGGAAGGAGAACGTTGCTATTACTTGCAGCGATCTCCTCCGCAGCATGGGAAAAACAGACCGCTATGCCATCGCTCGTCCCCATGCTGTATACTGGTTTGCCTGCGGCAGATCGTTATTAGACAGCACGATCTGCTGCCTGCAAACCCTATTTTTTAACAAAAGATTTATCTTGCAAGATGATCAAGTGTTTGCTCATTCATTGGGCAAGCGGCGGCAGTATTACACTGCCAGATGATTGGTAACGAGCGTTCATAAGAAAATCTGCCCATGTAATACACCTTTTATTTCTACAATGTGAGAAGGATAAGCCGATACTAGACATCTTTGATAATGCTTATCTTGGGGGAACAATAGGGTGAAAATTGACCCAAAAATAATAAAACGTAATTGATAAGTTATAATGTTCCTTTTCCAAAATGGTTGCACTGAAAAAATGCAATTCCTCCTGCAAAAAAACAAGCTCTGGTACGGCTAAACTGGCAGAAAAATAAAAAGAAAGTTATTGCCAGAAAACAATATTCGAGAAAAATCAACAAAAACTGAAAATAGCCAAGATTATTTTGGGGGTGTGGGGACTCACTATGGTAGACAGGATTAGCGGACGCAGTGTAGAGGCAACAACAAGTTCTTTGGATCAAACAGTTCAGTGTTTTATTCACACTTTAGGCAAGTGACAAAACAAGCAGACATATTCAAACAAAAAGTCACCTTGCAGTGTTTCTGCCTCAAAGAGTGTTTCCGCCTCAAAGAGTCCTTGCTGATAGCAGCACCAACCTGTTTTCACGCCAAACAGGTAGCAAACTTTCATTCAGACACAAGGCTCCCAGATCCCAACACAGAGACATGGCTTCTGAGCTCAGCTGCCTGTTTAAACCATTAAAGGGTTTCTGCACTTTGTTTAAACTGATTATCTATCCTCTGGATAGATAATCAGCATCTGATCGCCGGGGGTCCGACACCAGCCGCCGATCAGATGCTGATGATCTATCCAAAGGATAGATAATCAGTTTAAACAAAGTGCAGAAACCCTTTAAGGTCCCAGACATTTTTGACCTTCCTGCCCAGGCCATTTTCTGCATATCTGACATGTGTCACTTTATGTGGTAATAATTTTAAAACGCTTCTACTTATCCAGGCCACTCTGAGATAGTTTGTTTTGTCACATATTGTACTTCATGACAGTGCTAAAACAAAAAAATTAATTTACCAAAAATTTGGAAAAATTAGAAAATTTAAATTTCTTTACTTTTATAATAGATAGTAATAACTCCAAAAAGTTATTACTTTACATTCCCCATATGTCTACTTCATATTTGGATCATTTTGTGAATGCCATTTTATTTTTTGGGGATGTTAGAATGCTTTTTTTAGAAAATTTCCAAAACCCATTTTGGACCAGTTTAGGTCTGAAGTCACTTTGTGAGGCTTCCATAATAGAAACCACACGGAAATTACCCCATTTTAGAAACTACACCCCTCAAGGTATTCAAAACTGATTTTATAAACTTTGTTACCTCTTTAGGTGTTCCACAAGAATTAATGGAAAATGGAGATGAAATTTCAGAATTTCACTTTTTTGGCAAATTTTCAATTTTAATCAATTTTTATCCACTAACAAAACAAGGGTTAACAGCCAAAGAAAACTAAATATTTATTGCCCTAATTCTGTAGTTGGGTATATGTGGTCGTAAACTGCTGTACGGGCACACGGCAGGGCGCAGAAGTAAAGGAACGCCATATGGTTTTTGGAAGGCAGATTTCACTGGGATAATTTTAAGCTGCCATGTCACATTTGAAGACCCCCTGATGCACCCCTAGAGTAGAAACTACAAAAAAAGACCCCATTTCAGAAACTACGGGATAAGGTGGCTTTTTTCTTGGTACTATTTTAGGGTACATATGATTTTTGGTTGCTCTATATTACACTTTTTGTGAGGCAAGCTAACCAAAAATAGCTGTTTTGGCACAGTTTTTATTTTTTGTCATTTACAATGTTTATCTGACAGGTTAGATCATGTGGTATTTTTATAGAGCAGGTTGTTACGGACACGACAACACCAAATATGACTTTTTTTGGTTGTTTGTTTCAGTTTTACATAATAAAGCATTTTTTGAAAAAAAAAGATTTTTTTGTGTCTCCATATTCTGAAAGCCATAGTTATTTTATTTTTTGGGCGACTGTCATATGTAGGGGTTAATTTTTTTCGGTATGAGATGACGGTTTGATTGGTACTATTTTAGGGTGCATATGACTTTTTGATCGCTTGCTATTACACTTTTTGTGATGTACTGTGACAAAAAAATAGCTTTTTATACACAGTTTTAATTTTTTCTTTTTTACGGTGTTCACCTGAGGGCTTAGATCATGTGATATTTTTATAGAGCAGGTTGTTACGGACGTGTCAATACCTAATATATATAATTTTTATTTATTTAGGTTTTACACTAATATTTTTTAAAACAAAAAAAAAAAATCATGTTTTAGTGTCTCCATAGTCTGAGAGACATAGCTTTTTTATTTTTGGGGAAATTGCCTTAGGTAGAGTATCATTTTTGCCGGATGAGATGACGGTTTGATTGGCACTATTTTGGGGTGCATATGACTTTTTGATCGCTTGCTATTACACTTTTTATGATGTAAGGTGACAAAAAATTGCTTTTTTTACACAGTTTTTATTTTTACGATGTACACCTGAGGGGTTAGGTCATGTGATATTTTTATAGAGCAGGTCGTTACGGACGTGGAAATACCTAATATATATACATTTTTTTATTTAAATTTTACAGAATATCATTTTTGAAACAAAAAAAATCATGTTTTAGTGTGTCCATAATCTGAGAGTTTTATTTTTATTTTTTGGGCGATTGTCTTAGGTCGAGGCTCATTTTTTGCGGGATGAGGTGACGGTTAGATTGGTTCTATTTTGGGGGGAATATGCCTTTTTGATCGCTTGGTGTTGCACTTTTAGTGAAGTTGACAAAAAAGTGGTTTTTTTTTAGCACAGATTTTATTTTATTTTTTTGACGGTGTTGATCTGAGGGGTTAGGTAATGTGATATTTTTATAGAACCGGTCGGTACGGACACATCGATATCTAATATGTCTAATTTTCTTTTTTTCCTATTCTTAAAATTTTTGGGGAAAAGGGCATTTTTTTTTATTTTTTACTTGAAATGTTAAAAAAAAAATTTTTGTAAAACTTCTTTTTTCACTTTATTTTTTGTCCCACTATGGGACTTCAAGATTTCAGGGTCTGAACCCTGTTTCATTACAGCACAATACATTTGTATTGTGCTGTATTGAACTGTCCGCGTCTGACACTGTAAGACGCTAACAGTTGCCTAGGAGACCCAGTCCTGGGGCTGGATCTCCTGGGCTTCCGTAGCTGGCAGTCCCGATGCCTGTCCAAGGCATCCCAGCTGCCATAGCAACTATCGGGTCCCAGTCACACCAGAACGGGGACCCGATGGGGATGTACAAGCTACCGCAAACCCCCTGTATGCTGTGGTCAGCGTGATCGCAGCATACAGGGGGTTAATCCGCCGGCATCAGTGTTTTCACTGATGCTGGCAGATACAGTAGGGGCCCGGCTGCTGATCGCGGCAGCACGTGTGGGGCAGCGCATTAACCCTAGGACGAGAATGCTCGTCCTAGTGCGTTAAGTACATGCAAGTTAGGTAGAGCATTTTCGTCCGAGGTCCTGAACGTGTTAAGGACAGCCAGGTGCTGCCAAAACCCGGACCGGCATTTAAAATCTGGTCTGGTATTTGACCTCACCTGGCTGTAAATCAGCCCACAAGCACATGCTGGGAGGAAAATACCTGTTTTCCCAGACCAAACCTCTCACTGTGTCCAGGGGGCTAAACCCCCCAGCCCTAGTTGTGGCTTGTCACTACAGTGCAGTTTCTCCACACAACTGAATGGGGAAAATAAATGACGCTAAGACAGCATGTCTAACAAAGTTCTAGGTTTTGTATTACTGTATACTTATCCAGAAGAAGCCGTCATAGTAGTATTCCCTGTATATCCTGCCAGGTGGGCTCAGGCTACCTCATTTACTTAAATGCACATGCGCCCACTAACTTGTATTTAAAGGGGATTTCCCAATAGCATTGTAGCATACTAAGTGTATATGCCAAACACATCTGAAGTTTAGAATGCTGGATGCAGGGACCCCTGAGGACAGAAGTGCCTGGTCCACATTTCCAGCAGAGAAGCAGCAGGGCATACATGAGCCCTCTATTAAAGTCAATAGCAGATACGGAATCACGCCAGTCATTCATCTGGCAGCGTACCGCCACTACTCTGCTAGAAACCCCAATCCTCTGGATCTGGTGGGGTTGCCAGCGGCACAACCTCAGCAGATCAGATAGGCAACGGTGGCTTTCAAATTCCAATTCCCGCATATGTATAAGTGAGCTTTTGCGGTCTCCGCACACATACATGAGCTGGGGATGGAGCACATATGACGTGATTATAGGTATGTTTCATTAACATGTTAAACTTGTACAAGCCATTCCTATTACTATCCTTATTTGCCTGGTCACATAAAAGCAGCGCACACATAGTCAGATGATGCCACATTGCCATAGACATCAATGATGTGACAAACATGACTTGGCATTCCTTGAATCCAACATTTCTGATGTGTCATGATTCTGTAGGGGGCGATTCGGAGGGAGGAGGTATACAGATAAGATATGCTTTATCACCATAGGGTGTCTTCAGCTCCTATGCTGCTGACTAACAGTGCTCACCAGAGGAACAGTATAGATTAAAAAAGGCCAGGATGGCACGCCTTACAGTCTTCATGATATCTTCCCAAACAGATCCGTAAACCCTAATCCACTGCAATAAGCTGTCTTCTTATTCACCCTTAGTTGTATATGGTTACTATGTAGATTGAATTGGCAGACAATATATGTGTGTGCAGTAGGTCCTCCATTCATCACATTATAGACGGCACTATGGGTCATGAAATCCATCCCCAGGTCCCTTTGTAGAATATAGGAGCACGAGCATAAAATATAGACACCTATAACTACCATGTTAAAACCACAGAACCTATCAAAGAGACTATTAAGAGGAAAATATGAGGGAACTGTAATAAAGCTACAGAGGTGGGTATTACATATATATACCTTCACTGCTAGATATGGGAGCAGTATCCATAAGTGACTACAGGGAGAATGGTGACACTCACGTTACTTCTCAACTGAAAATGAAAGACTACCATACCCATCATCAATATCTCCTAGGTGATACTGGTGTCAGACCCACTCTATGGATCTACTGGACCTTATTTTAAAAATACTAAAATGGCTTTTCTGGTTTCAGAAAATCAAGCTTAACACATGACCAAAAATGTGCCTTTTTTCTCTGCTTGCAGTCACTGAATAGAAAACTTTATTGTTTACAGCACATTTATCAGAGCTCTGACCAGGACAGATCTTCATTCCCTGAAAGCAAGCAATGAATGAGCCCATTCAATGAAAATCCCTGTATAGATCCTATATATACGATGTATATGGTGCATATGAAATCATACAGTATGTAGGTTAGACGGCGAGCTCAGGACATCTAAAGCTACAGCTCTGTATACAGCACAAAATATACGCCACAGATATTCCATCAATATTATGTATATGGTACAGATTAGCACTGGGAATAATGCCTATCCTGATCAGACAGGGGAACACCTCATGGCATCATTCTTTAGAAAATAGGACTTTGGGAACCTCACATAACTGCATGTACTTTTTAGGTCATATCCTGAGGTGGTTTATTTAAAAAAAATAATCCACAATAATTCGTGGCAAAATCCATTAAAGGGGTTGTCCGGGTTCAGAGCTGAACCCGGAGATCCCTCCATCTTCACCCCGGCAGCCCCCCTGACTTGAGCATCGGAGCAGTGAATGCTCCGATGCTCTCCATTGCCCTGCGCTAAATCATGCAGGGAAAAGGCATTTTCAGGAGTTCCGGTGACGTACCGGGGCTCTCCATGGGGCTGCCAGGAACCCCGGTGACGTCACCGGCACGGATGGGCAGGATTTAGCGCTGCCCTAGCCAGTAAAACGGCTAGGGCAGCGCCAAAGCCTGCCCATCAGAGCCGGTGACGTCACCGAACACACTGCCGGGCGGAAGTTTCCACCCAGCCGTGTGTTATTGAAAACAAAACAGGCCGTGCCCTGCGCGATTCAGCACAGGGCAAGGGAGCGCTTTGGAGCATGAGATGCTCCGATGCTAGCCTCAGGGGGGCTGCCTGGGTGAAAATAAGGATATGTCCGGGTTCAGCTCTAAACCCGGACAACCCCTTTAAATTATCCACTATATATGAACTCACCCTTAGGGCTCGTTCAGTGTTTTGCGGTCCGTTATCAACGGATCCTTTTTTTGTTTCAGTAGTGTTTCCCGTTTAGTTCCGTTTATGGCATATACAGTATACAGTAATTACATCGAAAAAATTGGGCTGGGCATAAAAATTTTTTCAATAGATGGTTCCGCAAAAACGGAACGGATACAGAAGACATACAGAGTACATTCTGTATGTGTTCCGTATTTTTTTTGCGGACCCACTGACTCGAATGGAGCCACGGAACGTGATTTGCGGGCAATAATAGGACATGTTCTATCTTTCAATGGAACGGAAAAACGGAAATACAGAAACAGAATGCATATGAAGTACATTCCGTTTTTTTTGTGGAACCATTGAAATAAATGGTTCCGTATTCGGAACATATACGGAACGCAAAAACGTTTGTGTGAACGAGCCCTTAAAGTGGTTATCCAGGAATTTGATATTGATCCTCAGGATATTGATCATCAATATCAGATCAATAATGAAGGGGATCAACGACGCTTCACACTTGTATGCTCTTAAAAGGGTTTTCCGAGATTCTTATACTGATGATTTATCCTCTGGATAGGTCACCATTATCTGATTGGTGGGGGTCTGACACCCGGGTCCCACGCTGATCAGCTGTTGCAGAGCGCCGTACATTGTATAGCGGCTGTGCTTGGTATCGCGGCTCAGCCCCAATCACTTCACCAACAAATGCGTCCTCACATGGCTAAGGAAAGCAGAGAGAAAACCGCACTGCTACTGTGAACGATGCTACCCTCTCAAATAGCTGATCGCAGGGGTTCCAGGTGTCAGACCCCCACCGTTCAGTACTGATGACCTATCTTGAGGATCGGTCATCGGTATTAAAATCTTGGGAAAACCCCTTTAAGGAAACCGTTTTTATTGACAAACCATATAATATATCCAAAGCTGATTCAGGTCAATATGACTGGCAACGGAAATTGTACAGAATAACCAGAATTTTCAGAACTTTATGGATCAACAGTCAATCTGTAGAACGTGGTAAGTGTATAGTTATTCCTTCTATAGCCAGCCACATTGATCTGGATCACCTCTGGATATATTATATGGTTTGTAAGAGCATGAGGTGCCATTGATCTCCTTCATTACTGTGACGACTGCCAAGTCCTCAACAGGCACCACGGCCCTAATTAAAAATGGAGTGCAAACCGTACTTTTTAACTATCAATATCAGATTGGGAGGGAGGGGTTAACTCCTCGCACACCAGCCAATCAGCTGTTTGAAGAGGCCACTGCGCTCCCCGGACCTCCAGTGAACACTGTGGGCTCTTCACAGTGCCGTACATTGTATAGTATCGCAGCTCAACTCTATTCGTTTGAATAGGACTGAGCCACACCTAGGCCACGTGACCAATGTACACAGAGAGCCACGGCCTCTATAAACAGCTGAACTGTGGGGGTCCCGGGAGTCGGAACCCTGACAATCTGATATTGATGACCTATCCTGAGAATAGTCCATCAATATCAAATTCCCGCATAATCCCTTTACCATGTTTTATTATTCTGTGCATTCAGCCAATTGATAAACTCACCCCTGAAAATGTAAAATCCAATGGACATTTACTAAGCACGCTGCACCAGAATTATGGCATAAAATGCACCAAAAAGAATGGCATTTTGATTTGCCCCAAATATATCAACTGTTTTCTCCAGAATTTTCACCATAAAGAATGCATCACGCCAGAAATGAGTTATAAATGTCAAAGTGCACATTGGCGCACATTACACCTCATTTATCATCCTCTTATCGGCAGAAATGGCTCAAACTGTTGCTGACAATTAACCCCTTCACTACTGAGTCACTTTATGTGCAAATAACTTTGGAACGCTTTTACTTATCCAAAGAAAAAAAGGGGGAATGCAGCAACACCCTGCTAACCAGATAAAGTACAACAATGCCATAGTCACAAAAAATATTATAGTGCTGATGCTACGCTTATTTATAAAGGGAGATGCTTGGCAAATGCATTTTGTACAAAATCATCTGAGCCCGTCTGCCGAACGTCAAGGCGATCTCTGTAAAGACGGGTCCTAACACTAGATACTAACTGTTGTGCGTTTTCTTTGCAGATTTACAATGCTGGAGATTTGGCACTCCAGCGAGTCGTGCACTCCTGATTAGCCCGTCTGCCCCATAGGCTGATTTTTATTAGTTTCAGTATAAAGCTGTGGCCTGCTCTCACTACATTCATTGGAAGCTGTCTGGCACAAAGAAAGGTGTGGAGTGGGCTCAGCATGCATGTTGGTACCTGCATCCCTTGTAAGTAATGGAGGCCATTTTGGCACCAAAAATGGTAAAAGGCAGAGTGGACCCAGCATGCATGTGGATCCAACACTTCCTGGCCATTATGGCGCATAACAGGTAATATTTATGACGTTACAAACTTTGTTAACCCTTTAGGTGTTCCACAATAATTAAAGGAAAGGAGGTGAAATTTCCAAATTTCATTTTTTTAGCAGATTTTTTTATGTTAATCAATTTTTTTCTTGCTACACAGCAAGGGTTAACAGCGAAATAATCCTCAATAAACATTACTCTGTTTCTGCAGTTTACAGAAATACCCCATATGTGGCGGTAAACTGCTCTATGGGCAAGTGGCCGTGTCCAGAAGGAAAGGAGCGCCATACGGATTTTGGAGGCAGATTTTGCTAGAATGGTTTTTAGGCACCATTTTGTATTTGAAGAGACCCTGACGTACCCTATAGTGGAAACCCTCAAAAAGTGACCCCATTTTGGAAACTACACCACTTAAAGAATATACTAAGGGGGTAATGAGAAATTTAACCCCCTAAGCGTTTTACGGAATTTCGAAACACTTGGCTGTGAAAATGAATAGTTTCATTTCTTCCAATAAAATGTTGCTTTAGCCCCAAATTTTTTATTTTCAAAATGGGTAACAGGATAAAAAGCACCCCATAGTTTGTTACCAATTTTCTCCTGAATACGGCAACACCCCGTATGTGGTGGTTAACTGCTGTGCGGGCACATGGCAGGACTCAGAAAGGAAAGAGTGCCATATGGCTTTTGCAGCACAGATTTTGATGGATTGGTTTACAGGTGTCATTGGTTTTTATTTTTTGAATGATTGTCTTATGTGGGGGTTCATTTTTTGCAGGATGAGGTGACGGTTTGATTGGTACCATTTTGGGTACAAACACTTTTTGATCGCTTTGTGTTACACTTTTTGTGAGACAAGGTGACAAAAATGTCTGTTTTGGTATAGCTGTTTTTTTTTTTTTTTTTTTACAGCATTCACCTGAGGGGGCATCTCATGTGATATTTTTAAACAGCAGGTTGTTACGGACGTGGCGATACCCAATGTGTCTATTATTTTTATTTTTGTTAAGTTTTACACAGTAAAAGCATTTTTGAACATAAAATCTTGTTTTTGTGTTGCCATTTTCTGAGAGCCATATTTTTTTTTTTTTTGGGAGATTGTCTTAGGTAGGGGCTAATTTTTTGCGGGATGAGATGACAGTTTGATTGGTACCATTTTGGAGTACATACGATTTTTTTGATTACTTGGTATTACACTTCTTGTGAGACAAGGTGACCAGAAAATGGCTGTTTTGGGACCGTTTTTTTTTTTTTTACTTGAAACTTACATTTTTTTATTGTGTAAAACTTGAATGAGGAAGGCATCGGGCTGCCTTCCCAGCCACCAGCTTATGTGGTGGTGTTTTGTGTAAAAAGTCACATTTGTGGCACACAGATGCGACTTTGTCAAAAAGTCACATTTATGCAAAGAAAAAACTATTTGTCGTGGGAACAAATGATAGGTAAGTATTAAAACAGGATTTTATAAATTAGCTAAATAGCAGGGTTTTGTCAGTAAAGTGTCAGTCAACAAAAACAAAATAACGAAAAAGTCCAGAGTCTAAGACAAAAGTCGCAATTTACCACAGGAAATGTCGCAAATATGTTTCAAAACTTGCGAGTGTGGTCTGGGCAGGGGTGGCTCAAATGGTGCATTTCAGTTTAAAAAAAAGTCGCATTTTAGTGCTATTGGAGTTAAAATGTCACAAATCAAGAGAACTAGGCGGATAATCAAATTTATATTTTAAAAAGTCATATTTTACAAGTGGTGTGCCTTTTGATATATGAGGTGAAACAAATCACCACTTTTGATTTGTAACATTAGTATTTTTTTAGCACAAATTACGCCATTATTGATAAATGTTCCCCAACAATTTCTACTAACCAACCCCCAACCACATACTGGGTATGTAAAGGGGGGAAACTGGATTACCGATAAGCAGGTAGCAAATAAAAGAAGACAGCTTAAAGGGGTTGTCCGGGTTCAGAGCTGAACCCGGACATATCCCCATTTTCACCCAGGCAGCCCCCCTAAATCGCGCAGGGCAAAGGCATTTTTAGGAGTTCCGGTGATGTACCGGGGCTCTCCATGGGGATGCCAGGAAGCCCGGTGACATCACCGAACACACTGCCGGGCGGAAGTTTCCACCCGGCAGTGTGTTATGATAAACAAAAGAGCCCTTTCCCTGCGTGATTTAGCGCAGGGCAAGGGAGCGCATCGCAGCATGAGATGCTCCGATGCTAGCATCAGGGGGGCTGCCTGGGTGAAAATAAGGGTATGTCCGGGTTCAGCTCTGAACCCGGACAACCCCTTTAAGCTAAATATTACTTTTACTTCATTTACCTATAAATTCGATCGCTTACCCTCAGGGCAAAGACGACATTAAAAAGGATCATGGTTGGCATTTCTCTTTTTGGTGAGGGATCCGTTTTTGACACCTACAAAGAGAGACATAATTCAGAGATTTTACAATGTGTGGAGTCTGCACATCAATAGTGGAGGTGATAAAGAGCTGTGCATATACCCACTTTATACAACCATTACAACATTCCTGTAATGAGAACAGCAAGGAATAAACTATGTTGTTGTATTAATGTGATCATTACTGCAGACACGATTCATTACCACTAGAGGGAGCAGTGAGTGATCAAATAATCTGTTCTAGAGCTGCCATTGCTGTCACCGTGTGCATGTCTGCTAAACAGCATAGCTTTTCTCTTTTGGTATATTAAACTTTTAGTGTAAGGTCTCATGCACACGGCAGAGAGCAATGCACAGGACTCCATGAGTACAAAACTATAAATGATCATTATCCTAAACTGCCATGAGAAATGTGTGGAATAGCTGTGTGCCTCTGCAGAAGGAGGAGAACGACGCCAATCGCACCTCTAACAGAGCCCTATAAGGCTGCATGCAAAGCTTAGTGCACGAACCTTAATGCTTTTCTGCTACGTCCACATATGCTTGTATTTTCGGTATTCTGTCCCAGCAAAGGAAAATTGGCGTATCTGGCATATGCTGGACACTGCCAATGCCCAATTGATCCTATTCACTGCAATGGGATCTGCTGGTCGCCTGGCATATCAGCTGTGATCCATACTGCTGGGCAGGCTTTGTAGCCATGATCAAGCGTGGATCATAAAAGGAGAGAAAGTATAACTATCTCTATTTCCGTTTATGGTCCACACTAGTTTATTCGGACTATAAACTATTGTAAAATTTGCAGTGTGAACTACAACACGTGTACGGGGAGTATGATGTGGGGGTTTGTTGCAGATAGGACATGATAGTCCTTGTCCTGCCCTCTTTTTATAGGATGCTCCAGGAGTAACACGTTTTGGAAGAAAGCAGTAAAATATATCATGCAGAATATATCTTGGAGAACGTGGACACTAGATGCACAGAACACATACAGATCTGAAACGTATGAAGAGTACCGTTTTTATTCCAGAGGAATATTTTTAAGGGGTCCATTTCTTTAAACAAAGCATAATCATAGGCCTTAATAGTGCACATGAAAGAAATAGTGGCTGAGATCCTCCTTAAAAGGACTGTATCATCTAAACCGGGACATTTTGACTGGTTATGGCCTCTTTTACATGAGTCTGTCCAGTCCAGAAAATAAGCTCTGTTTGATGGTTGCATGAAAACTAGTCCTCTGATCCGTGTCTACTGTAATGTACTCACGGCATTATGTGAGTATGTGTCAGGTAGAGGAGCAGTGTTCAGTCTGGGAAAGGAAAGGCAGCTGTCACATGGAAGGTGCTTCCCACATCAAACAGGCCGTATACTGGATATCCGCTGATGTATTTATTATATGGTCAGAGCTGATCTTACATAGTACCTCCTTGATTTGTTTGACAGGGTGGATGGGTCATTCCAAGTGGGAGACCCCATGCCTGATGTCTTTATATTGTAATGTGTTGATAGGCACATAGGTACTGCCACTCGGTGCTATCCGTATATTGTAATGTGTTAATGTGTACTTGGAAGGTCCCTGTAGTCAGCTTGTACACCAGTTCCTTTCAAACATCACTGAGGCTCTAAACCCAGTTAGCAATGCTTGACATTGGAAGGTGGTATAAATGAATTCTTTGCTTCAGCAGTGAAGTATACATTTCCTTTACATGGCCTGATGTAGTAAGCGATTGTTGGGAAGGAAGTATTTCTTCTTGACAGTCACTTGCTTGTCAGTGGAGAGAACACCTGCATTCACAAGCAGCGACCTCCTCCACAGTATGGGTGGATCGAACGCTAACGTCATCGCTCATCCCCATACAGAATCATTGTTTGCGGCAGTTCCCAGCACGGTAAAGTTATGGCGCTGGTATCCCACGGGTTAATTCTGCATCTTTCCACGTCTTGTAACATCCTCCAAATGTTGCTTAGATGGCACGATCTGCTGCCGGCAAACAATAATTTAGGTGTCCACACCAACGATCTATTACCCAATGAATGAATGTTTCCACCATTATATTCCACACAGGTGGAGCAAACATTGTGTACAGTGTTATCCAGAAAAAATATGTAGAATACTTTTGTGTTAATAAATACAGAAGCATTATGGGGGTGATAGCTTTATTGGATAACCAGCAAATACATACCACGAGCTTGCAGGGGCTTCTTCTTCAGGCAGAATTAGGCACAACATTTGGAGGATGTTACAAGACACATACTTGGGGAGATGCAGAATTAAAGGGATGTCTCACTTCAGCAAATGGCATTTATCATGTACAGAAAGTTAATACAAGCCACTTACTAATGTATTGTGATTGTCCATATCGCTTCCTTTGCTGGCTGGATTCATTTTTCCATCACATTATACACTGCTCGTTTTCAGGGGTTACGACCCCCCCCCCCCCCCCCCCCCAATCCAGCAGCAGTGGCCATGCTGGCACACTATAGGAAAAAGCACTGGCCTATGCGGACTCCTGTGGGCCCTATGTGTAATACACTTACAGCTTACTTGCCTGTGAGACCCAGGGGTCTTGGTCTCACAGGCTTACATGGAAGGCAGCACAATCGGGTGCCTGTCACCGCAATGCGGGGTCCCAATGGCCACAGGGACCCGAAAAGGATATCAGACGTGCCGCGTGCAGCAAAGGTTAATGCGCCAGCATCAGTGTTTTTACCGATGCCAGCGCATACAGCAGGGGCCCGGCTACCAGTGACTGGCGGATGGCTGGGATTTAAGTCACAGTTCCCAGCACGGTAAAGTTATGGCGCTGGTATCCCACGGGTTAATTCTGCATCTTCCCACGTCTTGTTGTGACATCCTCCAAATGTTGTGCCTGTTGCCTCAGTTTGAAGCCTCTGAAAGCTTGTGGTCCGTATTTGCTGGTTAGCCAATAAAGGTATCGCTCCCATAATACATCACATAGCATTTCAGACAGGGAAAGATCACAGCTTTAGCACAAAGTGTATTATCTGTCTAGACGTCAATCTTCCCCAAATTCCCTTGTTCAAAAAGGTGCCGGAGCTCCTGTGCGCGGTACTGTACAGCTACGAGGAACAAAGCAGCATGTGGAGAATGGCAACTTCACCTACCTGGCACGGAGCATGCTGAAGCAGAGTCGGGTGGCCAACAAAACGCACATTGTCAATCTTCAGCTCAAATTTTTTACCGCACATATCAGATTTTGTAGCCAATATGGTCGCAAGTATGACATCTGAAAATCTTTAAAAAGGATAAGAGACCGACACAAAGTATCAGAGGCAGCGCTTATCTCCTGAGCGGACAATACGTGTGAGGAAGATTATTACAAGAGATGACAGTATACTGAATGTGAAGCAATTACATGTGATCACACAGGGAAGAAATGACAGGTAGTTACTCCATGCTAATTAATGCCATGCTGTGCCAGTAAAGAGAGTGCTGGTTAATCACACAACAGTCCGCGGCGGGCAGTGGAAGCGCAGCCCTATAGTCATGTACGCATCCAGACCATCATTATACAGTACAATACTCACGGTACACGGCAACCATCTGACTTACATCTGAATTTATAAAATGTTGTTAACCATAGGATATACAAAAAATACCTAATAGGTGCAGGTCCCACCTCAGAGCTCCCCAACTATCAGCAGAATGGAGAGGGGTGGGGGTCTTGCAAACCGGTTCATGATTCAAGGAGGCCATCTTCAAGCACCCCCTATCAGAAATAAACGCCTCAAGTGGAAATATCCCTGTTAATAATAAGTGCCTTGTGTTCAAAGATAGAAGGGAAGGCACAGCTTAGGCCAGGGGTTCTATACTTTTCAATAGGTCATCAGCATCTAATCAGCAGGGGCCCAACTCCAGGGACCCCCGCCGATCAGCTGTTTGAGAAGGCAGAGGTATTCACAGTAGCGCCATTGCCTTCTCTCTGCTTCCCGTGGGCTGGTAACGTTACAACTATTTCATGTGGCGCCCAGGCCACGTGACATAGTTGTGATGTCACCGGCCCGCAGGAAGCAGGGAGAAGGCCGCGGTGCTACTGTGAGAGCCTCTTCCTTCTCAAACAGCTCCCCCGCCAATCAGATGACCCATCCAAAGGATAGATCATTAGTAAGAAAAAGGTGTAGAACCCCTTTAAAGAGCATTTACCATTTGTTTGGCACACAGCTATCACTCCCGACCCATACCCCCATACACATACATGCTTTGCTGACAGAAGCAAACTGATGCCAGATACCTCTAGCATTGGCTTATCATCCTGGACAAATGAGCAGGCATATTGAAATTCAACATGTCTGACCATTCTTTCCTTCCAAATCTGCTATTGGGGTAGACTCAGGCCCACCACATACACATTATGCCCACCTTTAGTTATGCCTCCATTAGATACAATCACAAAAAACTACCAGCTTCTCAAATTTAAAGCAACACTTTTTTTTATCACATAGTAACAACCTATATGTGAACATTCCATTGTTGATTGTGGACCTTTAAGTTTGGACCTGTCCTATTCATCTTTTCCTTCTTGACTCAAAGGGCCACTACTTAGAATATGACAATTTTATATTACCAGTAAGCACGTGCCACCCCTTACTAAATAATGAAGGTTCTAGAAATATGTGAAAGGGGACAGTGACAGTCCGACAGATGCCCTGTCAATCTGCTGTCAGGGAGATAACGCTCTGACTGCCTATCTCGGAGTGCCTCAGAGGGTGCAGCCTGCACTACGCGCTTATCTCTCTGGACAAAGCCACATATCTTACTGTGTGCACTTATTAATATATAGAGTGATCAGTGTGCCATGTAAAAATTATATCTAAAGGTGGATTAGACGTACAGATAATCGGGCAGACTATCGGGAATGAACTTTCCTGCGAATGCTCGTTCCCGACAATCTGCCTGTGTAAAGGTGCAGCCATTGGTGATTGTTAGTGCAGGCAGCAGATTGTGCGCAGAAACTATGCAGGTGTATGAGGACGAATGATCGTAATAGTGATCCCTCATCCTCATACTGTGGAGGTGATCGATGCATGTAAATGCGGCGCTTCACATCTACTGAATGAGCAACCGACTGTGGGGAAGGACCACTTCCTTCCCTACAATCTGCACCTTAACTGTACTGTGCAGTGATCAAATCTCCGATTGTGGAGGGCATTTAGCAATTAAAGGGGTTGTCCCATAATTAACACGTATGACCTATCTGCAGGATAAGTCTACGGAATGTAGTACTTTTTCAGGCCCATAGAATTTGAATAGAGTGGCAGTGCACATGCACAACCAACACTCAATTCGAACGAGGGATTCTCGTTAATGGTGGGGGTCCAAACAGTCAAAGCCCCCACAATCAAACACTTATTACCTATTCTGATTATAGGTGATAAAAGTTGATTACGGGACCAATAAAAAAAAATGTAATATCTGCCCATGATCCCAAAAATATGCCCTGGTCATTGAAGAACATTGATGATTTTAATGATAAGTTTAACGTGCTGGACGGTGAATTATCACCTGTAAATATCAATCAAAATGTTCCCCATTCCAGGAATCTCCATTATTCATACACATTGTTTGGCAGAGGAGCTGGCAGCACTTACTGAATTCTCCCCATTGAAATAAACATCAGCCGAGGGTCAGTTTCAAGCATGCACGTTCGTAGGTATCAGGACACCTGTAAAGAGCAGGCGGCGGGTGAGGGGCCTTCACACACTGCAGATTTTGGGGCAGAAAATTCTGCAAATGAAAATCAGTTCCTTCATTTGAATGGCGCTGAAAGCACATGGATTTCTGCAAGCTCCATTCAGGTGAATGGAACTGATTGGCAGTCGTGGAACTTTCTGCCACAAAATCCACAGCGTGTGAAGGCGCCCTTATACAGCAGATTGATATATGGTTTTTTGTGGGAAAAGATTCAATAAAACTTGTAATTTATACATTTATATCTCTGTTTTTTCCAACTTAACAACGCCGGATGAATAGCCCTCAGTACACGTGTGTATACAGGGAACGCTATCAGTCACTAATGTACTGAGGGCTGTTCAGTTAGAAAAAGTAAAGATATACATTTATAAATTAAAAGTTTTACTGAATCTTTTCCCACAAATATATATATATATACACACATAAGTGTGTTCAGCTTATCCTGCTCTAACATGCTGGTTGCAGACTGCATTGCATTTTCTGGTGACAGGTTCCCTTTAATACAATCAACCTGAATACCACAAAGGCTGCCAAACAATGGCCTTGAACAGAGTTCGTAAATTTCAAGCCAATTTGAAATATGGCAGCTTGTGTAGTGTCACACTTAAAGGGGTTGTCCCACGAAAAATAATTCTACAGTTTTCAAACCAGCACCTGGATCTGAATATTTTTGTAATTGCATTTAAAGGGAACCTGTCACCGGGATTTTGGGTATAGAGCTGAGGACATGTGCTGCTAGATCGCCGCTAGCACATCCGCAATATCCAGTCCCCATAGCTCTGTGTGCTTTATTTGTGTAAAAAAACAAACGATTTTATATATATGTAAATGAGGCAAGTAAGAAGCCGAAGGAGCTGTCACTAACGTTTCGGAGCCCAGCGCCTCCCCGCATACTCCGAATCTCCTCCTTGCTCCGCGACGTCACAAAGCTAGAGCGCTGTAATCTCGCGATGCGCGAGCTAGCGCATGCGCAGTGTCAGCATAGTATTCCTTCCCTGTGCTGGCATCAGCCTCAGGGAACAAACTGCGCATGCACTAGCTCGCGCATCTCAAGATTACGGCGCTCTAGCTTTGTGACATTGGGGAGCAAGGAGGAGATTGGGAGGATGCGGGGCGGTGCTGGGCTCAGAGTCAGAGAACGCTGGACTCATCTCTCAAGCATGGAGGAGACAGGACTCATCTAAGGTTCATTTACATATCTATAAAATCTTTTTTTGACACAATAAAAGCACACAGAGCTATGGGGACTGGGTATTGCGGATGTGCTAGCGGCCATCTAGCAGCCCATGTCCTCAGCTCTATACCCAAAATCCAGGTGACAGGTTCCCTTTAAGTAAAAATTTAGCATAGCCACACATAAAATGTATCTGTATAGCGGCACCTGCTGTTTGTTTCTTTCTTATTTCTTTGACCTGCCTAAGAAGGCCGCACATGCTCAGTTTCATCTTTCAACTGCCTCCTGAGCTGTGATAGGGAGAGCATGGACACGCCCCCTTAGCTGCAACAGAAAAGACACTCCCCTTGAGCTGCCAGCTTGATATAAATCTAGCAGAACAATGAATGGGGAGATCTCTGGATCCATGTGAGGTACAGAGCTGGTTCTAGCTTTGTTAGAAAGAGATCGTCATGTACTATATGATGACTGGTTTTAATTTTTTACATTAGTCATGGGATAACCCCTTTAAAGGGGTTATCCAAATTAGAAAACATGCCTCCCAATGCCTGGGCCCCTCATATAGATTATACTTACTCTGCTCCCCGACACCCGCGTTGCTCCTGATCCCGGCACAGAAGCTGCTGCATCTCTCTGCGGATAAAAACATCCGGCGATGGGGTAACAGCCAATAGCAGGCCTCGATGGGGATGAGCCTCCCTACCATCCGGGGTGACGCTACGGAGGCTTGTCGCTGCCTGCTATTGGCTGTTCAGTCCCTCCCTTCCTGGCCGATATTTTGATCCGTGCGACGGAGAGATGCATGCCATGCTGGGATCAGGAGTGGGAAACAGGAGAGACACAAACTACTAAATGTTTTAACAATCTAATAGTTGCATAGTTTCCACCTGCATGAAGGCCTCGTATTTAACATCCACTGCTACGCCAGAAGCCTATTAAAGATATAGTACTTACCGTACAGTTAAACATGAGATATGGTTTGGAACCTGCTGCCAAGTTGTTGTAATGTTGCGATCTTCTTGGTCCCACTAGTGCACTATAGCATTTTGAGTGGCTACTTGGTAAGGAGTCACATGAAGGTGATTCAAAGCCACTGGGTGGGGAACACTGGTTTAGAAGCTCCAAACCAGATGTTTTCTCTTATTCCAAATGTTCTTGCAGTGGTACATTATCTTCATTAAAGAAATCCATCACAATGAAAATACAGCCCATTCTGTAGGCACCATGATATACAGCAGGAAGAGCTGAGCAGTGTGATATACCGTTTTATGGGAAACAATTCAGTGTAACTTGTATTTTATTCATTTAAATCTGTGCTGATTCTGGGCTTAGGAGCCCACAGGCCGATCATGTCAGTGATTGATGGCTATACTACACTGCTGAAAAAAATAAAGGGAACACTTAACCACTTCCCGCAACTGTAACGCCGAAAGGCGTCATTGCGGCGGCTCCCCCAGGCTACGCTAACGCCAATAGGCGTCATCTCGCGTGAGCCGAGATTTCCTGTGAACGCGCGCACACAGGCGCGCGCGCTCACAGGAACGGAAGGTAAGAGAGTTGATCTCCAGCCTGCCAGCGGCGATCGTTCGCTGGCAGGCTGGAGATGTGTTTTTTTTAACCCCTAACAGGTATATTAGACGCTGTTTTGATAACAGCGTCTAATATACCTGCTACCTGGTCCTCTGGTGGTCCCCTTTGTTTGGATCGACCACCAGAGGACACAGGTAGCTCAGTAAAGTAGCACCAAGCACCACTACACTACACTACACCCCCCCCCCGTCACTTATTAACCCCTTATTAGCCCCTGATCACCCCTGATCACCCCATATAGACTCCCTGATCACCCCCCTGTCATTGATCACCCCCCTGTCATTGATCACCCCCCTGTAAAGCTCCATTCAGACGTCCGCATGATTTTTACGGATCCACTGATAGATGGATCGGATCCGCAAAACGCATCCGGACGTCTGAATGAAGCCTTACAGGGGCATGATCAATGACTGTGGTGATCACCCCATATAGACTCCCTGATCACCCCCCTGTAAAGCTCCATTCAGATGTCCGCATGATTTTTACGGATGCACTGATAAATGGATCGGATCCGCAAAACGCATCCGGACGTCTGAATGAAGCCTTACAGGCGC